>NC_068948.1:32633635-33883635 GCF_026419915.1 Harpia harpyja
TGCAGCCCGGCCGGGCAGCAAAGGAGCCCCCGAGGACCCCGCGCAGGCAGGTTGAATAGGGCTGTTGACGCTGTCCCTCTGCCACATGACACAGCATCCGAATGGCCTTAAAATAAACTTCCCCTCCTTTCTTATGCATGGGTAAGCTTCCTCCCGAAAGCGCGTGTGCCTCTGCATGCACGTGTGCGTACACACACACGCTCGCTCCCCACTGCGCCGGCACCGTAGGCAGCAGCGCACTCATTATGTTTTAAATAAAGCATTTTTAAAATCTCTCAGAATTTAGCAACAATTGCCATGGATACCAATCACTGAAATCCCTCTGTTACTATGGCAACACCTTTCCCATCCTGCCTATTTATCCTGGAACTGACACACCATTTATCGTGAGTGATAGGAAGAGAATTTGAAAGCAACCTTCCCTAAGTGCACGGAAGCATAAAAATCCTCCGTGAGGAAATAACTATTAATAGAGATAAAACAGCTACAGCACGTATTAGCCCCAGACCGATGGCACATGGGGCACGTTTTGTGCCTGCACATCACTGCTAAACACTGAGGACGATGCGAGCAAAACACCCTCCAGCAAAAGGGAAGGCGGGCAGGGTCAGTAAGGCTCAGTAATGGAAAACACAAACGCACTCAGTTTTTTTTTTATTTTCACGTTTAACACGCAAATAATTAAAACGAGAGCCTGTAAGAGTGAGACTTTGTGATGCAAAGGGACCGGGGTAACCACGCTGCTGCGGTGGCACAAGGATGCTGTAGCAAACACTGCTCGCAGCCTCCTGGAAAGCTGGCGGGCGATGCTCAGGGCTTGCAGCAAGCCCTCGCTGGGTCTGGTAGCACCAGAGTACGAAATTACCTCCTCGCTCCAGTGAAGGGGCTTCCAGGGGAGCGGAGTCGGCAATCCAGCCAGGTGAACCATACATAAATGTCTCACGCTAGGTACTTATGGTACCCGCCAGGGTAATATTCGTGAGGCCCAAGATCTCCATGGTGTTTATTTTCACAATATACCTGACAAGGCAGCACAGTCTATTATTCCCCGCATCTCTGAGGGTCAAACTCAGCAGAGCCAGAGCCTGCCGGTGAATTGTTTTAACTCAACCCATTGCCCCAAAGCACACAGGAGCAGAACGTGTTAAGCACAAAGACACTCCTGCAGTCGAGCTACAAGCACTCACATGCAAGAGCCTCTGGGCTCTTACGCACCAGCAATCAGCCCGTTTGCAGCAGAGACTGGAACAAAGCCTCTCCCCTGCGTTCCTGATCCCGTGCCAGAATGCTGAGCATGCTGCGTGTCAGAAACGCTCAGCGACTGGCCGAAGAAAGGAGAACAAGCCTTGCGGAAGGAATCCCACCACCACCACAGCCCTTCTTCCTACACCCTTCATGAAACAGAGGGGGAAAAAAAAGGCTCCAAGCCCCTGGGAGGGAGATCCCTCCCAACGTCAGTCCTCCTGTGACCCTCCTGTCCTACAGCTTAAGGGACAGTGATGCTGACCAGGAGGAAGGACAGCAAAAGTGATGCAAGTCCAGGTTGTGGGCAAGACAAGGGCTCCATCCCCGATTTCATTTCCCAGGCTATGTTACCATTAAGACTGTGTAATTCATCCTAAAGAGCTTCATGCTCGAAGGGGCAAGACATAGCTACGGGGAGCAGGACCCCAACCATTCCTTTGGGAAGGATGGAGGCACAGCCTGCCACAGCTAACCACCCTGAGGACACACTTACTTGTTCTGCAGGGTGACAGCAACATGCTGGTTCCATCCTTTGGTTTTCATCAGTGGCAGGCACCGAGTTTTGGGGAGAGCAGCTTCCTATTCTTCTCGTGCCTCTGATAAAAGCATCATGATCTAGACTGAGTCCAGCCAGTGATCTGTGCCTGGGAAGAGCAATTTGAGTAAGAGAGTCTACTACTTTTCCACATTATGCAGAAATGCGTCTCTGCAATGGAAGTCACCGCTCAAAGCCTTTTGATTGATTCAACTGAATTTTAGGAGCAGATTGTCCAGATGCTGATATTACTATGCAGATCTAGGCCTGGGAAATGGACCAAAGCTAATAGAAATTCAGTGTAGCCACTGATGATTTGTACAATTATGAGCTGCTATGAATCAAAAGGTTAACTTTCAGACAGATCCTTGTGGGAGAACCCTTGGAGATTGATTTCAAATTTCATACAGTATTTAGTCAAATCTCTTTATTAGGGGACAACAGCAGTCGCCGAATCACAGAAACGAGAAGGCTGAAGGCTACACAGAGGTTAGTGCGGGACACCTAGAGCAATCCAGAGTAGATGCTCTGGAAGTATCTGCATTTCCCGGAGCTCGTGAACCATGAGGAATGTGAATTGACAAAGGCCGTTCATTACAATAATGCAAGTCACTGCAAACATCTGTGATTAACAAGAGCACTCCAGGAAACTGAAGGAAGGGGAGCAGATCGCACACGGACACAACACACCAACTGCCGCAGTGGAGACAGGTGAACATCAAAACTCAGATCTCGACACTGTTGGGGGAAAGATTTGCAAAGCACAGAGCTTGCGTGGCTGAGAAGTGCCAGGGAGGTTTGCTGTTTGCACAAAAGCCTACACAAAGAATATCCCAATTAAAGCAGCTTTCTGCTATGCTAAATTAGGACAG
Source organism: Harpia harpyja (assembly GCF_026419915.1). NCBI lineage: Eukaryota > Metazoa > Chordata > Aves > Accipitriformes > Accipitridae > Harpia > Harpia harpyja. Next base: position 32,636,288 of record NC_068948.1, read on the forward strand.
TGCTACAAGTACAATCAGCTGCTGTCAAAGGATGCCAGAAGCATCAGGAAAGCAACAGGAGGACGTGCCCATGTGCAGGTCTGTATCCAAAGCACAGGCTCCCAAGGAGACACTGATTCCCCCAGGAAGGCCAGGGTGGCCAAATAGGTACAGACCAAGCCAGGATTGCTGCTGTCAGGCAGGACCTGAGGTCAGACTTATCTGAAACAGTGAGTGCAATCAATCTTGACTAGCCAGCCTTCGACCTGCTCTCCATACCCGCAGCCCAAGCACCAGGAAGGACAAAGCCATTTCCTTCCTTCGAGAGGACACTCACCCGCTCTACAAATACTAAACCTTAAGCGCACAAAATAAAATGAGATCAAGCAGTTTGAAAAAGCCACCACTTACATATTATTTCTCTCTCCTGTTTCTTACACAGCACTTTATATCCCTTTAGCTATCATTCATAGTTGTAAATATACAAGGGACTTTCATGGATCTATAAAATTAAAGATTGCGGCCAGAAAAAACAATCATAAACTAAGCTCAGGCATAGGACTATTAAATAAAAAGACTAGAAGGAATCACAGCATCTTCCAGCCTGATTTCCAGCACAAGAGAGACTAGGGAGTTCCTTCCCCTCCCGTTTCACATCCAATGACACAAATAAGGAAATTGAGAAAAGCACCAGCATAAGAATCCAAAGATCTGTCCTCCATTAGGAGCAAACATGCATGTAGTCAAGAAAAAAGTGAGTCGTCAAGATGATGCACACTAAAAATGTAGCAGCCCCTCCAATACCTGGAGGCATTCGTTGGGAGAGCTGGGGTTTTTTTCAAATCAAACGTTTTGATCTATGAATTGTTATGCTGAATCTTACTCCATGGGGGAAACGGGAAGCAATCAGCATATTAAGAAGCCTTTGAAGGTATCTTTCCCAACTATTACAAAAGAAAAAAGGGAAGAAAATAGATACACATTTGAGCCTCAGGCTCCAGCTCAAGGCAAAGGAAGACTTCAGAGACTCAAAGCACAAGCGCCATGCAATGGGCTCAAGGGTGATCCCAAGCAATGGGACTAGCATGTGAAGCCTTAAAAAACACAACCAGGTGCAATACACAGGGACATGAAACAAGAACTGCTACCCTGAAAATGGAACCTGATTTGCACCAGCTCTGCCAAGAAAGATGCGCTGGAAAAATGTTTTCTTTGGAAACAGCAAATAGGTTGATTGAAGGACACCTTCATTTTACCTGACCCATTCAGCTCTTCTCGTTACAGGATCAGAAGAGCGGTACAATGTATACGTCTTGCTGTGTAACAGGAGGCATGTTTCAGAATTCACCTAACCTAAACACTAACTGCATTGGAGTTTGTACTGAAGAAAAGTCAGCCAAAGTTTCAAGGTTTTATGGAGATAAACTTGTCCTTGAGTAATATCCGATCATCTAGGTTTGTATAAACACTGAGAGTGCTGCGAGAATAAATTCTATTCATACTTACCTACACAGGGCAAGCAAAAATGCAACACAGCAGCCTGGGAGAAAGCAGGAGGTGCTGTAAGTGTCCCCACATCCCTACCGCTTTCAATCTTTGTCAAAGTTCTCAGATTGGACCGGTCCCCCTCCCTCCCCAACCCTGAAACAGCTTATAAAACCATTGCTATACACAGAGATGGATGCAAACTGCTAGACACATTCATAAACAACAACAACAAAAAAAATCTTACTCTGCAGGATAATCACCTTAAAACCAAGCTGCTCTACATAGCCTCTGTCCTCATTTGAATTCGGCTTGTACGTGAATCTGCAGAGGCCTCAACCACAGGGCTTTGCCTCCTTCCCGGCATTTCAGTAGATTATCTCTATGCTTTGCCATCGCCTTGAGATTAAGCTTGTTTTACTACAAATTCAGCTGATATTTGCTCTGTGTGCAACCGGCACTGCTCATGCTGTCTGTGTTACAACATACAGCATTTATTTCCTAAAAACCTGCAAGATGGCTCAGTTGCATTTTTACCACTCAGCCCCAAAACCAGGATCAAGGGGAGACCTAATGCTTAGCGGAACCTTTCCTTGAATTAAAAACCCTTCATATGTTAGCAAAGCCACTAAGGCTGCCTAGTTCCTGGGAATCAAAAACAGCAATGACATGCCTAATGGAACACTCCCAACAGCTTTTAAGAAAGAAAAAGCAGTATTAGTGGACCTACAATTAGACTGATATAAAATACTTAGGGGCACATGTATGCTCTTCTGCTCCTGCCTAGAGAACAGGTAGGACATTACATTTTTGGAAGTGTCTAGCTCCAAGTGCTACAGAGAGTCAGAAATTGTGATAGCTTTTGAAGTATGGTAGCAGCAGCTGGCAGAAAGGAGCCTGGGGTACAATACAGCTCCTTTTCAAAACACCAGTCCCTCTTTTGAGTCACTGCATGGTGCTGGCATAAAAGGATCTCAGGAAACAGCACAGCTCCAAAGACAAATGGTGCAAGAGATGAAAGATCTGGAAGGAAGGAGCAGCAGGAGCGAGAGCAACAGCTTCTTTCTCTCTCACCCCAGAAGAACTGGTTGCAGCTGAGTGTGATGTGGACAGAGAAAGAACAGGATTGTCCTTCCTTTCCCCTAGTTAAAACTGATTGATAATAGACTAATAGCAGAAAGATGCAGGCCAATCCCCACTCCATCCCAATTTTGAGCATGTTCCACACCATGTCCAAAATTCAGGAAAAAAAGTGATGAAGGTCAATTATCTGGAGGTAGAACAGGAAAGGGAAAGCAGGAGGCAGCAGGGACACCTGACCATTGCAGGAGCACAAGGGCAAGACTCCCAGGACAAGAGCCATGGAGGGCTAACTGGAGAGGCAGTACCTGGACAGCATGGAGAACCTCCCACGGGGCAGCCAGCTGGAAGCAGATGGTAGGAACACAAAGATAAAAGCTCGTATACATCACACTTAAGAGTTTTGCTCCACTGGCTCTCAGGCAGGACAGCTGCTCTCTTCAACAGCACCTCATCCCGCGGGGGACTCAGCAGTACAATTCGGAAACACTATGAACTAGACTTGAAGATTAGTGCCCATATAACACCATCTTTTCTGACTGCAAGCTGGAAAACAGAGTAACTGACAAACCATCTTAAGAAAATTATTTTTATTTCTTTTTTTTTTTAATTTCTTTTTTTTCCCTTTTTTTGAAGTTCTGAGGTTTACAGATATGCTTTTATTTCCGATAATATAGCTTCGCAGCAATAAAAATCACAATGCAGCTAGCAGAGCAGCTGAACTAAGACCCATAAATACCAGCACAGAAAACAATGGACAACCACCAATATTTCTATACATGAACTATTATTTTAATGTCACATTTTGACAATTGTAAATGGTCTACAGAATGTATGTGGGCAAAAGGCAATAAGTGAGTCTTTTGAAACACTAGATGTATAATAAACAGCGCATTATCAACATTTACATGATTCACATCAAATTGATGACATCCTAAATGTATTCCTTTTAAAGGATAGAAATTTTTCAATAAAATATTACATTTCATTTAATACTCTCGTACAATACTTCATACATTGCAGGAAAAAAATAAATGCAAGGTCTACTCCACCTAATAAGAGGATGCTTTTTCATTAGTCTTTAGTACTGTAATAAAAAAAAAAAAATCACAATAATGTCATAAATAAACAGGCTTGAAATTATTAATTACGTTTCACTATTTAAAAGGGAGAAATTAAAAATTAATTTGAAATAATGAAGTTATGGGTAGAAAATCAAAACCTGACAACACATCCTAGTACCAGCTGTGATTTTTCTCATCCCTACAACAAAAAAAGGAAACAGGTTTTATAATTTCGTTAGCCGTATCCTAGTTAATCATGTTTCAAACACAAACCTTAAGAGGAAAAAGTAAAGTTTGGTCAGGATTAATAGAACCAATCAGTCCTAACAACAGTTAGCTGAAACTAAAGTGTATGCTATAAAACATTCAGTAAATGAAGTCTGCAGCAAATTCATGCTGGCATAAATTATTGTGCCTTAGGAGTTGGGTTAAAGTTTCCCTTGTGGTATAAAGTCTTCTACAACAGAACACTTCAGAACTACATCCCTTTTCCATTCCACAGATATAGCAAAAGCTTGTAAACCAATGCTTTAAATTTATTCTCTAAAAACTCACTAGAAATACATGAAACCCACATTCACTTATCTCCCCTGAACCAAAGGACATTTCTCTTTCTTGCTTCATCTGTCATAAACCCCAGCCATTGTTTAAAATAATTTAAAAAATGCTTTAAGAATCATCCCTCTCTTGCCGGTGCTTGAAAGGCAGACAGATTTTATTTTGCAAGGTCTCCCCTTTGGTATTCAGCAGGGCCTAGCACTTCTGTTAAGGGAGGAGTATTTATTCACAATCTTTCAGATTCTGTTCCCCCCTCATTGACATTCCACCACCATATGCTCCCCAGGATTAATACACATTCTGCAGTAAGAATTCCCTGGTTCCGAAGGGAAAAAAAAAAAAAAAAAATCCTACAGCGGCATGTTCTAAACAGCTAAAATGAGGTCATAAGAGGCAACTTCATGTTGGCCATGTAACTGATTGCTGCTTATACAGGTCAATCTTTTAAGACACATCACATTAACTGAGTTCATAACAGAGTTCAGATTCATTCAGGATCCTTCTCTCATTTCTCTTGACTTTTCCCCTGACTTTTCAGTTTGGTGCAGAATAGCTCCAAACCTGAACACGCATTCCACCTTGCTATAACATATGAAGTGTAGAATTTGTCTAACTTTGTGCAAAGTTTTAGACAAATATTTAATTGCCATCAATTGCTCTATACAAATACCAACACTTATAACTGATCCCTGTTCAGCAGGATGAAGCTGTAAATAGGGACAGGAGAGGAAGCAGGCGATGCAGAATAGGTATCTTGCTACCAAACAAATAGATTTCTCTCTCATCATGACTAGAAATTTTAGGTCTAGAAAGGGCACAAGTATTTATGACTAGAGTGTAAGGCTATGACATTAAAACATGTATTATGGTATGCTGGTGACAGGAGTTCCCAAAAAAACCCAAAGCCTCAAAAGACAAAAAGGACAATAGGCAAAGTAACAAAAGTCTGCTTAACATTAAAGCAGCACCTTCATTCAGTACAAAGTGTTCAAATATTTGATTTTGCAAAGCACTCTCAGGAAAAGGTAATGTAATCTCCCACTTAACCTTTCACAAAGCTGCATTAATTACATTCCAGGCTTTAGCATAATTTCACTAGTAAGGCCAATAACACAATTCCATTGGCCCTGCACCCTTGCATACAGCAATTTAATGCAGCGTTCACCATCTGCACCTGCTGTATGAAAATGGCAATAATTCCTTAACACCACTTAAGTCACAGAACTTCCCCAGAAACACGGGGAAAGACATTGCTAAGACACCACAGGTACCCACTCCTAGGGACCGATTCTGCCATTAATGCACACAAGCAGCTGCTAACGGCTTCAAGGGGAGCATCTGGTCCAGATAATTGGACAGAGCAAACAAAGTGAAGAAACCCAATTAACTGGCAGCTTAACAGCAGTTCTTCGTTCTAGAGTCTCTAGAAGAGGACTTTGTCTCATTCACAACAATCAGAAGTGGTTTCAGGTGGATGTAATTTTTTTAATAGAATAGGGACAGCAAATTCAATGCAGCTCTGAAAGGCACTTCAGGTAGAATGGTAATAAACTCCTGCCTGATGAAACGAACCAGAACAAGCCTGCTGGCCTTGCTGCCCGTGCCGCCCTCTTCAACTAAGGCAATTTTAGTGGATAGCTAGCTTCCACGCGCTGCTTTCCCCACACAACTTTAATTTAGCTACTTACACTAGCATAAGGCCTTACTAAAAAACGAGAAGGCTCAACAGCTTCCACCTCCCCAACAGAAGGGGAAGAGGGTTACCTTATACTAAGGTAACAGCCTGCACAGTGGGTTACTTGTTTCACTGCTTTTAATATGCTGTCAAGGTGTCATCATGCAACTTTTTAAAATACCTTAACTCTACAAGTTCAATCTCTTGCTTAATAGACGAACACAGACAAATTAACACAGACAGTGTCCTCACAAACAGCTAGGCCACAGTGCCTATTGAGAGATACAGTAAATTTCTATTTTGGGTAGAGATCATGTAAAAGAAATCTTGTTTGAAGTAAAGGCTACCTTGCATAATCACTCAAAAATAGCCTATCCAGCCACTCAGCTAAGTCGTAATCAAAGCCATCAGTTATCACAAAAAGCACCTTCATATCAATAACTGCTCACCCCTATGAAACTCAGTCTGAGTTTGAAATGTATCAGGACTAATTTTATCATGTAGCTGATTCCATTCATGCTGGTGATCCACTGTTTTCAAACAATCAAGTATTGTTCCCATCAGTATTTTACATTAGCGTAACGGATTTATCCACATCATTGCTCTCCCACCACCCCCCGCCCCCCACCCCCCCAAAATTCCACAACTGCTCAAATAAGGAAAAAACCCCAACTAATAGGCATACTGTGAAACAAAAATACTATTTAAAAAACAAATGGATGACAGTCCAACAGTTTGCGGGATTCAAAACTGACTCTACAAAGTAGTTGTCTACACTGTAGAAAGGATTTCCTTTTATTTGGAAAATGAGCAATTGTAAATCAGGTATTGGAGAGAAGAGATATAAACAATCTTTAGATGGTCTTAAGTTTTGCCTACTGTTGAAGGATTAAAACCGTAAATAAAAAGGTACCAAGCCCTCAGGGTTCACCATTCATGTGAAGCTTCTTCCATCTCTTTCTTGACCTTCTTAAAAACCATATTCATTTCTGGGAAAAGAAGGGAGAAGAAAATAAAAAGTTATTTAGGAAAAAAAAAAGCAGTTATTTCTTACTCTGACATTATACAGAAGTGCTCAGTTTTGATTCAAAAAAGCCTTAAACTCAACCAAAAGTCTCAAACCTTGCTTATAAACTTTGGTTTATAAACTTATAAAGCATGGTACTTTGGCAGTAGAAGATGAGATTGTGTATAAACTTGGAAAAGTCCCTAGACTAAATGGATGACACATACTTACAGTTACCAAACAGAAAAGGGACAAGAGGATTTCTGAGGTCTTTAAAAACACAGGGGGAAAGATGACAAAAGGCTTTAGATTAGAATCCAAAAGAAGTTAATGACTAAAGACACATTAAATTCAAGGTATTCCTTTGCTGTATTCACAGCCCATTAACCAAAGTATCAGATAAACTTATCAGCTAATAACCTATATATATATATATATTCAGTTGCCTGACTGTGAGAACAAAATTATAACAGGTATTTAAAATATAACAAAGAGAAACGACAGATTTCTCTCCCAGCAAAAGCAAGGATTTAATTTTTACTAGTAAGACAATACTACATGAACTGCTCACACCACGCAGGCACAGCGGTAACTTTGCTCATCACATCTTTTATAAGGCTGAGCATGAGATTAAGTGTTCTTTGAATCTCTTTAGATGCACAGAAAGCCTTATCATCAACCAGGAGCAAAGATCACTTTTAAAAGACGTGGAAAGTTCAGGCTGTAATTGCTACTCATCTTTTGCTAGCATGCAGAATTTCAGTCTCCTGAATAATAAAAGACTTCCAACTTAGGTCACTGGTGAGTCAGGACACAAGAACAAAGCCCTAACTACCAAGCTAATATTCCACGTTGTTTTGAAAGGGTAGACATACATGCAACTCAATCAAAATTATAGCTTCTGGAATTTAAACACCCTAAGGGGGATAGATTACACGCATTTGGGGCATTACAAAGTCCTTCCTATAGTTCTTCTCATAGTTTGGGTTTGTGTACATTTTCTCCAAACACCACGACTCCAGGCTGGATACACACACTCGCTCCCAAACATACATACCTGCCTTTGCATGGAAGTCTCTGTACATCTTCTCATCTGAAACTTTTCTGCTGTTGCATCAGCCCCACATTTTCATATACTCTAGCACTATCTTCTCTCATTCTGAAATGAAACAAGTATTTACAGTCCAAAGCATCTAGTTGGAGAAAAACATATTTGTACATGCAATGCAATTCAGAGACAATTTATTTTGCTCAATTTATTTTAAGAGCAAAGCACAGGGCAACAGTCTAGGGCAGATTCTGTGGTAACGCATTCTCATTCGAGGTCCCTGAAAATTAGTCAGTACAGTTCAGAAAACTTACACCTTAACAACAGAAGCGAACTTACTCTGGACATGTTGGGGTTGGGGTACAGGGTGGAAGAGGGCTCTGATCCCCACTTGTCTGGTCCGATAAAGAATATTTAATGTTTGTGTATTCGTGACCTTTTCTCTTACTCTTCTGTGAAGCAAAACACAACAAAAAGCCAGGTTTTTGATTACTAATAGAAAACAATCATTGAAGTAGTGCAGAAATTACATGTGTAACTAACCATGTATGTTTTTAGAAGAAAGGTGTGTCTATGAGGAGAAGAAAGCTTAGTTCTGTAGATAACACACACAACATGGATAAGACCTAAAGGCTGGCTTTAGCTATTGGTTACAAGACCTGAAAAGGCTCACTTTTCAATATTCCTCTCTCTACCACCATCTCCAGCATGGTGGAGTTGGAATATATCAACCTCATGAACCAGCATTCATACGCAATCTTCATCTTACTTGGCAGAAGAAACCACACTTCATTCTTTAATAGACAGTACCAGCCAGTGGGCTTCCCACTGACCTTATTTCCAGCTTGGAGATGTGGCCAAATGAGTAACAACGTTGTTTGCAAGATCTCTAATAAAATAACATCTTAGCCCATTAGGTTTGATATAAAAAGAACCCAAGCTGTTATTTGTATTCTGCAGCATATGTTACAAGCTGCAGCCAATTGTGCTGGCATTCATCTAAAGATACTGAAGGCTCCAGCAAGCAAAGCTACACTAGGAAAAGTAAGGGGATATGGCTTTCTTCCTTTCAAGGCAAACATTCACAACACATGCATACACCGAAACCTACACAGAAATTAAAGACTCACTTTAAAGTTTTACAGGGTACTGGACTGGGGGGGTGGGGGGGTGTTTGTTGTTTTTGTGTTGCCGTTTGTTTTTTTTGTGTTGTTTGGTTTTGTTTTGTTTTTTTTAAATGCTTGAACAAGTACTAAATAACTGACCTGAATCAATCTCACAACAGAGGTTGTCAGAGTTTCTGGGGAGTTCTGGCTGCTGAGTTTCCATTAAGAACACTCTGTATAGCAATGTAGGTTGAAGTTTTTCCAAGATGGCCTTCTGAGACTTGCTCAAAACTTGCTCAACTTGTTCTGTTATTTTACTGAACTTCTCCCCTCTCAGCCTCCTACTTACTCCTGACAAATCACTTTCAAATAGACTACCAGTCCAGATCAATTACCTGGAAGGTTAATGCTAAAAAATAAGATTTAAACAAAACGCAAAGGTTCAAACTCTGCTGCATTCTAGTGTTATGGCTACAAACCCCTCACCTGCCAATAATATTCTGAAGCCCAAAATCCAGGGCTTGACTTCCACCCTCCCACTGCCCCCAACTGCGCGATGAATGGCAGTTCATGTTACAGATGTACTGTACAGTAAAAGCAATTTAAAAAGAATCAGTCAGTTCTTCTATTACTTAAGCTGACAAACAGATAAAACAAGCCAAGAAAAAGTAAATATCTGGCTTCTCTTTCTTCCACTTAATTCACTGTAATTATCCTTTCTAATTCAGAATAATAGAAATGTGGTCAGAATGGCTTGTTTCCTAGATGTAGGAGAATATACACATTTCCACGGGGAAAAAAAACCCAAAAACACAACCCACCCAAATTCACTTTGCTTTTGTTTTACACTTGTAAGAAGAGAGGCAATATTTAACATAACACCTAACTCTATGAAATCTTGAGGCTCTCAGCATTGCAATGCAAAAGGGAATGCTAGCAGAGCAGGGCAATTTCTTCCTGAATACGAACAAAAAGCAGGCATATCTATGTGAACGGATGCAGCTATTCATATATCCACTTCTTCAGTCCAGCTGGTTTTAAGTCCTGCATGACAACAGGTTAGCTAGTGTGACTACCTAATTTCTTATCGGAGCTGGCTTGGGTTCATCCAGATTGAAAAGCAGACAGGAAGCACAACCTCATATTGTTTCCTATACAGGTGCCCTAATTGACTTCACCAGGTTTTTTTCCAGCTTTCACTGTTTGCAATTGCAATTAAAGCAAGCATAGAAAAGAAGGTTCCAGAAGTTAAAGTTTCTCAAAACACAGCATTTCATTCCCAAACTATCTTACTGGGGTGATATTCAAGCATTCTGCATAGTATTCTACTACTTAGCCATTTTTTTTCTGCTCTATCAAAACATGCTTTGGAGCATTCCCAATTCACCATGTTTTTTTCAGGACATTAGTTCCTATAGTCACCACAAAGCTTTGCTTTTGTCTGACAAGTTCTATATAGTTTTATTCCTATAGCTGCCACTAGCCTTAGTGTACAGGTCAAGACCTCCTGAAGTAAAGCAATGTTCTATTTCCAGTTTCTTAAACTTTTATACCTGTGCCTTCTGAGCTAGTAATGGAATAGAGGATGAGACACAACTAACTGAGCCTCATCACTATAGGAGAAATACACTGCTCCACTCAATATCAAAACGATCAAGAGAGAGTTACAGATCTACTTTGTAAATGGCAGCAGCAGAAAGAGACCATATTCAAAAAGCTGAGGATACAAGGCTTGCATAATTACACACACATTCGAGATATGAAGCAGCTCTAAGGCGAAGTGAGACAACAAAGCCAGGGAAAAAAGTACACCTGCGGGATTTCTTGTTCTTCACTTTGTGTCTAATCACCATCAGATCACACAACAGCTGTCCTGGGGAGAGGAATAAAGTCTCTATCCTCTCTGCTGAACAGTGCATCTACATCATGTAGGCAATTATAAAATAAACTCTGCCACACTCCAAAGCAGCCAGAAGCCACACAAGAGTGCCAAGCCCAAGCTGGCACACTCCATCTCTAAACAGGGATTACATCTTACACCTGGCACTGCGCTAACCCTGCCGCTCCCCACATCTGCCTGACCAGTTGTGTGGGTTTATCTCCTTCTCAGCAGCAAACCAGCTGCAGAAGGAAAGATATTGAAATTCTGAAACAAAAAGATAAAAATCCCAGATGACCAGAGGTTAGGGCAGAGAATGAAAGCAACAGTGTGTAGAATGTCAGTTCTTTATTACAAAATGAGGTAACTTCTGTAAAAGACTGTAGAGTTTGAATGCAATGAAGTACTTAAACAGGAAGAGTGAGGTGAAGGTCTTGTGGTTGTCACCACATATTCCAAACCTTTTCTCATCTTACTACACCAAATCACTCCTCTAACTGCTTTTTGTTGGACACTGTACTGCAAGATCACCACACTCATTCTTTCATCTTTCAGTCCAATACACTTACCTCTTACTAATAAACATGTACTTTAAGACTCCAAAATTGGTATTAGAGTGACCAGCATTTGAATTTGATTATCATACTTTAGAAATACAGTTAACAGGTTTGAAATCTCTTTAAAACTCAACAGAACACAAGGTTCTGTATTAATTAATTAACAGCCTTACCTCTTATTCTTCTTGCACAGAAAACCAGATAATATTAAGAGAATTTGAGATCTGGGGTGCAGGGACTGGGGGACTTGGAGGACAGGATCCCCTACATGCAAGCATTTTCATGGAAGGTAAACCAGCACTAGTTGCAGTCATATGGAGAAGCCTCTCAGATTGCTGATTTTCTTTCTCTGTCAGTGGCCAAACACACTGGTTTTATTTTACAATTTTCTAATTCCACCTAATGCTTCAAGTAATTCTTAAGCATAATGAATTGAAACATAGGCTAATTTCTCTGAACAGGGTTAACAGGTTACAGGCCCAGGCTTTTCACAATGCATTCATTATACAGCCAGCAGTCATGCCTCCGAAAGTCACAGGCGGCAACTCTGCTCCCTGCTCAAATGATAACACGTTCCTATGTAACATTTTATACTTAGGACAAATATACCTGCTCCTCTTCAATTCTGCGCTGTAGCGTTTCAATGTAGTGCTGTACTGCCATGTAAATAAATCTGTACTGTGCTTCTGTCTGAACCATTCCTGACCGTTGTGACCTCACCATCTGAATGGTCTTTGGAACATCAATATCACAGTCCACACCTAGGAAGAATCACCATAATGTTAAGAACAGTAAAATAAACTTTATCTTTGAGGAGAGATTGGTCTCATCTTCCAGCAGAACATAGTGTAGTTGAATGATCTTGCAATAAGCAAGACTGCTAACATTTAACACAGAGGATTCACCCTTGACTTCTAATATACAGATCTGTAGAACTGTAACATAACATGGAAAGCTGTCCTGAGGGACGAAACTGCATCACTTCACACTGTTCCGAGACAACTTTAAATGCAACCTAGCTCAACATACATGCCAAGTTACTGTTTACAGCAGTTTATACATAGATACAACACCATTCTCCAAAAACAAGTTGCTCAAATTCAGCATGCCTGAGTATACTGACCACCACACACTCATGAATGATTTTAAAAGAAAAACAGAAAAATAAATAATACAAATAATAATAAGAAAAACATAATCAGACTCCTGACTAATCCTCAGCTGAAAGTTTTCATTATGCTGAACTGGAGCAGGGCTTCAGCACTTTGAATTCCAGCTAAGTCAAGAGGAATGAGCAAGTCCCTTTTATGCCAAACACACATGCCTAGTTTGTAGCATCACTAGAATCCTCTATTCTATCAACACTCCTGTTGTTTTAGTGTGATGTAGCTGTCAATGTCCCACAGGAAACTAAAAGTGGGAGGGGAACCTACCTTTTTCTCTGATTATGTCAATAAGAATATCAATCACAATGAAAGTTCCTGTTCGCCCAATCCCAGCACTGTAAAAAGAGAAGGGGGGAAAAAAGTTAGTTGTTTCACTCTTTCTGAACAGACACCAAAACACCAGTCCAAGTAAGAGTCTAACATTAAGAGACATTAGACTTCCAAATTATAGCCAGAGTCAAACCAAGCCAAAAAGTCAAAAATAACTAGAGACCTAATCAACTTAGCACGGAAGAGACAGAAGTCAAAACAGCACTTTTGTACCTCAGCATTTATTAACGTCCTTGAATCAGAAAAAAACTACAAGCTCAGATCTAACATTTCCTTGCCTTGTAAGTAGTATCTCATTTATAAGCCAAGACTGAGAAGAGAGCACTCACAGGAGGTGGGATGGGATACTAGAATTTCCATCATCCTGCACCTGAAATGTATCTATCCAAAACTGGTACCGCCTTCTCATACAACATCAGAAATTCTTATTCATACAGACATGTACACTCTGAAAGACAGCCTGCTTCAAAGCTAACCATTTGACACCTATCTAGAATATATCATTTTGCAAAACAGAAAGCACAAGCACCTTGACAGATCAAAGTATGAGTAGCTCTCAGGGAAACCTGTCTTCTTTTAAAGTTTTCATCTCCCGCCGCCAAAAAAAAAAAGTATCAAACATCCAACAGAACTCCAAAGGCATAGCAGGAGAGGCATAGCGTATCACCATACCTGCAGTGGACCACAACTGGTCCCGCATCAGAAATGCTCTCCTGCTTATGGTGCACCTCCTCTAGAAAGTCTAGTACGCCACCAGGGTCACTTGGGACTCCATGATCAGGCCAAGTTCTGAAGTGATATTGCCAGACTGTTCTCTCTGTGTTCCCCTGGAAGGAAGATGCCAACACGTGAAAACAAAATCCTTCAGATCAAAATCCAGCTAAAAGCATTTATGTGGCAAAGTTGAGTCAGATCAGAAGGTGGCATACCCAACCTGCTGCTCAGTATCCACAGCACCACAACTCTCTTAAAGGAGGGAACTAGCCAGAGTTCTTCCTGGCCTGACAAGTCAATCACACCATCTGCTTCCTCAGCTCCCTCTTTCTCATGCAGTTGTTTCCAACAACATTTCCATCCTCACCTTTAGAAGCCACGGCAAAGTTCTGTCTGAGGGTGACCAACAGCGAGGGACCTTCGCCTGTCATGCTCATCATTCATACCTAGTGGCACTTACCTTATGCACTTATTCCCACTCAGCTCCATCTCATGGACATACCAATCTGACACATCCTGCTTATTTGCTTCTTACACAATTCATTTTGCACCCTGATCCAAATTGTTCCTTAACAAGGAAGTGCTACTTCCACACTAGTTAACTGTTTCCTTCCTCATCTTTTGTATTCCTTCCCTTAAGTGTTCTTTCTACGTACTGGACCCATACACAACCGTTTTCTTCTAGTGCAACCATCTCCGTGAAAGAGAGCAAATGCCTAGCTAGATCTAAGTGTGATTACTTAAAAGCGCCATCCCTCTTTCCAGATTTCCCCAAAGCTCTGCAGCTGCACATCTTCTGCCAAAAATTGCTTAGGTGTAAGAATCTTCAATTATCCCAAGGACAAAGAGAAAGATGTATAGAACTAAACCTGGAGCTTCAAAGAAAGAGACAGGGCTCAATTTATTAATCTCCTAGTGCTTTTATTGATTCCAAAGAAACAGTCTATTTCTGCAAACTTTTTTTTGTGATGTGCAACCCAAATTAAAAGGACAGAGTTACTAACATACTTACTTGCCCAACTTTAGAAAGCTTAAGTTCTCTTAGTGTGTAATCGTGTGCTGCACTCTCCTTGACATTCCTAACACGCATAACACCATACTCCTTTAGGGAATATTCATCAGGCCAGTACTTGACACACTTACTCTGCAAGATTTAAAAAAACAAAACAAAACAAAACAAAAAAAACCAAAAAAAAACCCAACAAAAAAAAAAGGGAGTAATTAGTAAGAAGAAACGCTGGTTCATAAACTGAAGAAAGGCTGGTTCATAAACTGGTTACCAAACACATTTCTGAAGCTTTCATTTCTGAATACATAGGGGACAATTAGCGCCAACTGGACAGCTAGCTAACAAGGTAAAGAACATTTTAGGGGGAAGTTTCGCTTCCCCATAACAAACACCGGATGATTTCAGACAAACAGGTACAGGCAATCTCTCCTTTCAGCAGCTTTCATGATCATCTTAGTATCTGCTTTGCCTCGATAGTTTCAAAACCCAGAGATTAAAATACTGTTACTTGTATCTCCACCCAACTAAAGGTTTCAAAATACTGAGAATTTCCAGTAGAATGCTGTAGCCTTACAGGCTATTCTACAATCAAAACCCAACAGGCTGCAAAATAAATACAAGTCAGAGGTATAAGCTGTTTTGTGCAGAAATTAAACTTGGATGCTTGCGTTTTCACGACTTAGAGCAGAAAGGGCTAACATAGCTCTCTAATTCAATCACCAAAGCAACAAAGAATTGCTCCCTGTGGCAGGGGACTGAAGCCTCATGTGTCTGTAGCTTCCGAAATGTAGAGCTTTTGGCATGCTACTTCTCTCTCAAGATTATCTTTGGCCAGGGATATATTCCATCCACTGAAGAACAGATTCACCTATTACTACTTTGATTTGTTTCCTATGACAGTTCAGGAAAGAGCAGCTCCTGTTAGCCTGTGAATGCAATACAAGTCCACACAGTATCAAATGATAAATTACAGTGGGTATATAGATGCAGCTTCCAGCAAATAGCAAATGCAGACAAACACCAAGTACTACAGAGAAATATTTCCTATTTGCAGTTACTACTGCATATTTATGAGAAAAAATGGCAACAAGAAAGTTCCTTCTGCCAACACAAGATACAGTAAGAGATGATCAAACACATGCTTTCCAGCCTACTTAGGCAACAAGATGCTTTTTTGTTACTTTTGCCCTTCTTTCCCTGCCATCTCCAAAAGAGTACAAGCTGAAGAAAAGATGTTGATCCTAGCCTATGCCAAAATAACTTGCCGTTTCAATACAGAACTCTGAACACAAGAGCAGTTGGTATAGCAAGTCTGAAGAGTAACATGCAATGTTAAAATAAGCCTTAGTCTGATAGAGGGGATGCATGTGTTATTGGCTCGATGGACTGCCTCCAAAACACCACTATTTTAATTTATAAGTATTTGCTGCTTCTACAGTGCATTCTAAAGCATATTCAGAACGCTATGCAGATCTGAGACGTTTCATAGCTCCTCACTTCCTTAGGCAATGTGCTCTTGAAGTCATCTCTGATGCAGAGGTTTCTCTCCTTTCTGCAGATCTGAAAGCATCTTGGCCTGAGATAAATGTCGTGGTTTAACCCCAGCCAGCAACTAAGCACCACGCAGCCACTCACTCACTCCCCCCCCCCCTCAGTGGGATGGGGGAGAAAATCGGGAAGAGAAGTAAAACTCGTGGGTTGAGATAAGAACGGTTTAATAGAACAGAAAAGAAGAAACTATTAATAATAATGATAACGCTAATAAAATGACAACAGCAATAATAAAAGGATTAGAATGTACAAATGGTGCACAGTGCAATTGCTCACCACCCGCCGATCGACACCTAGTTAGTCCCCGAGCGGCGATTCCCCCCGTCCCCACTCCCCCCAGTTCCTATACTAGATGGGACGTCCCATGGTATGGAATACACCGTTGGCCAGTTTGGGTCAGGTGCCCTGGCTGTGTCCTGTGCCAACTTCTTGTGCCCCTCCAGCTTTCTCGCTGGCTGGGAATGAGAAGCTGAAAAATCCTTGACTTTAGACTAAACACTACTGAGCACCAACTGAAAACATCAGTGTTATCAACATTCTTCACATACTGAACTCAAAACATAGCACTGTACCAGCTACTAGGAAGACAATTAACTCTATCCCAGCTGAAACCAGGACAATAAAAAAGCTTTTATTTTATATCAGGACTGTTATTTGCAATTCTTGAATAAGTGAAATAGGCATCAAGGAAAAAAAAAAAAGAATAAAGAAAAAAAAATCAATGCGTGCAGCAGTGATTAAGTAATCGGACATTAAAATGTTTTATACAGCTAGAGCACAGAAAACAGGCTTAGCAAAATTTGTAATGAATCATGGAGGAATTGCAGAGGAGCACAAGCCATTCAGTAGGTTACAAAAAAAAAAAAAAAAAAAAAAGTATTCAAGTCAACTCTTCCAAAACAACCCCATAATTTATTTGTCCTCTTCCAAGAAAATGACCTAAGAGGAAGGTCACTGCAAAGGGGTAGCTTCTCCCTCCCTCAGTGCATTCTCAGGAAGAAAACACAAATCATGCCCCTTTATAAGGCTGATGGATGGGCAGAAGTTTACAAAGCCTAAAAAAGTCTGCAAGACAGAGTCTAATGGTTTCTGCAAACATCACCAATGGCAGTTTTGATACCTAGATTAGTAAGAGAAGCCCATAAAATCTACTGCTATTTGTCTTCAGTACATATACACAAAGCCTCTTTTTCTGTGGCAGTGGTAAGGAACCCCTGCAATTATCAGTCATCCATAGAAAAACATTAGCTATACTTTCAATTCAATTTTTTTCAAAAGTGACGCTCTTCTAACAAGATAACAGCTCTCCATTCAGAAAGAGATCATTGGATTATTGAAAAAGTGGACAATGGTATGTGGAAAAAGCAGAGAAACAAGAGAGTGCATGCGAAATTGAACAGAAGCAACACATTCCAAAGATAAAGCTACACTATACACAGGAAGCGGTATGTGACCATTGCCAGAATATCAGTATTCAACTATTTCCTATTCTTTCCTGCCATATGTCATTAGAACCCAGAAACAAAGTAATAGCCTCAGATTCACCAGAAGACAGTAAGACAAGATCTCTGTACTTAAAAAGGTAAAATGGAGGTTCTTGGGATACACCCTTGCAGGAAAATTTCCTCTTTCAGAGCATTAAATACTGCCAGAGCAGTTCACAAGGTGTTTGCAGATTACCGAGGCTGAACAGGCAGCTGTGTTCATGCAGAACAGGGCAGTCAAAGGTAAAGAACCTGACTTTTATTCCTAAAGTGCTAAAACACACCTGGCTGGGGGATTCCTAATGAGGTACAGTTTCAGCCGTAATCACTAGCTCAGCAGGTAATAAGAATGTTATCAAATTCAAGCACAGAAAGTAAAGTCAGAAGAGAGAATAGCATTCTAGTAGTCTAGTAAATGTCACTTGAATAAGATGAATCTGGGGCAACAACTTTCACATCATATTGTAGTTTTTAGGCAAGAAGCAGTATCATCTACATTCATTCTTATAATAATAAAGTCCCACAATTCTGCTTTTCTACTAAAGTCTATACAGGCTTGGTAAGCTAAAATAAATGGCAATACTTTTGTTACAGGAACAGAGAGTTTACCCCTTCAAGTACACAGAATGCCTGTCTGGCTTCATCTCATATTCCAGTGCCTCATTCGCTGAATAATGTTAAAATACACAGATTTACATTCAGTAGTTAAAATTTAATCAGTCAACACTTAAAAAAGGGAGGCCTGATGATACGATAGGAGCATACCCTCAATTCCCACCAGCACCAATAAAAAAGGACACTCAGCACTCCAGGTCTCCAAAGACTGGTGGCACACCAGATTTCAGCATATAAATCAATATAACCAAGTCAGTTTAGTCCTTACTTGCATTCAAATGTCATGACCTTTCCCAAGCCAGTTTGAGAGTCTGTTTTTACCTTTCCTCTTTCAACTTCTTTTGTTGTCATAACAATAACTCGAGAATTCTCCTGGAACACCATCCTCCAAAAATCATTCACTGTATTCTGTAGGCAACCTTGAGTAGCGATGTAGCTTTTTTTTGGCTTTGAGTTGTTGCACTTGGTTTCAAACTCAGGCTAGAGAAAAAATTTAACAAATGGTGACAAATGATTACAAGACTAACTTGGATTTAGGTGAGTATGTTAAAGAGTAGACATGGGCTGTGCCAACAAGGCTCCTGTAGGTATGAGTATACTTACCATAATAATATTAGCATTGATATAGTCTGAAACAGGTTCATTTGGATCACCATCATGTAGAACAACTCTGGTATGATCAACTGGAAGAATATATATGAATGTTAAGCACTTGCATCCTACAGTTGTGAACACACAGCTATTTTTAAATATCCCACAGACAGGTACATTTCTTACTGCTACCAGAAGCTATTAGGTTATCAAACTGAGTAAATTAGTGGCTAGAATATTCAACCTTTCCTCTTTTGCTGTTTCTTAAAACAAGTGGCCAATTCATAACAAGCTAGATCAAAGTAAGTGTTCATGACCCCTAGTAACTCATGAACACATGGACACTCAAGCACTAAGTCAAGGCAAACGGCTGCTGGATTTGCACCATGCAGTTTTGTACCACAATTAATCCTCTTACGTTTAAGCATTCCAGTTTACTGAATAACAGTTTAGGGATGTGATGTTTTTAAATGAAAGCCGAAGATAAAAACATTTGGGAATCGAAATATCGGTATCTACAAAGTGCAAATGTTTGAACACAAATTGGAAATTGCATGGGCTAATACTGACAACATAAGAGGGGAAATTATCACTAAAGAGAAGAAAAAGCACAGTGGTACTTAATTAACCCTGTATTTATGAGCTAAAAAAAAACATAGAAAAGTAGCAGGCTTACGCTATAATGAAAGAAATCAATACTTACAGGGTAAAATGTTTTTGTATCTATTTTTGTTTTTGTTTTCTTGACGCTGGCCTTCTTTACGGCTATAGAGGAGTTTGCATTCTTGCTGCTGTAAAGTCTAAATGAAAACAGCACAAATAACTGGTTTTAATAAAAGCAGTATGAACTGTTTCACCATCGTTATAGCAATCCTTTCTCACAAAAATGATGATACTTGATTATAATGCCTGAGAGTCAGAGAAAGAGAGAGAGGTACTGAATTTCTCCATTCAGACTTAGTACAGCATTGCTTCCAAGATATGTAAGAAACACAGGAGCATGAGTGACAAGGCAAGCTGTTTTCCACCTAATAATTAGAAACACCTATGAATTCAAAGCTTCTGTAAACCAAACTATAACCAGCAAGTCCTCATGATACTGTTCTGACCAAGCAGACCCAAGTTTTAGGTGTAACTGGTTACAAAGGACCACAACAAAATTTTGCCTGTGGAAATCTTGCCATCGTAAAAGGCACGCTAAATAAACCAAACAACGCAAGCAGCATTCTACAGAGCAGGTCCAAATAAACATATTTATCACTAGGTCTTTCTCGCCAAGCATAAAAGTTAGGAGTACTATTGCACTTCTTTTTGCTGCATCAGGCACGTAAGGAGTTAAAAAATTTCCACTGAACTGGCATTAGCTTTAGTACCGATAAAGATTAGTAACTAATGCATTCAAAACATTGCCAGCCTGCAAAGGAGTAAGGCACTTTGTGATCCAGTGCTTCTGTACCTGAGCTGTACTGGATTCCTCTAGGCCTTACCAGCCTTCTTCCTCTCCTTCAGCTACAGCAAGGCTGTAGTAACACTGCTAGCAAGCCCCCAAAACAAGTCCCTGAGAATACAAAGGCTGTGCAACAGCAATGCCACAAGAGCGGATCTTTGCAAGCTGCAGCCAGATGAACTCTAGACAGCCAAAGAGGAGGAAGGAGCATACAGAAAACCCAACAAAGCATATCAACACAAGCAGCTGTATTTAAATATCAAGCACAGTGAAAAGTCCTTCAGCAGTCAGAGGCAGAATATTAGGTAGATATTCTTGTCTACTCCCCCAAAACAAAGTCCACAGGGGAAGTTGGTACATGGAAGTCCCAGTACCTACAGGGGGCCTACGAGAAAGCCAGAGAGAGACTTTTTACAAGGGCATGTACTGATAGGACAAGGGGTAATGGCTTTAAACTGAAAGAGGGTAGATTTAGATTAGATGTAAAGAATAAGTTATTCACTGTGAGGGTGGTGAGGCACTGGAACAGGTTGACCAGAGAAGTTATGGATGCCCCATCCCTGGAAGTGTTCAAGGCCAGGTCGGATGGGGCTTTGAGCAACCTGGTCTAGTGGAAGGTGTCCCTGCCCATGCAAGGGGCGTTGGAACTAGATGATCTTTAAGGTCCCTTCCAACCCAAACCATTCTACCATTCTATGATTCTATGAATGCTACAGTATTTCCAGAGGTATGGATGAGACAAGTACAATGCCAATGTACAACCCAACACCACAGCCACATACCACTTTTTAAGTGCTCCAATGATTCTCTTTTACCAACGCAAGGCCATTTCACTAAACCAGTAAAAAATTTTGCTCAGACTTTCTCATATTACCCTGTTGGTGGAGGAAGGGGGGCATTAGGTAACTACAGAGTTATCCATAAATCATCCTAGTGTAGAAACAATAAATCTGCATGGTGATTTCTCCTGTTGGCAAGGAGCTAATTTCTCAGTACCTGGTTCACAGTTAATATGACAGGGACAACAGCAATTCCATGCTTCACAGCCATGCTGCTTAGCAGCAAGTCTCCCTACTTGCAATGAAGCTGGAGGGACCAGAATCTTGATGTCTTTGTTCCAAGTTTTAATCCCCAAAGCAGTACTGGCCTGACTAAAAGGAAGACTCAGGCTTTGAAAGCTGCTGCCCTTGTTATTACCACCCTTAATGCTCTTGCAGAGATTGCTTTTACTTTAAAGCTTGGGCATGTCAGGCACATTGGCTCACTTCTATTTCAGTCTATCTTATTGTTACGGCCTCACTTAGTGACCTTGGACAATTAGGCTCATCCTAAAGACAGGGAAACCAAAGAACAAAAGCAATACATGCGAGCTGTGAGGTTTCATGCTCATGAAGCAAAGACAGAAAACATATCCCCATAAAGCATTACTTGCTACTGCTAGCAATGGGTGAAACAGCACTTTGCAGTAAGCTCATCTCTTGCCACACTGAGTCTTTAAAGTGCCATTACCACAGAGCACCTTTACATGCTATTAACACTTTTGAGTCTCAGCCAAGTGAAATGCCAAGCAAAAGAAGCAAAGGCTAAACTTTGCTAGCAGGTGTGGAAACCAGAGCTTCAAACACATCTTCACTTCACACAGTTAATTATTATTGCTTTGAGCTTCCCTGAGGAGAGATCCATGAGCACCAGTGACTTTTAACAAGCCCATTAAGAGATGTACACAATGCAACAATAAATCTGAAACATAGTCTTCAATGTCACTACAACAGCCAAGCATTAAGCTCACCAAACAGCCATTTTTCAGAAGCAACAACATTACAAGGACTGTCAACATTTCTGTCTAGTGGTTCACAGGACAAGAGGTACATTCTTAAATATGCCTGAAGACAAGTAATTTATAACTACCATCTGGACTGCCAAATCATAAACAGCTCAGGCAGAGAGCCTTGGACAACCTGGAGTTTGCCCCCCTGCCTCCTGCCACCAAGGTTGACAGCTATAGCTTACCTGAGGTGAATGAAAAAGCATGACACTAAAACTGCTATGAGATTGCTTCATTTCTAAAAACACAGTGGGGAAAAAAGTAAGGTTTTGTGCTGACCTCACTAACAGCAGTGAAGGGGAAAGTGGAATGTCTCACAGGTAAAATCCTTCATTTCTTACATTTACTTTTTCTGTAAGACTTCTAGCTTGCTAGCAAATACTTTTCTTCAGGAAAGTCACAAGACAAGAAAACAATTTACTTCTAAGGACCAACTGATAAATCCGTTACAAGACTAATTTATTCAACAAAGACCAGAGGTCAGAAAAGAAGTCATAAGCATCAAGTAATAGTCCAGTCATATTTTGACAAATCAACAATCCATTCCTAAATGCATTGCACAAGAATGCTTCCCTCAAGAAAAAAACCCAACAAAACAAAACTTTAATTCACATGTCTTCTAGTATTACAAGAAGGCACCAATTACAAGAAGGGCAAGCCAACAGGGCACACTTCTTCCTTTTTATGCCCTCTGAATAAGAATAAGGTATGCCTAGAGTCTCCAGAAAAGCCAACAGACAGCCTTTTCTTGGCTAACTTGCAAATGTATGTTCAGGCTAAACCACACAGTGATCACAGGCACAATCTACATGACTGTATCATGATATGATAAAGCACACCACTAATCAGTCTTTAGAAAAAGCAGTTAATTCTCATATGCAAATTTTAGCCATTAGAGCAGGTGTGGCTAATCTTCTTTACCCTTCAGGCCCCACATCAAAGTTCCTGTGTCGAACTCTGCAGGAGAAGCAATTCAAAGGTTGAGGCCATTTTACCTCCAGGTGAGGTTCACAAGCAATAGATGAGAACTGCTCCCCAGGGGATCCACCACTCTACTATTAGGGTAAAACAGAGTCCCAAGTCCTCAGCAACAGCCAGGGTAGCCTCTGCTGGCTTGCTTCCCCCTCCAGGTAGGATTCTGACCATTCAGCAGTCCTGGGTCAAGGACTGCCCCTCCCCCACCACCACCACACTGGGCACAGGGGAAGAGGAGAAAGCTTAATCCTCATTTTATGATTACCCCACTGCCATGACCTCACCTTCTTATATTCCATCCACATTTGTAGTGAAATGCGTTACCTCTTTGGTGAGAGTTTTTTGCTTTTCATGGATTTATTTTTCTCCTCCTGACAATAATGTCACAGCAGACTACATTCAGCTAATGAATATGTCTGATCAAAAAAGAGTTTCTTCAAGAATGCTTGCTTTGCAAATCTGTCACTATCCAAGAAGTTTCTCAAAATAGCATTACAAAGCCAAAACCAGCCTCTCTGTCAAAGATCAGGACTTCGCAGTTTCCTGTTGCCATCTGCTGGTGAAGTTCTGGACTCCACTGTGGTTTTCTTGGGGCGGGGGGGTGTATAAACCAGTCCATTATATTTAAGACACTTCTAAGCTTTTGGCTATGACCATCACGTGCATGCAGCTGTTAAGTGACTCCGGTTGTCATAGAAGGGTTAGGACCCAGGCTAGGCTCAAGTAGTTTGGAATGTGTTAGTTAACACTCACAATTTGCTCTACTTGAGAAATTAACAGTTTCAGCTGTATTTTCTTTCAAACATAAGCAGCTCCCTGAAATCATCAGGACTTCAAAGAAGGGGACAGCTGGGCCAGCGCAGCTAAATTACACACACAAGAGGAGCACAGATAAGACAGAAGGAAAGGCAATACTACTTTCTGGGAGGGATATGGAATTCTGGCCGCAGGCAGAAATGAAATACCCAAACAAAACAAAAATAAATCTCCAGGAGTCCAAGGAATACATACAATCAGTGCTGCTTCATCTCATAGCTTGCTACCACTACCACTTCACAATAGTTTTAAAATCCCCCAAAAATGGCTATCAAAAAGCCACAAACTCAAGGGCAAGAGCATATATTGACTGAGAAAGCACACTGAAGTTTCCTTCAGTCACCAAGAGTAATGTAGGCTAGGAATTAGTCCTTTGCCTCCAGAAACGTTAATCCAGTCTACAGACCTCTTCCTGTCCACATGAAGAAAAGGAACACAGGAATGAAAACAATTAATTGTCCTGGTGGGCCAGATACAGTTGTACATAAGGCTCCCTCATGATGGGGAGGATATTCAGGAGGTATTGTGCTAGGTACTGAATGAATAGCATTGAAGAACATAATTAGGTCTCAGAATCAGGAAAAAAGACAAATATTTCAATCATTTTACTAGCAGACACAAGAGTGGAACTCGTGAAATTTTAACACATGCTGTACCTGACACAGGAGATGGGAGCAAGAACAGGGATCTGAAGCGACAGAAGGGGAGATGAGAAAATGTCAGGAAGGGAGTAACAAACCTAACTTTTTAGTAGTGTAGAGATTTAATACCATAACACTTGGAATGTAATGAAGTACCTCAAATTCTTCCCAGAAGCCCTGCTTGACTTTATCTGTAGTCTCTGCTAGCTTGCTTAGCTCTCGCACTCTGCTTTCAATCTCTGCAGCATTAATACGGGTAGTATTCAGAGGCTAAGAAAGATACAGATGTTAAACAAAGGTATAACAAATGACAACTGTGAGAAGACAGTTACAACACAAATCACCCACACTAAGTGTATTTTATACTGGCAATTCTAGGATCCAGGCATCTATTTGGACTTCAAAACTTTACAATTCATACAATGAAAGGCAGTGAGGGTAAAGAGGAAGGGGGCAGGGAACAATTGCTTTTAGGTAAGGTCTCACAGTTGTTCTTCAATACATTAAGTTGTCTCATTTCTGGACTAGTCCTGCAGTCCCTATGGACCACGATGAAACCGAGAGAAGTTCTGCATGCATCAGAGACACAAGAGTCTATCCTTCACAGGCATATAAAAAATTGTTCCCATTTAAATGACTGATTTCATCATCCAGTTTCATGAAGTTTAATTCTTCATTTTTGCATTAGAAAAGAAAAAAAATTATGTCTCAAAACACATGGAAAAGCCTGCACTTCAACAATATATGCTGAAGTTAACAAAGCTTAGTGGTGTCTTCTCCATTCACTCACCTGCTTGAGTTGCAATACTGTGCCCAAAGTTTCTACCATAGGGTTCTTCTTGTAATGTTCCACTAGATCTGTCAGAGAGTCAAATTTCTCCCCTCCACCAACATCATATTTTAGATCCTTGAAAGACAGATGCTCATCAAAATAAACGCACTTCATACAATGATGCTACACTAACATCATCTTTAGGCTATGCAACATATGAGAAATTCTCTTTAAAACCATATATAGAAGAATCTAGTAAAAATCCTTCTGCTAAGGGATGGTAGAACCTTAATAAAAAGAAACACACACACTGTGGAGGACATTATCCTTTTTGTCATCTAACTGAAAATCATTTTATCTGCCTTTTCAGGAGAGCTGATTCCTTCTGAACTGAGGTTCAGTCAGCTCAAGCAGGCTACCTGAGCTACATGATTAGAATCCAGGAGATAGCTTTGGAAATCAATTCACATTCCTGAAAGAGTATCATTGGGTCCTGAAAGGCTGGTATTGACTGGCGCCATCCCTATTTTAAGGAAGCAATGCTGAGTTAATTTCCTCAATGTCATAAATGCTAATAGTAGTTAACTGTAAATCAAAGAGGCTTTCTTGAAGAAAAAAAAAAAAATTGGTAGTTTAGCTTTTACAGTCTTGGTAGGCCATTTCTACCTCCAAACTATTTCTGTTATTGCATTTTAGTTGTTTTTAAACAATTAAGTTGTTGCACTGTCTTTTAGGATAACAGAAGAAAAAGATAATGACAAAATCTGTGATTTTATATATACTTTTTATATATGAAAATATCAAAAGACTATCAGTGAATAATACTTCAGTGAAGAACTACACTATATTAAATTCAAGCTTTAGATTTAAAAGCATTCCTTGGATTCAGTACTCAAAATTTTCACAGAATGTTCATCATCTATCAGGTGTAACTTTATAAACTGACAGAGAAACAGATATATTCTGATAGATCTCTATTTGTCCAATTACTTATATTCTTATATAATTCATCCAGGAGACTGCAACTCGCTTAAGAAGATTCAGGAACATGAAAGGCTCCATCAGTAGAGGATTTGAGACAGACTTCTGATGCAATCAAAAGCAAATCTATTAGAAGGTACTTGACAGCATAGTATAGTATGACATGATTCAGTCAGGCAAGCAGTCAAAAAAAATAAAACCCTAATAGAATTTTGATGCTATCAAATTAGTCAATTTGATCAAACAGAGGATACATAGTACATACAGTACCATAGGGAAAGGGGAAATTTATTCAGCTCTCTGTAGTGCAGTGCAAGATGGCCCTCCTGTTAGAATAAACCCACTGTCCATGGAAGTAGTGCTGTTAAAGAAGTTCATGCTTCATCATACCTGGCAGTGAATCATGACATGTGTCACTTTAGATTTCCCATCGTTACTCTCTCCTTTATCATCTCCTGTCCGGACAGAAAGAACAAAGTCCCCAGGGTGGCTCTGACTCTCACGCACAAGAAAGCTTCCATGTTTTCCTTTTTCTGTTAACAGTTTTTCAGCTTCTCTTCCGGAGAGATGCCCATGAAACCACCTTTAAATAAAGTAAGATATAGACAGGTACCCTACTTGTCATGCCAGCCGTGGCTGAATCTGCTTGTTCTAAATATTTATAATAAAACGCTTATACTAAATTATACACTGAACAACAGTGTCCAGGTCTACAGAAAGCCTCACAGTTTATAAAAATAAAAACAAAATAAGCCTTGGAAGTGTACACATACATACACACAAGTGATTACAGAAACACTTCAAAGCCAGCACTTCCATAAGCACTGAAATTTGCATTTCATGCAAGCTTCAAATGAAGCTTTGATTTGAATCCTTTACAACAATCCAAATGGATTCCCAGGTGTCCAGTAAACATGAGCTTACAAAGGAAATAAAAGAAGAATAAATGTTTTGACTGAGGAAAATGTTGCAGTGTGAGGATGCACTTTCCTGATAAACCTGTGGGAACTTAGCATCTTTGAGATCTTACCCTTCCACCACATTAGGAACTGGACAGGATAATCACATCAACCTCATTTCTTCAAGAAACATAGCCAAAAAGGCAATAATCCTCCCCACTACTGTTAAATACAAGCCATTCTGAGGACTGAGAGAACTTGTTTCAATATTTTTCCTTGTTTTTTCACTTCTAGGAATAAACTGGCATCTACTGGCCACAGAGGTTTATTTCTGACATACGCATACTTCCCCAGTATACATCAAGTCTCAAGTCTCAGATTCTCCTTATTAGCCACGCTCCTCAACACATGCGTTTGATCAATTTGTGGATTTGCATGTCATTCACCTTCTTACACTTATGCCCACTACTGGAAAAATCTTATGAAGTTATGCCCAGAAATATACCTGGGAATTCCTTGCAGTAAAAACAGCTTCAGGAAGCTTCGGGAGAACTTCCATAATGCAACAGTAAAAATAAAGGGAACTATGCCCTCTTTTTTAGTATTGTATCACACCAGGAAGAATGCTGAAGAAAATAGGTTCTGAGGCTTAGACTGCTTTACATTTAGTCATGTTTATTAGCCTACTTTGCAAGTAACCTCACTGAAATCAGTGGGACCACTTTTAGTACAAGACAGTGGCCACCCTTTCATCAAATGGAAGCTGACTATAGTGTTAACAGGGATAAACACATGCATTTATTAAGAAGTGCATGGACACTGAGGTTTTCACCACCATTTCTCTGACCTTTCAGATGTAGGATCAGCACAGTTCAGTGGATATTTCAACTCTATAACATCTCCATTCTTTTCCTTGAGCTGTCCATGATGTTCCATATAATACTGGACTAACTCAGCCAATGTAGCAAACTTCTCTCCTCCATAGAGGTCATAGTAGTCTCCTGTGTTCTGGATCTTGATGTGGGTGACAGCTCCAGTCCGTCTAATATTTGAAACAAAGGAAAAAAACCCACACAAGTCAGCTGATTTCCAATCAATCATTTTTATATTTAGTGTTCTGTTGTCTTAGTTAGAGAAATCCATACTTACATTTGCATCACTTTCCAACTGAAATATTGCAGAATAGCTAAGCTAGCGCACCTCTGAAGTGTGCTTCAGCCGCATTTTAGTGGCTTGCAAGAAGGGGAAGTGGCTGTCCAACAGTCAGGAAGAATAGGAGAAAAAAACCCTTAATTCCGTAACAAAGGGATCCTCGAAGCCACCATAAGCTCTGCAGCCTCACGATCTCCAACAGAAATCCCTCAGACCCCCAAGAATTGCACACACAAGCAGAATGCGTGGAGAGGTGAGAAGAATACAGCATTCTCAAGACACCCATCAGAGCTTGTTTGCTCCTTTCCCTAGAATTTCACACTAACTGCTAAGATTTGTCCTTCAGTAAACAGTTGCCTTTGCCTGATGTAAGTCATTTGCTCCCACAGTCTCCAGTATTAATGAAGAACAGCTCTCTGAAAGACCTCCCTTCTGTTCAGCAAGGCCCATTATCTCAAAGGTATCCAAGCTGCATTATTCTTATCACCAACCACACTTTTCCCTTTTCCTTTATCTACTTCCTCTTGCCATCCTTTCCCCATCCCTACCACTTACACACACAGTGCCAGGGGACAAGTGTTACAAAAGGCCTGTTTTGGAAGCTGAAATAGCACCACAGTTGCCCTTAAAAACTTGCTGACTTTTCCTGTAACAAGAGAGTCTGGATAGCATTTCCTTGCACATGCTTGATCAGTAATTCATATAATCTCTGCTACTTTCAGATGGTTATCAAATAGATTTTTAAAGGGCTAAAAGTAATGCTATTATGAAGCTACTTCTGCCTCCCCTTAAATTTTTCTGTCTTTCTGCAGAATCAGAATTCACCACCCTCCAACCTATAGTTTCCTCAAGCTGGGCAAATGTATTTGAGAACCTCTTCACAGAAAACAGGAGGGAAAAAAAAAAAGAGGAAAAAAGTGAACAGACTAAAAAGTGATTGATGCATTCTTTCATCTCTTACAAGTAGTTCATTTACAACTCTTTCCCCATAGAACAGCATCAAATGAAGACCCCTAACAATCTGGGGAGAAAGACTAAAAAACATTTAAACTTACCTAACAGAGAGCGTAAAGTCTCCTGGGTTACTTTTGCTAGGCCGTGCCAAAAAACTGCCATCCACTCCTCTTGTTAACAGCAGGTTTTCTGCCTCCACCCCAGTAATATTTGGATGAAACCATCTATAAGAAGTTAAAAATAAAGAGTGTTAATAAATAAATAGAAGATCTTCTAGTCTTCAGAGTTAACTTACACGACAAGACTAAACAGAAAAATTCAACAGCTTCAAAACCAGGAAGTACTCAATTTTGTTCCTACATAAATAAGAATCTATATCTTAGCAGAAAGTATAAATTGTCCATTTCATATTACATTGCAATTTTACATATTGGTAAGAGACGCTTTGTAAGTGAAAGGGGTGTATCTATACATATTCAGACTGCTCAGATTAAAACGATATCAAAGAAAAGTATACGATACAAACAGAGACCACAAGTCATGCATTTTCCTTAATCCTGGAAGACAGCACATAAAGAAACTGAAACACAATCAGGAAAAGTACTTAAAAATAAAACAAAACATCCAAGTGACACTTGACAACATTTTAAAGGTTAAAAATTTAACAAAACCTCATGCTTTAGGGCACAGGCTGACCACCAGCTGACGGGGTCAGGAAGGAACTTCACTTGTGGACAACCTATTCAGTTGCCCAGTCGTCTTCCACCTTCCTCAAAAGAATGTGGTGCTGACCACTGCCAGGCACAAGAGCAATGCTCTGTCTTCTAACTACCATGGCAATTTCTCTGGTCCGAATATATCCCACTTAAATACAAACACCGAGGAATCTCATATTGATGTTCACCACCCACAAACAGCTTTCTGAATGACTAATATAGTGCCCTGCCAAAGGAGAGCTGTATATGGTCTATATCCAAGAAGCCCAGTGTCCCCACCTATTGCATTAACTTTTGAGAGACTTATTCTTAGCCATTCAGTTAACACATCTGCATTTTCTCTTATCTATAATTGAGGATTTTTACTGCACTCTTGCAGTGCTAAACTACACCTGTGTGCTCTGGATGAAAGGAGTTTTTAATGAGGCACAATTTTAGAAGACACACTTAAAAAAAAAAAAAACCAAACCAAACAACAAACCACCACACAGCCCAGGGACAGAGATGTGAACACAGCAAGTAAGAACTGTTTTAGTGGCTTTGTCAGACTTGTATTTGGCAATTAAAAGATCACCTTTGTTTTTCAGAGTTGCCATAAATCAGACACTATGCAGGGCACAAGTGAAAATGCACATCCATACCTGCAGAAAGAACACAGGCTACTCCTCTTTGTAGACAAGGTCCTTAGTTTCTCCCAAGTAAAGCAAAACATTAAGGCAAAAGACTCTGCAACCAATCTCATTACAGATATGAGTGCTATATCTAAAAAAAAATTAAGTAGCATTTCTGATCACTCCCGATACAGTCAACATTTCATGCTAAATTGCTAGAACAGCAAAATATGCAAGTGCATGTCTAAATTTAGGGTTATTACTTCAATTGTTTCAGAAATTCCTTCTGTACTGAAAAGCTGACAATATTCCTACCAAGGCTTTATCCAGCCTATTCTCTCCAGAAACAGATTCTCATGGAAACATTCTGGAGAGTTTTAGAGACCCTAGAATACCCAAACCTCTAGCAAGTCACTCGAATGGGAATTAGGATTACTTATGTACCAATTCCATTTCAGAAGTAAATGATTCTTCTTGTTAATCTTGCTTTTTTTCTAGTTAAAGATATTCTGCTTGCACCAAGAAAATCTAGTGAATACTATAATACCTTGTACTGAAGAACAAGAAAAAAAAAAAAATCAAACCTATGCAGCATGGGTCATGAAAAAAAAAACCTAAAAAAAACTTCCAAGTTATTACAGCAAAAGGGAATGAATTAATAAATAACGCTACATTTATCTAATGTCTACTCAAAGGTCAAGAAAAGTTCTGTTTTGATGCAGTCTCACAAAAGAAACTGCACAAGCATTGGTACCTAGAATGAACTGAGCATTAAATAATATATTTCAGAATATGACAGGTTGGTCTGCAGAAGCCGATAGTTTATTTACCACACTTCCACCCCCAAAATTTTACTTCCACTAGGAGAAAACAAAAAGCAAACAAAAAAAAGTACAGCAACATTTTGAACAGTTTATAAGCTTTTTAAATACGCACAGGATTCAAGAGACACCTTTGCAAGTTTTTGACTTTATATCCAAAAACGTATAAACATACAAAGGAGAAATTATTGGAATCAGCCCTACAGATTGATCATATGCTGACATTCCATAAACTTGAATTAATAGAATATCTTCTGTATCTTACCCTAAACCCTAATGCATCTGGAAGTTATTATACACGAGTTGTTAAAAAGATGTGAAATGACAGAAAAATAATAATTTAATGAACAGAAGGGACTACAAATAACTTGCGCTTAAAGGGGAGGTTAAAAAGATGATAGGTTGTTTAAAAACAAAAATCTCACCCCCACATATACACTCCTACTGGAGATGGCAAAAAGCAAGTAAGTGTAGCAAAAGAAAAGCTACATCTGGGAGGCCAATGGAGTTTATTGCACTTTATGTAACTTTTATTCTAATGGCAACTTGTACTCCTGCTCTCTCATCTTTGTATTTTTGGCTTTGTGTAGGAAGATACATTTGTCAGCCACCCCAAATAGAAAAATGGGGGTGTTCATGATCTCTGTTAAATGGTTCCGGACCGGTGATCAAGATCGCTTCATTTGAAGTACTGCCATCACATGTGTGCTTTTGAACCTTGGTGGCTACATCCCTTCCAAAACTGGAGGAGAGAGCAGAGGGGACTGCAGACACAGATACCAGTAACATAAGCCCTACAGAGGACTTTCTCTTACACTTCCTTTTATAGGGATGGAATGCATCTTAGAATTTTTTTCTACTTTCCTTCTTCAACCTCTATTATGAGCAGGTGCAGAGGCTATCCCAAGCAAAGGACATCACAGCCAATAAATACAATCAAGAAAGTAACAGACACACACACGTAAACCCACACTCTTAATTAACCTAGCTGTCTTCACTATGCATGGAATACTCCATAAAGCAATTCTGATTTGGGGGGGTTTAGCAGCATACCACTCCAAGGCCCTTATTAGTTTACAGCAAGATGAAAATGTCAGCAGAAAAGTAACCACTGAAATAGCTGGGGTCTCGTTTACAAAACTAAGGGTATATCAGCTAAGCAAGAAACCTTTTGATGAAAAATAATACATGGTAGGAAATACAGCCTTGCTGCAATTCTCTCTTTTTTTTTTTTTTCTATTAACACAATCCAGAAAAGATCAGCAGGATCTGCGTTTTGTAAGTCATACATTGCCAGCATATTTGTCTCTCACCAAACTGAAGAGAGAAAAGAAAAAATCAATACATTTTTCCATGCTGTGATTGGGCTTTTCTAATCACCTTTTCAAGAGCAGGAGAGATTAAAACAGTTCTGAGTCTCAGCTGTCACACCATAGCGTTCAGGGAGGCGGTGACTGGTAGTTTAATTACTCCTATCTATAGGCTCATCGGTTTATATTTCTCATCTTTTTTTCAGTCTCTCTCACAAGTTACAATTTAAAGTTCTGAGCAGAATAAGAGGATTACTCCTGACAATGAGGAAGTTCGCAAGTGTTTCGAAAAGGTAGCTTGTATATTTGTTCCGATGTGTGACATCTAGAGACCATCCGCATGCTTCAGAAGACCCCAAATCCAAATTCAACTATAAATGGTCAGGACTGAAAACCAACCAATCTGGCTTCAACCATCTTAAGCAGAACAAGAAAGAGGACAATCCAATGTTGAAGAAGTTATACTTTAATAGATATTACTCAGAGATATATCAAATTTCAGAATAGGTATATCAAGTAAGAATATAAACATCTTTTTCCTTTTTATGACAGTAATTCCTCTCAAGTCTAACATTTACCTTAACCTCACAGCCCAAAAAGGACTGCTAACACTCGACAAACATCAAAATACGGTAAGGACAGTGAGAAGCTACAACAAAGAAACAGACTCAACTGTTTATCATCCTGATTTTGCAACACCTCAAGATTTTGAAATTAGACCGAATGCTGCTAATAAACCAAGAGCCCAGATCAGGTCAGCTTACTAACACTCTTTTTAAAGCTGGCTCACGTTTTAGTTTCAGTAACGTCGTCACTAGTGCTGGACTACCGAGAGCAACACGACCCTCCCAGGCCTTGGATACTGGACTGAGTGGGTTGCCACACAAATAAAATTCGTCTCTCGGTTCGGGTTCAAACGCACAAGCAGTCAGCGCGGAGACCCAACGAAACACACCCCCACGCCCCCCGAAGCCAACGTTACCGTGGCAGCTCTGGCCTCTGCACGGCGGTCGACGGACCCGAGGCCAGCCGGCCCCGGAGCCGCACCGAGCCCCCCCAGCCACGCCGGGGAGAGCGTCCCCGCGCCATGCCGCGGCCGGCTGGGTGAGGGTCCGCTCGCCGGGGAAAGGGAGGCGAGGCGCGGGGAGCAGAGCGAGCCAGGCCCCGAGTCGAGCCGAGGCGGCGGCCGCAGCCCACGACGGCGGGAAGGGGGACATGCCGCCCCGGGAACGGGCGGGAGAGGGGCCGGGACGCGGCTGCAGGCGGCGGGGGGGGGGGGGGGGCGGACGTGGGCTGCCCCTGCGCCGCAGGCACGGGGCGGGGGAGGCCCTGCCCGGCCAGGACGGCCGCGGGGAGGAAGCCCGGCCCAGCGACCCCCCAGGAGCGGGCGCTCAGGGCCGCGGGGGCGGGCGACCCCCTGCCTGCCTGCCTGCCCGCCCATCCGTCCGTCCGTCCGTCCCCCCCTCCTCCCCCGCCGGGCTCGGCGCCGCTCGCTCCCGCCTCACCTCCGCGATGTCATTTTCTCCCGTGGCACTGGCGGGTCGCGGTGCGCCCAGCCGCCCCCCTCGACGGCCGCCTCTCACATGGGGGGGCCCCCCCCCCCGGCGCGGGCCGCGGCCTACGGGCGCCCTGAAGGGAACGTGAACAACGGCCGCCTCAGGCCCCAGAGGCGCACGGAGCGCGGCGCGGCCCGCCCTGCGTCACCCGTCCTCTGCGTCATCGGTCTGCGACGCCGCCCCGCCCCCGCCTCCGAAGGGAGCGCGCGGGCGGCCGGCGGGGGCGGCGGTCTGTCAGGGCGGGCACGACGGCGGGGCGGGGGCTGCAGGCCCCCCGCCTCCCCGGGAGCGGGCCCCGGTGGAACCCGCCACGGGAGTAGCGGAGCCTCGTCCCGCGAAGCCGAGCCGAGCCGGGCCGGACCGGGCCGGCGCGGAGTCTTACCTCGGCCGTGCCCCGAGCTGGAGGGAGGGAGGGAGGGTCAGGCAGCGGCAGGAGCGCAAGCCCCGCTCCCGGAGCCGCTGGTCACGACACAGCCCCCCTCAGAGCCGCGATGCAGGTGTCCGGTCTGCCCTCCCGCCGTCCCCCTCGCAGGGTGACCCGGGAGTGCCCCGGGCCGTGTGGGACTCGCCCGGACTACAAGTCCCAGCGTGCTCTGCGGGCGGCGCGGTGACGTCAGACGCCACCATCTCTTTAGGCGACTTGTACCCGGATGTAGGTCCCTTTCCCTCCCCGGAAGGTAGGAATGGTGGAGCGGCGGCGGGCAGGGCCGGGACCCGGCGGGTGTTATCCGTCGCCATCTGCCCTTGGGTGGCTGCACTGGGCTCACGGGCCTGGCCCGGCGCCCTCGGGGAGACGGTGATGAGGCCCGGGGGCCAATATGGTGGGCGGAGCAGGAGGTGTAGCCGTCTCCGGAGAGACCAGGCCGCGGCGGGCTGGGGAGGCCGGGCTGGGCCGTGACCGGCCGGGCCGGAGCCTCCCCGGGAGGCGGACTCGGCTGGGGCCGGAGCTGGAGGTAGCGGTAGCCCGGGGAAGGCTGGTGTGGCCCCGCGGTGTGGCGGGGCCCGGCAGCTCCAGCGGGGGGTGAGTCCCGAGCAGGGGGTGGCTGTGACCACCCACGGGGACAGAGGGGCGACCGCGGCCTCGGCAGATGTTTGCGTTTTCTTGGGCTTCCTAGTGAGGAGGGCTTGGATGCGTTCGGTGGACTTGAAGCTGTTGGAACTAGCGTGGAGAAGCGTTTTGTGTGAGTGATGGGAGTGCAGCAAACAGAACGGCTTTTGCAGAGTCTGTAAGAGGTGGCTGACAACTGTTAGGATGGCGTAAAGGATCAAGTTCTGGTTGTTTTAAACTTAGACGCTCCTCTGCATGTCCTGTAATAAGTCATTGTTTCTTTTTTATTTGGAGCCACAGATGGCGGGCGAGAAGGCGGCTAGTGAGAAAAAGCCAGGCGAGAAGGCAGCTGGTGAGAAAAAGCCGGGCAAGAAAAAGACGGCTGAGAAGAAGCCAGCTGAGCAGAAGGCAAGCCAGAAGGAAGTAGGTGAGAAGAAAAAGAAGATTAAGAAGCATCATGCCAGCCGTAACCCTGTCCTGGCCCGGGGTATCGGGAGATATTCCCGGTCAGCCATGTATGCCAGAAAAGCACTGTACAAGCGCAAGTACACTGCTCCAGAAACAAAGGTAGGACCACAACTGCTGCATTCAAATAATCATGCTTTTCATGGTGACTTCAGTTTGAAATGTCATATGTTTCCCCTTTTCTTTGCCTACAGATAGAAAAGAAAAAGAAGGAAAAGCCACGCGCAACCATTACCAAGCCAGTGGGTGGAGACAAGAATGGAGGCAACCGTGTGGTTAAAATCCGCAAAATGGTAAGAAAAAGAACTGGGACACTCACGGTTCAAGGCCGTTATGTGTAACTTTTGACTAGATGATGCGCCTCTTGGCTGGCGCAACGTAGCAGCCTCAGCCTGAGCCATGCTTCATAGAACTGTTGGCAGTTATCTCCTTGAGATATGGACCCAGTGATTGTCGTTCTTGGGGGAGATACCAGTAATTTAGAGAACGATTAGTAGGCAGGAGTGGGTTCTCCTCTGCCATTTGCGTTGCTGTGCTGGATCGGAAGCATGTGCAGAAATACAGAGCTGGTCTCAGCTTTCGCTGTTGCATGATGGTACAGAAAATACTCGGTGTGTTCCTGAAGTGCTGGTTGCAGCACAAAAAAAATCTTTCAGAAGGGTCATCTTTAGGGAAATAGTATCTCTTACAAAAGGAAGAATCTAAACTGTTTGTGAAAGCTTTCTGTCCTGTGGAATACAGGGTGGTACAACATTTTTGCTCCTCTTTTTCTAGCCCAGGTACTACCCCACTGAAGAT
Source organism: Harpia harpyja (assembly GCF_026419915.1). Taxonomy (NCBI): domain Eukaryota; kingdom Metazoa; phylum Chordata; class Aves; order Accipitriformes; family Accipitridae; genus Harpia; species Harpia harpyja. The sequence goes on from NC_068948.1 coordinate 32,672,972, forward strand.
GTTCCTCGCAAGCTTTTGAGTCACGGCAAAAAGCCCTTTTGCCAGCACAAGAGGAGGCTGCGGGCCTCTATTACTCCAGGAACTGTTCTGATCCTTCTGACCGGTCGTCACAGAGGCAAGGTAATGGGGAACTTCTTCCTCTTGACTCTCACAAGGGCTTTGCAGCATTTCTGTGCTGAAACCATTTTGACTGAGCAGAGGTATCCTGAATTTACCAGCTGATTTCACGGGACATTGATCAGCCACAAGATGCAAATCTGCGCATCTGCTTTTCTGTGAATTCTGTCTAGATGCTTTCTCTCATCCTGCCTTTAGGGGAAACAGTCTTTAAACTAATTCTTCTATAGAGCTGGAAGAAAACAGGCTAGTCCAGTTGCTTAGACAAAATTAAGGGAGTCTTGCTGCAATGCAGAAGGAAAAGTGTTATATTAAGATGTGTTCTTCATCTTAATGATGTTTACTAACAGGTCTTAACTGACAGCCTTTATTTTATTGAATTCTTTGGCTTTGATGTCACATTACTTAAAAGAATGCTGTTCAGAGAAGGAAAACTTGACCACAAAGAATAAAATGCAACTGGGGGATGGCTCTGACCAGGTGATATGTTGTGGTGCTCTTCTGGTTTTTATCTAGTTCCTGCCTTTAACTTGTACAAAGGATTTGGGTGACAGGATGGCTGTCTCACCGTCCTGTAAAACAGACAAAAATTAAAAAAACATACTAATTGGCTCTGCTCAGCCTTGAATGATGAAGCATGTGGAGAGTCATGATCTGTCGTAGATGAGGTAACTGGTAAAGCTGTACTCTGAGAACTGTTGGTAGCTTGGCTTGTGTGGCAGTTACTTCAAGTTGCGCCTGTGCCTGAATGCTTTGTCAATGCTTATACCGGTAACACAGGCTGCGTGCGGGCATGGTCCCCATTGGGTTGCAGTATTTCAGAGTGCTGGGACCTGAGGACTGATGTCACATCTCATCTCTTTTCAGCGTGTCATCTTCTTGAAGCAGCTTGCCACTGGCCTTTTGCTTGTTACAGGTAAAAAACTTATACGTGTGATGATATTTTTTGTTTTGGGGGAGGGTTGTGGATTTGGGGGTTTTTAAGTTCAAGTTCGTCTTTGGGGTCAGTAGCGCTACAGATCTGCATGCAGATGGTTTGGTGCATCCTGAGTTCATGTAACTATGTGGAATCACGTTTTGTGACTTTCCAGGGAGGAGGAGGGGAGATAATTAAGCTTCAATATCTGACTACCTGGAAGAGATCAGGAAGCATTTTTTGGCTTTTCTAGAGGCTGTGGGGAAGGGCTTGTTGATTGTTCAGATTTTAACTGCAGGCATCTCTGCAGAAACTCGTCATCTCATACATTACAAAAATTCCACTTAAAAGCAGTGGTTGTTGCCAGGAAAGCTAACCTTGTTCCCTCTTCTGTCTTGCGTCTGCCTTTAGGACCCTTGGTTATCAATCGTGTCCCTCTGCGTAGGGCCCATCAGAAATTTGTTATTGCTACATCTACAAAGGTTGACATCTCTGGAGTGAAAATTCCCAAGCATCTCACTGATGCGTACTTTAAGAAGAAGAGGCTGCGTAAGCCCAAGCATCAGGAAGGCGAGATCTTTGACACTGAAAAAGAAGTAAGGAACATGATTGTTCATTCTTTCTATATGCCAAATCCAGGCCGGAAAGGGGGAAATACCATGACACAAATGGACAATTGAATTTTAAGTGGTCCTCAATAAAGTGAGGTAACACCATTAAAATGAGTCAATACAGCAGCATTGAGAGAACCCCCTTTTAAATTTGGGGATTCTTTTCTGCTTCTACCTTAGCAGAACAGCAGCAATGATTATTCCAGTTAAAGGTCTTTTTTTGACCGAGAAACACCTTTACTGTTTTGATACTGCCAACAGCGTGCTGCTGGCTCTGATACCTGCAACATAAGGCAAACAGTGGCTTCAGTTCTCTCTGCCACCTCCGGTCTCCTACCACCCTTCCCATATTTAGAACAAATGGAGAAAAGATTTCTTGAAAATGCCAGAACCCAGGGTTTGCCCTGAATTTTCTCATCTCCACAGAAGAGTCTGAAGTCACTCTGCGGGATTTTAACATTATTCTTTGTACTTTCTAGAAATACGAGATAACAGAGCAACGCAAGTCAGACCAGAAGGCAGTGGATTCACAGATCCTTGCACGAATCAAGAAGGTGCCTCAGCTCCGTGGGTACCTGCGTTCTACATTCTGTCTCTCAAATGGGGTCTATCCTCACAAATTGGTGTTCTAACTGTTCTGAAAACACCATATTAAATTCGAAGGGAAAAAAGCAAGGATTTCTGGTGTCTTCATTGCAATCCATACTGGCACGTGTTGCACAAATCTTGCAATGAGTGTTATTTAACTAATAGGAAAACTGCTTGTGGCGTGGAATTCTGAGGGCCTATGTGTATGTTAGATGACTAGAATTTTGAGTGTATAAGGTTTGGGGTGTAGGGGTTTTGATTGGTTTGTTTCAGGTTTGTGGTTGTTGGGGTTTTTTTAACTAGTATAAACAGGAATTCAGCTTTCTTAACTATGAATGAGTTGGGGGGGATGGGGACACCAAACAAAAAAACAACAGATTGTCTTTTGGGAATAGTGGATATAAATACTGGATTGACTACCGATCAGGACATGCTGCAGAATAAAATCCAGCCCAATGTCTGTGCTGACATATTTCTCTGCACCCTTACTGTGCTGAAAGCAGTGCTTCAGGTATCTTTTGTGAAGAGCCAGGTCCTAGCAACAAACCACTGCTACATAACTCATTAGCATTTTAAAGCTTGTGTACAGCTTTGTTGAGATGGTTTTTCTGACAAACAGCTTTGATCCCTCAATCACCACATAAACCTCAGCAAATATAGCAACTTTTTAGAGGCATTTCAGGAGCTGTGTCTTGCATTTTGAAGTGGAAACACTGGAATACTCCAGAGTTCTGCAGGGTAACTTAATCATCCCTGGAACTATAACAAAATTTGGAATTATGTCCCTTCCCAAATGCTATATTTTTTTCCTGTTCCTTGTTTATCCATGTGGGATGTAATGCTTTTAGTCAGGAAGAATACCTGCTTAGATCGAAAAGCAAAAGCATGATTCTTAATTCTGTAGGCTCACAAATGAGTTAAAGCAGAAGCTGTTTCTGTGAAAGGCAAGTATTTTTCTATCCTGGGAGACTTCCAGAGGCTCAACAATTTTTCTTATCTCAAAAACTAGCAGAAAGTGAGTTGAGAAAGTTAGTCCTGTCTGGTTTCTTTTATCTGTTGAGGTCAGTTACCAGATATCTGGAAGAGGATGCTTGGGTAGTAATAGCTCTGCTCTTAAAAAAACTGAGGATGTACGTATTAACAAATCTGGCACATTTGAGCTCTTCTTGGCCAGACTTGGGCAGGAAACGAGGCTTATATAACAGCACCATCTGTCTTCCTATTAATTCTTAGCTGAAAGTAGCCAAAGGGGTCAAACTTGATAGGGAGTAGAGATTTCATCAAATTCATACAAGCTTCAGGAAAAGGCGATGGAATAAAGCGACCCTTGCAGAGGCAGAAGCCTGCAGCATGTCACATTCATGGGGAAGGAGGAATTGGGCTTCAAATGCTCCAGAGCCCGTGAAAAAACTCGGAATACCTGGCTCGGTGGATTCGCACACTGAGGGACTATGGTCATCTTTATAGCTGATGCTGGCTGGTGTTAAAGGATGGAAGTATATAGCACTCATTACTCTTCCACCATCTTCCTCTTGATAATTAACATGTTAAATATTAGTGTGGTTCAGCAGAGGGAGCCAGTGAACAAGCTTCGTCCAAATGCAGAACTCCTGGTGGGGTGTGTGTCTCATGTTGCTCCATGATACCTTCTGCACTCTAGTGCTCCAGGAAGATGTTCTTTATGTTTCAGTATCATTGGAACTACGTCGGTGATGAGTTACGTCTTCTGTTGTATGTGGTTTGGTGGTTAATGGGTATAGTCAGGTTTCTGAAGTTGATGTGAGATTTTACTGCAGTGATGGGACTGGCCTGTTTACATAAATCAGCTCTAAAAAGATAAAAATGTGTTGCACGCATCTCACTGCTAGTACTAAGATAAGTTTACTGATACTACCAAAGAAAGATCTTAACCCAATATGCTTAGAAAGCTCACTTAAAGGAAAAATTATACATGGGAACATTTAAATGGGAAAAGTCCAAAAAGAGCAAGTAGACCTCTTGATCAATATAGTTCATAGCAACATGTGATAATCGCAAAGTCTGCAAGCTGAGATTCAGTCACATGGTTGTGGTCTGAGAGAACACTTAAGAGGTACTAGTGCTTCAGTCATTCCCTTTCCCTCTGGGAATGGGGAAGTTGTAGTTACAAAATAGCCCTATGGCCTAGTCTAGGAATAACTAGGCCTTTAGGTACAATGGTATTTTCTATAATTATTGATTACTCTGACGTGTTGCTCATTTGTGTATCAGAAGACCTGAAATGATACTTGGAACCATTAACCTTGTTTACTGAATGGAGAGGCTTTTGTCTCCCAGTATGCTGTCAGGAGGTGATTTGGTAATACAGTTCAGTTGTCTTCATAGGTCCTGGTATGGAGAAATGGTCTCAGGTGCTGCCGTTGCCTCCCTTGCCCCAGTCCTGTCACTTGTCTGACTAGGTGGTGACCAGTAACACAGCCCTGCAAGGTGGGGAGAGAGAGGGAGGAATGAATATTTTCATGCTGGTTTAGATCCTTGAACTGAGTCACTGTGGGACCAGATGAATGTTGGTCTTGGCACAAAGGGGCGTGGGAGCAGGCCTGCTTCTGGGGGCGCTAGCTGTTAAGTAAAATTTTAACAGCAAATGATCCTTCACAGTGCCGAGCAGCTCCTCAGGCTTTGCTGCAGAAAATGGAGATGGCAAAACCCTCGCCTTTCATAGGGAGAGGCAGCCGGTGGACAGCTGTGATTTGTCTCTCTTAACCTTTGAAATATTTTCCTTGAGTTCTGTGAAATCTGGCTTTTTCTGAAATGCTCTGGGGCGGGGGATGGAAATGAGGAAAAACAAGGACTGTGCAGATGACCAACACAGAAACAAAGTGAATATTCAGAATGATTTTTCAATCTAGATAATACTGACCACTACCTGAAAAATACTTCCACCACATAAAGAGCTTTTGTGTGTGTTCTCGCTGTCCTGCAGCTTTTCTCATTCTGAGCATGTAAACAGTTCTGCAGTCCTGGCTAGATGAGTCATTGCTTTTCACTGAGCATCCCCCACAGAAGAAGCTAGAGACATCCAAAGCCCCAGTCACCCAATCAAAAGTGCTGGAGATGTGCAGGTCCAAAAATAGTGACAGACTCAACCACAGCAGCACTTCATTAGCATCAAATATGTTCTTTGCTTCAGCTGCCTAATAAAGTGATGTGTAATTATAATAAAGCATCCTTTTGAGAGGAAAGATAGAGGGATGTTGGCTTTCTCAGGGAATTGGTAGTAAGATGCAATGCCTTATCATCTACAGGCACCTATTTTTACCTATTAGCTGCCTCTGTGAAATGACCTGGTGGATTCAGTCCAGCCCAGAGAGGCTATGTCCCAGCTGCCATGTTGGCAGGCAGTGTCAGGGAGGCAGACACTAGCTTTGCTTCTGAGACTCAGAGCCTTAAGAGAAACTGAGGCTTATTTGCAAGACAAAGTATTTTCCAGTGCCAGTTTGTGGAGAATGTTACCTTTGGCATTTCAGGTGCAACATACTTGGTTTTAACTTTAATTAAGAGCAAGACGCTATGGCCGGAATGTGAAAGTGCTTTTACAGGACTACCACACGTACTATTTTGGCCAGGTGTTGAGGAAAATATCCCAAATGCCCAGAGGTCCAGTGATCAGCTGCTCAGTTCACCTATGCTATAGAATACCTATAGGATGTGCCTTGTCATGCAGGGATAGCTGAACCTTTCTCCACCAGCATATTTCCACCGGATCCCTGCCCTTCCTCTCCTTGTAGTTCACAGAACTGTTGCCACTGGTATACCCAGCCCCACTTCTGCAAAAAGTCATTCTGGATCTCCCCACAAGCTCAATAAAGAATGAATAGAATTTGGGGACAGTTTCTTTGTCTTCACCACTGGGAAGAAGCTCTGCTTTAGCCTGACAGAAAATGTAGGCAAGATCAGCTGAGAAACCATTCATAGAAAAGAGCTGGCCTAGGCAGCCTGCCTCTAGCAAATGCTAGATAACTCTTTCCACTCTTCTCCAAATGCTGATTCCCATCTCATTTTAAATGATTCAAGCATTAGAAACCCCATCCAAATGGATTTTACTAACAGAATTTGTTCCAGATTCTCTGTATATTCTTCTTGCAGTAGATTTTGTTTCTTGTCTTTCAGTGACGAGGGCTTCCTGGTCTCTCTTTATGAAAAACAACTGGTTTTTAAGATCAAAACTGTTTTTTACAGTTCTCTAACAAGCGCTTAAAACTCCAGGTGAGCAATTACCAGTTTGAAACTGGACAGCAGAGTTCTGCCCTGTCCCTGGTTCACTGTGGAGGCTATGTTACTGAGGTCTCTTAAAGTTCCATTAGGATAAGAGATCACACCATTTTCCTGTGCTGTTTAGGGGATTAAGAAGCATGCCAATCTACAAATATCAGTGGCTCCTACGATTTTATCAGCTCTGTCACAAGACGGACACATAGACAGCTTAGTCTAAGAGATCTAGAACTACACAGAAGAGTCATGTAAACTCCACTACGATTTCTTCTGTCATTATTGTCCTGAAGTAGCAGGTCACATAATCATATGTGGTATAGGATTAAGAGCTCCTGCTCCTATTCTGGTTTGGAGACAGCATCTGAAGTTCCTAGTGACTTGTGTGGGAATGTGAGGATAAGGAAAAGGGGAACTATTTACCTGTTAATTTGATTTCTCCAGTTCTCCTGCATTACAGTCTGCACTAAGCACTTGACAATTCATTGTTTAAGCAATTAAAGCAATTAAATCCATATTTTTATAAGGATCTTATTCATAATAGTTCTCGCTATTTTTTTTTCCTCATTGTTCAGGAAGCCACTAATTGAACAAAGCAAGCCAGTCCCACTGGCTGTAGTCAAATCTTGCACTGAGTCATGCAAGAGGGTTGGTCTGTGATGGTTATACATGGAATTTAATATGCTTGCCAATAAGCAACCATGAAATTTCTTACTTGTTTAGTTGCTTTTTCATAGTTTGTTTGTTGTTGGATCGGTTGGTTTTTAGATCAGACCAGTTTTGACCTCACAGATGAAAAGTCATAAAACATTTTTGTCAGCTGACTGCCTTTTGTGGCCCATTTTATCCTGTTTTTTTCCCCTTTATTTCAATGTTTATCTTTCTTAGTGGAAATGACTTTATGTGATGGATTGTACACACTGCCAGCAACTTCTATGACCTAACCATGGTTCACACTATACCAGACATAAATACTTATTAGTAGTAATAATGATAAGGAGAGAGGAAGCATGGTAGTCAAAATATTACTTGAGATTAAAGAAATCCTATTTTTTTTCTCAGCTCTATTGATTTTCTGTGTGATCCTGAGCAAGTAACTTAATTTCAGTGAGGTCAGTGTTCACATACCTGCAGAATAGCAGTAATACTTTCTCATATTGGGTCTCAAGAAGTGTTTTAAACTTCTGCAGACGTACAATTTATGACAGTGCTCTAAAGTACATAAAAGAATAAAAAGTCTATGCTTGGATGACACTGAGGAGGGAACCTGATCCATTATTCTAATATTCCCCTACTGAGATCGTATTGATATTTAATACTAAAAAACAAGAACATTGTGTGGTGTTGAAGACTGGCACAGGTGGCATGAGGAATAAATGTTTTTATATTCCTATTTATCAGTTGTAATTAATTTTTTGCAGAACTTAGTCCATTATATTTGTACAGGACAGTACAGCTAAAAGCTTTAGTCTCTGGTGACGTTATGTGTTTCTGCGTTTTGCCCAATTAGCAGTTCCTAGCACTTTGCCTGCAGAATTTTTTTAATTATCATAATAAACAGCTTCTCATACTTTACATACACAGAGCACATTGGCCTCATGATACCCAGCAGAGGTAAAACCTGCCATTATAACACCAAGAAACTGTATACAAAGGTAAAATGATTTATTCAGTCCATTGGAGCAAGTCAGTGGGATACAGAGAACCACACCAAGTAGCGCTAGGAAAGGCTTTAAACCTCATGAAGAAAATAGGAGACTAAACTAGAAGCAATTACATCTTCATCTATTTTGTCAGTCCTACTTGATCTAGAGGTTTTCCATTCGCTTGACAGATGCACTTAGGATGTAATTGTTTTTAAAATTAAGGCTTTCAGATATCACCATGTGCTATACATGGTATCCTATGATTCAAAATGTACATTTTCACATGAGGAAATAAAATACAAAGATAAAATGTACCAAAACAGTCCTAGGCAGCAAGCTTATGTCCTTGATAAACAAGGCAAGAAGATAATTTTTCAGAACAAGGAAACATGAAGGCCCTGAAAAGAATGATGCACCCTCAAAATGTTTCACTGGAGATGTTTAGGTAAAATCAGTATTCACATTACTGATGTGAATGTCCTGTTAAGCTGAAATGAAGATCTATTTCATGGAATTTCATAGAAATTGGTGGGTAACTATAACTGTTCCTTAAAACAAGCACAAAAATAAACAAATGCCCCTCTAGCATTAGAGAACTGAAACAACAGCAACTATTACTCAATGACAGGCACATGGCAAAGCTTCTGTACATTGCACATTATCTGCATGGCTTCCCTCTGGACTGACAAAGAAAGTGCAAAAAGGGCATTTGAAATCTGAAGCTTTGTGTTTATGTGAGAGAAAAAAAACCAAACACATGCGCATACTAGGGACACAGAGGGAGAAAAAGGAAAACTGCATTTTGAGACTGCTGATACAAGAGAAAACTCTGAGAGCGCTTTTTTTTTTGGTCAAAATTCTGGCTTTGGTCAAAGCACTGTGCACAAAAATCTGTGGTTTACTGAATCCAACACTCTCGGAAAGAAGACTTTGTCATGCTTTGCAAATAAACAGGACTTCATCAAGGCAATGTCTAGCATCATCATGTAACTCTTCTAACACAGGCAACCCATTAATCTGCAAACTGGCTGACAGCTTGGATCGAAAAAATGAAAATAATACAAATAACATCACAAATTATGTGGCTTGGGCTTACTTTAAATAACAGCTGATTTCACAAGTATCTGAGAAGGGTGTCCCAGCGTAAGACAGTCAGTGCAGCTGTCTCCTGGGGATTTATAAGGTTACTCATTAGAATTTCTGTCATTCTTCCCATCCTGTCACCCTGAGCTGCAACTTTGCATGTCATTCAACTGGCCACTGCACCAAACCTGGGTAGACTGGATAATCAAGCCTAGGAAATGTTTTTTTAATGTGTTTGTCATGCACAATCAACAACCATATGACAACAATCTGGAAGAATGGAGGAATGAGCACAATACACGTAATATGGTCACTATTGCCTGTGAAAGGCTGGGCTGATGCTGTCTAGTTGTGAACCAATAATCTAATGAAGGCGGTCATGCTGGTGTAGTCCTCCAAACAGTCGGTTGGCTTTGGATGACTGAAGATAGCACTGCTCTCGGTTCTTCCGTTGATTGGTTGCTGATGGAGTTATTTTAGTTGAAGGGTAATTAACTGTTCTTCATGGTTTATCTGTAGGCTGCTTGTGGTGATGTTCTTTTTAAAGAAACACTGCTGTGTTGTTAAGCATAAAGTCAAGGGTTTATAAAACAATTCCAGAAAAGACTGACTTTTACCTGTCAAGACCAGGACTTTATTAGCACTTGACATTCCACTGCAGCATTCATAAACTCAACTCTACAATATTACAAGTGAAGAAACTGTCTTACCTGTAGCAGCATGAAAAGATTTTCAACCATCCTGGTTTCATCTGGGGGCCAGTCCATCACAAATCTGTGGAATGATGAATTATTTGGCCTTTACTGGTTTATGCCATCTGGCTGCAAGGAACAGAGGGAAAAACAGGTGGGTCATATTGAGCATAGGAAGATTGCACCTCTCACAGAAAACAGCAACATCCCTTCACTAACAAAACCACAGTAGACATCTATATCCTTTTCTGTTTGTCTCTCATATTTATATCCCATCAAGTTGCTCACCCAGTGTGACTTTATTGTATAATAGTTCTCACTCTCCCTTTAAAAGTAGATTATTGGCTGGAAATTAGAGGAAAGAGATACTAGAAAGAACAGGAGAAATGCTTCAATAAAGAAAGGAAGGGGAGGAAGGCACTATGGGAAGAGCACCTTTAAGATGTGGGCACTTATAGCTGCAAAGCACCACCACACAGAGAGCAAAATTGTTCTCCCCAGAGGAAAAGGCATTCCAATTTGTGCTGCATGGTTTCAGTTCTCAATTAGTGGCTTTCAGTTTTAAGTTTGTTTTGAATGCCTGTCCCCATTGAAGAGAAAATCAGTACAGACTATAGCATTTTCTCAGGCCAGGGATTTACTGACCTGGCTTCCTCTTCTTAGGAAAAAGGGTAGTTAGTGCTGCAATGCCTGTGAAAGCCTGCTAATTAAGGCTTCACAGGATCTTGGAACTGATTTGTGAATTTCAAGTAAAAGACAAAGATAATAAAAGTTCAAAAGCCACCTCCTTTAAAATTCTCATATAAAATCCTGCTTTAACTCTTTTCTTTGGTGTCCTGTTGTTTCAGATAGTCAGATAGGTGTTTCAATAGTCACTGTTATCTGTTTTATAAGACCCTCGCAACTTATCCTTACTTAGAGATGTGCTTATGAAAGGCAAGTCATTTTGGGTGAATAACACGTAATGAGTTGTGGGTTTTATTCCCAATAATATGCTAACTCGGCATGAGCGACCGAATAGGGTTTTTTGTCAGGATTGGCTTACCTTTTTCTAAAACTTATACAAAGACCCAGCTTTAGCCTTTTGTAGTAAACAGCAGCCTCAGGCCTTTCATTCTGGATGACACCTACAAAATATGGCTGATGGAAGCAAGCTGGCAAAATTCTGCTTCTTGCCATCTTTGAGTAATTCCTCCATCATTCCCTCCATCACTACTTCTCCCTGTGGACAAGCTATTACATGACATTCCCAAAACTGCCCTTTTTTTTTTTTTTAAATCTTTTTCCTTCCTACAGGTCCTTCTGCTTTCTCCCTGCCATGGGTATGGAAAGTGCTTTCAACAGAATATAGAAAATAGCAAATGGACTATGAAAACCACCTAATCCTGCACCATGAGATCAGCTAAGTCCCAGTCAGGCCCAACAGATACTTGCCTACTGCATTGCTGAAGCCCTCCATTAACAGAGATCCCACAACTTCAGAAGGCAATCCAGGCTCCTGCTGAACACGCCATACCAGTGGGAAATGTTTCCTGATGTCTGCCCTGTATCTCCTCAGTTGCAGTTTAAGCCCATAGCTTTTTGTCCTGTCAACAGCAGCTTACTTCTTCTCTGTGCTTCAGCCTTTCACACATTTGTTACCATGTCTCCTCTCTGCCTTCTCTTCTCAAGACTGAACATATCAAATCCTTTCAAACTACCCTCATAGGCAGTGTTTTCAAGATGTCTGATTGCTCTCATCAGGACTTTCCCCAGCCCATCCATGAGCTTCTTGAAATGTGGTGATCAATTCCAAATGCAGCTATCCAAGTGGTGCTTCCTGTTTAGCTTTTAAGCCGTTCTGTTCTGTGTCTGTAAAACATCACAGCAAGATTTTGTTTTTGAATGAAGCTTACAGCTGCTACAGAATTATAGATCATAAGAAAAAATAAGTAATACAGACAAATTCTTGCCAGTCATAGTAATCTCTGCTTTCCACCCCCTTACTTATTCATACATTAAATTTTACTGTATATGTATTTTAAACTCTCAATGTAAAAATATTCTTAACCTTACCATATGATGGATTTGGACTGAGATATGTGAATGAAATTAAACTAGCCTAATACTTATAAGTTTTCCTAGATAGTTTGATGTTCTGGTACTCTAAAAAGCCATGAAATCTTATAATTCATTTTACTCCTAAAGTGTTTCCTGTAACAAATCAAGACTTTTATCAACAGGAAATGAAAAAGCCAAGATGCACTCATTTTAATTTTTTGATCAGTTCTGCTTTGTCACAGAGGAAAAGCATCCTCATTTGTGAAGAGTAGCTCCTGAATTGGAATTGTTTGAAATCTGGTTGGGGTAGGCTGATTATTACTCTAGCAGAAAAATGCTGAAGCAGAGTGTTGGTAGCCCGGCCACAGGGAGCTCATCCCCGCCTCAGCACCTGCAAGTACAAGGTATGATGCTTCCCCACCTTGAGATGCAGCTGCAGCTACTATCCCCATGCTTCATGTTTCTATCAGGCTTTGGTGATGTGAACATCCTTATCCTCCCCCGGGAAGTCTGATGGCAGGTTTGACAACATACTTCAATCAGCGCTGAATGAACATTTCAGGGAGTCTAATGAATCAGACACAAACCCTGGCAGATCACCGCACCCATCTCCTGTAGGAGTCGTGGACAGGGAGTTAACATCCTGTTTGCCTGTTTGTGCACAGGGGCCCTCCACTGGGACAGCAGTGTGATCCTGAGGTCAATGCATCTAATTTTCTGTATGATGTACTGAGGACTGGACTTTACATTGTAATTGCCCTTAAAATACAAGCGTGACGTGTTCATACTATTTAATGTAAAGGAGGGAAATATATTTAATTTAAAGATGAGAGGGCTTTAACCTGTTTAACTGATCCATTCTCATTTTTTAACTATCGGAGTTTTAAAATTATGATATAGGGCTGTGACTCCATGTGGAACTTTACTAAATCACTAAATTATTTAGTGATTTTACTAAAATTAAAGCTGAGGTCTTTTAACACAAAAGAGCAAAAAAAAAGGACATTTTAGATGTCTGCCTTGGAACAAAGGACATCTTTGAGTAACAAGGCAATGCTCCTAGAAGAAAAAACAAAAGTCTGCATGTTCTGTGTCAGTAACTGGAATTCTTTCTTGTTATCAAAGAATAGCCCTCAAACATGGAGATTTGCAGGATTAGGATTTCAACCCATATACTTGGGAAATTATAGAAAATTACTGAAACACAAATGTAGAAACTCAAACTGTTTCTTTATAGTCTAATAGAAAACCAGCTTATGACACTTTTTCTTTCCAAGAGTTTTAAATAAAACTTTGTGTAAAATATGGGATAAATATGAAGGTAGAGACAGTTCTGATGAAAGATATATTTTGTTTTTGTGTCTAAGTATCAGCCCTACCTCTATGCTGACCACTTTCAGCATTGCAATCGCATTGCCAAGCGGTCCTTCTCCCTTTTACAAGAAGAAGAAAACACTGCCGATCTTGCAGCATACATTGATCCGAAAAACTACCATTTTTGTAACTAATTCTCAAGAACTGATTTTAAAATCCTCAGATCTCAGCCAAGCTATTGGGAATTTTGTCAATTTAACATTACAAACCCTGAGAAACACTTTATAAAGTGGACCTTGTAATAATGTGTATGATTATATAAATCCACCTTGTTACATTTATATTTTTACAATATTGAGCAGAATATTGTAGCAGACTTTTCTTCATTTATTTTTTTCCTCATTTTACTGCACCAGTTTTCAGGGAGGTTGAATTTTAAAACAGTACCGAATAGCTGTATTTAAAACCTACCTATTTTTGGATATTAATAATGAGTCTTCTGAGACATTAGAGATTCAGAAATTCAGGACAACCACTAAGGGATCTGTTCAGCTCCCAACCACTCTTCCTCACTGATGGGCAGCATTTAAACACTTCCCTCCATAAAAGGCTACTTGCATTAAATTCTTGAATAAGAAAATGAGACGTGAGTTTACCAAGAGTAGCGCTAAATGCCAGCTTTCTTTGGGTCTGCATGTGAAATACCGCAAACAGAATTTAAGCATAAGTTGTTATTTCATTTACAAGCCCAGCATGAGTCAACCATATCACACAGCTGCAGAGAAAGCAAAGATGATACTGAGACACTTAACAGGAGTATTGCATAGAAGACACAGGCATCTGTCCAAACCATTTCACACTGGTAAGGCTTCATGTAAAGTACCAGCAGCTCAAGAGAGATGTGGACAAGTTGGAGGAAATCCCAAAGAGCAGAAGAATGGTCAGACATCCAGACCATATGGCCTACAGAGAAAGTTTGAAAGGACGGGGATTATTTAGTGCAGAGATGATGAAGAGGAATTGTGGTCACAGCCTTCACACATGAAAAAGACTGCACTTAAGAGGAAGGAAATAAACTGTTCTCTGTGCCTACAAAAGCTGAAAAAAAATTAAAAGGCTTAAATTACAGTAACACAAGTTCAATTAAGCATTAGGAAACTCCCTAACTGTAATGACAATTCAACAATGGAAGAGATTGCAGGTGGAGTCTCCATCACTCTAGATGGGACAAGTATATGTCACAAGTAGTGTAGTTACAGCTTGGGTCACAGCACTGGATTAGATTGCCTCTAAGAAAACATTCCAGCATTTTTATTATAATTCTATAATTTACATTTGTTTCATGTCCAATTTAACTAAGGCTATGTTTGCGAGGTAGGTGATTCATACTCATGTTCCCTGTAATAAAATTGTCCTTATTGATTTTAATAAAAATCTCTTTTTATTTGTTCTTCCTTCCTCAAGCCTACCTTGCTATCAGTCAGAGCCTTCTTCAGAGATTATTGCTAATATATCAAAATGAGAAAAATATGAATAATTTTCCTTTGCAATTAAAATACATTTCTGAAGTTTGAAATTATTTTATTTCACTGTCTAGTTTGTTCTTTCTCCTCTGTCAAATACTGATTTTTTCCACTTCACTCCTTTCTAAGTTTTAACTTGGAGAAAAATGAAGAAACTGTATTTCTTAATCACAGTTAGTGTGCCAAGAAATGCCAGTATTCCTTGCATAGTGGCCTTATTAATGATGGCATTTGGGCTCTCTGTATAACATGTACTAAGCAGAGGAGCCAGGATTCAGGGTATGGAAATCTGGTTATTGCAGACCACATAAAAATAGCAACTATTTCTTCTGTTTCACACATTTCTTAGTGCCACAATGGTCATTAAAACTGAAACTGCCATTTCTAAATTAAGAGAAAGATGTACAGCAAAGCCTTAGGATGAAAAGAATTTCCACCATATGTTAGAGCTGTTAATATAAAATTAAACTGGAGGGCGAGACAATGTTCCTTTAAATTCCATTACATAATAGGCAAATGGTCAATTCGAAGCATGAATGGTGAATTTCCATTTTCAGCTCACTGGACTGAATTTTTGCCCATAGACCATGAGCATCTTCTGCTAAATCTCAGCAACCATGATGCACACACAGAGAAGCACAGGGGCACATTCTGCTGCAGGCCCGGAGACCTGCACGTAGAGAAGCTCATTCCAGAATCCAGCCGCCAGAGGCAGACACGACCACAGCCACAGCAGCTGTAGACAGCTGCCCCATCTGCTCAAAAATAATTAAAGCAAAAGACTGGTTTTCTGTATAAGCCTATTTACAAGTTAGGGGGTTTATTTCTTCAGCTTGATGATTTGTGTCACAAAGCTATTCTAGTCTGTTTTTTAAGTCGCACCATCTCCCATAATGTACTACAAGACTTCTTTGTAGTTACTGCAGTACACCTGTGAATGCTACATTGAAGTTACAGTGGCTGACGTTTTCTGGTGACATGCAGAACAAAAATAGGTTGGTTTTTTTTTCATTATATTATACAACACTTTCTGCAGCAGATGCCAGACAAACTGCATTATATTTGCTGAATTCATTACAGGGCCCTAATATTGAAAATTTCATGTAGAAAGCTATGTCAGCATTCCATGCTGTGTAAGCTTATAGATTGCACAACATACTGTTAATTCCTGAATGGCAGGCACCTAAAATAATTTAGTAAATCTTACATTTACTAGTAATTACTTTATTTACCTGCACTGAGGCAGGACAGGACACATTTCTCAGTTTTATGGCATTAGACTAATTCAATAACTGACTTTTAACTTTGAATTGTCAAATCAATACAATTCATAAGAACTCCAAATAAGCAAATACATAACTATAAAATCATAAACATCCCTTGTGTTCAGCTTGGGATGTCTTCACACAAATACGGCTAAAAGGGATTTCTAAAACGTCTGCACAATCTCCAGTTCACAGTAAAGTGGCTGGCTTTTCACTCAGGGGCAGCTCAGGTTACTTACCACACAAAAACACGTGTATCAGGATCCTCGCTGTGAGAAATTGTTCGCCAGCCCCCAGTCAAATGACAAAGCACAGCCTCTGGCCAGTATATAATTTAGCCATGCACCTCTTCCTCTGCTTAGTGTGGTATGAATGCACCCAGAGTTACACATACCTCTCTTCCAGCTCTGAGTCAGCTCCTTATTCAAATACAAGGCCTTGGTTTGTATTTCAAAGCAATTAGTGGATTGAACCGACAGCTATATCAAACCCTGAGTCTCCATCTGGGAGCTACTGTGACAACCATATTCCTCTGGGATACAGCAGACCAGAAGGCCTTGGAAAGAGCATGTGAGAACTGGAGACAAAGAATTTTCAGCCTGGGGGTTACCCAGCCTATGAAACAGTCTTTGGAGAACAACAGATACATCCAAAACTCGGCCACCTCTAGAGAACACTGCAAATCTTTTCTGTTGACAAGCCTTCCTGGCATGAGTGTAGCTTGTGAAGTGAACATCCCATTTTACTCCCAGCTCTGCTATTTGTATCAATTTTGTGGAACATATTCAACTAGTACCATGATAGTATTACAAAATCTAAAGACAGAATTTTTTTCAGTTTTACTCCCACTAAAATGTATACATACTTTGTGTTTCTCTTCCTTTATTCCTGTCTCATATGAATGAATGAAAACAATGTAAAACTCCTACTCTGGTAACAAAACAATACCACAAGTCACCATCTTGTAATGAAATATTGTGACTAATCTAGCCTCAGCAGCTTTCCCATTCCTCCAAGGAGACCTTGTGAGCCCAGCTTATCTCAACTGCCAGAACTCAGCTGCCACGTCCCACCTGCTGTAAAATCTTCAAATCTCAGCATTCTCTCTCTTCTGAGTACTAGCAGGGCTCCCATGGGAGGATCAGGGTGGATTTCATATCTATGGATGTGTCCATCCCATCTGCAGCCATTGTTCTCTGTGTCACATCTTGACCAAAAATAACAGATGCCCATGAATGGTCTCTCCCTTACAAAAACATTTGATACTAACTCTCCATACTCTCCCTGTTAAAAAATGACACTCTCTAGCACAGAGGCAAATAGTATCTATTGCTATAATAAAACCAAGCCTGGAGACTCTTCTGCTCTCCAATACATGAATGGCAGTGATAACCTCCCAAATATAGTGTACTGAGCTATCACACAGATCTGTAAACAACTGCTCATATGAACTTAACTGAACCCTATGTTCTCTGAACCGGCCTCAAAGACAAACTATGCAATTGTGTGAATGCTCATGCTGCTCAATCAGTGATACGAATATGCTTTGTGTGGGTCGTCAGTTGGGTGGTGGTCCATTAAATGGAAAAAATGCTTCTTCTCAACCAGATTGAATAGGACATAAAGCATTAGCAGTAGATCTCATTTTACTACAGCTTTGAAGACACTTTTCCTCCAATACCACAGCACATTTGTTTTAATGCACTGATATATTAAATAATTTAATCTGATCAAACAGGTAAATAAATCTGTAGTGCTCCATCTCTGTTCTGTTGTGCACAGTCACTGTTTCATGAAAAGCAGCCACTTGCAATGGGAATCCCCACAGTAATTATACACTAAAAATATTTAACATTTATCATCATGTCTTTCTCATTAACATGATTTGTCTCACAAGCACGTACTTTGCTGAACAGTCAGGTACGGCTGCCTGTGACACTGTGCCTCTCTGAACAGGCTCAGGTGGAGGTCTGAGGCAACTGAGTGTGAAATTAGGCTGATGGGAAATGGAGAAGGTTACACGATGCTGCCCAAAAGAGAGAGACTGAGAAAGGTCAATTTTTCTTTGGATCTCCTTTTTCCCACACATACTGTAGTGCTGTGAACATTTTGCTTCGCACCCTCTGGCATCCTCATTAGATAGATAAATCTGGAAGTATGGATTTGAAGGGACATACCTGCTTGCTCACAAGTCCTTCAGGGAAAAGGCTCCCTGAGAGGTGACAAGATTCCTTTGAGGAGGTGATGTAGGGGCAGACAAGGGAGGGGAAGGGAGAAAGGGAGGTCATTCTGGAAGGAGAGGAGGGCAGACAAAAAAAGGGTGACCAGAGGTGCCAGCAGCGGAGAAACTACCCTGTGGGGAACGCGAGGCACCAAGAGGGATCAGTCCTTAAGGGAAAAGTGTAGTTTCAGGGGAGCCCTGAGTAGCCAAGGTGAGGCTGAAGAGGGAAACTCTGAGGGGAACGGCCTCACCCTCGGGGCAAGGAGCTGAGGGAGCAGCTGTCGGGCGAAGGGCTGAGGACAAGGGCCTTTGGGTGAAGGGAGGTGAGGCGCTGAGGGGAGCGGTCATCGCGTGACGGGGCGAGGCGCTGAGGGGAGGGGCCCGGGGCGGGGGAGCAGGGGAGAGGTGCTGAGGGGATCGCCCCTCCGTGCGGGACGAGCAGGGCGAGGCGCCGAGGGGAGCAGCCCCGGGGGGGGGGGGGGGAGAGGCGCTGAGGGGATCGCCCCTCGGTGCGGGGGCGCGGCGCGTCGGGAGCCGCCCTTGGGGGCGGGGCGTCGGGGGGTGTCGCCCGAGCCCGTGGGGCGGCACCGAGGGGCGCTGGGGGGCCGGGCCCGGCGGGGGAGGGGCGCGGCGGGGGGCGGGGCCCCGCGGGGCTGGGAGGGGGGAGGGTGTATTGTTCCTCGCGCGGTGCATGCCGGGCCCGCCTCAGCCCCCAACATGGCGTCGCGCTGTCACCTGTGTGTGTGAGGAGGGAGCGGGACGTGGTGGCTGCGGGCGGGCACGGCGGCTCCCGGAGGTCCCCGCTCCGCTGGCGCCGCGGTGGCAACGCGCCGCTCCTCGCTGCTCCCCACCGCCCTCCGGCTGTCCGGCACCCAGGCCGCTGGGGACCCCCCTGCCCCCGCCCTGCCCCCGCCATGGGGGGGTAGCGCGACCCGCCTCGCCTCAGCCCTGCGGAGCCCCCCCGCCGTCCGCGCCATGGGGTCCCCGGCGGGCGCCTCGGCGGCGGCGGCCACCGACTCGGCCCAGTGGCTGTCGGTGAAGGAGGAGACCATCTTCCTGCACGACGGGCTGATCCGGGTCACCGACCTGGCTGAGCTGCCCAGCGAGATCATTGGGGTGGCCGAGCCCGGCGACACCGAGCTGGAGGTGAGGCGGGCCCGCGGCCCCCCGAGCTGAGGGGCGGGGGTAGAGGCTTGGGAGCGGTGAGGAGGATGCCCTCGGGGGAGGGGGGACAGTGGCAGCGGGGGTCTGAGGCGAGGAGGAGGATGGTGTTATGGGGGGGACGCAGGGAGAATGACTAGGGAAGGATGGGGGGGGCCGGGGTGGAGAATGGTGGATGCGGATGCAGGGTGAAGGATTTGGGGTATGGAGCCAGCTGGTATTGAGGCAGTCTACTTGTTTTAAGTCAATCTAATTTATTTCAAATAATGATGAAAGTGGAGCTGGGCAGGAGGGTGGTGAGGCGCTAATGAAGATGGAGGGTGAAGTATTGCTGCTACTTCCTTGTTTTGAAGCAGTAGAGTTAGGAAATCCGAACCACGCTCGTGTATTTCAAGGTGGCCTTTGGCTCATTTATTTTTATTCATGGTTTTGTATCTTTTTGCTGTTACTTTTAGATGGCTTGTAATTAATCAGCCTTACAATAAGATGCTTAGGGTACTGGGGTGTCTGGGTGTTTTATTTAAGCTGTTGACAGTGATCATTATTGAAGAGCCAGGAGGGCAGCTGAGATTTTCATTCCAGCTTTTTACCTTCTCAAAACGCCTGGTGGTTTTGGCTGCAGGCAGATGGTACAGCTGTTTTATCTTATGAGGAGACGGTGAAGGACTGAATGTCATGGATTGTAGGTTGCATCTATTTTGTAGACTGCAATTTTTTTTTTTCTTCCCCTGTGTGCCTCCCTTCTCTTCTTTCACCCCGCCCTCTTCTCCAGCAATGTGGCTTGCAATGACACAGGGTCTTTGTCAGAGGAGCTGAGTGGTGTGAGCTGAGAGGGGATGGTTCAGCAGGAGCTTTATCTGTGTGCTATGTTAGGTCACAAGCATTTAGGCCGCAAAACCCTTTAGTGAGGCTTTGGCTGCTAACTGGGGTGTTGCTAAGAAGAACTCATGAGCCAGGCTTGCAGTTCTGACAACATCATTGTTCGCCTTGTGACGTGAAATCTTTATGGTGTTTATGAAAACTTCCCACAGCCTTATCTAAGGAAAGATATTTTTTGCTGAGTGTGTGTTTTCTTTTCTGTGTGATGTGACACTGGGGATTGGGATGGGAACATTAGCTGCTCCCATGAAATGGATGTTGGCAAATATTTCATGAACAGGAAAAGAGAGACTTTTAAGGTGGATGACTTATTTCTGTGTGTATAAACATGGAATGATTCTCCCTTGTGATCAGAGTCTACTCTGGCATTCAATGCAGCTTGTATTCAGGAAAATATTTCTATTCCATTACATAGTTCTTGAAGCAGCATCGAGTCTAATAACCGTGTTAGAAAAATAGATGTTCCCACAGCATTATTTGTGTTATATCGTAACAAAGGAGATATCCTTTAAAAAACAAACCAAACCTCAAACCAAACCTTATTTTTAAGATCTTGCAAGCTGGACCAGAAGTATGTTCCAGCATGAAACTTGACATACAGCTTCACTTGACAAACACTTTAGCTCTGGAGAGTTTTTTGTTAGTGCTAGGAATATCTGTGAAACTGTAATTGTTTGGGGAGATGGGGATGGAATTAGTGTTACTGTGTCTTGTCCTGTATGACACTTTTATAATGAGTGTTTCAGCAATCCAGTGCCACTGATTCCCATAATTTTTCCTGTTCCAGAGATTTTTTTTTTTCTGTTGTGCATGTTTGCAGTGTGAAACTTTAAAATAAATAAATAAATAAGACTTTTTGCTATGGTACTTATTTTGTTGTATAGTCTTAAGTCACAGAATATTACAGCATTTTATTTCCTTCCACTGAAAGAATTGATGACCACAAGTGACTTATTTTTCAGATCTTGTTTGTAAAATGGTTTATAGTTTTTGGTATTGAGGGGGGACAGTTAAAAAACAAAAAGTGAAATTTCAAGTGGTGTAAATGTAAATTATTTAGTTCATAACTTTTCTCTGCCTTTTTTTTTTTTAATGTTGTTTTTTTAAATAAAGGGCTACCTTGGTAAACTGGAATGGCTTTGAGGAGCCATTTTGTGGAAGTAGGTGCATGCATCTTATTGAAGTGTGGCCATGCAATCGACTAATACACAGAATATCTCATTTGCACTGTTTCTACTCCTACTTGCAATGTAATAAATATATTTGAAAATGGTCCAAATAGAAATCTCTTGGGATATGTTATTGGACAAGGGTAGGAGATGCTGCAGCTGCTGCTTTGATTAGTAAACTTCCTTAATACACTTCTTGTGCTTCATCAATGGTGGTCAGAACCCTGACTGAATTTCTGATATGATGTGCTTAATTAAAAAATGTAGTATACTTAAATGGTTATTTTTTGCGGGGTGGAAGTATCATTCTGGTCTATTTTTGCTTAAATATCCCTTTAAAGAGCTTATTGGTGAATAATGTCAATGTATTTGGATGTGTTTCCTTTGTCCTTCTGTTCAAAGGTGTTGTCTATTTATAAAAAGAAAAGCAGGGGAAAAAAATGTTATGGTACTGGTATTATGCCAAGAAAGGCCTATGAAAATTTATTATTTTGTTGTTTTGACTCCCATACAACTTTTACTTATTTTTTATATATTTATATCTGTGTGTATATGTTTGGGTATTTTTTTTTTTCCCCCTTAATGGTAGGTTACAAAAGTGTTAACATTCTCCTTCATGTGAAGGTAACGTGTTCTAGGAGTATCTTTAGATTTAAAGAGTGTGTGGGGTTTTGTTTTGTGTTTATTTTTATATGATGTAAATGATGTATGACAACTTCTTAGACTGTCTATCAGCATATTTACAAAGAATATGTATTACCAAAAAGAAAGGGGGCACTTTTTTTATTTGATAGAATTTTGTAATGATGTGCATATAAAAGCTGTTCCTGGTATGGGTTTCCCAATAAAATCTTCTAGTCAAGAGACCTGGATTAGTTAGCAATTATACAAGCTTTTGCACCCTTATTTTTAAAGCCTTTCATGCAGAGAAATGACTTTCAAAGTGCAAAGTCTTGTGCTTCTTGGAGACAACCTTATGTGACTAACAACTGAAGCCGTTGCCATGACATTTTGTCTGGTCTTTGCCCTGGATGTCAATGCCTGCACAGGAGGGACAGCTTAATGGAAGATGAGCTGTTCTTTAATGTGCCACTGTCGTGGTTTAACCCCAGCCAGCAACTAAGCACCACGCAGCACTTCCAGAATCCTCCCAGTCAAATGTCTTTCACAGAGACAACAACCCCTGGGAGCCAGGCAAAAGTTATGTCTGAAGGTAGAGGTCCCTTAAACCATGTAGTTTTAATCTGTCAGTATGCCAGAGTCAACATGCTGAGACTTATGAGAGTGCCAGCAATATAAATTGATGTGTTAACCCTTGGTAACTTAATAAGAAGGACACTACTGAACAGTGGTTGTTCACATAGGCTATGATGTAGCCATCTGATGGCAAAAAAGCATCCACTTGTATCTAGGCAGTTTAGTTTGGTTGACATACGTTACCATTGTAATCTTTCCATTTGAGGAGGCCTTCTTTCTGATCTTCAAATTTGTGGCCAGTATTTTCATTAGTTCTAAATTTGCAGTATCAGCAATTTTTCAGCTAACTAGTGATAGGCTCAGTTATTTTGTCCCACAAGGAAATAAGTGGGAAGACAGACAAATCTTCAATATATAGTCACAGTATCAAGTAGAACAACCTTACGTGTGACTCCACTTAAGTCATAAGCACTCTGTTTTACATAACAGCCTAACTGAGATAATAGTCATTTGGATATCTGTTCTTGCTGCTCTCCTGCATAGCCTGGAAAAGTTCTAAATACTTGATTTTTTTTTTTTCTTTAATATATTTTTAAAATGAAGCTACAAGTATAGCTCCTACCTCAGTAGCTGTCTGGATCATATATATCTGTCCTTATCTGATGTTTTGACTCTTGTCAAGCTCTGTTATTGTAGGTCAGAGTATGAGATGCCACTGGGCAGCTGTCGCTCTGCACTGCAGATATGTATTTTTAATCAAATATAAGTGTAAAAAAAATAAAAATAATTTAAAAAACCCATGTCGTGTCCTTTCCTTTTCCCCCCAGTATGGTCTAGGCTAGCCCTCTAGGAAGAAGTTGAACAACTGAAGTCCAGTGCTATTTTAACAGCATGTGCCAATCCTGTGACTAACTTGTGTTTTCTGTCAAAATGATTTAGACTTGAAGGTATCTCCTAAACTTGAAGCTTTCACCTATTTTCCTCATGGACTAGAAGAAACATTTTATCACTTTTCCCTGATTGCTGAAGGAGAGAGTAGTTCTCTGTAATTATCTAGGTCAGTGCTTCCCAAATCTTTCTGGTTGTGACCTTACTTTCATCTACAAGCTTCACCTCTGTCAAGATAGAAATCCCTAATGCCAGCATAAACAATTAATTGACTTTTTACTAAGAGGATGACCCCTCTTGAGGTTACGACCTCTAGCTTGGGACCTGCTGATCCAAGCATGTATGTCAGGCTTGTAAACTTGCCTAGTCCTGCCTTTTGCATCCCCTTCCACTTCAAATACTCCAGTATTCCTCTTTGAGAGTGTTTATAGCTTTCAGAGTAACACCAGATAAAGCTAGTCCTTGAAGTTAATTCTGCACAGGAAGATAACCCTACAAATGTGAGCCTTGGCTGTTACTTTTGCACAGGAGTTGATGGCATTCTTTCAGGCATCAGCATAAGTCTCTCATTTGCCTTTTGAGAGGATGCCAAAATCTTGATCGCTTTCCTTTTAAGCTCACTTTCATTAGATAATTGTGTAAACCACCAATATTGTGTGATTTAATCTTCAGCAGAGTTGCTGCTGTTATCAGTTGTCATAAAATGACCTGTTTGAATTTATTAAACTTCTGTAATATGGACTACTGTGCTTCTTGGCTTTTTATTTTTAAAGTCATGTTTTAGTTTTCCTAGTAGCCAAATATTAGAAAACTTCTAAAGGATGATTTTGCAAATATATTTCCCAAATAAAGTTCTTATTACCAATTGCAGCTGATTAGTTCAGTGATCTGCGCTCTCAGATGTTTAAATGACAAAGATTTTTCTTTACCTTTCAGACACTTTCATCTACTACTTAAATAAGAGCCAGAGAAATATTTCAATAAACAAATGAACAAATAATGAAACAACTCTTTCTCTTATAGTATTTGCGTGTGTGTGTGTTTACAGCTTGCCTGTACTCTGTAATTCCTCTTAGAGATCAAGGTTATTTGGTAAATTTGTACAGTTACAAAAAAATTGTTTGGTACGATATGTCGTATGCAGTAAAAGATACAGGTTTCTTAGTGCTTATTTCTGAGCAAGTAATCAGGTTTCTAATGCTTTCACAAGGGAAAATAGTTCATGCTTTTAGCTGAGTTGTTAAAAAGCTGTGCTGCTATATACAGGATTATGAATCAGTAGAGGCTTTGAACAAGGTGATACGGTTAAAATTTCTTGGAGCAGAAAAAAACAGAACAATCTTGAAACTTGTAGTTTTCAACTGTAACACTAAAAGCATAGCGTAAAGTATGCAGCAGCTGCTAAGAATCTATAAAATTTCAATACCTAAAACATCAGGATGAAAATGTTTGCACATATTTATATATTTTACAAACACACAGACGTATCAAACAGAAAGCCTTAGAGAGGGTTTAGAAAAATGTTTTAAGAGAAATGAAGGCAATGTTCTACTAAGACTACTAAGCTACTAAGGTAGCTTCCTACTGTGTGTCTTCAGAAATTGCCCTAAGCAGAAATGCTATTACCCAGCACAGCAACACAAAGTGGAAGACTAGGAGTATGTATACAGTGTTTGTTTATGGGAGCAGTTTAAATTTTGATGTGTATTTCAATTTTCAGGGTACCTTTAAAACTGGTATTTCTCTTATAGAATAATCTATAAATCTTGTAATTCAGTCTTTTTTACATGGTTTTATTTGTATTTCTAGAGACAAAAGGACCAATTAAACAAGTGGTGCTCCCTATATGTTAACTCTGTGGTACAAGAGGAGTGACCTTATAGCTGTAACGTGGTGTTGAAAGTAACGTAGTTAATTTTTTTCATGCTGCTGTTAAAGATACCTTATGATTTTGGGGTTGTTTCTGGTTTTCTGTATGGTTTGTTCCTCCTGTGAGATGGGAATAATACTTGTTTAATACTCAGGGGGGTGTTATGGATCTAATTGATATTGGTAAATGTACCACCATCTTCAAAAAGTTGTTATCTTTATATGTGAAGTTCAGCCAATTTAATTATGTAGAGAAAGAATTAAAAGCTATTTTGGAGATTTAAAGGCTTTCACTTGCAACATGTAACTTTAGGAAAAAATACACCTTTGAACAGCTTCATTGCTCATCAATTCCCTATGTAGCAGAATTAAAACTGATCAATGAAACCAGCATATTCAGCCCGAGATTGCTGTTTAAGCTAGTACACTGGGAGAGCTGTTGCAAAAAGTCCTCGTTCACGTCTATCATTGGCCATGAATTTTCTTCTTTCTTTTCTATTCTACTTGTTTCCATTCTACCTGCTGTTCCATACCAGGGAGCTGGTCTAAACCAAAAATCTAGCTTAAAAAAAAAAACCAAACCAAAACAAAACCAAAAACCAAACAAAAAAAATCCCACAGGCACTACTGCCGGCACCAGGGAGAGGATGAGGGGGCAGGAATTTTAGCCAGAGGAGAAAGCTACCTTTTAGTGGCAGCTCACTTTGAAATTTACTTGATGTGGTCATAAAACCTCAGGCTAAAACTCTTCATGTAGATTAGTGTGTCTTAATTGTATTACATCTGGTATTTACTATCAGTAGAGAAACACTTTACCCTACAATAGTGAATGCCAGTGACTACTTTCTGGAGCAGTATTGGCAAAAATATTGTTTAGTGGGAAGAAGTATCTGGTTAAGGTCATGTAGTAGTATGAAACAGGACAAAAATTGGGTACAGCAGGAAAGATGACATCCTCCCCATAGTTGATGATCTAAAATTAGATACCTTTTGTGCCTCTCAATGTTGAAGATGATGTCAGTGACCAATTAGAGCGATTGAACTTTGGATCAACCGTTTTCTAATTAAAATTTATTAAATTTATCAATTTATTAAAATTGATTTAAAACATTAAACAAGGAAATAATATTTAAGGACAAGATACTGCAAAATTAAAATAGTGACAAGCTTTTTACTGATACAGTTTTTGATTATATGTAACTACAGGCTGTTAAGCGTGAGGCTTTAAAATCAAAACTTTTCAAAGGTAGTCTTTGCTATCTAGAAGTAGACAAAGTTGGAACATAGGTAATGATCATAGTCACAGTGTATCAACTGTAATTTCAAAGTGAGTGAAGAGTAGGTTTCTCATTTGCAAAAAGTGTCAACGTGATGTTTGCCCTACTTACAAAATGAGGTATAGAAAAAGCTCTTCTTAAAAAGTAATGTTGTTTTATTTCTCCCCCTAATTCTAGTGTCTTTGTTACACTAGAATTTATACTAGAATTACTTGCGTTACATTAGAATTACAGTTTTTGCATATTTTTCTTGTTCATTAGAAGTTATTCTTTAGAACTTTACATTTCTATTATTTTTTAATTAATATTATTGATTGTTCCTAAGGAAAATGTTAATATGTGTTATCTAAAAGCAGAAAATGGACTATTTTAACACTACCAATGTACGTAAGGTAGACAGACTTTAAATTTTATCTCAATTCTCTTTACATTTGTCTTTATAAAATGGCTGTTATTTTAACTGCTACTGAGCATCTTAAGTTTTTTGTGTCCTTGTTTTCATACTATATTAATCTGCATTATTTTTGTAGCTGGGCGAGTTATCTTTTCCTAATTCTGAATATAATCTGTACATTCAGATTTTGTTTAGTATTCTTCATTTAAGCATATATTTGTGTTTTTAGCTTGATGGTGTTACTGTTAAGCTGCTATTTCTGTTAGAGGTTGTCTTTTGAGATAAGGTAGGTACTTGAGTAACTTGTTCTATGGCAAAGCAATGTGATTTTTACATCCTTTTCATCCTCTTAGATTCTGTTTAAGCCTTGTTAGACAAAAATGATTAGTGCTGTGAAATGATCAATTATTTACTGGTTCAAGTGACTGCTTGTGATGTGCTAGCTTTTAGTGGTCTGCTTCTGAGATCTCCCCAAGTGTTGTATAGGTAAATATCAAGGCAAGGTGCCCAAATACCACTAACAAAAGGATGCTAGAAATCAGTTCTAAATCGGAGCTCAAACTCAAGTGTAAATATTGAGGCATCAAGGAGGCAAGGGGAAAGGGAATTTTTCCTCTTGCTGAATGAGGAATAGTTGTTTGTTCAATGAAGTATTGGAGGGGACAGCTTAAGTAACAGCCATGTTTCCCATGCAGCGAAATGAATCTGTGCTTATTTTAACAAAGAGAATGGTCAGTTCTTCTAGATAGGAAGAGAATAAACTAATTTGGCGGAGAAGGATTAAATTTTGCTGGGGGATTTAAAAAGGGAGATTTGGCAGAGTACACCAGCTTTTATAGCCTGCAGAAACCCTCTTTAGTGGGTGCAGCCTCGGGCAAAAGGTGTTCAGAATGGGAGCCTCTGACAGCCATGTGCCAGGGAGGTTTGCAGTAAATCAGCTGCGTAAAGGATGGGGAAGACCTTTCTGATTCAATCTTAGTACAAGTCATTTTAGCACATATTTTCTATTCCCTTTCTTCACCTGTGTCTTTTATAAACACTGCTAGTTGTATTGTCTGTTTCAGAATTTGTGAATAAATGTGGTGGGTATTTTTCTTGCATTTTATTTTAACTTGCTTTGACTTTAGATAGCTTTAAGATAACAAGCTTTGCCTGAAGATATGAGAAAACTGTAGTCAGTGTGCAGAGGAAGACTTGGCAAGGGCTGTGATTCCTTTGTGAAGTCTTTAGACTATCCAAAGGGAAGCAGTATATATAGCATGGACCAAGTGAAGCTCTGTCATCAGCGTTGGGTTACAAAGAGGTGTGTTTTGCTAACCAGTGAGAACCAAAATGCTTCCCTGGTGAGCGGCAAGATCTTAGGAGCGTGTCTGAACCCTGAAAGCTCCCAAGTTGTTTGTCACAGCCAGTCACTGTGAAAATTTGGTATTGAAGCTCCTTTTTAGAGGTAGCTCTGAGTACTTACCTCTAGTCAGTAAAATGCCTCATGAGGAAAACAGACTTCAACAAAATTTTCTGAAGATTCCTGTATGATAGATGACCTTACACCTTTCTCCTAATAGCCTGTTATTTTCCGGAAGTGCAGATGCCTACTTAGACCTTCAGATGAAGTTGAATGGTTAAGTTTTTTCACTGGTTCCATAAGCTGTGTATGAAAACTAGATGATATAAATTGCTTGTAAATCTCTAAGTCCCATTTTGGAACTGTTTTCTAAATCTATTGAATGTTGTGTACTTCGTATATTGTTAGCCCAAATTAGTGCATATTTCCTTTATGGAAGACCAAAGGAAAACACTCTTAACAGTTCCAAACAGTCCATATTATGCTTATAAAGCAAATTATAAACTGTGACATCAGTGAGAAAATACAACTTCAGTGGGGAAGGGCTTTTCATCAGCATATCTGCAAATATTTGACACTGACATCTTGTCTTGATTTATACAAGACAGATTCAGAGGTGTAGAGCAATATCAAGGACAAAAAAATCCATCATCCTGCTAAACTGTGGGACCTGAGGAATAAGAGCGTGTAACACAGCGCGACTAGTTTTTGTAAGTGTACCTTCAGTTGGACCCTAACGAGTGACAATTTGCAAGGTTAAATTGTATGCAAAATGTGGACATTCTGCAACAGTTTGGTTACAGTTTTGTTGATGAGAACCCACCAAACATAACATTGGTAACTTGAAGGAAACTGAAAAACCATTCATCAGTTGCAGTTGGAACTCAGTCTTTGGTTGCATTTGCAATTTGGCTAAAGCAATTCTCATGTGTTTGTATATTTGAATATTTAAACCTTCTGCTTGTTATTACATACTGAGTACAGATTTGGTTCAAAGTCCACATGAGGTTGTACAAAGTTTGTGAATTGACATAGTAGTATACTTATAATTTAGGTGGGTGCAACTTTTTGAAATGCTATCTGGCATGGATTGCAGGGTTCCACTATGTTTATGGGAAGGGGAGAAGACTAAGCTGCTCTCCCCATGGAAGTATAATCTAAAAGGGAAAGCCCACTAAGCATACCACAACTTGTCTTTTGTGGTGTCTTTGTTATTAGCATAGTCAAAGACCATAGACCTATTTTCTTCAGCATTCAGCTCTCAAGATGAAAACATTAATCCTCATTTTCTTCCATTTCTGCAGCTTATTATGGCTTAGTTGAGGATCCATCAGGTATTTAGTTTAGTTCAAGAACGTCAAAAGCAAACTGGTTTAGAACGTGATTGCATCTATAACAGGAAACAATTAAACTTATTTTTGAGACAATAGAACACAAATTAACATGAGGTAGTTACTTTAAATGTATAATATGTGGTTTAGCGATTAATATTCTTAATCTCTTTGAAGAAATTAATTAAAAGAGGTTCATTAGTTTTAAGAAGCTCAATACTAACATCTATTCAAGTGTAATTATTATGTGAATTACTTTAAAGTGAACTTTTCATGACTTTAGTAAGTGTTCTACTGAAAAGCTGTTTCATTGACTTTAGTCGGGGTGTTTGTAGAAATGGCAGATGTGATTTGTCCCGAAGTGTTTTATCAAGCTGTTCAAAATTCTACAATTAGACATAAACATCTATTTCATATTCTGTATGACTACTACCTACAATTAAACAAACAACCAACCCTGTATGAAATTACCCATTGCATCTCTTAATCTCTCCCATTCCCTTTCTCTTTTTTGTTTGTTTGTTTAATTAAATGAGGGAAAGACAGCTTTACGGCATAAAGATGGGCCAAAGAGGTGGGGGTGGGGGTGGATGAGATGAGGCAGTGTGGCATCCAAGCAGAAGCCCTTTGGACACTGGATCCAAAGTATCAGAAAATATTTGGCTTGTTGCTTTCCTTGAGGTTGTCATAGCTTAAGTGACTTTGCTGATCTCAACTGTTGTTGTATGCTGTAGGGAGAAAAGTTGTCTGTAAATTACTTGAAATTCTGAGTTCTTTCAAGTACTGGGCTGGGTACTAACCCATAAATATGTTTCTTTCCATCGTGGTTTACTTGGTTTTTGTTATTCCAGCTTTGTCTCCAATTTTACTCAGAAGTACCAAAAAGCCCTCTTTCTTCTGTCTGAAATGATGATGATGAGACTTTTAGGTTTTTAAACTGTGGCAGCAACTGGAAATATTTTGAGAAAGGTGTAGCTAAGTGCAATATGACAAAATTGAGGAGGGAAAAAGGGGAGGGAGAGCGTATAACAAAACTCATGGATCATTTTAGATAGCTGGTTTGCTTGTTTGAAAAGCTCTAAAACTAGAATATATATATTCTTATTACAAAATATTGTTGACCTATTGGTTTCCATAGAAGGGCTCTAAGCTCAGCCCCAGGGACCTTCTACCTTCTCAGTCCTTTTGAAGTTCTTTGCAAAATTACCTCGATTACAGAAAAAAAAATGCTCCAGGGGAGGCTAGTCTTTATTTTCAAAGATACTCTCTCGTATGTGTTTTTCTTTACAATCTATATAACTGTTGTTTTAGCATCACGACTGAAAGTTTAAAAATCTCTGTCAGCAACCCCCAAGGCCAGGCTTCAGAGACAATGCTGACTCAACAATAACAGACTCCATACCACTTGCATGCTCTTTGCCCTCCAGTGTAACTTTATTCATGCCCAGAAATTAAAAAAAAAAAAATTATCCCAAAATCTGTTGCAGAGGACAGCTGATCTAGAAATCATACTAAAGGCATATGTTCCTTTTTTTTTTTTTTTAACCCTTAAGAAAAAGAAAACCTATATAAATACCAACTTTTTCCCTCCTTTCAGATACTAACATTTGAGACCAAGAATCCGACGGAGCTGGCTGAGCGCTTACGATCTGTGTGCGGAAACCAGAGCAATGCTTATGCTCGATTGCTGGAGTACCGACTAAATGCTTTGCGTGGACTCTGGAATGCCCAGCGCCAGCTAGCCTTGGAGGAGCAGCATGACCGGGAGAGCTCGGGGGATGAAGAAGCCCTGGCCTTGCTCAAGCGTCAAGGCTTATTACAGCAGCCTGAACAGGCACCGTTTACTTCACGAATGGGGCTTCTATTGGTCTTTCCCCTCATTCAGTCTCAAAGTAGAACAGACCCTTCTCTCTGTAACATAACTGCTGAGGTGCTATTGAATTGCCTTCGAGACTGCCAGCCTTTGAGTTTGACTAAAGAACCAGCTGACTGTCTTAATGGAATAGAGTCTTTGCTGTGCTCCTGGCTGGAAGACACTTCTGCTTCAGGCCAACAGATTCCATATAAGCAAAAAGAAAATGCTGCTGCTGCCCTAGTTGCCTTGGCTTGTGCAAGGTGAGGAAGCTGTACTGAAATGACATGTGGTTGATATTGGTAGTAAGTGTTTATATTTAAACATAAGAATCAAAAATGATGTGACCATGCTGTTGATACTAATTTTTGGTTCACACTTGTCTTTTTCATTCTAATATTTAAATATTGGTTTGGAAAGGGTGAAACTGATAAACTAAGCATATGTAAAAACAGAAGGATCTAGGTTAGAAATGCCTCTTGTGCATAATGCTGCTTCTACTGCAGTGATCTGTTCTAGGAATGGTTCCAAATGTTTTTATCATGGAGGAAAGTTGTCTTACTTTTCCCTTTGTATTGCCCCTTTAGTCCTGCAGCTTATGCACCTTCATTTGGCTGTAGAAGGTATTACCGCCAAGTTTCAGAGCAATTCATTTTAGATTTCAGTGTTGCCTGTGAAACATCTGGAGGCATTTTTTCATTTCGTTGCCAGTGAAGAGTTCAACCACTGTAGGTTGAACTATCCTGTGCCCTGCATGGGTTTAGCACAGCATCAGGTGATTGAGGACAAAGTGGCCATAATTGCTTTTAATAAAAACTGACTCTTTTTAGGGGATGGGGCTTGGGGAGACGAGTATGCAAAACTTAGCTTCTGTGCCATATGAACGTGGGTCTAAAGTCACTAGTAGCCTCTTGAAAAATCTTGGCTTTAATGTTTCTCAGATTGCAGCCTTGTCTGTCAAGTTTAACTCTGATTTAAGATGTTGAAATTCTCAGGAGATGTCATGATTTGTGTTAGAAAAAGGTTTATTCAAATGAAAAACACTTAATTTCTAGTGTACTTGTTTTAATGAAGTCAATGAGAAATCTACTGTATGTGGCAAACTCTTCTGCACTGACAACTGCCTTATCTAAAAGGCAGTGTACTTGAACATAGCTCAGATAAATTGGATTTGATAAACACAATCTCATTTATTTTTTTTTCCAGATGTCTTACTTTCAGGAAGTATGGGATGTTCTTTTGCAGCTGAATTTGTAAAAGAGCTAAATTTCAAATGCAGCTTTTGAAATGAAGGTTGATCATATATTTTCTTTGCAAATCTGTCTTGCATTGCTTACAGAGTTGTAGTATCCTGACGTACTTTGTTCACCTATGAAAGCCTTGCATTTTTGCTTTTAAATATGGGAGTCATGTTGGGTACCATTATGAAGAAAAAGCCTTCAAAATGAGACAGTTATTGAGATTCCTAGTTGCAATCCTGGGTGCTTCATATTACTAAGAATAAAACAACAGGGTAAATACTGCTTTAAATAATTAATTGAGGTGCTTTGAAGTATGCAGTGTCAATTTTCTCCAAGCTGAGGTTTATCAGTGAAAGCATATGGCTGAAAATGACAGTGGGGAAAACAGGGTTTGGGGCATGGAGGGGGAAAGTTAAGGAGCTAAGACTGACCATGTGTGACAAAGCAAAAGGCTATATTCAGTGGAGTGCATGGAAGGCATCTCTTCAGTTGATCAGTCATGCTTCTGAAGAAATTGATTCATAACTGTGACTACTATCACACCTAAGACACAGTCAAGATTCTTGTATTTAGCTGGGCTATTGTGCCTGAAAATAAAGCCACTATGTCTTTCAGAAAATGACTTCTTCCTAATACCCTGACCTTTAAAACAGAAACTGTAAAATATATGTTTTCAAGACCTCTATATCTCTTTATTTCTACAAAAAAACCCAGGCGTTTTCCACCATATTAATGTACAGGTTTCATAGGTTCTCCAAAAAAGTATTCAACTTATGAATGAACAAGAATTATAATTAGAGCTACAAACTCCATATGTTTGTAAATATCACAATAAAATTTTAAAGCAACACACTTTTAGGCAAGATTAGAAACAACTTCTGCTGTGGTTGAATTTTGTTTTCAGAAGTATCTAGTCGTTTTATATGTTTAAATGCATCACTTCAGAAGGGGAAAAGCTTCCAAATCTGTGTTTGGAAGTAAAAGTAATCAGAATCTTGATAATAAATTAATTAGTCAGGTCTTTTCTATTTTAGTCAAGAAAACCATCTCTAGCTATGTCTGCACCAGCTCTTACTAATACTTTGGCTCAGCCCCAGGAAGACCCACAGATTGTATGTGAAGTTCTAAATATGATTAATAGCTACAAGAAATATTGAAAGTAGCTGTCTGTAATAGATGCAAGATTGAGGTATTTTATCATGTGCCTAGATTGCATTTACTATACATGTTTTTTATGACAGCCCATGTTTGCTGATCTCCCTACCTGCATGGTGCTTCATCCTCTTCCAAAAAGATAGTGTGATTTAGACTGGCAGTTCGCCAGCATTCTTTCTTTATGCTACCCTCTCTTCCTCTTTTCACTTCCTCCACAAAAGACTGAAAATCATCCTGAAAAGAAATGCAAATTAGAAAAGAAGCTTGATGACATATCTTGGATATTCTCTCTTTATGGTACTGGGTATTATATTCTACATAGATGCTGTTGTCTGTGTGTATTCAGTTTTGTTTCAGTAGACATCTTTAATTCATGTTTTTCTTATCCTTTTAGAGGGTCGCTGAAAACCTTTGTTCATACAGTGCATCTATTACAGAAACAGACTGATCTAGGATCCTTGCCTGTGGCTGATGTATTATACAGGTTTGTAGTGCCTTTTCTAATTGTAGCACTTTTACATCAGGTCTGAAAATGTGTAAGTGCATTTTCAGATAAATGGCTTTAAATGTGATGAAAAGGCTTTAGAGTTATTGAAAGCTCTAGGAAAGATCGAAATTTAGTCAATTGCAGAAGGAAGACATTAGAAAGTCAAATATAAAAGGATCTACTAATTGTTTTTTGGGTGTTAAGTTTTTATTTTTTTAATTAAATATTGATGATTCCTTTAAGTGGCTTATGAACTCTGACAGAGAATAATCAGTTAAAATATATCTTCATCCTAACTTTTGATTTAGCTAGTTTTTGCTATCACTGTTCTCTATGCATCTTATTTTATTTTCTGCTTAAAGGTTGTTGCTTTTGGAGGGAGGACCTGGATCACCCTCTTGTTTGCTTGGAGGAAAGCATATAGTGTCTTGGGGCTTTGAAGACATGTTACCTGCACCTGATGCCAACAGTAGTTCCAGCAGTGAAAATAAAGGTGAATTATTTCATGACTGTCAACATGAGCAGGGGAGGACAAGATGCTTTTAGTGGTTATAATTGTTTAAAAATTCATGTAAAGCGTTAGAGTTGGAAGGGATTTCTCCCTTCTGTTGGAATTAATGTAAAAGCAAGTATAGTACATATCTAATAACTGAAAGCTGAAGGGTTTAGAAGGACCATCTGCAGAGAGAACTGGGCATCACAGGAGTGTCTCGAAGCCTGATACGTAATGAGAGGGGGAGGGCAGCAACTGTCTGGGCACTTTGTTGTCTTAGCTTGTAAGTTCAAAACTGAAGTTTTGAAAACATGGACCTGATTTACACAAGTACTAAATTGTTTACATTGTTTGGCTTGTCATACCTATTCTCTTTAAGTTAATCTAACTAGATATGTAAATGATTTGTTTGCTTTTTTTATTGGGGATCAGGTAGAAAAAATTATCCTGTTTTATATTAAAATTAAGAGGCTAAATCTTAAGTCTAGTGTGTTAATGATAGTATGGCATATCATTTTTTTAAAGTACAAGATAATGGGGTTCAGAAAAGCATTACTTTTTGGTTGCTGAAGATCAGGTGCTATTTTAAATTGTGTAGTAGTCAGGTTGTAGGAAACCATCAAAAGCAGTAGATACAGTGACCCTCCCTGACTTCAGTGGGAATTTTGCAGAGAGGTCAAACTGAGTTTGGATATTATCCACTTTAGTTAGTCTTTCAGTAAGCGTAATTTTTTTTTCCCTGTGCAGTATCACTGTATTCAGTAGCTATCACTGGCAGAGCATGTTTATTTTTAGAAGTACAAGTTCATTGCTTTTTTTTTTCTTCCCCTTTTCCTATTCTACTTTTGTTTCTGTTTTGTATGGGGTTTTTTTTATGCTTTGTCTTGTATTTCTTTCCCTGAATTAGTTCTCAGTTTTTACTGCTTTGTTTGCTTACTATTTTTGCACTAAATGAGAGAGTTCGTATTGCTTTAGA
Source organism: Harpia harpyja (assembly GCF_026419915.1). Classification (NCBI taxonomy): domain Eukaryota; kingdom Metazoa; phylum Chordata; class Aves; order Accipitriformes; family Accipitridae; genus Harpia; species Harpia harpyja. Next base: position 32,708,947 of record NC_068948.1, read on the forward strand.
AATATTAGTTGAAGCTTTGATGACATCTCATTAAATTTAGTGCAAGCCATAGGAATTTACAAGTCTGAGTTGTCATTTTAGGCTATCTGCAAATTTAATGTAGACATGTATATTTTGAAGAGGTTTTCTTGCTGTGAGAGTGACTAGATGTGGGTTTTGGTTTTTTTTTTTTTTTTTTTTTTCCTTTCCCTAGCTGACTGTTCAGATTCTGTGAACTTAAATAGGTTGACTGGACTGGTTTATTGACATCCCTGTTACAAGGCTTTGCCTTGTGCGTCCCATCTTGATTGTTAATAATTACTACTTTGTGAGTGACACAGCTGTATTTGAAATACATTTTGTCTTCATTTATGGTGTTCAGAGGTGAAAGGGTCTGTTTACTAGCTTTAAGAGAAGCACAGAGTTGTACCAGAAATTAGATCAAGGCTCAATATTAGATTATTTCTTCCCCACAAACAGTATGTTAAATCAGCGGTCATGAGCAAAAAGGCTTGCATAGTCATAAGGCTTGCTTGTATTTTATCTTGCTGCCAGTTCTGAGTTCTGAACAGCATTACCTGTTGCAAGAACAGAAGAGAATGGTCTTCTGCTCCTTTGCGTCATTCTGAAGGCATTTAATAGCAAATACTCAAGTTGTTTTTAATTTAAGTAAAGGAATTTTCCACTTGAAATAAGTTTGGTTGAATAGTTCTGTGTTCCTAAGCATGGTTGTGTATGCTAGTCTAGTTCCTACTATATTTATAGTTTTGAATAGTGTGCAGAAAAAGCAAGTTCAAACTTACTGGTTTTTTTTTTTACAGCAGCTTGGGCCATAATACCCAAAGACAGGTCTTTAACACTGAAATAAGAACACAACACAGGAAAAAGAAATTATTCAGAAATGCATGATGTACATTTGAATCATGAAAAAACAGTGCTAATGTCATTTATTATCTCAAAAGAGAAGCTGAGTGACTAGCACCTAATTCTTGTTATTTGGCAACAGCAGATTTAAATAGCCCTAGTATTCGTGTGAGTGAGTTAGGCGTAGTCTAGGCACCTCTGTAAGGCTTGAAAGAAATGTAAAGAAGCTACTGTAAAAAGAATGGACTTTGACTATGTTACAGTAGCTCTTAGAACACTGAATAATAAATTCAGCATTAAAAAAATGGTTCTGACCCATTGGTAACGACCTGTCATGAGCATCTGTTGGTTTTCAGTTGCTGTGGTAGCTACCACAGGAGTGTAAAGACCATGGAGAATTTCCAGTTTTGTATGTTACAGAGGAGGTCTGCTCTATTCTTTCTTCCTGATTCAGATGCAGACTTAGGGCGCTGTCTTGCAGCAGATGGGCTCTATCTTTATACAACTAATTCAGTGGGCAGAGGAATAAGCAAATTAGGATCTGGATTGCATGGTACTTTGCGGTAAGTGACAGTTGAATATTTGCTATTCTGCAGATCTGTTTAAAAAAAAGTTATTGTTTTGGTAAACCTCTCTCATGTTAAGTGTGACAAGACTAGAGCATATTATGCATTTTCATTAAATGCTATTTTAATGTTTTGGTTTTCTCATCTGAAACTCTTCTTGAGTACTTTTTCTCTAGAACTGTAGAATAATTTAGGTTGAAAGGGACCTCTGGAGGCCATTTAGTCCAACCTCCTGCAAAGAGGTATACTAGAAGAATAGCTAGTATTTTAGATTTTATTTTATTTTTTTAATGTGTAATAAGTTGGTTTATTATTTGCTGAGAGGGATATACTATAGACTAGTCTTGTGACTTTTTTATATTTATAGTTGTACGATTGCTGAATTTGTAAGTATTTGTTTTCTAAGTGTCATTCATTATATAAATTAGTGCAGATGTGACTCACTGTACCTTCTTGCTGCTTTATTGCTTGAAGTCATGAGGCTTCTTTATGCTTTTAAGTCTTTTACAGTCAGAATTGTTGCCTTACGCCCACTTGAATTTAAGTTCAGTCAAAGTTCAAGAATGTGGTTGCGAGTTGTTCTTAGAAAAGCAAGAAAATAGCATGGGGTTTTAAAGAGTTTAATATACTGCTTTTTTTGCCAGAGGTTTTGTGTACTGCCGTAATGAGGAGCTGGAGACTGGGTGGGTTGCTTTTGGCAACAGCAAACTTCTTCATCGGCCCGTCTCTTTTGATAATAAGCCTCACTCCCTTTTCCAGGTTGTGGATCAGCATACCCTTCAGGTAAAAGGAATAGTTCATTGCAGTTATAGTAGAGTAAGAAAATGTTCTTAATTAATCACAATAATTTCTAGCTTTAATAAGTTTTGTCCTTGAAGTTTCTTCTTTTTACTTTGTGAAACTGCCTTTTTATAAACCCCCATTGAAAGCATTGCATGATAGAACTTGTAAGTTATGTTATAGATATTACTTTGTTTCTGTGTTAAAGTGTGTATATGTATGCATGTATATGTATGTGTCTGTATATACACGTATAGAGGTGTATACAGACTTACACTGTACTTACAGTACATGTGTGATGTACTCATTGTACATGTAATTATGATAGTATTGTAAGAGCTAAAATATAGTATGGTCACATTATAAAACAATCAAACAATAGCAAAATGGACTTTTGACTTAAACTGAAAACATAATCTTCCTGAACAGCTCATTATTATTCTACTGTAACAAAATTCAGGTATTGTTTCTGATCTAATTGTGTTTTGTAGATATACAACTGTCATCCTTTGTAAAAATGGATAGTTGGTTTACTCTGGGTTTTTTCCTGCCATGGTTTTAAGGATGGATGCACATTTATGTCCAGTGTGTTTCCTGAAACTAAGAATGTTTGGATTACCCTTTTCTTCCAAAGTTTCAAGTAATGTTTCGGAGAAGTTGCAGAAAGTAGATAACTCTTTAGCATGTATATTTTCCTTATGGTATTGTGGGTATGCTTGCAGTCATTAGAGAGGAGATGATCCTTTTATTTTTAGATATGTTAAGTGTTTAGATATGTAAGCTGTTCTATACCCAGCAAGTCCATTTGGCAAACTTTATAGAATAGCTCTTTGTAATAAATAAATGTAATAGTACTATTATATCCAATAATAAGCCTCTTACAGACTAACTGCGCTTGATCTTAATTTATTTATTTATTTTTAAGTACACTGTTAATAATCATAACAGACTTCAAAATGAGAACTGTTAAGATGCTCTCCTTCTCGTAGGTATGTCAAATAATCCCAATGCCAGTAAATCACTTCCCAGTTGGCAGTACTATGACTACCGTGCATCTTTCTTCAGATGGCACATATTTCTACTGGATTTGGTCTCCTGCAAGCCTCAATGAAAAAACACCAAAAGGCCACTCTGTCTTTATGGATATTTTTGAACTTATAGTAAGCAAATTATGTGTTTTCTATGACTCTGGGGTTGGTAGCATGACTACTGCTTAATTAAATATTAGCATTTTCAGTTCAGCGTATTAGGTTTGAATATTGATATGTGTAATCTGAATAGCTGTTTGTAATGTGTTTATGAAATAACTTTTAACAGAACAGAAGGTGTATTGTTCAGCTCTATGTTCAGAGGATGTATGACTGTCATACTGCAGCAGTATGAGTTGTCTTGTAAAACATATTTTATTATAATTGGCAATTAAGTTTTATGCTGGGACAGTAATTCAATGTATTAGGATTTAAAGCATTGTTTACTGTGGATCCGCTTCATTGTGTTAAAAGCCAATCAGGTCCCACAAGTTACAAATACAATTGTTTTGTCTACACTCCATTTTATAGCCTAAAATGGTTTTTATGTTGTATGACAGTCATTGGTTTTAGTATAAAAAGAAATGCATTTCAAAATATTAAGTCTAGAGAAATGTATCAGTAGTTTGAACTCCCTTTACTCTCAGTGGCTTATATATGTGTATGTATATATACATATATATGCTTGCATTTCTATATGTGCATGTATTTTAATTTTACAATGAAGCACCTCAGTCTAAAATTTATTCATTTATATAGCAGAGTTTACAGCAATTCATAGACCTCTAGTATTGATAATTGAAATTGTATGAAGATTTAGTTTTGATGGAGTACTTTGGATGCAATGTCTGTGTATCTGCTTAGCAGTTGCTGTACAACAGCTGTACTTAGTGGGATGATGGAGCTAGAAGTGGTAGGCTATAGTAGTACAACTTATGGAAAATGCCTAACGCTGTAAATCAGATCTTACTTTCATTAAGAGATCCATTCTTTAATGACACGTCCCCTGAAGATTACGATCTAAGAAAATCATTGCTTACACTTTCTGGCTGGCAAATGATTTAAAGGCCTCTTTTTACAAAACTTGCCAGTGAAACATCATTAAGAATACAGGGAGGTTAAATATTTTTAAGTAGAGTTCCATGAATAAACTTAAGATTATGACAAGCAGTCTGTCTTTGAGGGCAGACAAAATAGAAGATACTATATTGAACCACAAAGTCGCAAACAAAACAAATACTCATCTGTCTAGCTTTTATAACACCTTTTTTGTTAGAAATTCTGCCAGCAGGGTTTAAGTTTGTATCCCTACTTGATATATTATATTGTTCAATTTTACTGTTCAGTTAGGGTAATCTGTCTCCTATGGATTTCAATATCTAAAAGTATTTTTTTCCCTCCATTTTAATAGGTTGAAAATGGTGTATGTATAGCAAATCCTCTACAGGAACGAATTATATTAATGAGAAAAGAAGGTGAATCTGCAAAGAGTATAAATGAGATGCTTCTGAGTAGGCTGTCTAGGTATAGAGCCTCCCCGTCAGCAACATTGGCTGCTCTCACTGGCTCTACAATCTCCAATACATTGAAAGAGGACCAAGCAGGTCAGAAGAGGTTTTACTGACTCTCAGTAATTTTTCGTGCTTTTAGTTCCAGTAGTTACTAACCTCTTAGGACATGTAACAAAACAAAACAAAAAAGCATGCATTTTTTTTTCCAAAATAAGTGTTTGAGAAAAAAAAAAAGATAGATATATATATGTAGTATTTGCTTAATGCTTGAATGATGAGTTCCTTTCCTAAATTAAGCATTGATTGTGAGAAAAGTTTAAGAATTAAAAACGCGAAGAATACTTGCAGCACCCTTTTTTCCCCATGTATTCAATTGTAGGACTGGTTTATGCCACATTTGATCAAACTGATAATTGCATTTCTCTGCTGGCAGTTCAACTGGGCTTCTAATTGTTATGTAAAAATGGACTGCAGTTTAGAAAATGAAACTATTGTTTCACAAGTAAGTTGAATATTATAAATTGGAGGTAATTTTGCTTTTTTGAGGTAATTTGCACAATGTTTGGGTATTCTTTTATGGGCTTGCTGAAACTACCCAAGTTAATTAGGGAATCTTTAATGAACAGCATTGGTGGCTTTCAGGATGATCTGGAGCTTTGTAAGATTTGTCTTAAGATTTTGTTTGGTTTATCCTGAATTAATTCTCTTCTTCCTTCATATGTACATGAGTTTTCCTTCTTCAATTTTAAACAATTACAGGCATTTCCATAAAAATAAATTATACAGGAAATAGATATGCTTACAGGGAAATGGGCAAAGAATAGCTTGAAGAGCTATTTTGAAGGCTGTGTTTTGCCAGTTAACAACTAGAGTGCTACAGAAGACGGAGAAGTGGTTATTCTTGGATAATTCTTTAGTCAGTGCTCAGAAAAGTGTTGATCAGCTGTGACAGGAGCTAGATCATTATGACTGTATGCATTTCATGTGGAGCAGGAGAACTTAAAATAGTAAATGCGTAGTGAATCTCAAACGATCTCTTCATGTTAAAAGATTATTTGGCTCTGAGATACTGCTTTCAATATGTTTATCACCATGTAATTCTTAAAGCAGTTTTGTTTATACTTAAATTTTAGGCTCCTAATTTTCCTGGTTTGGAAACTAGAGATTGCCGTCTTTTTTTTAATTGTTCTCTTTAATTAAATAACCTGTGAAACTGTTTGTATCTTTCTGGGGATTGAAGCTGATTGTGTGGGAATATGAGGCCACCCCTATATACAACTTCTTAAAGCAACTTTGAAATGCTGCAAAATGTAGCTTAAATGAATTTCCATATTGATTTATTTGAAGCCCTAAATAGAAATCTGCCTTGTTTGCTGCCTTTTATTGTGAGTTTTTAATGTTATGAAGAAATATATGTTTGTGTTATATTTTTCTGTTGAATATTTCAGCTGCAAACACTAGCTGTGGGCTGCCACTGAAAATGTTAAGGAAGACTCCAATATACACATGTGGAACGTACTTGGTGATGTTGGTCCCACCTCCAGGTGGATCAGGCAGTTCTGCAACACGCTCGCTCTTTGGAGGAACAAGTGCTTTGTCATCTTTAAAAAGTAAGTCAGGTACATTTGTGGCAGATTTTAAGACCTTGGTTTTCTGAAATACAATAAACTTCTCAGAAATTTATCGGAGACTTTTTTCTGTGTAGTTCTTGCTTCAAGCTTGGTGTTCAATATTTCGGATGGGCAGTTCACAAGCCGAGCAGATCTCATTGATGCTGCAGGAAGTTCACTTGGACGTGGTGCTCTAGTTCCAGGACTTGGTAAGAAGTAGATCTCTTTTCTGGGAATATTTCAGAACTAGACATGTTCAACACTTAGATTCTAAATAATCTATCTGGATCTTAATTTGCAGTAAGCAATTCTGCAGTTGGTGGAGTTTCATTTCTATGGTGAAAATTTGTAAATTTAACATTTTTGAAAGTTCAGAATTCCCTGAAGGAATTTCCGGTATTTTGCTTTTGCAGTTTCAGCTGCACACAAGCTCAAGAAAAGTGTTTTCTGTAGCAGAAAAGAGTCTTGAAAAGTCTGATATTTATACCCTGCTTATGCTGTAAGGTGCTACAAAGTTCTGAGTATCTTATCTCTATATTTGAAAATAAACAAACGCCTCTTAGCTGGAAAGACTTTGTAGGTATTTCTGATTTCCCTATCACTTTGTGACTGAAACTTCATGAGTGCTTTCTTCAGGACTCTTTTTTTTTTTTTTTTTTTTTTTTTTTCTTTTAACCCTGCTTGGTATAATAAAATAATCTTTTGAACAGTGTCCATGCTACTTAAACACTGCATATCACTGCTAGCGTTTTAACAAGCAGTGGTTTTATGTTGCCTAAAAATGAAAGTATGTCTTAAAAATGTTTGAGATAAATAGCTTTAAATAATATTCTCAATACTAGGATGCATGAATAAGTATAATTTTATGTTAACCTGTTGGCTACTGTTACTGGAGATTAAACTCGGTCATTTGAAACATGTAGACAAATAGGTAATTTTTGAATTTTTAAAGTACGGTAAATGCCTCTGTCATAGAACAGATGCGCCTATAATCCACTCATCCCTTTCCTTTTACTGTTTTGGACCTGCTTGTGTTTGTAGGCTTTAAGCTTTTGAGGAGATGAGTCTCTAAGCTTAAAATTTTTTTTTAACAGTTGTACCATGCAAACTCTCAGTTTTATTAAAGCTACTATGTTTTAAAGGCCTTGTGGTAAAAACAAGTTCTAAGGTGCTTAATTGTCAATAGCTGTAGCAAAATAAATTTGAGACTTTTCCCCTCTACTTTTCCTAGAAGTTACTAGTATCTGATGCCAGACTTGAGTATTTTTGGTTTATGCACTGTGGCAATGTGTGGTAAGTTTGTGGAGGAATGATACAGATTATGTACTTGTAAATACTCCAGTGCTCATTATTTATCTGAAACGCATGCTGTTATACATGTACTTGAAACATCAAAAGGGATGTGCATTTGCTTCATTCCTTTGTTAAGAAATCTCCTTTTAATGTTTTTCATTGCAATGCATTGTTACTAAATTGCTGTCACATGACAGAGAACTTTTAAAGCAAATAATTTGGATTTATATCCGCTACAAAAATACTTTAGTCTGGTTTTCGAACAAACGTTCTAAAATTTGGTGTGCAAAATATTTTCCTTTTCTTAGGTGCCTGTTATGATACTATGAATAACATGATATGGACATGCTCTAATGATTATATTGATCAGTGGTGTAATCCCGGGAACCAGGCATTCCATTGTGTCTGTCAGAGACTGGGAGTGAGTCATGTCATTACAGAGCCCAAAGGTGAGGTAAACCTACAAGTCAGCATTTTATACAAAGTGGAAGTGAAATGTGTGATTATCATAGAGTAAATACACAGAAACTACCTCCTGAAATTTTCTATTAAACATTGAGTTCATTCTTGAAAAGTTGTTCATAAATATTCGTCATGGTTTATCTTTGCTTTAAGAGAGGAAAAAGCGAGACATATGTGGAAGTTTCCAGATTCTTCCTACCTTTAGCACATTAAAAAAGTGATGTGGGTAATTCTTTTGTTTATCACGTGGGCAGGTGTCCTGAAGTTAGAGATGATGATGATGATATTTTGCATTCTAGAAGCAAATGCTAATGCTATGGTCTGTGTTTATAGACAGCATTTGAACTGCTTTTCTTCTTCTAGGGGATGCAACAACCACAAATGAGGTTATTAACCAGTTACTGCACCATGTTGGTGCCATGTGTATCCACCAACTCAACCTGCTTGCAGCCAGCAACAATCTTCCCATAACAAATTTTTTGGGCAAGCAACATCCAATTGAAGCACATCATCTCAGCAGTATTTGTGACATTATGGAAAAAGCTATGGTGAATGGAGATACATGTATAATACGCTGCATCCTTGTTGTCTTTCAGGTACAAGGGCATTTTAAATGTACTATGCAATAAACACACACACAGAAAAAAGTTGCTTTAGCATACAGGCAACCACTTGATTTTATTAGTTGGGGTTTTTTTCCCCTCCATTGCATTCAATTTAATGGAGATTGACTTAGCAGTGGCTTTGCAGTATCTTACACACCCATTCAAGAGTCCTAATTTAAATGTAAGTGTAATTGCTACCTTTATAGATTAAAATAAAATCCAGAGAGGTTGCTTCCTTCTTTCTTTCTTTTTTTGTTTTTCCTTTTTTTTTTTATCCAAAGTCAGTTTCTGACTCTGAGATTTCTAGTGACCTAGACAACTAGTTTGAGAAACTGACTGCAGAAAAAGAGTTAATGTGAACAATGTTTAAGTTTTTAATATTGTTGTGTTTAATTTTTCTTAGGTGGTTTTTAAATTTTTCTTCAGCCCACAAACTGAAAGAAACAGAGATATTGTTAGAAGGTCTGGCCTATTACTTTGGCAGTTACTGATGGCACCAAGGGATCAGATTTGCTCTGAAATTCAGAAGGAGGTTTGTCTGGCTATTAGGTAAATATCCGTTTTGTCAAATTAAACTTAACTTAGATTTTAGATTATTTGAAAATGTTGTAACAGATGAACATTCAAATTGTATTCAGCTGTTTAATTTTAAATTAATATGATAAAATTTAGGTTGACATAGTATGATAAAATTATTATGATTTATATCTGTGGAAGAAAGGAAATACAATGTGTTTGTCATGATGACAGTGAAATAACAGTAATTACTTTCCATACTTTTCATTTGTTGCTTTTTATTGGCTTTCTTTAGGTTTTTTTAATGTTTATTATAATACAGCTGCTATTCAAGCAAAGTCTTCTGCATTTCAGTGATGGCTAGAATGTCTTCCACATTTAGCTTATATAGTTTATTGGAGTTCTGGAATGGGCAAAGCTAATGTTGTGAGCTGTTATACCTGTGTTTCAAGTGACAGTACTGAAATCCTCCTAAACGAAAAGAATATAATGGAAAGCAGTACGAATAATACTTGAGGAATGCTGTAAGACTGAAGGCCCAGGGAAAAACACGAGCACAGTAGTAAGACTGTCTTGAGAAAGTCAGGTTTATGTTTAGAAAACAGGAATCTATTTTGGTAGAAGGGTGGGCATTATGTCTCTGGGCTGGTATACCAGGTCATCAAACACTTAAACAGGATGGTTGCTTTAGCTCCACCATCACATTAGCTACTGCATCTCTTGAATCTGATGCTGTGTAATTTCCTTTCTCCGGCTTGTCAAAATAGCAGAATGACTAAGTACAGGGAAGCAAGGAAAAAGTGTGATTGCGTATCACAAAAACGAGATAATGTAAATCTCAAGGACAAAGAATGCTGTCTCAAACGTCCTAAGTACAAATAATCTGCTTTCAAGTGCGAAGTGCTCCAAAGGTTGAGAACAAAATCTTCTGAAGATCAACCTGCATTTTTTTTGTGTGAATCATGACATTCCAAATTTCAGTGGTTTTATGCAACTCTGTGAGTGAAGAAGAATAGTGTATCTTAGTATGATTAGCTAGCATTTTCAGGATCTTGCTTTTTGACAGGGGAAAGTGTATCCTGTCAACTGTATGGACAGCTGCTGCATTTTTCCCTTGTTTAACCCTATAGCCTCCAATGACTTGTAAAAAAATCAGAGGTGGGGATTAGGCAATATCTCCTTCTTTCTGTTTTTTCATTAGGGGATTCTGATACCAATGGAAACCTCAAACTTAGCTTACAATGTATAACTTTTCCTGATGTTTGTATTGCAAGTTGGTCAGCATGAGCCAGAGGGAGGGAAGCTGCAGTAATCTCTGCTTCAATGTGAAGCTGAAAAACGTATCAGTTTTCTTTTCTATGTGAGTGTTACTGAAAAAGAAAAGGGAAAAAGAAAAGAAGTCTGCATAATAGTTTCAACACTTCAGATAGTCACAAAGTACTCCTTTTAAGTTATTGTGATCTTTCTATCTTGATGTGGTAATTCATGTAGAAAGGATGAAGTTCATCACAAGTTAGAGGGGAAAAATATCTCCACAAGGAGTGTTTATGTGTAGCTGTGTTGTTTCCAAAATGCTAGTTCTAGAATCTCCTGTGTAGCTGAAACTAAGACTTCTACAAGGAGCCAGTCTGTAATAAGTATAAAACTGTAACAGTAGTGACTTCTTGATTAGTCTCTTGCATTTTCCGTTGTTCTTATCACAGATAAGTCACAGCTCTTACCCTATCACCAGAGTTGAGTCATTTTCTAAGCCATTATCCATTTTTTTCTGACATCTGTCTGTTTCTTGAAAAAATGATTGTGCCATCATATATACAAGTGACTAATGTGGAGTTTCTCAGAGGGAAGCAAATAGCTCTTGAAGAAGCTTTGGGACCTAAACAGTAAAAAAACAGTTGGTTACAAGAGACTTCTGGAGAAATCAGCTACGTATTTTATGACTAATATAAATGTTAAAATATAGACAATGCCTTTCGAAGTTGGAAGAAGCTATTGCATAGTATCTGACGTAACATTTAGAGCGACTAAGCTGAGATTCTGTGATGCCATTTTTCACGTGTCCATTGAAATTATTTTGTTCACTTTTAAATACGTTAAGTAATACATGGTTTTATTTTTTCTTTAGCTCTGGTTTAAATATCCTGTATCCTGGGGAAGCAGAAATCAATAATTTATTGAAATTGGTCTTAACTGAAGGTGAGAATGTCTTATTGACATGTGAGAGTGTGGGGTTTTTTCTAATTGAATACAAAAAGTGAAAATACTTCTCAACCTCTGGAGAGAGAACAGTTCAGAATATTGAGCACTAGTCTGTTTTAAACCCATCCTATTCTAGGAAATTATGGAATGCTTCAAATTCTGAAACTGCCTTCTGAATGGCTACATGGTCAATCTATGTAAGGTGTAGAAAAGGAAAATTTTTCTCAATCAGGCAGCTGTTTGAAATTGAAAAGCATTAAAGTTCTGTTTTGTCACTATTAGTAATGTTTCTTGTCCAGGTTGTATTTTAGAACACCTAGTTAGCAGTTAATGTTACCCATGGCAGTTACACAGTAACCAGAGGTAACTTTAGTCCTTAGTGAAAGAGTCATAATCTACTTGCATTCACCATGAAATGGGAGTCTGGACTTAGAAGCAGCTGATGCACAGTAATTTGTTACTTTGTAGGAACATGTTTGTGTGTCAAAGTCTTTGGAGTTTAAAACAATGCTATGTGCAGAGGAAGTTTCAACAGCCTGTAATATTTACAGGGAATTGGGTTACGTTGTAAATATACTAATTTCTGAGAAGTAGCATATATTAAGCAAGATATCTGAAGAAATAAAAATTAATTCTATAAAATGCTGTTTTGCAAAAGTTTTTGCATTCCATTTTAGGAGAGAGAAATAGTGGTCTCTCTCAACTTCGCGACGTTATCCTGACTAATTTAGCTGAACAGCTTCAGAACAACAGATTCGGAAGTGAAGATGATGATCATTATAGGTAAAATGCAACGATATGCTCCCCCTCCTCCCCTTTTATAACGTAGGTTTCTTATATGCTCCCCCTCCTCCCCTTTTATAATATATGTTTCTGTTATTTGCTTTAGGTAAACTTGCATAAAATTCTGCTGAAATTGCTTGTTACCTTACTGGCAGTGTGAGCTGAAATACTATCTTTGTGTCCATAGTGGGTAGAATTTCACTAGGACAAGGGAGAGAGGTTTGACATTTTAGGGGAAACTTTGGAGACTTCTGTACGCTGAGTTAGTTTTGGATTCCCTGCTACTTACCATGTATATGGTAAATGTGGATGATAATTCATAAGTACAATGTTATGACATTGCTCTCCATATCACTATGTTAGGTGACTTTTCAGCAGTAAAACTGTCAATCTCAAGTACCTGTTCAAGTTGGGAGGAGTCTTTTTTTTTAGGAGTCATTAGAAGTCATAGATTTATATCAGCACAGAGCAGGAAGTCACTGGTAATGTGTTGCATTGATTGTTGTTCAACATTTCAGGCTTGATTTTCTTTGTGTCTGAATCTCTGAAGTTGAACAGATACTTGGTTTGGTTTCACATAATTTATGATAAAACTTGCAGAGATTTTTGAGACGAGCTATACAAAATACACCATAATTAGGCTATTAACATTTTACATCTTTCTTGCATTTTTTTGAAGACTAAATGATGAGCTGTTGCACTACATTCTCAAGATTGTTGTCCGAGAATCTTGTGTCTTAATCACCAAGTGCCAAACTGTATCTAAAGATGATTTTCAAAGGCTTCTTTCAACTGTGCCTGTAAGTAAAATGTATTTTGATAAAAGTATATTTGCCTTTGGCTCTTTTCCTCCTTAAATCCGTCGTCTTCACTGAAAGTGTAGAGGTGAAACTTTTATAGTTGTATGTCTTAACAAATACAGGAAAAGAATGTCTTGTTTATGCTGTGCAGGGAAGGAAGAAACAATTTCTTACAGCAAAGTAAATTGTACAGTAATGCCAAACCAGGTTTATATGTGGATGTATTTTCCAATTGCTCTGATAGCTGTTTCAATTTAAAGGAATTTTGTTTATCTCAATCTTCAAAGCATTACAACTTCAACAAAATAAACTCTTTCTACAGTTGCGAATAATGATTCATACAAGCAGAAAGGATTATCATTTACAGACAAAAATGAGTGAAAGTTGACATTATTTAATGGTAAAAGTATGCACAGATGTTTTTAGCAGGATCAGCTCCCTGATCTAGTTGATGGCGAAGGCAGGTGAGCTTGCATGCAAACACTGGGGAGGGGACAGGAAGTCATGGCCTGTGCTGCAGGAGGATCGGAAAGGAGTAGTAGCATGGAACCATCACCTTCAGGAATGTGAACTAAATTTAGCTCTATGGTGGCATTATCTTCTAAGAATTAATTAATGTTACAGTAGTTGAATATTACTATAATGTTACATACTTGAATAAAATGGTACTGCTTCTTTATGTGTTTTGCAAGTTATTTCACAAAATTCAGTGTTTTGCAACCAGCTCCTTCACTTAAGTATGTATTAACAAGCTTGCATTAAATCAGCAAAAAAAAATTTCTGTTCAAGGGAAATTATTTTTTGCTTTTGCTTGTCCTCTCCCTCAACTTTTTTCGTCTTTTATATTTCAAAGTACAAGGATTGCCTGTATCAAGGTTGGTTAAAGAGTTTAGATAATGTAAAGTGTACTTATTTATGTTAAAGGCTGCATCTTCGTGTTTGCGGTATCTGATGGCTGTACAGAACCACCTCCTCAGTAACACTATTTTGATTAAACCTGATGAAAATGATGACAGTGACAGCTCCTTGCAGGGAGAGACATTGAAGGTACAGGTAAACACCAAGTTTTATTCTAGTATGGTTCTCTACAGTCAGTGTTCCTGTGACACCTCTTGTTTCTGCAATGCATTCTACTAACGCTGTTTTGTTGGTTCTTCTTGTCTTGATATAGTTAAATTACTGTAGACATTTTTTTCTTGTTCTCCAGCTAAAGTGTGCAATTGTTTTGTGTTCAGTGTTCCAGCTTGGGCTCTATGTTATCAGTGAGAGCAGACACTCCTCTTCCTAAATATACATATAATGTGGTTTAAAATGTATTTTAATTAGTATGCTAGTAAGAAAATTCATGTGCCAAGAATCCTTTTTGGACACACTACCCCCACACACACACTTTCTCTTCTCCAAATTACTTAAGTAGTCCTTGAAAATATATTTTTCAGATTTAAATAGGAAAGGATTTTCTTGTTTGCCTTACCTGGCTTCTGCTTTGTTGCAGTTTTAACTAATAAAGCTTATGTAGAACCACCTACATCTGTTGTCTGAAATAGAGTGAGTAATGTTTGTGGCAAGGAAACTGTTAGAGGACAAGTTTTGTGGACAGTGGTTGTTTAGTTGGTATGAGGTTTATTAAAATGGTGTCATTTCATATTACTGCTGGAATAGTCTTGAATGAACTCCATAGAAGCCAGATTTGTCCTAGCATGCAGACTGTCTCGTGTCAGTAGTTTTTGTAACAGTAGCAATTCTTCTATAATGATATTGACTTCTGAATTTCTGGTATTGTTTAAGCTGGTTTTGTCTGCTACTCTTTGAGACTTTGTGTGCTTGTAATCTGCTGCAGTTGAAAGTTATTTGTTCACGCTCATTAAGTAAATGCTAAATATTGTAGTACTTTTCTTGTCTCACTATTCACCCATGTTTTCATTGTTCAGTTTCTCTCTCTACAGTGATCCTCATACCTGCTATTCTGTCACCAATGCTGTACCTTGGCTGGCTAACAGCTCGCTCTCCTGTGCTGGACTTGGGGATTCCTTCCCTCTAGAAACTGGATGTGCATCCTGTAAAATATGCACCTAGTTTCTCCCAGCACTTTGGGGCTTAGCATTAATCAAATTTAAGTCTTGGATGAATCTACTGCTGCAGGCCTGCCAGGTCACATTATCATTATTTTAATTTGGAAATCCATCGTTTTGTTCTGTTGTCCTTTTTTTTGTATTCTCTAAGAATTTAAGTATCCTGTAACTCTTTTTGTACCTAGGAGCTAAAGACCAGCATTTTGTCTCTTGCTACACAAATTTTGACAGGATGTGATGAAGTCTTAGAAATGCTGCAACAAGTCACTACAGCACTAATAAACAGTGACATTTCTGATAGAGAGCAAAGGTAAGACAAATATGAGTATGCTAACTTGAAAACAGTAAACTGTTGCTTTTTGTGGCTTATTGTACAAGCACAGCGTTACTTATTCTTTATAATTTCATACTTGAACTTTGAATGTATAGGAGCTATTTCTTACTATAGCATTTGCTTAGCGCTCATCTCTTGAAGAATTTATAATCAGACTCTCCATGTCAGTACTACTAGCTTGATAATCTATAGAAACTTCAAATTGGTAAGGTTTTAGTGAGTTACAATGGTATTTATAAGCAGGGTAACTGGAAACAGACTGTAGTCAGTCAGCTGGGAATATTCCTGTAAGCTAGGGCAATTTTTTTATTTTTAAATTCCTGACTATTACATCTCTAGTAGCTGGACTAGATATTTTATCCATGACAAGTCTTGGATGTTGTTATGATATCCTGCATGTTTCATCAGATAGCATCACCTTGCCCTTCCCTGTCTCCCCTCCACTTAAAAATATATGTCAGGAATGGGATGTAGACAAACGCTGTGAACCTTTTCTCTCATTAAACAAACACCTCCCTCTCCCAGTTGTGTTTCAGGTTTCAGTTTCTACGCTTTTCTGTGCCTGCAAGATTAGGTTTTTTTATTGACAATACACAATTGCTTTAAGATGTTTTCAGATGGGTTTCATGCTCAAATATATTTTTGTAGATACAGATTGTTTTAAAGTACTTTGAGCTACGTGTGCTAGGAGCCTGATATACATACTGAACGAATACATTTGTCTTTGATGTGGACTTTCATCCCATGCCCATGGGAGCTTATAGTTTTCTAAGTAATTATTAAACTCTTGATTTACCGTCTTCTGGTCTGTCATTGTTTAGTAAAAATTGACAGCAAAGACTAGGACGCTAACACTTTGAAGAAATTATAATGTTTGCAAGATACTAAAATTTTGTTGTGTTTTTTTAAATATAATGCAAGTGTTCTCTGCTGAATTTTGAATTGCTGACTTACGCAGTCTGTTACAAGATTAAACAGATGACTAAAAATAGTAGTGATACTCTATGAAAATAGTTGTTACTATGTAAACCTTGACTCTCCCTACAGATTAAAAGGCCTGGAGCAAATTACGAAGGCCACTATGCTTGGTCATCTGCTTCCTGTCCTACTGACATCTCTGATGCATCCAAATTTGCAAACTCTAACTATGGCTGATGCCTTGATGCCTCAGCTGGTGCAGCTGGTTCTTTACACAAGTCAGGTAGGGTCTTTGTGTCAGCAGTTGTCTGCAAAGGGAAAGACATGTGGCATGCATATTCTAAAATGCTGTAGGTCTTGGTCAACTTTCTGCAGTTAGTGATCCACAGATCATAGTTTAAGAATTGCTCAACAGCTACAAAAGCTGATAATGCTGAATATTAAATTTGACTTGGTACAACAGCTGCTAAGTAGTGATTTATTGTCAATAACAACATACAGTGTGATTGTTAATATATTTCAATAACAAGATCTTAAAATGATTACTGTTTGCACGTTTCTAACACTGTATATTTTGTGCCACAGACTGCACTGCTGCTTAAAACTCAGTCTCCAGTTTTCTCAGAACTGAACAGTTCCCCCAGTGGTGCATCAGAACAGAAAGGGAAACTGTTACCTGATGAGAGGTGATTTTCTTTACATTTCGCTGTTTTCATGGGATAAAATATCTTAACTGTAATGTTCATTTGACCATTGCTATGGGATAAATCTTAAAGCAGCAATTTTTTAACATTTTTTTTTATTTAAGGCAAAGCTGTAATGGTTTGTAAGGCTGTCTTAGAGATATATAAGCCTTTACGAAAGGCAATTCTAAAATTTTTCTGCATATAGAATTAAATGATTAATTTCTTCAGGTTGTTTGCACAGGGTATGGTTTGTTTTATTTTTTCCCTCACTCCAAGCATTAGGAATTAATTCTAAGTGTTCCTTTTACAATAAATTAGGCTAAGGGAGACCATCATGAGAAAATGTAAATTGCTCTAGCAGCATGAGATACAGTATTAAAACCATTGGAAAGATATTAAATGGTTTCATTTACATAGAGCAAAACAACCATTTTAAGTTCTGCATTTAAATCCAGTGTCTCAGCTCAAAGTTACACAGCTTCTGCTTAGAAATAGTGATAATGTGTAATTTACTGTGTGAAAACTCAGAAGAATTTATTTTCAATCCTCCTCCAAATTATAAGCTTCAGTGATATATTAGACGTATTGTTTTATGACAGTATAATCTGTTTTGGGTGCGATTGCAGGAGGGAAGGTTTCTTTATGCTACCAATCATGTGTTAGAATCCATATATAGTACCATTTACTTTTTTTATGGTGCTACTGTAGCTTGCTTACCATAATTTGGAAATTGGAAAGCATAGGAAGAAGTTCAGACTTTACAGGTTAGAGACTGGCATAGTTATTTCTAATGTACAGAGTTCATGCTATATAAGTTCTGCATATTCCCTCGATACAGTTATGCCTAAAGTGAGGAGTCAATACTTTGTGTAGCTAAGTATCAATACTGAGAGGTGATTTTAAGTACTTTGTAGTTTGATGTCTGAATACATAGTAGAAATCTGTGTGTTGAATTTTAAGACTAATTTTTCACTCTAATTTCAGAATGCTGGAAGAGAAGGAAGAACCAGGTTTTCTTACGGGTTTGAAGATTCCTGCTCCCTGGGCTGCGGGGAAGACTGTAGAAACAGTTCATCCTGTCAGGGATAACTATAAATTTAAAGAAACTGTACATATTCCAGGAGCTCGCTGTTTATATCTTAGATTTGACAACAGATGTTCTTCACAATATGATTACGATAAGGTAAGCAAGGGCCAATTCAGAAATACTTTCTTTTCTATATATTTCCAGCAGCAGCACTTCCCATTTTCATCTTTTCTGCCCCTTGTCTTTCATGGCGCCTTATTTTGAGTGATCAGGATAATGTGGGAGGTTTTTATTGATAGGAGCTTGTTAGTGTACACTGTAATGTCACAGTCTACTTACTTCAAGGCTGTAAAGTACAGGGATGCAGAGAGGTTATTTCTTGTGTGGCACAAGTGTGAATAACTTCAAAAGAATTCTTGAATTTCATCTTACAACTAGACTTAGCTTAATGATAGAAAATGTACAAAGAGTTGTTGACATGAAAAGGTAGGAAGATGAAGATAAATGGTTTGTGTTTAATTTCTATTATTCTTGAAGAAACAACCCAAAAAGAATATATGCTTAATTCTTCTTGTGTATTGTTTCAGTACATAATATCCAGTGATTGTTTCAGTGTTTAAAACCTATCAGTTGTGAGGATCTTTTGTTAAGAGTTAAGCTCTGTAATAAGGAAGTTTCCTCAAAAGATATTGGAAGTAGTGGTAGTTATGAAATAGGGAAAATATAGTAGACTCCAGAGGGATGGGGTTTTGGGGGGAGGGGGGTTGTTTTGTCCCGTCCCGTGTCCGTGTGTCCCCCCCGTCCCCCTCCCCCTGAAATTCATACCAACTCTTCCATTTTCTAAGTTCATTTCATGATGGTTCAGACTGTCAAAGTTTGACTTCCTTCTCATTTTTGCTGTTGTTCTGTTTTCCTTCTCAAATTTTAATCTACCTACCTACTTTGTAGCTTTGTAGATCAGCCCAGTTTGTTTAAACTGGGCAGAACTGGAAAGGTTACTTTTTTTTTTTCCCCCCGATGATAAATGGCTTGTTTACATGGATTAATATGAACAAGTATTTTCAATTTCAAGAACACAACTAATAGCACTTATTTACTTTGTATAATCAGAGGGCTACTTGTGCTGCTTACTAATTGTTGCCATATATTCTTCAACATAGAGCAAGTCCTGTGATGCTCACTCCCATTAGTTAATAAGTGTCTTAATATTAAAATGTCTCCCATTACTGGTTAAACTCCTACAGAAAACTGTGGGCCTCATCATGTTCTCACTGAAGTCACTGACAAAATACTAACTTTGGGAGCAGGATCAATCCGTTTATTAGTAGAGAGGCAGTATGTTCTAGTTAGCTCAGCATGAGGACTGGAAGTTAGGATTTTTCCTGATTTCTGCTCCCAGTTCCGCTGCTGACTTGCTGTGTGACCGCGGGGGCAAGTCACTCAATTTCCTCTCTGCCTCAGTTTCCCCATCTGTAAAATGGGGATAATAATACTTGCCACCTCACCTCACAGGGCTGTTGTGAGGATTTGTTAATGTTGATAAAGCGCTTTGAAGATATAAAGCGCGGTGTAAGTGCTAAGTATTATTATTATTATTAGATTTTCTTGTTTTTCTCTTACAGTCTAACAGTGTATTTTATGTTTTGAAGTTGGTGATCTATGCTGGTCCTAACACAAACAGTAGGAAGGTTGCTGAGTATGGAGGCAATACACTGGGATATGGCAGCCGTAGTGTCTTAGGAACTGGTTGGCCGAAAGACTTAGTAAAGGTACAGTATTATAATCCAACAATATTTCACACAGAAAAATCCCCCTTGGAAACCATGTCGAGTCCATTTTAACCCTTATAGCAATAAAGTGCAAGCTTTTAAGTGTATGGTTATCCATGATGAGATCACTTAAGTGGGCTTTTATGTCCTTGGGGAATAACTTTAAACTCAACTGTATGTTATGTGTGATGCCTCTCTTTGAGCTTATGTTGTTTTGTTATGTCTTACTGGAATTCGTTATTGGTATGATTCAGTCCTGGAGTCTCTAATGGCACTACTGTTCTCATAAGTATATCTTCCTAGGAGAAATTCTTGCACGCTCTGAGGCTGTGCATATTTTCTTAAGGTCCATGGTCATGACTGCATTTTTTTAACAGTAACCCACAAATACAACAAGTAGTACATGTAGCAACTTTCCAGCCATTTGTGTTTGTGTTTTAAAATTGTATTGGATGCTTTTGGCAGTAAAGCTAAGACAGAAAAATCCCTCAAACATGAAACTTTAGTATTTCAAGAATTTTGCAGTATGTTCCCTCAGACTGTATGCAATATGATTTTTTTTTTCTTACATGTTTGTGCTGCTACATTGTCCCACACTAAAACTGGGTTTATATACTTAATGAAAAATGATTTAAAAAAGAAAACCAACAAGTAATAAACTGGAAAGCAATTTCAGACAAGCACTCCATTGTTCACAATTAATGGAATTTCATTTATTTTTCAGACACAGATTTTTATACTGCTTTTTTAGCAAACTCTTCTATTAATGCTTGACATTCTTCTCCTTGAAGAGCTTGTCTGTCTTCCTTCAGGAAGAGAACTGTCGATTATTGCATGGTTTCTTGCAGACAAACAATGAAAGTGTTCTGATGAAAATCAAGGCCAAGTAACACAGACTGATAAATTCTACTTTTGATTCTACAACTATGGTGGTTTGTTTTACTATAGTTAGCTAGCAGCAAAATTAAAATCAAATTGTCCACTAAAAGATATTCTTACAAAAAGGGAAGAATCTTAAATCAGAGTATATAATTGGAGATAAAAATAATACTTAGATAACTGTCATTAAAGACATTACTCCATAAAATAAGCCACTTTTATGAAAAGCCCGTTTGTTTGCCTCAATTCTTAAATGTATGTTCTTTTTCTTTTTTTTTTTTTTTTTTTTTTTCCCCTCCTCCCCATCAAAATTTTAAGGTGGAAGGAGATACAGTCACCTTCTCCTTTGAAATGCGGAGTGGTCGTGAGCACAACACTCCAGACAAAGCTATGTGGGGCTTTGCTTGCACTGTTCGAGCACAGGTACTCAAACGTGACAGATTCCATGGGATAGGTTCAGCTTCAATTTATCTTCTGTCTGTTACACATCTCAGCTCAGATAGAAATGTACTTCAAAGTTGGAAGTTAATGTTTGAAATGTAAACCAGTAATAGCTTACTTATTTTGGCAATAAAAAAAATCATGTTTTTACAATGTAAAGGACTTAAGTTTCAGACGTTTGGCTTCCCTAGCTAGAGATACCCTGTGGCATGGTCTGTAGCATGCTTAGGGTTTTATGAAGATAGTTATTACCAAATATGTCTTATCTAGCTCTTGTCATTGGCACTGGACTTGGATGAAGTCACTTGAATATCCCTTGCTGCTTGTAGATCAGGTTTCTTTGGAGAGATGGATATCTTGTAACAACCTGGAAATTGGAGATTTAATGAGGGAATAATGATTCCAGCCTATAAAGAAGAAAGGGGAGGGACACTGGGATCAAACAAAAGGAAACTTGAATCCCACTACCAGGAAGCTAGGACTAGGCCTGTGAGATGACAGATCTGCAGGCCAAAGAATGACTGAACCAAAAATAACTTTACTTTTTTTTTTTTCTTGGTTCAGGAAAGTAATGTTTAAATGCTTTGTTTCTTGTCTTGAGTTGTTCTTATATATTGCTTTTAATTATTAAGCATTTTTTCAGTATACTGTGTGTAAAAGACATATGATTGATAGATAGATATCTGTATCTGTTTTTATATATAAGATTATATATAAAAATACAAAATCTCCTATCTTGAAATATATTGGGGAAGGACTTTATAGCTGATTGATTAGTGCAACTTATCACTATTCCTACTACAGGAGTCTTCAGAGGATGTGTCGGGAGGCTTGCCATTCTTAGTAGACCTGGCACTTGGCCTTTCTGTGTTAGCTTGTTCTATGCTGCGAATATTATACAATGGACCAGAAATTACCAAAGATGAAGAAACCTGTCAAGAGCTCTTAAGATCTAAACTATTACAAAGGTAAAAAAAAAAAAAAATTTTGATCTGAGTTCCCATGCGGGTTTTTTTCTGAGGGAAGGTGACTTTTGTAGTTGTGCTCAAGTCTTGTGTTTTAAGGTGATGATGTGATAATTTTTCCTGCAGAGTTTGTTCAGGAGTTCTGTGTTGCCTAAAACTAAGGGAATATTCTGTAGAATAGAGGTTTTCTTTAGAGTAAGTAGAGGAGGATTGGGCTATGCTTGGTACAAGCCACACTTTATATGTTAATATGTAGTCTGTCTTTGTAACGTGTTGTTGACTAATGTGTCTTTCTGAATGAGGGAGGAGAGGGGAGTTAGGGGGGAAAAAAAAAAAATCCTTTTCATCTGTTTTTATTTATTTTTCCAGGTGCCAGTGGCAGGTGGAAGCTAATGGTGTAATATCTCCAGCCCTTACACCAAGTCCTTCTCCATTGCCTCTTACTATAGATGAAGATAGAGAATTTACATATCCTTCTGATGTTCTAGTGCCTCCCGTTGGACACTATTTTGATCTGCCTAGGATTAGGCTGCCTCCAGGAATCATGATAAAACTCAGGGAAATTTCTGGACGTGCTCGGCCTCAATTTAGACCTAGTATAAAGTAAGTAGTCATTGTTTTGCTCTATTTTTCTAACTTGACTTTTATTGTTTGAAATGTTTGGTGCCAAAGTGAGCTAAAAAAGCAACGGTGAGGATGCAGCGTGCCTGTCATGTACGATGGTATGCGTTTAATATTCTGTAAATACTTGTTTGTGAATGCAGCATCTAGTGAATTATAAATATGAATTGTCAAAGTTTGTCTGTTATTCTTGCTTAATCAGTTTGGCTTTACCTATAACCCTAGGGAAGTGATTCAGCCAGAAGTAATGGAAGAGATGGTAGTTTCATGTGTGATTAAACATTTGAATTTGGTTGATGCGCTCCAGTCCCTCATAAATTTCCAGTATCAGGAAGAACATGCTGAAGAATATGATTTACTTTGTAAAATTATGGGAGAGACCTTTAAGAAGCTAAACGCCATGGAGAGACAATTGCAGGTAAAAATAAAACTATATAAAAAACCAGGCGGCTTTTTTTGAGAATAAATGTGTATTAACAGCATTTTAGAAACATAGAAATATAAAATGTACTCGGATTTCTTCTTTTAAGATCTCTTCCACTCCTTAAGATGAACAACTGCAATAAGTGTTATTTTTGTCTCTATTAGAGTGTGGCTGAGCTGGAGCAGAAATGGCAGAACGAGGTAGATGACGCCACGCATGGGAAGCTGGAGAACAATGTCCCATTCTTTTATGATTATCACTTCAATGAGGTAAGCATTGTGGCTGCTGTGTGTGCTCATGCTTCATGCTGCTCTCTCAATACGTGTTCATCCTTTTCCTTCACTTTGTTTAGAGCAAGATGAAAGAATTGGAACTTCTGTGTTCGATGAAAGAAGTTTCTTTTGATGGAAGTGATCTTGAGAATGTGGTCCTGGCATTAAGGTTAGTAGCGGGCTGTGACGTTTACCATTTAGGCAAGGTACTTAAAAAATAGGCAACTTTAAGCAACTGTGGAATTTCAGTGAGTTCCAAAAGTAGTTATGCAGGGTTAAAGTTGCTTACATACATTAATGCTTATTGAAGTAGGCACTTGAATCTCATTGTACCCTGTGACACCTAATGATGTGAAACAGAAGCTGGCATTAAATGTTTCAAAAACATTTTATGTCTCAATTCCATTAAAGGCGGGTAGACCTATAGAAAGAAAACAATCTTTGGGAGCAGCAACATTCAGATTAACTTCTAACGAGGGATGCAAATACTTTAAAACTTAATTTTCCTGTCTGTCTAGCAATATCTCATTAAATTGTTAGAAACGTTTGTGCTAAATATATTAATATTAGTACCTACAGCTACTAGTACTTACTAACAAATCACTTGTTTATTTCTTTAATTTTTTGTGCTTTCTACTTTGTTGGCATAGAATAGATTGATGCTATATGTCTTCTTTAAAATAACCTTTCTCACAGTAACGCTTTATTTCAGAAGGCATTAAAACATAATTGAGTTTGCTTCTTTTATTTTTCCTTTGTAATCTTAGGGAAAAGTTTTTTCAAGAGGTGAATTCACTGATACAGAAGACCTCTCATCCCCTAGCAAAAACAAAGACATTAGTTAAGAGCTTGATGAACAGAGCAGAGCTGTTATTACATGTCACTATTGCAGCACAGTCTGGTATCACAAGAAGTATATCTGGTACTCCTGCAGAGACTCCAGGTATATATCTCATTACCAGCATTGTACTTTTTTTTTTCTTTTTTTCTAAAGATACGATTTATTCCTTTCCTCTCATTTTCTCTCTTTCACTTAAATTAAAATTAAACTTTTCTTTTTTTTACTTTTTCAAATTAAATAAGTTCTTTTACAGTAAATGAAGTTGATATTTGTTTTCTGATTGCCATAATGATGGTAAATTAAGGTCTGAGTAATAATATCTGGAATTTAAACTTTAGTCTCCTGAATTATTGGGGAAAAAAATGCTTAACCTAATCAAAACAAAACTAACTTGAAACAATACCTGAAAACAGGAAAGTCCTCAGAACTGAATTGCAAGTTCTTGCTTAGACTGTGTTTTCTTCACCCTATGTTGTAGCTTTCACTGGAATGTCCACAGTAATTTTTAAAAAGGTTTATACATAACCTCCTACACCAGGAGTGACATTCTTTCGTATTGTGTAATATTGCAGCCTGTAAATCAGCATCTGAAACAAAAGTGATATCTCACGCAGTGCGTCAGCCCGTCTTCCTTCGCAGTATGTCAGCACCATCTGACTTGGAAATGATTGGTAACGAAGATATCGAGTTCGCTAGATCAAGTCAAAGGTATACAAGGGTTTAATCCACTAAGCTGCTTTGCAACACTGTGGCCTGTGTTCTTAAAATCATCATAAACTTTGCAAGCATAGCATGGTTTTTTTTCATTGGATGAGCTTACTGCTGCCAGATGTAATTATCTGATATTCTCGTAGGCGCCGCCATGTTACCAGCCATAGAAGTAGCTCTTTCACTCTTCTCCAGTCACTGACCATTGAGGATAGCAGAGATAAACCCACGTACAGTGTCTTACTGGGACAACTGTTTGCTTTCATTGGAACAAATCCTGACCAAGCGGTATGTCATTTTAAATGTGCTAAATCGTTATAATTTCAAATTCAAACTTTCGCAAAGAAGGGAGGTGTCTTGCTTGTGTCTCATTAACAGAAACAAACAAACAAAATCTCATAGGTATCCAGCAGCAGTTTTCTGCTGGCTGCTCAGACAAGGTGGCGGCGTGGGAATACAAGGAAGCAAGCCCTAGTGCATATGAGGGAGTTGCTGACGGCAGCTGTTCGGGTTGGTGGTGTGACGCATCTTGTAGGCCCAGTGACCATGGTACTTCAGGGAGGACCAAGGTTTGTTTATTTCTATGAAAAATAATTAAATGTTTCAGTCTCTGTAGAAGGTAGTAAATTGTTTCAGTCTCTGTAGAAGGTAGTAAATTGTTTCAGTCTCTGTAGAAGGTAGTAAATTGTTTTGTGCAAAGAAAAACCATGAGAAGGCAGAAACTTCTAAGAAATGCTTTTATTTGGCAGTAGATGAACTTTCCTTTCATACTGGGATGATGTGTCCACAAAGATGTATATGGGATATCTTACTCTCCTGACTTAATTCTGAATTTGTGTTAATTAGGTATTGGTGGTAGATTTAGCTGATGCTGTCATCTAAATTTGATAAACATTTTGTAGTTATTTTGTTTGTAGTCAAATTTCAATCATGTCTGAGGTAAAACTACTGTACTATCTTGTTTACATATGTTTCATATTAAAACATTAAATGACTTGCAGTTTTGCTTCTAAATCTTCCTCGAGTAATTCTTAATATGTGCTGATTATTTTTTTCTTTTTAAAAGCTATATTTGGAAGTTTGCTTATTTTATTTAACCTAGAAAGCCTACTGTTTCAAATT
Organism: Harpia harpyja; assembly: GCF_026419915.1. Taxonomy (NCBI): domain Eukaryota; kingdom Metazoa; phylum Chordata; class Aves; order Accipitriformes; family Accipitridae; genus Harpia; species Harpia harpyja. The sequence goes on from NC_068948.1 coordinate 32,735,022, forward strand.
TCTAACTACCAACAGAATTGAGGAGCTCACGTGTGGTGGGATGGTGGAACAAGTCCAGGAAGCTTTTGGAGAGACTATGACGTCTGTGGTCTCGCTGTGTGCTCGCTACCCCATTGCTTGTGCAAATAGCATTGGCCTCTTATGCACTATACCTTACACAAGGTATGAAACTATTTCTTTCAGAAAGGGAAGGAGGACATCCACAACTGTCCTTATTAGATTTTGCCTCAAGGAGAAGCATTATATAGTACAAATATACTCCCTTTCTTCATAATGAAAAGCATCTGAGAACATCGTCTTAAATTTTCTCAGAATATAGAATTTAATCTGGGAAGGACAAGGGAGAGTCAGAACCATCTTTCTGTGAAGTGGAGTCATTAATTGCTGAGTTAACAGCAAGTTCAGGAGTTTCGTTGTGTCTGTTGTTAGTGACTGAAAAGTTACTGAAGTAAAATCTGAATTTCTCTTCTCATACAGGAGTGAAGAGAAGTGTTTGGTACGTAGTGGCCTGGTACAGCTTATGGACAGGCTTTGCAGTTTAAGCAGCCAGACAGAATCCAGTTCGAATGAAAAACAGACTAAGAAACAGAAGGTGGCCACCATGGCTTGGGCTGCCTTCCAGGTGCTAGCCAATCGGTGTGTTGAATGGGAGAAAGAAGAAGGTAGGGACACTGCCAAATATATATCTACTGCATGCTTTAGAATTGCCCAAGTGCCTGAGAAGTGGTGTAAATGTATTTAAAACAGGGCATTCACTTACCATGACTTCAGCACTGTGTGGGTTCTTTAGAACCCACAAGTGGATACAAAAATAAGTTAATTTCCTTCTTGTTTTTTTTAAATTCTAGGTTTTTTTCCTCCTCATGGGAGTGTTTATGTTGCAGATAATTTCAAGTCTGCCACTTGGTTCTGTCTAGACATAACCAGAGAACATGCAGACCTTGAGTGATCACTTACACATTTCTCCTGTGGTAGGATTCACCCATAACATACATAAACTTACAGACACGTGGCTATTGGCTAATGGGACATAGATGTTGTATCAGGTTTTATTTTTAATTAAAGATACTTTACATATAAAAGTTTTGCTATAGCAAAACAAAAATATTTTTTACTATTTTCAGCTTATAGGTGAGGAATTTGTAGATGTGTACGTTCATTTTTGTTAATTACAATTGTGTATTCTTGCATTACTTTTAAAGGTGGTTCAACAGAAGCTGTTCACTCTGGTCTGGCTCGTCAGGTCTCCAGCCTTCTTACCAACCACCTTGCACGAGCTACAGAGTGTTGTGGTAACCAAGCTGCAGGAAATGATGCGCTTCAAGATGTTCTCAGTCTTCTTAATGACCTGTCAAGGTACTAGGCCATGTCTCTGGAGTATTTTTTCCTATGTATGAAAGCAGGTGGGGGTTCTTTTGGGGATTTTTTTTTTTTTTTAAGTAGTGAAGGTAAGATAACTTTCAAAACCATTCTAAAACTTGATTGTAAACTGACACTTACTCAGTCTTAGTTGTTTAATCAGTGCTATCAGATTATGTAAGAATTGTTGCAGATAAGGTTTTGCCAGACACTGAAATTTTTTTTAATTACATCTTGTAAAAAATAAATTCATTTGTTTTTAATTCCAACAGCATCATCAAAGAATCATTTTTATTTTTTTTTTCAAACAGCAGTTACCTGTTTTTTTTCCCTTTCAGGAGTCACATAGGTAAAGCAATCCTGAGCCAGCCAGCCTGTGTGTCCAAGCTTCTGTCACTTCTCTTGGATCAGCGTCCTTCTCCAAAGTTGGTCCTTATAATCCTCCAGTTGTGTCGTGCTGCACTGCCTCTCATGAGTGTTGAGGACTGTGGAAATGTGGAATTGCCTCCCTGGAGTTACTCGGTACCCTCTCTGAACAGTGAACAAGATGATCCAAGTGACCCAGCCTCCAAGATTGCCTCTCTGCTGTTGGCAAAGCTGGCAGATTATGTAGTACCAGGTACCAGCATCTTTTTTGTGTCATGCTAATTTGAGAAATTGCCAAGCAAGTCATGTTTCTGCAAGGAGCTTTTGTATTGACAGAAGGCTCAAGTAGGAAAAGGTATATGATATGTCAGTGCTGAAAGATAGGATATTTCTGTGAATTTCCATGTGCCTCTTAATTTAACTGTTCTCAAACTAAGATGTGTGTCACAGTCATGTTCTCGATGCATCTCGGGTGTGTTAGCATTAGTTTCAAGGGCAAAAAAGTTTGTCAATGGAGCTCATGGTTGTGTGTTTTTTCTTTGTTTTGGTTTTTTCCTTTCTACTTCAAGGATGTCAGACGGTTCTTTCTCCAACTGCCTCTGAGCCAGATACTACTTTGGCAAAAGCCAGCCCTAAAAATTCCATAAAAGGTGACAAAGATCCTGGAGAAGAAAGCGAGGCAGTGGATGGTAAACTTTCTATTTTTATTCATAAACGGGAAGACCAGTCGTCCCATGAAGTCCTTCAGCCATTACTAAGGTAATCTTAACTCACTGCATTGGAATTAGCAACCAATTTCGCCAATTCCATTTTTCTTCTCTTTTTTTAGTGCTCCAGCTGTAGAAAAATGCATTCTAGACATAATAGTAAATGGGCAAGCAAAATGTCTTCCCAATTTGTTGTGTTTACTGGCAAAATAATAAGATAATGCAAAAACACTTTATAGGGCTGATGCTTAGCATACTGTTACCTGGATAACAATGCGTACCACTGTACTGAATTTGTGGTGAGGCAGCAGCAGAAAGAATCTAAATCCCAGTGCTTCCTGGACTTGCCTGTTTTGTAGAAGACTATTTAGCAATGATGAGAGTAGCAAAGCTGAAACAGAGCAGAGTATACAGAGGTGAGGTATAAAAGGAGGAGGGGTATATGAAGTGTGACATTTTGGTTTTGGCTTGCTTACAAGCCATGTAAGCCACTAGCAAAGGAACATAAAACCATCTTAATCTGTCTGAAAACAATCACATGAAAAATTAGCTACTTAAATGATACTCCATCAGAAAAATTGAACGTTATCTTGTTATGGTATTACAGACTATGTAGGACTAACAATTAGAACTATCAAAGCAAAATGGCTTTAAAAGCATTGCTTTTAATAATGCATACGCTGGATAATAATTTGCTATTACAGCTTCTTTAGTATTCTTAGTACTCACCTGGATTTTGAGATCTCTGAATATCAAACAGCTAATGTTATCACCTCTTGCATTTTGTACTGTTTGTTTCGTCTTCCTCCACTCAAGTTGGTTTTGAACCCATGCCCTAAAAAATTACACTAAAAGGTACAGCTGTTGGGTGTTCTTAGGTGAAAGTTTGACTCGGAGCCCTTAGGCATTTGTGTTCAGTAAAAGCCAATTTCATTATGCTTCTTTTTGAGGGGGGAAGGGTTAAATTGCTATGCAAATAACTACATTCAATAGTATTAAATTCCTTTTGTAAATTATAGTGCAACTGGTTATGTCCTTGAACTATCAAGTGTTTCTATTACTGCTGAGCAATTCAGTTGCAAGGGTTGCTTTCAAATAATTTAAAAGCACGCATAATATATTAAATTGGACTGTATAGTTCAACTATTTTTTCCCCCAATGAAAACAAAGCTAATGTGTTTTGTTTTCACTTTAATAGTAGCTCAGAAGGTCGTCCATTCCGACTAGGAACTGGAGCCAATATGGAGAAAGTGGTGAAAATGGATCGAGACATGACAAAAGTAAGAAAAGGAATAACTAAAGAATTATTCAACATCGTAAAAATTGGTGGCCAGTCAGAATTCTTGTTTTTTACTGATGTTAAATCCCCTTTGTTAAATGTTGTTTAATTTACAGAACTGTTTAGAAGGATAACTTTATATGTAATGTTAGCATTATATAGTTATTGATGTAAATACAGGGGTAAACGATGAAAAAGAATTTCAGCTAATGCTTCCTCCAACAGTTGTAGGTCATGTTTGTCCCTTTAATATTCTGTTTCCTGAAGTATTTTATGCATGTCGATAGTAGAAATTTTAAACCACATATTTCAATTACATGTTCATGTATATTTTCAGACAAGTTTTTGAGTATTTGCACCAGAAATACTCATGTGTGGTTTTTTGACCAGAGAAGAGAAACCATACTGTTAAGCTAAGAATGGAATCCACATTGATCTCTGATCTCTTTGTAGATGAGAAAAAGCAACAGAGAATTTCTCTTATGACTGTGACTAATACATACACAGGAGGATGTTTTGATGTGTTCTCAGTGCTTTTACATATGGAGAGGGAGGAGAGTTAAATCCATCACATAGTGTGGCCAAATAGAGCTAATGTTAGTATTTGTCTTACATGGCAATTTTATTTGCAGAGTGGCTGCTGTGAAGTTATTACAGAAGAAGCTGCTGCAGCTCTTCGAAAGGCGACTAAGTGGGCACAGTCTGGTCTAATAGTTAGTGTTGGGCCACCCATAGAAACTGTCAATCCAGAAACAACTAGTGGGTTGTCCAGTGGGGACAAAAAGAAGACTGCGCAAACATCTATTTGCAGAGAGAGGAATTCTGAGCTTGCCAGGTAGGTCACTTCGATTCTATACTTAGAGTCTAGATTTTGCTTCTCTGTATACCAGTATTTGTAGTTCCCTAGAAATAATGTGGGTGTTCATAAACTTCCCTTTTTTGTGCCGCATATTGTTGTTGACAATTGAAGCTTCTTTTCTTTCTCTTGTTTTGAAATTCATGGGCAAATTGGTTTCTTCTTCTGTATAGGACTGATCCTGTGAGGCCGTTCATTAGTGGTCATGTTGCAAACAGCATGGCAGCAGAGGTGATCGCTTTGCTACATAGCTTGTTGATGGCACCAGAATCAAACGCAGCTCAGATATGGACAACAACTGCTGAAAAAGTAAGCAAACACAAGATTAAGTGTCAGATTCTACACCAAGCATGTGTTAGGTAGTTAAGAGAACTTAATTATTAGCAATTTGCTAAGCTATTTCTTTCTGACTTACTACTTCTAACACTTCAAACCGGGATGTGTAACTTCACAGAAGCAGCCCTTTCTAGTAGATGGTATCTATCTGACGTCTTGGGGTGAAATAAATAACCAAAAAATGTCCAGCATTAGAGAATGTGTTGTCATTCTGTATTTCACCTGTCATTCTTTTCAGTAATTAATAATGCTGTTTGTTTAGGGAGTTATCTTGCCTTTGCCGGGTAGTTATTCTACCTTTGCTATTCAGTCCTCTGCCATGACGTCTGAGGGTCTAAAGTGTTGGCTGGAAAGTATGGCACATTGCTTTTATGTTCCTCTGAATTCTGTAGCACCTAATCTGTTGCCTAGGCTAAATCCTTGAATGAAGACTTTTGCTAAGATATATATATATAACTCAGTGATTCTAAAGTTATTAGGGAATGGAGGTGGCTTTGATGGTGTTCACACTTCAGAGAACTTAGAATATTCTGAGTTATATAATTCTCTTCAAGAACAAAAATAATTCTTCTGAGATTGTGCATGGGCTGAAGGCTTGGGGTGTTGGTTTTTGTTTGAATTGTGCTTTGAAGTCATTCTCTGGTATTTTTGTTTCTGTCTTCAGGTTCTGTCTCGGGCTCTGATGTACATTCCACAACTTGGGAAATATGCAGAGAGTATTTTGGAGAATGGGAGTAGCAGTGGAAGGAAACTTGCTAAACTTCAAAGAATTGCTCGGCAGGCAGTAGCTGCCCTTTGTGCTCTGGGTGGCTTTAAGGAGACGATTAAAATAGGTTCTGAAGTTCAGGTAATTCAGCACTATTCACATTTTATATCTTAAATGAGAATTGGTGCTTTTGACGATGTTTTGCCTGCATTGGCATACTTGTGAAGCAGTGTGCAGATGGCCTGCGATTGTGAAGCAGTTGCAATAACACTTGTGGAGACTGCTGTTGTGTGTTATTCCTGCTCCTAAAGCACCCAGCTCTAATTGTGTGTTGAGTTGGTGTGTGGTGTTAAACACTCAGTGTTTCTTGTTTGTAAAGACTTAAATCTTATGCAGGCCTTCTTTGGTTGTAGGTTTTAGGTAAAGGAATAGCAGGAAGCATTGGAGTTGTGGCATCTATTAATGAACAAGAAGGTATAGCAACGGTCAAATTTCCGCCTACCAGTATAGACAGTAGAAAGACCTCTCAAGCATCAGACACATTAACTATTCCATTATCTAGGCTCTGTGTTCCAAGATCTGAGGTACGGTAGTTTTAAGAATTCAATATTAAGTATAATATCAATTATTTATTTTTTTGTCACAGCATACTGGCAGTTAATCTACAGCATGTAAAAAGTCTATTTCATCTTTGATTAAAGATTATTTGTAAAGTTTGCCTCATTATTTTAAACATATCTTAACAATATCTATATTTAAGTTCTCATTCAAGTAACATGGATATTCATCTTTTGGTGCTTAAAGATGTTCCATTGCATACTGTGTTGTTTCTCTTGGTTTTGTTTCTATTTTTTCTCTTTTTGACTGGTGTTTGGTGCTGGTTTTGTGATAGTACAAAATGAGAATTAACTCCAGGTAATAAAACGCCCTCATTTCTTAGAAACTAACTGCTTGAATTTAACTTTTTACCGTGCCCCCCCACCATCAGGCATTGCCTCTTCATAAACTGTCCATTACTGAGAAGGTAGTACAGGCAGTCCAGTCCATGTTGCTTCCTCAGGAGGGAAGTCTATCTATTCACACCTCACTTCCTGCAACAGGAGATGGCTCAACTCCAGTAATGGCAGTGGTCCGGCTTCTTGCTGAAATAAGAACCAGGTGAGTTGTTGGTTTTTGTGTAGCATGTCAGTCTGTTTTGATGCCGTACACAAATGTTCAAGAAAATTGCTTGGGTTCTTGTTTTCTTCCTCTATGGGTATTGACGTATGACAGCAGGGGACAATGCAAAAATTCTTGTTTGCTTCCTTAAGTACATTTAGTGTCTGGATGTTGTTAACATGAGTATCAAAAATAAAGTGCTCCCTGTAACACTGACAATGCATTGAGCAAATTCTTCCTATAAGTAAGTGTTATGAACCAGGGGAGGGCTGTCATTGTGGAAGTTCCAATGGATAGCTAAGCAACCAGACATAGAAATAGATCAGTCAGCGTGCTGTCTTTTAAATTAGTCTTGAATTCAATTCACGTGAAGACAACTTTGAATTCAGCGTCTACTTTTGTAATACTTGAAACATATTATTTTTCCATTAAGAGCATGCCTGGTGATGGCTCAGCTGTTAGAAGACAGCTCATTCTGTGAAGAATTCATTCAACAGTGTCCAGCTGCTGTAGAAGTTCTTAATTTGGTAGCTCAGGAGTGCAGTCCTGGTAGGTATTCAACATGTTCTTGCAGCTTCATTGTCATATTCGGTTCAGAGACATAACAGCTTTTAAAATAATTTCGGTGGTTTGTCTTCCAGCTACTTAAGAGTTTGATAGCTAGCACAGTACAGCATGTCTTGTCATAGCTGCAGAGCTGTTAATTTAAGAGTAGCTAATAATCAGACTAAATAATTTTAAACATTAGGCATAAATTTTAGGTCAGAACATGGGTATCCTACGCATCACAGAAGATGCAAGTCCTGGGACTAGCTCTCTACTGCTATGCTTCTGAACCCTCTCCACTTTTCTTGCTTCCAGTATAACCAATTCTGTATTCCTTGACATTATCATTTATATGTTTTCTTTTTATGACCTCTTTGCTGTTTTTTTTACAATGCCTTCTTATATTTCTTATGATTGAGCTCTTGATTTCCTTCCCTCTTGTTTAAGGATAAGCAGTGGGCCCAGCAGAAATCTTAGTTCAAGGGCAAGTTTTAGGAACATGTCAGAGCCTTTCATTGGAGGAAAAATGGCTGAAGCAAAGGATGTTAGGGTAGGAACCAAGTGGATTTCAGTATGATCTCCAGTGTAAAAGGGAGCGTACTGATTTTTTGACAGTAGGCATAAATTCTTTTGACTTCCTGCTTTTGCTGGGTCATAAAGTTCATTTAAGTGAGCAAGTTTATATCTTAATTAACATAACAATGTCTTTGCTAACCAAATATAAATTAAACATGAGGAAAACAAATGCTTGTATACATTAGATTTTGTCCTTAATTTTGTTGATTGGGAAAGTGAGACTATTTGATCAGATCTCTGAAAATGCGAATGTCATATTTGTTTCAGTTTACCAGTATTAAGATTGCATTGTTGGATTCAAGTAACTAGATTTGCTTGGAAGCTCATGACTTGGCTTGGTTTGTTGTTGCAGGGGAGAGGCTCCTTGTTGTAGAAATGCAGTGTGAAAGGTTACGAATGTTGTATCGTGACTGTGCTCGACCTCCCCCTCCTCCACTTCAAGCAGACAGAAGACAGGTGAGCACAGAAATGGTGCTGAGTCTTCCGTCCCTTGCAAATGAAGCCAGCCACTGAGTGCAGAGGGTCTGCCTGTGGTGTTGGAGCCAAACTGGTTGGATTCTTATTTAAACATTTCATTTAATGTGAAATTCCGTAATGGGATGTGGTCTGTTGTGATTGCAGTTGTGGTAGTGCATGTGTTGTGTTAAACATGCACTTCATAAATGTGTCATTGGATTTCAGTAGATGACTTCAACTGTCACTGGTAGAATGAAATGCTCTGTTCCTGTTTGTAGCCGAAAGAAATCACTTGGAGCCCGTCAAGAGTGTTTCCCCCTGTGCGAGCATGCATGTTTTCATCGCATCTCACAGCTGTGACCTTTTTGGCTGATCCTAGCGCAGGTGGGGGACTTCCTCGGGGCACATTTATCTATGCCACTTCACCAGTTCCAGTACAGGTAAGAACTCAAACTGTACAACAGTTTGTCATTTAATATTCAATAGTGTGTGAAAAGAAAAAGACAACTTTCTATTTTACCTATATTTTGTAAATAATTTTTAAAAAAATTATTACTATTTTTATTTCTAGGCACCATCATTCTACTGGGAAATTGAAATAGTTTCCTATGGAGATACAGATGATGACACTGGACCAATAGTTTCCTTCGGATTTGCTACAGAAGCAGAAAAACGGGATGGTGCTTGGACAAACCCCGTGGGCACCTGTCTCTTTCACAAGTACGTTGGAGAAGTACATGAAAAATCGTGGTCTTGCTCACTACATTTGTATGCTTCTTAGGGAGGAGTATTGTGAGCGCATTGTAGTAGGCAACACATATGTTTTAATTGAAATGTTAAAATGATGAACTAGAATATCTCCTTATCAAAATAAGGAGAGTTGAGTTGCCTTTTGTCAGTATCACAGCTACCTAGACTCCAGCTGGTAGTGAGTTGTAATCCTTATTTGTTTCAGTGCTCCTCTTAATTTTCTTCTTGTGTTAACTTTGCAGCAATGGGCGAGCAGTGCATTACAATGGCTCCAGCTTGCTACAGTGGAAGAGTGTTAGATTGGATGTGACTCTTTCTCCTGGTATGTAAGAGTACAGCTAACTCGCTTATCTGGTAAATCAGAAAATTGCCTAAATGTAAGGGAAACAGTGGATGAGAAAACAGATTAAATCCATGTTCTTCTTTTGGTGATTGTATTCTTCTACAGGTGATGTAGCAGGAATTGGATGGGAAAGAACAGAAGGAACTCCACCCCCTCCAGGGCAGCCAGCTAAAGGCAGAGTTTATTTTACGTATTGTGGGCAGCGACTTGGGCCATATCTAGAAGATGTGTCTGGTGGAATGTGGCCAGTTGTCCACATTCAGAAAAAGGCAAGTTTTTAACAGAAGTACATTGTTTGGTAGATATTCTTTCAGAAATATTAAAAACATTATATAGAAAGTATTGAGCCTGCTTACCTATCTATAAAAAAAGTAGAGTGATAGGTTTTACCTTTATTGAGTTAGGTTGAGATATTCGATTACCCTTCCCAGGTGCATATATGTTTTTGTCACTATTTTGAACTTTTTCTGCCCATTAAGACATTAATGTGCTTGACGAGATGGCATTATTCTGTAATAGTAGCCCTTCTATTAGTATTCCTTCCCAGCAGTGACCTTGCTTCAAAGTGTACTAAGTATGCTGTTATCTTGAAGCTAGAAAAAAGGCAAGTTGAAAGTTTGTGTTTAGAAGCTTAATACTTTCCCTGCTGCATCCAGTTTTATAGCTAGTGATGCTGGGAAAACCATATGGCATGGAGATGTGATCAGCTTATTCCTCTGGCTGAGTTTTTAAAAAGAGCAAAGAGAAGGATCAAAACAATCCACAACTCATCTTAATGCTTTCATGTGTAACTTCTTTCAGAACACGAAAATCCGTGCTAACTTTGGATCTCGCCAGTTTGCCTATGCTGAAGGACAGGCTCACAGGAATGCTGCTGATCTGTGTATTGACCTAGCTGAAGAAATAAGTGCCAACTTTGAAGCGTTGCCTTTTGCCATGGCTTCTGATAGCGATAACGATGCTGGCACCAGCATAGCTTCTGATCCGGGGACCCATGGACCTCCTTGTAGAATTGCTGCTGTTGCTACAGCTCAACAACGTAAAGTGATGATGAACTTTTTTTTTTAAAATCTCTTTCAGGAGAAATTGCAATCAATTAAATAAGTTTTAAGTACATCCTGGCTGCAGTCCTTAGGTACTGCCTGTTTAGGTAAAGCAGTACAACAAGCATGGTCAAATACATGCTTATTTGCTTTTAGACAAGGCAATTAAAAAAATTTTACTTTTGTCTTTGTTTATATGGATGCACAAATTATTCTCAATGCAACTGCAATGAGAAATTATCTTATTAGGGCTTTGAATACAATAAGATGTTATAGTTGATTGAATCAACCAATTGGTTATGCTATGTCAAAATGCATTACATTTCCACAGACTGATTGGAGATTATGAAATGCAGTATTTTGCAAAAACCTCATGGAATATTTTTGCATGCCTTCTAGTGCATTATGATCTCATTGCTTCCTTGTACATTTTGCAGAGTATGACAGTGACACATCTTGTCACTATAAAATGGAACTAAGCTATGAGAACTTTATCACGTCAGGCCCCGATCCTCATCCGCCTCCTATTGCAGATGATGAAAGTGATGATGACGATGACGATGATATTCCCCGGGTAAGGAACGTGGCAAGCTCTGCCTGCTGTAACTTGTGGTCTAAATACAGATCTTGTAATTCAGATTTTTAAGTTTTGCCACACAAGGGTTTTTCCTGCTTCCTTAAGGACAATATAGCTGCTGTTAACTTTTCTTTCTTCTTGGTGTTCTAAATAACCTTTGTCTTTGTAGGAGGATCACTATGCCCTGTTGGTTAAAGCCTGGGAAACTAAAGTTTTCCCTACAATTCGAAGAAGATTCCGTAATGAAGCTGAGAGGAAGTCTGGGTTGGATCAGATTAAAGGAGCTTTACAGTTAGGTATGGCTATGTTTGTTTCTATGCACGTTGTTTTATATGATGTGCAGTAAGTGTGAAGATAACACCTGTGTTTCTTTTATGTTTTAATGTATTCAGGGCTGGAAAACTTAAATTGAAGAAAAAATAATTCACTTGCTGTTTTCGTCAAGTACTTAGAATTTGGTTTGAGGTCATGATTTTTCTTTAACGCTTTTACTTAAGTTGGACTATTTAGGTAGGGAAAATGGCTTTAGAAATAGTGGCAGAATTTGTTGTGCTGTTGTGATGTGGATGCAGAAATACTTTGGAATAATAGTTTGGGAAGAAATTATCTACATGCATTTTCTGTCTATGACTATATCACAGCAAAACTTTTGAGGAACGCTTTAATAAGGGGGAATTTCTAAATTAATACAGTTCTGGCAAGATGACCCTTTTGTGGGAAAGTCACAGTAAGAGCAAAGTAGGAGTTCTGAGCCCTAATGAGAAGCATACACGTGTCTCTCAGGAAAGCTTCACTCCCTGTCTATCAGTCTGACTGCAAGAATATTTAAGTAATTCAGATAGCTCATCTGCTTATTAACTTCATCTGCGTATGAAGTTAATAAGAACTTACTTCAAGTGGCTGTGGAAAATAACTAGCGCTCCCTTCTGTCTGCCAGGAATGGTTGATATAGCACGACAAACTGTAGAATTCCTCTATGAGGAAAATGGTGGCATCCCGAGAGACCTCTATCTTCCTACTATTGAGGATATCAAAGATGAAGCAAACAAATTTACAATTGACAAAGTACGAAAAGGTAAGGTCAGCAAACAGTATCTTGAGGGGAAAATAAAAGCTAAGGGGCTCTGGTGCTTTGGATCTAGTGCATAAATTGTCAATCTTAGGAAAATGCTGTACCTTAAAAATTGTGTTGTCCCTTTCTGACCAGGTCTTACAGTGGTGACTCGCTCTCCTGACAGTAACAACGTTACCAGCAGTGCTGTTGGAACAGCTTTACCCAAGTTTGCTATTCGTGGGATGCTGAAGACGTTTGGTCTTCATGGTGTTGTTCTAGATGTTGATTCAGTAAGTAAAGATACATTGGGAGGGCTTTTAATGTGTCAGCATCACGTGTCTGTGAGCAAATACAATTAAGTGTACTAAACTGCTTAGACTGCTGTTATGGTGCTCTTTTTGAAGGAAAAAAATATTATCATTACTGTGTTTACTGACAGCATTGGTTTTGGTGTTCCAGGTAAATGAGTTGGTGCAAGTAGAGACATATCTCAGAAGTGAAGGAGTTCTGGTAAGATACTGGTATCCTATTGACATGTTAGAAAGGCCACCTGCTGGTTATAGGAGGACTGCAACAAATGGATTGGTTACCCTGGATAATACCAATATCCAAATTCACAGGTAAAAAAAAGAAATTTAGTTATAAGGCATTTGTATTACCTGACTTGATCTATCACATTTCCTATAGTACAAATATCTACTGCAACCTTCCTTTTAGCAGCAGTAAACTTCTGAATCTTATTGTAGTTATTGGATTAAAGCTGACAAAGATTCATGTTTTAATGGGTAGTGGGGTTTTCATTTTTTTTGTAATAAAGGAAATTGGTTAGAATTGTCTTGTTGGAAGGATTTTACTTAGTCATGTGAAAGTGTTTTTATACATGCTGGTGTAACAGGTACCTTCGCTGAAGCTTAGGTTTCTTGTACCATTGGTCAGTTGCTACCTAAAAGCTCAAGAACTCTTGACTGACTTAGTGGAGAGTTGGCTACTAATTCAGGTGCCTTAATTTGGTACCAGAATTAGATGGGCTGAGTGCTATCTTAAGTGAATAAGAAAGATTTGGGTCTCCCCGAACCTTTTAAATAATTAGGTATATATGTTTGGATTCAGGGCCAGGTTGCTGGATATGGCTTATTTTAAGTGTGGTGAAGAAATTTTGTGTTTTGCTGTTTGTATTTTCTAGAGAGCTTTTGCGAAGTGAAGCTTCTCTGGCCAAGCTATACTGCCGCATGGCTCTCCTCAATATTTTTGCCCCCAAATCTCCACATATGTTTACTCGGCTGTTTCATATTCCTGCTATCCGTGATATCACTCTGGAGCACCTGCAGTTGCTATCCAACCAACTTCTTGCGCCACCTCTTCCTGGTAAACACTAATTTTTATCACAGCTCATTTTTGGTACAAGAGTTTTCTGGGGACAAAAAAAAAATCTAATTAAATTTGGCACTTACTGATTAATTAGTTAATAACGATGTTTTTTGAAAAAATGGCTCGATGGACTCCTGACCTTAGTGATAGGGTACTAAACTGAAATTCTTGCTAATGATCTAATTAAAAGCGTTCAAGAGTTCAGAGTCCCTCCTAAGATTCCATTCAGTGTGCTTCTGTCCCTTTGTCATCAGTGGTCTTCTGTTTATTGGGGGGTGGGGAGAGTATCCATATGAGATGCTTGTAAGGAATTGAGAATGTTTTATAGTTCGAATCCAGGATAGTAAAACTAAATGCCAGTTGGGTCTCGCAGTTTTCAAAATTCAACTCTTCTTCATTTCACAAAGTGGTTTGTCCTTTTCCTACTGGAATCACAGATCTGGTTAGAGAATGTATATGCTGAATCATGGAAAAGAATCTTTGGCTAATTCAAGTGAGTGTTAACAAAGACAATTATCGTGACAAAGCTATTCTGCATGCAAAGAAATGTGTGTAACGTGGCTGGAGCATAAGGAGGAAGTAGGAAGTGCTAAATATAGGCTATTAATAATTGAAAGTAATTATTTACCATTGGAAAGAGTCCTGTTCCCTCCTCCAATTACTTTGAAACTTGGCTACCTCTAACAGATGCCGCATTGTAAAAGATCCTCTTGCAGAGTACAGCACTACTTTGCATGGCTTTGAGAATTTTACAAGCTTTTATTTAGTTTTTCCTCTTTAAAATATGTCTAATTCAAGTCCTGCTAATACATACAGTTTCCAAACTGGCATTTTGGTGAATTGCCCATTCCTTTGTGCACTGCACTTTGTTTTTCTTTGACTTCTCCCATTAGCTCCAGAATGACAGCCATGAGATGTCGGGGCTTGCGACCCACTCGGGGCCACCCAAAAGCTATCTTATTCATAAATGGGGAAAGCTTGAGGACAGATAAAGCTGCTTTCACCTCATCTAGAATGAGTGGGGAAGAGAGCACTTCTGGTCACTTGTTCTCATGGTACTTATGCAGTAAATTGAAATAAGCCTGCTTTCATATGTGGGACAAAATGAGGCAGCTGTGAACCCATAGCTCTGTGTTACGTATGGCAGGCCTCCTTAATGGTTGGCTTAGGGCAGGTGAAGAATACAGCTGGCATTTAGAGGGCCATCCCATCTGCAACCAACCATGTCAGGGGTTCAAGTCTGGTCTTGGGTGGATCCTTTCAGCTGCTGACCTTTAGGGAGAGGTTTGCACTTGCTCAGGAGTGAAAATAGAGGCTTGTAATCTTCCAAGTGTTTTAAAACTTCTCTTTCCACTGTCTGTTTCACAGGCTACGCAAACATGTTGAACTGATCTCCAAATTTGTCACCCCTTTCCTGTTATTACAGATGGAACAATCAGTTCAAGTTCTATTCTTCTGGCCCAGTCCCTGCAACACTGCGTCCATTCCCAGAACTGTGCTGCCACAGACCTCTTCTACCAGGGCAATTCACAAGCCATCAGAGAGTGGCTTACTGTTGCCATTACTCGGACACTGCATCAAGGAGAGGAGAGTCTGTTAGACCTCACTAAACAGATCTGCTCCTTTTTGCAGGTAAAATATTTAGTAATGTTTTATGAGCAGTGTTGTTTTTAAGGCCTGCCTTCTTTCTAATGAGCCCTTGCTTTAAGTGTGTTTCTAACTTCCATAATACTGTCCATCACACTGAATTGTTTCCCTGGATGGATTGTATTCCTATTCTGATCATAGTGGGCATGCTGAAAACACAAGCGGTAGCAATACCCTGGATCATATTAAAATGGAGTGGCCTCACACTATGTCATTATTTACAATGCTATGTTTTATTTGAAAAAAGAGGAGGGAGGTGGTTTGCTGCAGCTGCTGCTTGGGAGCTTTCATTATCAAATGTTATGTTACAGATGGCACCAGAACAGTTTCCTGCTGAAGAATTCCCAATTTCAGAATCCAAAGTCAATATGGATGTTAATTTTCCTGGGGCTGCATTTGTAATTGTGTCCTGTAAGGAAAGTCAGTCTGGATTCCGCAAAGAGTAAGTAATTGAGTGGCCAAGAGTGGCAAGGATTAAAGATGTGCCTCTGAGCCTCTGTGGACCCTGAGTATGTAGGTGCTAATTTTTTTTAGATTTTTCTCTTCTCAGAGACTCATTTTCTGGGTGGTGGGATAAATACCACAGAGTGTTTACTCTTTCTGTGACTGGGTTGGGATTTTTAGTAGCTACTTAGTCTAACTGACCTGTTCTTGCTCTCTTCTCAGCTCATCCCTGTATAAAGCTCCTTGGGCTCGAGTGCTTGTCTACGGGCTTGGGCATAAAGTTAAAAGGAATGGTCAGTTAAACCTAATTGAAGCAGTGTGCTATCCTCGAGATGCTTCTCCAACCAACACAGGCCTAACACCTCCCCCAACGACCAATCAATACCCTTCAGTGATCACCCCTACAGACAAGGTCCACATAAAACTAGGTAAAAAAAAAAAGAAAAAAGAGAAATTAAAAAAACCCTTTTGAACTGTATTCTCAGAAGCGAGACAAGCATCATCATTGCCTCTGTGTAGGAGCTTCCTATATTGTCACCAGTCCTACCATTGGTTAGGACAGTATTTTTGTACAAGGTATTAAGAAATGTGTCCTAGCAGAAATATGCAATCATTCTTAACCAAGAAAGCATGGTTTTATAAACATTGGAAGCCATCTGACTCTGATTTTGTTAGTTCTGTTAAACCTGTCAGGATCTGTGGGTTTTTTTCTGATTTTTGTCTTCCATGAGCTCACAAAGCAGTGTTTTTGAATATTTCTGCAGCATTCGGGTTGGTGCTATTGCTGTTTGAGATGCTGTTTTGCAGATGGAGATTATAATTTTTTTTTTTTTTTGCTTTTCTCGGTGATTTATAGGGCCCTTTAATACGCAGAGTAATATATATATATGCAGTATAGTAGTACACAGGTCATCCTAGCTTTTCAAGCAAGAGCAATCATTAAAATTTTTTGTCTCTTCCTTAGGCTGGAAGGGTAAAATGTGATTTATTTAGAGAAGTGAAGGTGACTGGGCTGCAGTAAGCTCTTAAAACTTTTGTTTGGAGGTCCTTAAGTTCTTTTGCTGAACTACAGCATCTCTGATGTTTTTATCAGTACTGATCACACACATCATACTACAAAGAAATGGTTTAGTAAAAGTCCTATATTATTTAGATATGAAATAGAACTGGTTTTAGCCTGTACATGTCATGTAAACAAAATGTTATCTATATTTTTAGAATTATAGATTATATCAACAGCTCACTATAGATAAACATTCCTGTTTGTTTATTACAAGGTACTTAATAGAGAAAATTCTCACTTAGTATGAATTTAGCCTCAGAAAAATCCTAGAAGATATGGTACTACTTTTACTTTACAAACGCCTAGAGTCATGATAAGTATTTTCTTTGACCTTTTTGTTCAGGAGTATCTCCTCCTCCTGGAGCTGTGTTGGTCTTGCATTCTCTTCCTCTTGAATTCCCCCTGGCAATGGCATTCGCAGAACAGCTGTTAACTTGGAAATTAGAAGATGGGGATGGAAAATCAGAAGACGAACTGGATACTATTCCTGCTTCAGTTCTCTTGCAAGTAGTGGAATTTTTAGGTGAGAATGCAGTATTTACTTACTAATGGGCACCAGCAATGTGCTGGCTCAGACGGAGAGTTTAGGAAAAATAAGAAAAATTACAGTCACAAAGTATTTCTGAGCTCTTCCATTATATAGAAATTTTCTTCAAACTCCAGAAACTTTCTGTTGGTATGCACTCCTTGGAATAGCCTTCCTGTCTTTCTTACTGCTGACATACAGCTATTGAAAGGACCTTTTCTTGTGCTTTTTTTAATGTTACTGTTGCAACTCATGTGATAAAGTTACTAACAGTGAAATACTGCTGACTCCCATGTCTTGCCTTCCACACACAGGGAACTTTCTCTGGACAACTGACATGGCAGCATGTGTGAAGGAATTAATATTTCATCTCTTGGCCGAGTTGCTTCGCAAAATTCACAATCTGGAGCAGAAAAAAAGTCCAGCAGGATTGTCATCTTCTATTGCCCTTCAGCTAAATCCCTGTCTAGCTATGCTTATGGCCCTGCAGTCAGAACTTCACAAGTTGTATGATGAAGAAACACAAAACTGGGTGTCTGGAAATGCGTGTGGTGGTTCTGGTGTTGGAGGGGCTGACCAAGGAAGATTTTCAACATACTTTCATGCTCTGATGGAAGTCTGCCTTGCTGTAGCGGAAGTAACCTTACCTATCAATATGAGTGTAACAGCTAATGTGATGTCTTCAACAAGTGCCCCAAATCTTAGTGACTCTTCATCCTCATCTTCATCTTCTCCAGGACAGACACCACAGAGTCCAAGCTTGCTGTCAAAGAGGAAAAAAGTCAAAATGAAGCGGGAAAAGACATCATCTTCAGGCAAACGGTCTTCATCCAGAGCAGCTGAAACAGATGCTGCAATCCTCAGTATAGGAGGAAGCAAGCCTGAGGATATGTTGTGGTTTCATAGAGCACTGACTCTGCTTATAATTCTCAGACACCTAACTAAAAAGGATCCGCAAGGATTGGGTGTGACAAATGACGCTGTAGCAGATGCGTGTCAAGCACTAGTAGGTCCCACAGCTCATAGCCGCTTGCTTGTCATTTCTGGAATACCAACCCACTTGGAGGAGAGTACCGTCAGAAGTGCAATCAGAAAGGCATGTAATGCACATGGTGGAGTCTTCAAAGATGAGATCTACATTCCTTTGCAGGAAGAGGATCCCAAAAAAATCAAGGATAAAGCAGAAGGAGGAGAATGCAGAACTGAACTGGAAAAACCAACTGTTTCAAGTAGTGCAGACAGTTTGGATATCAGCAGCTCTAGCAGTGTCACACCTGCCATGAGTGTTAGCGCTTCAGCGTCTACAAGCCAGGCTTCCCTCTGCAGCTCGCAGGGTATATCTCGGACCGTTAGTGATATCTCAGTTGACCAGTTTCAAGCTGGACTGGAATTGGCCATCCCACCAGGGTTGCTAGAACCACATGTTGTTTCCAGCCAGGAGAGTCTGGATCTTTCACACTGCAGTACTGGAAGCCTTGGCAGCCTTGGCAGCCTCGGGGAACCACTTGACAATGTGGAAACAGCGTCTGTGTCTGATGTTGGATCAATGTACACAGTAACATCTCTGGACAACCAGCCGCTTCTGTCGCGGCCAATCAAAGGTTTTGCAGTAGTGGAGGTAATAGCCTTCAATCAGGAGAGGGTGCCTTTTGGGTCAGTTTTTTCTGGAAGAATGAGATCTGCTCTAGTAACTTTATTTTAACCTCTGGCTTTGAGAAATACTGTATTTCTTGTGGTTTGTGTGTAATGCCATGATCTGACTGTTAAGGGAAAAGTGTGCTGTATGTTTTCTTCTATAAAAATTCTTCTGCTTGACTGAGGCCACAACTGGAATGATGGAGAGTGAAAGGTACTGTTAGCAAGGTGTAGCTCAGCATAGGTCATGGGTGTAGAATAAATGTATGTCAATGTGCGCACAAGACTAAGGAGCCTAGGAGTTCTCAGTTTGGACACAATAGCTGAGGAACACAGAACTTTATCCTCCATTGACTTTCTCTGTACCATTCACAGTCTTAGAAGCATTCACTGTCTCTCAAAGGACAGAGGGGACCTAGTAGTGGAGTTAAAAAGTAGCAACATTAAAACAGAAGGAAGAACTCTTGCACATTCCAAGTTGTAGAGCTCATTGCCACATGGGGTTTCAGAAGCCAAGAGTATAAATGAATTGCTAATGGATCACGTTCATGGAGGATGTGCAAATTGGTAACTATTAAGCACAGCAGTCAATGCAGCCTTCAACTGAGGAAATCTTTAAACTGCTGATTTCTGGAGGCTGAGAGAGTATGTAAGGGAAAAGATCTATTCATTTCCTCTTTCATGTAACTTTCTTCAAAGATTTGCTACTGGCCACTACTGGAGATAAATTGAGAGAGAGATGGCCCTTTGGTTTGACCCGCAAGGCAATTATTTAATGTTTAATGACTACATTTTCACATATTTTAAACCATCTACAGATTCCTCTATAAAATTACTTTAGAAGAGATGATAAATTTTGTTGATGTCTGGTTCCAAATTAATTTTTAGAAGCATTGTGGGTGGTTGTCATTGATGCCAGGTCACTCCAGGTTTTCAGCTATGCACAAGAACCCTTCCTCTCTGTTTTTACAATAACTGCATGCTGCAGATTTATCAGAAGCTTGCAAAAGCACAGCCGTTTCTGATAGCTTGTGAATGTAGAGAGACATTTTTGCATACTATGGGATTGTATCAGTTTCCCTTGTAGAAGAAAATCAGCTTATTCAGAGAGAAAATCTTCAGTTGCTATTCTTAAGCTATTAATTGACATGAAGACACCAGAGTTGAAATAAACCATAAAGTGCGTACAGAAAGCCGTCAGTGTATTCACATGGAAACCTACTCCAAGTCTGTAGCTGATCTGATAATGATACATGGTGGTTATTCTTGGAATCAAAGGAAGTTATTGTTCCTGCTCCCAGTTGGTGCAGCTGAGACTTCAAAGCCTGTGCTAATTTAGATATATTTTTTCTAAATGGAGAATTGAAGCAAGGACAGCAGAGTCGCAAATAATGACAAGTTACCTACCTGAAACTTGGAACTTCTTATCTGATATTTCTAAGGGCTGTCTCCAGACTAAGAAATGGAATAGCTGGTTCAAAGCTGTGCCTGATTAACTTGCAGCATGGTGATTTCAGTGGCCAGATGTTCTTAGAAAGGATGTTTTCTAGGCTGAACCTGAACTCTGGTATCAAATTATTGATGTAGAAGAATGTTACAAGAGATGGAATAGTGATTATCTACATGGGGCGGGGAGAAAGCATATGACCCAAATTCATATAAATGTAAGTTAATTTGTTTTGTCAGAATTCCTGTTAACTAGTTTCATTATTTGTACAGATAAGGTCAAGAGCTAAAATAGAGAAAATCCGAGCCAGTCTATTTAACAGTAGTGATCTCATTGGTTTGTCAAGTCTGGATGGTGAAGATGAACTGATGGAAATGTCAACTGAAGAGATTTTAACCGTTTCTACCGTAAATCAGAGTTTATTTGACACACAAGGGAGCCCAGCACTAGAAGATTATTTCAATGATAAGTCAATAAAAGGTATGTGGTTTTCATATTGGCAAATACCTCACTTGTATTGTGCATTTTTTTGGGACATACAGGGGTCAGATTCTCCTTGTTGGTGTAAATTCAGTATGACTCACTAATTCATGGGTGACAATGAGGGGTAGCTAGGAAGTAATTCCAAAGCCAGTTTCCTCCCTCTCATCAGTTGGCAAGCAGCTATTTGCAGTCTGAACATTTCTCAGCTGTCCTCACAGCTAATCAAACAGAAAGGAAAAAAAAAACCAAAACCCAACCAACAACCTACCCCACCCCTCCCCCCCAAAAAACACCCACAGAAAACTCCCTACCAACCCAAAAAACTACTGAGTTGTTCAGTGACTTCTTTGAGAAAATAGCCACTGTAATAATTTACCACTGTTAGACATGACATAATTTTAGAGTAGAAACTGTTCAAGTAGAACAGCTAGTAATTTATATTCTCTAACAATGTGAAAGCTATACAGACCCTAATACACCTGGAATGGGCCAGAATCCTGACTCAGGGGACAGGGGAGGGTAATACTTGCGGGAAGTTCAGCTGACTACTAATTCAATTAGTAGGTGTTAGTGTGTACCTACACAATGTAATTTTTATACTGGCATCATAAATAATCTACTTTTTTCATTACCACTGCAGTCATGCAAATAATAATTACAGTATGTGGCCAAAATAGGAGAAGGCATTCAGTTCTCTATCATAAATGGGGTATTAGAGTGCAGAAAGGTCAGGCCTGCTAGTAGAATTTTTCAAAGTGATTTTCTCTTTCAGAGCAAGTGGCATGTGATACAGTATTTTAGCTGAATGCAAAATGTTTTTTCACATTTCAGATTCTAAACAGTTGTCATGGTATTTTGTACCATATTGCATTTATTTTTTTAATTAGGTGAGAAATTGGTCCCAGGTGCTCGGGAAGTCCTCACAGAAATATTTAAAAGCTGCGTCCATTCTGAGCAAATGCTGAGCCTAACTCCAGCAAAACCCATTAAGGTTGCTGATATCTATCTTAGTAAAGAGCAGATAAATTCTCAGACTCCTGGAAACCTCCTTCATGTGTTCTTCACAAACGTCCGCCCTCCAAAGAAAGTTCTAGAGGACCAGCTTACTCAGGTAGTGCTTTGAAAACTATTTTCAGCATATTTTTATGTAACTTGAAAGCATTGGGTAATTATTCACTTTCTATGTTGGAAGATTTTAAGGAAATATGGTGTGCCCAAGCCAAAATTTGACAAGAGCAAGTACAACAAGGCGGGCAAAGAACAGCATCCAGTGAAAGTTGTGAGCACCAAGCGCCCAGTGACTAAACCACCTACAAAGGAAAAGTCGATGCTCAATAGTGTCAGGTTGGTATCTTCAGCTTTTTCACAGTTGCAAACCCTTTGATTTCTCTTTAGGAATCCAGATTTTTATTTCCTCTCTGTGTTTCCATGTACGGATTGGAAGAGGGAAATGTGACTTTGAGATTATAAAAGAACTTCAAGGAATGTTTTGGTTTCTTGAACAGACGAAAGAAAACTTTCATCTTAACATTCACTTTGTCCCTTAGCCGAACAGCCTTAAGTGAGAAGAAACCTACTGTAAAGCCAAAATCTCCTGAGAAGAGCAAACCTGAAGAGAAGGACCCTGAAAAGTCTCCCACAAAGAAACAGGAAGGTAGTACCTGTATAGAATTTTTCTATAGTATTACATCGTAGAAAAGAAATAAATTTTTGGTATTGGCATGCTTATAGATGTCATGATAGATTTGGCTTGTCTTTGTTTTTAATGAGGCTAACTTGATTTTTTTTTTTTAATAACGATTTAAAATGCTGCTTTTATTTGTATGTCTGTAAATCTGGACTCATCAATGTAAGTGAGAGCAAACCATGCTCATGCAATTCATGCAACAGTGTGCGTAGGCCATGTGAATACATTGGGTAGAGAACTGACTTCCTAAGAGGTATAGTTTCAAGGCTTTTTTTTGTACAGTGGGGATTTAGGATATCATGGGGTTGACTCAACTTACATAGGAAAATTATTAAGTTACAAGAGGAAGATTGGACGAAAGAGAAGCTTCAGATGCCTCATAACTAGTCTATCCATGGAGGAGACAGCACAGCCATGTCATGATAGGGGTTAGTTCCAGGGTCTTGCTTGATACTTCTTTCTCTGGTCAGGTGGAAGAGTGAATAGACGTGAGCTTGGACTCTGCTCTTCACTGTAGGAAATGCCAGGTTAGTTCAGAAGAGGGGAATTTCAGCATTCAGCTAAGTATGGATCCTTGATACCTGGGTAGATATATTGGTGGAGCTATTCCAGAGGGCAGCTGGAGGATTTGCGTCCTGGAGAGGAAAGAATAAGTGCTGTTTACTGAAGGTCTAATCTGGACCGAATAGCATGATGTTTAGAACTACTCGCGAAACAAGCCATGGTGGGATGGGTAGAACCAGGATAAAGCTGACAGGTAGCCACCTTGTACACTGACCATTTTCCTGTGTGGTGTGTAGACTTTATAGTAAGTCATTAACTATTTGATGGTTGTATTTTTGCTGTCAGTTCCTGAGGAGAAGTATTTGACACTGGATGGATTTCACAGATTTGTGGTTGACCGATCTAAACAGGATATCCGTAGTGTGTGGAGAGCTATTCTGTCCTGCGGATATGACCTACATTTTGAAAGGTGAATTTTGCACATCTTTTTGTAAAGTTGATACTGATTAATTGTGCTCACTTTAAAAAAAACTTGATCCCAAGTGTTCCTACTCCAAGTAGCTTTAACCAGTGTGTCAGTAACATGCAAACTTCTATCCATGGCTGCAAGGCGTGTAGAGAAAATTGTTGGTTATTTTCTTAAAACATGCTTTGAAAGAGTCACTATGCTGTCAAAATGCAGGTTCCTGACTCTCTTGTACACAACATAGCTGACAAAATCGTATGCCATGCTGTCCTTTACAGCTTCCAAACTGTGTAATAAATTTGCCTGATGAGAATTGTAGATCTGTCTGCCTGTCTGTTTTCCTTCCACAACAGCTTTCTATTCTGTGCACCGTGTAATTGTTTAAACTGGCAGTGTTGTTACTGGGTCAGTAGTAATGTAGAGGAGGGAACGGTTACTTCCTTGTTAATATTGTACAGGAAGAAAGTCCCTTAAATGAATCCTCCTTATCTCCCTGTGTCAAGCCACAAGCTAATTGCCACATCCTCTTCCCCTATATCTGCTTCAGAGCATAAAGAAGATAGTGCAGTAAGTAAGCTTAATAGGCAGTTCCTTTTTTTCTTATTATTTAATAAGTGAGGCAAGGTAGGTGATAAATCAGTTCTTATACTCAAACTGGAATTTTTCTAATGAAACAGCTCTGCTTAAGAAAAGGGGAGAGAAGTAGAACAAGCTACCTCGTGTTGTGCTCAACATGCTCTTAGTAAGCAGTATTGCACTTACATTTCAACAGGTCTAATGCCTTTTACATTTCAGGTGTGCCTGCATTGATGCAAGACATGCTCAAAAAGCATCCCGGAAATGGACACTGGAAATGGATGTAGCCCTTGTCCAGTATATTAACAGGCTTTGTCGTCACCTTGCAATTACACCAGCACGACTCCATCCCCATGAAGTTTATTTGGATCCAGCTGATGCAGCAGATCCCAGAATTTCCTGTCTGTTGAGTATGTATAGATCGTTTGCATAGGGGCTTTCTTCAATGGAAGAGCTTGGGTAGTGCTCCTGAATGATCTGGCTGTCACTTGGGTAGTCAGGACATTCCTTTGGAGGCTGCAGACTGGAGCCTCTGTGGGCCAAGGGCAACACTGACTCTAGGTCTTCTCTCTCCTTGGGTGTGCTTGGGCACTGCAGTGCCTTTGGCAGCAGTGTTAGAAATGCACTGCAACTGTTCTCTGCTCTCCGAGCATACCTCCTAGATCATCACGCTGGAGCAGGAAAATACCTGGTGAGTTTAGCTTGCAGCGGGGAGGTAAGGTTGGATTGCAATTCTGGACCTAGGCAGACTTTAGTCACCCAAATCCTGTTCTAAGCACTAAGTTCCTTCAAGAGGGTCTCCAGATAATGCAAATTCAGTGATGATGAAAGATACTGGATTCAGACACCTAGAGACTCGAGATCCAGGAAGGAACATGATGGATCATGGCTGTTCTTGTGTCTTCAGCCCTCTTGTTGATGTGCAGGGATCAGGAGGGGCTGCTTTAGAAGGAAGCTTGTGTGGCTCCTGCAGTGAATCTGCTGGGAAGATGGACTTTGCAGTAGGTAGGGAATGTCTTTATCTCTCTGACTGGATGTTTCCCACCTCAGATGTTCCTGTTGAAAGTCTACGCCTACGGTTTGCACTGCTTCAGTCTCTCAATACAACATTGGAGACATTCTTCTTACCACTGGTGGAGCTTCGGCAGACTGAGATGTATGCTAATAGTATTGCTGCGTTACTGCAAGAGGCCAAAGGTCAGTTTTTCAGGGAACATGGTGGTTGCCTGAAAGGGTGCATTGTGCACCACACTGAATTTCTTAGATGTTTTGCAGGAGATTTTAATGAGTGTATACATGTGACAGAAAGGAGAGCGTGCAGGGGAGAGGGAAAGCGAGATAGTGAGTGGTTTCAGCGTGCTAACAAAGGCTTATTGGCTTCATTCTCAGCCTGATAAGCTGGCACACGGTCTGTCTGAGGTGACAGCCAAAAAACATCATTAACCAAAGGGCACTTCTCAGTGTGGGAGTTTTTTCTTTTTCTTGGTTTGTTTTTTAAAGGTAAGGGGGATTATTCTTGCAGGTAGTTAATAGACACTGTGCAGCTTTCTTGTTGACCATGGAGGGCATTGGTCCATCTTTTCTGTCTGTGGGTGGCCTTCAAATGTGCCTTTATCTTCTTGGGGATATCGAGAAATTAAAACTCTTTGCTAGTAAACAAGCAGCAGATCAGGTGAAAGTCTCAGGACTTGTTGGCATCCTTGTTGTCATTGAAGTTGTAGAATTAGAGAGATCAAGAAAATACTTATCATACATCAGCATTTAAAATAGTTTTTAAAAGCCTTCATTAGCACACAAAATGAAGATTTAGGTCATTACATTTCCCAAACTTGTTTTCTTCTGAAGAAGAAGATACAGAAATCACCAAAGGTGTCAATGTGCGTAAGTAGGCTTTTATATTGGCCCAGCTAGCAAAAAAAACTTGTAAAGCCAGTATGGGAAAGTGAGGAATATTCAGAGATTTGTCTTTATAGAGCCCATATTTATGGTGCAATATGACAGCCCTATTTCTTATCATGTTTTCTTGCCTCTAGCATTATTGTCAAAACGTCTCAGATTTCTGAAAGCTGTTTGGCAAAGTGTTTCTGATTTACAGAGATTCTGGTGGAGTTGCTAAGATCTATTTATATAACATTAGAATTGTGTTCATCAGTGTTCTAACCCAATGCATGTCTTCCAGTAAACATTAGTAAAAAATACTTTAAAAAAAAAAAAAGAAAAGAAAAAGAAAAAAAAGAAAAAGAAAAACGTTGTGGATTAGCCATATCTTACCTACCTAATGAAGGTGAAATTATTATTCTACCATTGTCCATTAGAGAATTTCAGAAAATAAGATTGTAGGAGGATAGATTAACTACACTGAAATGTGTTTCTTTATTAGGTTTAATCTTTTATGACACAAAAGTAACTGTAATGAATAGAGTTTTGAATGCCACTGTCCAAAGAACTGCTGATCACGCAGCCCCAGAAATCACCCTGGATCCCTTGGAAATCGTTGGAGGTATGAGAAACGTTGATCCTTTTCAAAATCCATTGTAATCCATTGCAACAAGTCAGATCTGTTTTAACCACACTCAGATGCTTACTAATGCAAAATACTCCAAGGATGGGGATTTTATTTTCTTCTTTTGTTTTTAAATAGGGGAGATCCGTTCTTCAGAAAATTCCTATTTCTGTCAGGCAGCAAGACAGCTAGCCTGTGTGCCATCCTCGCAGCTCTGCGTTAAACTTGCCAGTGGTGGAGACCCTACGTATGCTTTCAACATTCGGTTCACAGGGGAGGAGGTTCATGGAACAAGTAAGTCAGGATTACAGAGTTACCAGCCTGAGTGACATCAGGTACAGTCGTGAGAACTTACTCCAGGTGGAGTGCAAGTTTTCACCAGAATGTGGCTTGTTAACTTTAAGGGGCAGCGTTACCTTTAGTGTTTGTAGTCCTGCAGATGGAAAAGAATGAAGCTTCCAAGAACTAAGTAAGCTAGATGGTTAATTTTCATATTTTAGCTAATACAGCAGGAAGTATGTGTGCCTAGGCATGTGACTTTGCTAACTAGAGCAAATCAATATAAAGTAATAGTAAGTTGTTTGAAGCATAGGGAGAGCATTTAGTAAGAACGTCTCTTCAGGTTGTTTTGATGGGCAGTCATGCTAAACCCAGACTGTGCTGATAACAAAGATTTTTTTTTTTTTTTAAGCACTTTCTTGGTATTAATGAGCTGGGTAATGCTACTGTGGTTTTTATTATTAAAGTGATGTGAGATTGTATAGCCAATAGATTAAGATACCATTAAATACTAGTATAGGATACATTATCAAACGTAGCTGTCAAGGAGTATGCAAGCATTAACCATTAAAAATGGTCATGCTGAAGTGAGGTGATTTTGAGAATTGTTTTCAGCTTGCCATCAGAAATATGAAGTTCAGCTTGTCCCAGCCAAGCTGAAGAGAGGGTGAGTATGGTAAGGGTTTTGTTGCTTTAAGAACTGTCCTTAATTTTTGCAGTAGATAGCATTAAGATTGCATCTTCCTCATTTTTTGTGAGATGATGTACAGTATTTCTTGTAATCATTTCAATAATTCTCATGTGACTGGTTAAAAGAATGAACCTTTTAAAGGAATAGACAATTAACTGCCCTAATTTCAGCTAACCGGTACAGAGACAGACTCTTCATGACATAGGAGTACTACTTTTCAACAGAAAGTGTTGAGCAATAATCTTACTTTATTAAACAAGATTATTATGCCTTCTCTTCTCTTGACACTACACTTTAATTTGTGCGGTTTCATTTTGTAAGATCTTCTTTATGTGGATGTTGTCCAGCTCCTTTTGGATATTGACTTTCTTTGGGGGTGCTGGCTCCCTTGGATGCTACATGGGTTGCATGTACTCCAGGAAGAGACTTGATTTAACCAAGAGCCAAGAAAATCTTGCTTTGCAGATCTGTTGAATAATTGATAGGGTATTGAGGCAAAATATCAACTGTGTGTCGAAGAAGAAAATTGATCGCTGCTATCTAAATTAATGCAGTCTCTGTGTACTGATTGTAATAGGTCCTTTTTGGAGATTCATGGGGGTATACGGAGTTAGAGAAGAAAAGCCCCAAATGCACTTCTCATATTACCAACTAGTGCCATCTATCAAATTGTGTAAAGGAAAATTCTTGTCAGTGTGCACTTATTAGCTGAACAAAGGGCTCCTTGATGCCTTCTCTCGAGGGGAATTCTTTTCTTTTTAAGGTCTGTGGTGGTTATTGACAGTATCTATAAAGAGATAAATGTTATGTCCACAGCTCAGCATTTGTAATGATTTCCGATGCATTGCCTCACTGCTTTTAGCTGTGGAAATGCTCTGTCATTATGAAGACAGCACTATTCATCTTCTAATCAAGTAACGAATTCCATTTGCAGGCCAACTGGCGTAACAAATGTTTGTGCTAGTCTTACACATACAGTGCTGGGAGACAAAGCAGCAGTTTAGGAATTTAACAGGAAGCAATTAAATGAATATTTTTTGCATGCAGTTAAACTATTTAAATGTGGACTTGCACGTGAGTAGTAGGCTGGCATGGCTGGCAGCTGCCCGACCTTTGTTTAAGCCACGTGTCTGTGTGGCCAGAGAGGTTAAGCATGTAATTTAAGGCATGAAACACGATTTCAAGGAGAACGGCAAATCCTGGATTAAAAGGCAGTGGTAACAAGCCTCAGAGGGCATTTCATTATTTTGCCCCTCTCTTTTTCAGGTGGATCTTTCCGTCACTTCCTTTGGCAAGTTTGTAAAGAGTTACAGAGCTCCTCGCTCTCCCTTCTCCTGTTGTGCCCGAGCTCTGCAGTCAATAAGAATAAGGTGTGATATCTCAATGCAAGAAATGAAATTGCTTTTCTCTTTTTGAATGCATGTGTTTGACCAGGAGTAGAACACATTTGGTTAGCGATACAGAGGGAAGCTTCAGATCAACAGCCTATGTGATCATGTCTAACCAGATAGGTCTCACATGCCTGATAGAACTGAAAATGACTGTTGATGAATACCCCGTTGCACTTCAAGTGGCACTGCAGGTACTTGAAGAAGTAGCCAAGTAGTCAAAACTGCAAAATGTAGCAGAATTAAGACTCCTGGTCAAAATACACTTAAAGTGAATCTGGTTCAGTTGTCTGATTTGGAGATTGTCTGTCCCAAACTAGCAAAGTCACATTCTGCTGGTATTACTCTGGGAATGTCACCAGGAAAGTCAGTTGCATTGCTAGTAGAGTAAGACGCTCCATCCGTGCTATTTTATTCATATTTAGTGTCCTCCTATTTCATGCAGTAGATATATTATAGAAACAAGATAAAGCTTATGGCTCAAAGAATTTACAGTAGTTGAGGTGTAGGTCCTTCGCAGGAGTATTCACAAGGTAGGAAAACGGCTCGTTTTCCACAAGACCAACTACGTAAGCAAACCTGGCTTTGTATATCCAGACTGTATTTCAGACATGTGCCACAACTGAAAGACTCGGGTATCAAACTGATAATACAAATACAGAAAAGTCCTGTGAATGCCGATTAACAGAGCTTGTAAAAGCAGGGCTTTCAAGGAAACCAACTTTATGGTATTGTTTTTGATCATCAAGTGATAAGATAATGTGATATGATTTCACTGTGTAATATATATAGACTCCATCCCACGCTTGAGAAAATCCTTTTGTAGCCAGCTAAGTAGTATTCATCATGTTCAAATCAGTATTTTCACAAGCCTATTAACTTGTGGACCTGCAGGGTATGCACGAATTTTTAAAAACTGGTTTGTGTGCTCTATTCTGTTTTCTTCTTTTCTAAAGGGGAAGTATATTTTGACGCCTAGCCCTATAACCTATGCGGAGGAGCAGTTATTCCATTTCTTTGGGCAGCTCTTGGGTATTGCAATTCGAGCAGATGTTCCTCTGCCACTTGACCTCCTGCCCTCCTTCTGGAAGACCCTGGTAGGAGAGCCACTGGATCCTGACGTTGATCTCCAGGAAGCTGACATCCTCACCTACAACTATGTCAAAAAATTTGAAAATGTAAGTAACTTTTTTCTTTTCCCTCCTTTTTTTTTTTTCCTCAGAGTTTCCCCCATAAGCATGTTGTTCTAGAAGCAGCTAACTTTACTGCCTGCCCTAAATAGTAGTGGTTGGCTTCATGGCTAGCAGATGTCTTCATGTGAGCAGGGTTGTGAAGTGTTTTGACTGATCTTGGCTCCAGGATTTTACATCCTGATGGCTTGGAAAAGCTGCTCAGTCTCCTCTGCTGCCAGGTACAGTGGAATTAAGGCTTCTGAAATGTTTACTGGAACTTGGCAGTGCTAAACCAGAAAATAACCCACCAAAGCAATTACTGGCTTTCACTGTCTGTGATGTCTCCAGATGACAGAATGAGTGCACTTTGTACGTTGTGGTGATACCTTAAATGAGTCACAAGAATAACACGGTACGGCATGCTGGTCACCAGATACTAGTCTTGCGTTTCGTGACAGATAAATGATGAGACAGAACTGGAAGCTCTGTGTGCAGAAATTGCTTCTCAGCATCTAGCAACAGAGAGCCCGGACTGTCCTAACAAGCCATGCTGCAAATTCACCTACCTGACCATGACAGGGGAAGAAGTGGAGCTTTGTCCCAGAGGCAGGCACATTCCGGTGGGGTAAGTAACAGCCGCCTTAGCAGGACGTTGCACTGGGTTACATGGGAAAGAAGCATCTCTAGAATAATTTTCCAAGCACCAGGCTCTGCAGAGATGCTTTTGTAACAAGCTGAAGGCTGGAACGATCTGGGAAAGCTTTACATTTGTTGGCAGAAACTTGGAATCACTAGGGCTATTTACTGCCTTTTGTTCTGTAAGAAACAGGCAGCTGAGGAGCCGTGCTTATTGGCTGATTGCTGGCTTCACTAAACAGCCATGGTTAGGAGGCTTGTGAGAAAGGGGCAAGCATGAGAGAAGAGGAAGAAGCTGAGGAAAGTGGAGTTAAATTGGGAAGCATCAGAATGCAAGTAGCTTAATGCTCACTCTCGATTATTCCAAAGTGGAATCTCCCCATAAAACCCCTCCGTGTGTAACGGTCTGGGGTAGGGCGAGAGGGCTCTCACACGCTCTGCTTTTTTGTCCTGAATCTCTGCCCTTGCAGGTGGGAGAACAAGGACGTGTATGCAACAGCGATCCGGAACTTGAGGATGCGTGAGCTGCAGACTCCCGAGTGCATGACTGCAGTGCGTGCTGGGCTGGGTTCTATCATTCCCCTGCAGCTTCTGACTACACTGACCCCTCTAGAGATGGAGCTGAGGACATGTGGGCTTCCCTACATTAACCTGGAGTTTCTCAAGGTGCGAAGAACTGCAGCTTCTTTGGCAAAACTTACCTGTCTGACACACAAAGGAGAGGACCCTCCCATGCGGGAGGTGTTAGGGGAGGATCTTCTGCTTGCGGTATAGCCAGGATGGTGCTTGTGGAACGCTGGCCTGTACTCGGACACCCTCCCGCTCTGCCCCTCAGGGAAGTTTTTTAAGATTTCATTGGATTCAGGAAAAAATAGGACCGGAGCTTGTTCCAGAGAGGAATAGTGAATTTACTTTTTAACATAAAATTTTTAATCTGTCTCCATTTTATTGAGCTTTATTCAATATTTGCCACTTGAGCTAAGGGCTGAAAGCGCCATTGCCCTGATTTTGAGTTGCAAATAGTTTCTGAAAATCTAAAACTGATCTGTAACAGACAACTTCTGGTCCTAAATACTTTCATTCTGTTACTGTAAGAATTATGCCATAAAAAGAACTGTTCTTTTGTGAAGTTGTATAACATGCTCAACCACGGGTGTTAGCATTGTTTTGCGTTTTCCTTGAACAACGGCAATGCTGAACTACCCCAGTACTGCATATTAAACAAAAAGTAATGTGCGCTACCTGCACTAGAAGGACACACACCAAGACAAGCCTGTTACAGAAGTTGATGGGCTAAAAAGATACAAAACCACGTACATTAACACTCTACCGTGGCTGGATTTCCGAATTGCTTTGAAAAGGCAGGAGAACTTGGGGAGATGGGTGTAGTTCGCCTCCCCTTCCATCCTTTTAAAGTGTAAGTGGGGAAGATGTATGAAGGAAGAAGGCGGCAGCAGCAGACATCTTGCTTGCTTTTCCCTTAGGCACACACCATGTACCAGGTGGGCTTGATGGAAACCGATCAGCACATCGAGTTTTTCTGGAGCGCGTTGGAGATGTTCACTCAGGAGGAGCTCTGCAAGTTCATAAAGTTTGCCTGTAACCAGGAGCGAATCCCCTTCACGTGTCCTTGCAAGGACGGAGGCCCTGATACTGCCCACGTCCCGCCATACCCCATGAAAATAGCCCCCCCTGACGGAGCTGCAGGTGCGTTTGCCCTCTGTCTCCGAAGGCAAAGAAAATCAGTTCTGCTTGCATCATGGTTCTAGCTTTCGGTTCCCATTTTTTTAATTTAAACTTCTATTTAATGCATAAAGAGTGACAAAAGAGGGGCAAGTAGTTATGGCTGTAAGTGAGAAGAGAGAGAACTTGTTTATAAACTGTGTAAAAATAAAATATAAAATAACTACTTAAAACTTGGCCCTCTAGAGACAACAGGAGACTTTGTATAGTATTTGTCTCGTATGCTTTTAAAATGGTTGGACTACCAGAAAAACACCGGCCTGAGGACTGATGGGGAAGCACGGCAGTATTTAAGGTTCAAGAGACGCATGACGGGCAGGAATTTTATTTCGATACTTCTTAGCAAGGGGCGTGGGGGAAGGATGCTTTTGGAGAATAAGGTGAAAAG
Source organism: Harpia harpyja (assembly GCF_026419915.1). Classification (NCBI taxonomy): domain Eukaryota; kingdom Metazoa; phylum Chordata; class Aves; order Accipitriformes; family Accipitridae; genus Harpia; species Harpia harpyja. The sequence continues at coordinate 32,767,780 of NC_068948.1, forward strand.
CAGTGGGCGTGTTCACACCCTTTCTGGCGCTTCTTCCCCCGCAGGTTCTCCAGACTCTCGGTACATCCGTGTCGAAACATGCATGTTTATGATCAAACTTCCTCAGTACTCCTCGCTGGACATCATGCTGGAGAAGCTCCGATACGCCATCCACTACCGGGAGGATCCGCTCAGTGGCTGAGCGGGAGAAGGGGATGCCTAGAGGTGACTGTCTGGATTGTTTCATGACTCTGCTGACGTTGGAAACCCTTCAGTTCACATAAAAATACCTCCTGTAACACTGTGTGATGAGCTGGAGGTTAATTTATTTTCTGAACTTTTGTTCCCGTTACAACAATTACTGGAAGACTTACATTTTGTATTTGTAGACTTTGTGGTGGACTGGTTATTTTGCTGCCTTGTTTGTGGAATATTTGTAGGATAGTTTAGTAAAGACCAGTTTGTGTATTATTTAATTTTGAAAAACCTTTAAACATGTACATTTCTAATTTTGTAATTTAGAACGATCTTATCCATGCAAACATAACAAAAGTGAGGGCGTTCTGAGTTCGGGAGCACTCAGAGGTGAAAGCTTGTAGATCGCTCTTCCCTGAAACATTTTTGAGTACAAAAACAGAAAGAATCTGGTGTGGGGAGAGAGTTACTGCTTGGCACCCGCAGGAACAGAGCATGGTACCTCTTCTGTCACAGGCAGAGAACGTGCAGAATTTCTAGCACTTGCTTGAGTTTTAGAGCAGAAAATATGCTGCCAAACTGCATGTTTACGTTTCCACTGTTTTCTTGTAACTTTTTGAACTATAAGCAAGCACATGGGTTGGCTGCCACAGTTAATTTGGGGCTTCAGCTAGACACTTTTGATGAGGAAGATTTATAATGGAAAGAACAGTGAAAGGACCGTAATTCAGTTGGGTTCTTGCCCTAGATGTTCCTGAATGTCTGCTTCGCTTAGTAACAAAATAATTTCTTGTAATTAAAGTATTAGCAGAAACAAAATGGCTTTTCTCTGTATGGTGTAAGATACCACAGTTCAAGCTTCTCATCTGTGACTTTATCCTATTTCCGAACAAGCTTTCAGAATAATCACTGCGTGGTTAACCACCTGGAACTCATTTTTGTACTCAAAAATGATCTTTGATCTACGAGCCAATTATCCTAGAAATGCAAGACGCAAGAGGAGGATGAGGTGGGGGGGAAAGGCACAAAGTTACGTGTTAGAAGATAAAGCTTCTATTTTCTGTGGAAAGATAAGAGCAGACTACAGAGAGAGAACAATCCTCCAGGTTTAACTTTTGTATGTTGTGAAAATACGTTCTGGGGTGGTTTCAAAACACCACATCAACACGTGTATCTTCCTTTACTCGTATAAAGCGGTTGCCCTGCACCGGGTGCATTTAAAAGTACGACATTGCTTTGTTCACCGCTTAGAACCCGGCACAAGTGGGAATCACCTGCGTGCTAAAGAACCGAAGAGAACACGCTGCGGTCACCGCTGTGCTGCTCGGCTCAGTACTCGATGTAAGTTAAGTGCCAGTACTGAGCTATGCGTTTGTTATTTTCCTTCTGATGTGCTTCGCGCGCATCAACCACACGAAAGGTCTACGATGAGGTATGTGTAACTGTACTTTAAGGTTGGTATTCTATGTCTCTTTGGAAGACAACATATGCTAATTTGGCTCGTCAGTGGTAATGGGAATCGAAAAAGCTGTATTTATTGTATATTATTGTGAATATTGGGAATGGTGAGTGTGTGGTACTTGGAAGATAAAATGTGAGTAAGAGAGAAAAGCCTAAACAAGCGTGTATATTCTTGTTCTTCTGTGAGCGAATGGAAAAATGTGTGTGCAACAGTTGTAGAGATAGTTGTTGGCATACAGAGTCTCCAAATCCTGTGGTTAGGAAAGCTGTGTTACCCTTCTATTGCATATTGCCCTTCCAAAGGAACAGATACATGTAGGAAGAATATTTACTCTTGAATCTTGTCCATTTCCTGGTAGAAGCATATACGTAGCCGAGAAATCACTCGGAGTAAGCGCAAACACACGTGGAGTTTACAGAGACCGAGGGGAAAACTAAGCAGAAGGAATGGCTTGGTGCCGGTTTCTTCCCATCCGGGACGCGTGTTCCCAAACAGGTGCCGCAAGGAAACATGAGGATTGCCAGCTGAATTTCACGGCAGAACCGTCGCTGCTGACAGCGATAGGTTCAGGGTTTCCTCCTAGCGATTGGATCGTGGGTTTGCGCTGGGTTTCAGTCACCCATTTCAAGCCCTTGATGCTTTGGGTGGACTTGCAGTGCAGTCAAACACCTCACTCGCAGGGGTTGGAGAACTCGGTATGCCAGCGTTTTCCAAGGCTATGACTACAGCTGTGAGTAAGAAACTGCTGCTAATGTCTGTCTTCTCCTTCCAGAGAGCACATTTGAGTGGAACGTATCTGCATCTTGGCCCTGAAAAGCGTGCTGTAAAGTTACTTGATACATATTTATTACAATTAATTATTTATGATGACAAATAACAAACTTTTAGTCAATGCTGTTTACACCTTGCTGTGTAAATGAAGCTTCTTATACAGGAAAAATGTCACACCAATAAATAACCTTCATCAACTTTGGGGTTTTTTTTTTTGGTTTGTTTTTTTTTGGTTTGTTTTTTTTTGGTTTGGTTTTTTTTTTTGGCTTTTTTTTTTGTCCACATTACTGGGAAGGAAGTGCTGCAGTTGTTTGACTGTAGCTCAAATGGCCTTTTAATTAAAGCTTTTCTAATCATCATTACTTCCTTGTGCTTTAAATGAACTTGACATTGTCTGTAATAGGCTTGTTTGTCAAAGCAAAGATTGGTTTGTGATGATTTTTTTTTTTTTAATATATATTCATTCAGAATGTAAAATTATACTAAACATTGGAAAAACTCTGGAGCTGGGTATTAGTTCTAGCTTGGTGTGTGTCCATCTTGGTACCGTACACAGCATTAACCTGTTAAGTGCTCTTGGCCATAGCGTGTACACTTGCATAAAGGAGATTCTTAACATCCCTTTAGATGTATTGTGTCCTTATTTGGGGCTGGAAGTAATGAAGGAAATCCTCCACTGCTGAAGCTGCATTGATGCAGAGGATTAGAACTGCTAGAAATTGAAGTTGCAGGTTACCTGCTTTTAAATCCCACTTTTATGGGTTAATACACTGTAATTTGTATTTACTTGGAACAGAAATGTAAATATTTTGTACAAAAGGGAAAGCAAGCACAACGGTTGCTAATATTTCTCTTAAGGGAGAACTGCGGTGTTTCTCATGCCTGAGGAATAATGCGGACTAAGCCACATTGTCAGCTTGGTAGTTAGTTATTCTTCATACTGATGATTTCTGAACCAAGGCATCCTGTTAACCTTCACAAACCAGAAGAGCCAGCTTAGATTCCCTTACCTTGCCATAGCAGTTTTCCCCAGAAATGCCAGCACAAGGTTGGTTGCCACCTGTTTTTAAATACCTTTATTCTGCTTTTCTTGTATAAATAAACGCTTACATTTGGTGGAAGCGTCCGTAAAATGTCTTTATTTTAGAAGCAAGATCACATCAGCCATCGTTAGTGCCTATGCTGCAGCTTGTGGGACAGGGCTGGCAGCAGAGCCAAGGCCTCCAGTAACAGCCCTGCCCTCGAGGGGTGCACTGGCTCATTAGCTTTGCCTAATGCCACCTGCTCTACCCAGTTAATTAGGCTGATGCCCATGGTCATTATCTAGGACCTGCCTGTTCCACCTTTTGCATTACCAATTCCCAAAGCACAAGGGCTGTGAAAGCAAATGACCAAAGAAAGAGCCAAAGCAGGTAGTAACAGTGGAACACAAATTAACAGAGCCTGCTGCCTGCCGTTCTGAGTTGGCCACTGCCAGGTGTGGGGTGGTCACCTCACCCTCACATCACTTCACGCGATAAGATTTTTTTTTACTGCACCGTGTTTTGGGACACCATGAGATAAATGTCATTACATAGAATTTAAAAAGCACGGACTGACACAGCATTAAAAAGCATTTTACAAGACAGCCCCGGGCTCAGCGCTTACCCCTCCGCCAGTGACCGTGTCCTGGGCACCTGGTAACACTGGAGGAGGTGCAGCTGGCAGCACAGGCCCCTCTAGCCCCCCGGGCCACAGACAGCTTCGCTGGGCTGAACTGCAGCCCTGGGGAGACCCAACGTTAAGCTCCAGGAACAGGTTCAGCCACAAGGTCTCCAGTGCTGCTCCATCACCCCTCCCTTCGGCTCTTGCTGCCGCAGAGGGCATGTTGAGCCAAACCACTTGATTCAGTCCCTGATCCCAGGCTGAACCACCCTGACCAAACTGCCCCTGCGGTGCTGGGTCTTCTGGCCTCCGCAGGACTCGTGTTAGCTCCTAGGCCCACCTCTTCCCCGGCGGCGTCCTGGCTGATGGCTTGATCTTGTTTTTCATCTCTTGGTGCTGTCTTAAGAATAACGAACTAGCACAAGAGCAGCAGGACACAGGCTTGAAGCTCAGTATGTCAAAAATTCGCTGGGTGTCACAAAGAGCCAGTATGGAAACAAAACCCAGGTGGTTCCCAGGGTAGAAGAAGTGTATTTGCTGTCTTGTGACAGTGCTAGTATAGATCACGGAAGTAAAAATCTGTAGTATACTCTCACAAATTAAAAATACACACACATATAAAATGATCACTTGCCTGTAAAAATTTAAATTCATAGAAAGTCTTCAATGACACAGCAATATAGGAATTTACTTGCGCTCGGATAAATAAGTACTATAGCACGTAGTAATAGTGCGTAGAGTGCTAAACACATTTTTTGTAAGTGGTGGATCACTTCTCCTCTGGACGTCCAGATGCTGGGCTCTGGGCTTTTGCCTCAAGGGAAGGAGGAGAAAAAAAAAAAAAGTAAAAATGCTGTTTTCAAAGAGTACTTGATAAAAAGCAATTGACAAAAACCTCACTGAAGCAGGAAGGTCTGTAAAATGAGCTCATTGTCCTGACAAAACCATCACGAGGGGCAACAGCCAGGCACTGCCCTCTCTTCCCAACCAGTCTCGCTCACGGGACGAGCCAAGCATGCAGCAATTCAGCAGCACCTGAACCCTCGGCACTTTAAAACACTTGGACACCGAGAGACTGGAGAGGTGCCTGTTGAAGCGCTCTGAAACACAGGCGTCGAATCCACACCTGATCACAGAGTGAAGCACCGTTCTCCCACGCTGCACTGAGCGCCTTACCTTTGTGTTCCTGCGCCTGAAGCCGACAGGACCATCCGACATCCCGAGGTTCTTTCCTTCTCTGTTGCTGGTGCTGTAGAAGAACAGGGACACTTTCAGAGGAAGCAAGCCTACCCATTTCAGTGCTCTTACTGCTAAATAAACACAGGTCCTTCACACCAGGGAGGCTTTGGAAGTCCTAGGAAGAGGCCCTTCATGCTTCTCCTGAACCCTGAGCTAGTCATTTTTGTAGCAGAAGAACCAGATCCTCTTCAAAGAGCAAAGAGAAAAGCTAAGATGAGCGCGCTATAATGGACAGGTACCAAGGCATTATCCTACATTTTCTTCCAGTGATCATTTTGTCCGTTCTATTTTGCTATAAAAGCCCAAGTTTGAAACTCAGATAAGCACCAGCCAAATTAAACTGAGTGAAACCCTTTCAGCCACAGGCAAATAGGAGGGAATCCAGATTTGTACCATGAGGAGATGAGGCAGAGGACTGGAATGGATTTGTCACTATTGCTGCTGTTGGGTTGCTGCCATCTGAAGATCAGAATGCACCAGGTCTAAAGCTGCGTTCCCACTTTCAGCGCAGCAAAACTTGCTCCTACAGTGCCACTGATCCCGTACCCTTTAGGGCAGGCCCAGTGTGGCTGCTTGATACAGAAGGCAAAAGCGTTACCTTGGTTGGGCTGGAGAAGTTCTCGAGAAGCTGGATGTGAAGGCTTCTGAATGAAAGTTCTGAGTAGGTCTCACATGTGGCGTTGTCCCACCTGCAGATCCACTTGCACCTCTGTTCTTCGGTCTTCCCTCGTTGCCAGCCACCTTCCTGGGCTTCCCTCTCAAGTCGGGAGCATCGCTAGCTCTCACTGAAGAAGACAATGGTGCGTTCCTGGCGTTTGTGGTATTACTCGGCGACTTGGTCCCTCGTGCAGGATAGCTGAGCCTCTGCTGCCCAAAGCCTTCTGCGCACTGAGGAGAAACATCTCCTGACAGGATAAAAATACAGCGCTTAATAGGAATAGTAAATGCAGCACAGGGCTTCATAACCAAGATCTTTGAGGATACTGAATTCCAGTGATTTAATCTTTCTTGCATAAAACTAGACCAATGGTAGTATATCAAAGATTTTTAAAGTTTGGAGACACAACAGGGTAACAACATTTATTCAGCTTGGAACACGTGCAGTGTTCCTGCAAATGTAAAGGAAAAATTGTGTGTTAAGTCTGTGTTTTGCCCACACCTTGATGCCTGATTCGTCTCCGAGCCAGCTCTGGTGATTCTCTTCTCTCTCTGTTGGCTTGAGGAGACAGCAGCTGCTGAGCTGGAAAGCTGGCTGCTGGGCTGGCTGGCCGCAGATCACAATGGTGCTAAAGCAAAACATACATCGGACTGTTTAAATGACAGCTCATTCAGACTTATTCCTGTAAAAACTCTGCAGAGTATTGCCCCTCAAAGATTCAGGTTAGTATGGAATTGTTTTTAGGAAGAGGCAGATATTGCTTGCAGGCACCCACATGTTCTCTTACACAGAGCTTAGGAATAATTACTAGCTATCACAGGACCTAAGCAAAAATGGAACTGGCAGTGTGAGCTGGTCCTGCTGAACAGAAGCACCCTGTATTTGGGGCCTCGCTGCCAGCCAGCCAACAGCCCTACGCTCTCTTATTCAGCCTTCTGCCTCTCACGCCTAAAGATGACCCTGCAAAGCCAGTCCCAAGCATGGGGAAAGCAGCCCTGAAGTACTGTCACTATAGTTCTGATCACGTTCCCAATATCAATCTGGTATCAGTGCCATCATAAAAACCAAATCCAAGGACAAAAATCAAGTTGAAAGTTGTTTCCAAGTTACGCTGCCCCCAGTAGTGCCCCTGTTGGCTCTCCTGGTTATAAAGTCATGTTTTTCTGCAGGTTAATTACACCAAGGAAAAACAAAACAAGAAGATAGAAACGCACAGGACACAAAAAAAAAATGAACTAGAAAGGAAAACATTTGTTACCTTTGTTAGATACCAGGAATACTATGTGGAACACAAAACTTTAAATACAGGGTGTCCATTTCATGGTTTGCAAACAAACTATATTGTTGCAACTCGGCTCCAGTCGCTAATTCTTAACAAGTCCTGATTATCGTAGACGAACTTCACCAAAAATATTAGAAGCTGATAGATAAAGCAGTCTTTGTGTTCTGCATTTCCAAAATAGTTAGATAGGGTGAGGGAAAATAACAAAAAAAGTCTTCCAACAGACAACTGTAACAGGAAGTGGATGGGACTTCTTTGTGTCAAGCACAACTATTTAGCAAAGGATAAGCTATGAAATTTCATCAGATCTCATTTCTATTAATACTGATTTTACTGTCACCTAGGAGAGAAAAGGCCCAGAAAAACAAACAAAATACAGCTTCACTACTTTGTTAGTTAGGACTGTAAGAACGTGAAAGAAACAGAAAATGAGGAAGCCCAGCATTTTCGTAACTTGTCTGTAATAGTAGCAAATTCCAGAGGACTCTCTTCCACTTGCACACCACCCCCCGAATCCGCTCTTTAGGCATACAGAAGCATTAAAGCACCAAGTGGCCCAGTTGGTATCTGTCCAGCATTCTTGGAAAGCAGTAACAGCCTCAGCAGTACCAAGACCTGGTGTTCTTTCTGTATGAGAAGTATGAGACAGCAACGTATAGAAGAATCGGAATACCCCAGTAAGCACTCTGCAGCACCCATCACTTCATAAAACCACCACTTCTCTCAGGCTGAGCTTCTGATGTATTCGCGCTCTTACCCTTTCCCTCTCTCTTTACATCTACCCTCTGAGACGCTTGTGTTCCCCTCCCACCTTATCTATGATTCATATATCCTGGTTTCAACATAGCTTTTATGTACAAGTCAAACATTTCTATTGTGCAATTTCAGGGCCTTTTGTTTAGCTTTCGTGGTAAGTGCTTTCAAAAATAATTGTTATTTTCCAATAAGAGCCTCAGCATACCACATTTTCGATGGGACCCAAGAGGCTTTGTTTAGCAAGATCTGACATGGGGGACAGTTACTTGGATTCCTGAAACGTGCCACAACAAGAGGCCACAGGAACAACTGGATGTGACACAACAGATCAAGTTCTGCTTAGTACCTGATGATGAAAGAGTGTCTCCTCTTCTAGTTGGATGCCACAAAATTCACATGGAATCATAATGTTTCCTTCTGCCTGGACAGCTTGGGGCTGGGATGAAGAGCAAGACCTACAGCTTTTGGACCCAATAGCACGCAGACCATCATGTTCTCGTGGATTTGGAGAACTTCTTTTACTGAATGAAGCAAAGGCACTTGCTGGGTTACAACCTGTCTGTTATGCAAGCAACACGGAAAAGTTAGTTCTCCTGTTGAGCATAGATGGACTTTAAAACCCATGCTTTGCAAAGATCAAATTGCTAGAGTACTCACAGTATCACTCAGTGAAGACTGCACCCTTTTTTGGTCATGGTAACAGAAAAAAGTCTTTACTGCAAACCCCTAGATACAATACAAGAAAGTACTAAACCTGGTGAAGAATCAGATCTTCGGCAGGGTAGAGCTCCTCACAAAATTCACACGGCAACATGATGATCTCATTGTCTGCAAAGTAAGTAACGGTTATACCCTCCACCACGGAGAAGTCTAATGCAGTTGGACCAACTTATCTTCAAAATTCCTAAGCAACAGACTATTGTTCTGTGCCGCAGGACAGCAACCAGAGCAAATGCTAAGGAAACAATTACTCTAGTCCCACTTGCTGAATTTCACATATGCAAATTCACGTCACCCAGAGCGAGAACAAGGTTTTGGGGTCAAAGATATATCGAATGGTCTGGTAAAAGCGCCTATTACTGCCTTCAATAAATCCTTTAGTACCACTTCTCCTTTCAAAATAAGCTGGCACTTCAGGTCTCCCCCATATCCTCCCTTCCTGTGATGTTTACTTCAACAAGAAAGTTGTCTCCTACTCAGTTGTTACGAAGCTCTCGCCACATATCAAGGGCAGAGGTTCACTATAGCTTTTATTTCTTCTTCCCGTGCTGTCTTGTTTGAAATAAACCATTTAAAACACTAATATTGCTAAGTTTTGAGGGAGCAGAGGATAAAATTTAGAAAGGAAGGAAGAATGGTACTCATGGAGAGTCTAATCTCCTGTGTATTAACTATCTAAAAATGATTTAGAGGTGTCCTGGTTTTGGCTGGGATAGAGTTAATTTTCCTGCTAGTAGCTGGTACAGTGCTGTGTTTTGAGTTCAGTATGAGAATGATGTTGGTAACACGCTGATGTTTTCAGTGGTTGCTAAGTAGTGTTTAGACTAAGAAGTCAAGGATTTTTCAGTTTCTCATGCCCAGCCAGCAAGAAGGCTGGAGGGGCACAAGAAGCTGGGAGGGGACACAGCCAGGGCAGCTGACCCAAGCTGGCCAAAGGGCTATTCCATACCATGTGACATCATGCCCAGTACATAAACTGGGGGGAGTTGGCCTGGGGGCGGATTGCTGCTCGGGCACTAACTGGGCATCAGTCGGCGAGTGGTGAGCAATTGCATTGTGCATCACTTGTTTTGTATATTCCAATCCTTTTATTATTATTTTTGTCATTTTATTATTGTTATTATTATCATTATTATCATTATTAGTTTCTTCCTTTCCGTTCAGTTAAACTGTTCTTATCTCAACCCACAAGTTTTACCTTTTTTCTTCCGATTCTCTCCCCCATCCCACTGGGTGGGGGGAAGTGAGTGAGAGGCTGCATCGTTGCTGGATGGGGTTAAACCACGACAAGCGACTCATTTTGACATTTTAAAATACCTAGGTAATATCTGACATTCCCAACCCAAGAATCCTCTCTTTCCTTCTCCCTTCCCTCAAACTTTAAGGAAAAAAACCCCACCACAACAGCGTTTATACTCACTTTTTATGTGCTTTGATGTGCTAAAAGCCACTAAAGAGTCACAGGAGAAGATATTTGACTTGTCTGTTTCATTAAGACAGGCAGATGGCACAGACTCTTTGGTGTAGTAGTTTTCCCAGAAATCACTGGGAATTTCAGCTGCAGTATTATTGTGAGGATTATTCTCATTTTGTAGGCTAAGAGCCAACACGTAGTCTAAATCGGCATTCCAGTCTTCATAAAGGGAAGAATGAATGTTTTCATTTCTCTCCAACTGCTCCAGTTCATCCTCTTCAAAAGATAAATACCATAAATTTGAGAGAACGTTAAGCCTGCCACAAGCAGTTCCATTCTGGACATTAGACTAGCTTCACCATGAGAGTTTCACATGTGCACATGTGGACACTCACGGAGTTCAGTGTTTCAAAGCCTAGAAGGACACCTGTATCAAATTCAGGAGGAAGAAGGAAAACAGTCATCCTATTTTTGTTTGTAACAAGCCAAAAGGGAGAACAAGAAGAAAGTCATTCCTCTTACTCCAAAAGCTTGAACTTAAGCTTCTTGGGAGCTTTACAAAGTCACTGAGGAACCTTCTGTGACCTAGACTGTGAACGAGGTCCAATCAATATACTGTAGTCTTATCCCTTTTACAAAGCTGAAACACTTCAGCTTTGTTTTTACAGTATATTGATGGGAAAACAAATTCTTTTTAATGAGATTACGTTTGACAACAGTGGGAATTATAGATGTACAGAAGAAAACCCTGAAATGTTTTCTGGTAGGAAAGCTACACCGAAAAGAAAACCAGGGTTCCAGAACAGGGCCCAAGACAACTGATGATGCCTAAAGACAGGCTAAGTGCTCCTCACCCATGCTGGCCTATTTCAAATCTCTCTGGCATTTCAGTTGTACTGATTACATGAGAATTTTAAACAAAGCTTACATGGGCATAAAAATACTATTTGTGAACGCTCTTTGGAAGTTAGTGTAAGCGGCCTACAAGTTACAGCTCTCCAGCTTATTCAGTTTTATTAACTAAGCCCAGAAGTTATTTCTGCAAGCCGGGCAGTTTTCTACAGCAAAGACTAATTTAGTGTTCTGTGGTGTTAAATCCTCTGAGCAGCCCACAGCATAAAGTAGAGCATAGATTCAGCCGAGAGCTCATGGAAGGGCTATGTCTTTAGTGTGACATGACCCCCTGCACGTGGAGATAAGAGATTAGAAGCTTAGGAAAGAGCAGAGGCATTGACAATAGTCTCAGCTATGTCCAAACAGGATGCTACTGCAGAAATGTGCAGCACTACATATGTGAACCCACATCCAGATCTTACCTACCCTTCTACTTAACTGAAGTACAGGGGAGTGCAGCTGCTAGACAAAACCAGACAGAATTTGCAGTGAGCAAACAACTGCCATTTCATTTTTAAGCTAGATGATACTTTCAGACAGAAGAACAGGCAGTGGACTGGGCTTTCACACCAGGTATCTCAGCAGTCCTCTACTTAGCTGGCTTATAACTTTGCAGTTGTATTCCACACTAAAATAGTCCGTCCCACTCACAGTGCCTCCAGAGCTTTCATTATTCAGTATTTTCACAGAAAGCAATTACAAAACCTTATACCTGGATCAGCTGCCAAATGTCAAATTAGAAGCCAATTACTACTCTTCTCTACACCTTACCTCGCTTTTGATTTCACAGAATGGTAGAACGGTTTGGGTTGGAAGGGACCTTAAAGATCATCTAGTTCCAACCCCCCTGCCATGGGCACCTTCCACTAGACCAGGTTGCTCAAAGCCCCATCTAACCTGGCCTTGAACACTTCCAGGGATGGGGCATCCACAACTTCTCTGGGCAACCTGTTCCAGTGCCTCGCCACCCTCACAGTGAAGAACTTCTTCCTTACATCTAATCTAAATCTACCCTCTTTCAGTTTAAAGCCATTATCCCTTGTCCTACCATGACATGCCCTTGTAAAAAGTCCCTCTCCAGCTTTCTTGTAGGCCCCCTTTAGGTACTTTAGGTTCTTCTTACTGCTGAAACACTTCTTCTGCTAATGTCCTTAAGGGGTTTGTCTCCTACACAGCTGCTATAAATCTGCCTTTCTAGCATGTTGGGCATCCTCCACAAAGGCCCAGCACAGTTACCTGATCTTAGTCGGTTTCTAATGTCTTGAAGGGCATGCAAATCTGCATCCTCATCCTCAAAGCGAGGCACTGTTCTGCTTCCTCTTAATTGTTTCACCTCTTGCCCACAGACTTGAGGATGCTCTTTTAGATCTTTCACCATGATGTTACGACCGCACCCACCACATGTCTCAGTCCTAGCTCCGCAGTAAATTTCATGGTCCTGGAGCTTGTCGAAAGTAAGCTGTATGTCACAGTACTGGCAGAGGGCAGGACGCAGAGGGCACGCTGACACCTGGGAAAAGAAAGAGGGATTATTCTTCACATATGGAGGACTGAGGCAAAGGTGGAGGAAGATTCTCAGTTTGCTTAAGAGTTGAGCGGCCTATTGTTTCTTTAGCCAGATCCAAAGCTACACTAAAGAATAGCCTGGAATAAGATACTATGTGAGAAATGTAAGAACAACGTGTTGTATAACCTGTGTAGTCATAAATATGCCAGCTGAAGCACTCCAAATACTCAGAACTTTTTTTTTTAACCTGTTAACGCTTGGACAGCAGATTCATGTAGTGCTTTTTGAAGTTAGCTTTTAGATATAGTCTTGAAATCCAGTACTAATCACATTTCATTGAGTACTGCTAAAAAACATGTGTTCTATTAAGGAACAGATTTACAGCTTATTTACTACTCAACAAGAATTGCTTGCATATGTTCTTTAGCCTACACTGAATGACAGGTAAGTTGCCCTTCAAAAGGGGTTAAACATAGATGCAATACATGTTATAACTGCAGATGCTGCAATAATACATCATCATTTGCTTTACAAACAAAACTAAAAGCACTACACACAAACGTGCAGGATAAGCTACTTCCAGGGATTTGAACTGGACATATCTTCAAAGAAAATCATTTTTTCCTCAGCAATAAGCAGACTTAGGTGGCACTTCCAGAGTCGTCTTTAAATGAGCCCACAGGAAGGGAAGGTACTGACATTTATAACAAGATTGCCTGTGACAGCATCAACTGGATTCAGAAACTCAGAAAATCCCACTGTGTCCTACTTTAGTCTGTTTTACAAGCTATTTTAAAAGTCTTTTTGGACATAATGAGTTATTAAACCTCACATAATGACTGCAGCAGAGTCAGAAATGGATAATGTTAAAGGAATGAAAAAAGTCAAATTAATCATATTCTGTACTTTTGAAATAGCGTACCATTTTTCATCTTAATCACTAATAAGGACAAAATCACCAATTATCACAGATACCCCTTTGATACAAAGACTTGAGCAGGCTCCACCACTTTCAGGCAGTTTCCAACCACCTTCCCTCAGAGGGTGTGAATTTAGAAAGCATGGTTCAATAAAAAGGACGCATAAATGACAGGTTGGAATCCAGATCTTGGCTGACAGAAAAGCTCTAGAATCAGTGCTTAGAGATACCGTATAGTATCTTCCAAGGGTCTAATAATATAAAATCCACAAACCTCATGATCCTTCAAGAGACTGTTTTCTATCTTCATCCTACACTTGCAGGTAACCTACAATAAACAGACCTCGTCAGATTAATTGCCACAGAAGTCAACAATTTTAGAGGAGAAATTTGTTTCTCACCTGCACATGTTCAGACTCAATATGGTTCTTCATCTCAGATTTTGGGACTGATTCACTGCAGTAGTGGCATACTTCAATATTTCTGCTACAGTGGATTTCATGAATGATGAAATTAGCAGCAGGAATATCCTTTTTGCTATGAGAAAGTCACAGATGTTACTTTGCAGAAAATACAGTGACAACAATTTCAAGCAGTTTTTCATAACAAAAAAAAATCCTAAGAAAGCTTTCTATGAATTCATGGTTTAGAGAATCAAGTAACTAAAGAGGAAGGCAAGCCCAACCAGGCCTCAGAGTTCCTTTACAGGTGGGATATTAACATATGTAGCATGCAAAAGTCACAATTTTCATACTGCATTAAGATAAAATCAAGGTGGATTTATTTCCTTATGTGAAAGACAAATTTTGCAGCATAAACAAGTTACCATCAGGTTCAAGTTAATAAACTAATCAGAGAAGATAAGTTTCTTCCTGAAAATAACTTGGCTATGAGAGGTCAAACAGTGCTCTGCTTGGAAAAAATAAACAACAGATACTGTTAGGCCAGATCTGTTCAGTGAATGATAGCTGTAACCATATTACTCTGTAGCCAAAATTCCCCAACTCACCTCATTTCTAAGATACCCATTTTCCTATCTTGAGGAGGATGCAAGGCTTACAAACACAAAAGGTCCAACTTAGCCCTTATTCCTGCCTCAAGCAGGTAGCATCATTTCTAGATGGATGTATCAAGAAATGCAAGAAATCAGCCCTCCCAAGAAATCAGCCTTCAAAACACCAAAATCAACTTTATAACCTATCATTTAGTGCCTTCCATGTCACAAAGGAAAAACACTAGAGCGGTTCAGTTTTCTGCCTTGCCAGATCCAAAGCAGCCAACAGCCTGGCAAAGCAACAGCGTCCAACAGCAGTGTCTAAACTGCACATACTCACTGCTTGCAAACAAACTAGACTGATGTTGCAAGAAACTGTTTGGATTCCGATGCCTCTTTGAGAGGGAAAAAAAAAGTTAATTCCTTTAGTTCCTTGTATTCAAGATGCAACTTCTGAGATTACATCATTATCTGTAAATGTATTACCAACACTGGAGTTTCTAAAGAAAGCTTCTGAAGAAAGAGAACTGTATCAAAGAGAAACAACTGCCACAACAATATGTACCTATCGATTCTGTTTTTACATCTCTGCTTCTGAGCCACACAGCTGCTAAAGAAAAACTTGGAATCACGTACTTCATGTGTACCCCGCTGAAAACGAAGTCGTTATTTCTATTCGAATACTTTGGTTTCTATCTAGTTCCCTGTTAAGTCAGAAACTTGAGTAAAGGTTGGGAAAATTACTGTGTAAGACTTGACAAGGTAAAACCAAATCCCAAACATTTCTAAAAAGATAGTATGTTCATTATTAATCTGCACCTTCTAGTATTTCACAGCATTTCAAGGGAATATACACCGCTTACTTACTGAATCGCCGAGCTCGCCTGCCCGAAGGAGAGGCACCAACACAGAGACACCCCTGCCAAGCATTCAGTTTCATTTCTTACCAGTTGCCACACAGCCGGGTTTCCGCCTCGCTGACTGCAGCTATAGCCATTTTTTTTTTTGTCCGGGGGCTGAAAGAGAGGCACCCCCTTTCCCTCAGCCCCTCAGCGGCTGGGGGCACCCGCACCTCACCGAGGGCGGGAAAAAGACACCCCCCCCGTTCCCTCAGCGCGGGGGGCCCGGGGCACCACCGGCGGGCGGCTGCTCCCTGCTCTCAGCCGGGGGAGAGGGCCGGGGCACCCCTGCCTCAGGGGAGCGGGAGCGAGGAGACACCCCCGCCCTCGGCAGCGCGGGGCGGCCGGTTGCGGGGGCTTACGGAGCGCGGGGGGGGGGGGGGGGCGGATGCGGATCGACCCAGCCCCGAAAAGGCGAAACGGCAGTCCCGCTGCCCGGGAAACCCGCACCGGGCCCGGCCCCGCCCCGCGCTTCCTACCGGCCTTTTCACCCCCGCCCCCGGGCCGGCCCGGCCGGCGGCTGCGCACTGCGGTTCTGCGCTCTCATCATGGCGGCGCGGGGCCATGTGCAGGACCCCAACGACCGGCGCCTGCGGCCCATCTACGGTACGGACCCCGCGGCCCCTTCGCCCCCGGTCCCCTGGGCCGGCGGGCCGCCCCGCCGCCGCGGTCTCGCGGGGTTGCCCCGGCGGCGCCTGGGGACGGCGCGGAGGGGCCCGCCGGGCGGCCCGGCCCGGCAAGCGCTGGCTGGCTCCTCCGGCGGGGCCCTGCGCTCGCCCGTCTCTCCCGCCCCATCCCCGGCGGCGGGGGAGCCCCGCGCCCCGCTCGGCGGGCAGGCTCCGGGGCAGCCCGCTGCGGGGGAGAGGGGGAGCGCGGCCCCGGCCCCGGCCGTCCCCTAGCCCGGGGGAGGCTCTCGGCCTCCTGTCGCCTTGTTCCTTCCTCCCGCGGGCGCCTCTCCGCCGGACGCCGTTGCCCCGGTCAGCCCGCGGTGTGAGTGGGTGGGTGTGTGTCCGGGGAGCTGCCGCGGAGGCCGGCGAAGCCCGGCCCCGGCTTCCCCCTCCTCCCCCCCCAACACGCCCCCGGGCCGCCCGCCCGGGGCTGGAAGCGGGAGTTTGGCTGGGCCGGGACGGGGGGGGACCCGAGTTCCGTCCCCGCCGCCCGTCTTCCAGCGGGCAGCGGCCCTTTCCTCCGAACTCCCCCCGCCCTGGGGGGGTTGGTCTCCCTGCTCAGGAACCCCCAACCCGCGTGCGGGAGAAGGCGTGGAGGGGCGAGAGCAGCCCGCTCCCAGGCGGTCCCGCTCTCCTCGGGCGGTGGTGATGGTATTGTGCTTCTGTCTCTCGGCCAAGGTAACTTTGGTCGGCGTTTGTTTTCTGCTGCAGAGACGTTAGAAATGGATTAATTCATAAAAGGAGCAAGAGCGGTCACGGAAACCTTAAAGTTGTACGTTGAAGGGTTGTGGCACGGACTAATTGTGGTGTTATGAAAATTAACTGGGAAACAGGAGTGAAGTATTTAGGAGATGGTCTTGTTAAGAAACCTCTTGTATTAAGCTGTTCCCAGATATTTCCAAGGGTATTACATGCAATTGGGATTGCTTAAGAGATTGTAGACGAGCTTGTCTCTGTTTATGCAAATACAGAGAAGAAAACCGCTTCCCCGGGCTACGGTATTGTTTTGTCCCTAAAATTGAAGGTTGGATAGAGATTTTGGAAAATGTTCTCAACTTTTTCAACACCAGAAAAAAAATCTTTCCCTACAAGCATGTGGAGAGCTGCCCTCATTTGGGGATGAACGTGCTTTGGGAATGTCCTTTGCCGCTTGGGCAGTGAGGATGGTGTGGTATAGACTTGCATCTCTGACGGATTCCAGTGTAATAGAGGAGGATTGTTTTGTTTGATTAGAAGTGTAAACACACAGCTGTCTTAAAGTTCATTGCATAATTATGAGCGCAGCTGTGCAGTTCGTCTTTATGTAACAATTTTAAGTTTTTCCCTTAGTTTTCTGTATGGGCTGTGATTGACATTTTTATTAATGTGCAATTATTTGTGTTATAACCTGTGTAAGATTTTAAAAGTTCCTAAAAGAAAAAGCTGGGTAAATTCAACCAATATTAAAGCAGATGATGTTGAGATGTATTTCACTATTCATTTCAGAGAGTATACCTATTAGGGAGAGAGCTTTAAAATAGCTTTCTGCTAGTTCTAGAAAGGGTTATCTGCATTGTAAGATTTGAATTCAGGCTTTGGTGCTGCAGAACACAAAGTGTATGTCCTTAAAGAGGTAAGTACACAACTTCACAAAAGTCATAAACTGGAGACGTGCAGCATGAGATCGAAAGTCTGGTTCTTGACTTAAAACAGTGCTTTTCTGTTTGCACTGTGTGCCTTCATTACTCAGAGTTCCTTGACAGCTATGTTTATCTTTCATCTTGATTTGTTCTCCCTTCACCTGAAGGTTCACGTGTTGCATTTCCAGCCACTGAACATCTCCACCTACGGACTTGAAACTAATATAGGCTTGAGTTTATTTTCCTTCAGCTTGAATTCCTTTGGAAATTGCCAGCTACTTTGGTTCCCAACAAACTTACTTGTTGTTAGCAAAATACAGTCTTTTTATTCTGCTGCAGTTTAGAGAAGTTTGTGGTTTATTTGATTTACTTTAGGAGACCTAAAGTGGAGATCTTATCGGCACAGTTGTTAAACAACCCAAGACAGGCAGTGCAGTGTGGCAGATAATTTGCGTGTAAGTGAACTGTGCAACACAGGTCCTTTATAAGTCTCCGCTGGTGTATGAAGAGATCGTCGGGATGTTCTGTTCCACAGTTTTGAAACCTCTTCACTGAGAAATCCCTGCTTAAGTTTTAATGTTAAAGGTGGTGGACAGGTTTTCATGAGTTAAAATGGCCATCTAACCCATATGAAGAAAGTGTATTAGAGTTTCAAACTATATCATATGCAGCAATATTTTGTTTTGGTTGGTTAGTGTGGGCAGGCTGCCTCCTTTGAGGTTTTGTCTGTATGGTCTCAGGAGCCCAATTAGCTCTACTTTAAATCTGCAGCACTTACTTGGCCATGGAATCAAATGTTAAAGCTGCCAAATATAAATCTCATTAGTGTAGATTCACACTTTGTACCATATACCAAGGAATTACTAAAGGTCACCTCTTCTTGGTAAAAGAGTTCTCTCTTATAATGAGAACTACAGTCCTAACAAGAAAAAGATGTGTAATGTAATTTCAATTAACTATTAGCTCTATTAGCAGTTTGGTAGGAGAGAGGCCAGAACAGTGTGAGCAGACCCTTCCCTGTCAGCATGTCAGGTGCAGCTAAGCTTTTCTGCTGCATTTTGGGTAGTAAGTGTTAATTTTTGAGGGAGAGGAAGCACATAGGGATCATGGTCTAATCTAAAATTGCTTGTTTGTAATTGTCTAATAACATGATGATGCACTCACTGTAGGTGAAGCTGAAAATTATAATACCAAGCTAAAAAAATGAGAAAATGGTCTCGAGGCAGGGGTTTTCTACGGCTGAAGTTTTAGTAGATAGTGGGGTATCCCTGTAGGATATTTCGTCTTTAAAACCAGTCTGGTGAAAGCATAGTGATACTCTGTTAGGGGACAGATTTGCTCTGCCTGATGTATGGATCCTGTGGACAAGTAGGTCTTCTCAATTAATGCTTTGATAGATGGTGAGTGCTTAGTTTCTAACCTACTGCCTGTTGAAAGTCATTGAAAGTCTCCCAAAGGCACACCAAATTAATTTCTACTTTTACTGAAGCAAAGAGCCTAAGCTCCATTGCTAGCAAAGAGCTGTTGCTGCAGAACCTGCTCTATTATATCTCTTTTGTTGCTGTAATGATCTATGTGGAGTAATTACAAAAGCTTGTTTGTTCGAATGACTAAAACTAGTACAGGGAGATGAATACTTCATCTACAAAATGGCATGTTTCCTGAACATTTGGCTTAGTAGTAATTGTACAAGGAAAATGTGGTTTGCACTACTGGCCTAACAGCACATACTCCACAGTAAAATTAGAGGTAGCTTTCCAGAATGGTCTTGTGTTCTGTTATAATACAATATATGTTCTTCTTACGCAGATTATCTCGATAATGGCAATAATAAAATGGCAATCCAGCAAGCGGATAAACTGCTCAAAAAACATAAGGATCTTCACTGTGCAAAGGTAAGTGTGACTGCGGTGCACTGACCTGGTTTGGTGGGCATAGCTCTGAGATGTGGAGTGTTTTCGTTGTGCCTTTTGAGCAGTGTCCGTGATCTTCCAGAGACCACAGTGTTTTCTGAACCCTCTGGAACATCTCTGGCTGTTTGAATTCACACAACATTGTGTTTGCCTGAAAACTTGTATGGATCGTCTTGGTGAGGTGCCTCTAATGACTAGAGTGTAATTGGTTACACCTCAGCTAATTGTCTAGCTCCCTGTCAGAGCCACTGCAAGCAACCTTGGTGCATGGGCTGTGCCTGAAAAATGCCTCTTAGACCTTAGGTTGGGATATCTTTGGGATATCTCTCTGTAGTAGTTCGGACCAAAACATTTCCTTGGGAGGTGTAGTCCTTAGCAAAATATAACAAGGTGATTTTGGAGGCATTGCTTTCTGCTTCTTGTTCGCGGCCCTCGTTGCTGTGCTCCTGTTGAAGGGAAAGGTGTTCTGTTCCTTGTTTTTCTGAAAATATGACTATCTTTCTACTTTTCTCTTTTCCCTGTGGATTTTCCTCTACAGTTCATACCACTTCTACATTTTGAAAGCTTCCCAAGCTGAAGTGAGTGTCATTGACCTGAATCTCATTTATGTCACTTCTCTCTGGCCAGTTATTGAAAGAAAAAAAAGAAAATTGGCAGGACTATTCAGTTTTCAGTCTGCAGTAGGGAAAACTGAGTGGCAGCTGATATCTTGGAGTGGCCTGCATATTTGTTAAGAAATGCAAAGCAACACTATTTGATCTAGCTTGCATTTGGAAGTTTTCCTCTACAGCCATATGGATTAGAAGCTTAATAAAACCTAAAGTTCTGTAGAAGTATTGAGGTGGTGAGGCAAAGCCTCTCCTCACCAGGAATGAGAGGATTTTCGCTGGTAACTGCCAACTGTGTTTCTAACAGCTGCCTCTGTGTTGTGTCAATAGGTTCTAAAGGCAATTGGCTTGCAGAGAACTGGCAAGCAAGATGAAGCGTATACTCTGGCACAAGAAGTAGCAGCACTTGAACCCACAGATGATAATTCCTTGCAAGCACTAACTATTCTTTACCGGGAAATGCATAGACGTAAGCTTTTACCTTTGCCTCTCTTAAAAATCATAATTATTTACGTTCTTCCAGAAGTATATGGGACCTGCAGTTTCATGGAAACATTAAAAGTCCAGGGTTCATGTATAGGTGTGTTAAGAGACTTGGAGAATTTAAATGATGCCTGTTACAAATGCCTCTTAAGGCTCTAGTGATCGCCATAAAGCAAAAAACCTTGTTCAGGCTTCTCTCATTAACCTTATTGTGTACACAGTTCCTAAATGAGTGGCATGCTAATAATCATCTATCACAATTGGCCTATGATTTCCCTTTTTTTTTTAATGAAAGCTACTGGAATTTGTTGTCATTGTATGTGGTAGAGACAACAAATCACATCATCTGTGGTTTGGACTGTGCTTAATGCTGTGAGATTGTAGTCAAGGTGTTCAGGCCTCAAGAAGCTGTGAGACAAACAGAAGGGAAATCCTGGCCTCTGAATTTGACCAGATTAGTTTTTTCACTATGGTTCCTTGTAGTGATATGGTATTTTAAAAAGATTAAATCATGAATGTTTGAGTGACGGAGTGAAATTGCATTTGCTTTTCTGAAAGAAGCCAGACCTTATATACTGCTTATCTACGGCTCTAAACAGTTGTTGTTTCTGGCAGCTTCTTATGGTTCTTGGTGGTGGTAGCAATGTTTACTGTTGAATTGCTGGAGCAATGACAATGAGGTGAAAAAACTTTTGTAGAAAGAGATATTTGGTATCAGTCTGTGATACAGCAATTGCTTATGCTCTTTTAATTTCTTTCTCTGTGTGTGTGTATGTATATGTGGAGTTAAAGCATCGTTTCTTGAATAATACAAGATTTTTGTGTGTATATGTGACTTCAGCTTAAACCCCTGAAAATGTCAAAAGCCTTTCTGTGATTCTAAACAACTTGCCTGAGTGTTAAGCTCAGGTTTCTAACTTTTAGGTTTATAACTCAGAAAGGAAATAGTGGGTGTTAGGCAGTTCCACTTTTGGTCCTGCAAGAAGATTGTAATTAGATGTTTTATGTATGTGTGTTGAGGATATGTAAACTATGTGAAAGACAAATTACATTTGGTTTTCTAATGCTACCCTGATATATGGTTGTATGTGTAAGGAAAAAAAATCTGGAAGGGTGAAAATGTAAGGAAGTTTTGCATATTATAATACCATAAGTATTTAGCCATGATAGACCTATTATTAAAAAGTATAGTGTGAAGTATTTGACTTGTTAAGAGTACTAAAATAGGCAATTGGGAAATAACAGGATATGACTAATGTAAGTAAACCTGCGATAAGAGCAACTGATTTGATATTAGGCTCTGAAAATGTTCTGTGTTTTGATAAATAATTCATGTGGAGCAGTCATTCTGCCAAGAGTAGAAATCTTCATTCAGTTTAATGCTCAAAAATGGATAAACTGTCTTAAGAAAAAGACTTAAGTGCTTCTGAGAAGTTTGGCTGTTGCTGTTAACTCTATTTTGAGGTTGGTTGGTTTGGTTTTTTTAAGCACTTTCCTCCTTTGACTACTGTTTGTAGTGCTTGGAATCTTGAAGGAGAGAGAGTACCATTTCTGTGGTTGATGAGTGTAATTAGATTACTGTTCAGAGTATTGCTGATGCTATCTTTAGGTAGCTGTGCTTTAAAATTATTCCCAAATTTGTCTTAACTCAAGCATCTGGTTTTGGTTTAGCGGAACTGGTAACTAAACTTTATGAGGCAGCTGTAAAGAAGGTTCCCAACAGTGAAGAGTATCACTCTCATCTCTTCATGGCCTATGCCAGGGTTGGAGAATACAAGAAAATGCAACAGGTACGATCAACAATTTGTGTTCTGGTCATTTTAAGGTGTCTTTTTCTACACATCTTAGTGTTAATTGCTTTTCATATTACATGTAATCTTCCAGAAAGCTAAGCTGGGTTAATGCAGAAGTTATACTCTGTGTTATTTTTTACAGAAAGTCTTAGAAGACCATTATTTAGGGGATGGGTTATCTGAAGGCAAATGCTTTCTTTCCCTTACATAGGATAGGACAACTGTGCCTTTTGTTTGCATATCTGATCTTATAGAGAATGTTGGTTATTTTGGGAGGCTTTTGTCCATCTGTCTTGAGTAGTATGGTGGTTACGTATGAGGAGGTGTATTATAACGGAATTCTGGAATAGATAGAAAAAGATCTAGCAAGCTCTTCTGATCCTTGTCTTCAGACTTGATTTACTCCTTAGTTTGCTGTTATGTTTGGCAAGAGTAATGGCAATTCGGTGAAGAAAAAGTAAAAAGCCCTTCCTTTAAGTACATCTTACTTCTCAGTTGGCAGAACAGTGTCATGCTGGTTAGTTTTGTTTTCATCCCTTCCAAATTAGGTGCCTGGAGAATCCCTATAAATGGAAGATTCTTTTCAAAGCATGTGTGCTCACTGTTCTGTATAAAAAAGCACAGAGCGCCAAGTAAATGAGTCCTAAACTCCCTCTCATTCCCACTGTGTTAAGGTGACTTGAATATTTATACAAGTTTGGTTTAAATAACTAAAAGAATATATTCAGCAGAAGTGTTATTCTCCATTGTAGCCCTACTTGTATGCTGTTTGAGTTCAAGCTGTAGATACGGACTAAGTTACTAATGTACATGAAATTACAAGCTTCATATGACAATCTAAACTCCAGAGACGTGACTGTATGTTAATTGTACTCCTGTGTACAACCACAAGTAGAAAAAATACGAGTCTTGCACAGATAACGACATTTAACATTTTTATGACCTTTTATATGTTTAAAATGTCATACAAACACGTATCTAGTTAAGTTATCCAGACATTGTCAGAGTGGGATGTTCCAGATTGGCCTGGGCATTTGAGCTAAGGACTTAGAGATTCAAAGAGTGTGTGGATGCTAACTGACTGGAGAGTGAAAATAAACCTCAGCGTCCTGTGTTCTGGGGTATTTCAGCTGAAAGTACTGGAAAATGCAAACTGAGACTGCAGTCAGGAAATCAGCACAGAAGTCCATCTGTGGTAGTAGACTGTATTATATGTAGTTTCTTAAAATTAATTACAGATTTTATATGGGTAAAAATGTTCTCCATTATATACAGGCACTGGAAATCTGTGAGACAAATGTGTGAATAACTGTTCATGTGTTAGGCTAGAAAATCTTGAATACTTTGGCAGGATCTTTGATGCAGCCAAGCTTTCAGCTCGACCTTTGCTTAACCACGTGCTTTGCACGTATAAGTGACCTCATGTTTCAGGTATCTGAGTATGTGTATGTATGAAATGAGTGTTGGAGGGCAGTTGCTTACATGAGGGAGGCATGTGCTTTAGTGTGCCTTTTAGCACTGACTGAGCATACTAGTGAAAGTCAGCACTGGAAATATCCCCCCCTTTCCTAAAGAATAAGTCTTCTGCTTCCTGATGTAGTTACCACTTGTGGCGGGTTGACCCTGGCTGAATGCCAGGTGCCCACCAAAGCTATTCTATCACTCCCCCCTCCTCAGCTGGACAGGGGAGAGAAAATATAACAAAGGGCTTGTGGGTCGAGATAAGGACAGGAGACATCACTCACCAATTACCATCACGGGCAAAACAGACTCAACGTGGGGAAAATTAACTCAGTTTATTACCAATCAACCAGAGCAGGGTAATGAGAAATAAAACCAACTCTCAGAACACCTTCCCTCCACCCCTCCCTTCTTCCCAGGCACAACTTCACTCCTGGATTCTCTACCTACCCCCTCCAGCGGCGCAGGGGGATGGGGAATGGGGTTTACGGTCAGTTCATCACACGTTATTTCTGCCGCTTCATCCTCCTCAGGGGCAGGACTCATCACACTCTTCCGCTGCTCCAGCGTGGGGTCCCTCCCATGGGAGACAGTCCTCCATGAACTTCTCCAACATGAGTCCTTCCCATGGGCTGCAGTTCTTCACGAACTGCTCCAGCATGGGTCCCTTCTATGGCGTGCAGTCCTTCAGGAGCACACTGCTCCTGCATGGATCCCCCACAGGGTCACAAGTCCTGTCAGAAAACCTGCTCCATGGGCTCCTCTCTCCACAGGTCCTGCCAGGAGCCTGCTCCAGCGCGGGCTTCCCACAGGGTCACAGCCTCCTTCGGGCACCCACCTGCTCCAGCATGGGGTCCTCCTTGGGCTGCAGGTGGATATCTGCTCCACCATGGACCTCCATGGGCTGCAGGGGGACAGCCTGCCTCACCATGGTCTTCACCACGGGCTGCAGGGGAATCTCTGCTCCAGTGCCTGGAGCATCTCCTCCCCCTCCTTCTTCACTGACCTTGGTGTCTGCAGGGTTGTTTCTCTTACATGTTCTCACTCCTCTCTCCGGCTGGGACAGACAGAAACAGCAGCAACTTTTTTTTCCTTCTTAAATATGTTATCACAGAGGCGCTACCAGTATTGCTGATTGGCTTAGCCTTGGCCAGTGGTGGGTCCGTCTTGGAGCCGGCTGGTATTGGCTCTGTCAGACACAGGGGAAGCTTCTAGCAGCTTCTCACAGAAGCCACCCCTGTAACCACCCCCCGCTACCAAAACCTTGCCACACAAAGCCGATACACCACTTCTAATTAAAGCTATCATCTGTTTAGGCAATCGCACGTGTGCATGCTCATGGCTGTTTCTTGTCAGACCTGCACAAAGTACTTGATCTTTGAAATATTTTCCCCTTTGCTTTCTTCTTCAGCAATGTGTATTAGGGTGGAAGGGCTCATGGATTGATAGAAGTCTTCCCATCTAGTTGCTAATTCTGTGTTGTCTGCTGCCATTGTTGCTGCTTAGCTTGTGTTCTCTGTCATGAGAGCTTGTAAACAGATACATTTCAGGAATGATGAAACTTTGTCTTATGTTTTTCAGGCTGGAATGGCACTTTATAAGATTGTACCCAAAAATCCTTACTATTTTTGGTCTGTGATGAGCCTGATTATGCAGGTGTGTACAGTGTTGCAAATGAGTTTGACTTTCGCTGCAGGTATAGTGCAAATACAGAAATGTTCTGAGTGAAAATATTAGAGGTTATTTTAAGTAGAATGTGTATTTGAACTGTTTCTGCATGATGCTGGGAGAATGACTGAGCCCTCCTTAAGTAGCACTATTGATGTGGTCCAAAATGAATGCTCTAGTGTTTTTATAATGCAAATTAACTGGTCTGCCTTACCACATTTATACAACTTGAATTATTCTCTCATCTGGACTAGTACCTTACCGTCTTTAGTTAGAAAGCTAGTGAATAAAACCTCAAATATCTGCAGCTCCTTAGTCAGAACTGTTCCTCTCTGTAACTAGGTTATAAAGGCTCTAGGAGGAGATAAATGAGAGCTCTGGACTTAGCATGTCTTTTAAGACTGCAGAAAGTCTGCAAGAGTAGACAGCAGATCAGCTGTGCTGCTGTTAGTTGATATAGCAGATTCAGGCACTAATCAGACAACCTGACAGTGTTGGCCGAATAAGCATGGGGGCATTAATCACATTGTCTAAAATACTGTGCCATGGAAAACACAAATGTGTTCTTGCTACCTGTTATTTGCCATGGGTATTGTGTGCCTAGATGCATGAGTCTCTGGACAATGTAATCAAGAGCAAGCTTTTCAGTATATCACTAGTTTTATTGCTGCCTTTTAACAGAGCTCTCTGCACGTGACAGATGGCAGCTCTGAATGTGTGGGGTTTTGGGGGTGGTGGAATTGAAGCACCTGGGGTTTTTTTCCTCTTCTAATGGGAAAAAAGCAGTGGGTGGGACAACACAAAAAGTTGATGAGTTGTTATGATAATTCTTCTCTTCCTTAGTCTATTTCAGCACAGGATGAAAACCTCTCAAAGACGATGTTTTTGCCACTAGCTGAGAGAATGGTGGAAAAGATGGTGAAAGAGGATAAGATTGAAGCTGAGGCTGAAGTAAGGCTTGCAGATACTTTCAGCTTGATTTGAACATTATTGAGACAAGGAATGCACTGTTCAAGGAAGTTGATTATTTTAACGGTTTTCCAAGATAATAATCAGTAGTGTTCTGGAAGTAAATGTGAATGTAGCGGGACAAAAGAAAAACCAAGATCAGAGGGTTGAGAGGGATTTGGAATCGTGTGGCCAGGAAAATTTTTTGGCATTTGATTTGACTCATGAAGTACTTGGTTTTGCTCCCTGGGAGGCCCCAAGAGAAACTTCAGGACTGAGAATGGAAAAAAGACCTAAATTCCTGAATGCTCCACCCTCTGGGATGCTAAAGATAGCTTTGCAGGCCTGGCTATCTCCTATTTCTAATGACAGTAACACAAGCCACTTTATTTCTTGGCACACCTGTGTATTGTTTTACTAGCAAATTTCATTGCAGTCTAATCTTTCTTTTAAGGTTGAACTGTACTACATGATTCTGGAACGTTTGGAGAAGTATAAGGAAGCCTTAGATGTTGTGAGAGGAAAACTAGGAGGTAACTTATTCTGACAATTAATAATCACAGTTGTGTGGAGAACACAGCAGTTCTCCTTTACTTCAGACTTGTCTGCTGGTTGGAAAAAAAAAAAAAAAAGCCTGCAGGAAGCCTGACTCTTAGCACCAGTTTCAAACATTGATGCTAACTCTGGAGGTGCTCTGATGCAGGCTGGTTTTACCCACCTTTTTATGGTATTTAAGCATTACTCAGTGATGAACTTTGCGGCAGTATGCTTAGCAGTAGTAAATTTATAGCATGTTAGTTTGTAGCTACCATCTTAAAAAAAAAAAGTTCCTAATATCCTATTTTGAGGAGTCTTTCTGGTGATTGAAATGCACTTGCAGTTTTAAGGAATTGGGATATGAAGGTTTCTATAGGAAATGTGTCCTTTCTATCCTTTGAGGACCTCTCTTTTCTCTTACACTTACTGTTTTGCATCCTGGGCTATAATAAGAAGCTTTATGCAGAAAGTAAAGAAGGAAATGCATCGATTAAATAAACTTGCCCTTCTGTTTTTAATTTAGAGAAGCTGACAAGTGAGCTCCAAAGCCGTGAGAACAAGTGTATGGCAATGTACAAGAAGCTGTGTAGGTGGCCAGAGTGCAATGCGCTGTCGAGAAGGCTGCTGCTGAAAAAGTGAGATTATATTTCTGCAGTCCTACTAAAAAACTGAAGAGAAATTCCTGGCTGGTTATGAATTGCCTTGTTTAGTGGCTTTTGCAAATGGTGGTTGAAATAAAAGAACATCAGAGGATCTCAAAGCATTTCCAAACGTTTGCACTCCAAACCCTGAGGAGAAGGGCAACGGAATGAAGTGTTAAAGGGACATGGTGAAGGTCACAGGGAGAGTCAGTGTCAGGACTGTAGTTGCTTCTTTTTGAAGGCTGACTTTAGTGATACATTAAGACAATAAAATTTTGTTTACCTCCTTATTTCTGAAGGCTGTGCTGATTGTCCAGCTCTAACTTCCATGGTGGGAGAGGAAGAGACCTGTGTTTACATTTAATTTTCTGGAACTTCGTTTTTCTCACTTGGCCAGACTTCATACTGGGAAATGCATGTAATGCTTTGAACAGATGCATCAGGAGAGAGCATACTAGTATGATCTAATCTGTCTCTCGGAACTGTCAAGAGAGATTTGTTGCTTGCTTTTTGTATTAAGCTGTGCCCTTATCTTACATATAAGTTAATACAGAGGAGAATCTTCTGCCTTAGCATTTTGTGGGGGTATTAATGAGCTCTGATTGGAATGTAAATGTTAAGAGGAGAGTTTGTAGCTTGCTTCAATTCTTCATTGAAATTCTTTCCTTTAATATGTTTCAAGAAATTCAGGATGATGGCATTCTTAAGATGCGAGACCTTTTCAAGGAGAAATTATTCTTATTGTAGTTGTTTTTTTCTGTAATATGAATGTGTGCTATTCCTTAAATTCAGCTTTTGCAAGGAATGCAGTTTTAGAAGTGAGTTACTGTTTTTGGCAATTCCCTAAACTTTGTTCTGTGCCTGATTTTTGTTTCAGCTCAGATGATTGGCAGTTTTATATAACTTACTTTGATTCAGTGTTTCAACTCATTGATGAATCCTGGATGCCTCCACCAGAAGAAGAGCAGTAAGTTAACAGTTCTGCTATGGATTTGCTTTTCCTTTGTGCTACAGTGAATTGTTTGCATTCGTATATTCAATGCAGCACTGTCTGCATCTTTGGGTGACTTCTTGACATCACACCCCAAATGATGTGTTCTTCCTACTTTGTTTTGGAGGCTGGCAATAGTTTATTGGAAACAGCTGTTCAGTGGTTTGTACACTACAGAACTCTTCCAGTTCGTATTTTTCATGGTGATTGATTTAGAGAATCCATCATGCCAGGTTTCCTTAAGAATATCCTGGGAGTATGCTGAACACATTGTCAATGCCTAGCAATGGAAAGAATCAAAGAACCTTTTGTCTCTTTAATTGCACAGCTCTTTGGAAGGAGAGGTACACTATACTGTAGAGCAAGCTGTGAAATTTATAGAAGAGAGGATAACAGAAGAATCTAAGAGCTCTCGGCCACTTCGGGGACCATATTTAGCTAAACTGGAGCTGATTAGACGTTTGCGGTACAGAGGTTGTAATGATGAATATAAACTAGGTAAGAACCACTAACTGGATGATGAATTAATCTTTTGGAGAGAGAACACAAACTTGGAACAAGCTCTTTGCTAAATCACTGAGTTAAATACAATGTCTGTTATGAAAATGTACATGCTGTTGTCTGTATATAAAGAATCTTGAAAGCATTAGAAGGTGAGCCCTGAAGAAAGGCAGGTAGTTCCAAACTGCTCCAGGGCTTGTAAAAGCAAGCAGGGAAATTTTCAAAAAGACCTATGGGATCTAGGTGCATATGGTCACTGACATCATAATGTAAAGTGCATTCCTGATGCACTGCTTTTGTAGAAAGTCCTGCTGTTACGCTGTAATCTCTGAATGGTTTTTCGTTCAAGTTTTTTGGCAGTAGTACCAGGTTTTGCTTTTTAAAAACTTGCATTTAAAAATCGCATTTAGGGAATCAGTGAAGGAGAGAATGAGATTAGAGCAACATCTGTGCTACTTACTAGTTCCTTTTGTATTTCAATCCAAAAATAAGTCACTGTTAGATAAGTGGAGGCTGTGTATGCATGCCTGTTATGCTGAGCTCTTATGTGCCAGAGAAGCTCGAGTGAAGCTCTTGGGGCTTTTTGTGTCCTTGGTTACCAAAGACATTGAACCTCTGTTAAAATCTTAGTAGTACAGCTATCCATTTTCTAAATCGCTATGTAATCTCAAAGGGGAGGGAAAAAAAAAAAGCATTACCAAAGATTTCTCATAGTTATTTTACAGATTCAACTTTTGATAGAGCATATTAAAAAGATGAACTGGCCTTTTTCCTAGGTGACCCAGAAGAACTAATGTTCCAATACTTCAGAAAATTTGGGGACAAACCCTGCTGTTTTACTGATCTCAAAGTATTTGTGGATCTCCTCCCATCCAGCCAATACACAAAGGTAAGGAAAGATGAAGAAGTGGTGGCAGAAACTGCAGCAGTTGTTTGCACTCTGGTCCCTTTATCTTAAAATACCTGTGGATCTTATCAAAAGACTGGAAACATCACATTTTTATCTTTTGTTTGAAATTCAGAAAACTCTTGTTCATTGTATTTTCTACAGTGCAATCTGAATACACTGAACAATTTCATTCGGAGGATTTTTACTGGAGACTAAAAACTAAGTTTGATCCTGCAGAGTCTCAGACCCAGATGTAGTATTCATTTGACTTTATTACCATTTCAAGGTGTCAGGGTGCTTTGAGATGGTCTTGGTTGAATTCTCGTATCAAAAATGAAAAGCTGGTAATGCTGATGAAAGTTACAAGGTACAAGTCTGTATCTTGTAACAAAAAGCTCCCTAGGAATTGTAGTTCAGTTGATAAGCTACCCAATTTAGCTCATTTTTAAATGCCTAATCTCTCATCACTTTTGTTTATAGATCGCAGTGTACAAAATGGAGTAATGTAACACTACAGAAGGACCACCCTGTTCATTCCTTTGTAGTTCTCATTGCTGTGTACTGTAACTTTTGTTTTACAAAGACATCCTCCTCTTTCCCTTCCCACCCATCACTTGTTTTTCCCATTAAAATTATATGTTTAATGGGAAAAATCTGCTCCCTCATCTGATGCAGGTAGGGTGTCACATAGATATTTTGCTTGGCTCTGCTGCAGTGCTAAAGAATGGACACATTGGTACTGATCAAGGGGTGACCGAGAGACCTATGGCAACTTTTCCAGAATCTCCTTCTGAAACAAGCTCTCTTTAACTGAAAAGACTATTTGTGCAGAGTCATGAGCAGCTTGTTGAATGACTTCAGCAGCTGGGAATCCTGTCACTCACCCCATTGTTTTTCTAAGCCATTGTGTAACATTATCAGAGCTGGGGAGGGCTAGACAGAACCCTGGACCAGCCAGAGGCTGTTGATAAAATGTTTGTAAACAAAGTGTAGATAGTGTTGTTGTATTCTTAGTTTATTAAAATACTCTGTCTGCTAATGCAAGTTCTTCCCACAGCCTCACTAGTAATGAGAATGGTGGCCCTGGCATGTATGGGTTGCTGCTGGTGTTTCATGTTAAAAGGTCTGTTTTTATTCCACTGGCAAGAGATGTGGTCAGAAGGATATTTAACTCATAGTTGTGGAAATGGTGATACCATTGCAAGGTAACCCTGAAGTACTGAACAGGTTTAATCCTAACTTTCCAGGAAACAAATTCTAAACCCAGAGCAGGGGAGTGATATTTGATAATAATAGTTTAGGCTACAGTTTTGTTGTGGTGCTTGTAAAACCATGACTTTGAATAAATTCTCTAAAACTTTCTGATTGGCCTTAAAACTGCTGCTGATTTAGTGAATATATCATATTGTGTCATACTGACATACTGGAATGTCTTCCCAGTGTATGGCTTCTGGCTGTTGTCTCTGAAGCATGCATCTGCAGTGGTTTAACTCAGTCAAGGAGATGTGTAGCTGAGGAGCTTTAGTGGTGCTGAAGTGCTGACTAGTTTTTGAAATCTGAAAGTTTAAGTTACTTAAAATATTTATAGATTGTCTTAACTTTATTCTTGTTTCACAGCAAAAGATGCCAAAGGTTGTTGTATCCTAGGTAAAGTAACAGGGTCACACTGAGGCTATACGCAGCTTGGTGGGGGGTCTTTTTTTTTAAAAGTACTGAATGGTGTTACAGTTCAGTAGCTGAGGATGTGACAATCTTGCTGGGCCACTAGACGCATAAGATATTGCAGAAATAATTGTCGCGACATCAGTCCTGACTTCCTAGAGGTGTAAATTGGAGTATGCAGCCTAGTGATTTGATTGACCTTGCTGAGCTTGGCAAAATCTCAAACTGAAAAGATTTGTTAACACAGTCTTCATCAGTATCTATGGGAAAACTGGAATTTGTATGCATGGTGCTATGTGTTCCTCCTATCTAGCTGTCATGCTTTTTTCCTCAGGCATGCATTTGATGCAGTTCTTGTGTTTCAACACCAAATGTAGTAAAGTTGAATTCATTGGCTTTAACTCAGTTTTGAGTTTGTAAACACTGTTGGATTTTAGGGCAACAAGAAACTGCTGTCCAGCCCTGACTGTGTGTTGTGAGAAGTCTGCTGTCTTCCATTAGAATTGTAAACAATGAGAGGCTACTTTTCTTAAAACTTAATTAAAAAAAAAGAAGTCATTAATCAAAGATTATGACCTCACTGAGTACAGCACATTACTTCAGAGTTGAGAGAAAATGTAAGGGCTAGTACAAACCCACTATTTCCTGGAAGTGTGCTGTGAAGCCTTTCGGTAACTGCTTATTTTAATTGCATATATTATTACTGAAAGTGTTAACAGGTGCTTGAACTCTCTTGTGTGTCAGTGTATTGGAAACTTGCCTGTGATTTATTTTTTTTCCTCTGTCTGATGAAACTTACTAAAAGCTATTGAGTGCAACCAGAACTGTGTGCTCACCAGCTTTAAAAACAAAAAAAAATAAAAAAATCAAAAACGTTGAATCCAGCTCTTTAACCACTGGTTCTAGTGTGATGTCAGGGTTGATGCTGACATTTCCACCTTGCTTTTCTTTTTTCTTGATTTGAAGGAGGAAATGCTTTCCTTTGTGCAGTCCCAGCTGCCCTGCAGAATTTAACAGTGTTTCTCTTTCAGTTCATCAGTCAATTGCTGGAAGTAATCCCTCTGTCAGCAACAGCAGAGAGTGAAATTGCACTGCCAGCCGATATCAAAGCTCTGCAACAACATTTGTGTGTGGTGCAGCTCTCAAGATTGCTTGGTATCTATCACGCCATGGATAAGAAGCAAAAGCTGACTGTGGTCAGGGAGTTGATGTTAAGATACCGCCATGGATTGGAGTTTGGTGAGAAAAACCGTGAAATGAATGTTGCAGTTCACTTTTAGCTTTTTATGAGCAGAAGTTGGCAGCTTTTTCAGGAGGGTGGAACAACACAAACTCTGGCAAATACCACTATTGGTGCACAGCACCTATTGTGCTGCTAGATAATACTTTTGCTTTCTCCTTTATGATTACATCCTTGGGCATACCTGAATTATCTGTTTTCTTTGAATTTTGTTTCTTTTCAGTTGTATAACTTAAAGACAAATGAGATATTCCTGGGTAGTTCAGATGGTACATTTCTATGTTTGCACAATTGCCTGTGCCTTTAAGCAAAGCCAGGCTTTATCACTGGTGTACCTAGGACAAATACACAGGCAATAATAGTGACTTGTAAATCTTGCAGTTGTAGGAGAGTCTGTTCTTCTTCAGCAGATGTCAACATACGAAGTGGCCCAAAGTCCACATGCGCGATGAACAAATGCAGCATGTATACAGTTGTTTCAGTTTTTAAGACAACTCTGGATTTTATGAATTAAGTTGTGGTTATCATCTGTCAGATAGCTGTGTCATTTGATAATGCCGACAACGTGAGAAGCACCTGACAGCACTGTTAGTAATTGAAGGGTAACTTTTTTTTTTCTATTTAGGAAAATCTTGTTTGAAAACTGAATTGCAGTTTTCAGATTATTACTGCCTCCTTGCAGTTCACCTGCTGCTCGATTTGTGGCTAGAAGGTATGTTCTGAAAATTATGTCTTGCTTAATACCACTCTGGATGGTTGTGATAGGGAGACTGTGTCCCTGTGGCCAGTGTGTACCTGGCGTGGCTTGTTAGGCCCATAGCTTTGTTTTTTCTCTCAATATGAGGTATGTCAGGAGTCCCTCTGTTCAGCTGGTGTTTGATCTGAATCTCACTGACTTCTAAAGGGATTTAATTTTTCTGATTAATTCTTGTAAGTCCTGGCAGAGCTTTGCTGATGACTCCTGCAGCTCAGTGTTAGCTGTCTTCAGAAGCTCATTCTGAGTTTCCCGTGTAGGTAATGTTTTCTTTCCCTTTGCACAGGTTCTGCTGACAACTCCTTTCTGATATCAGAGGTGTTTTGAGAGCATTTCTTTCCCTCCCTGACATACTTTGTCTTTTGGATCCCTTGCTTCTAAACCTTCTGCTGAGACCTGTTGCCCTGTCTTGAGTATTCCTGTACTCCACATCTGCTCTGCCTGTTAGTTTCCTAATCCCACAGTCAGACTTCAATGGTGGCTGTCCACAGGCACTGTTTATCTTCCTGCCCTTCCGTGTAGTTGTCAGTTATGCCTTTGTCTCTCCTGAGGAAGATCTATTCTTTAATCTGAGTAAATCCATCATCAAGTATGGGCTCTTGAATTCCTGGCTCTGTGCTACTGTCTTGCATAATGCTTGGGAGTGCTCTGTACATAGAAGCTAGAAATCCTCAACAGTCCAAGGCTCATTGGGGAAGGTCACTTCTGCAGTGGGCTCATGTGAGGGCTGTGCTCTGTACAGACGTGAGCTTGATATTCCCTGTGAAGAATTATTCCTCCACCTTTCCCTCAGAGAGCAGCTATAGTGCTGGAGTGGGTGTTAGTTTTAAGGGCAGCAGCGTGGCTGATGAATGCCATCTGCATGTTGAAATGCATGGGACCATTTTGAGAGGTGTGTAACTTGGGGAAGGAGGCTCCAACGCCAAAGTGAACTGTGCTGTTGGTGTTCAGTGCCTCACTCTGATCATGCCTGTCTGTGTGTTTTGTCTTTGTCACCAGGTGAAGAGTCAGCTGTGTGGCAGTGCCTCACTCTCTTAGAAGAAGGGTTATCTCATAGTCCTTCTAATGCTCAGTTTAAATTGCTGCTCATTCGAATCTACTGCAGACTCGGTGCATTTGAACCTGTTGCAGAGCTCTATTCCAGCCTTGATGCAAAACACATACAGCACGACACCATCGGGTGGGTAGTATTTACTGAGAATAATTGGTGATGGTGACCCTCCAGTAGCCAGTACTGAGATCTTCAGTTTCCTTTGCTACTGAAAGTTAGCAGATTATCAGATTTTCATACGGTGTTGGGCAAAAGTGTTTTGGAATTACATGAGACACATCTACTGTAGTATGCTCCCCTTCTCGTGGAGTATCTTTCTTGTGTGATTTTGACCTGTTTGGGGTTTTCAGAGTATTAACTAGGGGGAATCTGAAAGAAATTTGTGAAATGTATATCTTGATGCCAGTCATAGCTTGGTGTTCTGGCTTGTGTCATAGCTCAGCAAAGCTTGGGAGCACTACTTAAAACAAACACACCCAATGGCTTTGCCTTGGTTATTGTGTTTGTGGGTATCTAAGTAATCTCTTGCACACTTAACAGGGTGGATGGAGGAACTCCAAGCCCCCACATACTGTTTTTAAAAAATTAAGAATTTCTTCCATTACTTTTAAAAGCATAAATTTTAATGTGAATGTTGTGAATGCCCTCCTTTAAATCTCCAGACTTTTCATTAAAGCTGGACTGTACTGCCATTGTCTGTTCGGAGCTGTGTTTGAAATTCAGGTTTCCCCGGGGCTGTGTGCTGATATTTGACTTGTGCTGTGTTGCGTTGCAGCTATCTTCTGACGCGCTATGCAGAGTCTCTGGGCCATTACGCTGCTGCATCCCAATCCTGCAATTTTGCACTCAGGTTTTTCCACTCCAACCAGAAAGATGTAAGTTGAAAGAAACCTCTGTGTCCTTGTAACAGAGCAGTATGTCAAGATACCTTACAGAAGTCTGTGCCCTATGTAAGGGCTTACAGAAATGTAGTGGTTGATAACATGATAACAAAGAGGAATAATGAGTGCAACTTTGTGTTTGTAGTAAAGGTTGCCTCAACCTGTGTTTCTCATTACAAGAGTTTGTAACTTACTGTTATATGGGGTTTTGCTTTAGCTTTCTGTTTTATTAAAGCCAGTTTTAATGCTCCTCAGAAAACAGGTATAATTATTTTTAAATGAATGGATTGTGATTTTATGCAGTAATTTAAGTGAAATGTCACATGGCAAATAAGTCCTGGTGTCATATAACTTCTAGCATTTTGGAAAATCATACAACAGCCAGGGATGGTGGGTCAAGATGGTGATGGCATACTTAGCAATCCTTTATATTACAGTCACTGAAGCAGTGTGTTTTAGTGATGGCTGTCCTGGGCACACAGGGATGGTGGGAATGCACATCGTTAAAAGGTAGGGAAAGCAGAAGGAACAAGATAGGAGGATTTCAGAGGGGAAAAACTGAGTCTTGAAGTCTCAGTTTCACTGAAGGCAGAGCAGAGCCCATGACTAACTGCATTATTTTGAAGTGGTAAGATTGAATTGCAAAACCTGGTCTTGTGCTAATGGGAACTACCTGTTTTATTCAGTTCACCCCTAAAAGTGATGTGAATAAAAAAGAAAATTGTCTTGAATGAGAGTGTTGGGACTGGAATGAATGCAGTAGTGAGGGGAGAGTAGCTGAATTCCTCCGAAGAGATCTGGTGCTTCCTAAAATGCACGCCATGCCCTAGGCATCTACCGTTCTTGTAGCTGACTTGATTAGTAACTACTTGTCAATAATCTTACTTGGAAAGTACACTCTGATGTACATTCTGATACATTCATGGGGAAAGTATCAATTCTGTTTCAGAATTCCCATGGAACCCATGAAAAATGGGCTAGGTAGAACAGTGGAACAACAAATTTTTGACGTCTTGGTGGAAATATATTGGGCAAATAGGAACAGAAATAGTCCAGAATTGTGTCAGGGAAGTATATGCATGTCAGTCCATCTCCCTAAAACTTTCAAGGCAGTCCCATTCTGAGAAGTAGGAATATATCCTGTGTAATTATATTTTACAGTTTGGTCACTGTGGAGAGGTAGGTGAAGAACCTTATTTTTACTTTACTTCATAAGAAGCAAAGGTGCAATCCAGTTGTAACTTCCAGTCAGACACTGGCTAAGTTGGCTCCAAAGGCTCTGCAGTCATATAACTTGCTTTCCCACTAACCCAGCAATAGATAAAAACACAGAACTTGTCTGTACTGAATAGTAAAGATGCTCACAGTAATCCCTCAGAAAAAGTACCCTTGCTCTCTTGGCAGCCCAGGTTATTCCTATGTACTCAATAGCAGTTGCCATGTACCTGTACCTCTAAGATAGATGCTGAGTTACTGTGACCTGTGTCTGACAGAAATTTTACTGTAGGGAGTGGGATGCATAGAGGAGCACGTGGATTGTACGATGGGAGCTTGCTCTTGTTTGCTTCCCTCATTTGCTCATTGTTTAAGCACTGATTCTACTTGCTAAGAGTCTTTGGATTCCTGGGTGCAGTGTTTTGTGGAGTAAAGCCCTAGATCCAGACAGCTTTCTCCTATGTGTCTATTGGTGGTGGTGTCGGCCTCTTTTTTTTTTTTTTTTTTTTTTTTTTTTAATAAAATGCATGACTGCTGGGTGCCAGGTTAAAAAAGTGAACTGAAAAAACTATTGGATATGATTTGTCTGCTTGGGAACACTGCATTGTAAAGCATCAAGAAATCATCTTTCCCTGGAAAACAGTCTGAAGCAGCTTCAGGTGTAGTTACCTTGGAAGAAGGTTATTCTCTTTGGCATGAATCATAAAGGTGGTTGCAGCAGAGAAGAGCTGATGGTCTCCAGTAGCTCAACATCTGTACACAGACGAAGACAGCCACATTCCAAGTGCAGTTGCCAGGAAAATGCTACTCAACTCGCGTTCTAGAAATCCTGAAAAGGCAGTGCCTTGAATGGTTTGACCTGCCTTACTACCTCACATTAAAAAGTTGAAACTGCAAGAGAGGTGAAAGTGGTGCAATCGGCATTATACAATTCTTCGTGCTACAAGATAAGGATGTGACTCTGCATCATGTCTCATCTTGGAGACAGAGTATTGCGACCAAAGGACCATGAGCCATCATTGATCTTGGGTAGCCAAATCTCTTGTGTGTTCTGGACACTTCCGGTGGTTATCACCTTAAGATCCTTTTAGTTGGGAAATGCATCCAAAGCTGTACTAATTTGCAAATAGCAAGTGTCCTTTAAACTGACTGTAAGGTGCAAATTGCAGGAGGTGAAGGCTCAATTTAGGGTACTGTTTACCTAGGATGATGGTATGACAAGAATGGAGATGAAAAAAGAGATTCCTTACCATGAGACATGTCTTAAGTATCACAAGGTCAGAATCTGCTACTGGTTTCTGTGCTGCTGTGGTTCTTGCTGGGGTTGCCCCTTCATACTCAGGGTCTGGATACCAGCTTCCCATTTGAGTCCCATAACAGCATCTAACTGCGATGTTAAAGGAGGACTATCCTTTAAAAGTTAACTTTTTACGTGATTTCAGATACTGCCTGCTCCTCTCTCGGTGTTTAAGATAGCTGGAACATCTGCTACAGCACAGAGAACGTGTCCTGCGTCACGCTGTGCGTGGGACTCTAACTAGAACAGGAAGTGTGGGATATAAACTAAGTGGTCTGGCATAAAAATACAGCTACTGATTCAGACTGATTGCTTTGGATAAATACGTTTTCCTTCTGACTTGCTGAACTTAACAGCCTGAAGTGAGTCCTGTTTAAGAGTGAGTCCCATGAGTAACAGCTGTCTAGGATGCTGTGCAGTCCTGACATAATATTTCTGCTCTGGGAGAGGATGCCAAGGACAGGGAGGAGAGAGAAGGCAGTACTGCTATATTTGACCAAAACTAAAAAGGCAACTTTATCCTTCCCAAGATAGTCCTCCTTTAAATATGCAGAATCACAAGTAATCTCTCTAATTTTCTTGTGTCCGTCCGTCTTTAATTTCTCCAGATACTGCAGGCAAACAGAACACCAACGTGTCCTATGGGGATTTAAAAACCACGTCGATGCAGTTGAATTAGCACCCATAGCGCAATCCCGCAGCCTGACAATGAACTCTACAAGGCTGTTTATCAGAGGGTATGTTGTTGAATATTTGGCATATTTTTTTCATACAGTGCAAATAACCAAATTTCTTAGGAGGCAAAAAAAAAAAAGACAGAGCTACCTAGAGGATGTTTCTTATTTTGGAGGGATTAAAAAAAAAAAAAAAGGTGGTTTTCATCTGTGAGTGCTAGCTTCTAGTCTCTCAGAGCCTTCCAGACAAGTTGAGTCTTTTAGTACCGTATAAAGTTCAGTTAACCAGAGGCCTTTTTTGGTGCCTCTCATCTTCAGTGTATTTCATAATCTTGTTCA
The DNA here is from genome assembly GCF_026419915.1 of Harpia harpyja. Taxonomy (NCBI): domain Eukaryota; kingdom Metazoa; phylum Chordata; class Aves; order Accipitriformes; family Accipitridae; genus Harpia; species Harpia harpyja. The sequence goes on from NC_068948.1 coordinate 32,806,946, forward strand.
GAAGAAAATACTTGATTTGCCAGAATTTTTCAATTGTGGAGTAATTCTGATGTAAAAAATACAGCCATCTGTCTTGACTGGGAGCACAAATAGTTCACTCTGCCTCTACAGTTAGAAGTTTTCATTAAAATATAGTGCTTTTTTGGGGCTCCTTCGTCATACAGATCTCTTTCTGGAGATTACTTGGACTGATGTGAAATATTAGTTGTGTGTTGTATTGCTGTATTTTATCAGAGGGGAAGCAAACTATTCCGTGGACCCTGACAGTTTCCTTTGGTGTTTAGAATGTTTTGTAATGTGTATACACTGCGTGATATTATCTTGTGATACTGTATTCAAAAATCTAATAAAAAAGAGAAACAAAAAAATGTGTGAGTAATTTTTTTAATCTATGTTGCGGTAATATGTGATGCACATCCAAGTCATTTCCAGAAAATCTGGAATATATTTGTTTTGCCTGAAGGTACTTCTCACAATGAAACAATGATTTAATAGTTTGAATAATGCATCTCAAAAAAAAAAAAAAAAAAGCCTTCCAAAATCATCTCTCCCCTCTAAGTATTTTTCAGTCTCAGTGGTCGCAACAGCATGATGTTTCTTAGTGTTGTTTGGTTATTAAATCACACTGCCCAGTGGAGCATCTGGGCGTTCTCAAATTAAAGTAGCGAAACTGCTGGGATGACTTGGACAAGCAAAAGTGCAAGCTTCTCCCAGGGATTGAGTATCTGCCAGATTCTGTACCTCTGGGTTAATGAAAACCACAGAAATGCAATTTCTTGGCAATGACCTTGTTAAACCCTGGTTATTCTGAATTTATGGAAGTAACTAATACAAAGATGGTGTGTGTTTTCTTCTAGACCTCAGAATATATCATTCAAGCCTACAAGTATGGTGCATTTGAGAAGATCCCAGAATTCATTGCATTTAGGAATAGGCTGAACTCTTCCCTTCACTTTGCGCAAGTTCGCACAGAACGGATGTTGTTAGACCTCTTACTTGAAGCAAATATGTAAGTACAGCAGCAATAAGTGCAGCACCTTGCACATGAAAAAATTGGAGATTAGTGCATAGGAGGAACACTGGCCAAGTGAGACCTTGGCGAGTTGCATTTGCAGCTCTTTGGCAGAAACCTGTGAGCTATGTCTCTCTGCTTCTAATTTGCTCTCCCCTTCAACATCCTGGTCATACCATGTATGTGTAACATTTCTGACATCAGAAGAGTTGAACAGTGGAGAGAATGTTAGCTGTGTTTCCTATTTCCAGTGATCAAATGTTTGATTTAATATTGCTTGTTCTTATGTACAGATCAACCAGTTTAGAAGAAAGTATAAAGTCCATGAGTCTGAGCCCAGAGGAGGATGACATTCCGTGGAAAGATTTGCGTGACAACAGAGACCTGACGGTCTTGTTTAACTGGGATCCAAAAGACAGGTGAGTAGAAATATCCTCAACTGTAGAGTCCCACCTTTTCTTTACAGCACCCATGGCAAAGAAAATCCTTCCAGGGCAACTGCCATATTTAAATGTTCTCTAGGCTGGCTAACTGCAAACTTAACAAGCATCATTCATCTCTTCTAGCAGTGCTGCCTTTTTACATATTAATACAGTTTTCTGAATTTCTGACCACTCCTTCCTCTTCATACAGTATTCAGTAACTTTGGGGAGGCTTTTGTACCTGAGTGAAGCTTGCTACTTTGCAAAATTGAAGCACTTGCCTGAAAACATTTGGTGCCTTTCTCTAGGGACATTTCTGAAGAACATAGGAAACTCTCACTGGAGGAAGAAACCATGTGGTTGCGAATCCGGTCTTTAACTTTAAGGCTAGTAAGCGGACTCCCAACTCTTAGTCACACTATTCAACCAAAGAACTCTGAAAAGACTGCAGAGAACGGCGTGTCATCCAGGATTGATACAATTCGATCCCTGCTTCAGCAGCTGGAAGCGGCAGTGGATTCAGGGAAGAAGTTTCTAGAACAAAAAATTCAGGTACCCGTTAAGGAAAAAGCTATCCCCAAATATTAAATGAACGTGAATGCAAGCAGAGAAACTGAATGCATCTTGTAACGTCCAGCAGGCTGCAGAATGCACTTAACTGACCCTGAGTTTGTAGTGTATGAATCTGAGAGATGTGCCAGAGACAAACACTGTGTTCTGGATAAGGAAAAGCTGCAACACCTTTATCTTTTTCTTTGCTTCTTGCCTAGTATCCTGTCCTTGGCCCTCCTCCTACCCGAATGGCTGGCTTCTTCAGTAATGGCAGCTGTCAATGCCAGACTAGCTTGTTTTATCTTGTTAGCGATATTTATGAACTAGATACCAATGGCTTAGGTAAGTGTTTGAGGGGCAGGGGTTTAACCAGATTGCCATGTGTGGTGGGAGGGAGCGAGATGTGTCTCCATGTAGTTTGAAAACAACTAGGCATTGGATCATGTGGACCCAAACTGTTACTTGTGTGTTAATTTTTTGAATGACACTAAGTTATCTGGGAGATAATGCCTTAATTTAATGTTTTATGCAAGTCGTCTTTTTTGTACAGTATATGTCAATGTAATACTGGATCCCCTTTGAAAGCAGATGCATTTGCTTTTGACTGCTAACACTAAATTACACTTAAATGCCTCTTGGTTTCTGGAAGCAGAAAATACACAAACTTGTGGTTTATAACTTTTTTCTCTTTTTCAGAAGATTCAGCAGAAATCCAGGAGAGGATAGGGAATAGTTTCAAGTCTTTAGTAGATCGATTGACAGGTAAATGGTAACTCAAGACTAAACACTGGTAGCTAAGGTGGTGCTTCATGATGCTCTGAGGATGTGCTGCTGAGTGTGCTGCAATTATGAGGAGTGTGTTAATGCATCTGCAGACCGCTTTGAAAGATACTTGAGAATAAGGCTGAGATTGCTCTTGGCTCATCTGATCATGAAGCTGTTGCATGCCACAGAATGTCGTCATGTCCTATCATTTTGCTACCTTGCAGCCTAGTCTGAACAATTGTTGTCTCCCTGGTACTTGGTCCAGGTGTGCTAATAAATGGTGTGGAGATACTGTTTGTAATGAAATACAATTTGGCAGAAGCTTCAGAGCTGTACCTTCTCAAGAGACTTTGGCCAAATTTATCATTAACTGCTTGGTGGTCGGTCCTTTGACACCTTTACACACTACACTGAGATACATACTGTATGGAAAATATGCATTTAAGTTGATCTGTGTGTCCTGAATAAGGCTTTTCTTTTTTTCTTTTCAGACTTGTTCAATAAATGTAAAGGTGATTTGATTGAAGTCAGAGATGGCACCTTGAAAACTCATCCAAACTTGTTAGAAAACCTAGTCTTCTTTGTTGAGGTATATTTTTCTCTGGAAACCAGAAATTTTGGAGTACTTTAGGGTAGAAATGTTGGGACTAAAACACAGTGGCAGTTCTTTGATCTCAGTCACTCATGAAAGCAGAGGGGTTTTGTTGCATATTCTAATTACTCTGAGTCTTATCAGTAGGAACAGTAAAACAGTTTAGAGGCCTCCTGTAAATGCAACTTGTAACATACTTGTACCTTTTTTCCAGACGATCTCCATTGCCCTGTGGGTATCAAGTTATTGTGACAGTGTCCTCCGACCTTTTAAATCCAACCTGCAAAAAAAGAAGAAGAAAAAAAAAGAAAGCAGTGTAGCTATGGTAGAGACAATATTCCTTTCTTTTCTCCCCCACCCCCAATCCAACAGCATATTTATACTGAAAGAAAAATCAGGATAGATAACATATTAATAAAATGTTTTTCATAAACTTTGCCTTGTAGAGGCTGACATGGGTTAGAGATTACTTAGTACTAATTTTTGAAACTCAGTTTCCATTTAAAGTCAAATGGTGACATGGCACATCTGACATCACATGACAGCTTTTTAATAGGAAACAGTTCAGAGTATCACAGGCCTTCCTGCCTTGAATGTGCTACAGGAAACTTGTTAACTAGTAGTGTTCATCTGGGTAGGTAGATTATAGCTTAGCAGTGGGGGGAAGGAATAGAATGACAGATGTTACAAAGTGAGTTGTCATATAGAATAGGCATTTGAATAGGCATTAAAATGTGTTTGTAAATTAAAAATATATATTTGTTTTTATAGCCACCTGTTTTTACACATTTTCTGGATTATGTTACTGAACTACAGACATTAACTTCCAACGTAATAGATCACATCAAAGGGCTTGAAATAATTCTGACTGCACTGAAACTTGAAGACCTGTCCCTCAAGGACGCTCTGCTTTTACAGGTAAGAACTTCTGTTGTTTGTGTGTGACTGATAACAACCTGTATGTACACACCTGTGGGATAACTTTATTGAAAGCTTCTTTTTACCAAAATTTTCTATTGGAAGGAAGAAAAAGGAAAACAAAGAAACAAAAAGCTTAGTTTTAGAGTGGTGAGTTAGGCTTTTTTTATAGTGATGCAGTGACTTTGGCTCATTTGATCAGTTCCAGCTCACTGCACAAAATTTCAAAAAATGAGATCTAAACACAGGAATTTTAAAATATTTTCATTTTGTGTCATATATTAGTGAAGAAAAACTTAAGGTTTTAACATTATTTTGTTCTATTATCTGTATTTTACATGCCATAATGCATGCAAAATACTTATTCCAGGAAACTTTTGAGATTCACCTACTGCTGATTAGTCACTTCCCTGGAAACAATTACTTGATCTTCACAGAAAAGCAAGTGGCAACTTCCCCCCCCACCCCCCTAGCTATATAGGGAAAAACAGAGGCAGGAGTAATAGGCACTGCACATGCCAAACCTCATGTCAAATATAGATGTGGGAAGCACGGCCCTAATGAGGAAACTTGGCTTTTTAAGCCATTGCAGTCAGATAAGAGTTAAACTTTGTGGTAGAGTTAATGTTACTGTCATAAGGGATCTTCTAACAGTTCAGTACTTACTGTGAATGTGTTTATGTACAAGAGCAGTTGAGATCCTGAAAGTATCTTTGAAATGGTGTCAGAGTCTAGCTAAAAAGCCTAGAGGTGACTGAAAGCATAGAATTGGAATTTCTTTCATGGTGCTCTTGAAACACAGGTGGGGATAAAAGGTGCAACATAGTAAAGTGGTGGAATAGGCATCATCTTCTGATATGCAGGGGAGAGGGGCTGGGGGAGTGGTGAGTTGTGCTCCCTGTCAAAGAAGGATTGCAGATTCCAGGAGAAAGGTTTGAGAGGGGAGTCGTCTCCTCACCAGTAATAATTTTGGGGGTAGGAGAGACTGAGTAGGAGAAAGTACAGGCAGAAGTTGTGTTACTTGGGACCCCCACAAATTCAATCAGGAATCAGCACTTAAGACAGAAACAGGTCTCCACTATATTTATCTAAAGTGGGAAACTTGGCCTACAGGGCATTGGCATTAGGTTTGTCTAGATGAAAGATCTGAAGGCTTTTGAACTGGGAAGTATTTAAAAGCTGCACCCATCTATTTCAGAACTGCACTTCTGTCCACCTAAGCTGCTGTTAGCCAGCTTGTGTTTTTTCAATTAGATTGTCCTGTTTATTTCATAGCACATTATTTAAAATTTCCCTTGTCTTGTTGCTGTATGAGGCTGATGCAGAAGTATCTCAAAAAAAAAAATATAAAAAAGAATCTGCAAAAACCGATAGAAAGTAAGGAAGTCCCTTAGACTGTATTTAATGCAAATTTGAATAAAAACTAAAAAGTACATTTCCTTAATATCATCAAAGAATCCCCACTTTAAGGGGATAAGACAGTTTCAGGTAATCATTGATATTTGTAATTTTTCTGGTTCCTCACTGAGTCAGCAAATTCTTTCATCTTCCCTTTGATGCAAGGCATCAAATTACTATACAAGGCAGATCTGGAAAAAATGACCATTAGCACATGGATTTGAGCAGAAGCATCTATGGGAGTCTGCAGCTTTTCCTGTGTGTTCACGATGCTTGCTGTTCTGTTTGTTGACATTATTGACATTGTTGCAGTAAATCCTGATAAACGCAGTCTGTACAGCTCTACTCAGACTTTGAGCTATGTTTGCAGCTCTTGTGTGTTTGGAGCTAAAAGATGCTTTTGAAAGAGTCCTCATGTTCAGGTATTAGTAAAAATTCTGGCCTGATTCAGGAATGGAGCGATACTGGCAATGTGTCAGCTGAACCTTGCCACTGATGGAGATTTTCCCACTTTGGTTTGGTTTACTCAGGCTGTGCCTCACAGGCTTTTCTGCTCATTATTGGTGTCTGCAAAAGGCATCCTGATAGCAAGTCACCTTTTGACAGAACAGTGGTTATGGCTGCTGCTTTGAGTACCAGGATGCACCCTTTCTGCATACAGAAATACAGCATCATTCATGATAAGTCAGTGCTAATCTTGCCCTACCTGCAGGAACAACACTGACAATTCTGCATGATGGTGGTCCTCTTAAAAGCCTTTTAGCATGGGCATTTTAGAAAACTGCGCATGAAAGGGAATCTAATCCTTTGGGAAAGCTAGGTACCAGTGTTGCTGAATTAGTGACATCTGAACCTGTCCCAAGCACTGTGGCTCACTATGCTTTGGAATTTGGTGGAAGAGTCTCTTAGCTGGTCAGCGTTAATTTGATGTTTGACTTCAGTTCTCTGGACAAGAAATTCTCTACTTTAATAAATGCTGACTAAAATAAAATGCTACATGCACTCTCAATTTCAGCCACAAATATTTTGCACAAGGATGTTTCCAGAAGTTTGAAAAAATGTTAATGTGTTACCAGCCCTGTTTGGGCAATACCAGTACCTGCAGGAATTATTGCTGCTGAGCAGGTACTGCTTATTCTGTGCTGATGACATTCCCTTTGTAAATCTACACTGTGGTCCTCATGAAATTCTTATCAGAGCTTGAGATGGTGGGGGAAGTTTAATGGGAGGATTTAAAACACTTGCTGTGGATTGAATGATTTATCTCTTGCATTTTGCAGGAAGAAAAAAAGTTTACAAAGACTGTGCAAGGGAAGGTCCAGAGCAGTTACCATCACTCAGTTCAGGAAATTGGAGAGCTGCTGAAAAAGAGACTCGATACCATTAAAAAACTAAAGATATGAGAAGTGCATCCTTGAGAGACTCCACAGGGGAGTGACGCCAGAGCCCCAGACACAGGCAACATCCAATGTACCATCACTTTAATCCAGAACTTCCTCATAATGAATGCATGAAGGACTTAAAATCATAAAACAATTTTTTTAGGTATTACAGATGTATTGAGCTGATTTAAATTATTGTACATAAATGAGAAGCAGGGACCCTTCTTGGGGTTTGACCACTTTTTATACATGTTCATAGGCATATTGCGACAGGAGAAAATTAACTTTCTTCCCTTTTGATCTCTAGAAACAACTGGAGATGGTCTTTAGAAGCAGCAATAGAAATCCAGTGTAAAGCGTATATCTCAAAGGAGTTGTATTTTCATCACCATACAGTGTTTATAATTTTTGTATGGTCCTTGCCTTAGAAATGCAGAAATTGTAGATGTCCACATTCAGCCGCCTCCAATGAAATAAGCCTGTTTTGGAGCTGCCTGTTTTGTCCGCAAGCCACCTAGTTGGCCCAGCAGGGAGAGATGAGGCTGCACTGGAGGAACACCTTCTGCATACAGCCTTCCAGCAGAGCCCAGCCCTCTGTTGCAGGGTGGGAGTAAGCCATGCCTGGTGGTGAGGCAGGTTCCTCTAAGGAGAGAACTGCTGGAGGGAAGAGGTGGTGTCAGTCTACACACAGGTTGTTTTCACATTCAGAAAAATTGCAAACCTGATGAGGAGCAAACTTGGACATTAAGCTTTAGAGAGACAAAGATGGGAATCAGTGTTTCAGCAAAAAAAGACAAAACGAGAGACCTTGTGTATAATGGCTGCAGTGAAGTCTGACACTGAGGTCTGATTCCATGTCAGTTTAATGTAAAACAGCAATCATCATGACTTTTTAAAAGTGTATTTAGATTACTGAAACTTTAAGACTTAAATATTTTAATAGAAATTAAATCTTATTGGCTTTGGTTTTAAGTTGGCAGAGGTAACTTTTGCTTCCGCTGTGGTATGAGGCTGAGAATACTTTTTGTAACTGTATGCTTGCTTTTTGCAGTTGATCTTTGATTATTCAAGTACTAGCTCATTAGGCATTCTGTTAGAAAGTGCAATCACATCATCTGCTCCCACTGAATTTGCATTTCTGCTGGGTTTTGTTGTTTTTGGTTTTTTTTTTTTTCTTCATTTTAGAGTAATGCAGCCTAAAATTGGTAGGCAAAAAAAGTTACATGTACCTGCAATACAAGGGACAGGTCAGACTTTAGATTCCTCATCTGATTTAAAGCAGCTAGTATCTGAAGTCTATATTTAAAGTTTTAAGAGAGCTGACAATCCTACCTTTGTCGTCTCTTCTGAGTATGTTTTGTTAGTAATGCTAGAATGTTGATGAGAATATTTTTTTAAAATAAATCCCCTGTGTAAAAAAAAAAAAAAAAAAAAACAAAAAAAAACACCACACATAGCTGCTCTTGCTGGATTTAGTTTTGCTTTGCCTCATCCTGAAAGGGAAAGAAGAATGTCTGCAGGTTGTCTAAAGCGTAATGGATGTCCTGGTGGTTTAATTGCAATGTCTGGTAAGTGCTCTGGGCTGGAGGAATACCAAAATGTGTTAAGTCTGTTTTATAGTAATACTTTTCCTGAGAAGAGAGAAAAAAAAAAAAAAACAAAACTGAACTCTTACATGTTGTATAGAAATACCTTTTTTGAAAGAAGGGTGTGCTCCTTAAATTAAAGCAAGACTGATGACTGAAGTTGATGCTTTGAAATGTGTAAGGTAAATGAAAGCAGTCCCATTGCTGAGATCATGCAATTAGTAGAGAAGCACTGAGCCAGAAATCTGCACTGCCACTTGTCATTCAAGGAGGCAAATTGCCATCGCTGATGTTCCTGTCCCCTCCCTCCCCGGTGGCAGTGCTAACTAGAGGGGGCTTTGCGCAAACACCAGCGTTGAATGGAAGTTGACACAGCACCCTCATCCAGAGGGGATAGTCCAGGGTCTGACTTATGCTGGAGTTTCCTTCCACTGCTGCTACAACAGGTTGAACTCAACCAGTCGTATCAATAAGCAATGGTGAAAATGTAAGTGAAATGTCAGGTTAATCTAACCAAGCTTTTAAAATCCTCCTGTGTGCCTGAAAGCAGAACTTGCTTTAAAAAGAGGTTTTCTGTATCAGCTTCTTTAAAAGCAGAATTGAAACTGCTGGGGTGGGGGGGGCATGTGTCATCTGAAGCAAAGTCTGAGAAGAGATGGAACCATGGCTTGCTTTTGCTTCCTGTCACAGCATTTGGCACGGCGCTGGTCCAGTGTTGGTTGGTCACTCAAAGCATCCCCATGCCAGCACGGGGAATACTGACTGTTTCTCAGTGTTAGCTGCTGTCCTGTTTCCAGTTCCAGCCACTGGTGAATGATAAGCTTGTCAAACAAATACAATTTTTTGATTACTCAGTGTTTTATAAAACCAGATGCCATTTCTTCACAAGCTGTAGTTTCTCTATAGGAGGAAACAGTGTACAAAAATGGCTATGTAGTTACTGTTTGGGGGCTTGATTGAGGGAGAGGGAGAATTTCTCTCTACCCTATAAATTGTGTACAGTTAAATATATTATATATTTCTTACAAAAGAGCAATTCCCCTCCAGAATATGTCCTACAGGGACCTGATAAGAAATTCAAGCTATAACCCGCTGCTGCTGTTCCCCCTTTTCCACTCTTGGGATTTGGTTTTGTTTCTGATTTTTTCTTTTTTTTTTTTTTTTTTGGTGATGAATTGAAAAACACGCCTAGAAGAAGCTACCCAGACTACTGTTTACAGACTGAAAAAATATTGCTTTTATACTACTGGGATCATGAGCCATGATCCTTTTACAGATTTCCTGAACTCTTCTCTTTGCTTAAAATCAATGTCTGATGTAGATGAAGATCAGAAGTCTCCTACCCTTCTTTGTCTATGTACAGGACAAAATGTACAAGGCCTGTTTGTGTTGCCCATCATTTTTGTACTTAACTGTTCAAAAATTGCATTTATATTTTGCAATCATTGATAATCATTACTTTATTTTAACCGCTAGTAACCTTAGGGAATTTTTTTCTTGTATCTGCAGCCTTATCTGAACTCTCTTCCTTGATTATTCATTGTTAATTTATGACTGTAGAAGATGTGTATGCCTCAGCCTTCTGTGGACTTAAGTGACACCACTGCAACTGATCTGCTTTAAACTGGATGGGTTTATAATTTATATAAAAGTCAGTTTCGTTACAAATCGGTATTGCTGCCTCTTTCATTTTTCTGTCTGGATGGGCTGGAAGTGGCTGAAGTGCTTTCCTAGACTGTCTAGCTTTGGCAGATTATCCTGGTGCAGGGCAAGCAGAAAATCCAGTTACCGGTGAGGGAGGATGGAAAGAGGGGAGAAAAATGCTCATTGCTTTCCATCTGCGGTCTGGGTTCAGAATGGTGTCTGCCCGGGGAAGGAGCTTGGTCTGTTCTTTGCCATGATCATCCATCTGCCTGCTGTTCAGGCTTTCTGCAGTGCTTGCTTGCACTTCATCCTGGCTTTCAGTGATAAGGAAAGTAAGGGCTGGCAGCGCATGAGATATCTCTGCTAGAAACACACAAAAGTGTGCTTGAGAGGGCTGTGGCAATGCTATGGCAGTGGTCATGCTGCCTGGCCTGTTGCTCTATATAACGACATACTCTCTCTGCTGATCTCTGCCGGGCCGTAGCGCTGCAGGCTGTCCTGCAAGGCTTGATCCTGCGTTCTGCCCTTTCGCCTGCCTTCACCTTTTCCGAATTTGCTGCTGCGAGGTGCCGGCTGGTATTTCTTTTTCTGGCAGCACCACCACCGCGCGCTGCCCCCCGAGGGAAGGGGCTGCCCGTGCACCCTGCCCGTTCCACCCGCGGCGTGGAAGCGGGACCGCGTCAGATCAGCGTTCCTGGTCCAAGGATCGGGCCCGCCCCACCGCCGCGGCCTCGGCCCCGGCCCTGGCCCTGGACCGTTGCCCCGGCTCCCCGGTGGGCCCCGGGGCGGGGCGAGCCCCCGGCGGCGGCCGGCGCTCCGCGCGGTCACGTGGCCCCGGCAGCCCCGCTCCCTCCGCGCTCCGCCATGGCTGCGGCAGCCGCCGCCGGCTCCCTGCTCCTCTGCCTGCTCGGCCTGGCGCTGCCCGGCGGCAGCGCGCTGCACACCAAGGGCTCCGTGCCCCTCGACGCCATCACCTTCTACAAGGTACGGCCCGCCCGGTGGGCGCTGCCGGGTCTGGCAGAGCGCTGGGGACGGGGGAGGGAGGCAGCCGGCCGTCCCGGAGTGCGGCGGCCATGTGCACCGCCGCGAATGCCATAGCAACGGGCGGGCAGCCTCGGAGGGCCGGGGAGGCGGTGTGGGGGGCCAGGGGTGCCCAGTGGGCCGCGGGCCGCCCGTCCCCGCCCCCCCACACACACACCGCCATCGGCGCGGGGCAGCGCTCGGGGCTCGCGGAATGGCCGAGGTGGCGGGCCCGCCGCGCCACAGCCAATAGGAGAGCGGCAGCCGCGGCGGCCAGCCAATCGGCGCGGTCCAAGTGGAGCCGTGCCACCGGGGGCTCCCAGGGCAGCGCTGCGGCGGGGGACCCGGCTCGGCCCGGCCCGGCTCGGCCGGCGGAACCGGCGGGGCGAAGTCCAGCTGCCGCCGCGGCTCCTCGGCCCAGCGCCGGGCCGGCTCCCCGCGCCCCCGGGGGTCAGGGAGCAGGAGAGCCGCTGTCGGCTGGCTCCTGCTCTGCCCGTGCCGGTGACCAAGGGCAGGACCGTGCAGGGGAGCGAGTCGGGGCCGTGAGCACTCTCTGCTTGGGATGGTTTCACATCTTTTTGGTTCATGAAACGGAAAGCAACAGGCTTCTGCCAGACTGAGATCTTGCACAGGGTTTTTTTCTCCACTAAATCACTTTGAAATGAAGGTCTCCACCTGGAGCGTGGCAGGATTTTGGTTTCGGTAGCAACCAGTGCTGTGGCAGGTGTCGCAGGCCCAGCTCGAGGCGGATGGCAAGACGCCTGTCGAAAGGGAATCGTGGTACGGCAGGATTAAAGCGTGCACTGTAGCAGTATGAGCTGAAGATACAAAAATCAGTTGAGCTGTTTGGAAGTATGTGCCCTAAACAAACTGCTCAGGCATGAGCGAATATCTTGCCACATGCCAGACCCCCCCACTTGATTTTTCTGCCATGACAAACCATACGGCACTCGACAATCCTTAGGAGCTGTCAGCTCTTCTGCAACAAGAAGAATTTGAAGTAATGGGCAGAACACTGCAAGAGGGACTTTGAAAGACCAGCTGAAATATCAGAGCTGCAACACAGTAAATGAAGTGATCGGCAGACCCAGGACTGAAGACTTTTGTTAACTGTTGCAACCAGCTGTTACGTCAGTGCCCAGCAGTGCTTGCAGTGCACTTTGTAGGTGGGGACCTGTGTTGCAATCTGACCCTGTTCACTAGAAAAAAGATTTTGCAAGGTCTTATCCTGGAGGGAGAAAAAAAATCCCGAACCAGGTGGCAGATTCCATTTCCAGGCTCATTTGAAAGGGACATCGTCCGAGCAGAGCAAAATGCAAAAGCAATGGCACAAGCGAAGAGGAATCAATTAAAACACGAATTCTCCGTTTCCTGAACCAGTACAGCGTCTCCGCTCCCTCCCCGCGCCTCCTCTCTTGGCTAAGAGCTGCAGTTCTCATGCTGGGATACTTGGGAATGACATTAGATTTGGTCTCTCTCTTAATGTCCCCCTGGAAATTGTTTAGCTGACTTCCTTCCAAGATGTTAATCAGATTTACAATAACCAAATCGTGTATAATTAAAGGCATTATCAGATCCCACAAACCTACCACGTACCATCTGTATCATCTGGTGTAGGAATACGTACACCCAAAGCTCAGTCTTTCCTCCACGCTGCAGTGAGTCATTTTTGAAAGGCCGTAATTATAAAATTTCCATTCTCCCTCTGCATCTACTCATTGCACAGGAAAAGAAGACAAGCTAAAGCAACCTTAGGTGACTTGTAGATTGCTCAAACCTGAAATGCTAAAGTTTTGTCTTTTTTTTTTTTCTTCTTCTTGTTTTAGGTAATTCCAAAGCATAGGTTTGTCCTTGTGAAGTTCGATACACAATATCCTTACGGTGAGAAACAAGATGAGTTTAAAAAGCTGGCGGAGAGCTCAGGCTCCAGTGAGGATCTTCTGGTGGCTGAAGTGGGGATATCAGGTGAGGAATTCCGGACAGATTAGTACAGTATGGGTTGGTGTGGAGGAAATAAACTTCACTGCAATTTCTGATGAAAACAGGCTCTGAAGTAATTCTGACAGAGAGAAATGAGATGGGCTGGCCCTGCCAGACCAAAGCATCTGCTGTGGCTGGTCGCTGAGCTCTGTCTCTGTGCCTCCCGCCACGAGCGTAGGAGTGCTGCTTATCTCCTTTCAGCTGGTTAATGAAGCAAGTCAGCCCACGCTGCTAAACAGGATGCCACCCTCCTCATTCATAGCACTTTTTGTCTTTTTTTTTTTTTTTTCTCCTTTCTTTCTTTACCAAGAGAAACCTTTTTGTCCATTTCCAGGCAGGAGGCCTTATAAGAATCATGCTTTAGCCACAAGCCTGGTCAAACAAAGCATATGTAATATGATTAACTCATTGTAGCAAACCCTCCATTTATTGTTGGTGAAGCACAGAAAGTGGTCGTTGCGCTGTGGCTGGTGTAACTCAATGTTCTTGTAATTGGCTTTAAGAGAAAAGCAGTGAAGAGTGGATCACTGTCACCTTACTCGCTCTTACTTTGTAGGTAGAATTAAGAATTTAAGCTTACAGGAATACAATTCCCACAAACTGGGAAGTTTCACCCACGCTGACATTTCTAAACACACATGGATTTAGCTAAGTAGCATAGCTGTAATCTCTTAAGTTATGTTTTCTGTCCTCAAGAATAAATGCAATTTATGTCAGATGAGAAAACATCTTGTAGCTTGGCGTGCTGTCAGAACTAAAACATGTAAGTGTACACTCTGCACATGGATGAGGAAAAAAAATCCATTTAACTGTAAAATCAAACAAAATGGATAGAGCAAAACAAGGGGAAAAATGGCTATTAACGTCCCATAAGGAGGATGGGGTTTGTACATAGCCATCCTGCTGATGTCTTATGCTATCACAGCCCCAGCAAAGCACCATTAGAACCTTGTATTTTGCTTTAGAGAACCTAATGATGGTTTGCCTTGCACAGATGATTTTCTGGGGTGTTTTTGTTTCAGTGTGTGGCATTTCCTGCCAAAGAGGTTATTAGGACATGGTGAAACTCTGGAAACAAATATTTATCAGTTTGTGTAGGAGATAATCCTGAATTAATTTTTTCTTTTGATTAACACACTGTGCTTTTCTGTGTTTCGTTTTCTCTTGACAGATTATGGTGATAAGCTGAACACTGAGCTGGGAGAAAAGTACAAGCTGGATAAGGAAAAGTTCCCTATTTTTTATTTGTTCCAGGATGGTGACTTTAACAATCCCTTACCTTACAGCGGCCAAATCAAGGCCGGGGCTATTCAGCGCTGGCTGAAGAGTAATGGCATCTATCTGGGGATGCCGGGCTGCCTGAAAGAGTACGACATGCTGGCCAGCAAGTTTATGAGCACCACTGAGAAATCGGAACGCCAGTCCCTCCTGAAAAGGGGGCAAGAAAGTTTAGAAAAAACAAAAGAAACCGAGAAGAAGTCAGCTGAGCAATACTTGAAAATTATGAGCAAGATACTGGAGCAAGGGGAAGAGTTTGCTGCTAATGAAGTTGTCCGAATCACAAAACTGATTGAGAAGAACAAAATGAGTGATGGAAAAAAGGAGGAGCTCCAGAAAAGCCTCAATATCCTTGCTTCTTTCCTGAAGAAGAATAATGAAAAAGATGAGCTCTAATATGTTGGAGAACTTTATACAAGCTGTGAAACACTGTCAAGAGTCCTAACCAGTTCTCCTTATGCAAGCAAACTTCCCGCTGACTTCAAGAGAGCAGCAGATTTCCTTCTGGTATTTTCAGTTTAGATCAAGAGGAAGACATTCCTTAAAAACACAGTATTGTAAACGTTGGAAGAATCACCTTAAAGCAAGACACCAGTATTGTGTAACACTATTCAGTAACAGTGTTAAAGTAGACCAAAAAAAAGCACTAGATTGGCCTGAAGCACATTCCTGGTGGTTTTTACAGCTGTTCCCTGGCAAACAAATAACAAAATTCAGTCTCACATTCCCTCTTACATGTTGTACAAGGTACAGACTGGGTGCCCCTCACATCCCCACCTTTCCCTGTTCTTAGTGTCCTTAGGTTTTATGTTCTTTAATCTACCCCTCCTCCTACCTTTTGTTTTCCCAATAGGGCTCCTTCTCCAAGTCTTGGTCTCCTTACCTGTTGTTGACCAAGAGACACGGAGTTTCCTTTTTCTGCCTTCTCCTTCAGTGGCTTCTGTTTCTGACTTGGGTATCAGCCAAATGCTGGCAGGCATAGTGAAGACAGGTCCTCCACGTATCAGAACTTGCCCCTCATCTTCTGGCCAGAGTAGCCATCTCGACAAACGTTCTCCTGAAATCCTTTGTGGAATCCTGACAGAGCTAGTGATTTGAGCTCTGAGCAAGGGCAGAGTCTCCTTGAGGTGCTATTACACTTAGTCTTGCCAGTTTGTGCAAAAATGTCTTTTTTTCAGAAGTAAGTTTGGGTGAATTTTCTCATGGCTGAAGAGCACATGCAATGCCTGTGCATTTTGCCTGTCCTTCCCATCCAAGCTTCATTTCCCAGGTTCAAAATAAGGGGGGTGGGGGTGAGACCAATAAGGACATGTGAAAGTCCCAAGCCATAGTTAACATGAACCAAATATTTTCTCCAGCCTCATCTTCAGAAGCAATTGTCACTGTCAAACTAAAGCTTCATCAGCATTTGGTAGTTTTAAGTATTTGAGAGTGAGGTAACAGGAAGCAGAAGTATTTGTGCCCTTAAAAGTCTCATCTATGTCATTTTAATGGAGATACCTGGCCCAGGGATCAGGTCAGTCCTCAAAACTTGATACTGCATGTGCTGTTCACACTGTGGAATTCAGGTGGCTGGTGGAAGATGCTGTTCTCGTGATGAGGGCTATAGAGAGTTGGAAAGAGAAACACCTGAGTGTTTTACCTTAAGACTACGCTTTAAGCTAAGCAAAACTGATTTCTGTGGGAGCTTTGCTGCCTTTTGAATCCTGGAGTGGGTACAAGGAGCAGATATTGCTGCAAGATAAAATGTATTAATAATGCTATAATAATAAAATTGTTCCAATTAATAGCTGCTTCTTAAAGTAGTTTCTAGAGAAACTGCCACTGATTTCTGTGGCCAGAGGGGAAGGCAAAGGCTGATCAGCCGGACGACACCACCCACCTAGAAGCGAAAGGAATGTCCCGGAGATGAGGGGTTTACACGAAGCGGTGGGAGGGAGGGTGTCCTTCAGGCCCGCCGCCCTCTCTCCCTTGGGAGGGGAGGAGGAAGGACCCCAAGCAGGGCGGGCTTCGGCGGGGGGCAATCTTGACGAAGCCTGTGTGAAGACGCTTCCCGCTTGGCTCCTGAGGAGGGAGCCGCTGCCTCCCTCCAGCCCAGGGAGCCTCCGGGGCGCTGAAGACCAGGCGCCCTTCGCGACAAAGCGACGGCGACCGCCACCTTCCCACGCGCCCCCTCAGAGGCGCCGCCACCCCGCGCGCTCCTTAAAGCAGCTTCCCGCCCCCGGCCGCTCATGACGTCTCCAAGAGGCGGTGCCATGGAGGAGAGAGGGGGAGTCCCGTGCCAACTTACTGTGCGGGGGAAGCTAAACAGGGTCGCTTCGGGTCGGCTCCTGGAGGAGTGACCGGAGATGCGGCGGCCCGGGGTTCACCGCTGAGCTCTCCCGCCAGGGCTGGGTCGGGTGGGGATGCACGGCGGCGGAGGCGCGGGTCGCCGGCTCCCGGGACGCTAGCCCCGCTGTTCCCCCGGGGCTCCGGCCCCTCCTCAGCTCCTCTCTACCACTGAGCGCTCCCCGCAGCCGGCCCCGACAGCGGGGGCCGGGCCCGGGGCGCGGGGCGGACCGGGCGCGGAGTGGCCCCGGGGCGGAGCGCGGGCGGTGCCCACGGCCCCGGGAGCGGTGCGGCGGTCGGCGACGGCGGCGGGTACCCATGGCCCTCCCGGCTGAGGCGGCCCGGTTGGACGGGGGCTGGCAGGAGGTGAGCGAGCCCCGCCGGTACCGGGTCCCCCGGGGGAAGCCGCTGTCCCCATTCCGGGACCCTGCCCGTCCCCACCGTGCGCGCCCCTTCTCCCCCGTCCCCTCCTCCGCCTGCCCCGGCCGGCCCTTCCCCGGCCCCGCGTCCCTCTCTGTGCTCTGCCCGCTTCTCGCCGGGGCCGGCGGGCCGGGACCTGCCCCCGGCCCGAGCCCCCCCCCCCCCCGACCCCCCACCCCGGCCCCGGTCGGCGGTTCCCCGGTGCGTGGCTGCCCGCAGAGCGGTTGGCGTGTCTGTGGGGCCGTGTCGTGCTGAGCCGGGACCCGTCCTTCTCCCCAGGTCTACTCGGCTCTCCAGTGGATCCAGTTCACCATGGCCATGCTCAGGTACAATGCACTGTGAAACCCGCGTTCCCGGGATGGAGTTCCTATTGCAACGACACTTTTCTCCGGAAAAAAAGAGAAATCACTTATCCCAGCGAGGCAGACGCGCTCCTGTTCCAACCTGTGCTTTGTTTTCTCAGTGTTATAGGTTCCAGCTCAATTATTGCCTACGCCATCTTTCAAAATGCAGTACGGTCCCCCGAGGTAAGGTCTGAGCCTCCTTTTCTCTCCCTAAGTCGAGGTGTCGGTACCTTGCAGATGGGTCATGTGTGTAGCAAAGACCCACCTGGGTCAGGTACTCTGCTAGGAGCAACTGCAGATCTCAGGCTTATGTAGTTAAACCTTGTTTAACAGCTGGGAGGCAAGGGACTTGCCAAGAATTTGGCCCTTCATCTGATAGGAGTTGAAGGAATTAACCTTGAACTGTACCCACGCAGAGAGAAGCAGGTTCTTTAGCCCCGCTACTTTCTGCTGCTCCGGGAAAGTCCTCCGGTCATTCCTGGGAACAGGGATTTTTTAGTGTGTCCTCCTCTGTGGGGCAAAATGCCTGGAAGGCTGAGGAGCTGTGTACAAAGCTGCTGAAGTGCAAATTGGCAATGCCCCTGCAGGAAATGTATTTACAGGTGTCAGTCTTTGGGCATCCCTGAGTATTTTTTCCAGGCAGGTGAGCTATTAAAATTAATACAACTTGACAGTCCTGCAAAGTTCAGACAAAAAGAGGCCAGGCTGAAAAGCAGTTTGTTGTGCTGGACTCCACAGCGGGGAAGATTCACCCTGGCCACACACAGGAGCCACAAACATTTTTAATGCTGAAGCAGTGGGACTCGGGTGCAAACATCCCTTGGGGTGGGACTGTCTGCACATGCACTGCAGATCTGACATGAATGCAGTGCCTGGCATGTCCCGAGTGCATCACACGTGCAGGTCGTGTGTGCAGGGAACTGCGTGTGTCTGGGATATATCGGACATGCTGAGCAGGTGGCTGGCACGTGCGCGTTAACCTCAGACCTCCATCCCAAGCCTGTCAGGCTTTTGCTGTCCACACGCAGTCCATCTGTCTGTCCAGGATTTACCAGAGGCAGTGCACAGAGCTGATCTGTGTGAAGCTGGCGTTCATTGTCCAGGATTTGCAGACGTCTGGCAGCCCAGTCTGTGGACCACGCAGATAATAGGTTACTGCTAAGCTCAGTAGGACAGTAGAGCTGGCAGCTATGTTGTAACAAAGCTGTATTTGTACTTCCCTCATCTTCAATGTTCTTTGTACATCATGGGTTTGATCTGCAGCCCAGAGAACAGGACTTCCAGGGAATGCAGCGAGTTATCCCCAGAGAAGGCAGGCATGCAGTCAAGCTAACAACTGACACATCGTTGGATGAAGCAGGGTGGGGAGGAGAACGTGAGTCCAGGTCTGCAGGGCAAATCTGCACCTCTTAAAACATGCAGGGTAGTCTAGCTCCCAGGCAGCCAGCCTCCTGGAAACACTCTGCCCAGCACATTGAGAATGAGCTGCAGAGATCTCCATGCATTCCCAGGGAGGAATGAAGGCTGGGACTTCACCTTAGTGCTGGGATGGAAAACCTGCCTGAGCTTGTGCTGCACAAGGTGCATATCAAAGGCTCCCTCTCCCACATCCCCTGCACCTGGAGAGCTCCAGATGTGGTTCTCTCCTGGGGTCCTCCACTCTGGTATGGTACGGAGCTGGGTTTGGCAGTTGTCCCAGTGTGACTCAGCAGCCTCGGCCCCTTTGCTTCCATGGCTAGAAGCCTGCATTACTCAGGAGCCCTTGTGCTATTAGTCATATGATGTGACAGTGGCTTGGGAGCTGCACTCTAGCTGCTTGTGAGCCACACATGGCTCCAGGTCACAGATGAACCCTTCCTGCTCGAGGGAGTCCAGATGTTTCTTCTCAGATTATTTCTGCAGATCCGGATAGGAGGGACAGATACCAGCTGGAATGACTTGTCTGCATGAGGTTTCCAGGCTCTTGTTCTGCCAGGGGAGATCTGTTGCTGGTGTTTCAAAAGTGGCAAAATCTTCAGTAACTTCCCCATTGCCTTGTCCCCATGTTTCTGGTCTTATGTGAAAATTTGTAAACAAAGGGGCTGGAAGAGATCCATATCAAAGCTTGCCACAAACAGCTTATTCCTTGAGTCATGAGGCTCCAGAGTAAAATGTTTAAAAATAAACAGCTCTGGAGGCTGGGAGGAGAACAATGTTATAAACACTTCCCCTCCTGCCCCCACCCTAGGAAATCAAATATTGCACTCTTGAAGCTTGTTTTCTGTCTCTACGGGGTCAATAAAACTCTTCAGCCTGAGCTAAAGCATTCAGAAGAGATGATGGCAAGCAACAAACAAAGAATTTCCTCTGTCATGTCAACAGGTTCTGTGCAGGCAGATGTCCCTGGGCAATGGCCAGACAGAGCTAAATCAACATGTATGCTCCAGCCTGGCAGCTCATCTGAATCATTACGTCTTTACATTCCCTTCCTCTATTTTATAAATACCATTTGTTTTTTTTCTTTTCCCTTTCGCAAGGAAGAACCATGCTGCCTTTCACTTACCAATATGTCACCTACTTCTTTGTTTAGGTCTGTGCCAAAATAGCTCCTCAACCAAACAGTGGTGCCTCGCTCCAAGGACACTTCTTGTTAGAGAAAGGGGTCACCTGTTCGATTGTAGAAGTTGCTTCTTTGGTTATTCTAGAGCTGCTTGGTTTTAACCCACCGTGCTCACAAACTGGATGGTGTCCCCAGCCTGTCATGCATATGACTGCCTGCTGGGGCTTCAGTTCTGCACCAGCAAGGAAAAGCCTGGTTAAAAAAGACATTTGTAAACACGACGACGTACAAACTAGCTCCAGATATTTAGTTAGCAACAGCAGTTTGATTTACCAGGTTGTTGGGTTGGATGGTACAAATACGGAACTGGAAAGACAAGAATGTTTGAGGAGACAAATCCTGCAGAAGGCAGAGGACCTGCCATGCTGCTGCATGGCAGTGTGGTGATCAGGAAGATGCCAGGCAGATCTCCCTCAAACTATGCCATAAGGACAGATCTGGTTTGATCAGATCTACCTTACCACTTATCAATCTTACTAAGCTCTTACTTGTTGCTCGCGGAAACAAGACGAGTATAACACAATGCAATGGGTGGCAAACATTTACTTAAAGGACAACATTGAGGCAAATCTCACCAAAAGCTCAGTTCCATGAAAAAAATCTTAAAATCAAGGTCTCATGAAATGTTTCCATGCTGTGTTTAGCATTATAATTTCCTGTAGGGAAAGAAAAAAAAAGTCATCATTTTCTCTCCAGGATGTTGAAAATTAGGTACCAAAGACTGCAATTAAGAATCTAGATAATTAGGCTGCTTTTCCAGAGTGTCTGCTCTCCCACTAACAACAAAAATGTTGGCCAGAATTTTGCACAAATGCTTTCCTACAGTGTTTACAGTCCTTTTGGCCGGTACATGCAAACTGGAAATGGGCTGGAAACTGCCATTAGAGGAGACGCGACTCTGTTCCAGCAAGATGCAGTGTGCAGCAGAGAGACTAGCGGCTCTCATAGTGAAAATTAATCTGGCGTGTAAAATAGATTCAGACTTAGTCACCAAGTGAAATGACATGAAACACGTAGGAAAAATGTCTGTTTCAAGTTGTTTCAGACCTGAAGAAGGGTTTGTGTTTACTAAAGGTTTGATTTCTCTTTCAGTTGATTTAATAAATAACATCCCTTCTCCCTGCCAACCTGTCCCATTCTGCAAAATTGTCATGTTCTGGACCTTTGAGATATTTTCTGTAAGAGTTGATGCTGCTCTTGGATCCTGGGGCATTGCTAGTGGCAGAAAGGGTGATTAGAGTGGGGTATCTGCATTGAAACAGCTCCTGAGAGCAAGAATCAGCATGGGTTTTGTGTGCAAGGAGAGCTGCCCTACCAGAAGAGCTGGGGGACAAAAGCATATTTAGATGACATGCTAAAACTGCTGCTGTAGGTGGTCATGGGAGTGTTGTGACCAACACCTGCTGACCAACTTCACTTTTCCCAGGTTCGTCCACTTTTCTACCTGAGCCTCTCTGACCTATTTCTGGGCATGTGCTGGCTTGCTGGGGCGCTTCTCTATAGCACACCAACCTCCAAGCAGGATCTCATCTGCTATAACCTGCAAGCGACAGGACAAGTGAGTAGCCTTGATCTCACCATTCATGCTGTTACTGTGCTCCCTTTGCCGTGATTAGCCTCGCTGGTGATCAGAGCACGATCGTGGGGGACTGCTTCTAGACAGGCTTTGGCAGAGACTCCCCATGTGGACTTGACTTACCTTTTCTCGGTATGTGTAAAACAGAGATAATGATGCTCGGTTTTAGGTGCATCTGGTTTGTGAGAGGCAATGAGGAAGGCAAAGAGAGCATGGGATTTTGTGGTTGCCGCGTTTGGGTTGCTTGTGTAAAGTGAGTAGATGGGTCTTAATCTATTTCCTGTTGGACCCGTGCCAACAATGATCTCTGTGCCTCTCACACGGCAGCTTTTCTATTCCTCTTCATGCTTCCTCCGTCCTGGGCAGGAACAGACATATTCTGCGATTCGCTTGAGCGCAGACTTACAACATTACTCATATAAACAGCCCTGCTCTTGCTGACCTGGCCCTATCCTCTCTCAAGCAATCCCAAGGATGCTCAGGAGCTGCTCTGTCAGCGCAAGCTCAGTCCCATGCCCCAGCGATTTGGCTGCTTTCCAGCTGATTTTGTGTGCTGGAGACTAATTGGAGTGGAGTGAGTGAAATACCATTTTCCTGACAGTTTGCTTTTGTCTCACCAAGTTCCCATTTCAGCATTAGGCTTTGCAAATCACTGCTCTCAAAAAACTCTGCAGGATACAGCGAAGTTTGGGCCAGAGCAGTGGTTCACAAGTGGTGATCTCTGGGCTTAAATTTCCTTTTAAAGGACCCACAAAAACATGGCTGGGAAGAGCAAGTGGCTGTCAGGAGCCTTGATGTGCATTGTGTGGGCTCCAGCAGCTCCCTGGGAGTGTGGTGGTACCCACAGATGGGAACTGAAACGTCCTCGCTGAGCAGCAGCATCTGAAGCTGGAAAAACTCTCTATGTACTGTGGAGAGGGCAGGGAAGCAGCTGCCTGTGTGGTATGCAAGTGTTCATGCTGTTGTGCATCTGGGGATGGGTGCCTGCATCCCAGGGTTGTTTCAACAGCTGTTTTTGTGGGTAAAACCGTAATACTCATGATGGTGAGAGCAGCTGTTCCACTCCTGTCTTATCTCTGGTTTCTCTAGCTCCCCTGTGCCACTGTGGAAACACCACAGTATGTTCACATCAAGAGAGGAAAGAGTGGGGTGTGGGTAACTTGGCCACTTGGGAATGATGCAGAACAATATCAAAGGTGTTTTTCAGATGATGGTACAGGGGAAAATGAGAAGAGCTTGGGAGAGGCTTTTCAGAGCCAGAAGGTGGAAGGAGCATGTGGGGCTGAGGGTGTTTCTGAGCTTTTCCCTTGCAGCTTTGCCTGGGGGACAACTCTTAATGCTGGTGTGATCTTTTTATGGCCTGGAGAAGAGAGGTTGCACTGCTAGAGAAGTAGGTTGGATATAGACAATGCACCATCATTTCTCAGCAGAGACACTGAGACCATGCTATGCTCCCCTCCATTTCTGGCTCTTCTCTGCCCTCGCTTTTCCAGCCTGTGGCCATGCTTCTTAGGGACACCAGCAAGGGATGGGGGCAAGGTGGGAGCTTTACTTTCACACTAGGAAAGGCAACGTGGGTAGGCAGAGCTGGCCTTGGGTGAGTCCTTGCAGGACTTGCCTTTGCCTCAGCCTCACGGCAGACAGTCAGGGTGCTGTGGTGGGGTGTGCAGGGTACCTGCCACATCCTGACCGCAGCCATAGGGTCACCGGGCTTCTCTCCTGCATGCCACCAGCAGACCACCACCAGCAGGAGGACTACCAGGGTGGCAGAGCCGGCTTGCGTCTGGCAAGAGCTGTCGCTGCTGTTTGCTCTGGAAGAAATTAAAACAAATGGAGCACTTGCCATAGCAACCATGCCCGCATGGTGCATGTGACACAGTGCAGTACACCTCCTTACTAAACACCCCAGCAATGCCCTTCCGTGGTGAGAACACCTTGTGCGTAAGTAGGAGCCAGTAACAGGTTTAACTAGCAGCTTCTGCGGAGCATAAGTGATCTGTAACCAAATGAAATGAGTAAATGTCTCCTGGCCCCATTCTGCTCGTGCTGAGCGGAGAAGTCTCGCCAAGTGTTGCATTCCTGGGTGTCTCATAAATGCACGTGGCTTCTTTGCACGGAAACACCTAAATGTAAAATGCACTGAACAACAAGGGTGAGGACGGGCTCAGGACTGCTCAGCAGTGGTGTTTGCACATGGCAGCCCTTGGAGAGACTCACACCACAGTCCATGTGATGTGGTTGTCTCAAGGGATTGCCTTAGGAGCAAGACAGTACTCTGCCTTATTCAGCCTGTTTACCATCACTTTTATCACCAAGGGCTGACATTGCAGTGGATGGAACTCTTCTAACATCCATACTATGTCGTAAAGGAGGAGAGTGCTTTGTTTCTTGGACTTTCCCTGTTTCAGCCCCAGACTTTTGGTTGATGTTAAATGTAAATACTGCTCCCTTCAGCTGTTCCTTGACTTTGTTCTTTCCTCCTCCCTGCCTTGCCTTTGCGTTACAATAATAAAGTCCAGAATAGAGATTGTGGTTATAATTGCACAATTCTCCCACATTCTTCCAGTTCAGTTCCAGTGGCCTAATAATGTCCTGGCAGGCTCCGCTCACGCTGGTGAGCACAATGGGGAGCCACAGAAGTGTTATAATGAGGGACTCTCATGTCTCCCAGCCCCTGCTTTATCTCCTCATGGCGAGTGCTGCAGGGCTGTCCACAGCCACAAAGCTGGGGATCAAGAGAGCAGAATTCCCTTTGCTTTCTGCTAGCAACTTCACAAGTGGCTTTTGGTTCCCTCTTCCAAAAAAGAAGGCAGTGCTGACATTTTGTGAGCCTTTCTAAGGCATTTTGAAGTGCAAGAGAACGATCTTTGTGGACTGTTTTGATGACCTTCCCTGGAAGTAATTGAAGAAGGGCAACAAACGCTCATTAAACCTTGTCTAATGAGCTGGAAAGTCACCGTAATGTTCCTGCTGCAATGTAGCAGCCCCTTGGACTCAGGCTCTTCAGAATCAGCCAAGAGCATTTGCAACCTCAGTGAAGGAGGCCAAGTTTATTTAGTGACTACTTTCCTGGACTTAGGTGATACCAGGGTGGCAAACCTGTGCTCCTTGCCTCTTTGGCAAAGGATAGCAAATCCACAGAAAAAATCACTTGTCCAGCCCTTCCTCTTTGCCACTGAAGCATGTGTTTCCTGTAGCAAACCCAGCACACGCATATATATAGTATGATTAAGCAGCACTGTTTATACTTGACTGCCTTGGAGCAACCATGGATTCAGAAAGAAATGCAAGAAAGATTTTATTTTTTTTACAGGAGATGGTAGATATTTGGTCTCACCTCAAGCTGGAATCAAGGGCTGGGAAATTCCATGGGAAACGGTGTTCTTTATCTTTTCTTTCCTCTTTTTTTCCGTGGAGATAAAAGGGCTCTTGGGATATTAACTCAGGCTTAGTGCAGATATTCTCTGCCCTCACTTTCCTCTTTAAATATACTATTGTTTTCTGTTTCCGTGAATTCACTGTGTATTGAGCTCATTATGTGAGAAGCAAATCTAAAAGTCCCACATCTGTGTTGTTTCCTAATGGATGTAGCAGCATAGAGAGGGTCCAAGTGCCTTTGAATCCTTTGTTGCCAGGATTTGGGCCAAAAAAATGAGCTAAGTCACAAAGATTTGTATTTTTAAAACAGCCCTGCTGTCATTAGTTCTCCTGCCCCCTTTTTGAGGCCAAAGCAAAGCTGTCTTTGTGTAGTCTAAGGTGGGAACCCCTCCTCTACCTGGCTCTTCCCAGCTGGCGTCCCACTGCAACCTGGTAGACGTGAGCACAGGGGCTGTGCAGGGACCTTCACCTTCGGCAGTCCACTATGCTGTTTAGCATCCTGCCTCTGGCCCATGGGCTTTGGGTTCATCGGCAATGAACTAAAAGTGCTACAGGAACTATTATTATAGGACTGAAATACTGTCTGTTTGTATTTCTCAGATATTCTACGTGGCCTCTTTTCTATACACTGTCAACTATACCTGGCATCTGTACGTGGACCTAAAGATGAAATACAATCAGAACCTTCTCAGGATGTCCCCCCAGGTGAGTAGGACTGACGTGCAACAACTGTTGGGTACCAAGGTCTAACTGTGGGCTTGTGGTGGGGTTTAGGAGGTGCATACATTAGAGTATATCTCACCACAAGGACTTTGAAGGCCCTTCTGCCCCACGGCTGCATGAATTGATGCACCTTGCCCACTGAGGTCAGCAGAGTTACTGCTGGGTCTGCTGTAGCATCTCAGTGGAAGATTGGGCTTGCAAGACTAAAGCAGACAAAGGCCAATGGCAGTATACGTCTCAGAGCAGAGAAAGCTCAGGACTGGGTATTGGTGAAGTTCTTCCGCAGTTAGAAGAACAGTGGTTTGCATCAGCTGAGTAACTGGTTTGCTGCTGTCACTGCCTTCTGCCAGTGCACAGCAGCGGGGACAGGAAAGCAGGGGGTGCCTGGACAGCCTGGAACTGAGAACTGACAATTTCTGTCCTTCCCAGGTGTCATACAGCGTTGGAGAGCATCAGTAAGTATTGTAAGAATTTGAGATAGGAGGTGTGACGGAAGTGAGCTAGTGATAAAAGGAGCAGTTGTCTGTGAACAGTGGCCAGTCCTCACTTCATCATTGCTGGCCTTTACAAAAGCCCTTTGGGGAACCGGTATAATTGCTGGGAACCAAGGAACAAGGACATAGTACTCAGAAAAATACTCTCTGCCTTGCAGGCTAAACAAACACTTCACATACCACATGACCAAAATCTGTCCTTGAAGTTGTTTCATTCCTCACACCTGGCTAAACAGTGAGGCACTGCTGTCGCTGTAACCGGTGTGTTGCTCCTGATGCACTGCTGCAAGACGACAGATTCCTTATGCAGCTCTTCCCATTGAACCCATCAGCCCCATTTCCTTACATAGTCTTTTTCTTCCCCAGACATTTGCTGGGCACAGCAAACTTTGTATCCCATATATTTCATGTGTTGGTTTGGGAGCAGCAGGCTGGGCAGATCAGTCTATATTTCAATTGCTCTTGTCCATAGGGTTTGGATCCGCTTGTAGGACTGGTTTCCTTCTTGCTGGACCCCCATTCAAAACATAGCACCTACTGTAAGTTCCCCACCACTACAGCTCTGCCCACGCTGTATTGTCATAGCTGTTGTGTGGATGCCAGCTGCCAAAGTACATTTCTTAGTGAGCAGATACCAAGACACTCCAAATTGCCTGCATTTCTTCACCAGGACATAAAGCCTCTGAGGAACAGTGCCAGGTTAAGTGAATAATCAGTACAAAAAATGAGTAATTTACACCAGAGAGCTCTTCAAGTGTCTGCTCTTGTCCAGTTCCAAGTTCCCTTCTCAAATGCTCTAGTCTTGAAGGGGAACAAGGCAGTAAGCATCAGTTTTTTCTGTTGCAAATCAGCACGGGCTGAACTTGGCGGTGTTGATTCAGTGCAAAGTGGAAACAAACATTTGTGCTTAGTCTGGGGATTAATCAGCATTCGAAGAACCCTCAGCTGCTGAAGTGCTCCCTGGGAGCTGGTTCCTGTGAATCAGTGGCTGTACGGAAACGATCATTTAATTAGGCTCTTTGGACTTTGCAGGTTTTAGATTATGTGAGTTGCATTGGCCGAATAACAACGATCTCATCTAGGTAAGATTTAATTCTCTCTGGAATAATGGTGTGGTTTTCGTAAACTGTAGTGTGCTGATCTCTGCTTCCTACCTACCTTGAAGCAAGTTTTACTAAAACCTGTAAAGCTTATTGGTAACAGCAGAGTGACCTAACAAACTCAGAGTAAGAGGTTTTGGATGTAAGGGCCTTTCTCCAACCAAGTTAGTTATAACTATATTAACTATATGTAGTTTTTCAGAAAGTGCTCCGTTTACCTATGTATTGCCAGCATGAATGAAAGTGCGGAAGTTAGTAAAGCTGATAAAATACTCTTCCAGAGCAGTGTCAATAAAAACAATTTTTAAGTCCTCTATAGTGACAGGAGAAAAACCAAGCAGTGTTTGGTTGGGGATGGGAGCAGTGCAGTGCTATAACTAGTAACTGTGCCGTTGTCCTTTCTTCTCTTAGCCTGATCCCTTTCCTTCTCATGGTGCCTGTGTTTTGCCTGGGCAACAGCAGTAATTGCTACCAGAACTTCAGCCAGAAGCATGGGTAAGCTTCACGCATCTTCTGAGAAACCCCACTGCTTATGAGTCACAGCAGGAGCTCAGGCTCTTCCCTTTCTCCCCACAGATGTCTCTTGATGCACACAGAAATAGCCATGCCCACCAACGAGCCACAAACCCCGAGTGGCTCCGTTTGCCGTGCAATGCATTTCTATGGCATTGGGGTCTTCCTTGTTTCCTTTCTGATCAGCTTCATAGCCATTCTGGTAAGAAACGTAGTCCTTGCACACAGATGATCAGTGTGAGAAGATTTTCGCCTTTTCATCTTTACATCTTTGCTTGGATGGTACCAGAGGCCAGGCAACCTCAGGGGAAGAACTGTGTGGTGCTGCTTCCCTTTTGGAAGGGGCGGTAGGGGAGAGAAAATATCATTGTGCCAGCATATAAATCCGTCTGGGGTCCTGTGTTCTGTCAACCCATCCCAAAAAGGATTTAGTAGCTAGAGAAGGCTCAGAGCGTGGCAGCAGAGATCACCTACAGCATGCATCAACAAAAGCCCAAATCAATTCAGAGTCTTCAGTTCAGAAAAGGTCACGTACAAAGCAACTGCTCTCCCCCGAGGAGCACACTGTTGCTTGGAAAGGTTTGATAAATTGAAACGGGATACTCTGTCCTAGATGAACAAGCCAGATCAGAGCATGTGCACAAAGTACAAACAATGACGTATGCCTGTTCTTTTTTAGGTTATACTCAGTCAAGCCCGAGGTTTGTACAAAAGGTTTGTAAACTCCACAGGATTCCTGGGGGATCAGCAGTGGGCCATGATTAAGATGGTAGAACAACGAGTGGTTTTTTACCCCATCGCATTCTTCTGCTGCTGGGCCCCAGGTTAGCAGAGAGCTGAGTTACTCTCACAATATTTCCCTAGGACATAGCGCCTGGCAATGAAACTCAGAAGAGCTGGGGTTGAAGCAATACCCTCTTGTCCATCCCTTTTCACAGCTGTCCTCCTTGGAATACTGAAGCTGACTGTTTCAACAAACAGCAAAATCTACATGGCTCTTTTAATTCTACAGGTAAATGTCTTCCTCTGCAACCTCCTATGTTTTGCCTTCTCTGCTTGAACAGGCCTATTAGTGTTTGCCTGCTTCTAGTCTTTGCTGGAAAAAGTATGCTTCTAGCCACAAAGATCACTGCTGTATGAGCCTAAGTCTGATTTATGCCTTTGGTCGGCAAAGATCTTTGCTAGTTGTTTTCTGTTTTTCACAGGCTTGAAAAGGTCTCAGTAACCAAAATCACAGCATCATGGAAACTGTAGAAAATAGGACTAGAAAGGATCCCCAGAAATTAGTTAGTTTTTTTTCCTTTCTATGAAAGTCTCCAAATGCAATTCCTCCACAACACTTGTCCAGCTCGTTTCTGTGCCCGAGGCAGCATTTACCAAAGGTTATTAAAGTAACCACAAGATTCCTATATCACATGGGGATGCAGATAGATAAAATCATGCTGGAAGTGGGAGGCTTGGCATAACGTGCCAGCTTTGACAGCCTGGTAGGGAGCTGCAGAGTGCTGTGCAATGCTGGCTGACGAGAGCCCTGATCTCCCCTGTGGTCTCTCCCAGGCTCTGACAGCAGCTTCCCAGGGGTTTCTGAACTGCATCGTGTACGGCTGGACACAGCACGTCTTCCTCTCCCTCAAGCGCAACGCCTGCCGGGACGTTGACACTCAGACTCCTCTCTTGCGCTCCCAGAAGAAGTTCTATGACAGCACGCTCCCCACCAGCACACCAGACGCAGAGGGGTCCACGTCCACCCTGCTCTGATGAATCCCTGCATCAAAGGAGAACAGGCAGTGTCCTAACAAGGACTCGTCGTGTTTTAGCAATGTCAGCCAGACCTGGTATCAGGCTGTCTGCTGCGAACTGTCTTGCCAGCAGCAAAGTTAGCTGTAGTGCTGGAGGAGCCTGAGCAGATCTGTCGGAGACAGACACTTCAGTGAAGATAGTTATTTATTTTACAGGTTTGTATGGACTATAAAGGGATTCTTTAAACATGGTAAATTTTTAGTACAGACTTTCTTCTTATGGAAATATCTCTAGAAATGCAGCAAGTGGTATATAACAGCTCAGAGGTCTGGTACAGCTCCTTTGAGGGTAGGTGGTCAAAGGATGTTTTACTTCTCTAAGTATTTGCCATTACAAATTAACAGTAAAGCAAAGGTGAATATTTTTCAATCTCTGACTTTTAATTCACTGTAAAAATAAGAACATGTATCATACTAATAGCCAACTGCAAGGAATGAAAAATTGCAAAGTAGCATAAAAAAATCAGCACTCACTTCCGTGCCTCGACCTTTTGCACATTTCGCTTCTGTTCTTCATGCCAACTCCTGCTCAGCTACAATACTCAGAAAAATAAGCTTCTTCAACCTGGTGGAGCACCTCTCATGAACCAGGTGAGCAGGGCTTCGCATGAATCTGTCTATAATCTTTTAGATGCTCAAGTGAATTATTTACTAAAGTCCCACTGTTCTATAGAAAATAAACCAGATCTTTAGCTGCATTGAAAACAACTCTCTAACTTTTACACACTGTTTTCTAACAGCTTCACTTTTTGAATCCAACCCAATTTTATTTACATAGTAGGTAATACAAGAAGAGGAAATACTCGTTTTGTGTAGTTAACTTTCATACAGTTTACACGGTTACATTGTGTAAATTACTTTGTGGAAAATCTCCTGGGACTAGCAGTCCAGCTTCAGGGGTGTACCCACGGCGCCTCTAGTCCTTTCCAAACCTCAGCTGGTGGGTTTCCCACTACTTTCATGGTTTTTTAAACATCTTCTTCTTCCATACTCTGCTCCTCATCTGCAGGAGTCTCACTTCTCTCTGTGGCTAAACTTGTTCTGAAAAACGCAGTTATTGCTGTTCTGTATTTGGTTACAGCAATGAGGAGAGCAATCAGAACAAGGGCAATGGGAACTGTGATCCCAGTTACTGTCCCAAACACTTTATTTTGGACAACGTCCACCATGGACATCATGAGAGACGGTGGAGGGCCGCTGTCCACACTCCCTCCCAGGCCATGGAATTGGCAGTCCGGAGGAGCCCAGCCAGCTTCGCAGTGGCAGTGTTCGAGGTTGTTGCAAACCCCTTTCCCCCCACACAAAATCTTCCTGTCGCACTTTGTCCTGACCATGGCATCTGTGCATGTCTTGTTAATACAGATCTTTTTTGGCCCACATCTGGTGCCATCAAGCCCTTCTCCGATATCAGGTGTATCAATGCTGGCATGGTAGGCTGTGCCCCAGCACCAATCCTCAGGGCCTGGCATCTGAATGATGGTTTCAGACCCCTCCAGAACGGGTATCCTCTTCACATTGACACACTGCAGCCTTCCGCACAGAGCGTTTTGGGGTTTACATCCCACAAAACCAACTTTGGTCCCATCGCCGCCACAGTTGCCAAACCGATCCCCTTTCACGTTCTGCTTTTTGAAGCAACTTTCTGGAGCACCCCGAGCTTCTTTCCCAAAGACTTTTCTGCACAGGTTGTCATAGGTCGCACATTTCCCGCGGTAACAGTAGCTGTCATCGCTGCATGGCGTCCCATCGTGCATGTGCAAATCCTCCGGGCACCACTCAGAAGTCCCGTTGCAATATTCAGGTAAGTCGCACTCGTCCGCCTCTGACCTGCACTTGTGTCCTGCAGCACGAAAGTGGCATTTCTGACAGCATTGCCCAATGGAGCAGACAGCCCCTGGCTTCAGCCTGCAGTTTTGGTGACAGCAGGGATTGCCTCGGCAGTCCTGCGACCCACCACAGTCACACTGCTCTCCCTCATCGATCACCTTATTGCCACAATGTTTAAAATGGAAGAGTCGGTGGGGCTCTGGGATGTTGCATAAGCAGTCGCCATGCCCTCTACTGATCAGGTCTAAGTAGCTCTGCCTGCTGCAGTTGCTGAAAGCCTTGGCGCCGTCGAGCGAGTCTCCCGTCATGTAGCACTTGGTGGCTTCTCCACACACACACTCCTTTTTGTCGTGCTCCATCCCCAGGTTGTGACCCAGCTCATGAGTAAAAATAATTGAAAAGGTTATGAAATCTCTCTGTATATGTGATACAATGCCTGATTGATAACCAGGGTGGCAGATGCTACCTACATACGCCAGCCCAACGATTAGTCCGAAGTCCATGTAAGTAAATAAATGTGCAATGTCGTATTCCATCCTCTGAGAAAGATCCCTATTTCCCCAGTCATTAAAATTTTTAAGAACTTCTTCTATATCCTGGCTGTACCTGATGAAGTTGCTGCGTGTCCAGATCTCCAGCCCGATCAGGCAGATGCGAAGCTTCAGAGGATAGTAGTATGTTTCAGATAAATTGATCGTATCTGTAACCAGAAGCATCACAGAGGTCTCATTGCTTCCTTGGAAGGAAAACAGATAGTGGTCCACCACGACAAATATCTCAACATACATGGTATGCTTCAGTCTCTGAGAGAAGTCACACTTTCCTAAGGCTGTTTTAGCTCCCATCCCACCCAGTTGGTTTTGGATCACCTCATCCATCAATCCACACATCAAGGGCTTGCTCTGGGTCTTCTCTCGCCGATAGAGAAGGTGCTGGAAGGTGAGGGACCCCGGCACAGGTTCAATGCCATAGCTCAAGTTCCCAATTTCCAGTTGCCCCCTCAGACCCGAGCAGGTGCTCAGCGTGACGAGGGAGCCAGGGCTGCCCTCCACATAGCCCAGGTAGTAGCACTCCTCGGGGACATGGGGCTGCTCCACCACTCTTGTCCCCCTGGGGCTGTATGTAATGACTGGCAGGTTTTTCACCAGAAGTCCTCTCTTCTGCGTGAGGTGGATGATGCGGTTGTCCCCCTCCACCCTGAGGACGTAGGACACTTCTTCCTCCACAGCTTTTCCCACCCTGGGGGCCAGTTTCCTTGGCCGGACTATCTCACGGACAGCGTAGCCCAGCGGTGGACGATGGCTGCCTGCCCCGGGGAGGAGAGATGCCACCAACACTGCCCAGACCCCCAGCCTGAGGAGCAGGGCTTTCCCCCATCCGCCATGATGTGCCTGGAGCCATCTCGTCATGAACGCCTTCAAAATGGCAGTAATATGCCTCGAGGAGTGTCCTGCCAACCCTCGCACAGACATCTTAACCCTCTCTCCTTTGAGGCGCTCAGGCAGTGGCCATGCCAGAGTTATCCCCTCAGGGGTGGCACAGGACCCGACGAAGGAGCGTGCCACCCTGCTGCCCTGAGGGGTGGCTGTTCCCCTCAGTGCCCCTTGAGAAGGTTCTGGAAGCACTGCCACCCCTCCCAGCCACCATGCTGCCAGCTGGCTGCGACATGAGGCTGGGGTGGAGTGAGGCCGTGAGACAGGGGGCATGGGTGCTCCTGTGAGGTGACAGGGATGAAGGGCACCCACTCCCTCTGTGTTTCCCTCACTGGGGCACTGTGGGGTGGCCATAGCAGCCAGGGAGATGCGGTTGATCTTCAGAGCCACTCCCCTGCCGCTCAGTGAGATCTGGGGAGCCATGCGTCCTCCCCACCCTCTCCTCCTCCCCAAGGCGGGGTCCAGGCCCAAAGATTTCCTGTGGATCGTGAATTTGAGAATTAACCACAATAACACTCCTCACAGCAAATTAACAAATGTTGATGCCCCTTGGCTACTGCCTCGTCTCCTTTGCCAGTCTGTAAACTAGTGGGGTCCAGATATTTTTCTTAATCACACACCTCTATCAGTAAAAATATTCTGAGCAAGCACCCCCAATATATGCATATTTAGTTATTTATAAATCATATGCCTGTACTTCCAATGTTCTAATATTTTCTTTGGAGACCCTTACTGTAAACACCACCTGCAGGGCATCGGTCAGTGGTTACCCCCACACACCTGACCTGTGCCTGTCAGATGTCAGGCACAGCTTTTTATACACAGAAAAACACATTTCATACAATCCTATGCTAACCGCCAGCTGCACATGAGCACCTGCAGGTAGCAATATCTGCAGCTCTGAATTTATCATTAACCAGGTCTGCCTGGAGGTGAGCAATAGCCCATTCCAGTGGGGTAAATGCCCTTTTCTAGGATGAAGTGCTCCTGCTCTCCAGCGTTTATCTGCTGCTTTGGGAAGTGCTGAAATGTTTGGGGGTTTTTTCTTTTTTTTTTTGCACTATCCTTGTTCTGCTTCCGTGCTGCTCCTGCACCCACTGCTTCCAGCTTGTGCAGACACCCCCGCAGCAGCCTGGCTTTTTTGTCAGCTCAGCCTGGCAGGGATTGGATGCTGCTGACAGTTTCTTTACCTGCTCAAAGCCTTCCTGCAAGCTCCTGTCCAAATGATCCTGCCAGCGTTGTACTTTGCACAGAGGCCACCGACGTGAGCAGTAATGAATATTTTTCCCTCTTCTTTCCCTATTTCCTTTCAGATATATTCCCCATCTTCTTCTCCTGTAGTCAAGACTGAGCCCTTTCTTCCCTCCTCTTGTCTCCTGCTTAACATCACCTGATGTTTTCAGCAGCTCATGTTTGTTCCTGGGCTGCAGTGGAGGTGCTCAGGTATGCCCAGGATGGGCTGAAGGTGGGCACTCTGCCTGGGACCCCAGCTCCAGAGGAGATGGCTATAGGGTGTGGAGAGAAGAGTCCTATACAGTGGTGTGGACAGTTTGAACCCCTTCCTATGAGCCGTAGTGGAGTTTCTTTGCTCAGAGGGAAGAGCAGGTATCCTTTGGGAACTGCATGTTTAGTGGAGAGGGGGACTTGCTGCTGCAGACCCTGATGCTCTGGGCTGAGACACAACTGTTGCTCTTGCCTTGCAGAAGGCTCTGCCTCAGCCAGTGTCTATCAGTGTAAACCAGCAGGCAGATTTTGAACTAACCTGAGTGCCCCTGTCATTTTTGTCAATGACTTTTTTTTCTCCTATGGCATGAAGTCAAGCAAAACAATTTCATTTTGCTATTCTACAGAATAAAAACTAGGTCTCCTAACTCTACACTTGCATCTAGATCAGTTTTAAATGAGTCCACCACAGCTGGAGTCTGAATCTAGCAACTGACTGAGTCCAGCTTTCCACTGCTGCCACATGAAGTCCTACACAGGGCATTTTTGACTCTCAGCTGATTTTGAGCCGTCTTCTTCCGCCTGGTCCTTCACATCCTCCTCAGGAGCCCATTCTCTAGCCCAAAAGCATCCAACAATTCTGTTTAATGCTTGGGTTACTCTGAGCATTCTCATGTGCACAATGACAAGTGCTGCGAGCGCCAGAACAGCAACAGTTATTACAGTCATCCCGATGAGGAACCTAAAAAGCCCCTTTTTAGTGACCGGCGCAGGCCCACTGTCAACACTGCCTCCAAAGCCAATAAACTGGCAGTAGGGAGGTGCCCAGCCGTTGTCACAGTGGCAGTTACCTCTAGTGTTGCAGACACCTTTTCCTCTGCATGTTCTCTTGGCAGAACAGCGGGATGTCAAGTACTTCTCCTCAGGGACACATGTCCGATTAATGCAGATCTTCTTCTCACCGCACTGCATGCCATCCTTAATGACTCCAGCATCCAGGATGTCCACACCCAAGTGGTAGTCTGTACCCCAACACCAGGTACCACCCGCCGGGGTTTGAATGATGGTTGTGTGATCTTCCAGCTGAGGTAGACGTCTAACGTTCGTACACTGCACCCTCCCACACAGGACATTTTCTAGCTTACATTTCTGAAAGTTGACATCTGCCCCGTCTCCCCAGCAATTGCCAAACCGATCGCCTTTCATGTTCACCTCCTGGAAACATGATAGTGGAGCAGGCTTTGCTTCCTTGCCAAAGATACTCATACACTGTAATGTGCGAGATTGGCATTTGCCTGAATAACAGTACCCATCCTCAGTGCACACAGTCCCATCTTGCTTGGCCACATCTGCTGGGCAGTGCTCGGATGTCCCGTTGCAATACTCGGGCAAATCACACAGACCAGCACTCTCCCTACACAGTTCTCCTTCAGGAAGAGGTCTGCAATTCTTGCAGCAGCCTCCAGAAGTGCAAATGGCTCCTTTTTTTTTTTGACAGGTATTGTCACAACAACGATCCAATTTACACTGCATTTCTGAGCCACAGTCGCACTCCTCCCCAACCTCCAGGACGCCATTCCCACAGCGCTGCAGTGCAAAAGTCATTACCAATTCCGGGGCATTATTAAGGCAGAATCCTTGCCCTGATACTATAAAATCAAAATAGTGCTTTTTGCTGCAGTTGCTGAATTGATAGTTCACTGTGCCGTGTGCACTCATGATGCATTTAGAGGTGTTTCCACATCTGCAGTATCTGTCATCATGCTCCATGCCAAGGACGTACCCTAAAACACGAGCGACATGGGCAGCAGTGTCCATGTAAGGCTGTTTTGCAAATGATACAACAGCAGAGGCATGTTTTCTATCACATGCACTGGCAAAGTTGGATTTGCCACCCATGTGCAATGCTCTTGTACCATGATCAAAGTCCATAGAGGCAAACAGACACCCCACATCATGCACGGCATATGTAAGCCTTTGCTGTTTCTGCCAAAGATTAAAATGGTGAAGGACCTGTGTTATGTTTTTGGTAACACTGATCGGGTTCTTCTCCACCCAAACCTCTAGTGCAGTTATCAAGACACGAAGGCGGAAAGAGTAAAACAGTCCATCCACCAGATTGATTATTTCAATAACTTCCAGTGTCACGTTAGTTATACTTCTGCCAAAGGCATCAAAACCTTCCTTGTCCACCACAACAAGGAGCTCCAAATACCGCATATGCCTCTGGGGCTGGAACTGCCCTGTTGCTGTACTGGGACCTGGAATTTGTCCACCTTCATTGGGCATTTTGTACATCACCGTTCCAGGAACCGCTTTCTCCCTCTGCAACAGAAGATGCTCAGCCATGATGGAAGCTGCCAGGGGCTCGATGCTGTAGCTTGAGTTTCCAATCTGTAGCAGTCCTCTGAGCCCAGAGCAGGTAGTCAGAGTCACTGCAGAGTCCAGGATGCCTTCCACATAGCCGTGGTAATAGCAATCTGCTGGCACATGGGGCTGTTCAGCCACAATTTCCCCTCGGGAGTCACGAGTGAATACAGGGAATTTTTTTATTACAAAGTCTTTCTGCCTGAGGTGAATCGTGTAATTAACCCCCTGAATGCTGATGACATAGGACACTTGGTCCTGGCTGGCTTTCCCTGCCTTGGGGCCAAGCTTCCTTGGAATGACTATCTCGTAGGCTGTGTAGCCCCAAGAGGGCTGGGGACTGCAGTCTGTGCAGGGCAGCAGGAGCCCCTGGAGCAGGAAGGAGAAGCCCAGTCCGAGGAGAAGAACGCCTCTACCCGTTGGGGCGCACCTTGGCTGTGTCTGGCTTGGAGCCATGTTCACTGCCTCCCAGGCTGGAGGAAAGAGAGGAAAACATGGATGATGAGACATCAGAAAAGCTGCCTTTAACTCAGTGGCAAATATCCCTTCTCACTCCCAGGACACCTTCCCTCAGGGTTTTGTTCTCTTCTCCCCACTCAGTCTGCAGCCAGGTTCAAGCTGCCTTCTCCCTTCATCCATTCTTAGCTCTTCCTCACCTACCTGTCCAACAGGGAGGTAGGACATGCCAGGAGCCAGCCAGCCTGCCATCCAACTGCAACAGAGCAAACCAGCACAGGGAAAGACCTGGTACAGGGTGGGAAACCAGGGCAGAGCTGCTCTTGGGGCTGGAACAGAAGGAAGGGCCCAAGGGGCAACCGTTTCTCCAGCCCCACTTCAAACGCAAACATTCCATGGGGAGAATGGGACCTGTGCCCCAGGAACCGGCAGAGCTCGGAGCAAGCAGTGCACTAAATACACCCTATCTCATCGCTAAAAGCCTGCTGCACCCTACTTGGGCTGACCCCGTTTGCTGAGAGCCTGATGAGCCAGCACTGCTACAGCAATTTGTTTAAAAGGGGATTAAGCATTCATAAGTGGAAAGCAATAGAAGATTACCCAGGAAACAATGATTTGCTTGCTAATGGGACCTTCAGCTGCAGCAATAAGAGCCTTCAGTGTCTGTTGACAGATATCCTTGCAGGGCTCCTCACTCAGCTGAGCGTGTGTCACTGACTGTTTTAACTGTTCCAGGGGAGTTTTCTTGCTGGAAAGGGAGAGGCATTCTTTGGGCCATACAGCCTTCTATGAGTAAGAGAGAGTCTTTTCTTGTGCCACTTCTATAGGGCACTTGCAGCTGGTTTGGCTGCCTTAAATACTCCCAGGATGCTTGGAAATTGTTCTGTCACTTCCCTTCCCAATGCTATGGATGCTCTGACAGCCACTCACTATCCAACACACTATTAACTCCTCAAAGGTACCAAGCAGATGGATGTTAACTCTTACAAAGAAAGTGGCCTGGGGCACACTGGCACTCACAGCTGTCCCACTGCCTCTTTTCAGTGCCACTTTTGTTCTGAAACGCTCAGGTGACAAGGGTCTATCTGGTTGCTGTCAACAAGCCAGGCAAACCACGCTTGAGGAGAATAAAAATATTTCCAGAGCCAGAAAGCATACAAGTGCCATGCTTGACAGCACTAGTCTGTGTTCAGAAGGGCTGAGTGCCTAAGAGGCGAGAAGCACTCCAGTGCTCCCTGGCAAAGTGCACTGCCAGCCTGAACAAAGGCCAACCCGTTTCTCATCTCCTCGTGTCTCCCAAGTTGCCGGTCCTGCCACAAGTGCCTGCAGGGCTCCTGCTTCAGCCAGCCTCAGCAAAGGCACCCTGCAAAGATCGTCATCCCCAAAAAAACAGTTCCTAGCTCCTGCCCCAAAGAACACGCTTGGCAGAATGGAGGAGCCGTTATACCTGACAGGGGAAATACCACTGAACACAGAACAACGCATCCCTCGCTTCCCTGACCGCCCAAAGTCACAGCTACAAGAAAAATCCTATAGACCTTGGGGGGTTAAGCGGTAGCACTGGGCATGTACTGCTGCTGTCTAATGGAAAGCAGTATTTAACAGGCAATTTCAGGTTACGTTGCCAGGCAGAGCACAAGATTTTCTAGGGCTTTATCCAGCCTATCCTGTCAGTCATTCTTTCGTCTCAAAGCCTCACGGCACTCCTGCAAAATATAAAGCAAAGCGCTTATTCACATTTGTATGGCAGGTGGGACGGAGGACTGAGCATGGCAGGACAAGTCCGGGGGTGGCAGGAGAAGCACGCTGCTGTTACCTCCAGGCCACAGCTGTCCTTCCTCCCTTCTGTATCACGAGCACTTGGGAACCAAACAAAAGCAGCCAGGAACTTTTAAGTTTAGTAAAATCATTTATATACACCAATGCATAATATTTACAATATAATACTGATCCAAAATAAACTAACATATTACAGGTAACACTGAAAAGGAGAAATGGAAACAT
Source organism: Harpia harpyja (assembly GCF_026419915.1). Lineage (NCBI taxonomy): Eukaryota > Metazoa > Chordata > Aves > Accipitriformes > Accipitridae > Harpia > Harpia harpyja. The sequence goes on from NC_068948.1 coordinate 32,846,299, forward strand.
TTTAATACACAGAAGTTAAACATGGCATATGAGGACAGACTCAGATTTCCAAAAGAAAAACCTGAAGTAATGACAGCAAAACTCTGACATGTTGCTATTTCCAATCGAAAACTCTTTTGCCTAGTCAAGTTCTTCTAACTTTTATATTTATATATATATATATATATATATTTTAAAATAATCAAGTCACAGGAGAAGTCAGATATACATAAAATTTTGAAAAGGTCAAATGATTTCAGATTTTTCTCTTAAATAAAATTCTAAAAACAAAAAACCTACAGAGCTTTCCCATATCCTTTTAGTGTTTGTACAAAGAATGTCTTCTTTGATCCCACACAACCCTTCCACCTCAAGATATTTACAATATTCACAGTCTGCTAAAAAGGATCAGTAGATTTATTACCAAGTAAAACCTTCCATAATCAAGACAAGGTATCATCTTGCATTTATGTCAACTGAAAAATATAAAAACACAGGAAGGAGAAAGTAAAATACTACTTTAAAATATGTAAATTAATCCATTAAAGTGTATTTAATTTTGAAATCTAAACCATAACTTTTTAAAGAGGAAAAAAATTAACTCTCTCATGGAAATAAAACCATTTGACCTTGAATCTTCAAATTGTGTTTTCTTAATCTGTCCCTTCCTACCTCCATTTTACATCAGGCCATTCTTATTTATCACAGACAATAAAATCTATAGTAAATCCATAAAAAGCAGTTCCTTATCACAAAAGCCCTTAGAAATTTGGCTTCCCTCCAGATACCAAAACACACTTCACAGTCAGTCGCAAACGTACCCACCTCACTATGAGCAGCTTGAAATTATTCTGTTGTGTAAGTTAAGGGACCATGAAGAGAGGAGGGACCCTCTAATACACAGTCAGATCCTATCTTCTCTGTTCATTTCTGAGCTGCCTTGGATGTCGGCAAGCAGCAGTTGCTCTCACACCCCAAGGTGCTGCCCACTATACCAAACACACACCGGTACTGCAGAAACAGGCTGAAGCCATTTCCTACAGACCATTACACAACAGCATACAAGCCTTGCCACTGTCATCTTTAACACTAGAGAACCTGACGGAGAAAAAATAGGTCCCAGTGTGTTACACCCAGTCTTGCTCACAACGTGCTTGGATGGTATCGGGCTGTGGCGTGGCAGTAGTCTCTGCTGGCTGCACTGTGCATTGACCATAAAGAGTTGCTACAGTTTGATCCATTTTTCTGCTAACAACTTCTGGCTCCCAAGAAACTGCCCGAGTATTTTCCTCCTCGGAGGGGAGAGTTGCAAAGTGCTTCTGTAGGGAATTTTTTGCACTCCCATTCAAACAAAGGTGATTTCCTTGTTTATTTCTCTATTTGCCATACTTAGAAGTTTCAGTACAATGAGATTTCACAGAAAAAACCATGGATTTCAAGTTAAAAAGGAAATGATCTATTACGTTTAAAGACTGTGTGGATGTTGACATGACCTAGAATTTAGGGCAAGGACAGAAATGCACATAATAGGGCCTGCAAACTTGCTGATACCACCAAGAAATGACAAATACTCTCATCGCTTGCGAATTCTCTACAGTTGTCATCGATACCTGTCAGTGCACAAATATTCCATGTAGTGTCAGAGGTACAATTCTGGCTTACACAAAACCTCCCTGTTTCCATCAGAGAAAGTGATGGTTAAGTAGGGACTGTAGTTCTTACTCTGCAATAAATCAGGCATTGGAAAACTGTCAACAGGATTAAAAGAAAGCTGACAAGGTGCTGACGAAGAATGGGAAATGAAGTATCTCCTTCATGTAGAAAAACTAAGTCACTGTTTACAAAATTTTATAGAAAGAGTCAGACACTGGGTTTGCCATCCAAGCTAAAGGTTGCAAGGAAGTCTGGTATAGAAAAGAGACAAAAAAGAACAAGGCTGGACTGCCGTAAGAGTAAATTGGGAGATTCATGGCTCAGGTTTGTAAATGTAAACCCAAAATTAATGAGCTATGAAATATAACAATGATGTTCAAGAGTCATTACTAATAGCCCTGAATTGGCACTTCAGTCTGCAGACCAAACTCATTCAACGTCTGCACAGGTTTAGTACCAAAATATCTCTATAAAAAGCCTTCGACTGGTCTCAAAAGAAAGAAAAGCATCAGAAGGTAGAAAACTAGAAATATGTACAGATTCTTTTCATTTGTTTGTTTAATTAAGATTAAAAAAGCAGCTTTTGGAGCCAATGTTCCAGACTAGTGTAAGAATCTGCCCTGGGCAGCCTCATGGTCCAGGCAGCATAAGGACGTGTGTCAAGGAGCAGCCCTGCATCTGTTGCTCCCCCAGGAGGAGCTCGAAGGCATCAAAGAGATGGGGAGCTTGGACTCCAAAGGGTGACACAAGAGAAGGATCACCGGTGGATTCACACAGCAGCACTATGACCCTTGCCAGGATGATCTCTTTCAAACAAGAGGACAAGTTTGACACCAAGTGTTGGATCTTCTAGAAAGGAAAGAATGAAGTACATGGGTGGAACACACACAACTTCTGAGGTGGGGATGAAGCAAATGAACCCCACTTACTTTTGTCCGTAGAAGATCCCACCATGAAAATAAAAATAACTTGTACATAAGTAACTAGAACATTCTTCTATTCTGCTGTTGAACAATATGATAAGAAGAGGAGTCTTATGTTGAATGGCCCATTCAGCCTTAAAAAAGGTCTGAGAAAGATGGGGAAGAAGGAAGAAAAAAAAAAAAATGGGGCTAAGCCTTAAAGAAGGTCCAAGGAAGACAGGAAGAAGAAAAAAAAGAGGGCTACTGATCAGAACTGAAAAATACAGCAAGCATATGGACTCAGGTGCCCTTGGCAAGGCCAAGCATGGCTCTTGGGTCATCTAGCGAAACAGAAGGCTATTTAGTTGCCTCTACATAAAGACTCAGAATTTAGGTGCAAAGGGTAGCTATGAAGTTTGTGTTTCACAGCACTTGCTTCAAGTACTTACTGAGCAGGGTGTTGAGAAACTGTGGCTGTCTTGTTCACATACATAGTCATTGCAGCTGGCTGTATGTATAGCAGATGGAAGGCAGCTTCTGCAACTGGTTATTAAGAAAAAGAATGGTCTTTAACAATATAATTTGCCCTGTCTGGGGGACTCATGATTAACAGTACATAAGTGATCATATATACCTCAAGGAACTGAGTTTTAAAAAAATATTACAGTACCAATGATTTTTTTGTATCTACAACTATACAGCATTTTCAAGCAGTATGGAAATTTAATGAAATAATTATGATTTATTAATTTACATAAAAATACTTTTTACAGTTAAAGAATAAATCTTAAATGGTAAAAAAAATAAGATTAAGAAGCTCCAGCTATTGAGAGTCATGGGAGTTTGTCTGCTCTTCGATAACTTGTTTTACTATTTCTGCCAGTTTTAGTCGATCCACTTTATCTGTGAATCCTCTGCCTGAAAGGAAAAGAACAGGTAATCAGCTGGTGCTGGGCACAAGGAGTAAAGCAAGCATGGCTGCAGTTATACACTAACTGAACACAAAACAATGCTTTACACAGAAACTTAGGACATCTGCAAAGGAACCAAAATGAATTATGATGTCTAGTTCCACTGAGAAAACTGAGCACTTAAAAACCTAAATTAAAACCAACCAAACAAAACAAAATGAGGGAAGAGGCACGACCAAGCCCTTGTGAACCTGGCTGACGCCCCTGATCGCCTCATATTCATCAGCATCTGCTCCTGGGGGCTGACACCTCTGCCACCCTGTTTTGTCAAGGAGCTATCTGAACACTTCCAAGGCAGCTGGCCTAGTTTAATTCTGTTTCCTACCCAAACTGAGCAGAAGAGATCTTGTGCTGACATAGATGAGGGCAGCAGTCTCCAGCAGAAAGAACGCAATAAACAGCTGGAAGGAAACTAGCTCAAAACAGCTAAAGCTGTTTCTGAAGTGATGATCCATTTGTGCTGTTATGTTCCTACATGACTTGATGCCTTTGAAAAGTCTACCCTGAACCTCAAATAGAAATTTTAAAGCAGAACTTTCAACCTCATTTCTAGAACACCCATGCCAGCAGAAGGACTGAAACAGTGTCAAAACCTAAATCAGTTTGGCACAAATTCAAGAAATTCGTTTTTATTTCCATACAAGAAAGTCACTGCTCTTTCACCCAGCATTAGCACCATCCTCCATAGAAGAGAAGGAATTCCTCACCATTCCAGCTGAAGCTCTGAAGAGTGTCTCGCAGCAACTTACACTCTCGATTATACTTCCACGCCTCCTGCATCACTTCATTCAGCTTCTCATCTTCATTCTCTCCTGTTTAGATGAACAAAGATAAATAGGAGGTTTGTCATTCTGCCTCGCAGCAACATTCAGAGGTTCAGTAAACAATACATGCAGTTATTCCTCCTTGCCTCACGCAAACTAGGAAATCAGTTTGAAAGCAGACACTCCTGTTTGAAAGTTACTTTAACAGCTCTGCATGTCACTGTTGACACTAAAATATGCATGCACCAAAATTATAGTCCACAGATAACACTTTCCTCTTCAGACTAAGACAACAGGAGTTTTGTTTATCTTTCCTCACCACTGACACAGAGTGATCTTGAGGCACAGTAAAAAGTCAGTGTCTTGTCATGTTTAAGAATGTAACTTTCTTAAAAGTGGCAACCTTTACCAGCCTGTGGTAGAATGCACTGAGCAATCACATCTCTGAGCTTTTCCAGAGCCACGTTGGAATCGTTACTTCCATTCTCAGGGTCATGGATATAGACACCATCCTTTGGCTTAGTGCTGCAAAAGAACAAGGAGGAAACAATTACAATTTGAATGCAACTCAAGTCCGTTACTCATTGCATAACTGCACCAGTAAAAGGGTCTCTTTCACTCTCTGGAAAGCTGGGACGGGGAGCTAGATTTAGCATTAATTATAACAACGTCCTATATTATAAGGCCACTTTAAATATGAAGAAAAAAATAAATATTCCTTTAAATTAATTCACGTAAGGGTAATCCTAAAACGCATTATCCCATTATTTTTCAGATAGGTAACTCGAACAAAGAGAGGGAGATTGCCTGACTTTTTCAGTAAATAAATGTCAGGATCAGAAAAAAATCTTGGAATTCTTTCTCCCAGTTTGCCTTACCTTATTCAACATGTGACTCATCTTCTCATAAGGGATCTGTTCCACTACCTGTGTAATACAATAACACTATCCAATCTCCTTCCTGCCCTCACTGGCATATCTTGGAAGACACACCATATTGGGCAAGTATTACTTGACTCCAACTACCCACTTCAGCATGAAGAGTGTGTCAACCAAATCAGAAATTCAGGAGCATGGTTAGAGTTGAATGAACCTGTAACATGCTTAAAATCATTCTCCAGGCATCACGGCTGCCTACACTTTGATCTTTCAAAAACAGCTTTAGAGAGTTACCCCAGTAATTTCCTTTTGCGCAGGATTGGGTTGTTGACAGAGTGAAGGGGTTTGAGACTGACTTTGAGGTCTTGGATTCTCATGTTTGCAAGCTGTTCTGCATGAGCCTGTTGTATCCCTGCAACCATTGCCTGGAATGAAAAGGAGTTGCACTTGATGTTTTAATTAGCTTCTGTGTGAATTAAAGAACAATATATGGACAACGTTAGCCATGGGAAAAAAAAAAAAAAAAAGATATGTACCAAAATCCTATTTGTTTCAGAGATACGTAACGAAAATCAGGTTTGCATTACGCAAGACATGATTAGAGCTACAGTCATTGACTGCGGGACAACATATCCTGACCTCACAGGGGATGGATAGGACAAAGGATCATCTCTACTTCTCATGTCCACAACCTTAAGAGTGCTGACTGAACTCCTCTTTGAGCAGAGTTTAAAGGAAGCAAGAAGGGCTATTCATTTGCTGCTAATTAATGGGGGCATAGCTGTATTCAGGTATAAAACATGGGGAAAAACGAGAAAAGACAGAAGAGTCATCAGGCATGTTTACTGCCACACTCTGTTCTCTACTTGTTAGCACATGGCTGCTCTTTACTGCCTATCTTGGAGTATCTTCTCCTAGCCCAAATTTCAAATGGAACTGTCTCCATTTTCTTACAAAGATCTTAGGCTCTCATTAAGACAGAAGGGGAGCTCTTTATCTGCATAACATCACGTGAAAGAAAACACTCAAACCATCCAAGAGCTACCCAGCTCTCCTGTGGATCATTCTGATAAAGTAAAATGTTGTTTAGACCTTGTCCATCATCAGCTGGGCAGAGGGTAGGATGTTATCAAGTGCTTCGGTGGAATTGAGCCAGGGATGGTCCAGCACACCTTCAATGGTCAGCCGTTCCTCAGGTTTGACCTTCAGCAGCCTGGGAGAGGAATCAATCAGTCCATAAAGAGGTCTTTGCTGATTTACAATGTGCTGCTCTGTCTGGGATCGGAGCACTTAATCTCTAAGCATTAAAGGGGCCAAAAAAGAAACTCCTCCTAACAACTACAACACTAAGCTGACCCCAAAGCAGACTGACCTACCAGCTTCATTGACCACTGCTGTGGTGATATTTTAACACTATCACAGCTCATTCAGTTATATTCAGCAACTCAGTGTAAAAGAAAGGTGCTGAAGGCCATTTTAGTAATACCTGTGTACTACTGAACTCTATATTCACATCCTCCCAGATGGGAAGTTTTCTTCCAGATGAACTGGAAATGATCCAGACTGACACTCTCTGCAAATGCACATGTAGAGCTCATCCACATAATAGTCTATACTCATACCAAGGACTCTGGGTGTGGTGAAGTAAGGCAAAGTTTCAAAGTTGGAAACCCGTATGCTGAATTAACTGATTTCACCATGCAACTTCTTAGCTTTTCTCTGCCTCCAAAAGCCTCAAGTAATGGACACTTTGGCAGGCTACAGCACCTCAAAGTAAGAAGGAACTTTACTCTGAGATCTCTGAAAACTCCATGGAATTAAATTTTATTAGAATGAAACCCTGGAAAGAGATTTTGCAGATAAACTCCTGTTCTCATGATAATCACAACTGTTTAATAAAAAAAGTAAAATTTCACACAGAGTGCTGACGAGTTATCCCAAGAGTCTAAATTAGAAACAGAATGACTTGATGAGTTTGTCATGCTTTCTTAGACAACACTCTAAATCAGCTTCCTGCCTGCAAAGCAGAATTGTTTAATGTACCAAGAAAGTGGAAATAACTTTTACAAAATGTCAGCAGGACCACAGGCTAGCTCATAAATTTCACTTGCAAGGCCATGCTGCCAAACAGGTCATAAGTTCAGTTTTGATACAAGAACCCAAGACACATGCATTCCTTTTCCATAGGTTTTCAAAGTCCTAACCTATTACAAAGCACTCCAGCTCATAAAGCTTGAGGTCAGAAATCAGCTCGACATGCTTGAAAGGAAGCAGCTGCTTGAATGCAAAATATGACCTCCAGAAGCAAGACTCCACATGAATAGCAGTCCACATAAATAAAATGTAAACTTATCCAGAATTATATAAAGTCTAAATGTATTCCTGCACTATAAACACAGATTCAGCCTCACTGGCTGGAAAAGACAAGCAGGAAAGGGAGTCCTGATAACGTTAGTGAGAGAATTAAGTGAAGTGAACTGAAACCAAGTAACAACATTCTGTGAGCTGAGTTTCATGGCCATTTTAAAAGACAATGAAACCTATTGACTGTGGAGCTTCTGAGTGAGAATAAAGAGTTGACCTCGGTATTAACAGAAGTTTCACTGCAACGTAATCTGCAGTTTATTTGGCAAAAAGTTGTGGGCTCTCCTGCACTGCTATAAACAGGTCCCAGCACCCTTTCCAAACAATGTTAAGCCTTTGGAAATTTTACAGTATGTCAGGAGAGACAATGACAGTTTAAAATTATTTAACCAATTGATTTTTTTCTATTTTATGTTGCTTTTATCCTTCAAGTTCCTCTGGTGATACAAGCAAAGGCAGTAAGTCCCTCTCACGTTTTAAAAAATAAGTGAGGTCAAGACCTAATCAGTGCCACATTCTTGCTTTCAAACAGGACCACGGGATCACAGTCCTTGAAACATTTGCAACTGAGATGTGCATTGCATAAAAAACAGTTTCCATTAGCATTTAGAATAAAATATCAATGCAAAACCTTATCTCATAGTCTGACACCTTGTGACAGATCTTAACCTCCCTTTCCATGCCTCTCTTTTGACTCCTGTTAGACTGTGTATTATGTGCACAGGGTTTTAAGGGACAGATCTACCAGCTCCTATTATGCCACCTAAATGTCCCCCGATTTCAACAGGAGTTTAAACATTATCACAGGAGATATGTGCCTAGAGAGCACTTGCAGATGTGGCAGCCAGTCGTCTATATTGTTCTGGAGCAAGGTAGGGTACCCGTTCCCCTTAAAGGCCGAATGCACAATGCACTCTAGCAACTTCAGAGACAGGAGACATCAAAAATTGAACACAACAGTTGGGGAGGGAAAAAAAAAAAAAAAAATTTACCAGACTTCATTTGTGCTGAATACAATAGAAAATTTTTCAGCTGTATGTGCTGCAGACAATTCCCCCCGCCTTTGGAAAAATAAGCCCTTTGTGATAATGCACTTTCAAGTGATTTTCCAATTTCTTAATATAAGCAAAGAGCAATACAACATTTTCCTCAACTGACTCACTTTCGCACAATGTCTTTCGCCATTTCTGAGATCTGGCTCCACTCTTCCTCTGGAAATTCAAAACTTCCTGTCATGATCTTTTTCCGCATGTCCTTTGGAATTGTCCGACTGTGGTGTTTGGAGTAAAACGGAGGGTATCCACACAGCATCACGTAAATAATGACACCCAGGGACCACAAGTCACAGCTCTGAAAGCAAGGAAATGATCACTTTGGGGCGCAATTTGCAGCAAGCAGTGGTGTAGCTATGTTAAGAGTTCTATGTGATTCCCTAAGAAAACAGAAGCACAGCTCAGCCTCCTCTTAAAGGTCCATCTGAGGAACTTCATGGATAAATACGGCAAATACGTAAGCACAAGATAACTCCAAGCTGCCAAGCTAAACTACTTCCAGTACCCAAAAGTAGCTTGTTTACAGAAAGCGCGCCTGTAACTCTGTGCTATGCAATGGTAAATTGTATGGTAACAGCCAGTGCGTCAGAGGCATGAGCAAGCTGCGCGTTTATTACATCTCTCAGGATGCTTGAATCTCAGTCTCTCAGTACCAGAACATAAAGCAGAACACAGTCATTTTTTAGAACGTGAGACTAAAAAAAGAAGCACCATCAAACAAATGAGCTAGCAGGGATACTTCATCAGATGTCTGTAATGAAAAATGCACGTCCTGAAAGCCACGGAGATGAATAAGCTTCAGAAAGCCAGAAGCAGTATTTCACAGCTGCTTACGCTGCGCTCCCTCCTGTCCTCCCACCTCAGTCTGGAGCTCCCTCCCCTGCCCTTGCACTAGTGTTACTGCTGACATCATACAGAACAAGTTCACCCAGGAGGTGGATCCAGCCAACAACCAGCTCAGTAAAGAAGCTGAAAGCCAGATCTATTCCCCATCTGGATCACTGTGCGTTCACGCAACATAGACACTACTTGGGAAGAAAGGAAGAGGACCATAACAGCCTAGACTTCAATTCAAGCTTCTGTTGGACCACATCCTTAAGGATGGGGCTCTGTTATCACTTGACTATGGCATGGTGCAGACTAGGGCTGGTAGGACCTGCTCTGACCCTGGCCACCTACTCCCAATACTTCTTTTGTGCCAACACTAGCATTTGTACAGCTAATTATTTATTTTTACTAGCTTGGTTTTCAGCCCTATCAGTCCTCCAGGGGACTCCCAAAGGTTTATGCCAGCACAAGGATGGACAGGAACACACAGCCAAGCGTAAGCAGAAGCCTGAACTCCAGCCAGGCTCAGGTGATTGTGGAAAAGACACACAAGGGCAGATTTGGGGAACTGGGGAGGTTCCGCAATCAGTTTACACAGACAGAAGTCTGCACAGCTGCCAACTGAAGCAACCTCAGCACCACCCTTTCTGCCCCAGACTGTATATTCCACTGCCTACTCTAGGACAGCACCGGTGTTCATGAAGCTGCTCAGATGAACTCAGCAAACACAGAATCCCTGACTCCAATAACTGTTTATTGACTGGATCAACACTGACCCAAGAAGGGGCCCTTAAAGGTGAGACTGTTTCCTTCTGGAGGGAATACACTTAGATCAGCTCGCACTAATCATTATATCGAACCCTTGGCTTTTTGGCTTTTACAAAACATGTGGATACTGATAACGAAAGAAACTCCAAGGAGTTACCCCGCATACGTATGGCTTAAACAACTTGCTGAAAAGCAATCTCATATGGCTCTAGAAGTCTAAATTTCTATTTAGGTACCTAAATTCTCATCATTTTTCCATTAACTGGAGATAATTTCTAATGAAATCAATGGGGCTTTAGGCATATAAGTAGGAAACAGGCATCTAAGTTCTTCATGGATATGGTTCTCAGATTCTATTTCTCAAGAGTCAACCCCTTTCAGCCATGACATACACACTCATATTTGATCCAATACACACACAACTTAATAAAAATACTCAGGAATCAAAGATGTGTTTTTTCCCCCCAATTTAAGTCTGTGGGATAGCGCTGCTGATCATGAAGGTGGATCACAGGCATCTCCACTCAGGCTCTGAATCGCTGTGGAAGGACAGTGTACCTGGGAGTTTATCACAGTCTATTTCAGGGAACTAGGTATATGCCAGATGCTGCTTTTGCAGTGAGTCACACTTGGCAAAGTAAGGATGAGGCCGCTTCTTTCAGCAGCCTTTCCAGTTAGTGCCACCATGGCTGAAAGCAGTTCAGAGTGACCAATCAATTCTTTAGATGAAACACAAAATCACATTATAAATCCCAGAAGATCAAGGCAGCTGAACCTTCTCAGTACGTGAGTTAACTCCAGTTGGTATCTGTTTTCAAGGTTCTTCCATTCAGTACAAGAATATGACCCCTATTTTGCTTCAGGTGCCATGGCCAGAGGTTTTTGGTTCATTACAAGAACAAGACAGCTGTCAAACCGTTACCAACATGAACAGTGAGCAACCACTTCTAGGTGTCTCTAGAACTGCATCTACTCCCTTGGAGAGGGCTATAGTTGGAGAATAAATCTGCTTCAATCCACAGAAGTGGAATTCTTGACCCTGCCTTGTGAGGCTTAAAATTTATAAAAAACAATTTTCCCTGTGACTGGGGTTCACATGAGACAGGGCAGAAGAAACTCTGTATTGAAAAGACTATCGGCACCTGTCCAAGAACTCCAAGAAGTGCCTGGCTTCAATCATCAATCTGTTCTCCGGGATGGAGAAGAGATAATCATGACCCTGAAGAAGGCAGATTCAAGATTAGGAAACACATGCGGACATTCAGTGAAAGTTATCTCTGCCTGTCTTTGCTTTAGCTCTCTATAGAAGGTTACTAAAATATAACACTATATATCAAACTACCCCCTCTAGCATGTGGTGGGTTAAACAACCATCCTTGAAGCTGGAATCAGTATAGATACTTAGCACTGCAATCAGAAACCAGCTAACTTCAACCCAAATTGACACTCTGAAAGAACACTCAGTGGTTCAAACACTGCTAAGCCAGCAGCAGACAGTGATGATAATATGGAGGAAAATGTTTTGGAATGACCAAAAAGGAGTACAACCTTTCAGGACACTTTCTGTCACAACTTTGCCAAGACTCTAGCAGCAGTTGTTATTGCCCATGGCTAGTGCTACAGACAACACAAAACACTACCTGTCATTTTGCAGAAGATCCCCAATACAGACAAGGTACCACCACAGCTGCCTGAACAAGATAGCCTAAACAGTGCTTTGCACATCCAGAAACTCTGGCTGACAGCAGAAAAGAGGTTTCCTTTGAACCAGCCTCTTGTGGAGGTGAAAGAATTTCCCACATGGTCACACTCCAGCAGAATCGCTCTACTCTCTCCAATATCTTGTTAATATTTAGTGCTCCTTTAACAGTGTTTGTATATTTTTCCTTTAATTAGAGGATCATTAATTAGGCTTGGAACAAGTGTGCATTTCATTATTCACTCTGTCAGAAAGAACGCAGAGCCAGCCACACCTTTTAGCGTGCCACTTCTAAACTGAGAAAGCCAGCTACCTGCACAGATTATCTTCTAATTTGCTAGTTCAACTGAATGAAACTTGGTCTGAACCTAATACATTTAAGGGGAGAAATACCACTGTATACCTGGTCACTCCTTTTAGAAAAGCCAAAGGAACCACACTTTTGAGAAATACGGCCCCAAAGATACTACTTCCTTACAGCTGAAAATACACGTGTACATGAAATAGCAAGCAACATGACATTTCCCTACTGTTTCCTGTACATACTGCTTTTTACTCAGTGTGAGATATTTGGCTAGTTAGATGTATTCCTGTCACAGAGATCAGAACAACTTTATTGCTCCTGGCCTTAAGTGTGTAATTCCAGTGCAATAAAGTTCATGGCCTTAGGTGATAAACCATGTCTATAGACAACTACTTCAGCAGATACATCACAGGGTGGGGAGTGGCGGGGGGGAGGGCAGAGACACTATGCTTTAAAGATATTGACTTGTGGACTGTTTCATAGCTTACCTTGTTATAAGTGTAAGGTGTTGGAGAGGTGGGGATAATACCAGATTTTTCTTTCTGATGCCGTCTTTGTGCCTCCAATACCTGTTGCCATGAGAGGGGGGGGGGGGGGGGGGAAAGCAAAATACATCTCATCTACAGGCACCACAAGCAGCAATGCCTATGCCAAAGACATTTGATGCTTTTTCAATCGGTGAGTTTATTCCAGCTACTGAAGACTCTGCCAAACTCAAACTGTTCTTCCTAAGACAGACTGGAACTTTCTACATGGGGAAAATTTCGGCTAAAATATTTTGCTGCTTTGGATGTAAACTCCAGTTTTGCCTGAATTAAAGCAATTGCTCATACCTCTTTTGTTCAAAACCTCTAACACCTCTATGCTTTGGAACTAGAACCTAAACTGTGTGGAGGGTAACCCTAGCTCCAGAGATATCCCTTTTTACCTCTCCCATGAACAAATCACATCAAATTTGTCACTTGCTGATCAAATCTGGGTTTCTGGGTTTCTCCAAAAATCTCAGTTCAAATATGCTCAGGAAAAGCTTTCTATGGGTTTGGTAGTTCACTTGTTTTATAAACCCTGTCTGTAGTGCACATGGCCCTTCACCAGCAGGCTCCAGTTGAGGAGGCATTTTCAGGGCATTCGACTGTGGCTGCATGGTCTGATCTCTGCAATTGCTCTTCCCAGTCATTAAAGGCTGCCGACATGCCCAGTACTGCAATTAAATATCTATCTGCAGTTTTCTTTTCATTTTCTTCAGGACTCCAACACAAAGCACAAAAGAAAGTGAAGAAAGCAGCACTACAAAAACCAGCTTGTCTGTAATTATAGATTATGTCTTAATGCATACTGACAAGGGGGCCAAGCCAAGGTGAACAGGTAACCCTCTGGCACTGCCCTCTTTTTAAGCAATTGCCTTTAGAGAACCTTTTTGTTTCAGCATTGTCCTTTTAAATGTAATCTTGAATGAGCCTGCACTGGAAGAAGGATTGCAAAGCAGGGACTTTTCCAAACCACTGCAGTTAAAGGCCCATTGTCAAAATCCTAGAGTAGTCTCACTGGTGGGAGTCGGGCCTGGGAGAGTCAGGAGGTATCAGCAATCAGTCAGTGCTAAGAACACAGTCTGGGAAGTTTGCTTCACGATGTCCTGCTGTAATCAATAGATCACTGTGGCACTGCATCTTGAAAGGTGGCTACTATACAATTACTCAAGATTCCTGCACCCAGAAGCCCTTAATAGGACAGCAAAGGCTTTTAAAATGATGTGGTTATGGAGGCACAGGCAATAAAGATCACAATTCCCCTTTAGCCCAGAGCCGTAATTGTTTGTTACCTGAGGTGCTACGTAATATGGAGTGAACTGTGGTGTCATCAAGTCACCTTGGTCTACTTTGGCAAATCCAAAGTCACACAATTTAACAGGTGCATCCTAAAACAAGGAGAACAGGCTTCATTACAAAATTTCATTGTATCAGCTTTTCTAATACATATTTCTCGCCTTCTACTCGTCTTTGCCACACATAGTCCCCTTGTATTTATACCCTTAACGTTCCACAAAGCAGCTAAAGAGTCATAAACTGATGTTTGAAACAAGCATTTTTGTTTTCCTGGATGCTCTGGGTCAAAAGCAGTCCTCCTCTCAGATTTGGAAAACACTAAGCACATTGTAGGGGGGACACTGCATACACAGGGTGGTTATGAGCAGAAGAAGCACCTATAATGCATGTCAGAACACCCTGATGACACCCAGGGAGGAAATGTGGCAGAGCAGGTCTCCTCAGCAAAGCAAGATGCTATGCTGAAGTGGAGAACCTGGCCCATATTTAACAGCAGCAGCACAGACAGCCTGTACTCCAAGCAGATCAGAGTATGGAAGAGCATGAAGCCAAAAAAGGTCATTAATTTTTGTCACCAAAACATTGCATTAATGTCCTTTTACAACTATTCTGAAAATCACCATTGAGCCATTTTACAGTATTCAGCAGTAAACAAAGAATACCAAGTCTTCATCTTACCAGAGAGTTATCCTTGAAGAGGAGATTCTCAGGCTTGAGGTCTCTATGTGCAATGTTTAGTGAGTGGCAATGCTGCAAAGCCAAAGCTATCTGAAAAAGGGCACAATAAATCAACTACAATTACAGAACAACTCCTTTAGCCTGGACAGTTATTTTAGCTTTAAAAAAGACATTGCCAACATAGCTTAGACCCCAAACATTTTCACTCCACTGGCGTACAATCCTGAGTTAAGACAAGCCTGGCCATACTGCGCCATAGCACAGTAAAGCGACGATGGGGAAGTGAAACCCACCAAGCTATGCAGTTTGCATTTCAGTCAGAGCAAACATAAAATAAAAGCTAAGTTGTACTGGGCTTCCCGACCATCTTAGTTTGACTAACTTAGAGCATTATTAGCCCCCCAGAAGTGAAACAGATCATGACAGCATCCTTTTATATGCTGTGCTAGGCCTACAAGGTCACTACACTTGCTTGCACGCTCTCCAGCAATTACATTTTGTTTAACAGTCAACAGTGAGATCTTGCTTCAATATTTCAGAGAATATTTTATTGCATTTGCTACTGACTTAAGAGTCAACATTCAGGCAGTTTTATTCTTTAATTCTTGATGGTACTGCCTGCAATTTACTCATTTCATGGGATATTGCACAGAAATGCATTACTTGATTCTTTCAAAGACAGCATTTTACACTGCTGTGGTTTAGAAACCTGTAACCCAGTCATGAAAGCTCTACAGACTGTACATTTGAAAGTTTAATTAATTTAAAGAAAAACAAAGCATAAATAAACAGCATTACTGAAACAAAAGTAAGGCAAAGCCACACGATCCTTATTTGAAAGTATTCCTATTGGCTTCTGTAGGATCCTACCCAAACACAGTACCCTGGGTGAAGCACCAAGTCCTTAGAAGACTGCAAATTACTGTGACAAGGGAACTTCAGTGTTAACTTAGCTCAGAAACAAATACAAACACATTCCCAGAGAACATGAAGTAGCTTTGTGACAAATTTTTAACTATTACTGGGTACAAGGAAATAAGACCTGTATTTCAAGACAGTGATGAAGAATCACTAGATGAAAGAATAAGACTTTAACATTGCTTTCAAACTTCATTTGTATAAACATTAAAGCAAAGAGTTATTTGGGACATGAATAACCCAAGCATACACACAGTCAGAATTCAATTCAAAGTCTTGTCTTTTAGCATAGTTTTAAAAGATTTTCCCAACATGTTAATCCTGGAGACAGCCTTGTAATGTCAAAATCAAACAGCCCAAAGGACATGAAAACAAACTGTCAAGAATAACTCTGTAGTTCCACCTAATTTCTTTGTTGGATGAAACCAAAAAGGTAAGAGCACAATTAGCATTTCATTAGAAACAAGTCAAAGCACAAGACGGAAAAGTAAGATTAAATGATTTGGCCCTCTTTTTTGCCTCAGTACCAAAAATTATCTCCCCAGCTTAGGGGGAAGCAAGTGATCAGGATATGGATATATTCATAAAGAGTCATGTCAATTTACAACAAATGCTGTAGTATCTTGTCTCATGTTTTCTTTCCTTTATTCACTGCAGTGATCACTGGTGTGGGAGCAGGACATTTACTGATTAGTATCTCCAGCATAGCCTCTCACCTACAGTTCATATATCTCGTTTGGAATGCCAATATAACCTCTGCAAGAAGCAAACGATGGCAATTCTGGCCCTTGGCTTCATGCCATGGTGCCAATTCCCATGCAGAAGAGCTCAGCCATTTTGACAGCAAGATCCTTCTGCCTTGTGGTTCCTTACAGCAACCTGCTGGTCCTCTGCTGTAGCTCCCTAGAAAGGCTACCACAACATACAGCTATACCATCTTTCCTGCAAGCCTCCCACTAATCCAAGCTTTCTGACTGGGTAGCACAAGTCATCCAACAGCTTGGAAGTAAAAGGGAACAAGTTCACCCCAGAACTGACAGGAACTGACACTGGGGATCCCCACATTGAATCCCATGGAGGCCCTTCTGCTTCATCATCCTGCCTACTCTAACAGGATATAAGCTAGTCACACCAGATGCACTGCTAAGCAACAAAGAGCCTGATGGACACCAAAACCTCTAGTAATAAATACCGTGGAGGCTATAAAACACAACATTGAACAGTGAGTTGCATAGAGAAATGGAGAGGGAAAAATGACATCAGAACGAACAGCACAGAAAACATGCACTATAGTGGTACATTCCTCTTGCTATCTTCCATGATAGGCAAGACTTCCATAAAACCAAATACAGAACCCAGCTTGAAAAGCACTGGCCCAGGACACATGTACATTATTGTCTGCTACTCTGCCCAAGAGGTGAGAGAAATGCCAAGTCTGTGTCATGGCCAAGAGCGATTCTCAAACTGGAGCTCAGGAGCCACGCGAGGTCTGGTGAGAGCCTGTGGACTGTTGGAGGTAACACTTCTACAACAACAGCGAGGGATACAGCAAGAAGACCGTGCAAGAAAAGAACTCTCTTTGGTGAAGTGTTCCGTAGACCAGGTTAGGAAAACCATTGCTAAGGACAGCAGAGACACCGGGGTGCCAACCCAGAAGAACTAGCCCACACCTTCAAATTCTTTGCTTCTATTAAAACTTTGGCATTGTCAGGTTATAACAAAGCAGGCAATGATCATCGGATCAGAACCGAGGATTATTTTAGCTTCCTTTTTTCCCACCCCCCCCACCCCAAGAAATTGTTAAATACTTTAGCCATTATCATTCATAGATTTGCTTATATATGGGTGTTAACTTGCCTGCTTTGTTACTTGGCTTGCTTGCTTCTCAGTAAAGTGCCGGTGCTGGCTGATTCTGTGAAATAGCTCTCCCCCTTCCATCATCTCCATTACAATTAGGAGCCGAGCCCTGTTCAAAAGCATTTCATTTTGTTATATTAAAAATAATCAAAAAATAACAGAATTTCTAAGCTAATAATGCATACTTCATATCTACTGACGCAGGCCAAAAGAGAGACATATACTTGCTTCTCCTACAGTTGTTAGAGCTATTTTGGTTCCGTAACTTTGCCTTTAAGCATATAAGCTGCAGGATTTTCTGGCTCCCAGCACAATCTGACTTGCTGATTGTCAGCCAGGAATCTACAGTTTGCTCTTCATGTTGGGCTCCCACATCCAGCTGGAACAAACACCATGGACATGTCTACATGGATGCATTCAGATACATGCAAGCTCCACCCATGCTTTCCACCAGCAAGCCAGTTTGGACCTGGAAGCCATTTAGACACATTGATGTATAACTCTGCCCTCAAAGAATAATACAGCAGGTAGAGTCTTGCATTAAACAGGCTAAACAGCTTCCAGGCTGGAGCTGGCTTAGAGCACAACATACACCTGTCTGCACCCATCCTTGCAGACATGCCAATCTGCCTAGCTGTCTGCCTAGGCGCTAAAGATGTTCACGGCAACATAGAAGCAGAAGGTTGAGGAATTATCTTTAATGCTTTTGAGTCTGGATATTCTACTGTACCTCATGATTTTAATTTACAGTTTTATTGCCGTAATTATGAAGGACAACAAATAAGAAGTGTGGAGATCAGGACTGCTAGATCCTCAAGAAACTAACTTCTAGTTCTTCTCGCCACACAGCAAAATCAGATACATCAGAGATTAAGACAAGTCTCAGCTCTTTAGTCCTCCCAGCTCCAATATTTTTTTTCTCAACTAATATCCAATTAGAAGACAACGTTTTTATCCCAAGCAATATTAATGTATGAAAAATAAGTCTGCTTCATGTTTTGCTGTGTTCATTTTAAGCAGGACAATGTATTGAGAGTTGACAGGGCAGAACCTAGTATTTTTAGAAACAATTTTTCTTCCTTTTTTTTTTTTTATTTAAATGAAGACTGGCACTCTGAATTTCCCCGTGGCTCACAGGCATCACCATCATATGAAAGGATCTCACTTAGGATTCTAGGTAGCAACAAAAGTCACAGCTCCAATCCTGCTTTAACAGTGCTTTGAAAGCAGAAGGAGGCTCAAAGGTTGCAATCAATTCAAGCTACTAAAGCAATATCAAAGCAGGACGGAAGCTAGAAGCTAATACGCTCTCTCGGACAATGCAGGTATCACAGACTGAATCAATGAAAAACCTAAGAAATGAAGATGTATTCAAAACCAGTAGTGAAGGATGCAAATTCATTTAAATATGCAAAGGTCTGGGCATTGACAGGGGAAAAAGTAAGCGTTGCTTAGTCTAAAGTATAAATATCATATCTGGAACCCCCTATAAATATTCATTTTGGTCACACTGTGATTAAAAAAAAAAAAAAAGCAAACTCCACTATACCTTGGCCTAAACATGGAAAGCAAGCTGTGGGAATGAATCACCCTATGTAATCTTACCTTGGGCTGGATTCATGTGGGAACTGCACACTGTTAGCATAAACTTCAATAATTTGAACAATATTTGGATGTGTTGCACACATCATGTGCAGACGTACCTTGAAGAGAAGGGAAGAAACGTTACTGTACACAGCGACACGCACTTGACCACTTCTGCTTCTCCCTCTGCCCTCAAGACTATGGCACACGCAAGCCCATGCGCTGCCAGCTATGCTCAGCACCAGTCACATCCAATTTAAAATTATTCAAAAAATAAGAAATGCCTACAAGCTTTTATATGAGTGACCAACAGCCATTACACTACTTAGACTGAGTAAGACGAAAAGGTCATACATTGCCAACCTATTTGTTACAGGCCATGGAATCAAACCCAGCAGAGTTCCAGAAAAAGCCCAATCTTTGATTTCTTTGGCTTTTTAAAATAAATTTAAAGCTAGAACTAGCTTTAAAGTAGCAATAGAGATACGATTGAAACTGAAAATTCATGAATAAAACCTGAAATTCCATAATGCAGCTTCTTTTATGGCCCGATGATCTAGCACTCACAACACGTGAAACCTCATCTCCTGTTCTGACTATCTGAAATAGGCACCTAAGGAATTTCCCCAGTTTAAAGCTACCTGGACTGCTAAATCAAGCCAAGGCTTGATGCTCTTTGTAAACAGATTATTTTTGCCTGGGAATTTTAAATGAGGATTTACTCAGTAACAAGAAATGGAAGTTGCCTAGACCTTGAGGACAATTAACACTGCTTTCACTTTTATGACAACTTCAATGACTGCCCATCATTTTCAATAGATTGACAGTTTGGTACCTTGGCATGCTCCTGCTAGCCACAGTAAGTCACAAACAGTATCAGTGAGCTTATTTAGTTTCTCATACACAGATAAACCCATACCATTTAGAGTGCAACTTGAAGCATTCTTGGCAATTCCGAGAGTAGTGACATCCAAGAGTGAGATGTATGGAAACAAAATTCATTCTAAACTATTCATGTTACATTACATGGGACATAGGGAGAACACCAGCTTTAAACTGCAGCTCTATAAATTACACTTGTACATATACAGCTAACATCTACAGCAAACTCAAAAGTTAGAAAGACCCTCTGTTTCACCCACCACCTCATCCTATAGAAACTGAGCACAGCAAGGCTAGAGGATCAAACCCAAGGAATCTTGCCTAGCAAGATCTGCAGAACACATGGTTCAGTTTTTTTTAAACCATTGCAACAATTCACCAAAAGGGCAAGACTTTGCGGTGTATCAGAAGGCAGACAGTATAAACAGGAACTATACCTCATTTCTAGCTTTTGGACGATCAAGAAGAATTTTCAGTGCAAAGCGTTCTTGAGAGGATTTTTTCACGCAGACTCTGGTATTACAGCAATAAAATTATTCAGTCAGCAAGAATGTTAAAGAGACACTTCAAGCAATTGATCTGTAGTTACGAGTTTGCTCTCCACGCTGGAATGAACAAGAATGCCCGCAATCTGGAATATACAGGGCACCTGTCACCACGTCCCAGCTTGAAAGCCTCAGTTTTCAGCCTTCCACAACAATCAAACACATTATGTAGAAACACCTCACACCAAGTTATATTTTCAGCAATGCAGAAGTACTTCAGAGCAATGGCTAACTGCAGACAAGGAGAACGCACTCTATACATTCAGCCTGAAGAGACACTTTTGATGAAAAAACCCAAACCACACAGTGGCAGCCTGAACACCTCCAATGGAGGGTGTAGTCTGCAACAAATAAAGTGTTTCTGAATGGAAATACTTGTTTTGGCAAGGCCACCAACTGTGCTGCACCGTTTTTTTTCTCTCTTTCCCCCATTTAACATTAACAATTGAACTGCGTCAGAGGTAAGGGCCTACATATTAACAGGCAGCTAAAAGAATAAAGCACAAAGGGATATTTTAATATAATCAGAGGCAACACAGCAACACAAAATGGATGAGGAGAAACCAACTGCCTGGACAGGAAGATAAATGGTGGCAAGAGACAATTGCCTTGTCAAGCGCCCAGAAACAGAGAGGTGCAGACATTTGTTTTCTAGTGCTTGTGCACAAATTCCCGCTCCCAAAAGGGAGAGTGCTTGTTGAAAAAGGAATATATGTTTTGCTTTACAGAAAGCATCCAGTTCCTGCAGGGGTTAGAAATTCGTGACGGGCAAGTCTGGTTTGAGATGCAGAGCTCATGGCACTATCTGCTTTGGTCTCACATGATGATCTGAAAAAATAGCTGGTAAAAATAGCTAACGGGCATGCAGTGCTGATGCCCCAAATGATGATACCGTAGACGGGAGCAGCAACCTTTGCACTGCACTGACACTAGTATCAAAAGGACAAAGGTGTTTGAGGACAATTTTCTGCTGCCAGTGTTTCACAACCGACTCCTGTTCCCGCTTTGCTTCAGGAATACGGCAGTGAGACGGGACAAGGCAGAGAGGTGAGGAGAGTTTTTACTTCAAACATACCCCATAAAACACAATACCTTGCTTGCACATGAGCTACGACCCCCATGGAGTAGACACATTTATTTGTTTATAAAGAGAGTCTTCCACACATCACATCACTCTGCTGTTATCACACTCAAAATACATACTCACTTCTCCACAGTTAATGGAACAGGTTGAGATTACATACAAATCCGCAGGTGTATTGTCTTACCTAACAGGACCACTGATCCCAGCTCCCAGCTTCTGAGTCCAATTAATGTTGTACTCCTCTAAAATGGAGGTCTCCTGTTCAAGAAGAAGCAGGGGGAGGGGAAAGAGAGTGTAAAAAAAAAAAATTACTACATCCCTTCCAAAAAAAAACCAGCTCAGCAGACCTGATTTGCAAGATACCTGAGCAGAGAAAAGAGCCTACTTTGGAGTTTTGCTTCGCCTAGGAAAATTAAACATAAATACAAATGCTCACATAATAATATATCTCAGTTTAAAATTATTTCTGTGCAGCTGAGACTGCTCACCCTGGCATTTTGAAACAGGATTATTGAGAACAGTAAATGGGATCTCACGCCTTTAATACAGAAAGCATACCAAGGGCACTTCCCCCCAACTCTTAAATCCAGCTTCCTACCTAGAAATAATCAATCACAATTGAACACAAAGGCCTAATTTCAGCATTATTATGTATTTTTGGTCATATGGTACAATGGAAAATGATTTTGCTGCTTTCTTAGGGTTTTCAAACCTTTGTAATCATTATACTGTAAATTAAACCCTGCATGACTAGTTTTGGCTTGTCTGATAATGAACCAGGCTCATGTTTATAATCCTTTTGTCCAAATCCATATAAGCAGGGTTTGGTTTTGTTATGACACAGCTTGGGTGTTATCATGCTTAAACATGTCACAAGGCGGGATGTAAACGTAGCGTTGGCGCGCAGCATTTTGATTAATGCTGCTGCCATGTGCTGTTACACAGATGGTGATCTAACAACAGAGCAGGGCTGAACAGTGGAAAGGTTGTGTGCAAACTCAAGTCACTGAGTAATACACACCATAAAATTCTGCCTTTGTTCTTTTATGAACATTGCTACCTATGTTCAGGTTCATCTTTCAAAAAGCCATGCTTTCTGATAAATTGCGAGAAAAGGAGCTGGTAACAAAAGCTAGCATCAGAGAAGCTTAAGCAAGCAGGTAAAATACTTCCCAAATACACTGCAAGCAAATAGAAGAGTCTACTGCTTGCAAAGCAACTTTATTCTGATCAGATTTGCCCCTTCTGTTAACTTCCATTCAAAACCTGCAGCATTTCAGGATTCACTCATGCTACAAATCACGAGAAAACTGAGAACAACTAAGGGATTGAAAATGGCAGTCCCTAACCTGGGATCATTGGCCTCTGCTGCAATAGTCGTGGATGAACACTATTGCCAGGCTGGAGCCAGCCCTCATGCCACATGGATTGAAAACAAAGCAAGAAAGGAAAGCTGATATTTAAGGTGAGATTTGAAGGGATTAGATTGTGTTAAAAGGCAGTTTTTCCTTTCATATCTGTCTTTTGCACTGTCTGGAGTGGGTATCACATAAATCATAAATGACTAGCGTGAGAGACGTAAAGGAAAATGTTAAAGTTAACTTTGAACTGGAGGTTTTATGAAGGGTTTTAAAAGAAAGCGGAAGAGCAGCATAGTGGATCAGACATGGTTTGTTGTTTTCAAGTAGAAGCACAAATAAACTTTCTTATCAATTTAACTCACATAAATTTCACTTGTGAGAAGCATATTAGGGAAAAGCTAATTTAATTTCCTTGATATTCAGATACAGATAATTGAAGGCATCATAGGTGGAATGAAAACACAATTTTAGAAGAGCGTTAATGAGCAGAGAAAGGGTTTCTCTGAACTGAGGAGTACCTCCTCAGAACATGCTTTCAAAATCACGCTTAGTGTTTAAGTTGTGAAGTCAAACCACTGAAATGGAGAAGCAAACGCCAAAGTACTCTGGAGCACCAGCGTGATTAAGTGACTACAATCCTTCGTTATTTTTTATAGCACTTTGAAGTCTGCTGCTCCTGTTCCAAAACCGAAGAAGGGCCTGCCTGCCCCAAAACTTACCTAACCCTTTCAACTGCACACATTGGTCTAAAAAAGAGATACTGTCTCCACATACAAGCCCAGTCTTGACTAAACAGTTCCTGCTATCTGCTGCCACTTCTGTGATGGCACAGAGACCATTTGCTTCATTTCAGCTGAGTAAGTGGAACAGAGGAGCTGATTAGGAATCGGAAAGTCTGTGATCTATGAATCAAATGAAGTGAGAATAAGATCTGATAGTTCTTAACTCCTGAAGGACAAGTTCAACAACTACAAATAAGTCTACTTTTAATAAAAATGTGTTTCCTCTTTCATATTCTGCATATTTACCATTGTTTTAACTAAAAAAGCCAACATTTTTGTTTTCTGCATTTTCATTTGGATTCCAATCTTCATTCCAAAGCAGCTTTAAAACTTAGAAGTAAAAATGAATAATCTAGTGATCCAGAAACACTATTCACCATTTCCTAATGATATGAAATACAGTATTTGAGAACTTTACTGTCCATCAATGTACAGAATTGCTTACATCTCCTAGTTCAGAAACAGGAGCTCCAAATCTACCACCAAGACTACGTAGCTGCAAATCAACACAAGTTCATAACATTCAAACAGCATTAAATATTTAAAATGTACAGATATAAAAATGCCCTCTGAAAATATCCAAATCTACTTCAACGGGTAAGACTAAATGCCTTGCCTCTTAATTTAGATTAACGTACTGTGGATGCAGGCAGCAGAGGTTACGGTATCCTGTACTTAGCTCCACATCTGGAGAATAAACTGCCTTACAGTAGCACTGCTGCACAGCACTGAACTTGTAGACCGGCTGACAGGTCAGCTGGAACTAATCTGCTGCGGCTGGGAACAGAGGAGGCAGAGTGCCGGAGAGAGCGCTTTCAAAAAAAATCTGCAGTGGTGCAATTTCTTACAGTAAACTTTTTTGCTCCTACTGTTAAAGGAACTTTAACCTTCTGATCACTCCTTACATTAATTTCCAGTGGGCAAAGGGAATAAACAAATCTGAAATGTATTCAATTACAAAAAAGTTTCACACAAACTTTAAGAGTTGAGTTCTCTTCAATAGCACAATTCCCTTTCAGCAAGCTCAGGGTATCTAAAACAACGGTTTGAGCACCCTCCCATGCAGAGTCAGCAGTCTGGGATGCTAACAGCCTGGAAAGACAGGACGCTCAGATTTCTCCCAGCTTGGTCTTCAGCAAGCTGCTTTCAGACAGGGTTAGACGTGCATCAGGACTGCTCGGGGGAAAGCTCAGGCGCTTCTCAGTTTCCACTGAATACCAATGGGAGAATGTTTGAAATAAGGTACTTCAAGAATAAGGCATACTCACTACAGTCAATTAAAAGTATACAGACTGCTTCTTGGACAAAGTCCACATAGTCAACAAGTGACATGCCGACAACCAGTGTAACTCCACCTCCACTGCTCCAACACACAGCCTCTCAACTTCAGCTAGTTTGCCTTAAACAACGATCACTATCTTGAACCACAGACCTTAAACCTGCAGACGCAGGTGAAAACCAATCAAACTTGAAAAATAACCAAGCATTTGAGAAGCAGAGAAATCAGCGTAATATATAAAAGTACTAAATTAAGTTTTAGATTCAGACAATGCCTATGATGCAAAAGATTTGCCCAGAATCTGTTCTCGGTCAGAATCCCTCCAAACGGAGAGGGGCAGGAGGCAGATGCAGACTGTCCCCACACTTACACAACGGCTTCGGAGTTTCTGTTCTGTTTTTAACCCCCAAGAGCTCTGATGTAGATCTTTACCTTCACATGAAATACCACAGAAATACTTGAATAATGTTCTTTCTGAAAGCCTTCTGGTCAGCTACTTCACCTGCACTGTGCCAAGATGATAACGAAGCAGGAAGAGACAACATACAACTTCAATACTTGATCTCGTAGTTTAATTACAATCTGGGTTCCCTGAACACAGTGCTTAGACTTCCTTCTACTTGGGCTTTTTTCGTTCAAAAGGCAAGACCCACATATCTTAAATCAATTCAGATTTCAACACCACAAGTCTGTGGTGCTACTTCTCTTGCATTGATTTTTGTCCCCAATGAGCTTTGTAAAGACAAATCCCACCGTGGCAGACAGCAGGGCTAAGGAAAGGCAGCAAATGCCAATACATGGGATCTTTTTACCTACATCCTTAAGGAATTCATTCATCTTATTTCAATAAGTATTTACGAAGGCATACAGAATCCGTGACAGCCAACGCTCTGCACAAGGTAAAGAGCCTGCAGAGAGTCTTTAAAACATTGTTTTATTGTCACTTTATCTCAAAGGGGTTTCCCCAGCTTCTTCAGGAAATCCGCTCAGCCAGGTCACAGAAGGATTCACCACTCAATGCTAAGCTCACACACTGATTCTCGCCATAAAAAAAGAAATCCTGAATCTGTTCAGCTCCTCCACCACCACTTGAAACACAAACATCCCACACGCCAGATTTGTTTTCATGACAGCATCCGAACACGAACTCGGGAGACGGATCGAGGCAACGGCATTGCCTCCGCAGCCGGGGACTGCTCTGCGGCAGAGACCCCAGCTCCCCGCCGCCCCGAGTAGCCACGGTTCTGCTCCCCGCAGTCTCAGCCTCTCAACACCGATCGCCCAAGGCCGGATCCCCTGGAAGCCGCCTGCCTGCACGTCCTGTGTCCCCTGCCCGGTCTCTGGCGCTCCACACCGAAGCGCTGCGGGTGACGAACCCGAAGGCAGCCGGGCTCCGGCGGAAGGGCAGCGAGGAGCAGGGCCGCAGCCGTAAGAGCAGCGGGGGGGACGGGGACCCGCCGGGCCCTTCCCGGGGCTGGCCACCTCCCCTCGCAGGGCAGGGGACGAGGCGGGGGCCGGCGACGGGGCGACCCCGACGGCCGCTGCCTCCTGCCTACCTTGATCATCTTGTCCATCTCGTGATCCTCCGACATCCTCCCGCGGGGCTACGGGCGGCTTGGGGCGGGGGGGGGGGGGGGGGGGGGGGGGGGGCGCGGCGGGAGCCGCCGGCCCGTCCCCAGCGAGGGACAGCAGGGGCCGAAGGCCGGCGAGGCAGAAAGGAGGGAGGGCGGCGAGGGGGCCGGGGGCGCTGGGCCGCGCTAGGCAACGGGCAGCCCCGGAGGAGCCTTTGTGCCACCGCCGCACCGCCTCATCCCCGGCCGGGCGGGCCGGGGGGGTGGGAGGTGGGGGACGGGGACCCCGCGCGGAGGCGGGGGAAGCACCGCGGGGAGGGTGCGGGCGGACCCAGAGCCGCCGCTCAGCCCGGGAGACGCCGCCGCCGAGGCGCCGCCGCCGCCCGCGCCGCCCGGGAGCCAGGCATTGCCGGCACCCTGAGCCGGGCACACCCGCCGGGCGGCGCGTCCCGCCGCGGCCCTACCGCCCCCGCCGCGCCCAGCGCGGGAGGCCAGCCCGCGCCCCCCACCTCCTCCTCGCTCCCACCGGGGAATTTTAGGAGCCTCCGCCACTGCGGTGGCGCGGTTTACAGGCGGCCGCCGCCACCCCTAAATACACGACGTCGCCATCAAGGCCCCCGCGGGGCCTTCGAGCCGCCGGGTGCCTTCTAGTGACGTGTAAGACGGGGCGGGGGCAGTGCCTGCCAGAGGGGCGGAGCGAAGCCGTGCGCTCCGGCCCCGCCCCGTGGGCGGCAGGCCCCGCCCCCTGCCGGGAGAGCCGCGAGAGGGGGCGGGGCAGCGCGAAGGCTCGCGAGATCTCGGGGCGCGAGCGGCCCCCGCCGCCTTGAGGGGTCAGCGCCGCCTTTTGCCGCCTGACGGGAGGGGCGGGAAGGCGGAGAAGGCGCTCTCAGCCTTCGCCTTGTACCCTCCGCTCGTGAAGGGGATCGTCTCCCCCTCTTAGCACACCTGCCCTCCGGCGCAGGACTTACTCTAATGACTACACCATAAAGGTGTCTCCCACCGCAGCCCCAACACTCACTGAGGCACGGATCACCTACCCCCCCCCGGTGGTTTGTTGTTCTGGTGCGGTCAGCTCTTCTGCTTGCTTTGCTGGGGACAGTTATCAGATGCAGGGCTTCCTCTAACGTTAAGGCAGTACGGGGAAAGCGGGCTGTGCAGAAAGTCAGCGAAAACCTTAAAAACCGCTTGAGGCAGTGGGTAATCGATGTGTGGAAGAAAATACAAATTTGTGCCTGTACTTGAGCTCCTGCTTAGCTCGCTGACACAAACTGCTCCCACAAAGGTAGGGTTAACTTCACGAGGACAAGAACGTTTATTGCAAGTAGATACAAGGAGAGGAGGTGGGAGCAACGGAGAACAAACTTTCACCTCACAGATTCACACTGAGAGGTTGCTCTCCTGCTCGGTTAGACAACCGAGTCTCGGTTCACTTGGCTTACAGAAGAGGGACGTATGCATTTGGTGTATATGACAAGGAGTAGGTATAGAGTTAGCTGTGTAAGCCAACAAAGAATTATTATAAAACCTACTGCAGACTAGACAAGCATTTAAATGACTTCCTGAAAAAGCATATTCATCAGATACACACACAACAAGAGTACACCCATGTAATGCATTAGTACTCAATTGACTGTATTTGGTATTTTAAAAAGATAAAGCCAAGTAACATCTTTTAACAAAAGGTCGTTCAGGCACCTTCTAAAGAGACATTTCTTAATGCAGAGTTAAGTATTTTCCATCTAAGTTTTGTGTGTGTTAAGAAGAGGTTTCCTTGCTTCGTATCTCATGAAGCGGCACAGGTGTTTCCAAATGCATGGAGAGGCTGCTGTCCTTTAGGAGTTTTTCTGTGGAATTTTGATTGTCACCTAGAAAAAAAAAAGAAAAGTCACAAGTTATTTTCCTGGAGACAGTGTTCAGTTATATTCACTTGAAGGCCAAGAGGCAGCAGCATCCTGCAGAAGAGAACCAGAACCAGAGGACAGCACATCCCAGTCAGCAGGCAGTGACTGGGATCACCTTGGTCTGGAGACCCATCTGGAAGGCTCAAAGAGAGGGGGAAACTCGAAGGCTGGGTCACAGCATCTCTCCAGAGATGCCACTTCTCCTTGAGAGGTGGGAGCAGGCACAGTTGTTTGTTCTCACCTGGAGCTCTTGTACCAAATCAGCGCCTCACCAGTCACAAGCTGGAGGCCCTCAACCGTTACGCACTTGTAACTTGGGCTAACCACCTCTGCCCAAGAGCTCTGTCACCCTTTAGACATTGCAGCTGCAAGCAGACAGTGTGATAGCCCTTCTGCCTTCTCTTACAGGAAATTACTCAGCCTGCGGTGACGGGATTGCCTAACACCAGGAACCTTGGTCTCGCACATGGACCTGAGGCCATATCAGAGTGGCATTAAGTACTAGTGGTCACTGCTCAGATTCCCCCTCTTGAGCGATGAGTGCCACTGTTCATCTGCCAGTTTGTACCTGCAGAAGCTTCTGCCCAACAGGCATGCACCCCCAGCATATGCTCTTTCTGTTCACAAAATAAACTCACAGAGAAGTCTATACACTTACATTCTTTACAGTCAGAAACAGCTAAACAGTGCCAAGTGGTGCAGGCCATTGGTAATCTGTTAGGTCACATATCCTTGTTTTCCTCAGCAGTTTAAAACACTTTCTGTTTTAAATACAGTTAAATGGAGTTGTGTCTGCAGTCACTTCAGAAGTGCAGCTCCAATTTTGTTTCAAGCATTAGCAAGAAGAATTGCAACTCTCAGGCCAGCCTATATCAACAGGCACAAATACAATTTGGAGCTATGGCAGAGGGTTGGGAAGGCCTTGGATACAGGGATACTCACATTTTTCACCTCTACATATGCCTCCAGACCATATTCTCCCAGCTCTCGCCCATTCCCAGAAGCTTTGTAGCCACCAAATGGAGCTTGTGCACCAAACACGTCATAGCAGTTTATCCTGAAATGGAAACCAAGAATTAAGCACCTGTAGTTTCAGAACTGCTTAATGGAAGAGGCCTTGTGCAGCAAAGGGACATGTCAGCTGTTTACAACAGAGGGACAGCTGAATTTCTAGGCAGGATTTCTCTCTTTGTCAGTTCTCTCAGCCAACAGAATTAATCAATACTGAAACCTTATCCTCATGAACCAGGAAACAGAACATCATGAAATCAGTTCACATCTCTCATTATCACAGGACCAAACATCCAAGTTGCCACCCACACCTCCTTCAGAGGACAGATGTCAAAAGCACCTCCTTGTTCACTCACTGCCATCAAAAAAAGATAGCAAGATACTGATCTCCAAAATCTCATGCTAGAACAGTAAACTGGTGTTGAAGCACTGACTTTGGCATAGTCTTCAACACAGCCTCCGGACACAGAGAAACATCCGCTGCAGCAGCCAAGACAGCACAGACGTGCTTGGTGATCTAATCACTGCTGGCACTCAGAGCCCTGCAGCAGTTGCTGTCATTGCCACCTGCAGTCCTGGATTTCTCTTCCCCCAACCCATTCCTTAATTCACAGTGGGAGCACGGAAGCTTAATGTACCTAAATTTTACCAACAGTTAGCATTACAACTGAAGGTCTGACATTATGTTCAGTGAAGTACACGTAAAGTTGGATCCAAAGTAGAGACAGGCTCTCGAAGAGCAAGCTTAATGAGAAATGGCAGCACGCAAGAAAGCTTCTAGCAGTTTAGGGAGAAGGAGGTGTCGAGGCTCACCAAACTGTTCCAGCTCGCAGGCCGTGTGACACATAGTTTGCTTTGTCAAGATCCTTTGTAAAAACTGCTGCTGCTAGGCCGTACTTGGAGTCATTTGCTCTCTCAATGACTTCCTCAATTGTTTTGAATTTCAGAATCTGCATGACTGGCCCAAATATCTGCAAAATCCAAACACAGCATGTGAAAATCTGTGTAAATTGATCATGGGGGAGGCTGTGGTTGATGCTGGAGTTAGGTATGTATGTATGGTGGAAGTCACACAGGACACGAAATTCAAAGTATCACTTCCTGTATTAAGAAAAGCCCAGGATGTCATCTGGAGGGAAGTTTAATGTGGTAACTTTCTAAGAAGCGTCGAGTTTTGCAGTTCATGAACATCCAGTGCTTGTAGACCTGTGTTTTTTTGCATCAGAGAGGGCAAAATGATGGAGAAGTGAGAAGCTGACAGACAGAAAGGCACTGCAGGTCTCACCTCCTCTCTGGCAATCGTCATGTTGTCCTGCACATCGCCAAAGACAGTTGGCTGGATGAAATAGCCTCTGTCTGCAGCGGGGTTGCCACCACACAGCAGTTTGGCTCCTTCACGCTTCCCAGTACTAATGTAACCGAGGATCTTCTTAAACTGCTCTTCATCTACCTAAGAGCCATGAGGACAGACAAATCAGCTTCACCTTTACTGGGGGTAAAAAAAGATTCGACTACAACCTGCTGTGCATGCGACTGTGCTCTAGCAATTCCTCATTTCAACAGACTGCCAAGCCAGCTTCAAAGGGAGATGATAATTTTTAAATGCCAGCATCGAGTGGAGGTTTTGGAATCATCAGAACGGTTAATTAACTTCTCCCTCCTGCACAAGCAAGGAGATAATGGGCACAGTTCAAAGTAGATTAATCAAGAGACCAAAAGATACATTTCATTCTAATCTACTAATGCGCAATGACTCAAGACTGGGACTATTTCATGAGATAACAGTTCAGGACATTTCCTGCTCTTACCTGAGGCCCCTGTTCAGTTTTAAAGTCAAATGGGTTTCCAACCACCCTGGACTTGGCCTTCTCAACACTCCTCTCCACAAACTCATGATATATATCTTCCTGGACATATGTTCGGGATCCAGCACAGCAGCACTGCCCTTGGTTGAAGAAGAGGGCAAAATGGGCTTGATCCACAGCCCAGTCCACTAAGATTGGGGAGAGGAGAGAAAACAAATAAGCAAATAAAACCAACCAGAGTCAGTAAGTGACTTCTTCTGAAGGACTATCATGCAGACTGCTGGAGTATCAGTGATACAAAGTCCTTTCTGTTGACAGGCATTTTCCATGCTTTGGTAGGGCAGAAGTTCCATACAGATTTAATTAGTATGAGGGACTACTAAAGCACCCCATACTAGAGAAAAAAATCTAATCTGAGGCAGATTACAGTTCTCATTTGAAATTATCAGGTATTAAGGACAAGTTATTTTAGATCTAGAAGAATTTCCTTCCTTACTGCCATATAAAAGCATGTGTGTTGGCTCATCAAGACCAAAAATGAGTCTATATGCAAGCGATGAGGGAACCAGAACTTCCTAAGACTAGAAAAGAGCGGTATGCACTAAGAGAAAGAGAAAGAAATGAAAACAAAAATGGAACTAAGACTGAAGGAAGATACTGAAACGATTCTCCTTTGTTGATAACTGAACTTCTTCACAGCACTGAGAAAGAAGTGGGAGTGAAGAGGTGCTGATACACAAATACGGCAGCTACAGCAGGAGGCAAGGAGACTTCACTGGGTGAGAACAGCCAGGTGGTGTCAGAGCTGGAGACTCATACAACACAGGAGAGGTTTCCTTTCCCCTCCAGCTCTGCTTGCAGAAAGCCAGTGTAAAAGGTACAGATCAAATATTACGCTAGCAGGTGCTTACTGTCTGCATCAGACATGATTATATTTGGACTCTTTCCTCCAAGCTCCAGTGTCACCCTCTTTAGGTTACTCTCTGCTGCAGCCTTCTGGATCAGATGCCCAACCTGCATCATAAGAAGAACAGGTATTAGGAATTAAATCCTACATATAGCAACACCTAGCAGGGCGGCTTGTTTTAGATCTCAGTCAGCAGTTTAATAATAATCCCTTCATTGTCAGGGCTTTAAGGGAACAACTGAAGTCTGCCCAGAGTTTCACCTCTAGTAGGAAGCAGCTCAAGGGAAACAATAGTAAGTATTCTAGAGAAAGCACCTAAGAAGAATCTTATGTAAAGTAAAAGTAAATGTCACATCCTGAAGTCAGCTGTGTTTTTTAAAAAGAAGCATAGAAGGCAAGGCACCTCCAGTATTTTATATAGAAAAGGTGTAACAGCAATGAGATATTCTCTGTATCCCAAGGGCTTAAAAGTTAAGGTACTCCCTTACCTCCGTGGAGCCAGTGAAGGCCACTTTATCTACATCCATGTGAGAAGAGATGGCAGCCCCTGCAGTGGGCCCATAGCCGGGGATGATGTTCACCACGCCTGGTGGGAATCCAGCCTGCCGGTTCACAGCAGGAGAGCACAACGTTATTCCTTCTATGATCAAGGATTTCACCTACCCTCATCTGTTATTAGTGCTTCAGTAGGCCTCCCAAGAAGAACAGAGCCTTTTCTATTTCACTTTAATTTCCCAGGTCTTTAGTTTTAAGGTACAGTTTGCAACAACCAGGACAACTCCTCTACCCACCCCACATCCTAAGCATAGTTTGGAGCTATGTATGTTAGCTTTCTAATCACCCTATAGTTTATTTAACTGAACCTCAAAGAGTCCTTCCCTAATCAAGATTTATGTCCTCTGCATAAGCATTTGTAAGGAACAAGGGGTTTTTTTGCCAAATCAAATGCTAAGATACCCAAGACAATCCAATTTCTTCGGATCAGACAGCCCTTCTCTGTTCCTGTCACTTGCCCTCCACAGCTCACCAGTTTGGCTGTACCACACTGCGCTCCAGCAGTGACAGCGAGACAGCCGATGCAAACCCAGCCTTTTCACTCACCTCTTTGATCAGGTTAGCCACATAGAGAGCACTCAGGGGGGTTTGCTCCGCCACTTTCATCACGACCACATTCCCAGTCGCCAGGGCAGGCCCCAGTTTCCACGCTTGCATCAACAGCGGGAAGTTCCACTGAAAAACAAGGAGGTATTTGCTGGTCTGAACTTGAAAGTTTCCGATTAATCAGTAAGTAACCAGTGAGCTTCATTCAAACCAGCTGCAGCACCTACAGAAGCAGTCTTTGATCTTTCCCTAGCTGCTCTTCAACGTTTGGCTCCTTTTCAAACACTGTCTTCTGCTTGTCCAGGAAAACTGTACTCTGAAGTGTGAGGCCTCTCAGTACCACTGCAAAACCCCAACTTTTTTTGGAATTAATCTTTACTGTCACTTCAGCCATTAAACGATCTTTTGAGGCATTTTGAAAGAAAGCCTCTTTGTAACGACAGGGCAGCACACGCAGACTGGTGAGGCGTTTACATTCAGTTCTTGCTCAATGCAAATATGAAAAACATGCAAGTACAGTACGCAACAAGCAGAATCTGGCTACTCCTATAAAGAGGTAACACTATCCACGGATCGTTGTATAAATATAGCTTTGTTGTTGACAAACCACCTTGCTACGCTTGCTACCAGTCACCAAGATAAGATCACGTACATAAAGCTAAATTTTGCATGCTAGCTCTGTATTTCCTCATCACAGAGAATTTTGGTTTTAATGCTGGGTAGTAGTTTAAACTTAATTGTCGTTCTGAGCCAGATAACTCCTACAGAGGGGTTTAAATTCTTTTTTTTTTTTTTAATCAGCAGATACAAAGTAAATCTTACTCAGAGCCCATGAAATCAGGTAGTTCTATACTGCCAGAGCAAAGCACCAGCCCTCCCAGCTGGTGCAAGCATAACTTTCTTTACCACTGGAAGGAAGCAGTTGTTAACAGCAGCTAATAACTTGCATTTTAAGACAACTCTTCACGGTAACACTGCATTCTTGAAATGCTACAGAACTACTGATACATTTTACTCACCGGGATTATCTGCCCACAAACTCCCACTGGCTCATGTCTTGTGTAACAGAAGAAGTCTCCATCTAACGGGATGGTTTTGCCATGGAATTTATCAGACCAGCCTGCAAAGTATCTAGCAACAATAAAGTTTTGGTCACTGAATTTAAAATAACAAGTCTCCTGTCAATAGAAAACAAGACAGACTTCCTCCAGCTATTTGCTTGCCTCCCTTCTTCAGTCACTTCATAAAACACATACCAATACAAATATTTCCCAAACAGGTGATTTTAACAATGGACAGTAAATACAAACATTTGTCTCTCCTGCCTTTGCCAGCACTTTGCATAACATAAATTCTGTCATTCCCGTGCTGTAACACAGATCACCTCCAGTAGTGTGAGTCCTGTATATAGCAAGAGAGAAACATAGATGTAACAAAAATCCTTTGGAAAGTCACAGGAATTACAGCCTCATTCTTAGCAAAAAATAAAATTAGAGGAAAACAGGGTGTCTGACACCCTGCTATGGGCCGAATGAAACCAACAGGTCAGATCCAGCCCTGTCACCCACAACACTTGAATCAGAGGCATCTGCTCTCTGCACCTGCAGAGGTTCAGCTACCACGGGCCAGCTGAGCACAAGCGTGAAGCGTGAAGCATGAAGAGTTACTGCGCTGTCACCGTTCCCTCCACACCTACCTGAGACATTTGACTACCATGTCCAAATCCACCAGGTAGGAGATGGAGTACGGTTTGCCATTATCCAGAGTCTCCAGCGCCTACGAAAGACAATGAGATTGCCTGAAGAGCGAGGTGGGGAGAGTCACGCATATAGATTTAGATTCGAATCTCAGTTTGCAGTTTGGATCTGTTCTGCCTGTTGGCGTTTTTGCTTTCAGCTTCCCAAAACTACTTATCCATCCTTTTTAGCACTCTCTCACAGTTTTAGCTGTGGCTAAAGTCCCCATCACACCCGACGGGCACAAACCACCATCTCTGCCTCTCTCTCCCCACAGTTAGGGATCACAGCAGACAGCTCAGCCACAGAGCGTGATACGCACCGCCAGGTAAGCCCGGTCCCTCTCGATCAGGTCAGCAAGACGATTCAGCAGCTTCCCGCGATAAGAAGCATCCATCCTCCTCCAAGGCGAGCCCAGCTGGAAAGCTGCCTTGGCTGCCTTAATGGCCTTGTCCACATCTGCCTGCAGAGGAGTCCAGGTAAGAGTGTGAGAAAGGAGTAACCAGCTCCTACTCACTCTCAAAATACAGCTGAAGCCCTCCCTGCTCTCTAGGAGAAAACAGCCTTCAGCCAGATGGCACAAGTGGCTGCTAGTGCCAGCCTTTTTGGGGGCAAGAACTTGCAACCTTGACAGCTGCCTCAGTGCAAGACACTCATTGGTCCCAGGGCAGGGGAGCGCACGGGCTGCAGCCCCTGGGCCACTTGCCCCACAAGCATCAACCTGAGCAGCGCTGTACAGCAGCACAGCCTCAGCACAAACACTGCTGCTGGACCAGCTGCAGCTTTCTCACCCAATCTGCATCTGTGGGGAAGAGGGAGCAGAAGTGGCAGTGAAACAGATGGGTGCAACAGCTGTGCAGCCACCACCACCACCTGTGCTTACGCTCTCTTATTTCAGCTATGCGGAGTGCAAATATTGTCAAGTTATTTCTGCGATGTCATCTGCTGGGTTAATATTTGCATCCTAGAGCAAGGCATGGCAAAAGCTCTAGAAGTGTGCTTTTGACACTCTTTCAGGACTTGATTTCGCCAGCAGAGTCTAAAGGAGTTTTTTCCTTGATCAGATATCTCTAATCCATCATTTTGTCCTGTCAGGGCATTAACTGGTTTCTACTCAGTTCTCTGTTCTGGCTTGCTGTAATGGTCTCGCCAGGACAAGCCACTCTACCACGGACAAGCAACCAACAAAGGGTTTCCCTCACTCACCCCTCCCTTGGGGAACACAAACAAATTTCCAGACTGTAGGAAGAACCCAGAATTGCTGGGAAACACCACCTCAGCGCTGCCACAGACTTCTGGAGGGCTTTGCCTGAGGCATGGGATGATTACATGACTCTATTCCCCACTGTCTCTTTTTCTTTTTTTAATTTCCTAGGGCTGGGGACGGTCTCCCACTGCATGTGTACAGCAGAAAGGGGCTGTTCAGGTGAATCCTGACCTTTCGTCTCCTCTGCTATCGTGGCTCTGGATCACACCGCCAGCACAGCACCCATGGGACCGCAAAGGCACCTGCCTTCATCCCTGCTTGCCCCAGCAACCTCCACGCACGACTGCTCCCCAACCTCCCAACTCAGGCTCCACTGCGCACCACATCTATTCCTCTCCACCCTTCCCAGTCCCGGCTTGGCACTGGTAAGAGGCAAAGCCAGAGGGTTTTTGCTGAAAGCAGCACTCGGGGAAGAAAACAAGCAGCACTTGACATGGTATTTGTATAGGTCAGACACTTATTACTGCAAACGCAGCACTTGGCGGAGCTGCCTCGGTGAGAGATGAGTTAGTGTCTTCCTCTGCAATCCCTGTGTATCTGCTCCCGTGGAAAACAAACCGATCTCATGAAGAGAACATTTACCTTATCGCCCTCAGCAACCTGGCAGATAACTTCTCCTGTTGCTGGATTGATAGAAGGGAAGGTTTTCTTACTGACTGCATCATGCCATTCGTTATTTATGAAAATCTGCAACGAATAAAGCAAAGCACTATTAATGCTTACAGCCAGACCTAGGTGAAATCAGTAAGAGCTTTAGTTGTTTGATGGCACCTTAGCAGGCTGTTTAATTAAAAAGGACCCAACTTGTGCAGGCTCCAGATCTGCACCAATATGAAGGAGATATTTTAGCCTAAAAGCACACAGCAAAAGATGCAGCCTCAAGTTAATAAAAAGAATTCACGTCTCAGCAAACAGCACGTGAATTGGAAGTGGTTCCCTGTCTCAGTAGGTCCCTGCAAGACCTGGAAGCCTGGCTGGAGCTGCGCAGGGGCACCGGGAGGCTCAGGAGAATGAAGTGGGAAAACGCTTCAGGCATGGGTGATACAGTTGATTTCATACACAGCACTAGAGTTTTTGCAGCACTTCCCCGATTAAGCAATTTCGGGCTCCCCATGTACCGCTGTGAAACAGAACCAGGTGCCAACAGCAGCTCTTCACCAACTCTTTCTTTCTCAGTAAAGGGGAATTTGTTTTTTCAGGTCTGTGGCAAGACTGTCAGTGCAAAGATCGTGGCGCTTGCCAAGAACTTGCCGAACGCTCAGCCAACCGAGCCGAGGGCCTTGTCGCGGCCGCTGGGAAGGACTGGCTCGGCGGCCTGGGAGAGGAAGGCCAGCCCCCCACCAGCACCTCGCACAGATGGTGGGACCATGTTTTCCTCAAGCCGCTGAGCAAGGAGCACAGGGACTAATCTATGCAGACAACCAGCATCGAACCAGCACTTTCCCCTCCCTCCGCATGCCCCCTCGCGTAGTTTTCTCCTTAGGTTGTTTGCACCGGCGGCAGCGGTTAGCCGAGACAGCCGCGGGGATCGGGATAAAGCCCCATCGATCGGAGCGGGACACACACCTTGTCCCTCACACCAGCTGCTGCACCCGGCGTTCATCTTTTCCAAGACGATTTCCTGCAAGGCAAGGCTTTGGGCCCAAATGTCCGGCTGCTCCGGCGCCTGCCCGGCTCTGCGTTAAACCGGGGTGTCCCCAGCCCCAGCCACCACCCCGGCGGACCGCACAACCCCCCCCGCCCCGGGCCGCGGCCGAGCCGGGAAGCCCCAGGGCCCCCGTCCCAGCCCAGCTCGCTCCCGGGGAAGCCACCGCAGCCGCCAACCGGGGCTGCCCGCGGGCAGCGGCCGGGACGCGCTCACCCGCCGCGGGGACGCGGCCGGCTCCGGCCCCCGGCGCGGCCCTACCTTGTTGCAGGCGATATCGGGACGGGGGTTGGGCGCCGGGATGGCGGAGGAGGCGGCGGCGGCCGAGAAGGGCGAACCGAGCCGGGCCGGGCCGCGGCAGAGCCGAGAAACGCGAACCGCCGCCCGCAACATGCTGCGCTGAGCCGGGCCGGGCAGCGGGCGCGGCCCCCCGTTCTCCGGGGCGGCTCCGCACCGCCCCCCGCACCGCCCCCGCTCCGCCTCGGCACGGCCCGGCTCCGGGGAGGGGGGGGAGCCCAGCTAGGCCGGGTCCGGCACGGCTGGGCTGGGTTCTGTCCGCATCAGCACGGCCCGAATGGAAGCGGCTTGGCACAGCTCGGTTCGGCTCGGCTCGGGTCTGGTTGAGCTCGGTTCGGGCAGCGCAGTTTGGCTCAGCTGGGCTCAGCTAGGTCCCGTTCGGATCAGCACAGCATGGCTCAGCTGGGCACAGCTCAAGTTCATCCCCATGCGGGTCGGCTCAAGCCCAGCTCAAGTTCAAATCACATTGGCACGCTTGGTTTGGTGCACCGGTGGTGCCTCATCGGTGTCCGGCACCGGCACTGTCCCTGTCCGTGCCCAGGGAACTTTGCATAGGCAACGAGAAAGGCAGAGGAAAACCAGAAACGTCTCTGTTGTGCTGGTTAGTTTTTCGGGGAAGGTGGTGTGATGAGGTAAACGGTTGGGGATCCCTGGTTACCTGGACATGCTGCCCTTGGGGAGCACACAGAAATCTAAAAAAGAAACTACTGGGTACCGGAGAAGAGGAACAAAGCCAGCAAAGTACTTTCACAACAGGAATATTGCTTGGTGCATGCAAATGAGAGGCTTTGTAAAATCGCTCCCAACAATGACTAAAGGCCTTTTCTTTGTTTGCTTAAGATACCTTGTGCAACTTCAGTGTGCCAAAGGGCAGATTCACTTGCAGGGAACAGAGATGTTCTCAAGTTATCATCACCATCACTAAGGAAGGCACAGACTAAAAATATAAAGAGTTTTTAACCTCCAAAATAAACCTGTGGTAATCACCCTGCATCTGACAGCACCTCTTTGGCTCCTTTAGTGAGCGGTCTGTGAAGGGTAACTGGGGGTGGATGGCTCTGGTTTACTAAAGGAGCCAGAAAAATTGTAGAATATGTCGATTCAAAAATAGTTTCAACTGTCCCGGAAGACTCACGTCGCGGAAAGTCTTGGTGGTAGCACGGTGGTAGTTCCTGCATCTGCAGGGCTCCAGGCATTTCACTCAAGAGGGGAATATCAGCCCCATTTTGCAGGGAGGAACCACGAAGCCTGGAGAGGCAACACGACTGCCCAAGGTTATCCAGCAGGACTCAGATTAGGCTGCGTGTTTCCTAGATCAGCTGAATAGAAATCCTCTTGCACTGGATCTCAGCCTCTCTCGTCCTTGGTCGCCCATATCCCCTGAAGGGTGACTAATTCCTCTTTGTGGCCCCAGACAGTGGGTCCTGGGCAGCCCTTTAGGAGGTGGCACTCATGACAACCACTTGTTCCAACAAGTTCTCCCTCCTACTGCAGACCTGCATGTGTTAAACCACTTTTAGGAGGTGCCAGAAAGACCTGTTTCACTGGTAAAGATGTGCCTGTGTGCACTGTGCCTCTCCCAGAGGAACCGGGTCAGGCTGCAGATCCACAGGGCACATCTCAGAACTGAGCTCCAGCCAAGCCCTGCTCAGGGCTAAGCTCCCATATGCCGTCCTCTGTGTGTCTTCTGCTGACACCTGGATGGACAACTGATGACATTGAGCATTAACCCTGTGTTAATGCTTTTGGTCCTCTTGAGCAGGACCCTTCCCTTCCCTGGGGCTTAGCAGACAAACACAGTGGCACTAAAACCACGTGCAATGGAGGAAACACCTTCACAGCAGACCCAACTCTCAGCCTCAAACTCTCAGACCTGCAATAGCTGCCTGGGATTGCGCCTGCCTGAAAGATGAGATGGTGGGAGGCGCAAAGGCCTGGTGCCTTCTAGGAAATCATCCCAGCTCTCTGGGCTGGGCAGATAGAGGCTCAGATACAGGCTCCCGCCCCCTTCCACAGCAGAACCAAGTGCCTGGGGGAGAGGTACAATTTCACCCTGGAGCCTGGGAGAAACCAAAGCTCAGGTTACGAGGCTTCCCTACAGCCCTACCGTCCTGGTGTTGAGCAGCCAGCACCGCTGCCCCAGGGCTCCTTCGCAGCACCCCTTGTGCCCCCGAGAGCCGGGATGTGGTGGTGACCCCGGGCAGATGGATGTGGCCTTGTGAAAGTGGGCTGTGAGGCTGCACCTGTGCTGGAGAAGCTGGAGAAGAATTCAGAGAAGTGTGCTCATCACTTTAATATTGAATCAATACTAGACTACACATAAAGAGCCCAGGAATTACCATAATTGTTCCCACAGTTCTCCCCTTGCTGCTGGCCTCTGTGAAGCACTGAAAGCCCTCATCAATCCAGTCTGCATCCTCTGTGGTCCCCAAAGAAACCCAGAGACATCCACT
Source organism: Harpia harpyja (assembly GCF_026419915.1). NCBI lineage: Eukaryota > Metazoa > Chordata > Aves > Accipitriformes > Accipitridae > Harpia > Harpia harpyja. The sequence goes on from NC_068948.1 coordinate 32,886,948, forward strand.
GCAGTCATGGGACCATGGGTCCTCCCAGTTCCTCCCAGCTCCAGGGGCCAGGCACTGCCTCAGCTCCGGAGTCTCCCCTGAATCCAGAGTCCTCGAGGACCTGATTCAGTTCCCCTCCCCACCAAGGACTCTTCTAGCATCTGCAGTTGCCAGGGCTGTTGTGGTGAAGGAGGAGAGATACCCTGCTACATTTTCTTTATTCCCAAAACCAAGATTTGCACCCTTAGCCTGGTCACTCCTGACCAACTCTCCCCCCTGCAAGGCCAGTATTGACTGCCTGCAACCTCATGATCCAAGGGTGGATTTTGCCCCATACTTATTGAGGCTGGCAATAAAGGCACTGAGCCCAGATACCAGATACCAGCAAACGCCACTGAAATTCAGAAGCTCCCAGGCTGCTGTTAGCACGACCTCTCCCATGCCAGAGTGGCTGGTTTAGTCTTATGTCCAAGGCTCTCCAGTGCTGCAGGTAGCGGCTTAGCTTCGGTTTGGAGAGCGCTGTCCTGTGAACCATGCGGGACCTTCAGCCAGACATGGAGCTCAGGTCCAAGTGAAGCACCAGGCTGGGGTCTGCACTGCTGAGATGCTCTGCTCCAGAGACCTGTGTGAGAGTAAGATCAAAGCCCACACCAGGCAAGTAAGGGGCTGTAGGACCAGGGAAGGATGGCAGCAAATGCCCCAGCCCCTTCCAAATGCCCTGGGGAACACAGCACTGGGGAAATGTCCTCACCTGGGATCCCACAACAGACAGGACAAATGACCTCTCGTACTCATGGGCCCCAGACTGCAATGCCTCATTCCTGGTGTGGAGGAGGCCCCCGAAGGGAGGTGTCCCTGTGTTGCTTTGTTTGGGCCAGAGAAGGGTCAGATGTTAGGCACATGTGCCTGCTCACCTGGCTATCCTGATCCATGACCTTTGCAGTCATCATCAGAGCCACTGGTTTGGTCCTGGCACTCTCTGCCTGATGGAGGAGGACAAGACACGTTACATCCTCCTACATCCCCCTGCCCTGGTGCTGGCCCCCTCCGATAGCCAGTCCTGGCTCCCTCCCAGGCTGGGAGTGCAGCTGTGTGCCCAGTTGTATTGGGTTTGCGTGGCAAAGTTTTGATAGCAGGGGGCGTTATAGGGGTGGCTTCTGTGAGAAGCTGCTAGAAGCTTCCCCTGTGTCTGACAGAGCCAATGCCAGCCGGCTCCAAGACGGGCCCGCTGCTGGCCAAGACTGAGCCCATCAGCGACGGGGGCAGTGCCTCTGGGATAACAGATTTAAGAAGGGAAAAAAAAGTTGCTGTGGGACAGAAACTGCAGCTGGAGAGAGGAGTGAGAACACGTAAGAGAAACAACTCTGCAGACACCAAGGTCAGTGAAGAAGGAGGGGGAGGAGATGCTCCAGGCGCCAGAGCAGACATTCCCCTGCAGCCTGTGGGGAAGACCATGGTGAGGCAGGCTGTCCCCCTGCAGCCCAGGGAGGTCCACGATGGAGCAGATATCCACCTGCAGCCCGTGGAGGACCCCACGCCGGAGCAGGGGGATGCCTGAAGGAGGCTGTGACCCTGTGGGAAGCCTGCACTGGAGCAGGCTCCTGGCAGGACCTGCGGATCTGTGGAGAGAGGAGCCCACACTGGAGCAGGTTTTCTGGCACGACTTGTGACCCCACGGGGGACCCACGCTGGAGCAGTCTGTGCCTGAAGGACTGCACCCCATGGAAGGGACCCACGCTGGAGCAGTTCATGAAGAACTGCAGCCCGTGGGAAGGATGCACGTTGGAGAAGCTCATGGAGAACTGTCTCCCATGGGAGCGACCCCACACTGAAGCAGGGGAAGAGTGAGGAGTCCTCCCCCTGAAGAGGAAGGAGCGGCAGAGACAACGTGTGCTGAACTGACCCCAACCCCCATTCCCCGTCTCCCTTCGCTGCTGGTGGGGGTAGGTGTGAAGTTGTGCCCAGGAAGAAGGGAGGGGTGGGGGGAAGGTGTTTTAAGATTTGGTTTTATTTCTCATTACCCTACTCTGGTTTGATCGGCAATAAATTAAGTTAATTTTCCCCAAGTCGAGTCTGTTTTGCCCATGACGGTAATTGGTTGAGTGATCTCTCCCTGTCCTTATGTCGACCCACAAGCCTTTTGTTATATTTTCTCTCCCCTGTCCATTTGAGGAGGGGGAATGATGGAGTGGCTGCATAGGGCTTAGATGCTGGCGGAGGTTAAAGCATGACACCAGTGCTTTGGCCAGACGCTTTTATGGTTGCTTTGAAAGAGAAACTGAGCTTTCCTCTGCTCCTCTGGAGAGGATCTCCCCAGAGAACTGTGGGGATGGGCAACCTTCAGGACCAGTGTGCAAAGTCTGCTGGCTCCCCGTGTGGGACATGGCAGGATCAGCTGAGATGCTGCCCTGTTCAGCGAGAGCGCCTCAGCCAAGAGCATCTCACTGCCAAGCTCACTGGGACAAACCTCTTACCCCTGCAGTGCCAGCTGGCACAAGGCAGGCTTGCCCTTTCCCTTGGCCCTTCCCCAGCTTATGAGCACTGTGACAGTCCTAGGCCAGGACTACTTGGCTGTTTAACACTCTACTGCATTATCCTTCTGCCACAGGCAGCAAGAGTCCCCCCCTGCCTTTCACAACACACTTCCACAGCAAAGGTTGACAGTGCAGGGGTGATGCCAAGGGAAAAAGCAGTGGGATGGATGGAGAGATGGCAGGGATGAGGGGGCTCTATGGTTCCCCAGACAAGGAGCAGTGTCTCCATCACAAGCCCAAGGCATGGAGTAGAGACAGCACGGCAGCCCTGATGTTTGGAGACTTGGTGACTCCCTCCCAGCTCTGAAGATAAGTGTTTGGAAGAAGGGTGAGGAGATCTGCTCATCTCAGCACTTCTGAATTCCCCAGAGCTGCTGTTTCACCTCCCTTTCCACCTTCTCAGTGGATCAGCTGCTAAGCACACTGAAATGCCGGGGTTTGCTGGTTTCTGCCAGAGCACAAGGAAATGTTTCTGAAGGGCTGAATGCCAGATGGGATTTTTTTTTTGGCAGCTAAAAGGCAGTTAAGTAACCCACTAGAATTTGATGGTGTCACTAGAATACATTAAGAATATAATCTCAGTAGCAACCCAAGGATAGGGATGTTTGCTTTTGTGACACACTCTGTGTGTCTGTGAATGATTACTTATGACACCACTCCCGATAAATGTTTGCAATACCAGCCAGCCCAGAGCCACAAGCTCACTGAGCCACACCATGGCCACCAGCAGCACTGGGAAGTAGAAGCACAGAGAAACCAGACAGTTTGCAGAGGCCAGGCAAAGGACTCAGGTGTCCTGATACCTGTGTATTGACCTGACCTGCCTTGCACTGGCAGAAGGAAGAGATGTGTAATTAAAACTCTACAGTTCGAGAGCTAATGCTGCTCCCATCTCTGCCACTGACCCACCACATGACCAGGGGCAAGTCACTTTGGGAGCTGGTTTCTGCTTCCTCACCACCATACCAGGAATGACCAATGTCCCTCCATTTTGAGGGTTCAGGGCTGCAGCAGCACCTGCTCTGCAGAGGAGAGCCCAGGACAGTGACAGGGCCAAAGTCCAAGTGGCATCCCAGAGCCTGCACTGCCGAGGACCTGATCACACTTGGCTTATCGCTGGGCAGGCAACTGTTTGCTGACAGGGACAACTGCAGGGACAGCCCCAGCCAGGGAGAGGAGGATAAGAGAACACAGAGGAGGAAATGAAGCTGTGGAGCTTGCAAGCAGCTCCCTGCCCTACCTGAGGGACCTCCCAAGGAGGTACTGGGAAGGATTCTTACGAAGAGAATTAATTAGCCTTTTCCACACAGAGGCAGCAGCGAGGCTTCCCCCTGACAGAGGAAGGGAATAAGCAAGCGGCTGGACTGGCAGGAGTTGAAAAGTCCAAGTCCAGCCAAGCTCTGGGGACTCCATCAGCACTGATGGCAGGACCTTGGTGGAGTAGCACCAGTGATTACATCTGGGCTGGCGTTAATCTGCTCATCTTGGAAGGGAGTGCCAGCTTCTGAAATTGCTGTTCCCCAGACTATTAACTCTGTTACTCGAATGTAGCCAGCAATGGGAACCCGGCCCCCTTTCTCCAAGCCGCTGGACTCTGTGAATGCCAAAAGTCTGATGTGATCAAGAAAGCAAGGGCACTCAGAGGCATGCCACAATCCCCCATCCGGGTGCAGGTGCAGCAAAGCATCTTTAGGGAGGAAGATGTCTCACCTTCAGTTCTGGAAGAGGACGTGGAGTCCATCTGGGCTGGGAAACCGGGAAACCCGACTGGATGTCCATGATCTTTTCCAGCTTGCAGTAAAGACCCTGGGCCATCCCCAACAGGCTGGTGGGGGGAGTGACCAGGGGGACTTTGGGCACAAGAGCTGCCCCAGGACGAGGCCAGGTACCATAGCTCCTGCTGAGGAACGGCCCTCGCCTGGCCCAGGTGCTGTAACGTCGTGCGAGAGGCTTTGTGGTGGGGAGGCTGTCAAACACACGGAATCCTTCTTTTATGGCAAACTCCCAAGCCAGGTTGGCCACGAACTCTGTATCCTCCCGGCTGCTTTCACCTGGGGCTGGCCTCCCTGGGGACAACAGAATAGGATATCTTTGTTTGAAAGAGCCCATGTTATGTAGTCACACCCCAAACAGCGCCATGTGCCCTTGTCTGGTCCAGCCTCGAGGAGAGTCCTTTCTAAGGAATACAAAAATAACGTCTTGTTTTTCCTCTGATAACGACTCCCAGGCCAGACCTGATGTATGCAGATAAACAGCACTGAGAGTTCACACCACTTCCCTGCTTTTGAGTCTCTCTTCGAAGGTGGTGCTTACTTTGAAGGTCTGAGAGCTCCACCTGTAGGACACGGCTCTGAGCTCTGAACTCTGCCCTCTGCTCAGTTCTCCCATGAAAGAGATCACATAGCAACCTCTGATCAGCACAAACAGCAAACAGGAACAGACCAGACCCTGCATCCAGCAAAAAGCAGCCGCTGGGGAAATGCCCTGTGTGTGCTCCCCTTTGGCCCCTTCTTCTGTTTGCAGGACACAACCTGACTACACAACACAACCTGCCGGAGAGGTTACAGCAGCCTCAGGCTCTCCAGAGCCTGTGCTGGAGCAGGGAGGGAGCTCTGTGCTTTACAGGACACTCTATTCCCATCCCTCTCGCCTACATGCAGCAATAACTTGCTGCGTGATTGCTTCCAGGTCACTCATCTCCAAATGCAGAGGTGAAACAAAAAGGGCTCATTTTGAGCCCTTATTTCCCAGAAGAGCTCTATGCTGAAAGCACAAGACTGCCAGATATGACACACTTTGCTGTAGCACCTGGAATTTCGGAGCTCTCAGGATTCACAGCCAGGAGTGTCTAAACCCTGCAGCACATGCTGCCCGTTCCCACCTCCCCCGGTTCAGTGTGAGACCTCTCCCCATACCAGTGCTCACGTGTCTGTGCCCTGGCTGGAGACCTGTGCAGAACAGGGCTGGTGTGGTTGGGTTCCTCACCTGTCAGAGAGTGTTTATGGAGTCCCTGCAGCATTGCAGCCAGTTGGAAAAAGGCAAAGGCCATGTAGAAATTCCAGTTCTCAGGACACCCCACTCCCATGTGGCCACAGTACATTTGGGAATACTCTTCTGCTGTGGGGACTCCCAGGTGCCCCAAATCACACTTCCTCAAGCCTGGAAGATGTGAAGAGGCAACAGTGAAGCAGCAGACAGTGAGCAGCTCAGAGCTTTCTAGGGATGCTGTGAGGCTCTGGCAGAGCCATGCAGCTGTGGAGCAGTGGAGATGCCTGCACCCATCCAACACCTGCACTGCTGCCATGCTGTTTTCATACATAACAATGGGGGTTTGGCACCAACCCACATAGGTGAAATGCATTGGGGGCAGTTTTCTTCATTGGGGTGAGATTGTGAAAGCAGTGACTGATGGATCTTCCTCCTAAACAACGGAGTAATTTTCCTCCCTGTTTACCCCTATATTGTTCTTTTTAATAAGTGTATAACTTTGTGGACAAACCCCTTCTGGGCTGGCCTCGTTCAAAGCTTTCCACCCAAAAAAGTTCCCCAGCTTTACAGCTGAAGTGAGAGGGAAAATAATCCAAACTAATTTTTAAATTCAGTTTTGCAAGCTGTGAAGCAGGGCCCTCCTCTCTGGGGCCATCCCTGACATGACTGCTAACAAAGGTCCATGTGCATGAACAGGGTGACAGTACCAACCAGGACAGGGAGCGCATGGCAGAGTATCTGCCAAATGGGTGGCAGATATGAGACAAACTGGGGATGGGGCAACCATGCCACAGTGATTACTGCACATGCAGAAAGATGTTTCCACCCTGGAGGGATGGAGAGTTCTTCAGGGAGGGGAGAAAGGGCAGAGCAGGCAATATGGTACGAGACCCACAGCCCTTTCCAGCTGCAATGAGCCCAACTGTCAGCTGAGCTCTCTGAGCAGGAGCTAATCTGTTTCTGAACTCTGGTTCCTCTCTCCATGCGTCAAACGTGACTTTGCCCCTCTCTGTACCTCTCAGTGCATTAAAGTGAGGTGGTAGGAAGTAGGCCATACAGTTATTCGCCAAATCAGAGATGGGATCTCCTAGAGTTGAAAGCTTCCAGCCAAGGACAGCAAGGATTTCTGGCCTGTCTGGATGAAAGACCAGGTTGTCCATCCTGTATTGGAGGGAAAAAGAGATCAGAAAAGTCTCAAGAGGGGGAAAAAAATCCCAGTGCTCAGCAGCATTAGGTGCTTTCCAGTGCTCTTCACTCTCTGCAAAAATTGCTGAGTCCTTTGGGAGGCTGCACAAGTGAAACATTGATTTCTGCAAGCATAGGTCAGAGAGGACTGAGATTACTGAATAGTGAACTCCCTGGCTGATGATGAACTGAACCAAACTGTGCTTTGAAGAATGAAACAAAAGTTATTCAGCACCTCAGATCATTAACAGATGTTATAGCACAGGCTAGCCAAAAAGTGAAGCAGGTAAGTCACTGTCCAGGGAGATCTTCTAGTCATTTCAAAGGCACACAGTAACTCCAGGCCCTGCACTGTCATGTGCTGTAGATTATGTGCAGTACAGCCTTCACCAGTTTGAGCCCCAGGAGAGGGCAGCAGCCTATTGAGGAGGAAACAGAGAGGGCAGCCATCCTGCCAGGGTGCAGAGAGCTCACCAGCTTCCAGTCACACTGGAACTGTGTGTGCTAAACCTTGCGGGAAGGAGCCTTGGCCCAGAACTCGCACATGCCTATGCCGCAGCCTCACAGCCCTGGCAGCCAGGGTCTGACAACACAGAAGTAGCTCTCAGCATCCCTCACCTCTGTCGCCAGCCACCAGGCTCTTGCATGACGTCACCTGTGACATTGGCAGGTTTTGCCATACATCCTGCAGCATCTCACCAGCCACCCAAACTCTTTAAGCACCAAATACCATCAGCAAGATGCACCAGGACTGATTTCTGAGTATTGCAGAAACAGCTGATAATCCCCTGGTGTTAGACCAGTGTTTGCAGTGGTTGGGCAAAGAAACTGAAACACCAATGAGGCAGTAAGATTGGAATCAGACATCAGGAGTCCAGGATTTCAGTTCCTGCCCCTAGTTTTCCTGCTCTCGAACGAGTACTGCTTTAAACTACCACAGATCAGTAGGCAGATAAATACTGGGGAAAATGCAAGAGCTCTGGGTGCAAGACAGCACCAGTCAGAGCTCTTGGAATATGTTTCTCATGACAGATGCGGAGGGCTTGTGGCCCTCTAGATCTCGTTACCTGGGGGATGCTGAACTTGACGCAGAGCCCAGCTTTCGGACTGCTATGAAGCTGCTGCGCCAGCCCAACTCAGCATCTCTTTGGAGTCTGCATACTGCTTTACACTCTCTCTCCCTCTCTACTGCCTGGGATGTGCTCCAGGGCAGTGCTGTCAGCCAAGCAGTACCTGAAATCACCATGCACAACTGTCGTCTTCTGATATTCAGGAAAATGCAGAGGCAGCCACTCAATGAGTCTTTCCATCGCTGGGATAACATGAGTTTCCATAGCTTGATACTGCTTTGTCCAGGTCTCAACTTGCCGCTGAATGTAATTACCTGTAACAGAGGAACGAAGGCTCTCAGGGAAAGGGACTGGCACAAAGAGGCTTCAAAAGAGACGCATAAAAGGTGCATGCTGACACACAGGAGAAGAAAACAGTGATAGAGGATACATAGCCTTCTCTCACCGTGCTCCCGGAGGTCCTCCAGCTTGGCTGCTCTGAGGTCTACGCTGTGGATCTTGGAGAGGACTTGACTCATGGCAGCATAAATAGCCCTCCGCTGGCTAGGCTGCAGCGCAGGGAGGGAGACATCCCTGTAGACACGGCCAGCGCAGTGCTCCATCAGGTAGAAAGGTGTGCCAAGGATGCTGGGGAAGCAAGGTGGAATTGGCCTGTCTGAGGTTAATCCTGCTACCTACCGCCCCTCAAATCTCACCTGCACCTTGAACATGCCCCCCCAGGCCTCACCTGCATGGCAAGGTGAAGAGCAGCCTCAACAACACTCGAACACTCATGCCCAGCTGTGGCCTGGGCTCAAGCCTAACTCAGGCTGCCAGGTGGTGGCCTACGGCTGTGGCATGATCAGTCCTGGTCCCTCCAGCCCCAGGAAGCTGAGCTTGGGGCCAGGCTACAGCACCAACCGTCTCCCTGACTCCCCTGCAGTGGGCTCTGGAGCCAGGCTGTCAGACTGCATGCAAACACCATAAACGGTGGACACACATTTAACTGCAGTGCAGAGACTTTATTACTGCAGCCAGTAGAGATCTGAGCGTAGCTGTACTGACTGCAGGCTGCACAGGGTGTCCTGGTTGCAGGCTTGCTGCTATCACGGCTGTAGATCTTGGGGCAAGTCTGAGATCTGGCAGTTAGAAAAATCACCTCCTTATTGGAAGCCCGAGCATACCGAGTCAGCAGGAAGCCCTACAACACTGTTTTATAGCGGCTTTTCAAAGGAAGACAGCATTTTGATTAATTGCTAAAATAAGGACACACCTAAAACAAGCCAAATAAAAGTGTTACCGTCCTTTGAACTTCTAGAGGCTCCTCTAGCCCAAGATTGGGCAAATACTAATTAGACCAGTGCACTTGTGAGGTCTGGCTCTTTCTTCTCTCCTTGTCTTTGGGGAAATCTGGCTGAAGTTGTCAAGCACAGAGTGAAAGCTGAGGGACAAGATTACCTTGTGTCCTCGCAGAGAGCAAGTACAGTGGGAACAGGAACACCAGCCTCAGAGAGTGCCTTCAGTACCCTGCCAGGGCGAGTCAGAGCGCCATGTCAGCACAGAAAGGCATTAGGGAATCGATACTAGAACTGCATTGTTGCTAGGCAGACACACAATATCGGAGTCCTGTGCTCAGTTTTAAGTACACTAAAGTAACATGGTTGGAGGTAGGCGAAAGAAGCACACTAAAATCTTCATATGGCCCACAGCCCCAAGACCTATCCACCACACTCTGGAAAACCAAGGGGAGATCACAACTGCTCCCCCACAAGTGTCCTGCTGCTCAGGCAGGGACCTCTGGCACAGCAAACTGGCTCGCAGCATGACCCTTCCAGCATAGGTCTAGCCCTTAGCGAGGCTCCTCACTGCTCAGTTGCAGTGCTGGGCTGCAACCTCTCTCCCGCCTAAGGTGCCAGAGGTGACAGTGAGAACCTGTGTCTTCCGACATGTGCTGGGAGAGCTGTGGTGTGCTCCATGGATTGGAAGGATCACAGTGCAGGAGTGGGGAGGATGCTTTTCACAGGCACAGGGTCCTAACTGCACACTCACCACGAGCTGCAGGGCGGTAGCACAGCCTTGTCTCTCAATCCAGGACTGCTCACACTAGCTGTAGCAAATGGACAGATCATAGACCAGGATACAGAGCTGTGCAAAATGCAGGGGAGGACAATGTGGGAGGCAGGTGTGTGAACTGTGTGTGATGTGGAACAGAAAAGCCAAGGCTGGAATAGAGCACTGTCCCTAGGATGGGGTTGTTTGGGGTCTCCTACAAGAGCCTTCCCTGGTCAGCTGGCATGAGGAGCACAGCTGCCTTCTCACCTGTATTCCCTTCTGACAGCAGGGCCTGAGGGACACAGGCTGTCAGAGAGCTCCTTCTTCAGCACTAGCAAGCGATCTCCAAATTTGACGAAATAGGTCCGGGTAGACTGTCCATGGCCAAACTGCCGTAACACTAGTGGGCCTGAAGAGTTGAGAGCAGAAGGTCAGCAGACAGAAACATGAGCCGGAATTATTTCTCACCGCTTCTCCAGGTTTTACTTCTCCTTCCTGCACCTGGGTCTGAGACCTCACTTGCAACAGTCAGGAACCTACACCTTGCTCCTGTGTCCCAAATCCCTGGGAAGCATGGCAATAGCTCATAGATGGCTCACAGGCCAGGAATATTCCTGGCATCTCTTTGGCAACTTGTGCTTAACCCCTCCCAAATGAGGAAGTCCTAAAATGTTGTTTCCCATTTCTGGGAAGCAGTGACAGATCACTGAAACCTGAATGGCTGCAACATTTGCTTGGAGATTAGGAGCCTTTCATTAACATTATTTTTCAATCCATCTCTCGTATGATGGAAAGAGCCAATGGCTCCAGAATATGCAAGCTTTCAGACTGAAGAGCAAAAAGCACTATGATACCTCTTGCGTGGTCACCGAGAACATTTTCAAGGTACTTTTGCAGATGATCTTTTGGGATTTCCGCACTTGGTCTCACTGAACGAGTATATGGAACAAACCCTTGCAAAGGAAAACCCAGATAGGTTTCCAGCTCTTTGAGGGCTACTTCTAGATCACCGACCTGAAAGCAGGAGGGAGACAGTAACACTGGGTGATAGTTATAAGATAAAATTGCCTGGGAAAGAAAGAGCTCTGCACACTTGCAATGCATTTATCTGTGAGTCCAGCGGCACTGATCCACTAAGACACACAGGAATTCATGGGTCATTCCCTGTCAACACGGAGCACCATTACCAATACTCGCTGAGCCTCCTGCCTTGGTCTCTGTCCCGGAGATGTACCTGTTACAGTGGCATAGGCGCTGTGAGCTTGGGCTGGGCTAAGAGCTGGAACTCCCTGTGCGCAGTCCAGGGGAGCAGAGTTCACTCTTCCCACCAGTTCCATGCTTGTCCTTCCCCCAGTGGTCCCCTCACCAAAGTAAAACCCCTGTGCTCACTATCTCCAAAGCCTGGGGGTTAACCAGTCAGCCCCCAGCTGCCAGATCCATGAAGCCTCAGAGCTTCTAGAAATTTATTAAACGTGTCTTATTTTCTCACATCAGGTGGATGTGGTTGTCTCAACCATACGGTTAGGGCTGTTTCTCTAATAGGGAACTGAGGTCCATAAAGGAGAAGCAACTACTCCGAGGTTACACCGGCTGTAGGGTTTAGAGCCATGAATGAAACAGGCCAGTGCAGACTTTGCCAGTAATCCTCCCCTTGAACCCCACCACATCTTGTAGGAATAAGGACAGGCTGAAACAAAAGGCTTGGCAACAAGAGTCTGAGCCTGCCATTTGGAAATCCTGAGCCATTCAAGTCAAACACAGCTTCTGGACTTAAAAACCATACTCAAAGCCTGCCCTGGTTGCATTGCTTTGTACCTTCACTGTTTTAATGCCAAGCTGGGCTGCTGCTTTTAGGTTCTGGCTGCTGTTGTCGAGGTAGATGGATTCCTGGGGCTGAACACCCAAGCGCTCCAAGCACAGCTTGTAGATACGAGGGTCTGGCTTGCGCGTTCCTTCCCGATAAGATTCAACCATCTACAGCAACAACATATGGAATATGCATGAGCCTACTGAGACCACAAACATCTGTGCAGTGTTGGAGATGGAGGATGGGAGGGTGGGAAAGAGACTGACAGTCTAATTAACACGTGAAATAAAGGACACAGGGAATGGAGGGCTGACAGAGCTGGATAGGACGTGATTCAAGTGACTGTGTGGGTGCCAATTGCCTTGGCTGTGGCTCTGTCAGCTCAAATAAGCTAAACAGGATCAGCCAGTCCTTGAATGGAAGATATCCAATGAGATGTCATGATGTGGGAGACTCAATGGATGGCCCAAACCATGCTGAACCAATTGCTCAATGCTGTCCAAGAAAGTCTTGGAGTGCACCACCTTCCAAATGATCTGGAAAAGTGGTGTCCTGACCATCACACCTATCAACCATGCCAAAGCAATCTTCACAGCAGCAGAGATGTTGACCATAATCATCTATCCAAATTTGGATCAAAAAAGTATTGAGTCAGTCTCTGAATACTCACATTGCCCTCACAACCATAAAAAATTCAAGCAGCATTTCACCCCTGCACTGACAGACACTCTAGGAATAGAAATGAATCTATTAGACAGATATAAAAGCCAATGCTAATGGAAATTCACATTCAATTAATTTTTTTTCCCACTAATTACTGTGCAGTGCTGTTGCCTGCTGTTACAGAAGAGCCACACTACATGAGTGATGACACCAGATAGGCCATGGTTTTTAAAGTGTTTTGAAACAGGCTGGGATGAAAAGTACCACAGAGCATCACAACAGAGCATCACTCTACTAAGAGAACTTCATAGGCACCAGTGTCACTAGCATAATGTACACAAAGTCAAGTCGATAATGACATAATGTTGACAAGATGACTTTAACAGTCCCAGGTTTTAAATGTGTCTATACAACTCTTCTTTGCATATTTTGTTGTCTTAATCAAGGCTATAAAACAACTTACATCATGAATAAACTCCTAAAATTCAAATATGTGAGTTGGGGCACACAAAAAAGCAAATTTTCTGTCATGCTGAGCCAAGCCCTTATAGCTGCCTGTTAAAGTGAAGCCACTTGAACCAGCCTCGAGGTTCATGGCTAATCTTCTGCTTCATCTTTGCAAAAGCAAAGCGTGCTGGGAGAGGGGTCTCTGCCTGCTCATCAGCTCAGGCAGATCAGCATGTTGGGGTAGTGGGATTTTTTGTAGTATAGGGGATGCTTTGCAATTCTTTGGGATGAAACAAGCTTTAAAAGAGTAAGGACTAAATATAAAGCAGGCAGGGGCACTGGGTAATAACATTTATTTCTTGTATAGTCTTACAGCTGCTAAGTCCTTTATTGACACTGCTACCTATGCCTGTTACACATATACTTGTGGTTGCGCGGGCATTTTGCAATGATTTTTCAAATGCACAAGTACCTGCCACTCACTCAGACCCTCTTCAAGGCTCAGACAGTACAACTAATTATACCAGGAAACATTTTCACAGATCGTTACATTTATGTCTACTAACATGTGCTGCTGGTTGCCATTCATTTGGTACCTGCATGTAAAGAATTTCAGTTGCTGCTTTCTATAGACCTCGGTACAGAAATGCATTTTAGAATCCATCCAGGCTTACCACATCAAAGTGCTTTCGGTCTAGGCACAGAAAGCTCTCCCCATTCAGCAGGCAGAAGTTGTTGCTTAGAAGAGCTGTCTTAAGACCTTCCGCACGGATACACCATACTGCATCTGCCATTATGGGGAGCTGTTTTATCATCTCATTTCTGATTAAGTCCGAGAGAAAAGAGTCCACTGGAACACAGACATTTGCCTAAGAAACCAGAGAAACCCCAAGAATGATAATTAGCCATAAATGGTTTTTCAGCAGGGAGGAAAATAAGAGTGGCTGGGTAGGCAGATTGCCTGATCATCTTATCTTGCTGTTGTACTGCCTTTGGCAGCAGAAGGCAGTCAGTGAATCTCCCAGCTAAATTGCTTAGACCAAATAAACAAGCATTCTCGCATTACTAATTCTGCAGAAGCAGCAGCAGAGATGAAGGGCTGATTTGGGGAAAGAGAAATGCACTAGGACTGTGCCTGCCATGGAATCAAGGCAGGTTAGAGATAAATACTGCTTTACCATTCAGCAGGCAGGAAAGGAATCTGCATTTTAGACTGAGCTGTTTCAGAAAGGCTTTATTCAAAAGAGGATTCTTGCACTGTGTTCCTGGAGCTGGAGTGGAGGGACTCCTACTGATCTTAAGAACCCTCCCTGGAGACCATGGTCTCCATCCATCCAGCGTGTCCATGTACGAACTAACAGCAAAAGCCATTCAGCTGGTCGCTGACCCTCTGACTTCTCATCTCGGCTGATCCTAGAGGTGTCTTCAAATAAAAAAGTCACAAAATATGCAGGAAGAGGCTGGTGGAAGTGAAGGCAAATTCAACTGACCATCCCGCCTGCGTACCAGAAAGATGACGGCAGTGAAAAGTCTGCCGTGATCAGACAGCAATTCTTTCTAGGTGGTAAATCCAGACCCTTCCATCAAAGGGTTTCTTTTAAAAGCTCCTCTTTCCTCACTGAACCACCACATTGCAGGATCCCATTTCCCTGCAGTCAGGAAGCACGAAGAGAGGAGGGGGGAGCTGGCTTACAATCTCAAAGCACTGCTGTCCCAGTTCCTGCAAAAACTCCACAGTCGTCAGCTCTCCTCTTGTGTACTTCAGAGAGGGACTATTTTCCCCTCCCGAGAGTATAGCTTGCTGGATGGTGCCGGCTGGAATACAATTCCGGGCCTCCCAGTCTACATAGAGAAAAGTAAGAAAGCCAGGAAAGAGCACGTATGGCATCATCAGAACTGGGAAATTAGCTTGAAATCCCTCAGGTCTGATACATCGACCAGCACTCATGAGAACTGACGTGCTGGACAGGGGTAATTTACCCAGACGCAGAGAGAAATTTGGGCCTTCCCCCAACTGAGGCACTTCACCTCTATTTTTGGTGTGGTACCCTTGGGGTGAAAACATGGAGTTCTTAAAGTGTGCTGAAGGACTGTACCAACGTTGGGTGGTATCAACTGGTCTCACTACAGGACAGTTTCATTACCAGATGGGTTCAGGCCCTGACCTGGAGCTGTCAACACGGTTGCCGGTTGCTGTCAGTTCTAGTACTTAGGATGGCACAACAGGGTACCATCATCATCATCGCAAGTTCTTGAATATCTTACCAAAACCAGAGGCGGCTGACAGGGACACCTGGTATTTATTTTCCCTCCATGCATAGAAACAACAGGAACAAATGAGAAATGAGAATACACACCCGTGGCTGTCTTGTAAGGGGATGGGAGGAGCACTCCGCTTGCCTCAAAGATCACGGCCTTATAATGGCACCATCCAGATCGCCTCCGCCGGATTAACCACTGCAGGTGCTGCCAGATCCCGGTGCAGAGCAGGTAAGGGGCGCGGGCAACACTCCTCAGGTACATGCTGTGAACTGTGCAGAGGGTGTTAGGAAAATTTGCAACTGGCCTGTGCCTACCGAGGAGAGAGGCTAGGATGCAAAGTATAGAATTACAAGGGTAAATATTTATTCAGGAGCATGAAGTGTCCCAGCCAAATCAAGGCACTCCGAATGTGGTTTTACACAGGGTCCTTATACCCTTCAAACGTTCAGGTATGACACAATGTGACTAATCACTAACACGCACGCTACTGATTATGAATCATAGCAAAACTTTGCAAAGCGACTCTTATTTTTGCAACGTTCGGATGGCTTGTCTATTGATCCAGATGTCCGTGAAGTCAGTTTTGCTAGAGTGACTTATCTATGATGTCAGAACATGCTGGGAGGGTTTTGAAGACGTGTTAGAGCACCTATAGGATGCTGGTGTTGATTGTCCAGGGGTATCCTTTATCCTTCACGAACAGCTCTATGCCATGAAGCAAAGTCCTTATTTCCAGGGCCGGACTGTCTTTTAGTTTCTTTTACTTAAGCACAAGCCATACCAAAGCCTGAGCTGCAAGATACCAGCGTGGCGGGCGCGAGGGGAATGGAAAAAAGGTTTGGTTTGGGGTTTTGTTTTTTTTTTGCGGGGGCGTGCTTCGGCCTAAGGGGATGGGGCCTCCTCCCTCCAGCCTGCCTGCATTGCCACGGTAACAGGGCCTGCCGCTTCCACCCCCGGTGTCCCATCCCTCCTCTCAGGCCGCGGCGCGGACCCCCCGCTCCGTTCCCCGGCCCCGGCCCCCCCAGGCCTAGCCCAGGCCAGCCTCCCCAAGTCTCGCGAGAACACACCTGGAAATCTCGCGAGGACGAGCAGCCGCTCGCAGCCGCCCCCCCACCCCCCCGGTCCTCCTCTTCTACCGCCGCTGACGCGTCCTCGCCGCCTTACGTCATCGCGTCGCTGGGCGTGACCCCGTTGAGGTCAAAGGGGAAAGGTGCGGGAGGCGGAAGCGGGTGTTTCATCTCCGTTGGCCTCTTCGGAGCGCGGTGGCCGGCCCGCGGTGCCCGGGCCCATGAGCGTGTCTCTGGTGGTGATCCGGCTGGAGCTGGCCGAGCACTCGCCGCTGCCCGCGGGCTTCGCTTACAGCGCGGCTGGTGAGTCTCTCCGGTCTGGTCCGGTTCCCTTTTACCGGAGGACTGGGCCCCGCTACGGGTCAGACCTGCCCGCCGTAGCGGGGGCGGGAGCTGTGCCTTGTCCGCGGCCCGCAGACGCCCCGGGGGAAGGGGTCGGGGTCGTCGTCCCGGTGCTGCCGGTGGGTGCCGGTACCGGGGCTCCTCTCCCCCCACCCTGTCCTAACGGCTCCTTTTTCCTGCGCAGCTCCGGAGATGGCTGCGGAGAGCACCGGGGCGGCCCCGGTTGCTGTGCCCTCCTGTTTGGAGGGGAAGGGCCCCGGGGAGCGGGCGGCCATCCTCCACCAGCACCTCGGCCGCAGGGAGATGACCGACGTGATCATCGAGACCATCCAGCCGCGGTCAGGTACCGGCCTCGGGGGTGGGTAATGCTCTTTTTCGGGTCCGTGGTTGTCGCCCACCCCGCTTGTGTGATTGCAGAAGAGGAGAGCGACGCTTCCCAGGCGCTGGCCCCACCGGTGACAGCTGTCTGTCAGTGTGGGGATGGTGGAGGTGCCGCTGGGTTTGCGGGTCTTGAAAACGAGTACAGAAGCGAAGGAATGCGTGTTGGGGTCCGGAGAGGAGAGCTGGTTATTCCTGGCAAACATTTCCCGCTCAGTAAAGGGTTAGTTTATTTTGGGTATGCCGTGGGCTGGTTAGTGTTTTGCTTGCCAGCGTTGCTGGCCTGTAGCAATGAGACCATTCAGCTCTGCAGGTGTTTAAATTCCCTGAGAGGGGAGAGGTTTCAAGACGGAAACTCCCAAGTCGTGTCGAACATCCGAGCCACCATCAGAGCAGGGCAGGAGGAGCAGCCAGCTGCCGTGGGGCTCCCCTCGCCCTGTCCCAGTTCTTTGTGTTGATACCAGGGCCTGCTGGGATTTCACCGCGCACAGTACAAAACTCTCCTAGCTTGATCCGCAGCACTGGGGTCCTGCCAGAGGCTCACACTGGGTGTCTGGCAGCTCCAGAGTTTCCCCTGGAACAGCAAAAATGAGAGGTGTGTCGTTCTGCTGCTTTCCAGGGTTGTAATTTGACTTCTCGGGGCGCTGTTGTGTACATGCGGGCTGTGCTTTGGGGACAGCAGGCGTTTCCAATGTGCCATTAATAATGTGGAAACTTTGGTTTGTAAAAGATGAAACAAAAGCTGCCATGGAAGGAAGAAAATCTTCAGAGGCTGCATCTGCTGAGGACAAAAATAAACATGATGATCAAAGTAAAGAGCGTGAGGCTGCTCCAGACTCACCTTCAAAACAGCTCCCTGACCAGATTTCCTTCTTCAGTGGGAATCCCTCAGTTGAAATCGTTCACGGCATTATGCATCTGTACAAAACAAAGTAAGAATGCTTGACTAATTGTAGCTCTAGTGGGAACAGTGTTCCTGAATAATGCCACCACCTGGAAGGGTGAGTCTGTCACCCCGGGGCTGTGGCTCCTGAGCTGGGACAAACAGGAAGGGTGACTCGCACCTGGGAGGGCGGACAGTGCCTTGTGTTAATGGTAGAGCTTGAGGCTGGCCCGTGTCTCCCAGCTGCTGGTGATGCTGCTCCAGGTGGAGAGGGCTTGTCCCAGGATGGCTGTAACAGCACAAGACAATTGTGGGTTCCTAAAAAATGATATTTGAAAGCAGCTTCTCAAGGGATCCCGCAATTAAATTGTGATCTCTGGGGTCTTGGCGGCAGGCCTGAGGAGCTGTCTGAGGAGGTTTCATCCTGTATTTCAGGGATTACAATTCCACACCGTTCCCCTATAATTGCGTGAGAACTTCCATTTCAGGTCTTCCTGAAAGCTATCAGGAGACACAAAATGGGCATTTGAAATAGTAACAAACATTGCTCGCTTGTTCTAGGAATAGTTTGAGCATCTGTGGCTTGCCAACTTCAACTGTTTTTATAAAAAAACAGATGTCAAATTATTCCTGACAAAACCATTGTTTATTGGAGCTGCCCAGTTTAATCCTTTGCCAAAGAGTAATAGTTTCACGTGGGTACGCTGGCTGCTTCCCACAACCCCTTGCTTCTCTTTCTTAATATTTACAAATGTGCAAAAGAGGGTTAAGATTGACAACAAAGTTATTGTAGTAACTATGGCTGTTGGAAATGTGATGTGTCCAGCTGGGCCTTTGTCCTGTCTGAAATGACATGAAGTTGTGTCACTGTTGCCTTCTCAGCAAGATGACCTCTTTAAAAGAAGACGTAAGGCGCAGCGCCATGCTGTGTATCCTCACAGTCCCTGCTACAATGACCAGCCATGACCTGATGAAGTTTGTGGCCTCCTTCTATGAAGTAATTGAGCACATGAAAATCATCCGAGATTCCACTCCAAACCAGTACATGGTGCTGATAAAGTTTAGCTCGCAGGTAAGAGCTTGAAGTCCCTTTGCTGTAGAAGGGGCTGCACTGTCATATATAGCTGCTGTTTCAGAGTGCTGTCTGGCTTCGCTGGCCAGCTGTTAGTCAAGATTGTGCTTTATCCTCGGAGAAACAGTCCTGTCCTATTGCCCAGAGAACTCCTGAGGCTGCTGACTAGGATTAGTCCCACACCTTGACCCAGAGGCAAGTGTCTGCCATGTTCTAGCTATCCTATTTCTTGTTGGCAGGATATTTAAAAAAAAAAATAGTAAGGATGCACAGTTCTCTGCTATCTCAGAGCATATTCAAAAAGAGACTGGTGTGTTGTACTATGCTGAACAGAAAGGACCCAGCCAGTGGGGCTTCATTTGCATCTTAGGAAAGACTTGTTCTGCTTTTCTGAGGAGCTGGGTGGTCTTACAGCAACAGTCACCCCCTAAAACTGAGAGCCTAGGGGATGAACTGATAACCAGATAACACAGTTTGCTGCTTGCAGGTCTTCCTAAGCTATGTAGCTTTAAGCATTCCCCTTGCCAATTCCTTTGTGGACCCTCTCGGTTGTACCTTCTTTTCTCCCAACAGCAAATGACTTATTTTGTGGTTGGGGGAGAGGTTTCCCCCAGCCCTGAATGCTGCGCGAGATATTTCCTGTGCCTGTTGTACAGATGTAGTATTTGTGTGCATTTTGGGCTATTTGCAGTAGTTGCAAAGATGCATTTTGTATATCACTGTATCAAATTACATGGGCAAATATCTGGTGCTAAACAGCCTTGCACCGAAAACTTGTACGCAGTTCACCCCAAAATTCCTGTTTCTTAGGAAATTCCCTGAAGCCCTGTTCCTCAGTGACCCCTGATGGCTGTGTCTGCAGGTAGCAAAAGCAAATCTCAGGGGCCTTTATGCTTCTGGCCGGAGTGAGCAGAAATATGGGATCATGGCATTCAGCTAACTTGCCTTAATCTGGTGTGATCGTTTGCAAGAGAAAGGGTTTTGGGAGGGTACTGAGTGAAAATGGATGATGTATTTGACAGGTTTTGTTTTGGTTCTGCCTTTTTGCAAGTGACTCTCGGGCACGGTTCAGAGCACGCCTGAATTGTGATGGGTGAAATGGATCTTTCCCACAGCTAAATTGTCGTTCCTTTCTCTGACACAAGTATCAGTATCCTGCAATGTGGCCCTCTTAAATTTTTCCAGAGACCAAATTTGCTTTGCAAATGCACTGAAATTGCTGACAAAGTGCAAAACAGATGCTGAAGGGAAATCCGTTATTCCTGCTGAACGCTCAAATATCAGCGTAGCTGTCACTGCTGTGAACTTCACTTCTTGTCTTCAAGTGGTAACACTAAACCCAGTGCCAAAATGCAATGCCTGCTGGCAGGAGCTGACTGGCTGAAACATCTCCTCTGGTATTACGGGGCTTGGTGGAGGGGAGAAGAGAGGATGCAGCAGATTTCTCCTCCTCTTCCTCGGTTGTATCAGCTGCGAGTTTTCTTTTTAACTGGCTTCTTTTGTTCTGCACATAGGCTGATGCAGATAGCTTTTATATGGCATGCAATGGCCGGCAGTTCAACTCAATAGAGGAGGATGTTTGCCAGCTGGTGTACGTGGAAAGGGCTGAAGTCTTCAAATCAGAAGATGTAAGTTTGTTTTGTTTTCCCTGAACTTCAGAGAATTTTAGCAGGATTATTTGGACTGGGCAGAACGCTGCAAGAACTGCTTAACTGCATCAACGCAAAGCCCATTTCCCATTCTGGTGCTACTTGGGAGAGTTTGTTTGGTGACTTCATGGGCTTCATGCCTCACCACTGCAGCATCTCTGACCTAACCTGCTGTGGGTAGTAGATCTAGTGAATCCGGAAAACAGAATGGGGCTGGCTGCAGATGCAGCAGCCGCACTGAACCCGTGCTGTGATGAGGATCCTGGCTGTGGTCTATTGAATGTTGTGGATCACTTTTTTTTAATAAATTTCTAACCACTGTGTAGACTCACAGGATTACTTTGTAGTGTTTTTGTACCCTAGTGCCAGCACTAATGGGAGAGAAGTTTGACTTTTTCTTATGTGGGTGCTTAATTTATGGTGATTGGAAGGTGCTGAGCAATTTGTCTCTGCTTCTTCTTTTGAAGGGGGCCAGCCTGCCTGTGATGGATCTGACAGAGCTCCCAAAGTGCACAGTGTGCCTGGAGAGGATGGATGAATCCGTGAATGGGATCCTTACCACACTGTGTAACCACAGCTTTCATAGCCAGTGTCTGCAGCGGTGGGAGGACACCACGTAAGAGGCTTTTTTTTATTTCCGCATATAAAACTGTGTTTTGAGTGTGGTGGTTACATGCTGACAAGACTGGTTCTGCTCATCAGAGTGTGGGGGCAGGAATTACTGCCAGTTCTAATGCTCTTTTTTTCCCATTAAGGGACTCCCAGAGAGAAATCTCTCCACCAAAAGTAATTGAACAATGTTTCCTATGGGCCTCACTCCTAAGGCAGGAAGGGAGTTGTAGAGTAATGCTGATTATTTTAAAATATTGTAGGATAAAAATACTGGGGTAAACAGTATTGGATGCACACACAGCCCTATTTCACTCAGTCTTGTGTGTCTGTTCGGTCATTCGTTTCCTCAGCATAGCTGAAGCTGCAATGTAGACAGATCTGCACATCTGGCTGGAGCTTAGGAGTCCTTTTGGGAGCCCTGCAGTCTTGCTGTCTTACTTAGGTGCTAGGAGAGGATGAAGAAGAGCTGGGCAAGAGCAGGTGTACAGGGCGACAGGACTGGAAAGTGAGACATAAAGGAGGCAGGGAAGGAAGGGAAGCGGGGAAGCAGCTCTTCTTTTTGCTACTGCTAACCCTCTTCTGTTCTTGCTCTTACCATCCTTCACATCCTTGTAGATGGGGATTTCAGTGTGTCTGGCCTGACTGCAGAGCCCCTGACTGGCACCCAGGTGCTGCTATCAGTTGATCTTATTTTGCATTCTTCTGGACACTGTTTCCTGTTTTACTGCACATCAGGCAGTCATAGATACTGCAGCACAAGGCTGCCGATCTTCGCTGTGTTTTCTTCTCTGTCATTGGTACCCATGATTGCCTGATTCTCTGATGGAGTGTGAGGAAAATTTTAGCCCTCTGTATATCATTTGTAAGCCAAAGTAACAGAATCTTGGTAAGATTAATCAGATTTGTAGCTTCAAGTAGATTGTACATTCAAGTTCATGGACTGCTTTTCTCTGTAAATCAAAACCAGTTTAACTTTGAAGCAGTGGAGCTTAGCCAGTGTAGGAGAAAGATCCAAAACAGCACTTAAATATCTAATATACAATTTAAGCAGAACTTGTGCTCCTAGTCTAGCAGAACGATAAAAGAAATCCCTGTCCACCTTGCTTAGGCGCCATGGAGGCTCTAAGTGCCTGAATTTGTATAGAAAGCTGACTGCAATCCAATTGTCTCCTCCCTTGAATATTTCTGTAGCTTATCCAGCAGCTAATGAAAAATACATAAACAGTCCTGGCAACGGGATACACAGCCTCAGTTACCCTGCTCCCTAGCTGAGCTTCTAGTGCTTAGGGTCTGGACAAAGGTTCCTTCTGGTCTTGGGTCTTCTGTCTTTCTGGCAGCACAGTGGTATAGTTTGAAAAGAAATGATAGCAGGGTGCCTGCTACTGATTCTTTTAGGGTACAGTTATGGGATATTCTTCCTGGAAGAACTGAGACTGAATCCATTGGGTTGGGGTGAAATTGAAGCATCAACTCACCTCCTTAGGGTTGTTTTAAGTACTAAGGTATATTTGCAAAGTGTCAGTACCTCCCTCTGTTACTCAGCTGTCCTCAGCAGTGTGTAGTTACAGCATCCTTCCACAACAGTGTGTAGCTGCTGCTTAAAACCCTGCAGGTAATAGAGAACTGAAGATGTCAGCTGGCAGCAGTCTGGAGGAGCAATATTTAGAGATGTATAACACATGTATACAAGTGCTTCTTGCAATGTTTATGGCTGAGGCAGGGAAGTGTTTCTTGAGCTTGGTCGTGGCTTTTTTGCTTACTGGCAGAAGCTGATGTTGCTGGCAGCCCCACTAATGCTCTTGGTTGCAGATGTTCTCTACACTTGGACTGCAGCAAAACCAGATCAAGCTCAGACTTTGAAATGGCTTTGGAAGAACTGTTCTTTGTTCTTCTGTCACTTACTGGCTTAAAAACAGTAGCCTTGTGTAGAATGGAGGCAAATTTGAGTGGGGTAAGTGTGAACTGAGAGATGTGCACATGTAGGGAGTGTGCCACTGCATAAGGCATTTACTTTGAGCTGTCTGGCTCTCTTTTTAATTACCATAATATTAAGATGGAGCTCCTTGTGTCTAATCATGATGCTTATTGCCCTCTAGGTGTCCTGTCTGCAGATACTGCCAAACGCCTGAGCCAGTGGAAGAGAACAAGTGTTTTGAGTGTGGAGTTCAAGAAGTAAGTAGGTGGGTGGATGGTGAGATCTAGACTAGATCTGACTGCACAAGTGCTGTAGTTGCTTTTGGGGTTAATTCTGTGGCTGCTTTCAGGCTGATTTTTACCGAACAGTGGTGTATCTGCTTTCCGTTTGAGTTGGAATCAGTACTGGGAAGGGATCTTACCTCCCAGGTTTCCTGTTCTGACAAATCTTTCTGATTCTTAGAAAGAAGTATTAGCATATAAGCTGATCAGAGTGTGCATGATGAGTATGATAGCAGGCAGCTAAACTAACACTGAACTTGGTGATCACTTCTAGTCTGCACTCTTCAAAGCTTGCTTTTGTGGTTCTGCTGAGGCACCTTATTTGTTAGTCAAGGCCATTCTTCCATCCATGCTTGTGGTAATTTATCAACCTGCCCAGCACCTGCAGGCTCGTAATTGGCTTGAATGAGCAGGTACCTCCTTCTCTTTAGCCTTCCAGCTGAGCAAAGTTTCAAAGAAGGAGGGGGGAAAGCAAACACTGTTTGCTTTCTAAGGAAGTGACTGGATGTACACAGCATCAGCAGGCCATCGGTGTCAGATCACACTTTCTCAAAGTGCCGATACCACCACTTGACAGTGTTGTATATACAGAGCTTTCTTACTCTGTTGACAGAACCTTTGGATCTGTTTAATATGTGGGCACATAGGCTGTGGCCGGTACGTGAGTCGACACGCTTACAAACACTTTGAGGAGACCCAGCACACCTATGCAATGCAGTTGACCAACCACAGAGTCTGGGACTATGCTGGAGGTAAGCGCTCTCTCCGCCCCTCTTGAAGGATGACCTTGTTTGTAAAACGGCTTTTGGGACCCCTTAGTAAGAGTACTTGTGGTAGTGTTTGCTTGGAGATTAAGGGGTTTGCATCTGTACTAATACCTTGTCTTTTGGGAACATCCATCTCCTCTCTAATAGCAACTTTTGTTGGTCTGTAGCAGATGGAGGAGGGAGAACATGATTCGGTAATGAACTGGGGCGGTCCTGTAGTCTCTGTGCAATGTGTTTGTTACTCCCTTTCCATCAATTTGCCCTGAGGTATGGGAATGGGCTGTTGTAATAAATATCCTGTAAGGTGTCTGTGCGAAGTCTGCTAAATAACAAATACATCTGTTGTTGGCTTTCTGCCTTGCTAATATGCTGTTGCAGCAGTCTGCATGGTTAATTGTGCTGCATAAAGTATTTCCACTGGTGTCTACCTGGGTGTTCTTAAGCTAAATCTCCCTGTGGTTGAATTTTCTCTCTTCAGATAACTACGTCCATCGACTGGTTGCAAGTAAAACTGATGGGAAGATAGTTCAGTATGAGTGTGAGGGAGATATGTGTCAGGAGGAGAAAATTGATGCCTTACAATTAGAGGTAAATATTTTGGCTTGTTGCACTCTGCATTTTGCTGCTGCATGGAAGGGTTTCAAATCCAAATCCAATATGACTACAGGACAATTACATCAGCTTATGCAGCAGACCTGCTCCCTGCATGTAGGCAATCATCTTCAGGCAGAAGCAGGATGTTGTTACTGCCTTTTTTTTTTTTTTTTTTTTTTTAAAGAAAAAAACCCCCTCTTCTTGGCTCTGCAGAGCCGATGCAGCTAAGTGTAAGCTGGCTGCAGTTTCATCCTGTGTTCACTAGTAGATTGAAGATTAGCTGGTTACACTGCTACAAACACTCCGGTCATTGGAGAGAGAAATGGGTCCAAATGCCCAGACTCACTTGCCAGACCCTTCCTAGTGGATCTGTGACTTGGCTTAAGAGCCAGGATGTGTATGGAACTGTCAATTCTAGTAGTTTAGCTTGTAAACTGGACAAGCATGTAGGAATCCATAGCTGTGTGCTTATCTTGGCTATCAAAGAAGGCTGACAGGCTCGTCTGATACCAGCCCTGTTCTGCTCCCTTCTCTTGAACAGATAATGATTTTTTTTTTTTTTTTTTTTTGTACCTGTTGGCCAGCTTCTCCTATCCTAACTAGAAGGGTAAAGGAGAGAAACTCAGAATTACTGCTCCACTGAGCAGACACACTGCAGCATGATTTCAGCTGCATTAGACACAAGGGTATCTGAGGAGGAACAGCCCATAGACACCAGACTTTGTAAGCTTATTGCTCAAATAAATATTTGGTTGCTTTTCTGTGAATTTTCTGAGTAACGCTTAGATGCTAAACCAGCTATTTTTAACCCTTTTTTCTGGGAGGTTGGTGCTTAAAGTACGTAAGAATTCTCTGTCTAGCTTATGAGATCTAAATATTTCTAGAGAGAATGAATTTGGCAGTGTATTTTGGCGCTTGGATATTACTGAGAGTGTTCAAAGCTTTTTGCACATGTTTAATTCTGTAGTGAATGCCTGATTTGGTGCTTATTAGCCTGATGATAAGAAATGATCACGTTTTTGAACCCTCTCATAACTCATTTGCAGAACCAGAAAGGAAAAGATGGGATGTAAGGCATATATCCTTGTTCTGATGCCAAAATAACATCAGAATGGGCCATACATGTTGGAGAGCAATAACTGTGTATAGTTATACACCACTGAGAATGCTTTCCCGGAGATGTTCTTACAGTGAAGCTAGATATGTGCATTTACCCTTCTGCCTTGGGTTTTGGGCTGTAAATTGGAAACTCAGCAACTCAGCCTTTGGGATCTCAGATGCACGACAGGGATGGTTGATGCTTCATTTTCTTGTGGAGTGTAAAACTTATAGAGGTTTATTGCTACTACAATGAAAAAATCTGTCTCCTCTTTAAAAAGTTCTTGGCATGATACTGGGTACAGCTTGGTGGAATTTATACTTGATCCTTGCTGTTGTTCTCTAAAGGCTTTCCTTGTTTTCAAGAAATCAAGTAATTTGGTTTTGAAATCAAATTGGTGGAACACATCTGCTGGATCTGCAGTTTGGACGTATGTTCAGAAAGTCCTGTATGCTTAATTTCATCTGATTAAATTGATTTGTATATTGGAGCCCTTTGGGCTTCTTAATCAGCATAGCCACCCTTACGGAAAAGTTGACTGTTCTGTGTATATCTTCTGTGTTTATAGTACTCATATCTGCTAACAAGCCAGCTGGAATCACAGCGAATCTATTGGGAAAACAAGATTGTCCGAATAGAAAAGGATACGGCTGAAGAGGTGAGCTCTGCTCTGGGTATGTGTGAAACTCTGCTGAAACAGGCCCCTGGACACTGTTAAGTTAAATGGGAGATGGAGCTGTTCACTCTCATGCAGCCTGAATGTTGCATGACGTGACGAGGCTTTGCATAGCCTGTTTCACTACCAGCTGAGAAAATTGGCTCCAGGATGTGTCCCTTATCTCGATGCTCAGATCTAGCAATTTGCTGCTCAGTGGTGCAGAAGTAGGTAGATTGCCACCTAGATTGAAGGTTGATTTAAATGTGCTGCTCAGGAAACTGCAGCAGTGGTGAAAACAAGTCCGTGCTGCTGCAGGATCCCTGCTTGCCGATGCCATCCGTCTCACACTGACATGTATCTCTAGGGAAGGTTAGTGTAGCATAGACAATATGACTTCAATTTGCTCGGCTGCAGAAAGTGGAAGCTGTCTTTCTGCTCCAAATGCATATTGATTTGCCCTTTCTTTCTGATCCCCTATCTCTCCTCATCACCCTTTGGGAAAAGTTCGGAGTCTCCACCTATAAAGCATCCTGTAGGCAGGACTCCTTCAAAATGTCATGAGCAAAAATCCAGTGAGAATATTTTAATGCTTTTCACTCTGCGTAGATCCTTTCAACTAGGTTTAAAGTTAGTCAGAATTTAGGGTTGAGTCCTTAACTGAACTTTCTACATGACTCCTAATTAACCATTTAGTATCTGCAGTTAAGTAGCATTGTAAATGTAGAAATTATGACCGTTGAAATAGTCGTCATTGGTCTAAAGAACAGTCCCAGAAATCTTATAGAGGGCCTTATAAAAGGAAAAGATACAGCAAAAATCATCTTGCACATGACCAGAAAATATGATTCACAAAGCAACTTCAAATTGAAACAACTATGTTATTTGCCCCAAATGTGGTTTCATGTTTAAAGATCCTTATGATTTTATTCAAGGCACTTGCTCCATGTAAGTCTTGTCTGGATCAGTGCCACTATGCAGTGTATTCCATTATCAGTGCTCA
This sequence comes from Harpia harpyja, assembly GCF_026419915.1. Taxonomy (NCBI): domain Eukaryota; kingdom Metazoa; phylum Chordata; class Aves; order Accipitriformes; family Accipitridae; genus Harpia; species Harpia harpyja. The sequence continues at coordinate 32,914,231 of NC_068948.1, forward strand.
GGCTACTTCCCCAAATTAACCATCAGCTGCATAAACATTCAGTGATTAAGGCCGGAAGGCTTAAAACCTGCTCTGCATTGACTCTGGCATCGGTGAAGGCACCACGTGTGCTGACACTGACGTTTATCCAGATTGCTCCTCCAGCAAAGCATTTTTCCTTTAAATTTCTGCCTCCACTACATGCAAGCATGCTTTTGACCCTAATATAGGGGAAACAAGTATTTCTGTCTATAAATCTCCTGTAGGTCTTATGTTAGAAGTTTTGACGTGTTCTGTGCAGTGCCTAGAGAATGAGAGCTTGGTTTTCTTCAGCAGTAGCAGTCTTGAGTTGTGAAGTAGAGGGGAAGAGGAAGCCAACGTACGTGTGTTTCTGTTTGCGTTTTGCATGAGTAAGATATTCGTGTCAGTAGGTCACTGCCTTATGACAGCAAGCTGCTGAGTCAGTGCTGAGCAAAGTAGCATGTTAATTTTCAGACTTTGACCATGCTTATTTGAGGTTTAATTTAAAATGAGCAAAAGCCTGGCATTATAAAGCCTTAGGATGGAAATTTAAGTTTGCTGACAGAAAAACAGCTGAGAGAATGGCTAAATGAATGCTTAACTGCAGTCAATAAGAAGTTAAGGATCTGATGCAGCTTTTGTTTGAATGGGGTGCCTGGCACAGATAGGCAGCCTGAGTTGCTGTTCTGTGAGAGCAGCTTCCACGGCAACGTGGTTCCTTGTTGGGGTACTGCGAAGTGTAATGCAGAGGGTCTTCATCAAAATTAAGCCTTTTCTTGACTCAAAGCTTTTGCTTATCTGGATATAGTAATTGGTCAAAGTCTAGAAACCGCTCCAGAAAATTGAATGTCATAATGAAAGTGCAGAGGACTTTGCTCTGTGTGAAATGCCTGTGTGTTTGTTTTTACAGATTAACAACATGAAGACCAAATTTAAAGAGACCATTGAGAAGTGTGACAGTCTGGAACAGAGGCTGAATGACTTGCTCAAAGAAAAGCAGTCTGTCGAAAGGAAGTGGGTACCGCTGCCAGGTTTAGTTCCATGCAGCCATTAAAACTCTGCACAGGGACATCCAAAAAGAAAAAATCTTGCTATTCCTGGGCAGTTTTGAGCTATTTAAACTGGTATACTGAGAAGACAGCTTATTTTAAAAAAAGCTCTCATTTCTGTAGGTGTTCACAAATTGAAAGTGCCTGTTGAGTGGAACACAGCTTTTGGGCTTTTGGCTCTTTTTACATGGTCTGCATATTTAGCATTCAGTAATCCTTCCTCTGCTTGCTCAGAAGTAGATGCCAGTCTGTTTTGCAATTGGCGGATACATCCAAAGAGAAGAAAGGCAGCTCAACAGAGGCATCTCACCCAGCACAGAGAAAAATGTAGATCTTAGGAAGTGCCTACATGAAAGATGTCAAGCATGGAGACTCTGCGGATCAGTGTGTTCCAGCTCCCTAGGTGGGACTGGTGCTCCGTTCCTCCTAGCCCACCAGGCCCCTGGCACTGCTGCCCATCCAGCAGTCCTGGTTGGAGCAGGGGACCCAGGCTAGTGAGCTGTGGTTCATGCAGCTCACCTTGCTGAGTGGAAAGAAGTCTGCGTATGATGCCAGCAAACTTTCAGGGCAAAACCACTGAGTTGTTAGGAGCAGGGAATTGAAATATGAGGCTACTGGTACCCTTGTGGGAGCATCTTGCTTCTGAGTGAAGTGGTACCTTCAGGGTCTTGTACTCGGAGTGTGGCAGGAGCCAGCATCTGGGAGTCCCTGACTGCCCTGAGCTCTCTCAGGACGCCATGTAATCTCTGTGCCCTTTTTGGCACCTATTCCCCAAGTTGTGGATGCATATTCAAGATTACAGTCCTGTGCTTCCAAAGGCACCCTGCCTTTTGGCATTTGGTACAAGATGGAATTGCCTAACTTGCAAGGGAAGGGATTCTCCCAGGTTTTGCGGTCTGAGGGACAAAGGAAGGGATTCTGCTTTACAGCATCCTGCAGGTAACACCATGCAGGCAAACAGGTGCTAGCAAGCCTTAAGCTGGGTAGAAAATCCTGGGGTGGGATTTCATAAGTCCTCTTGTGTTGCCTCCCCTTGCCCATCTTTTGCTGGAAAACCAAATTCCAGGTGGTCTTGGTGGGGCTGGGGACTGCTGGGGGTCAGCTGCCCTAAGGATGGGAAATAAAAAGGGTGCAGTAGTGTTTGATCTGGTTATAGTACACTGCTTTCCTGACTTGTGCTTCTATTTGTAAGGTGTTCTCAGCTGAATAACAAAGTGGCTAAACTTTCCAATGAGCTGAAGGAGGAGCAAGAACTGAATAAGTGTTTGCGAGCGAATCAAGCCTTGCTTCAGAACAAACTAAAGGAGGAGGAGAGAGTGTTAAAGGAAACCTGCGAACAGAAGGACCTGCAGATCTCTGAGATCCAGGAGCAGTTGCGGGATGTCATGTTCTACTTAGAGACGCAACAGAAAATCAATCACCTTCCAGCTGAGACCCGACAGGAGATTCAGGAAGGACAGATCAACATAGCAGTGGCATCTTCCGCCAGCTCCTCCACAGGGGGCACGGGCAAACCTTCTTCCAGGAGAGGCCGTGGCAAGAGGGGCAAATGAAAATCAGAATGCCGTGCTCCCATACTGGAACTGGCCGTGCTGCTGGTAGGCCAGGCTCACCTCTTGGGACCCTGTCTGGGAACGCCCAGTTCACTAAAGCTCAGCTAGAAATTGTCTTCAGAGCTGCTCATAAAACTGGCTGCCAGTCAATGGAGGTGTCTGTGGTATTTAAAAGCATTTCACTGCACTATTTAGCTATTTTTAGGCAGATCTTAATGACTGTTTTGCCTTCCTACCTTTTGAAAGCCCCTCCTATCCATGCATTTGACTTTCTTCTTGGAGAGTGTACTGTTTTGGGGTGGGTGGGTGTGTACATGTTAAACTTTGCATTCCCCAAGGGGATGCTGTAGAGTAGGCTAGGCCCAGTGTGTAAGGCTTTTGCAGTTCTTCTCCTGGATTAAAAGTATTCTCAATTAAGAAATTATTTCATTTAATAAACAGTGTAAATTAGATTCTATACATCTCTTTTTAGTATGTGCAGCCCTGACACTGCAGAACTGCTAGTGCAGGAGTAGAACTGTAGTTTGGAAGTAAAAAGGAATGAGGTGTGGAAAATAAACCATCTTAGTGGTGTAAGAAGCTGAACGAGTCCTAAAGGCTTGTAACCTAGGATATTAAATGCTTTAAGGGACTTTGCTACTATCTCTGTCTTCATTTTAAAGATGGCCTTTGAAAGGCCAGTGCTTGCTGCCTTTGGGGCAGAAAGCATGAAAGATTTATATTCTGGACACTGTTTAATGTGGTTATTTTACAGGCATTTCTACAAATTAAATAGAGCCATCTTTGCGAAGACTGGTACACGTTGTGTATTAACAGCTGCCACAGTGTTCCGATCCTCCTGGAGCAGGGTGCGTGTGTGTTCCCTCTGTGAGCTGCAGTAGCGGTATGTTGGCATAAGCTCCAGTGCTGCTATCCTCAAAACGAGGGGAGGAGAATGACGAACACAGCATTTTAAAAAATCTCTTCCTACGTGCCTGTACCCAGCCTTTGCAGTAGCTGCTGGCCCCTACCCGCAGGGCTGCCGTCCTCGGGTCTGCAGTGGAGCTGAGCGCCCTGCCCTGTGATGGGACCCTCGCCGCTAGATGCAGCTGTTGTTTCCAGTTACCGTGATCACTTAGCGCTGCCTGTTGCGCTCTGAAATGTGGCTCTGTCCAAAATCTCAGCTGGCAAAACTTTTGTATTATTTGCCCCAAAGGTATGCAGATCCTGTAAGGGAAATTTGCGGACAAATCCAGGTGGTTTTTTGTTGGTTTTCACTTAGAATATATATCAGACTTGATGCTCTGGGGTGGGAAGAGTTTTACCCTGGCTGGAGAAGCGACTGTCCTGGTTGCTGTGTTGCACTCAGCAATCTGAGCGTTTAAAGGCTAATCCTTTATTAAAAATGGGTGGGGGAGTCCTGCAGTTGTCTTTTCAGACCATAGTATGATCCTTTTCCATTGTTCGAACTGCAGGAACAGCCATGATCTTAGTCTGTAACACTGAAAATGCAGCTCTTGACTTACCAGCTCCAAACTGGAACAAAGTAGTAAAACAGCTAGTCCTTTATTGCTAGAAGTTTGGGCAGTTGAAAGGAATGAGTTACAATAAACAGAATGACTCTCGGAAGGTGAGTCGTTATAATCTGCTTCCTGACTTTATGGACTGGAAATGTTGAACTTCCTCACTTTGAAATACAGGGCGCTTGTTAATGCACTCATTGCATCCCCTGCTTGGGTTTGGAGATCTGCCCCAATCATCTGGAACTTTGACCTTTTCTAACTTTGTAGCATGAATGTACACTAACTTTTCTAGAGTGTGGATTGTACAACCAGGCCTCTGCCTTCTGTAAATTATTCTAAGGACCTAGAGATGTACAACACAGCTTGCTCTCCTATAGAAACTATTTTATTTAAGATATATTTTTACACCATCTAATATCCTCTGACCTTTTGCTGAAAGCTTGCTTTGTGTAGAACACTAAGATGCTGTACTGTATCTTGGAATTCATTTTCAAAAAATGTGATTGAAAATTAAAACTGTGCAGTATTTTTGTTTGTGTATTCAACTGGAAGCGGAGGGAGGAGATGGCAGGGAGAACAACAAAACATGTCACTTATTCTTTTTGAAGTCTTCTACTTTTTAACTTGAAGGCAAAGCTGTCCAAACGAGCTCTTAGTTGTGTTTGGGTTGGGGGGAAGTTTGGTTCAGCTGAGCTGAGAGGAGCAGATAAGACAGGCTAATTATCTCTGGCTCATGAGAAGTGGGCAGCTCATGCAGAAAAAGCAAGGGTTGTTGAATAGTTCTGTGTTAAACCAAATTATCCTCAGTCCTTGAGTCCCCTCAGTTTCTCCTAAAATCATCCCAGGTGACAAGGCAGCCTGTGGTGTCCACCTGGGTGTTCATTCACTGCTGCAGATCAACCAGGCTTCCCCCAGGCTCCTGCTGGGTGACGCTGAGGGCACCCTTCCTTGCGAGACTTCCCCCGTGGTGGGACCACACTCTCTCTGGCTGCAGGGCAGAAGCAGTACTGATGTGGCTTAAGCCCACACGTGGCTCGTGGTGAAGGGAAAAGTCCCAGGGAAGGCTGGTCCGTGACTCTTCCTTACCCATCATCTGGCCACCCGAGTGCCTGGAAGAAGCGGTGGCACTCAGACCTCTCCAGCCTGTGGTCAAGTTTTGACATCTGCAACTCGTACAACAGGTCAGCTTTGTGGCTGATGACTCAGTATCACCACAGCAGAAGGTTGTAGCAGCATAAAGCTTCCCCCAAGCACTGGACAGCTGTGATTGGCCAAGCTCCTGCTATGATTAAAAACCTTAAAATAGACTTTTTTTTTTTTTTTTAAATCATGAAAGAAACACGTATTCCCCCCCTGATGAACAGCAAAGGGGTTTTACTGTCTCTGCTGGTGCTGTGTTGGGTGGCTGGAGTGGTATCAGAGAGCTCGAGGACAAAGCCTGCCTTGGCACTTGCCATGTGGGCTATGTGGCAGTAATAGAGAGGAGATGTTGCAGCAGGAGCAAGAAACGAGGGATCTGCTCTCCCCCAAAGGGCTGCTGGTGGCCAGCACGTTCTGTGAACTTCACTGGATCCTGCTGTTCCACCTCTGCCAAAGGTCCCTGATTCACAGGCTGGCAGAGAGGGAACAGGACAGCAAAACGACTCATGATTCTGTGTACATGGGCAGGATGGTAATGGTGAAAATGCCTGAGGCAGCCCAAGAGCATCTGATGTCAGCTCTGCACCTCTGTGGTGAGAGCACCCACCTGCTCGAGAGAGGAGGTCATTGGGCACCGCAGGAAAGGCTGCGGGATTTAACATGGCCAGGGAGAAACACAGATGGAGCAGAGTGACAGCCAGAAGTCGCATGAAGCTTGGCAGAGTCCTCTGTGCTTTGAGGATGCTGAAATGATTCACTCCAGCAGCTGTTCCCGAGCAAGCGGAGGGGAGAGGCAGTGAGACGGGGTGATGCATCGGCATAGCTTCTCGTCGGCTGGGAGAAGCAGCACCCGCAGCCAGAGGGTCAGAAAGGGCTGTGCCCCCCTGCTTGGAAAGGAAATGTAGGGCAGCTCGGGGTGAGCTGGTGCCGAGGGCTCAGCTGCCACCACTTTGTGCCAGGCATGTTCCCTGTGAGCAAACGGCAAAGTCCAGATTAGCAGGAGGCAAGAGCAGGGCTGCTCGATGGGGCTCGACTCGATGGCGAGGTGGGTGTTCCACCCACCACCTCCAGCACCCCCAGGGTACGTGCCCAAGCTCCAAGCAGGATCTGCTGGGGTAGGAGGGGAACGCAGCGCCTGTGAGACCTGCGGCCATCTGAGCTCCAGCACCCCCCAGTCTCTCTGCTGATGGGTTTCCATGAGCCCTTTCAGGGCCAGCCCAGCAGCAGCTCCCTGCCGTGCAGCCCAGTCAGCCATGGGTACCGCAGTTTGGGGAGAGACATCTGGCTGACATTGCTCTGTTTCATATGGTTCCAAGGACTCATTAATTTTTTGGCGGGCTAATTTGCCCCTTGGGAAAAACCTGTCCCTTAACACCAATTAATCCCCTCCATGACACTGGTTCTGCTCTTTTAGGAGCCGAGGTCCTGGGTGAGGTGATGTCCCTCTGGTTTGTGCCCTAGAAAAACCTCGCACAGTGCCACTAGCAGAGCAGACCCGGAGTCACCCCGCAGGCAAAAGTCCGCCTGTCCGAGCAGCTGGAACACCCCACATCCACACTATGCTCCCTGTGCCTGAGCTGCGGCCAGGCCAGGCCCCTCCAAGGGGGCACACTGCTGTCCCACCACCCGCTCTCTGCTCCGTTTACCTTTTCACTGGAGCCCAATTCCCTAAGGCCCTGTGGAAAATTCCTGCCTTGATCTGCACCAACTGACTTGTCTGTTCTTGTTTGAGCTCCGAGAAATTCACATCAATTTCTCCCAGGCTTTCCCCCCTCCTCCTTTTTACATAAACTGGCATTTTGGTCTAATAATTGTATTTTAAAGGCAGACACATCCAGCTGGTCCACAGCAGGTCCTATACCAGGACAGCCAGTAGTATTTGGAAGAAAGTTGTGCAGCAGGGACATTTGTGTATTAATTCCCCAGCCTGAATTCCTGTACACGTTTCCCAAGGCAAGAGCCAGCTCTGTGCACTGGTTCACTTCAGCTTCCAAGGGGCAACAGCAAAATAGCAACAGGTCTGCTTGAAGCAGGAAGCAATTCATTATATTTGCTTTCATTTCAAGCCCAAGTTACAACCCCACACCTAACACTTCCTGCTCCCACACCACCCTTGAGCAAACATTATTTATAGCAGCAAGCAGCATTTATAGCTTTGCCCCTTCTCGACCTGGAAGTAATTGGTTAATTGAGTTAGACAACAAACCTCAAGATACTCACGTAGTTTCCCTCCACCTTCTCACAGGGAGCTGGAGAGTCAAACTCCTTCCATCCCAAGCTGGTTAAAAACATCAAACACCTCAGAGAAAACAATGTTTACTTCCCCACCAGGCAATTGGTCCCTGTTGAACCTTCTTCAGGGCCAACAGCTCCTATAAAGCTGCTGCACCTGGAGGGGTTGCTGCCTTGCTGGAGCTGGAGCTTGTTTTGGGGTAGGTGGGGGCTCTTTGTGGAGGGTTTCCTGAGCTGCACTGAGGCTGATAAGTAGTGGAAAGCTTTGCTGCTCACTGGTGGGGGGGCTGTGCTCTGAGCAGAGGTGTCTGAGCTCGCCAGGAGACTGAGATTTTGCTTTTTTTCACAGGTTTAGTAATGTGATGATTTTGTGGTTGTAGAGGTTATCTGCGTTTGTGGGCTTAAGGGCAGCAGGGTGAGGATGAGCTATCGTCTTGCCTGTGCTGTGTTAAACATGTGACTTACTCCCAACCTGAGATCCCTGGGGCTGTGCTGGGCCCCGTATGTTCTTTGTTATCGGAAAGTGGCACTTCAGTGGCGATGCTTCTCTTCTGCACACTACTGAAGCGGTTGTGCTCTCAAAAGTGCTTAAGTGGAGCTGTGAAGGCCCCGTGTTTGTGTTTGGGGGGGGTGCAGGAGCCTGTGCTGGGCAGGGAGCTATGGGTGCTCCACCTAATGCTGGTGGAGGTTGCAAAACATTCACAAAACCCACCTGTCTGCCCCAGACCGAGCGGTCAGGCCGCCTTCATGTGTTTAAGGAGGGCTTTTCTTGGAGGTAGACTGCAACTTAGCTGGTTTTGTTGCCTATTATCAGTGTCCTTATGTGGTGGCAATGGTCTTGGGGGATAATGTCAGTGTAGGACATGCTGTGGTTTTCTGGATGCAAAAATGATGTTCTTGCTGCCTGTTTGCATGCCTCTGCCTCACAGTCGCCCTCTTCCCTCGCGTCTCTATTTATATGTGACTTTGTGATATTTATTAGTCTCTATTGATGTGTGATGCTCTTAGGTGAAGAAGTGCATCCTCTTGCCATGTAAAGCAGAGGTGTTTAGGCACGTGAAGGAAACCCACCTTGGTGGGTTCTTTCTCTCTGGGGTGATGGGAGACCCCCACTACAGGTGTGAGTAAGGTTCCAAAGGAACTTCGAGGTCTCTGTGTCTGAGCTCTGTAAACCTAAAATAAAACCACAGTAAATACGTTTACATATAAAACGTGAGTAGATCTCCTAGAACAGTTCCTCTACACTACTGGTAATCTTAGGCCAAACAGAATTAACATAGGCTGGAGAAACTCCTAGTGCTGTTGGCTTGAATCCATGTTCTGTGTGGAGTCCCAGTTGGAAAACCTTCTGCGAGGGCTGGAGGAGCCGAGTGGAGATGCAGCTGAGCGAGATGGGTGAGCTGGAGTTGTCCACAGGAGACAGAGATGCCGCTGCAGCCAGCAGCCCCACACCGATGGAGAGGGAGCCAGCCAGTCTTGTCCAAGCACAGCCGTGCCAAGAGTTTCCCTCTGCAAGCGCAGGGGTTGCATGAGGAGCAAAGAGGACTTTTTCCAAGCAATTCTCCTTGGCAGCTTTTGAACACGCTCCGGCTTCACTGGAGCAAAGAAGAAATCCCAACTGGATCCTGCCTGCTCAGTGAATGAGAACTGAGAGCTGAGCGCAGCCCCAGGACCTAGGAGCTCCTGGCCTCCACTCCTCGCTGACATACCCCTGCAGCTTCATCGCTAGGAGCCAAACACCTACTCCTCCTTCCAAGAAATCAATGGGGAGGAATGAACAATGGTGGAAAAGCCAAGGTTTATAGACAGCCAAGTGGGAACGCAGGCAGCACACTGAAATCACGGCATTTTCCTCTGCAGCGATTGGAGTCAAGCTGCAGAAGCAGTTAAGAGGATTAGATATTTTTGATCATATTTGCAGCTGCACTAGCTGTAACCAGGAGGAAAAATCCAAATGCTTCGTCTTGGGAAGTGACTCTGAGCCTGGAAGGGAGTGTTCCCTCAGGACCCCGCATCTGGGTATATGCTCAGACCCGGCTGTTTTACAGAGTTACGAGGAGCTGTCATTCCTACAGCTGAAGTAGTGGTGCTTGGCTCCCTTGAAGACTCAGGCTCCTGTTGAAAACTCACTGCGAGCCAGCCCGGATGCACGGCTCTGAGCTGTGATAATGTCTCCAAAATGTCAGCTCCCACGCAGAAGGCCTACATCTCCCAAGTGCCACAGCCTAAACGAAGAACACTTTAGAAGCCCTGCCAGGCTTAGACCCAGATGTGAGAGGGGAGATCCCTTCCTGGACATCACTAAGAGGATTTCTTTAACAGTTGTCTTAGCACTGCGGTGCTTTAGCAAGGAAAACTAATTTCACTGTATAGTTAAGTTTCAGTGTCTTGTTCTCATGCATTTAGTGCTGTTACAGTCCAACTAAAAATACCTGACCATTCCTTCTGAAGCTCAACCCTGCAGAACTGCTGGTGATGCACTGCCAGCACTGTAGTAGGAAGCTCCCCTGCTTTTCCCAAGGGATGCCTCCAATAAGCCCTTGGCCCTCACTGCAGGCAGGATGGGCTGAGGGGGAGTATGGGATCCATTAAGCTCTTTTTCCAATCTTAAATAAAAACGTGGCCTTGTATCCAAGGAAGAAGGCATCTCTCCTTGACACGTGTGCATTTGCTGGAAGCGCTTGGCCCTGCTTGCAGAGGCTGCCTGGGGTTCCTGTGTGGAGGGGTAGGAGTCCTTTCTCCACAGATGGAGCCTCAGATGATGCTCCTGGCTGGTGCAGGCAGGTTCTTCCTGAAGGCAAAATCCTGGATCTGAGCCCCAGGTGTAACGTGTCAGAGGAGGGGAAAAGTTCTGCATCTCGCTTCCGATTTGCCTGATGATTTTAGCAGAGTCTTAGAGAACAAGGGAAAGAGTGCCAGAGGTTACAAATTCAACCGTTTCCAAATGCGGTCATGTGGTAGTCATCTGCCAGAAACATAAAACAAGATCATAATCCTAAATTTGTCCTTTGAATGTACCTGTGCCTGTTCTGTAGTAGTTCCCTTCTAATCCCCAGGGATTAATACTGAAGTGCATCGAAACATCTGAGGTGAAGGGGCACAGTGGAAATTCCTTGCGGGCTGGTGATAATAACTGAAAGCTGCTCTGTGAAGCAAACCTGAGGCTGACTTGGTTTTTAATGGACATCTGTCTGTAGGGGGAAAAAATGCCATGGCAACTGGCTTTCTTGTTGGCATGCCTGTCTCAGCGAAGGGACAGGGAGAGGATGGGTATTGGCGGGTCTGTGTAGCTGCGCTTGGGAAACGTGGAGGTAGAGCTCGACGAGGCTGTGAGGCAAAGGTTGTTTATGCTCTGTGAGCACCAGATCTTGAGGGATTTAAGAGCTAAATCTTGGCATAACGATTGCTTTGTGTGCTGCTGCTTAGCAGGAGCTAGGCTGGCTTCCCCCCCCCCCCCCCTTTTGTAAAAATGCGAAATCTAAAAGCGTAAAGTGCTTGGTTGAAGGTTGCCTGGAAGTTTGCTGGGCAGAGTTGGTGTCTCCCAGTTTGCAGCTCCGTCCTAAAACAATTGATACGGAGCTAGAACATTGCTGTACAGGTCCTGGAGCTTTGCCTCCTGAGGAGGGAAATGCCCTTGTTTAGTGTCTGAGGCCAATGGAAACTGAGATCAAGGTTCATTAAAATGTTGGTTATAGGTAAAACAAGCTCTGGCACTTCTGTACCTCTCTCCTGAGCTCTGTGGACATTAGCATTTCCCTTCATCTCCTGTTGGTTGCAGGAGAAGCAGCTGGCATACATGGGTCAGCAGGCACGTCTGTTATCTGCACCCTGTCTGAACTGAGCTGGAGGGGGACGCTGGTGGGCTGAGAGAAATTGGGAAGAAATAGTTATAAAAGTGCAAGTGCGGATCAAAAACTGTCTCTGATGGGAGCTGGTCTCTGCTTGGAACTGAGCTGTGAATTCGAGGGGCTGCAGGTAACAAGAAGACACTACACAGAGACTAGGGTGGAGAGGAAAGGCAGATGTAGGCAGCAGTTGGCCCACCTGGTCCGTTTGGAGCTTTGGGCTTTGGTTTTGCTCGTTGTCATGTACGTACCTCTTTCTGGTTCAGCCAGTAGCGCATTCATCAGTTAAAACTGATGGCAGCTTTGGTGACAAGCTAATATCGTATCTCTCTGGGAAGTGCTTCTCATGTGTTAGAGTACCTGATTTGTTTTCCTAATGTCTTTCCAAGTGTTTGGAGATCACTGTGCCCATAACACTGGTCACAAAGCTTTAGTCTCCAAGAAGAGGGTTAGGGATAATGGCACTAAATGGCAGAAGTCTTCAGGGAAGAGAAAACACATGTGTAGAAATGCTCAGTTCTGTGAGCTTCTCTAGCAGCCAATTTGGCTTAAAATAAATGTCGAGTGCCTGTGTCAGTTGCCCCTCCATAGGCATGTGTGTTTCATCTTGTTGAATGCTGTTGAGGATCACCCTGGGTAGCTCAAGGAAGAGAGCACAACACCTAACAGCAGGTTAGATCAAGGAAATGTTACATCACGTAGCACTTCCTGGTAAGTAATGATATTATCAGACTCATTCATCTTTGTATGCAAATACAGCCTGCGCATGTAGTCACAAATCTGAATGAAAATAGTAGTCTTGAAAAAGAGCAGCTCTAACCTGGAACGTGGACAGGAAGGGCAAAACAGAACATGCTTCTCCATTAGAAATCCTTGCTTTTCTTTCTTGACCACGGATCAGATGACTTTGAATCCTGAACATTTCTACAGCTAGACCACTGCATCCTTTGTCACAACCTCATTTGCAACCAAACTAGTAGCTGTAATGGTAGGGAATAGCAAAAAAAGTGAGGAATTGATAGAGCCAAACCATAAAGTAATAAATACAGAATATTGGGAATGGCAGGCTATCGAAGGACATATGCAGGTAGAAGTAAAGGGAATGATGTGCCGTAACGGCAGTATAATCCCATTACGCTGGAAATTTGGGTAGTCCACTGTAGACTGTGTTCACAACAGAAAGGTGAGGAGCAGTGTCTGTGCCGGCAACCACCGAAGAAGCTGGCTGCCACTGGAAACTAACCTGCACGTTCTCTGGTGGTCACTACTGCTGGAGCTATTTTAATTTGGTCACTTCTATATTTACTTTTAATGTGTTTTTTTTACAAAGATGCTCAACAAACAAAAAAGGGAGGACACAATGAAAGCCAAACAGAGCTTAACAAAACAAAGAATACATTGAAGGAGAAAACAAGTCAAACTGCAACTGCACTTGAGTCATTACTGCAGACGTGAACACGAGTCTTATTCATACGCTGCTTTCCAAGCACGTAATGTCACCCCGAAATGTAGTTTAGTGTGTTCATATGATGTCTTAGAAACCATTTCTGCCCATAGAACTTATTTCTGTATTTTTGACATCCTTGAATATCAAGGGCTCCATCTTTGCCAGCAGGACACCACAGCATGGCTGCCACTTCAAAATGCTGCAGGCTCTTTAATAGTTCTTAACCTTTAGCCACACAAATAGTGACTAATTGCTCTGCACTGTAAACATTCTTAGCTGAAAAAGCATTGAAGTAATGTCCTTAAAAAAAACCCAACTATTAAGTGACCTGGATATGTTATACTCAGTCTCTTATCAGACCTCCTTGTGCTTTTTCTTGGTAACTTTCTTTTAAAATGCAAAGCACACTGATGAAACACACTATTGAGTAAGTAATTTTTGCTAGCTGTAGCTTGCTTAAGTTAGTTTCAAGGTGTGTTTTGGCTCTTCAAGTTCCTTTCCTGCTGCATTTCTCCTAGTGTGGTAGCACTTGGAGGCCCTCCACTTGAGGTCCAGTAGGACCAACCAAAAGATAGAGAAGACCTTATAAACAGTACCCTAAAGAGTTTGGTTAAATGCAGGGGTGGTTTTACATATATATATATGTGTGTGTGTGTGTATATATATATATATCTTTCCTTAGCTTCTCTTAGGTAATGTTAGTTATCCCATCACATGCAGTGAAACAGACTTTGGGTTTTACAGTAAATGGTCCTAAAATCTGTGCTGGTGGTAGCACGAGCTGTTTTCAGCTCTGCAGGTGCTAGTGTCTCCTACAGAAAATCTTAGTCTGCAGAAATCCTTGATATCCTTCTCTCTCAGTTCCGTAGCTGTGAAATAGGAAAGTGTGTTGTGAGTTCACTAAAGTGATTGAAAAATGTAGTTTCCTTAAAACCGCTGGCTCTCTTTTTAGGGCAAGTATTTTCAACGGAAAAATTCTTTGTGCTGAGCCCATTTTGGCTAGTATCTGTCATCCAACCTAATAATGTGTTAACCACAAGGTTATTTGGGCCTGTAAGGTAAGACAAAACAAGCAGTTTAACAGTCAAAAGTGTAGGGAAAAATGCTAATTTAAGCAAGCTGTTAAATATTTGTTATCTTTTTACCATTGTGTGTTGCCACCCACAACTCTTCCAACCGCATGGGAAAGCTGTTGCTTTACAAGCAAGGTGTATAAATAATGCCTGCCTAACAGCACTGCTCCTTTTTATTACATTTGAATCCTGTGGGATTTCTAGAGCATTTCTATGAATAGATTAAACTCTGAGCATTTTGAGTAACCATGGCTATAAATCAATTTAGCTCATGGTTTTCAAGTTACATCTGCTCTTACTTATCCGGTATGTACATAGATTTTTAACAGGACGGACCAGGCTTTATTTTCATGTATTGGTACGAGTCGGTGAAACCACCACTCTGCATAAAGCAGGTACCATGAACATGGCAGAGCAGAAGTCGCTGCGCCTTAAGATTCCTGCAGGAAGCCTGGTGATGGCAGATAGGTAACAACAGGGAGCGATGGCAGAACTTGCATCTTGGGCTCAAATATCATCAGTGCAACGCAGATTTTAATTTCTTTGGACTGCAGCGATCTGGGTGGGGGGGGGGGGGAGAACCAACCCAGAAATCTGTAATACTGAGGGGCTGTCAGCAAGGAACATGGCAATCCCTTCGGCCCCATCTTGCTTTCCTGTAGCTCCACGAGTAGGAGGGCCGTGGGATGTGTGTGTTTACTGGCGACCGTTCAGTATCTCTGCGGTTAAAGGTAGGAGCCGGTCTGCAGCTTGGCTACTGAGCGCCGGGGGGGCTGGGGTTCTCCATTTCGCCTTTCACAGCTAGTCGGCGGCTCGGCCATTTTTTTTTTTTTTTCTCCCCTCAATTTTGGTGTCTCTCTTATGTCTGGTTTCTTTTCAACGCTGCGCTGCTAGGCCGAGCCCGCCGCCCTCCCACTCCTGTTCGCTGGCGGGCCCCGGGGGAGGCCGAGCGGGGCCGGGCGCGCAGCAGCAGGCCCGGGCGGGGCCGGCCCGGCCAGGCCTCGGCCTGCGGACCGGCCCGGTGAGGAGGCCGCAACCCAGAGCCTTGCGCCGCCGGGCGAGGCGGAACGTTCCGCTCAGGGGCCGGGGCCTATGGGCCGGCCGCCCTCCCTCCGTCCCTCTCTCTCTCCCTCTCCACCCGCAGAGCGGCCGCACCGGGGGTCTCCGCCCGGTTGGCACCGGCTCGGGTTCGCCCTTGCGGCTACCGCGGGCGTGAGCTGAAGGCGCGGGCGGGCTGTGAGGATGGGGGGGCGGGGGCTGCGCCCGCGGGAGCCTCCCGGCACCGGCGGGGCCGGGGCTGCGGCGGGAGCTGCCGCCGTCCCGCGCCGCCGCCTCACGTGTCCCCCTCCCCTCCCCGCCTCCCGCCTCCGCCCCTTCACCCGCCGCAGCACCGCCGCGGCGCCCTCCGACTTCCCGTAAAGAGTCCGCGCTCCTCGCCCTCTCCGGTGCCGCTGCCTCACCGCCCCCCCGCCCCGTCCTCCCCCCGCTACCGCCGCGGAGGTGCCCGAGAGGCGGCGGGGGCGACCTCCGCGCCCCTCCGGTCCCCTTACCCGCCACCCCGGCCCGGCCTCTCCCCCCCCTTCCCCCCCCGCCGTTCCGCGGATCCCTCCGCGCCGCGCTCCGCTCCCTCCGCCCCGCTCGCACTGTTTGGGAGCAACCGGCCGAGCCAGCGGCGTCCCGGCCCCGCCAGCGCAGCGAGGCCCCGCGGACCGGCCCTCGCCCAGCCCCGGCGCTCACCCCTGGCCCTCTCCCCTCTCGTCATGTCCCTCAAGCAAGCGGCGGCGGCGGCGCAGGCCGCCGGCAACAACCGCAAGCCCCCCGGCGGCGGCGGCCCCGGCCTCCCGTCAGCCGCGGGCGGCGGGAGGCAGAACATGGGCAGGTGGGTGCGCGGCGGCGGCGGGCCCGGCCTTGGCCCCCGGCCCCGCCGCGGAGAGCCCGGCGCGGTCGCCGCTCCCCCTCCCCCGCCGCTCCCCCCCGCCCTGCACCGGCCTCCATGGGCGGCGGCGGCGCGGCCGGGAGGGGGGAGCGGGGC
Organism: Harpia harpyja; assembly: GCF_026419915.1. NCBI lineage: Eukaryota > Metazoa > Chordata > Aves > Accipitriformes > Accipitridae > Harpia > Harpia harpyja. The sequence goes on from NC_068948.1 coordinate 32,930,104, forward strand.
CTTGCTGCATGGCGGGGGGACGCGGCCCGGCGCGGGGGGCTCCGCCCGGCGGGGCGGGAGCCGGCATGGCGGCGGGCGGGGCGCACGCAGGCCCGCCGAGGGGCCCGCCGGTTCCGCAGTGCCGGCGGGGCGAGGCCAGGCCGCGGCCGGTGCCCTTCAGGTTGGCCGGGGACGGCGGAGGGCACGGCAGAACCTCCTTATTTTTCCGTGACGGGGCGGCGGCGGGTGAAGCCCCTCGCGGCCTGGCGGGGCCTACGGCGGGGGCGAGGGGCGCCGCTTCCCCCGGGCCAACGTGACCCGCCTGCTGAGGAGGAGGAGGAGGCGGCGGGGGCGAGGCGCCGTAGCCGGCGGCCGCACGTGCGCGGGGTGGGGGGGGGGGGGTGAGGGGGGGTGGGAGCGGCGGCGGGAAGGTGCCGGCCGCGATGGCGGCGGCCTCGGGGCCGGGGGGGGGGGGGGGGTCAGCGTTCCTGCCTTGTGGAAGTCGGCGGAGGCCCGCCTGCGGTGGAGCTCCTTCAGCTTAGTGGGGTTTATTTTTATTTATTTTAATCTGTCTCTCTCTATATATATACACACACGCTTTTTTTTTTTTTTTTTTTTTTAATTTAAATCGCAATAAAATTCTCGCGGGAAGGGGGAGGCCGGAGGAGTGCTCGTTGGCCTCACCGCTGGATGGTGGTTCTAAGCACGGCTTCACTTTTTTCCCCAGGTTTGGGGGGTGAGGAATCAGGGTTTTGCGGCAGGCTCAGATTCCCCTTCCCCATGCACGCTGCGGAGGCCTTGCTGTCTCATACTGCCTCTGGAAGATTGATCCTGCTCGGAGAGCATTAGCTATATAAATTCACACATATTTGAGGGAGAGGAAGGGAAAAAAAAAAAAAACTTTCTAGTGTTGTGCATTTTTCCAGTGCTGTGGGGGTCATAACAAACAATCAAAGCAGGACAGTAACGGTTTTGAAGGTCATAGTCACTCAGAGCAGTTTCATTTCAAGTTTTATTCATCTTGCTCTTCAACTTGACTTTTATTCTTACTCAGTTTTGTGCTTTGGCAATAAAACAGAATTTACAGTGGTCCCATTGTTGGACATCACTGGAAATAGGGTTTTACTTTGTTACCAGTGTGTGGAACTGGAAGCAGAAGAGCTTTGGTAGGGTTGAAAAGGACAAAATAAACTTAAATAGTAACAATAATACCTCAGCACTTCATTGCAGTGATTTAATAGTTTTTACATATGGCTATTTAGATTGAACGTGATGTTTACTGTGCTCTGCTAAACGGTTATCCCTCCCAACACACAGTGGCACTGTAGAGGTTAACGTGAAGGGCAACAAAACCTATGGCTTTTTTTTTTTTTTTTTAATTCAATATGATGGTGAGCACTTCTCTCTGTAGATTAGGGGATGCAAGCATCAGTTTCTCTCCCAAGTTTTTAAGATTAAAGCCACTGGATTTCTCCTACCAGCATTGCCTTTCTAGTTTTGTTGGATAAATTCCACTTCAGAACTCCTTAGGGAGTTCTGGTAGGGCTGCTAAACAACTGACATGTTCCCTCAGAGGTGTTCACGCTCTTTTTTTGTTGATCAGTTTTTCAAGATATTTCTGAATGAGGGTCTGTAAAATCAACAGTCCCCAGGCTGATGGAGCCCCGTGGAACACCTTCAGAGAACTTCTGTTGTTGTCCTAAAGAAAAGTCTTGTCTTTTGGGGAGTACAATTTCAAAGATGGTTGATGCTGCAAATTTGTTCATGTAAATGAAAAGCTAAGTGGCTTTTCTATTTGCAAAATCAAATTGTTTTTTAGCTGGCCTGCATCTTGTTTTCAATTTGAAACATTATATTATTTAATAGAAACTTAAACAGCTCCAGTTTATGCCAGGCTTCCTTCCTAGCCGCTCATTTCCCTGCAGCACGAGCATTCTTCTTATCTTCTTGAGATGCAAAAGAATGTTAGTTTTCTTGGCTATGTTGCTCTTAAAGGCTTAGGTTTGGGTAGAAAGCTCATTGACAGTTAACTGTCCTGGACCTAATTTTCTGCTGCATGTTTATTACTGTAAGACTTAATTGGGCTAAGCACCTGGTTCTTCTATGTCTGATAGTGAGTGGAGGGTCAGCTTTGCTCACTACATTTGTTTCCATGGTTTCATAATGATGGATATATGTATTTCATATTAGAAAAGTGAAAATCTTGTGTGAACAAATAAGATATTCCAGTATTTGTTTTTATATTACTAATTTCTTTTACATAAGGGGAAAAATCACAAATGAAGCTATCTTTAAAGGTGTGCAAGAAATATAAACAAGAAGGATTAATACCTTTTTTTTATAAAGAGGCACTAAGTGAAATGCTATGTTTGTTTAATAGCAACTGCATGTGCAATATGGCAGATGGGAAATTGGGCTGTAGGGGGGATGCCAATAGCACGTTGAACTGTAATTGGAGAAAACGTAGACCTTGTACCACAAACCTGCTCTACTGTGCTAGTCAAAACATTATCTGATATCTACTTTTTGTGGTTTAGTTCAGTTTTGCCCTTATACAAGCACAGGAAGGTTAGCTGTCCTGTGATTGAAAGTTGCATCTGTCCCAGCGTTACTTCAAGCACTGCATCCTTTTTTGTTAGCAATTTTTCCCCATTGTTATTTTGTCTGAAGGCAAAACACCTCAGACTCAGGTTTTAGATGGTTACCTGTCTAGTTACAATTGTGGTAGAAGGTCTTTTTCCTTCTTATTTGGTAACTTTCTTGCCTAACTGGACTTGGGAGTCCTTTAAGAATACTGTAAGTTACTTGTCTTTTATAAATGGCTTTGCCCATTAAAAAGTGAAAACTGAAATGATCCCATGTTGCGTAGCTTGCTTTTGAGACTTAATGCTTCTTGCCTACTCTTACTTTCCTTTTTCCTTGACATCCTTTTTTATTAGCCTAACTAAAGGCTTAAGTACAGGGCAGAAGAGAGGTGCCCATTCTGTTCAGACAGAAGTAATCGGGAATATTGAGTGCTGAGGCGCTCTGATACAATGGAAGTGACTGTTCTGGAGGTTTGATCACACGTGCCATTCAGAGTTTTTCTAGTTTGTTCTCACATCTTTGTGTGTGTCGGTTTTAATGCAACCGTGCTAAACTGCTGAGCAAAATGAATGGATAACCTGCAGGTCTCCTTCCTTATTGCTGTTAATACACTTTAGTATGGTATTATATACCCACTTTTGAGCAAGTTTTAATTTAACAACTGATTCATGGCAATGTATACGAAGAAGGTTCTTCAATGACTATGTCCATCAACAGGTTACACATGTGCACTGGGTCACACTTGAGTTGGGTTACTTACATATTCAGATGCTACAGAAGTTGTCATCTTGTGAGAAGACAGGAGTTGACATTACTAATGTCAGTACTGGGGGAAAAACTACAGAAAACAATGCTGTAGGACTTCTTGTATAATCTTAATTTGACAGCTTCGATTCGCTTGACTTACATAGACAAATACTGCACTTAACTTTTTACTTCTGATTTCTCCTTTAGAAGAAAGCTTTACCAGCTCTCTGCACTTGTGATGAAAGTTCTTTAGAGTAGCCTGTAAATTTGTTTTCAAAGCTCTAGTAATGTCAGCCAGTACTCCAGAAACATCTATTCACTCTGTTAAGTTCAACAGTCTTTGTAGTTGCACTTTTGCTCTAGACATTAATTGCAGTATGGTCACATTTGTTTCTTAGTCTCAAAGTGAAGATGTTGCTGGAGAGAAAACACAGGACTTTGATATCCTGGGAGGACCTGAGTCCCTTGCCTTAGTTTTCACTTAACTGGAAAAATACAAATGCATGACCCTGTTTTGCTTATACAGATGCTCTACTTGGCATGTAAACATTAGAGGGGGGAGGTGAGGGATGCTGAGGTATAAGATAGTAAATGCTCATAAAAATAGAAAAAAAATTGCAAGTTGCTGCTGGGGAAAAGTGTTTGTTGTGCAGCATTTGGGATTAAGCCCTTATGGAGGCTTTCACTCTTAAGGTGTAACTGCTGGCCTGCAATGAGTTGGCTACTAAGTTTAATTGCTTGGTCGTTACTTTGTCTGGCGCAGCATTTTTCTGACTTTGTGACTTTGCTACTGCAAAGAAAAGGGTTTACAAGTCAGATTTGCCAAGCTGCTGTGCCTTCCCCAGGCTTACCTTTAACCACATTTCTTCAATACAAAATGTTTTTTTTTTTTATTTACCGTACTTATTGTAATCAAGATGTGGTTTTAGGTAGGAGTGCCAAATTGCTACTGACCCTTCTAGTTTCCCCCACTCCCATTTCTTAGTCTTACTCTCCTGTTTTAAATTGTGGTAAACTTCTGGCAAAGACCATCTGCTTTCCACTTTTGTAAAGGTCCTAGTTTTTTTCATATGATGCTTCAAAGATGTGTCAAAGTGTAGTTTGAACTTGAGTCTTCACCTCTTGGAATATAAACCTCAATTTGATGGCCTTGGTGTTAGCAGAAGATACGCACAGTTTTGATTGGATTGTAGCATTGGCAGAATTGGTCAATGTCTGTCTTTTTTTCCTGTTGGTAAATGTCTTTCCTTTTCTCTAATGGTTTATGTTTAACAGTTGTAGCTGGAAAACAAGAGGTCCAGTCTGTAAAGACACCTGTTAGATCAGAATGGCATGTAGAATTTGTGCAATTAGCTTAACTCTTGGCCTGATGTAGAAGTTAGGACCAGTGTGGATGCATACAATCAGATTGTTTCTTAAAGAAATGTGGGTAAGAACAGTAATTTTGGAAATGTGGTAAGAGATGAAAAATCTGTAACGCTTAGATTGATGCTTAAAGGGAATATACTCCAAATTTTCTGACCAGTCTAGCAACCCAGTTATTTAAGTTCTAAGAATACTTGTCACTAAAAATGGGAGTACTTTCTGTTGCAAAGACACCAAACTCTTTCACTTTTGACCATTTCTATAGCTGATATAGGAAGGAGTATCTTCTAAAATTTTTGAGACCAACAGAGGCAACTGGTGAAATTGTTTGACTTTGGCCACGTTCTTTGAAAGTCTGTGTTGTTGACACTTTTGATTGTAATAAAAGGAAAAATCAGAACTGGACTGTACCTCTCTTTTATTTGGGTGTTTCACATCTGGTGGAATGACTTCCAGAAAGAGGAGGATTGTTCAGCTGAATATGATGCAAAAATTATGTTCCAGGTTCATGAAGGGCTCACTTCAGCACTGTGCTATAGGTAGCCATTTGACAAATGGCAGACTTAGTAAATGGTGAGACTTGCTTGTCTCCAGAGCAAGCCTGAAGTTGTGAAGCTGCCTTATGGAAGGTGATGATAGGTAATTAAATAAAGGCTATTTGCATTAGGGTTTTTTTGTGAGATTAGTGCTCTGCAAGTATTCTGAAAATGTCAGCTAGACATCCGAAATCTGCAGTTATTGCCAATCAGCAAATGTCATCAGTGTGCGTGATGCTGTATGAGACTACATTTCTGTTTCAGAAGCTTGTTTTCTTAAACAAGTCAGGTGATAGTTTAATGGTTTTTCATTCTTTCCTCGTTAAGGCCTTTCATGGTTCTCTGATGGACTTGCTTATTTCTGCAGAATTTATTGGAGGGATATTTATGTTTGTTGGGAGAAGTTCCTTTGATTTCTTGAGTAACTCATGAGCTCTATTTATAAGGGCGTGTTGTTTTGAGAGCAAGGTTGTATTCAACCACAACATAGTGTTTTCAAAAGCAATTGAATGCAGTTGACATTCAGTTGGGTACAGATTTCAATGTTGTTTGGATATTTTTAAATGTAGACATGATTCTTTGGGTCTCTTTAAATGATTGTGCATCTGTAAGGTGGGTCTACTTAAAAATTGGGTGTTATTTTTAATAGAAGACTTCGTTTTGCCTCACATTAGTGTGCACTCCTGAAGTTGTCATAATACAAATCTAAATCACTATGAGAAACATCTGAAACTAGGACTTCTTGGTACGAGGAAGTAACTTTGAAATAAGGTGCATCAGTGAAGTTGAGTAATTGTAGCTGTTGCAGACAGGAATGCTGCTGGGACTCAAATGTCTGAGGCGGAGGGCGCAGACTGTTACAACTCGGTTTGCAAGGTATTAAGAACATACAGGTTAATTTAAAGGCTTTTTAAGTGTCCCAAGTGCTACACATTGGCAGATTTGCATTAAAAGTAGTTAGTGTTTTTGAGGGGATGGACAGACTTAATTAGTTTCACTTACTGGGTTGTGATAGTAGTTATAAGCAAGCTCTGTAGGTAGGGCCTTGCAATCAGGGATTCTCTGTAGCTTGCAGCATGGGTCAGTTATTTGGGTGGCCCTTAATCAGACAGACAGTGACGATGTACTGAGCCTCTAGTCTTGAAGGACTCTCTACTGAGTAGGGATTGGGCCTGAAAGTGGTTTTTGGTTTTGTGTGCCAGTAAATTTTGGGATTTGCTTTAGTTACAGGATTCTGCTTAAGAGATAATATTTTTGGTTTTTTGTAATGACACAGGCTTAGTATTTTCTTTGTTTTGTCTTCTAATTTATAGTAGGTAACCCTCTTGCCTACTAACCAATGTTACTTGCTTGTAGGGCAGTAGCTTGGAGGATAAATGCTGTGGGCCCTGTAGTTGTCAAGTTCTGCTTTAGGGCAGTACTGTTTTTCCCTGATCCCATTCTCAACCCTGAATTAAGATGGGCTTTTGAATTCTTACTTGTTAAGAAATTAACCAGTTTTGGCAGTTCTTTTAATCGTATCCCATGTACGTATTTAATTTCAGAGGTCGCAGCAGTGGCAAAGGACCGCCTCAGCCTACGGTAAGTGTATGTTTTTTCCTCATTTTACCACTTGTAGATATGAGGAAACAACTTATGTACAGTGAACCCAAGTGTCAACGTAAGAATAGCAGATACTGGAATATTGTCTCAATTTTTTCCTTTGGATACCATGATGAATATTTTAGACTGAGATACGCCTTTCTAAAGATGTATCATCTTGCATTCATTTAAGTCTCCTGGGAGCATGAAGGGGGGAAGGCTTAAACTTTTGACTACACTAATCTAAATCTGCATTTTCTTGCAATTACAGTTGTAGATACAGATAACATTTAACTTAAGGCAATGCTTTTGAATTAGTTCCTATCTGAAGATTCTAACATTGGCTTCTCCCTTAAACAGATGACAGTAGGACAGCATTTAGTTAAATAAAAATAACAGTTTTGTTTAGATTTACTATAAAATAGCTAACCCAGTATTATCAGTAGCCCAAATGTGTAGCTTTAGTTATTGTCGAGGCTATATATTGTTGAAGCATAGGTGCGGCTTGACTTGTAGAACATAATTTTATCAAAGCTAAAGATGTGGATCTTGATTTAAAGAGTGGATCTTTGAACTGCACTAATCAAATATTTGCTAATTTGTTATTGGCCTGGTTTTCAAGGATGACTAATTTTGGGGAATGGGGCAGAAGTAGGAAGGTTTAAGAGGGCTACAGTTTACTTACATAAATGTTTACTGAAGGTATCAAGACTCTTCCTTAAAAATAAAGAAGCTTTGAGTAAGAGTGGTGAAAAAGGTCATATGCAAACACTAAACATCACAAAGGCGTTGGTCTTTATGTCCTCCGTACTGACTGTTGAGCATAGGAGCGTCCTTAAACATGTCTTTTCAGACCAGGAAGGTGGGTAACATGCAGGAGTAAGTGGATGAAGTAGCTGACAGTTTAAAAGATATGTTGTCAGTTAAAAAGCTGAAAATATGGTGAGGTCCTTGCATGTTTCAGCATCTCTTGTTTCACAAGCATGAAGTTGACAAGGAGAGATACTAGATGTTGCAACAAAACCCAGACATCCTCGCCACTTCATGTATGCTTATGCGAGTGTGTCATCTAGCAACTTGGGTGATACTTGGTCAGCTTTCCTAGTGTAGGATCTCAGGTTCTGATGCTGCAGTGAATTACTTTTGACTAATTATATGATGGGTTTTGAAGCTCTTTGGCACTCCACGATTTGGTGACTTTAGCTGCTGTTAATGCATGTAATCAGGTCTGTTAGATGCAAAGATGTAGTTCATCAGGCCCTGAAAGCAGCTTTTTACTTCTACAGCAGTTGAAGTACCTTATCCTGTTGATGGCTATTAAACCAGAGGGGGATGTTAGCAGGGCTTTTTCAGTTAGGAGTTTGTGCATACGAGCTTCACCCAGTCCACAAGAGAATTTCCTTATTGAGTGACATTAGGGGCACTCTGTAATGTTTATTTGTTTGGAAGGGTGTTCAGATCTTTAATTGATCAGAGAAAGGGGTAAGGGTCCTCTGGAAATCTCATGTGACCTAAGTTCTATGTATATTGACTGAGACAGGTTTGGACCAATGTTTCTAGGAACTAGTATGTACTGGTGAAAGCCTGCGTTATTTTTGGTGCACTGGCTTTTTGAATTGTTACAAGTGTTTCTCCTGTATCTTGACAACATCTTTTCTATTTTTCAGATTTCTTTCGATGGCATCTATGCAAACATGAGAATGGTTCACATACTTACATCAGTTGTTGTAAGTCTTCATATTTGGAAGGGGGGTAAATGGTTTCTATAGCGACACAGAATTGTTAACTAGTCCACTAACTGTAATATAGTGGAGTGAATATGAAACTTTAACAGTAGGCACCTTTTGCCAAGATTGAACTTCAAAGATTCACAGTAATAGCTATTCTGTATTTTTGGCTTGGAAAGGTTCAAATACAATTTGCAGAGGTATAGCAAATTTCTAAGGTGCACTGGTCATATTTTGAATTTTCTGTCTTTAGAGAGTTTATGGATAAATAAAATGAGTCTGTGTGCAGGGAATGGAAGCCTTTGTCCCCAGATTTTAAGGGAAGTCCTGACATGCCAAAATTAAGTAAGGAGGACTGTCCCACATCTGCCTGAGTCCAGGATAAGCCTTCATCCTTATTTATACCCACACGTATGCACCAATTCTGGTTTTGCACAAAAACTTGTTTGTGTGCATTAACTGGTCAAGAGTCTTGTAAGTACCAAATATGCTTCTGTGAGTATCTTTAAATCCCTTCAGAACAAATGTTGGTACACAACCAGCTGTTTGCATCTGCAGAACAGTGGCATATTTATAAATGGGCAAATGTTGAATGAGTAGATTTGACTAAAAACTGAGCTGTATTTTTACACATTGTGCTTACATAAAAAATACATCTTTGAGAAAGTGATTCAAATGTCATTTGTCAGGCTGGTAGAAAGCTGTATTTTCATTTTTCTTGCACTCTAGGGATCCAAATGTGAAGTACAGGTGAAAAATGGTGGTATATATGAAGGAGTTTTTAAAACCTACAGTCCTAAGGTAATTTTTTTCATTTTGACTCTTCCCTATTTTAAAAGATCCTAATACTGAATAATCAATGTTTGATTAAACTTTGAATATTTATTATGAGTTATTTTGACTATTCACGTCTAGGTCTACACAAGCAGATTCATTTTTGCAAACTATTGTAGGTATCTGGTTTTTGCAAGTATGTGAAGTTATCGAGTAGCTTATTGTGCATTAAGTTAGTGTTTTCTTTTTATGTCTCTAATAGTGTGATTTAGTGCTTGATGCTGCTCATCGGAAGACTGCAGAATCCAGTTTGGGGCCAAAACGTGAAGACATACTAGAGAGTATCTTGTTCAAGTCTTCAGATTTTGTTATGGTGCATTTTAAGGATATGGATACCAATTATGCGAGAAGAGGTATACTTGTTTTTAAAGTTGTCTGTATCTTAAGATCTTAAGTCAAGATTTTTCAAAGTAGATGCTTTAGGATCCAAAAACTAAAGTTCACATTTAAGACTCTTAATTCTTAATGGGTGCAGAACAGCCAAATATCCCATTAACATCAATGGAAAGAGCAGATGCTCAGCACCTCCTGAAATCAGAAATTGACCAAAATTTTTAAAATGGGTTGCAGAACCTTTGTGAGGGCTCTCTGCTTTGAGTGGCTTTTTTGGTGTCTGGAAAGCAAATCCTTAGTGGTGTTACAAAATATTTTACAGATTTTGTGGGAGGTTGGGTTGTTTTTTTTTTTTGTAAATGTCTTTCTAAACTAGTCTGTTAAATGTTATATGAGAATCCGTGAATACACAAGTGCTTTATCAAAAGATTATTGTTCAGGGTTGATGTATATATAAAGTCTTCAGTTAGTTAAATAACTTCTGTCTCTAAACATGCATTCATATAAATATTCTTAAAATACTACTGTAAACAGAGCTAAAAATTCTTCAGGAAGATCCACTATTTGTGTTAATTTCTGCTTTACTACTTGTAGATCTATTGTTAAGGTTCCCCAAAATACAGAAGAATCTAGTGAGGTGGCAGGCAAGTGGTCTTAAAATCTTGGAAGACATGGCTTGAAACTGTCAAAATTAAATGATTTTACAGGCAGTCAGGCAGTCCTCATACTTTTTCTTTTAATGTCTGACCTCCAAGACCCTAATTATTTTTCTGGAACCTAAGAGGCTCATAAGTCAGACAGCTCTAGTTCCTTTGCAGATTTTTTTTTTTTTTTTGGGCAGCAAGTCTCAAGGGGTTTTATGCTTATGTTCCTGATTTGCTGGCCTAAGGAATAAAAGCAAATACATAGCTTTCTGTGCCATGGAGTGAAATTGCGTATGTGTACATTTTCAGGTTGAGCAACACTGTTACTGGGAGCTAAGTGGTTATTGTTACACACATGCTTTATTCCCATGTAGCAGTGACTTAGAGGTGGGTAGGGACTGGTGGACGTTTAATGAGATCTTTGCCTTTTCACCTTGTGTTCGTACATGCGTATGTTCTTGCTGATTTAAAGCTGAAGAATGAGAGGCTTGTTGTTTGAAGGAATTTGCTTTTCCCAGAAGAAGATGCATAATGTCAGAGCAAATGTAGCATTGAAATGCAGATAAGTTTCAGGTTCTGGATGGGACTTCGAATTTAAATTACACAAGAGCTATTTTATAATGGGTGTGCTACGAACATCACTTTAATGTAAATGCAAACTGGGCTCTCCATTACCCAATCTTCACAGATTTTGAGCAGATGAAGAATATACTACTACTTCTAGGAATAATTACTCAGTAGAAGTTTTCTAGAAGAAAATGACTGCTTCAGGTTGAACAGTCACTCAGTTCACTTTATTAGGTGGAATGTCTTTGAATCTAAATCTCATAAGTAGCTGGAGAGGAGAGCTGAAATAAAGCTGTAGAGACTTGGAGCAAGATAAACTGGAAGGCTGCAAAACTCAATAACCTGTAGTGGGTAAATTAATATGCTTTCCATTTTGTCTCAAAAATGTATTATCTTGAAATGATACTTGAAAGTGTAAGTCAGTCTCTGATCATACCTGTGAATTAGAGCAATGAAGGGCTTTCTGCTTCTTGGGAAATTAAATAAGCAAGGATTCAAAAGAATGGAAGTGTATGAACATGCATGCAGGAACTGCTGGCCTTTTGTTCTTACAAATAAACCCAAATCTTCATGGTACTGAGTCAGATAAGCCTGTGTGACTCAGTAAAAACTGAGTCTGAACTCCTAGGTGAGGAGACGGTGTTCCTTGCCGCGTTTGTATTGGGAATGGTTACTGTCTGGTGCCCAGAGAAGTTTGACAGTGTTGCAGTTATCCAGGAACAAATTTTTAAATTGCTTAGCCCTCAATGTTTTTTGGCTTTCACAGACAAGTTAGTAGACAGTTTGGACATATTTGGTTGGAAAGGCAGCATGCTCTCCATTTTTTAAAAATGTAGTCAAAACAAAAGGGCACTTCCCGAGCACTCTGTTGCCATAGGAGAGGCGTACCTAGAGTAGGGTTTGTTTGGGTCTGTGTATGTATTTTCTACCACTTAGGAGACTACTAGACTTTGAGGAGGCCTTGAGGTAAACTTAATTTCTGCAAAAGGTACTGTTTTGGAAATTTTAGTGCATCCTGGTTTCCTGGTTCAGTATAAGTATCTAGAGTTCTGTGGATTTTTATTTTGGCATTTGCTTCTCTGCTGAGCTGGAGGAGTGTGGACAAATGGTGCTCTTGACTGTGGGTCTTGATCTTCTGACTTAGCCTCAGACTTGAATAGCAGAGATGTTAGCTGCATTGTCTGCCTGTTTGACCAAGTCAGACAGAAGAGACTGGAAGAGTACTGGGAAAGAGCAGCAGGTGGGGAGAAAGGGATAGGGATAGATTTTCCTTTCAGAAGAGTGGAAAATACAGTTGTGTCTGAAAGAACCATCTGAAATAGTCTGCCAAGCACCTTTCATTGCTATCGTACTTGTGCGGCTTCAGAACAGTGAGCTGATAATTCGTCCTGAAGCTACATCAGTAGTGCAAGTGCAAGGGAGGTAATGGCACTATAGGCTTGGGGTGGGTGAAACCACCCTGTTTGGAAGCAGCAGTCTTAGATTTCCTTCTGCCAGGCATGACATTGCACCTTTAGATGCACCAGTAGAGAAAGTGTGGTGCCTGCCCAGATTGTAGAAATTGGAAGGCTTGGGAGAAAAAAATAGTAGGTCTGCGTAGATAGGGACGTTGTAACAGTTTGTGTTTAAAAAATAAATCTGTCCCTGCTTCCTGGGGCCTTATTTGCAACTCCGTCAGTCTGCATAGACCTTTGTGCTCGTGTAGATTGCTGTTAGGCTTCAGAAGGAAGGGAAAGGAATCACCTGAGGGTGTCTCACGGTGGAATTGGGGCTTTCTGCAGTACAGGCAGGCTGATGAATGAAACATGCATTGGAAATCTCAGGTGAAATTGTATTCTATCCATCACCCCCCTTTCAGACTATTCTGTCTTCATTTAAAGAGGGACAGATGCTGTCTTCTGCATGTGGCAGTGGAAATTGACTGCTAAAAATCCACTCTAATGTGCAAGTTGAAATCCTTGGCTGTATGTCTGCTTCACCTTCTGAGGCAAAGGTGAAGTGCCTAGATCTCGTAGTTGCTAGATTACATGGGCTGCATGATTGAAATAGGAGGGTTTATTTCTCCTGTGTTCTACAGAACAAGCTTCTAGCAGTGTTTCCTGTAGTCTTAAACACTGATCAGTCGACAGTGCTGGTTTGCATATGATTCAAATTTGAGTAAGGCTTCAGAGTTGTCTTCTTGGCTTCTCTTTAAAGACAAGACAATTCAAGATCATAACTACTGTTAAAGTAAAAGGCTTCTACAATGTTTTTATTGTTTTTTTGGCACCCTTACTGCATTCTGAGAAAAATATTACAAATCCAATGAAAAAAGGCTGAAGAGAATTGGCTATTTAAGTTTTTCCTTGAATTAGCACTGAAAATGGCATCCTTCCAGAGAAAGTGTTGCAAGGGGAATAGCAGTAGGCATATTATGAACAAAGGAAGGAAATGTTGGCTCTGGAAAGCTGGTGGTAACTGGTTTTAATGTTTCAAATCAGTAGTAAGTAGTTACAAAACAAATGAGAGTTTACTGTTGAAACCTTTAAGATGAAACCTCAGTTTACTTTGGGCCATGCTAAACCTGATCAAAGCTTGGAGTGTGCAGCATGAACACCTTTGGCACATAATGCCGATTGGTTTAATAGCATCTGAACTGCAGAGTTGCACTTAATTGCGTATTTGTGCTTTCCACCATTAGTAGCTCAAAACATGTTTGCGAAAACAAGCATGTTAAACACTGAAATTAATTAAACCCGGACTCTTAATTGCTCTATTCTGGCAATTTTTTCTTTTAACTCATTTAATAGCACATACTTGAAGAATTTGCCCAAGCTGAGTTTTTCTCAGAATGTGTATATTTGCCTTTACTTATTGTGAATTTCTGTCACACAGAATTGTCCTTGGGATTTTTTTTTTTCCAGTTAGCAGGCTTTAAAACAAGAAGTGAGGTCTTTGATATCAAACTTCTTTGCTTAGGAGATGTCACATTAAGCAGGTACAGAGGTGGCAGGGGCTAATTGAGTGTTATAGCTCAAGCTCTTTGTTTGACCAGTTTTCATTTGATCTTAAACTTGGGTTTTACCATGTAGAAGAGGAATTGATTAAAAAATTTGGCCATGTCAAGGTGTCATGTGAATTGCTCATTCAACGGCTCAGAGATATGAGGCACCAGATAAGGGGGAGGCTGAGCTTGTGCAGTCAGTATCTTGTCTGTTATTTCTCTGCCAGTCAGCACTTGTACCAGCAGTTCATGTTTTAGCCTCTACTTTGCTAATAATCTTAAGAGCAATATTTTTGTTTTGGAAACAATTATTTGTAGAATTTATTTTTTACATATGTTCTCAATTTTGTTGCTCATTAATTTTGGTAAAGTCTTGTTTGACTAGCCGCATTTTTAATCTGTGTCCCATGTGCTTGCCTAGCTGTTTGTTCCAGGAAAACAGTGATCTGTGCCTTGCGGTACTGTTCTGCTACATTTAAACTTTGCCTGGATGCTCCTGAGACCATATTGTCTGACTAGAAGTCTGCCTTTGTAGCTTGGATTTCTCCTAACTCTGGAGTTTCTTTGAGTTGTAGAGGTTAAGCTGATGTTGCAGTCTCACTTGTGACTTTCATTCTAAAGTGAGGGAGAAATGAAGAGCAGTGAAGCTTCCTGTGCCCCATGATATCCTGGATTCTACTGGGAAATTTAGCATTGACTGTACACATCTTACTCGGATCTGTAGCATTTGTTAGATGGTGGAGTTTTTGTTTTGACTTGGGCTTTTTTTTCCCCCAGTTCATGTCTATCATTATAATTTTTAACAGCACTCTGCTGAATGTTTATGTGGCTTTTTAAATAAGAAAATTAGTGGGTTGAGTAGATGAGCCTTGTTAAGCGAGTATTTTATTCACAGTATCCAAAATGGCACAGTTGTGTATGGAGTTTGTCTGAAGTAATTTAATAGAAGTTAAGGAAATATGCTTCTGAAATACAGAAGATTACCTCCATCAGGTGCTGTCATCAGTCCTCCTAACTCTTATTTATCTAATCTCATTGGAGAAGAGTTCCCTCTACTCCCAGTGAAGTAATGTAGAAGCAAATTTCACAGTTTCCTAAGTGACGTAAGCAGCCTCCAACTTGCATTTGGTGTAGAATGTCCAGTCTGAGAGGATCAAACATGAAACACTGAATTAATGATGTTCGGCACAGAAGCAGCACTGCTCTCTCTGGGTTATGGCAGTGTTAGCTATGGGGTATTGATAAGGTAAACACAGAGTTTCCAAATACAAGTGCCTTACTTTTGCCTCCCTGTTAAATGTGCTCTTTAGTTACTACTTAGCTGTGGATTGAGGCAGTACTGTGTTACTATGTAGTTTCAGATGACATTTAAACATATCTTCTGTTGTAGTATATTTTAAAAGCTGTTTGGTTGAATGGAAACTGAGATGTTTTCTTTCAAGTTGGTATACCTTAGAAATCTGTAGGCCACATGGAGGGGTTTTTTTTTTGAAGCAAAATGGGGAAGTACATGGGGCTGTTAATAGGTGGGAACATTGCTGAGGTTTTACTGTGGAAATGATCTGTGCAAGGTGGGAGATGTATAATTGGTCTGAGTATGTCTGTGAGAGGGACTGAAAGAGTTTAGCTTTGCCTGAATTCAGCCATATAATGTGAAAAAATCCACCTGTATTTATATCTGATGTCTTCCAATTTTTTCTCTCTCCGTATCTGTTGTAGTTCCTTCAGAAACAGGTAACTTTTTTGGCAGTCACTCTATGTCTCTGCATCTTGCCTTTCATAATGCTTTTGTTACCATAATATGTAACAGGAACGTAATATCTTTGCTCGCACATTTATGGCACTATAAAACATGCATGCGTAACTTCACAGAATCATATAGAGTATCTTGCAGTTAGTTGGTGACTTCTGTTTTCACCCTTGATTTTTACCTATTCTGAACAGTTGAAAATGCAACGATTGAAATTTTGCATCAGTGCATAGGTAGTACAACGATACAATGACACCCTTTCAGAACAGTTTATAAGTAACCCCAGAATGTGCCTGCTAAAGGCATTGCATTTAGTGACGCGCTAAAATACGATCTCACTTCAAAGTGTTAACCTCCAGCTGCGTAGGTACTGTCACAGCTTTGGTTGGCAGACTGTGACATCTCACAAGGTGATTGATGCAGGTTTTTGCAATTTCACATGAGCCCTAACAGTGGTGTGCCTTGTTAGGTGTCTCTCTTTCATTTGGCTTTCTTTTCTTATTTTACTGATTCTTTTGTATTTGAAATGAATGTTTAGCTAATAAACTCTTATTTTTCATACATCTTCTATAACGTTTCATAAGCTTATTAACAATGCTTAATCGCTTACCCATAGTTCCTTTGGTGTTTGTGTATGAGTTGAGCGAGCATTTCATGAGATAGTGCTGAATGTTATTAGACTAAACACAGTTAACTTTTATGACAGATCATACCAATATATGTGCAGAACTTCACTGTGAAATTGGGTAAAACAGGAATAATAAGCTATGTTAGCAGTCTCTCTTTAAAAAATCTTCAGTGATTGTTTAAAAACTGTAGCATCAGTGGCCAACTTCATATGTTGTGAATTCTTTTCATGATGGCTTTAAAGTTCGTTTTTCTTGGTAAGATTTCAGATCTTGCCAAAAGTTAATTTAAGCCACATTCTTCAATATCTGGCACTGCCTGGTGGTTTGATCTCATCTTTTCTAAAGGTCTAAAATGTTTGCTCCTTATTTTATCAGTAGAGTGATAATAGGAAATTCTAGGTTGAAGGCTTATTTATTTTAGGCTTATTTATTTATTTATAAGCTTAAAACAAGCTTACTTTATTTTTTAAAGTTCCTTCTGTTTAAGTATGGTAACTCAGATCTAGTTGCTTACAAATATAAAAGCTTGGCTTCCTTGATGAATGGCTTTGTACTTTTTTTTTTTTACAGCACTTTAATATTCTAGTATTATTCGTTCTTAAGTCTGGCTTGAAACCTGAACAAGTGAAAATAAAAGCTCATGTTCTTTATTGATTTCATACACATTTTTATAATTTTTATAAACAATAGCAGACCCTTACTGCTTATTTATTTTCATATGTTGTTGAGAACAAGAGGTAGACAGTTTCTGAATCTTGCTGTGTGATGTGGGTAAGCTGCTGCTTGAAAAAGCTTTTACAGGAAAGAAGACACCTCCGTTCATGTCAGTGAACGGGTGCACCAACCTAATGGATAATTGAGTTACACTGCAAAGGGAGTAAAAGTGTGTGCATGCGTGCTGGTGTGTTGAGGAATTGTGGAAATTGAAGAAACTCAGGTATTTGAAGGGAAACTTGTATTTTGCCCATTTCGGAAATGGGTTTGGGTTGCATTCATGCTTTTTTTTGATATTTGCATAATGTTAGTATGCATTTGTGTGGGCTGTTTGGAAAAGCATATTGTACAAGTCTTGGGTTTTTTAGAGGAGTGGGGAGCCTCAGGTAGTCCCTGTCCCACCCTGTCCTGCCCCCCCCAACCATACATGTAGCTTGTGTAAAATATTTTGAAATAACTGAAAGTAATTACTGCTATTCTTTGATATATTAGAAGTTAGTCTGTACTTTCATAGTTACTCTATGAAGTAGGTACCTTTCTACTGTAATCCTGTTGAGTGCAGCAACTACATGAGAAGCTGAATGATATTTAATGTGCCTGCAATTCAGCTATATTTGGTTGTTCCTCAGATAAACTAGTGTGTACATCTTCCCGTACTTAACCAAACTGATTTCACCCCCATCCCTCCCCACTCCATTGTAGATGCTTTTACTGATTCAGCCATCAGTGCTAAAGTAAATGGTGAACACAAGGAAAAGGATCTTGAACCATGGGATGGAGGAGAGACCACCGCTACTGAGGAGCTTGAGGCATTGGAGACAGATGTTGTAAGTAATGCTTTTTTATCATCTATGACAGTCTGTAGAAAATAAGCTATTCCTCTGGACATGCCTTGGAACAATTCCTTAATTTTAATCTAGTAATGAACTTCTGACTAAAATTGCTGGCCTACATTGTATAGATGTATGTTCAGTCTTTGCTAGCAGCTGCCACAGTACTTTTTTACAATTTGAATAAGAATAGCTGGATTTCAAATGCCACTTTTGGCAAATATTGACAAATGGCAGCTGCTGTGGTAAGGGACATGTTTGACTCATGGACTGGCTGAAAGAGGAGCTTTTATTAAGGACTCCAAATTCAGCAATACACTGAAGTGATTTATGTTTAATCAGAGCATTCCTGTCTGACTATCATTGCATTTGGAAATTATGGCGAAATTGTGCTTAGCTAACTGTCTCTGAGCTAAGATGAAGGAAATTGATGGAAGTCTGACCCATGACTTAATAAGCACAGATACAATCTCAGTAGATTATGGATCGTTAGATGAAAAGTGTGGTCTCAAATGACGTTTCTTTATATATCATAGCAGTCAGCTTTTACTCAATCATGCATTCTTTTTAGTAAGGTATTCAGACTGCAGTATGTTAAAGAAAGAGGATAATGTTACTGATTAGAGGAGAACCTCGTCATGTTGCTGTGGAGCATATTAATTTTGGATAGAACAGTTATCCTGTCAATTTTAGTGTACATATTGTACAGCTGAGATTTATTAGAATACTTAATACTGTCAGTGCTTTTATAAAACATTCAAAACATTTATCGGTGTGCTTGAGTGCTGTAATAGCAATTTTACTAAAGTGGGGAAGTTGTGCAGATCAACAGGGTCTTCTGCTTGTGGTGTATCTCTCAGATAATTGCATTAGTAGTGCATTTGAAAAGTTTCAGCACTTGCCACAGCAAGGGACACTTCTAATGTTCAGAAGTGTCAATTTGCACTTTTTGGAAAAGGCATTCATGTATGTATTTCTTGCTAGCTAGTAATCTTCTAGTACAGAGTGGGCATGGTACTTAAAAACCTCATAAAAACAATTCAAATACACACAACAAACAAAAAACTGGCTTTTGAAGGTAAAATCTATGCATCTGATGAACAAACTTCCCTGAAATAAGTTGTGGCTTTAGTAACCTTGTTATCTGGACAGTAAATTCATAGGCCCAGGAAAAAGGGCAAAAGGTTTAACTTCTGCCATCAGCCCTTAATTTTAAGGGAATGTGTTTCCAGTGTCATTTTGAAAAACGAGCGTCATTTTCTTCTAGTCTAATGGATGGGATCCCAATGACATGTTTCGTTACAATGAAGAAAATTATGGTGTAGTATCAACTTATGACAGCAGTTTATCTTCTTATACGTAAGTTCCAAAATATTTTGTTACTAGATTTGTCTTTAATGTTCTCCCTGTTTTGACAGACTTTATATTCTGAAGATAATTTTACATACTTTCTGAAGTTGTGGAATCGAATAACTGAAAAAGCAATGAATGAATAGTGCTTAAGAAACCTTGCCAGTGTTCTGTGAATAGTTAGATGTAGTAATCATTATATATTCCCTTAAATGGGCACAGTTCATTCCCATTGCAACATTTTCTGAATTCAGGCATGCAATAATGCTATTCCTTACAAAAACTTTTATGAATAGGGTGGAAAATACCAAATTGTGAAACTGTCTTTACGTAGCTGCTATACCTATAGTTTGTGTTTTAACCTAGCAGAACAGTTTGACTAAATCCTAATTTTATTGAGGCAATTGATCTGGTAGATATTGGAATGTTGAAATGTTGCTGATAACTAAGGGGGGGTTGTGTGCTGTGAATGACTTATATAGCAGACTTGTCCAGCTCTAAACTAAAGTTTTAGTTACAATATAGTATCAACTTGAATATAGAAGTAGTATAAAGCCTGCTCTGGCTACTTTGGCAATGTGGACCTGTTCCCAATAGTCTGCAGCTATAATGTTAACTGCAACTGCAAAACAAATCAATTGCAGATGTTCAACAGCCATTGTGAAATGTCTTTAATATTTTCCCACTCTTTTAACCCCCAAAGTGTAAGCTTATTTTTGAATGTAAAGGAATTGCAGTGAGTATTTTGATTTTTGTGTATAGAATTGGAGCGCTTGTCTCTGGTTCAACAACTGGAGCACAGGTCTCTGGTTCAACAATTTTATTTTTACTATTTTGTTAAAATAGACCTGTAACATGGTGATAATCAAAGTGTCTTAATCGGCTTATATTTGAATCCTGGGGAAGCTGTTCTTTCGTATACTTCACTGCTCCATGTACTTTTTGTACTTTTGAACTTTAGTCTTCCATCTTTCTGCTTTATGGATATTAATGGAAACAGATTAAAAACATGAAGGTGGCTTTAAATTGCCAGAGACAAATTCTGTTGTTTCCTAGTCAAGCAACATGCTTTGCATATCAGTCTGCTAAACTGGGAAACTTTTCCTGATTCTCCAAGTATGTGATGAGCAGCAGTGTAGCTAAATGCTTGTATGTGCAACTGAAGGATTGTAAAGGATTTATTGTCTGATTGTTTTCTCTCCCTAGAGCTAAGCGTTAGCAGGTATAATTTGTCAAACTGCATAAAGGTACAAGTTTGTGTTCTAGCAAGTGTACTGCATTAGTATGTTGATCAGCTGCTGTACATGCTTCTCTCATCACTGGGGTTCTGAACAATGTCATCTTGCCCATCCCCTTTGTTTCATCTTTAATGGTCTTTTCCCTGTTAGAAAATGTAAAATCATTCTTTTGCTTGTTTAGGTTGCCATCAGTGCTACTGCATACATACCTTCATTTTTTTCAGTCACTTTAAATAAATGAGGATGTATTGGGTGTTCTCCTTTCTTGTGTGTATACTTAAAATAGGGTAAGCGAGGCCCATGACTTCAGGTTTGTATGCATTGTGTTCATGCATATCTTATTTGAGCCAAAGCTTTATGCTGAAGGGTAAGGTTTTTATTTAATATTCTTGCAGTTAACCATTGATAAGGCCAGTAGATGTCTCGATTGGCCAAAAATGTGTGTATGGGGAAAAATTTGTGATGCAGTAGCTGAGTGCTAGCTTGGAATTTGGCAAAAGCCACTTGTTTTCCTAGTTCTGCCACCAACGCTTGAGTAATCTTGCATATATTATTTCATACTTGGCTTGTATCTCCACCTACTTTCTTTGTTCTTCTTTTTTATATTATTCAAAATATGTGCAGTAGTGATTATATAACACCCAGCATGGTGTGGTCCAAGCCTTAACTGTGTTCTGTATTTTTATGTAGTTTATTCTGAAGTAAGGTTGGATGAAACAACTTTTGGAACTCAAAATTAGAATCGGGGACAAAGCACAAAGTTGTTTTATAAAACCTGATACTTTTAACAAAAATTAGAACAGGTGAAAACCCAAACCATGAGTGGACAGAAGGAAGTGCCAGGTATGATGTCCATCTCTAGTTATCTCTTCCAGTATTTCATTGCTCATCTACTGAATTCTTACTTGGTGGCTTTCCTAAGGGAGCTGCATATGGGTTTTGCAATATGCTATTACCTAATACAGATACAAGGAATGAATGGTTTTCAGATCCTAGGACATGGCAAATGAGTCATGGGTTTCTGGTCCCATGCTCTAATGTATTGCATTCATCTTTTCTGCAGTTATTCATAACAGGAAGAGCTGAAATTCTATGGCTGGAATTATCAAAGGATTAAGCATGTAACTCTTGAATTTCAGTAGGATTGGGGACTCTTGTGTCTGTTGGGAATGTGTAAATAGCTAAAGAGATTAAAATTTGGTCTCTTATGGTAGGTTCCTATCTAAACAACAGACTAAGGCTTTTTATTACTAATGTGCTCAACCATGTCAAAAGTTGGAGCCTTTACATAGCTTTAGGGACTAGGGATTTTGCAAGTCATATGGAAAAAGCTCTGCACCCTGACCTCGGCTCTCTAGGCAGGTAAATGACACAGAATTTGCACATAATATCAAACCAGTCCAGGAATACAGACATACTTATATTAAAAAAGACAGCAAGTCTGCTGGCTTAAAAGCAAGGTTTTTTTACTCTGACTTGGTTAGAATTAATGCTGTGTAATTTTTGTAGCTCCTTTGTGCTTTTGAATGCATTTCAGAGATTCTTTTCCTTTCCATTGTCTTTTAGGGTGCCATTAGAAAGAGATAATTCAGAGGAGTTTTTAAAACGGGAAGCCAGAGCAACTCAATTAGCAGAGGAAATTGAATCAAGTGCCCAATACAAAGCTCGGGTTGCCTTGGAAAATGATGAAAGAACAGAAGAAGAAAAATATACTGCTGTTCAGAGAAATGCTAATGAACGAGAAGGACATAGTGTCAACACTAGGTACTTGCACGCTATAAATAGTATTTTTATTTAAATGATGTACATATTTTGGTACAGTTGCAATTTACTCATTGAAACTGTGCTTTTTCAGCAGGGCTGATTAGGTTAGGAACGTTGTGTAAACAATCGTGCTGGTTTTGGCACTCATGCTAACTTGTACACCTCTGCCTGGCCCTCTGTATTATCTCTGTAGTGAAACAGACTTCCCCATTCTGATATGTCACTGTGGTGAAATCATACCAAATTACAGGAAAGGGCAGTGGTTTTGGTATGTCATGGAGAATTTCAGGCATTAGTACTAAATCATTCAGTGTCTGTGGGCACATAGAAAGTGGACTGTGTGGTCAGTATCAAAAGCCAATTCATGAGGTGAATGTTAGGTCAACATCTGATAGTATTTAGAATTTTCCTTTAGCTTGATTTGAGAAAGATAGAAAATATCAGCAGAGTACTTGATCAGGTACTTTTCATTGTCTTTCAGTTCTGTCTTAACACTGATAGAAATTTGCTGTGTTTCAGAGAAAATAAATACATTCCACCTGGACAGAGGAATAGAGATGTCCTGTCCTGGGGAAGTGGAAGACAAAACTCACCAAGGATGGGCCAGTCTGGATCAGGCCCACCAATTTCAAGGTCTGGATCCCATACTTCAGAATTCAGTCCTAACTCTGGAGCAGATCAAAGAGTAGTTAACGGAGGCAAGTATCTGAAGTCTAAATGAATGTGCCTTATAAAATTGCAGTCAATTATCTAATTATGTTGAAACTGTGTATGCTATGGTCTTAGGATATGTATTTTGTAAGTTAGGTTAGCATTCATCATTTAACACAGAGGTGGTGATTTTGATTTGGGTTTAACTTACTCATAATGAAACATGCGTTTGACTGCACTGTATGTAGCTTTGTGGAGCAGAAATGTCACTTGTTTTCCTTCTCAAACACCTTTGTCTTAGATGATGGTGCAGTATGTGGTTTTAAAGATTAAAAATTGCTTTATGTATTGCTACTGCTAAGCTCTGTGTGGAGGAGTAGCAATGCTGACACCTAGTGAAAGGGAGGTGGCAGCCGAGGAAGTGTCACTCTTCAATTCAGTTTCCCATAAAAAAGAATAAAGCAACTAGCTGACTTCACGATGATGGCGGGGGGCAGGGGGCGAGAAATCATTGTTGGGAAAGTAGGAGAAGTGTTAGGGGAAAAGGAATCAAAAGCCTTCTCTCTAAATAGCTATTTGAGTATTTTCTGCTGTACACATGGGTAATATTTTATAAACAGACATCACTGGGCACTGTATAGCAGGAATTCGTGTTTCATAAGCCAAACACCATTTTTTGAGATGGATTTCAGCAGTAGCCTATCCTTGAGGCATTATTTTTATAAGTTAAAAATGCTATTACGTGAGGTTGCTGTGAATAAATGAAAAATACATAATACTCAAGTGCCTCTATCTGGAGAGGAAGTCTGAGAAACATCTAAAGGTAAGTGAGACTTCCTTTTCAAATACAGAGTCAGCTGTATAAAGGATGTACAACTGAGTCTTGCCCAAACAATGCTAACCTTGAAGTTTGTTTGTAGTATTTGTGGTTTCTGTCATCCTATTACTCTGCTGAATGAACTTGATATACGTAAAATATTCAGAATGGCTTGTGAATTCAATTTCTTTGTTTTGGAAACAATGAACCCTATATCCTAGATTTAAATACTACATTAATACTTCAGATAACTGATAAAGGCATAAATGTCAGGATTCAGACACTGAACACCGCTGTTTTTTGTAAAGATACAGTTCCTAGAATTGATATTGCTCATCATTTGGTTTGAAAATAGCAGTTTGTATAGTCAATACTATATGTGAACCACTGTTTGAGAACCTCTGGTAGCTATTTAAGGACCTTGTCAAGAGTGATGCGTACTGTAGAACATATATATGATAGGCTAACAGATCAAACTTTACTGTCTATTCCTTAGTAGTATTTGTAGATCCTAATTAACCCTTTGGGGAGTTTGTGACATTCAGATGTTAAATTTGACCTGAAGTGGAGGAAATAACCTTGCAGAGGCTATTTTATTGGTTGCAGAAATAAACTAATCTATCCCCAAAGGGTTAAACATGAAAAATCATTTTGTCATATTTTACTTTTTTTTTTCTGTTGACCTTTTTCCCCATAATTTTTCTTTAGTTTTTATACTTTCCTTCATATCATTTGTTCTGTCAGGTGTTCCCTGGCCATCGCCTTGCCCATCTCCTTCCTCTCGCCCACCTTCTCGCTACCAGTCAGGTCCCAACTCTCTTCCACCTCGGGCAGCCACCCCTACACGGCCGCCCTCCAGGCCCCCCTCGCGGCCCTCCAGGCCCCCGTCTCACCCCTCTGCTCATGGTTCTCCAGCTCCTGTCTCTACTATGCCTAAACGCATGTCTTCAGAAGGTACAATACCACGATTTGTTCATGTTTTTGTTTGTCTTTGTTTAACTCCTTTGTGAGTTTAATTACAAAATTGTTTTTCCTCTTCATTACTTAACCTATAATTTGTGTTTAACTTTAGTTTATCAGACTATTTCTATTAACCTTTTTATTTGAAGAACTTTACAAAAACAAAATAAAGCTGTGAAATTTCCCAAGTTGGTATGAAATAAACTCAGCTTTGTAAACGCTGCTCAGTGTCTTAACTTAACCAACAGCAACATGCAGGACCTGATAACTTTAGAGGGCATTTTTAGGAATGTAAATTTATATGAAGTATCAAATATTTTAATACAGTTGTTCCACAAAAAGCCATTTCAAATTTAACTAAATAATTGAATTACCTTTTGTAAAAAACCCAACAATAGTACTAACAAAAATGCTGTATTCAGAGAAGTGCACTGTGGAATGGGATAGGATAAGCTGCTTCAAAGGTGAATCTGTAGAGGACTTTAGATCTGTTTGCATTGAGGCAGAACAGTAAGTCAGCTCCCTAGCAGTCATAATATGCAGAGAAAGGCTAACCCATGAGTCTTCGGTTAACTGTATGCAGAAGTATCTGAACTAAATTTGTTTGTCCTCCGAGGGTACAGTAAGGAACACATTTTAAAATTTTTATTTTATTTTGTTTTAAGTGCACTTAAAAACTAGCCTGCACGACATGGTCTAGCAAGCCTGGAAAAACGCAAACCGGTTATACTAAACTCACTGGAAGCTTGCAGTCTCTGCTGTAGCTGGCTTCACTGGAGCCATGGGAGAGAGAACAGTCATCATCCTGCTAATTGAATCAGTAACACTGTTCTGCAGCTTGCCTGGTAAATGCTCAAGATGCTCCATAACCAGAAAGTGGATGGTAGTAGGCATGTCTGTATGGCATGCTACTGTCAATTTATCAATGTGAGCTTTTTTTTATTTAGTAAGATACTGAGACTCCACATGCAAATTCAGTTATTTTTTAGCTCTTGTGATTGATTTATCAGGCATGCAGTGAACTGCTGCTTACTGCAACATTTAGTTTCTACTACTAGAAGAGGATTGCTGGAAAGTGTGTATTCTTTAAAATACTTGCCTGTAGATAATTTGGATTGAAGTATACTTTGCATTCATGGTTAAAATAGAGGCTGACATTTAAAGATTTATGTAACCAGAAGAGATACTTGATATTTTAGAACTTTATCTGAAACCAGAAAGCCATTATCTGAACTTTTCTCTATTATTGACCTATATTAAAAATGAACTGTAGTCAGTCAGATTGTCTTCTGTTCATGCACAGTTTTTCCTTTTGAAGTATCAACATTTGAGTCTGATCTTGTAAAGAAAATGTTTGTTAGGATGTAGAAACTGTATTGGTGCTTAGACTTGAGTATAACTATTCTGTGGCAGCTGTATAAGCTGTTCAGAATTACTGTATTCACTTATGACTTTAGCTTCTGGCGTTAAACATGCATGACTTGAACCTTGGGATAACAATAACTTGTTTAGTTGCAATTTTGCTGACTTGTAAATGAATTGTGACCTGCTGCAGGCAATTTAGCCTTGGTGCAGAATGCTCTGCTGAAATTCCCCAAGAGCATTGGTCAGCCAGTGGTGACTACTCTGTAGATAAATGTTTGGTATCACTGACCACCTGACAAAAGTGATGGAAATTTTTTCTTTTCTGGAAAATGTTTGATAGCCTGGAACTGTGCTTATCCAGAGGGAGCTGGGCCACTAACCTTTTTGGCTTGTCTTGCAGTAAGCAATATTGGATACTTGGATTCAAATATTTTAAATCCAGGACTTGCATACCTGTTTCAATTCTGATAAAGCTTCTAAATATCAATGAACGTGAGCTGTCATAGCAAGGTGATGAGTGTGTTGGTAGTCTGGCTGGACCAATGGCTTGGCCTTTTTAGTCTCGTGGATCCCTGGTTCTAGTCGATGTCAGTGTAAACTGCTTGACTGTATTACTGCATTATTGAGAGTTATTAGATTAAATCCAGTTTTAAAAAGAGATGGTATGTTTGGGTACTCTTAGTGATGGACGTTAAGTACTTATTGTGTGGGGTTGTCTTCTTTTTCTCAGGGCCTCCACGGATGTCTCCTAAGGCACAACGGCACCCTCGAGGTCACAGAGTCTCTACTGGTAGGGGTACAATTTCAAGTGGCTTAGAATTTGTATCTCATAATGCACCAGGGGAAGCATCTACTACTGCAGTGGCACGAGGCAGCCCTTCAGGTGGGACGTGGTCATCAGTTGTCAGTGGGGGTAGGTAAAGCTTGGCTTATTGCAGATGGCTTGCCAGGGGTACTTTAGAGTGTGAATGCTAAGCAGAATACTGCGTTTCTAGACAATTCAGGCTCTGAATAAACACTGGTCTGCTAACTTAGCTTGCTTAGATGAAGTGGGAGAAGGATGTTCCCAGATAGCTTAGTAAAATAGTTGGTGAGCTGGTCCTTCAAGTGCAATATTGTCCTAACTGCAGAGAGGTTGTCAGAAGCTGTATGAAGAGAAAGGAAGGAAAAATGTGGGAATTAGTTGTTGAAAGAAGTAATTTTCAGGAAGGTTATTGAAGGAGACAAGAAATATGTTCCATTGCATCACTGAATTTGGTTAATAGCAGTGTAACTGGGTTGTGGTTTACAAATGAAGGTGTTTGGATAGAGGAAGGTTGGTGTTAGAAGATGAAATGATATTCAGGTTAAGTTGGATATATTTTTCCTCTAAAAATTATGTAGGTTTTAAGTGGTCATTTTGTGTTTGTCTAAGTAATGTAGTAGCAGATATAGTCAGTGTCTCTCTTGAATCAGTTAACATCTTTTATTAATATTTGACTTAAATTTAAAGCTCAGTCTTGTGACATAGGCCCTAGTTTCGAGCTTTTGTAGTTGAGGCTGTGTTCTAGTGAGTTGTCAGCAGCTGGGCGCTTTCTTGAATCGAAGGGCAAGTGAGCGACAGTTTGAAGTCTGATACTTTTTAGCAGTGCTAGAATTCTAGAGGAGGGTAGTGGGAATGCATTTTTCAGAAAGAAGGTATGAATTAGACCCCCATAGACCTGTTGCCTTGTGGAAAAGATTTAAATAAACTCTTCTGTTCTGGCATTATCTCTGATTCATCTTCCCTCCCCACCCCCCACTTTATATGTTATTAACATGCAAGTAGGACTGTTAAACGACTTATCTCTCTTTCTCCTCGCTCATTGAAGTTATTATGTGACGTAAAGCAACTAACTAGCCACAGTGGGATGAGCAGGAAGCAGGAGGTACAACTTATCACTTAAAGAATATACAACTTTCCTTGCTGCTTTAACACAGGGGCAAAAATATACATCAAATAATCTTCTTTCAAGAGGATATGTTATTTTTTTTCCAGCTGACAAACCTCCAAAAGAGGATGCTGTAAAATGGATGTGTTTTTTCAGCCCTTTTAAAAATGTTTTACATCTGTTTGTATGGAGACCTGACCACCTTTTCTGTTCTGCCTGAAACTGTGTTAATGTGAGCTGTTGTAGTTGCACTACTGGGGGGCTGGGGAGCATATTGCAGTTTCATGGTGGGACTACAGGGCAGTCATATGTATTAGGGGACAATCTGCAGAAAAATCACACCACTTATCTGAACTGCTGCGTTGTAAAGAACTAGGAGGTGTACCTCACAGGTAAACAGGTTTTCAATTACTATATAATGTTCCACCAAGTATTTTAAAGCATGTTTTTAGTAATTTTAAAAATAAGCAAACTGCTGAGCAGATGAGGAAGCTTATCCTATAACTGTTTTTTCCTGTTTGTTTCTAGTTCCGAGATTATCCCCTAAAACACACAGGCCTAGGTCTCCAAGGCAGAGCAGCACTCCCACAGGACCAGCTCTGCCTTCTCCTCAGCCTGGTACTATTCCCACTGAATCTGTTGCCATGCCTGTTCCAGCTGCCTCTCCTACACCTGCCAGCCCTGCATCCAACAGAGCAGTTACCCCTTCCAGCGAAGGTAAGTTTCCCTTGCTAGCTTGCAAATGCTCCCTTTCCCTAATCCCTCACAATGAATATGCCTATACAAGAGCAAAGCTGCTTTCTAAATGATGAGAAAACTTCTGATGTGTTTAATTTTACTGTGTAGTGAGTTTCCCTTTTCTCATGATGCCAGCTTTAAACTAAGGTTGGAGAGAGGCTTTTTAAGAAGTCTGTATGCTTAATTTCTTCTGCCCTTTAAGTAGTATGGGCTTATAGGTGTTTGACTTAATTGAGGATTTTTTTCAAACTGAGTGCCTAGCTGTTTTTTCTGATTTAAAGAAACATAGGCAGCTGGTTTCAAAGGATATTTTGAGCATAGTGAAAGGAGGGGGGGGGGGGGGGGACATTCAAGAGCACAGTCAAATGTCTAAGAACTCTCAAATCTTTGTAGCCTTCTGTATGAAGAGCTTGGACTATTGAAAATAATTTGCTCTCAGTTTATAGTTTTTTCAGCCTAGTTAAGGTTCTGTGTATGATGAGGGGGATGTGTTTGACTAGGACTTTTTCATTTGGCTTAAAGGCAGTAGGGTGGGGAATGGGGGAGGATAACCCTCCAGGCCCTAACTAGGTAGCATAAAATGTGTAACTTAGGGTTTTTCTTTTGCAAGCTAAACATGGTTAAATCTCTCTTCTGTTTCTGTCTTGCCATCTCTCTTTGGTTAGTTTGAGTTGTGTATAAGAAAACAACTTTGGCAATTTCTTTTCTAGCTAAAGATACTAGGCTTCAGGACCAGAGGCAAAATTCTGCAACTGGAAACAAGGAGAATATAAAGCCAAGTGAGACTTCTCCTAGTTTTCCTAAACCTGAAAACAAAGGTTTGTATCAAAAGCTTTCATATATATTTGAGTAATTAGGAATTCTAAGCACCAAGCCTGCTGTATTGACTGCTGTAGTTAGCATTTTAAAGAACACTAGGAAGCAATCTGGCTTGGGTGTTCTACAGTGAAAATTCGGTCATGCAGTTTGAAGTGGCAGGCCTACAATTTTAACTGTTGTTCTTGACTCATTTCATCAACACAGTGTTGCTTATGTGGATGGTGTGATTTCTTTTTACTTGTTTTATTCTTTTTTCTTATTTTTCTTTTTCCTTTTTTCCCCTCCTTCTTTTGTTTTTTTTTTTCCTGCTCACAAAGCTGTTTTTTAGCTCTCTTTGGACTGAATGAGTGTTTCTACTTAGAGCTATGCTCACTTAGAGCATTGTGGTCAGCACAGTTTTTTATAACTGTACTTCTTCCTATTATGCCTTAAAGTTGGCTTTCCCTGCAGCATTGCTTGTTCATTCAGTTCTCAAAAAAAATCTTTTCATGTTGTTGAACTTGATCAGTGTTTCACCTTTAATTGCTATGTCTTGAAATGCTGGCATGTTATGTTTTGAGAGTTTTATTGGATGCTTCTTTGTGTTAAGCTGAGTTCTGCAGTCCCTGCACCTCAGGGCTTCCGTCTTGGTGTGATGCGTTAGAACTATAGATATGTCAATTATGTAATGCCATGGTTTCACAAGAGTATTTTTGTGTGCTCATACACATAGTTCATGGAATTATACCAAATTACAGATAAAATGATACCACTGTATTTCATTTTTAGACATGTAAACATTTGTAAATTTGCAAAAAGGTAATGTAAGGGTTGTTGTCATGGTTTAACCACAGCCATCAACTAAGCACCATGCAGCCACTCACTCACTTCACCACCACCCAGTGGGATGGGGGAGAGAATTGGAAGAAAAAAGGTAAAACTCATGGGTTGAGATAAGAACAGTTTAATAGAACAGGAAGGATGAAACTAATAATGATAATAATAACAATAATAAAATGACAATAATAGTAAAAGGATTGGAATATACAAAACAAGTGATGCACAATGCAGTTGCTCACCACTCGCCAACCAATGCCCGGTTTGTTCCCGAGCAGCAATCCCCCGCCCCGGGCCAACTCCCCCCAGTTTATATACTGGGCATGATGCCATATACTGTGGAATATCCCTTTGGCCAGTTTGGGTCAGTTGCCCTGGCTGTGTCCCCTCCCAACTTCTTGTGCCCCTCCAGCCTTCTTGCTGGCTGGGCATGAGAAGCTGAAAAATCCTTGACTTAGTATAAATACTACTTAACACACTGATGTTTTCAGTTGTTGCTATCAACATTCTTCTCTTACTGAATTCAAAACATAACACTATACCAGCTACTGGAAAGATAATTAACTCTATCCCAGCCGAAACCAGGACAGTTGTGTATAAAACTTGTATTAGAAATGCTTGGACAATGTTGGTCTTCTGTTTGGCAGGTGTATCTCCAATTGTTTCAGAACATAGAAAACAGATTGACGATTTAAAGAAATTTAAGAATGACTTTAGGGTAAGTTTCTCCATATGTTAACTTAATGGTATCATAGTTCTCGTGTGCATCCAGATTATTTTAATGAATTGAATAAATTGCATGTGTTAACAGGAAAACGGGGTCCTTACTACTTGTGCTTAATTTATGAAAATATCTATAAGAATTCATGCTAGATATTATAAAATCAATGCTGACTCTTGCTGGTACAGTAGCCTAATACCTGTAAATGTGCATATTGACTGTACACTGAAAATAGTACTTGAAACCTGTTTGATCATTAGGTACAAATAATTATCACATTTATGCTCCATATGGAAGAGCTGTTTCAAAGTTAAATAAAGGGTTTTGCTGAGGAAAATGGAAGAATTCATATTACTTATTTCCTGGTTATAATGGTTTATTAAATCAGGTTAGCTTTTCAGGTGTTGCTGTTAAATCACACAGGGGGATGAGTCCAGAGGGTTGTCTTAAACTTCCCTGTCACTTTCTAATCAACATATAGGTCAGCTGAGTTGCTGAAGACCTTCTTTCACAGTGTAGGCTTAAAACATTGTCAATGTTCTTAGATTGCCTTTCTAGTAGAAATGGAAATTTATATTTTAAAAGGTCATTTCCAGATGATTCAGGCCTATGGGACTGTATTTGGCTCTGTGTATGGGATAGTATTAGATTGTCTCTCCCTAGTTCTGTATGTCAATTTACTGAATACGTTCCTTGGGTTTTTTTCAGTTACAGTCGAGTTCCTCTTCAGATGCAGTGGATCAGCTGCTAAACAAAAGCCGAGAAGGTGAAAAATCAAGAGATGTAGTTAAAGAAAAGACAGAATCAACCCCTAAAGAATCTATCATAGAAACTGGCAGTAATACTAACTCTAACAGTGGCAGTAGCAAACCTAATAGTCCAAGTATTTCTCCTTCAATAAGTAATAGTTCTGAGCAAAAGCGAGGGCCTGAGGTAACTTCACAAGGTGTACAGACATCTGGGCCTGGAAGTAAACAAGATAAAGAGGATAAAGAGGAGAAGAAAGATACTTCTGAGTGAGTAATTATGCCTTTTAGAATAAGCACATCTGTTACTAGCATTTAGCCATTTGTAGAAAAAGCTGTTATGAATGTTTAATATCTTAATGTTTATATGGCTGATGTAAGTACTCTGTTATACAGAGGAAACAACAGGTGAAGTGACTGTACTGGAAGTCATCTCATGAATCAGTGGCAGAGCTGCATATAGAACTCTGGTCCTGTTGATACCTAATCCATATCTAAATGCTTATTTACGTGTTTTCCTGGCTCACGTGAGCTGTAGTATCAACAGCAGGAAAACTTTTTTATGGATAAGTATAGTAAGAGTACTGTCAGTAAGAGTGGCTTTTTGCATGCCATGTGTTGTTTGAGTTCTCAAAAATCTGACTCTCAGATGGAAATGAGGTATTTCATCTCTTTAAATATTTAATTGTTAGGGAGTTCTGCAGATATGCTTGTAGAAGAGTAATGCTGAACATCATTTTTTGTTCTTTATGTTTAGGCAAGTTAGAAAATCAACGCTTAATCCTAACGCAAAAGAGTTCAACCCTCGATCTTTTGCTCAAGTAAGTTATTTGATACTGTTTAATGTTGCCTTTGAGTAGGCCTTTATAAGCAAACCTTTTACTTGGAGGATAATCAAGCTAATCTTGCATATGCATTGCTGAACTCTGTTTGTAGCCGAAACCTTCTACTACACCAACCTCCCCTCGTCCGCAAGCTCAACCTAGCCCCTCCATGGTGGGTCATCAGCAGCCAACCCCAGTGTACACTCAGCCTGTTTGTTTTGCACCAAATATGATGTACCCGGTTCCAGTGAGTCCAGGCGTGCAGGTAAAGTGCAGCATATGCTGCAAACTTGTTAAGACTTTCCAGATGATTGTCAGCAAGTTGAGGAGACTTACGAGATCTAAGTTAAAACAGTGAAATGATACGGCGTGTATTACTGTTGTAAATATGGGCACAATTACATTGTTGTTGAGTTTTAGCTATGTAAATATAGACTCTTCCCAGTAGTCCCTCAACCTAGATGTTCTAATAGTCTCAAACACTTGTAAATTCCAGCAGCTCTTACTCACATTTATTGTCCTCCAAGCATAGTCTTACTCCTTAAGTTCTAAGCAACTGTTTCTTTGTCCTTAGCTTCCAGCTGTGTCCCACTAGTTTCTGGTCATTGTAAGGATTACTAGGATTTCAAATCTTAACTGTTACAAAGCTGTCTGATTTAGTACATTGCTTGAAGTAGCAGTAGCGTCGTTACTTGACTGGTTGTTGCAAACCATATGGTCTTAGTTGTTTGTACACGCAGACTTAATCACAGTGATCCACGAAAATATCATAGGTTAGGCAGAGTTCAATAAACCATGTAACATAACAGAGTAAAACACATCAAAACTGAGTGGGCCCCCACCCGATACGCACTCACTTTTTAAAGGAGTATCATAGCTTCAACTCTTCCTTCTGTTTCAGCCTTTGTATCCCATTCCCATGACGCCCATGCCAGTGAACCAAGCCAAGACATATAGAGCAGGTAAAGGTGAGAATAATACTGCCTGTTTGGTTCTTAGTCTGCATGCAGCATGAATAAATTACAAATGTTTGCATATTTTTTAATCCATGTTAATTTGTATTTGATTGGTATTTTAAATGCTATTTTTAATAAAAGGAAGTAAGTGGAAATGCTAATGCATTTCTACATGAACTAATTCAGCCAAAACATGAGAAGTTTGAGTAATGGGGAGTTGCTGGGTTTGGATTTGACAAATGGGAAAATGTCTCTGTTGCTTGGAATGTTAGGGTAAGCTGATCGTCTCCTGTATTTCATAAATGTTACGGGTTTGTTTAAAGGGAACTTTCTGTACTGGTTTACAGCAGAGACACCACCTGAATAGTGCTTTAATGGTTGGGTTTTTTTGTCAACAAGCAAAATTGCTATTTCTTAAGAAAGAGTATGCTACTCTTTGGGAAAGAACTTACTGCTAGTTCCAGTTTGTTCTTTTGCATTCCTTCTGCAACAGTAAATGAACAGCTGGACTAACAATACCATGTTTTTAACAAGTGACACCTGTGGCTATGGAGAGGAGAACATGTGTGATGAGATGCACTCTTCTGTGCAGTGCAGTGAAGAAGCAGAAAAATGATGGTCTTGTTTTTATAGTCATGTTTCAGATAATGCTCTAATTCTACACAGTATATGCTTTCTTGCAGTTTTATACAGTGGTTCATGATGATAGGTTCCAGTACTGCAGCTCCAGTCACTGGAGGAGGAAATTGTTTAGAAGAGCAGTTCTGCTGTTTAGAAATAAACAAGTAGCCTTTAGGAATGTAGGGAAGACAGAAACCTGCAATGTATTTCTATTTTAAAACACACTAACTTTACTGTGGCCTGACCCATGAGATATTTTGGTTAGTAACACTGATTGTTTTAATCAGAAATATATTGCTGTGTACTCACTTGCTGTGTGAGGCTGCTCTGCTATTCTGAATTCCTTTTTTAAATTTCATTATTTTCTGCATATGCATCCTGTGTGCAGCATGGTCCTGAAGGAGCTGCATGGGTTAAAGTTCAGTACCTTTACACTGTTGAAGTTGCATCCTGTATTTACTTTTTTCTATTGATTTGCAGTGTAAATACAATCATCACTGAGTGAATTTACTGACATCTTCAACATTTCCCTCCTTTCCTCTCTCTAAGGGGTCTGTCTACATTGCACACTGCAGTGGAGTTTACAGGTGCTTGAGTTAGCATAGTTATTAGTTACAGCCTCACTGCAGCAAGCTGGAGCTCACCTTGAACTCTCATGCCCTGTTGCTTAGTAGGCTGAATTAGTTTGTTCCGAGTGCCTTGCTGCTGTGGTTCGGTTGGTCGTCTTACCAGGATAGCTCAGGTAGTCCCACACTACAGTGCTCTGCTCTCTTTAATCTTTCTTCCCTCTAATTATTCCTATTCCTCCTCTTGTTATAGGTTGACTTGTCCCCTTCAGTGTTGACTGTGACCTAAAAGTTGCTTTCTGCTATCCTGAGGGGTAGCACAGAGCTTAAAATATGTGAATACCTCAAATTCCGGCTGTGGAGAGACCTTTACTGTGCTCTCCTCAGCCATAAGCACAAGTAATTTTAACAGACTCAGCTTTCCAGTTGATGGAACAGTTGCTGAGTAGTTCCCATAGAGGGTGAATTAAGCCTTTTGAAGGGGACAGGATCAAATTTGATTAATGTAGGTATCCTGATATAACCTTTCTCTTTCGTTACTGATTCTTGTCAGTCTTTCTCTCCCTCCACCTTTCTTCCTTTCTTGACCAAAAAAAGCAGGCCTGGGTTTGTGGCCATATACATGGCTCAAAGGCAGTGATGCAAATCAAATGTTTCTTGGAGGAACTCCTTTTCATGCTGTTCCTTTTTGCTAGAGCTCTAATATGTGGTTAAAGGTGAGGGGTGAGGATGTTGCACTTGGTCACAGTGACATTGTAATTTAAAACCTCTCAGAAAGATTGTCATTCTTTGTCCTGTGTTTCTAATGTGATGCATTCATTGCTTCGTAGTACCAAATATGCCACAGCAACGGCAAGACCAACATCATCAGAGCACCATGATGCATCCTGCCTCAGCAGCAGGCCCTCCAATTGTAGCTACGCCGCCTGCTTATTCAACACAGTATGTTGCATATAGTCCCCAACAGTTTCCTAATCAGCCTCTTGTGCAGCATGTGCCACACTACCAATCTCAGGTAAGCATGCTTTTAGTGTATGTGATAAGTCAAAACAGAAATAATTAAGTGGCTTGGTCCTAAATGCCCTACTGTCTCCAGTCATAAGAAGTCACTCAGAACAGTTTCTGTGTTCTGGAGCATACTTGGTGGTAATGTGCTTCAAAGCCTGTAACAAATTTGAAGGTCAGTTTAGAAGTTGGCACTTATTATTCATACTACCTTTTTAGCTCTTTGAAGAATTCCTTTCAGGTCATGGCGAGGACATGTCCTAGTTATATGTTGTAAAAATAAACTATTTGGTGTA
The DNA here is from genome assembly GCF_026419915.1 of Harpia harpyja. Lineage (NCBI taxonomy): Eukaryota > Metazoa > Chordata > Aves > Accipitriformes > Accipitridae > Harpia > Harpia harpyja. The sequence goes on from NC_068948.1 coordinate 32,966,072, forward strand.
CTCCTCTTACTTCAAAGGCTTTTACATATGCATATGTAATTGGATAAATATATAACTACATACATAAGCTTACTACATTATTAGAGTGGCAAAAATTAGATATGCCGATGGTTTTTGTCAGTTTCTAGCCTGCTGCAGAAAATGTCCTTAAATTTTTAGAAACAGTTGGGGTAATGGTGATAGTATGAAATCTTTAGTTTGCTTTGCATTTTAGTAAGGCCAAGCTATTACTAAGTACATAATTATTGTTTAGATGGCACTAATTTCTTTGTAATAGTCCTCCAATTAACTGTCTGTTTCCTTATTTCTGTTGAATGCAGCATCCTCATGTTTATAGCCCTGTAATACAGGGCAACGCTAGAATGATGGCACCACCAACACACGCACAGCCTGGTTTAGTATCTTCTTCTGCAACACAGTATGGTGCGCATGAACAGACGCATGCTATGTATGGTAGGAAACGTTTTGTGTTATATGTAACTTTTTAAGTTCTTATGTTGTGCAGGGATGTATTTAATCTCAAGCTTCAAACATGGGTATCATTCAGATTACACCAGTAGATGTGGTTTATATTTCATAAGATGATGAGCAGAGCATTGAAAACTGAGCCACCTGGTTAAAATGAAAACTCAAGTATGCTGATTTCAGTAGGATGCCAGTGACCAAGATGAAATTTCAACCTGGGAGCTGCTAAAGAATATCTGCTGAAAGAAGTTTGTTCAAGTTCTCTTGATGCTTTTGACACAACATCCCTTGATTGTTTCTTGATTATAATTAGGACTTGTTTTATTGCAAGGCTATGACCTCAGTTTCAAAACTTGACTTTAGTTCTGACAATTAGTGAAATGCTGTCTTTATGATACTACTAGCATTATTAACAGTATGAACACTGCTGTTTAAGCAAAATAAAACATGTGTTGCTTACCTTTCTTTTTTGGTAAGTCAAGAATAAGTATATGAAATAGCTCATGTATTGCTCTGACTTTGACAATTAGTCTCCAGCATTATCAGATGGGCATATTTCACTTACAGTGAAGTGCTGAAAATGTGGGTTACCTTGTTACAAAGTAAAATGTGAAAGAACTTCTAAAACGTTATAAATGTATGATAAATCAATGCCCAGTTCAGAGGAAAAAAAACTCACTGCAAAACATGCTATTGAAAAGAGGTAGAATCAAGGTTGCTAGAAGGCTTGGAAATTGTCATAAAATGTCAAAACAGCAGATGGTCTCTTGAAAACGTGGCATTTCAATACTTGTTATAGCATCTGAGGAAGACTTTTATTGGGTCACGTATATTATTGACTTAGATTCTAATAAAAGATTTTCTGTACCTTTAGACATCTTTGTATGTTTTCCGGTGCTTAGTTTTACACTGCTACTTAATGGAAGTCCATGATGTGTCATGAAAACTTACCAGGCTAAGAATCTGAAGTTTAGTGTGAAATTAATTCTGATTTTAAAAAGTCTGTGTCTTACCCATCTGAAAACATCCTGTCAGATCTCTGCAGTGGTATGGTAACATAGCTAAGAAACAAAAATAAGAGAGAGAAACCTTTTTTGACACTTGGAGGAAGAACATTTCAGCTCATTTGTGCTGAAGCTGAAATGGAAGTTACTTGTAGAGATTAAGTCTTTCTCTCACAGGTCCTTGCTAATTGTATTACTTTGATCTTTTCAACTCTTGTGCTTGAGGTGTCCATGTAAACAGATCTTCTGTTTGCTTTTTCATTAGATTAAATAGAATTCCGATAAAGTGAATGATCAAAGGCTTTCAGACCTTTATTGGTGAAAACTCTCCTTTCAAATCCTAATTAAAATAAAACCAAACATGAGATAATCTGAGATTTGCTTTAAAATGGTTGCATGTGACTTCCTAGCAATTTCCCATTGTGCACCATCCTTATCTTCTGTAACCAGTGGGTTCTACAGCATTGAAGTGCAAGCCTGTTCCCTTGGTTGTCTTTGATCAGATGTCTGTATACTTTTTTCACTGATATCCTAACTTAAAACTGTTAGATCTCATTTTGTGTTGGTTTTGCAGCTTGTCTGTTGTAGGTATGTCACTACCTACCAGTGCAAACAACTAAGTTGGGTCAAACTTGAGAATTCTTTGGGATTTCCTGCCATGTAATGTAAATATTACTTTCCCAAGAGCACCTAATTTAACAGAAATTGCACGTCCTCCTGTGTTCTTTCAAGTAGCTACTTGGTGACTCTTCTAAATATTCTCCCACCTTCCCATTAAATGATCAAGTGCTTGAAATTCTTGTTATTGAAACCATTCAACCCAGCTGGATCATGAACTCCATGTGAGACACTTTTTTAAAGAGTATGTTCTTGCCATGTGCAGACGTGTTTATTGCCTAGTGAACGTGAATTGGCTCAAATATACCCATAACCTACAAAGTTTACAGTTAGCTACACATGAAATGACTTCTGATGTAGCACAGCACTGTCTCAATTCAGATTTTTGCAAGTCTTCCATGTGCTGTGTACTTGAAGACCTTGCTTAGACAGATTGTGTTTCCTCAAAATGTGTCCATCTGTAACGTATTCACTTCAGCTTCCATTTATCGATATGTGAACACTTGGGAAAAATGTAGAAATGCCTAAGGTGATAAATATAAGCTGCTTATGGAGTACATTGCTAAAGAACAACGTGCTGGAATCATTCACATCTGATGGAGTGACTATAAGAAAGTATCCATAACTTATGTTCTGTATTTTGGGAATCTTAAGTTTATCAGCAGTATCTTTGAACTAAATATACCAATACAATTTGATTCTGGTCCTCTCTTAAAACTAATTTGAAAGTACAGAATAACAACTTCCTGAGAAACAACCACCACTGCTGCTTTTGATTTCTGGAGCACTTGCTCAAACAAGTTCTCAGATTTCCTTTTGGCTCTTTAAAATGGCTATCTGATTTTTTTAAAAACCACATTATTATTTATTTTTTAAGTTTATTTTTTTCCCCCATTGATACCAGGGTTCAGTGGCCTGTACTGCCTTTCTGTCCTTCAACGTACTAGTGCTTTCTTTGAGATAATTCTTGCAAAATTCACTCAATTTTTTTTCTGTGTATGTGGTAGAGAGAAGATGTCTGCAAGGACAACTGCACTGAGATGTGGGGGTTGGGGGGCACTGCTCATGAAGTATTCTTAAGGTGTGAAATATTTTCTGGTGAGATCTGAAACTCCATCTTCACTAATGGTTTGGGACAAGTTCAAAGTCTGTGGCAAGTAGTAACTGCCTGCCAGCCAAGAGAAATGCCTGTTGATCCATTAAGTGAACTACCCTCACTGCCAAAAATTTGGGGGTTGTTTTCCTTCCTGTCTCGTGAAGGAGGTAACTGAATCCAAAATACATGCAGTGACCTACACTTGTTGATAAGCACTCTTCCATTTTAAAGAAAAGTATTTTTGTCTAATGCTGTTTAATGGGATATTTCTGCACTTCTGGGATTTCTTTGCCAGTCGTTACAGTGTCCTGCTTCTGTTTCACAACCCGCTGTTGACAAGAGCTCAAGAGAAGCAAAGCAGCTGAGCTGCATGGTCACCAGTAGACCCATCTAAACATATGACGGAGTGTTTAAATTGTTGGGTTTTTCCCCTCAAAACACAATTGGGAAGGACAATGTTCAAGCAACTATCTTTCTTCCCATCTACCAGCCAGACGATAAAAATGTCTATTACACGATTCAGCTCATAACTTCTGGAGACATGAGCAACTTAAATGTCCTTGTCAAGGAGAGCTTGAAATGCAGGCACTACTAAAGCAGAGCAGTACGCACACCTTTAACTGCCACACGCACATACCTGAACGCGGAGTTGTCATTCTTGCCCTGCTAAACTGCACGTTGGTTTCAGAACATACTGTCTGTCTTGGAAGTGTTGGCTCTGTGTGATCTCCCCGATACCAGTATCACTGGGCTGGTAGAGTTTGCTGGCCATGGTTTGCAGTTTGGCTGCTTGGTCTATGTCGCACAAAGACCCAAACTTGTCTCGTGCTGTTAGTAGAAAATTCGGTTATTAAGTAGAGGGTGGATATATTCATTCCTGTGACAATGAACTTGTGTTAGATTTACCATGTAGCTGAATTGCCTGTGTTTTCAGATAACTGGAGTCCTCTGAAAAACTTAACTTTTGTGTTTAAAAACAAACTTGTGTAAAACCAGACCTTGGTTTTATACAGATGCATTTCCTGTTTTTTGTGCTCTCATTTCTGTCCCCATTCTCCCTTCCCCTTTCCCCTTCTGCATATGTTTTACTGGTCTGGTGTTGTCTCTAACTTTATCTGGTTTCTGTCTCAGCAGTAGAGTAAATTCTATTACCCTGATAGTACAATGGTGGATATAATATAAACTTCAGAGGATTCTCCAGGGACTAAGAGTGAACCAGTCACCAAAGGTGTCTTGGAAATGTTAAGAATGACAGTAATATAGCTGAAAAAGCAAGGGGCCAATTTCTGTTTTAGTGTAATTACGTTTTAACCTTCTTATTACAACGGACTGCAATAGACCATTAATTGACATAAAGTTTCTATTTGTGTTAATTAAGAACTGAAGACCTCAGTGTCACAGTTAAGAAGGAAGGCTTACTTGAGACTTGTGTTGTTTCATCTACACTCATTTGTAAAACTAAATATCCAGCTCTAAAGCACCTAAGTAAATAAAAATATCTGCATGGTTCTACAATCTTCAAAAAAAAAAAAAATGACACTGACCTTTCCAGAAGACGGGAAGTATGCACGTGGCAAGAGGCTAATTTACCTTTCTATTTCCCAAATTCAGCATGTCCCAAAATACCATACAGCAAGGAGACAGGCCCTTCTTTCTACTTTGCCAGTGAGTTGGGTTTTTTGTACTAATTTTGATTGTACAGAAAAGCACTTTCTAAAGAACAGATGTTAAAGGAATGGGACGTGTTGAGGGAACAAGTTTCCTTGCACCAAACCAGTATGTGGAAAACGCAGGAAGGTTCCGTTCAATGGGTGGGGTGGGGTGGGGGTGGGTGAAGCTGTTGAACAGATTTATATGACCACAGGAAACTGATTTGTCATTTTTTTAAAAATGTATTTTGCACGTCGACTAATCTCTGACTTTACTACCCAGTCTTTTAATCTGCAACCAGAAGCGAGCGCTGCATGTGGATAGCCTCTGCTTAAAACCTGGTGAACTGCCTCACTCCCTTTCTTTCATGGCCCAAATGGGGTTTTTGAAACTTGGCAAGTTAATCAGCTGCCTAAAAGGAAAAGTATCTTGCGCCTCATCTCTTTAAAAAACTGTGGCTTGAATTCTGAGCCCCTGGGAGGAAATAACTTGAGTTGCAGCTGAGGTGAAGGAAGTTTTCTGTAGAGTCACTTTGGTGCCACTGAAGGAGTGCTGTGAACAATGTACTTTGTCATTATTATAATGAGAGTGACTAGATGAGGGCTCCTGGCTCTGGTGCTCCTGTGTGGTGTTGCTGGTGACATCAGTGTAAGCAATGGGAGAGGGGCTGATGCTTTCCATGCTCTCAGTACACAACAGCTAATACAGACTTTGGTTGCGTACGTGTACTGGGAAAGGCAGATAACTAAAAAATACTGCCTTGTATGTTGGTGTTCATCATAGCACTTTGAGGAAGCTGGTTTTTGGGGGGGTGTGGTTGCAGGATGAATTGTAGCTGTCACCCAAGACATGGGAAAGGAGGACTTGCAGTTTCAGGGTATTTTTGTACTTGCTTCTGTCCTGCAGTGAGACTTGTTGCTGTGTCTGTCTGCAAGTCCATGCAGCCTATGCCAGGCACTCTTCTGGGGTTTTTTTTTTGAGTTACCTCATGCAAGAGGGATGTGGGGAATACCACTCGTTCTCCAAAAATCTCTTCTGGAACAGACTTCCTGTGTTTCTTGTACAGAAATGGTTCTGCATGAACTAGTGTTGTAGGATGTTGACCTGTCCTGTTTTCATGTGTCTTGGTTTGGTGCACTGAAATAACTTTAATAAGCTCGTTCCTTTTGTGGATAATCTTTTAAGTGAAGTCCACTCTACCTGTGTAAAATGACTTCTTTAAATGTTTGTATTATGAAAGAAACATTTGCTATTTCTTTGCTTCCTACCATTCAGGTCTTTTAAATGTAGTTATCCTCACCATCTTACTGGGTCTGGCAATAGTTTTGAAGCTTGTTCACTGGTCAGTTCTTGAAAATAGGCTCCTCAGTGCATCTTTGGACGATGACCAACGATGACCACCATTGGCAGCACTGAAATTCCTACCAGGGAAAACATGAAATTACATTTTATGGTTTTTGCATATACCTTTGTAGCTGGGAGTTCTGCTTGGTTTCTGCTGCTCTGACCTCTTTTGATTTCAGCTCCTTCTGTGGGTTTGATGGCTGACTACTACTTGTTTGCCTCTCAGAAAAATGGGTTGCACTTTTGTAGAGTTGGATTCAGTAATTCAATCCATCTGATATTTTTGCTCCCTTCATTACTGAATCACATATTTTCACTGTGTATCCCTGCAAGGTTAGTGCAGCTAAATATTTCATGTTAGGAACCAACTTGATCAAAAAGATGCTGAAGTGAAGCAGGTTAGCCCAGGGAGTATTTCTGGGAGTGAGGAACTTAAGGCATAAAGGGTGAGAAAAACAGCGTGTTCGTGTTGGAATGAGCTGATGTTTGCAGCAAGGAGATATGCAGAGCTGTCTTGTCCTTTCCTAGAGCTTTCTCAGCACTTTCTTGGATACTAGATGGCCATTTGGAAAATCTCCAAAGTACTGACAATTGGGGGAAAATGTTGGATAATTGGTGATTTTTTAATTTTTTTTTTTTTCACCTCCTGTCTTATCTTGTTTGCTATTTGATATGTGTAGTGAGCTGTTTTGATGAACAGGCAAAAATACTTGAAAAAAGTCACAGTGAAAGTACTTTAGTTATGGCTAAGCAGGTGAATTTCTCATGACTGTTTTGCAAGACTTCTTTCACAGGCTTGCTAGTCCCATAGATTTGATTGGCTTGTCACGAACTATTGTACTAGCTAAACATGGAAAACCTTGTACATTTCTAGAGTTGAAGTTTGAACTCTGAACTAACAAAGATCTGTGCATGTATTTCAGACTTGCTGCCACTCGTCCTGAACCATTCTTGATTTGTATGCAGTATCTGTACAGGATTTAGATAAGTGTCCAAATAACATTTTTTGAAAGGCACTTTTAATATTACTATTAAAACATAATTTGCAGCAGCATCTGAAGTAGTTTTAGCCAAACTTGTAGAGCTTTATTAGAGTGATTTGTTAAAGACAAAATGGGGGAGAGAAGAAGCTAGGCAAATAAAAATTCTTCAGTATAAAAAAATCTGGTACTTTAAATGCAAAGCTATGGATAAAAGATATTAGAAGGTTATGGAAGAGCTGCTACTATGACAAAAACTTGATCCTCCCCCTGCTTCTGTATCTATTCTTTAGGGTACTATTCCTAGGTTTAACTGGCTTCTTAAATGAGAAATTCTTCATTGTGAAGTTTTATTGTATAATGTATCTGCTTCAGAATAACTTAGTTTATTATTCTCTCGGCTATAAAGAATGAAAGATGAATTGCACAAATGGTTTAAGGGAGTACCACATTATTTCAGGGGCTCTTAACAAGTAATGTGGCAGGATGTGGGAAGCCTTGAATATCTTACAACTTGGAATTAATTTTCATATACATTTAAAAACCTCTTGAATGGAGTTGAAGTTAATTTATAGTCAGGCGTGCCAGCTCTGTGGCTGAGGCAGTGGGATGAGAGCTGAGGAAGATTTCTGGTAGCATGTCCTTTGGCAAGCAAGTCAATCCCTCTATGCATTTATTTCTATTGCTTTGACAGAGATAGTAACTTTTGGCCTTCTTCAGAGTGTGTATAATAATGAGGTTGAGAAATTTCCTACTGTAGGAAGCTGTAAACTGCATACTGTAAAAATGATCAGTGTTTCCACTGATAATTTTCACATATTCGTCATAAGAAGGAGCGATGTTTGAAAGTCAGATAGAAGTGTAGTGGGGATGCTGCTGCAAAATAAATTTTAGTAGTGATATGAAGAAAAAAAAAAAGACTTCTTGCATTTGAAAGTGTAACAAAGTGCTATGGCAGAAGGTACTGGTAGTTTTGACAGTGTGCGTAGAAAATATGGAGGTGTTTTTAAAACCCCTCTCAGAAATGCTCATAGTGTATGAATATGCTTGTACACTCATGCTTAAGTACACTTACATACTCATGCATAAGTATGTTTAGGATCAACTCCAGACTGCAAGAATTTAGGATTACAAATGTATATGAAGTTCATCTGCATTAATAGCCTGAAACTGTAGTGCACATCACTGTTAGACCATTTGCTCAGTGAAGATTTAATAGAGCTTTCAAGACAGCAGGGCAGGATTAAATTAAATGTGGTAGGCAGTCATTTCCTAAAGGAGAGACCTTTGTAGTAGCCTGTACAGGGGAGAAAAATCTCAATTAGGCAAAAAGATACTGCCTATAAGTATTCTAGTGAGTTTGAATATTTTAGAACTAGTATTTGTAAGCTTTATAACAAGCCAAACTGGAGGAAAACAAGTATTTGCACAGAGTAGTAGTGTGTCAGGGCTGGTTAATAGAGCACAGTAGGGTTGCTGTCTTTCTGAGACTTGCTTTTGCTGAATAGTATTGTGCCTTCAGATGCAGCTACATTTTTTGTCCATTTTCTCCACCCATCTTGTCTTTCATCCTTTACATACACTCAGGCAGTTTTATGTCTTCATGAACTTAAGAGCCCAGCACAGTACAACTCATCAGAAGCTGCAGCAAACAGTTACTTGCAAAAGGGAGATAACGTACCTCACTAGCAGTGAATACATGGGGCAGGTGGTTGCTGCGTAATGGTTGCACTTGAAGTTTCTCCCTATGCCCTGCTTTTCAGGTTTGCTTACTAGGGCAAGAAAACACCACTAGAAAACCCATCACTTCTAAAGGCATGCTGCAGACAGGCACTTCATGGGCCATCAAGTTCTCATATAATACAAATGCCATTAAAAAAGCTGTAACCTGATAGTAAGCAGTAATTCAATCGGAACAACAAAAAGGTACCAAAATAAATACGGAGCAGTTGGAGGGAAGATTCAGGAGCAGGTTGATAGTTTGCTTTGACCATTTTGTCTTTTAGCACTATTGTCAGCAAAACTAGCCTTGGTCTTGACAAGCTGTAATACTGGAGAGAGTAGTGCACATTGTCACATGCAGAAGTGTAGTTGCAAACTGTGGACTGGTTGTTGCACAAGATCTAAAAGCAGTAGAAGGGAATAGGCAAAGTATCTTCATTTTCTTAGGGTCTTGCTTTCAGCTTGCATGCTTTGTGTTTAAAGGAAGACTTGCTAGCATTATGGCTTTTTGTACTTTCTTAGATTCCCTCAGAAGTAAAAAAAATATATATATATACACACACATATATATATATATTTAGCGTGGCCAATTTTGAAGCAGAACAGACCAGGACTCCTCAAGGAGGGACTTGTTGATAGTAGTTTGTTGTTGGAGACTGGTATGGCTGTAGCAACAGATGTGGTTTCACTGGTGTGAAAGTTTTATGTTAAGTTTTTTCCTTTGTTGGAATTTTGTACCTTATTTGCTACTGTTTCAAGGAATTAAGAATTTCATGGCAGTGTTGAGAAGCTCATAGAATGGTGGTGACCCAGAACAGACTCTGTAATTGGCCTTGAGGGGAGAGGCAAGATATGTTATTTTAGTACAAGATACTGGCTTCAGCAAAAATTTGATGCTCAAGCAGCCTCAGTTTTCTCAGCTGTTACGTATATACTGTGTGTCCCTATAGCTCTTAAGCGTACATGCAGTGTATGTACTTTACACTGACTATACTGTGAGCAATTTCCAGAAGAGTAGCATGGTGAGGTTAGCCAGGTATAAGGCCAAAGAATTTTTTGGATGGTGGAAATAAAAATGGCTTGTAACACCTTTGAAAAGTGTATTTCAGGAAAAACTAAATTGTATGAAAATGATAAATTTGATATTTTAAACTGGTCTGTTTGACAAAACAAAAGATTAAATACTGCTTTTTTCTATGTAGTATCTGTTACATTGTCAAACTAGGGAAGATGAACTGTCTAATTATGGTTATTTATAGACTTTCCTGCAAAACCAAACTACACAAAAGCAAGGTAAGATACTCAGCTATTTGCAAGATAAATATTTTTTAGAGGGGGGAGGGAATATATTTACAGTATGTTTTGAGATATATGGAAATCTTCAAGTGCAGATGGTGACTTGATGACATGCATGTTCTGTATCTGTTGTTAAATATTGTTCTTTTTCATCCTAGTTTCCACTGGCTCACTTGCTCAGCAGTATGCCCACCCTAATGCTACCCTGCATCCGCATCCTCCGCATCCTCAGCCTTCTGCCACACCAACTGGCCAGCAGCAAACCCAACATGCTGGAAGCCACCCTGCTCCTAGCCCCGTGCAGGTAACAGAACTCAAGGGAGTGAATGTCTTTAAATTATATTTAACATGCTCTACTGGAAGGTACTGCATCTGTCTGATGCTTGACTTCGATAGATTGATTTCTTTGAGAGGAAAAATGGTAGGATGGAGTAGTTACCCAAACGAGCTTCACGTGACAGATCTCATGCAGGACTTGTCTAGATTCCCCTCTGTTTTCTGAAGGGAAATAAGTAGAACTATGTAAGTTAATTTTTCTCTGATTGCAGTGGGTAGGACTCAGAGGTCGTAGGCTCATGACATGGTTTGTTAGATAAGCTAGTGGGAAAACTTGTGGCAGTCCCTTTTCCTTAGAAAGGACCAATATCGGAGTCCAGCCATTCATTTCTCCCTCTTCACAGGGGATGAGGTATAGCTTGGTTCTGTGTTATGATTAAGGAAGGATCATAATTTTGTCAGAGCTTAATGTGAGTGGAGTTACAACTGGAAATAGCAGATAAATGCTGAAAAGCGTTTGATTGTATTTTGTCAAAGACAAGCAGCTGAAAACAAAATAGGCCTCGTGATAGTGCTGCATGCCTTAGTTACCTACTGGTAATAACTTTGGGCAGCTAAGTGCCATGGTGAATTATACCCAGCTCCATGGTTGCATGGTTGTTTTTACCTGGCAATCGAGGTTTTATTTTCCAAGCTCCTGGTCACACGACTTTCTAGCACAAGGAGAAAACGAGCCTAGTGGAATTGAAATGAGTTTCCTCATCACCATAGGTGTGGTGATCCTTAGATTTGCCACTTAAAAGATTCACTATTCAGAGCAGTTTTGCAAACCTTTCTTACACTAGTTTACAGAATAAATGTGTCTTGCTTCTAGACCATAACCTAAATGATCTTTTGTCTTTTTTTGCAGCATCATCAGCACCAGGCTGCTCAGGCACTCCACCTGGCAAACCCACAACAGCAGTCGGCAATTTACCACGCAGGTCTAGCTCCAACCCCACCTTCCATGACGCCAGGCTCCAATACGCAGTCTCCACAAAATAGTTTTCCTACAGCACAACAAACAGTCTTCACCATTCATCCCTCCCATGTTCAACCTGCATATACCAATCCGCCACACATGGCCCATGTCCCCCAGGTAAACACAGTTTAACAACCTTCAAGACTAAATGTCTTAATGCCACAAAGTTAGGACAGTCGGGCCTGCTGAAGTGATTTCCATTCTGTCACCTCTCAGCACAGACTACCTGTTGTGTTATTTAGGTTTCTGTCTGTACATTGCCTTTATTTAGAATTTTACAAGATATTTGGACCTCAGCTTCCAACACCCAGTGCATCTACAACTGTAGTTTAACGAAGACATCTTAAGCTGGCACTGCTACTGAAAGAAATTGAGCTCTCTTCCCAGTTCCTGGCTCCCATCCTTGTCCTGCCCCACCATTCTGCTCACAGAACTGTTTGGCCATGCAGCAAACCAGACTGGGGATGTGATTCAGCTGAAGTGTGCCTCCCCTACCCCTGTTTTAGTCAAATCAGTTCACTACTCAGGTTCACTGCATGATCACAGGAAGAGCTGGCATACAGAAAGGTTGGAGGTGAGAGCTGAGTGGAGGAAGGCTGAATTGCTGCTTTTGGTGGCAGTTTTAGGCTCTGCATTGTAGTCAAATTTATACAAGTATGTCCAGTAAAGGATATTACACAGGATTACCAGGGAGTAGCAAGGCACTGCAATGGGAGATAAGTGAGATTCAGTTCAGATGACTGCAAGACGATCCTTGCTGAAAGAGAAAATCGTGTGTGTGTGTGTGTGTGTATGTGTCTGTGTGTGGTTCTAAATGAATAGCTTATGCAGAAGATCCCTGATGATTGTTGGGCAACTTAACAACAGTCCTTGCTTCAGGATCAGCAACCTACTTCTCTTAACTGCTCTCTTGTGGTCAACTCGCTGAAAAAAGGATTTTGGGAAGGGAAGCACATGACTGATTAATCAAGAGCTCTGCATAAAGCAGTGTTACAAAGATTTTCTGATGTTTACTAAATCTCATGGATTTAGTTTGCTTTGTCAAGAACGGACAGTTAATCAGTAGTTAGCCTGCACAATTTCTTCTTCAGACCAAGTACTTGGTGTCTGGCTTGTGCCTTCTCATACAGGTTAAAAGTAGTTTGGGATATCATGGCTAAGTGTAATTAGGGAGGTTAGTCTAATAGGTGTCCAGTCCCTTGCAGAATTCTGATAAAGTCTTTGCTTTGGTCCCTGGGACAGTCAGTTAAGCCAATGAATTAATAGTTATTTAGGAATTGTTTTACTGATGCTGAGTTTTTAGCTTTTTAATTCCTTTAGGCTTTTAACTTCTCTGCTTTTGTACTGTGGGAGGATTAGGAGAGGATGTCCCAACTTGACTACTGCTGTGGCATCTTGCCATGTCCTCACAGGCCCTCATTTCTGCCAGAAACAAGATACTTGCTCTGCTCTGCTGTGATGGCACTGGTGTGAATGCCTAGGTTGTAGAGCTTCTCAGGGTGCCTTGCATGCAACCCTTCAGAAGGGTCTTGCTTCAAGCTCCTGGGTTAGTGGCATGCTCAGTGCCATGCCTTGAAACATGAAACAAGTTTGTTTCAAGGTCAGCTTAAAGGTAAAACTGTACCTGAATTGTGCTGTACACGTCATGGCCAGGCCGATGCCTGTGCTGTAGGATGTGACCATTGCCTTCCTTCCTGTGTGCCAAGGAGTTAATAAGCAAACCTTGCTAAACCAAATCGGATGCAACTTTTAGTCAGAACTGACTGCTCAGTCAGGATTTTTTAGCAATCACAGGTAAAGCCTGCCTTACCCTTGATTTTTGACTTATGCAGTCTCTTCTGCTGTAACTCTTTTAGGATGAAAACTACAATCTATAATCCATGATACTTATAGCAAACTAACTCACTTTTCAAAATGAAGTAGCTCCCTCAAAAATCTCGCATGAAGGAATAACTACAGTTCTCTAAGAAATTTTAAATGCATGTAATTATTCCATTGTGGAGAAACTAATCACTGGATTTAATAGTTTCTTAGCAGCCTAATTTCCAACTTCTGAACACAATTCTGAAATACCATATAGTAGGAGTTTCAGTTAGGCTAACACAGGGGATCAATTGAATTTCCCTTTAGGTTATCAGATGAATCTTGAGCTGTTAGATATCCCACTTGAGAAACAGTACTTTAAAATTCATTACAGAGTACTGTCAGCTGCCAATTTGCAAAGTGTTTGAGCCACAGCAGAAAATTTTTATCCAACGTGTGTATTGAATACAGCTGCTTATGAATAGCTGCTTTATAATGATGGCTGCTATAATAGTATTTTTGTCAAAGTAAAAATGGTGCTGATCCTGAAAGGTATTTCTGTTTCACAGCCTTATCTTCTAAGCCCTTTTTAGAGCAAGAGTGAGATTTGAATTGCAGTTCCTGCCTTTAAAGGCTTCTTCAGTGCTCCTAATACAGTGCAAGTCTGATAAAGAGTTTGAGGAATGTCTGTGATGAGTCAAGTAACCCTTTTGTCTTTAAGAAATAAAGTTGTAGCCACTATCTGCTATCTGTCTTTACTGGCATGTGAAATTTCTGAGGCTGCAATTATTGCACCGTAGTGCTCTTTTAATGGGATATGGTAGAAGGACAAAGCAAACCTTAGATACAAATGCCTCGCCCCCACCCCAAGAGAAACCCACTGAGAGCTCTAAGAGTTCCTTAATGTTTTAATGTTTTATGCTTTTAAGAAACTAGTCTTTACTAGCTTTTTAAATGAAAAAATTGATGACCTCTAGAATCATGAACTGCTCTGAGCTGAAGAAGCCAACTGACAAGTTACTGCACTTGTTTGCCAGAAGGTGATCAGCCATCGTAAAGATTAATCTCCTTTTCCGCTGAGACTTAACTATGATTGCTTAGATTACACAAGGACCTTAACTGTGATGAACTTAACTGGAAACAGAACAAAGCTGACCTAACAGTATAAAGGGATGAAATCACTCATCTTAGAATGACTGCTTAGATGAACGATAATGTGGGCACAGGTCACTGGAGAGAGTGGTTTCTAGGGCAGGGAGCCATGAAAGAATGTGAAGTTGTGTAATGAGCAGCTGAGGAAGGGATGCCAGACTCCCAGTGCGTGTGAAGTTCGTGTCTGTACCCAGTGCATTCTCCACATAGGAAGTGCTTTGATGTAGGTTACTAGCAGTAATGTTTTGAAGATTTGTTGCTGAGGTTGGTTTTTTTTAATATCCCACTGTTTAATGCTGGCAGTTTCTCCCAGTGCTCACTGTCCAAATAGCTAAAATTGAGAATGTGACTCAAAGCCAGCAGTAAGGATTTGAGCCTTTTTTTTTTTTTTTTCCCCCAGTTATTATTTTTGTGTTAAGTTCTCTGACTTAATCCCTATAGCTAATCTAGTTAAAATGGAGTAAATCTCTGGATTTACTGGTACAGCTGGAGAAAACTTGACAGTCATGTGGCCAGGAGTGATGCCTCCTTGTGACCATTATACTAAAGAGCTCTTTGTTTCAGGCTCATGTACAGTCAGGAATGGTTCCTTCTCACCCAACTGCCCATGCTCCAATGATGCTAATGACGACACAGCCACCTGGTGGTCCCCAAGCCGCCATCGCTCAAAGTGCACTACAGCCCATTCCAGTCTCGACAACAACACATTTCCCCTATATGACGCACCCTTCAGGTGAGGAGTGTGTGCCCGGGAGACCTGCACCTTAACTGAGCCAGGTCGTAGTAGTGAGAACTGTTATGAAACAGATTTGGGGAAAATAACAAACCAAAAAAAAACCTGAAGATGTCCTTGTAGAGTGGCAGGCTGCTGAAGGCAGACTGTTTCTACATTTCGCATTTATACTTTGCCAGCCCAAATGTGAGCCTAGATAAGCGTGTGAGATTTAGCTAATTTAGCAAAGATGTTGCTTCTCTCTAGCTGAAGTAGAGAAATGGATAACTATGCAGATACTGGCACTGTGGGACTGTGTTCTTCCAGGTTTTGCTGTGGTTTTGCCATGGGGGATGGACTGTCTGTGTAGCCTGTTTATAATGATTTGGGGTTTTATTAAATACAAAGTGATCGGTCTGGAGGATAGGAGTGAAAATGTTGCTTGGGGGTAGGGCTGTTAGACTTCTAGTGACTGAAGTAAAGTGACGCTGAAGTCTAATCTTTAATTCAGAGTAACATTCTGCAGCTTTACTTTTTGGGAAAAGTAGGTGCTGTATGACTTCTTTCTACTTTAAATTTAACCGTACCTAGGTTTCTTTATTATTCGTTTCCAAACAGCTTCTAAACTTCTGTAGTGAACTAGTTACCTGATCTTGTTTCTTGGGGAATGTGTGAGCAGAACAAGGCTGCTTTCTGAGGGTTTAAGTAGGGAAAAAAACATCCAAAGGACATCTTGATATGCAGGGTTTTGTTTTGTTCTCTAAAAAAAAAAAGAAAAAGAAAAAAAGAAAAAAAATTTAAAAGTTCAGCTCAGTAGTTGTCCTGTGACCACTTTACTAGCAAACTGTTGTGTGGCTTGCCAATTTATTATTTACATTTGAACTTTTTTTTTACAGTACAAGCCCACCACCAACAGCAGTTGTAAGGCTCATCTGGAATAACTGAAAGGCTGGATACCTTTTGTAGGCCAAATACCCTCCTTCTACTGCTTCTGCCAACTGGAAGCACAGAAAACTAGAATTTCATTTTATTTTGTTTAAAAAAAAAAAAAATTGATTTCTTGTAACATCCACTAGGAATGCTAACAGTTCATCTTGCAGTGGGAGAGATTCGGACTGAGTAGAGGCTTTTAGGAACTTGTGGGCTATTCCATAATTCCATGCACTGTATCTGAGTCCTGCAAGTGCCCCAACTCTGCTTGCTGAAAACTGGAAGTTATTTATTTTTTAATGACCCTTCAAAGTTATGAACTCATCAGCTAGCAAAAGAAGTAACAAGAGTGATTCTTGCTGCTATTATCACTAAAAATCAAGACTTGGAGATCCCTTTTACTTCTAACTAAACTTGAAACAGGTTCAGTAAAAAAAAAAAATTCTAATCGTCAAACTGATGAATTATTATTTATAAATCACGTTTGATGAGATAATCACTATCGTGAGACAGTGATGTAACTTTTAAGTTAAGAAAACTTTTACTTTGTAGATAATATAAAATAAAAACTTAAAAAAAAATTAAAAAATAAAAAAAGTTTTAAAAACTGACCTACTTAGTGTTTGTGTCTTGTTTTACCAGTATCTTACTTTCATGTGTTCTCCAGCTTTCAATCCAAATTGGAGCCAATGTTTTATTTAGCATCAGGTAAGCTTTGCTCTGTGTGTCTGTCGTGTGCTGCTGCCGTGTCGTGTGTGTGCCCCACACTGTGAAACCAAATCTCTTATATTTGACTTGCAGGGCCATTACAAAAATAAATGAAAGGTTTCAAGATGAGAAGTTTGGTACAGGTTTTCAGTAACTTCTTGTGTTTGGATCAATTCCCTAATGCCTCAGCCTTACGCTGTTCTGGCGGATGTCACAGACGATGTCACAACTGGGCCTTGAGGCTTAAGATGATAAAACTCTACAAAGTCAGTGGTGCTGCTGGAGAACGAAAGCAAGAAATCGGGGTAAGCATTCCTGAGCAAAATGGTAAAAAGATTGGGAAAAGGATAGGAGAAAGCACAGTTGACTACCACCTCCCTCAGTAATGTGCAGACTAGTTATCGCTGCTTATAAAGTGCTGGGGTCTTCCTAACTGTTCTGTACGGTTCAGGCATCCTGCGATGGCTAACCAAAAGATGATGTTGGTTAAAGTGGATTATAATATAGTTGCACTTCAGAGGCAGGACAAGTAAACTGTACAAGCTTTCATGGATGGCCATTAATGTCACATCATGGCTTGGTGAAAAACATGCAGAGGAATACAAATACTGCTGCAGCTTCTGTCTTAATCCTTCCAGGTCAGCAGTGCAGTAAAATGTAATGAATTCATGTTCAGGTGGGCAGCAGGGGGCATGAGACCGTCAGGGAAGGTGGTGGTGACCTGGGGCAGGACTCCCTGAATGGGTCTTGTGAGAAGGAACAGCTTCCTCACACAGGCTCTTGGCTTGCTTTTCATTTCTAAGGGAGGGTTTCTGTCTTTTAGCATCCAGTATCTGTTAAAATAGTACCCAGGCACCTAGAGAGAATCAGACTAAAGCCTAGAAGTGAGAAACAAGTTCTAAAAACAGTTTATTAAGAGCAGAATTTTTTATATTATGGTAAAATTGCATTATTCAAGAATAAGTTACTTGTACAGTACATACAGAAACAATATATAGAAAAACCTACTATACAAGAACAACTCTTCTG
Source organism: Harpia harpyja (assembly GCF_026419915.1). NCBI lineage: Eukaryota > Metazoa > Chordata > Aves > Accipitriformes > Accipitridae > Harpia > Harpia harpyja. The sequence continues at coordinate 32,983,878 of NC_068948.1, forward strand.
TGCAGGTGAAAAGTAGAATTTTCAGATGAATGCACTTTTCATCCAACAAACTGTTGGTTTTTATAATCCTGCTAAAAGCTGAGTTAGAGAATGCACAGTCGCCTCCCCACCTCTGGTAGCTGCTGGTGAAGGTTAGGGTCTGTTTAGATCGAACAAGATTAAATTAAAATTTGAAGTACTCAAACCTGTTAGTTTGGTGGTGCCCTTCCTGAGGGCTGGGATGGGGGAGGGAGGGATGGATGAAGGGATTAAATAATGCTTCGTGCATCAACTTCTTCAGAACCTGTCACCTGTAAGGACACGTGAAAGCCACCGGTGGGGAGAGTCTGTTGGCAAACAGCAAGCGGTTTCCAAAGCATGAGATGGAGATGAGGGAGAGAAGTTCTGGCTGGACCCTAGTCTTAGGTTATGCACTAAGCCAGGTCCCTGCTGTCAGAGAGAGCAAAGGCACTGCCTGTTTTGCATCTTTATTGCCAAAAACAGCTGTCCTGAGTAGCTGGCTGAACTGGTGCTTCCCTCCCTACCAGCCCTCTTGGCGGGGCTGCGTGAGTGGTCATCGGGCAAGGGCTCCAGCCAAAGGCACCGAGAGTCGCTGCCGGTTGGGTCATGGCTTTGTTAGGTTGGATCCAAATTTGCGTTGCACGTGCCCGTCTCCAGGGCCAAGGCACAAGCCAGTGGTCACCTCCAACTTTGTTTCAGCTCCAGGAAACACTCTTTCTCCTCTATGGGAGGCCAGGAGGTGGCTGTACCTGCAGCACGCAGCCGTGCGGGGGCTCATCCCTTGGCTTTTTCATGATACTTCATCAACACTGCTAAAAACCTGCATGGGCCAGGGAACTAAACCTGCTAAGTCCTAGGCTCTTCTCCCAAGTTACTAGAAGAATCTAAAAATTCCTTGAAGTTGCTTATATTCCATAGAATGGAATGGCTTAATGCTGTTTGCCCACTACTATAATAGAGGCGTACCTTATGGGCTGGATTAACGTAGCCAAGCGTGCTGGCAGGAGCAGAGGTAGGGCTGCGTGTCAGCTTCTGACCTGTGTCACAAGCCTGATGCTTTCTAAGAGAAATTCAAACTCAGTCCTCCAGGAGCTGGGGAAATAACCCCCCAAAAACCCCTCAGGTCCTGGTGTGGCTGGGGTTGGGACCACAGCGGGTCAGAACTGCGGCAGAGCAGAGGACTAAGGTGGGCGGATGGTGGACCTGGGTGGTTGGACAGCCCTTGGCTACCTTGTTCATGAGGTCTCAGATGGAAATAACTCTTAAATAATCAGAGTGACTTTCCTACTGCTCACTAGTGGGGAGAAAGGAAGTTCACATCCACCGGAGTCTGTGTGCACAGGAGAAGTGGCTGACGGGGCGATAATGAACTCAACATATATTTTGCTAATCAAGCACAGCAATTTCCATTTAAACTATGGAGAAACCCCTTGCAATTAAACTGCAGGTTAAAAATATCACATGTGTGTGCATGTTTAGTTGGCGCTTGAACAACAAGCCCCAGCGTGCCAGAACAACCCATCCCAGCAGCAGCAGCAGCATCTGATTTATCTGGCAAGAGCTGCACGGGCTGTGAATAGCAATCCCTTTTCCCAGCCCATTCTTTCTTGCAGATGCTCTGAGCGTAGGGGGATTTGGGTGAGACTACCTCGTCTTTTGGGACTGCCTGGAGCTCAGCAGGACTTAAATCAGCTCTTTGAACCTTAGCAAGATTTAGTACATGCAAGTGTTTTCTGAAGCGTGCATGCTCTGGCAACCATGCACCAAGCAGGCAAAGGAGCTGACGACTTGTGCTATGCTTCCTCCCCTTCCCCTCTTCATCCCTATAAATGCAAGACCACGGGGAGTTATTTATTAGCAATGGAGGGAGCTGACTTGCCTGGCACAAACCAGCCCCGGCTATATGCTCCTGGCATTCGGTGCAGCCTTTGTGCTGGTCTGGGGAGGAGAATGAGATGTGGATATGGCTGAGGAGATATGGCCGAGGACGGGGCTGGCTTTGTTTCTCTGGCAGCCTCGTCGGGTTTGGCAGCGCTGGAGGTGCGGCTGGCCAGTGCAATTTGCTCCTGTTTCAAGAGTGAGCATGCAACGGTGTGTGCTAAGCGCCGGGAAATGCTGCTCCCTGCTGAAATACAGGATTGCTCCCCATGTGCCCATTTCCAAGTCATTTTAAACAGAGGAAGGGGGAAAAAAAGACCTTGCCTGCTCTGAATGTACGAAGACAGCTCAAGAGAGGGCTGGAGCAAGAGATGGGGAGGCACAAAATGCAAATCTTAAGTGATTTCTTCAGTTGGTGGTATCCAGTTTCTCCCTGCCCTCATCCTTTGACTACTACTTATAAAACCAGATTTGCTCTCACAGCCACTGCATTTGGCCCTGGCTGTTTTGGCCCTGCCTGGTCCTGGCTCCTGCCTGCGCTACATCTGCCCTTTCTGGCCCAGCCCAGCACAACAGCACCGTGATCTTGCCCTTCATCCTGACCTTGAGCAGAGCTTGGCTCCTTGGGCTTTGACTACCAACGGGGCTCACCATGCGCTGGCTTAACAGCAAAGCCCTGTCTAGAGGCTGGATTTTTGCAAACTCCTTAATTTGGCCCCACAAGGCTTTTTGTTTGCTTGCTTTCAAATTAATTCCTAAATGTTAATGCTCCAGATGGCTCCCACCTCAATTGCAATTTCAAGGAAAATAAATATAAAAATAAAAGGCTTTCCTGTAAGGCAATTTTAAGGCAAGTTTTGCATCCGAAATCCTGGGGAGTGCTGCACGGGCTGTGCTGAGAAATCTGGAAGTTGAATGCTGCGAACATCCCCTCCTGCATGTTGCAACGGCTCCAGCCCCTTCCTTATTCTTAAAATAACGTCAGCTTCTAAGAAGCAGTTCCTCTCTCGGTGCGGCTGCACCGGCTGCCCCAGGCGCTGGCAGGTAAAGCGGCACTGGGGCTCGGCAGCACCGATGGTTGCAGAACCTGAAAACACCAGCGGAGGTTGGGGCACGGCCACACTCCCGGCTCCGGAGCTGCTCTCCTTGTGCGGGTGCCTTTGCCGGGGATTTGGGGGGGACATCGAGCCCCAGGGATTAGCTGGATGTGCGGTTGTTCCCACGGGAGCTATGGCAGTGCCTACGTCTCGCTTGGCGTGCAACTCACTGTGCAAGCAATCAGTGCTCCTAGGGCGAGATGCACACGGGCGAATGGGTTAAAGTGCCTGCTGTGTGTATAATTACAGCCTTCGAGATGGCGACCCACTGGCGTCCTTCGTCTAAGGCACGTCAGGGGGTGCAGCCCCTCTGTGGGCTTGGGGGGGTTGGCTGGGAGAGGCTTCTACTCCAGGCAAGAGGCAGTTGCATAGCTTTAAATACCACCAAACTCTTGGTTACGCAGTGTTTTATGGGGGAAAAAAGGCAGGTGAGAGCGGGGTGGGCAGTCGCCTGCACTGGCGAGGTAAAAAAACATTCTGGGGGGGGAACTCACTTTAGATTTTTGCCTAAAATGCCTCCATCACCGGGATAAAATGCCTCCATCACCGGGATAAAACACTTCCATCACTGGGATAAAATGCCTCCATCACCGGGAGGAGTGGTTTGCTGTCAGTCTCCACGTTAGTTCTCAGTGAGTGACATTATTAGTGATGGAGCAGTTAGTGTTCACATCTTAATTAGCAAGGCTAATGGTGTAAGTATTTCTCTGGCTGGTGCAAGGAGTGACTGCAACTGTGCTGGGTTAAAAAAGAAGAGCAAGAAAAGCCAGGTTTTGCCTTATCTAAAAATAAAGCCCAAACTCTGATCACGATCATCATCTTCACCTGATGCGGGAGCTCAGCTCCGGCAGGTCAGAGTTTGCTGGTGGGTTTGGCAACAGCATCACGTGCTGGGGTGGGAGGATGGGGCTCGTCTTCTCCTGTGCGGCCCGGAGCAGCAACTGGTCGATGAATTTATAATCCACCTTTTTTTTTTTCTTTTTTTTCTTTCCTTTTTTTTTTTCCTTTCTCCAATTATATTGGTGTAATGCAAGACCCTGGTTCCTTCGCTGGGCACTGTCGTGCCAGGGACAGGCGGGAGACTGAGCCTGACGGTGCGATGCTCGGCACACAGGGACGCAGGCACGAGCGGTGTGTGTAAACAGGAACGAGAAAGCTTTGATAATAACAACAAAAATAAAAATAAAAGGCCCTTTAACAGGCCAAAGAGAGGGAGCACACCCGTACTGGAGTGAAAAATTACCCCCTTCCTTGCAAAAATACAATAATCATCCCTAACCAGAAGGAAGAAACTAGGTACATTCTTTCTCTCGATGGGATACCCGGAAGGTCTCTAGGATTTCTCCACCCAAAAGTGCATCCCAGTGCCGGCACGGTGCCCGTCAGAGCGGCGTGTACTGGTTGTCGATGGCGCGGACGTGGCCCCGGCCTGGTGCCTCCACCTCGTAGTCCGAATCGCGGGGCCGGGGGCCGGGGACCATGGCTGCCCTGCTCGGGCGCAGGCTCTGTGCCAGCTCGGCCGGCGGCGGCACCAGGTGGAAGATCTGCTCCGGTGGGGGACCTGGGGGGGTCTCGTCGGGGCCGCGAGGGCAGGAGGAGCTGGCGGGGGCGAGGCTGAATTCGGGGCTCCAGCCAGGGACGGGCAGGGGAAGAGGGACCATGCTGCCGGAGCTGGGAGCTGCAGGTGGAGGGGAGAGACGGCCGGTCGGTGGGATGCTCCTGCCCCGTCGGCCCCATTGCGGGTATCGGGGTGGGGGTGCAGGGCACATCCTCCACCCCTCTCAGCTGCAGCATGGAGCAGCCGGTGGTTTGGGGCAGCTTCTCCTTTCTCGAAAGAGGAAGCTGGGAACTCAGGAGTCACCTTTTGTGCTGCTGCACGGATGCTTCCGCTTCCCCATCCCTGCGTGCAGCCAAAGGGCCCAGGTCTGGCCAGCCCCAGGGCACCCTCATCCACCCCGGGGACCCTCCCGCCGCGACAGGGCCCCCCATCCCTGCACCCCATGGGAATGTCCCCATCTCTCCATGCCTGCATACCTTGCGGCTGAGGCAGGACGACGACGTAGCTGGACAGACGGACGTCGCAGGCTGTCCCGCACTCCAGCGGGATGGGGTAGCGATGGAAGTGGTGCAGCATCTCCACGATGGAGGAGAAGCGGAGGTGTTGGACACGGCACTGGCCCCGCTCCGTCAACGCCAGCCGCAGGTGCTGCGGGAAGGGGCACGGACCTGTTACCCTTCCACCGGCTCCCTTGCTGGAGGAGATGATGGGGGGGGACACGGGGATATCTGGGGTGTGTGGGGGGACAAACGGCCTTAGCATGATGTGCTGCATCCCCAGTGCCCTGCTCGCTGCTGGGTGGGGAGGTTTGCCCCCCAGGAGCGGGCATGGGCCCGCCAGCCCTCTGTGAGCATCGGGGCAGGGACCAGGCAAGGAGAGCATCTCCACAGGGTGGGATGCGATGGGACAGGGACCGTGCTGTGGTGGGGGGGGGAGGGGGCTGCCCGAGGGGCTCCTGCAAGATTCCCCCCACCCTGCCCCAGCCCCTCTCCCACCCGTACCTTTGCTCTGCCCTGGAAGTTGAAGGTGAGCACGTACTCGCCACGGCGCGTCTCGCTCTGCCGCACCAGGAAGACACCGTGGCCCTCCAGCCCCCCCAGCTGCACCAGCTGAGCCGCCTTCACGCGGGAGATGGGCCCGTGGAACCAGGGGCAGGAGGAGAGGAACTGCTCCATCTTCAGCCCTGCCGCCTCCCCCGGGCCCCCCGGCGTCGCCCCTGCCAGGGCACAGGGATGAGCACCCCAGGGAAGCGGGGACCCCTGCCCATCGCCCCCGTCCCCCTCCCCTCTGGTTCTGTCCCCCCCCCGCCATGCCATCTGGGGATGGCCGATCAGCCTGGCCAGCCATGGCAGGATGCAGCGACATCCCCCCCCCCCTCCACTGAGGGATGCCCTGTCCCCCGGGTGTCCCCGCTGCTCACCTTGGCCGAGGGTGTCAGTGCTGGTGGTGGGGCTGGCGGCCGCGGGGTCAAGGTGCCGGCACGCCAGGAGCTCGGGGTCACCCGCGTCGGACCTGCCGGGGACAGGAGAAGCCAGGCTGAGCGCTGGTGGTGGGGGGCTGGCACCGTGCTGGGGAGTGGCCATCCCCATCCCCAGGCTCGGGGACATCCACCAGGCGCTTACCCCCCTGCGCACACACTCTCGGATCTCGGCCGTCCAGGAGCTGAGCTGCTGCTCGTCCCCTGCCTCAAACAGGATGTCGGTGGCATTGGTGACCTGGGAGACATCGGAGAGGGACATGGGGGCTCCAGAGAGAGAGAAGTGCATCCCCCTCCCACCCGCACTTGGCCACCAACCCTGACCCCACCCCGAGCAGAGCATCCCCCAGCCCATGCGCCGCATCCTTCCGTGCACACCCCCCCCCCCCCCCCGACTGGGAACAGGAACCGAAATTTGGCACAGGAGCTTTCAGCAGCCACGTGCATCCGGGAGGGTGGGAAAGGCCTCGGGGCCCCCCTCAGCCGGGCCCTACCTTGAGGACGAAGGTGTGGAGGTTATCGGGCATCTCGAGGCGTGTGCACCTCCGCACCTCCTGGATGGCAGAGCAGGCGGCATGCAGCTTCGGCTTGGAGCCCTGCGGAGGGGAGCACAGCAGCTGAGCCCCAACACACCAAAACACCACCCCACATCCCACTGCTCTGCTGGGAAGGGAAGGGGGGGGGTGTCGAGCCTGCCAGGAGCCACTTGAGGCACAGCAGCCGGCAAGGAAATACCCCACTCTGCAGGGAAATACCACACCGGCAAGGAAATACCCCGCTCTGCAGGGAAATACCCCACCGGCAAGGAAATACCCCATGTGGCAAGGAAATACCCCGCACGGCACTGCCCGGCTGTCGGGGCACCCTGGAGGGGCTGAGAGGCACCCAGAGAAGGGACCCATCTTGGTGGCCCCCCCCAAAGGACCCAGCAGCGGAGGGATGGGCAGAGGAGAGGAGGGAGAAGGGGGTTCCCAGCATGGCAGTGTGTGCCAGGGAGACGGTGTGCACCAATGGGGAAAATGGGGAGCAGGCAGGGAGCACCCCAGTTATGGGTGCTGGGGTTGGCAGCAGGCTTGGCAGTGGCGTGCCGAAAGCCCTCCGCGGCCGCTCAGCCAGTTTGGCGCTGACACAAGGCACATGACAAAATGCTGAGCAAACACTTCCAGAAAGGCTAATAATACCCCTCCCAGCAGCTTTCAGTTCCTCTGCCGCCTAGCACGCCTCGTGTGCCGGCAAGCGAGCCGCTCACCGCTGCGAGGCTGTGGCACCTGCCCAGCCGCCGCCGGAACTGGGCTGTATCCGGGGTGCCAGGGACCCTCCTGGGTGCAAAATGCCCCCGGGGGACCCCTGCACCGGTGCTGGGCAATGGAGCCGACCCCTCCATGCTCATCCCCGTGGCTGGAGCCAAGCGCACGGCTCTGCGAGCAAACCACCCTGTGCAGCCCAGCAAAGCCCAGCCAGTGCCAGCGTGTGCCAGGCACGCTCGTCCCCTTGCACCGGGCTTGCTGTCAGTGCAGCATGACAAGATTTGGCTGACCGTGATTCACGTGGCAGCTTCAGCATCCCACAGGCTGAGTCACTGCACCCTGTGCCGGCTCAGGCTGTCCTCTCCGATCCACAGCCACCATCCCCACAAGGATGCCAGGCTGCAGGCACTTGGCTGTGCAACAGCGTTTGCCAACCAAAGCACATATTAACTTTGCTCCGAGCTTGCGACACTTACAGCAAAGTAACCCCCACCATCTCCCCAACCACCTGCACGACCCCAAGGGTGTCCCCACCAGGTGCTTGGCAGCTCAGCACTCTCTACGGTCACCCAACCAAATCATGTTTGGTTGCTTTTATTTTTCCACACACCCCCCCCTTCCTCCCTTCCTCGACACTCTCAACCGAGGACTCGGTGTACTTTGGGGCCGGAAATGCAGCGTGAGAGGGATCAGCCCTTATCAGCGCCAAGCTACGCTGAAAAGAAAGTTCTTAGAAGTCGCTCGCCAAATGACATCGTGCAATGGGGTTGGTGCTACCACGGCGGCTCGCGGCACCCCCGGCCCCGTCGGCGACAGTGATTGCAGCTGCAGCTGCAATCACTGTTGCCGATGGGGCCGGGGGTGCCGCGAGCCGCCACGGTGGCACCAGTGCTTTATCCCAGAGGAGTTTGACTTTTTTGCCGTCCTTGGAAGATAACTGCGTCCTGTGCAAAGTCCTGCAGGGAGAAAGCAGAGGGGTTGCCCATCCTGGCTGCTTTCCCGCACATGGGTTGTGACACCCAGCACGTCCCCTAGCTTGCTGGTGCAGCGGGTTTTATCGGCACGCATCCCGACTGTGGTGTTGGAGTCGGCCACCCACTTTCCTAGGAAGTGGGAAATTCCAGGAAAAGGTAGTTCGGCGAAGCCCCCCGCGTCCCTCCCTGGGGAGAGCGCAGACGGGGAGCGCGAAGGGAGGAGGAAATGATGCAGTATAGAGATACGGTGCCCAAAAAACCAGTCTGGCTTCGGAGAAGTACCTACCGCAAGCATAGTGCCCCCACCCCCTGAACCACCGCACCTGACCGCAAGATGCCCTGCTCGATGGCAGTCAGTACCAAGAAAGGGATTTCTTGGTAACCAAAACTGCACACTCAACACACCGCATGTTCACCCAGCACCCACGGGCTCCTTCTCGGCAAAAAAGATGCCACAGCAGCATCGTGGGGCTGGGGTACCCTCCACTGCTGGCTGGGCTTGGGATGCCCAGGATGCTCGGGATAGGATGGGATGTTGCCCCAGCTCAGTCCCCAGCCCAACCGGCATCAGCTCCCACCCCGCTGCTCTCTAAAGGATCCTGTGCATGTGGAGGAAACCCCAGTAAAAGGTTGAGCACCTCCCAAAAATCACCGGGGGACACGATGCCCCATAAAGCTGCACTCCCAAGCCCCCAGAACACACCTGCCACCATGCCATCGCTGTGGCATCCCTGGTCCCAACACCTAACACACAAAACCAGCTGTCCTGGGGTGTGACGTGGGTGATCTCTGGCTCACAGGGCTGATGGCAGCAGGATCCAACCTGGTGCCCCCAAACCCCCTCTCCCTGCAGAGGCTGACAGTGCCTGGGTGCTGCTGGTGACATTGGGCCACCGATGGGGACGACGGTTCCATCGGCTGGGGACGGAGGAGCCATGCAGGCTTTTGGTGCCTACTTTAAATTTAGTGCTTGAGAGCAGCATCCTCCCACCTGTGGTCTGCTGACCCCCAGTATTTGTATTTTTGTTCTTTGCAGGAGATTTTTCTAGAGTTTAAAAATACAAAGCTTCAGCCAGGCCAGAGCTGTCCCCAGTGTCAGCCGACATGGGACAAACTGGAAGCGGGAGGAAAATGCCCCCAGGACAAAACTCCCTCCTGCTCCGTGCCCAGAGCATCCCGCTGGAGCCCAAGGCTCGACCCAGTGGGGGGACACCCACTGCACCCCCCGCTCTGTCCCATGTCCCCACATCCCCAACCCCTGGGGACTCCCTGCAGGGTGTCATGGGGAGTGCCAGCACAGCACAGGGAGAACCAGCACGGCATCCATGGTCACCACGCACCTAGGGAGAGCAGGGCAGCAGGGAGAAAGTGGGGTTGGCCAGCATCTGCCAAATATCAGATGGAGACCCACACCAGCTTGATGCTGTGGTCGTGCCGGGACCATGAGCTGAAGGTCAGGCCAAGGTCACAGCTGCGCTCGGGCGTTGCAGGCGCGGAGAGGAGCTGCTGCGTTTCCGCCTTGCAAACCCCCAGTAACAGCTCTCACCGCAGCTCCTTCGCCCGCCACTTTCTTTACTAGCTGTGTTCACGCAAAGCCAGTGTGCAGGCAGCCGTGGTGCTGGCGGGCTGCCTGTGCTGATGAGCACCCCCGGTTCCTTTCGCAGTGATCCTCCCCCCGGCAGGCTTCACAGCACACCTTTCCACTTGCCTTTCGTGCTTTCACATATGAGCAGCGGCAGGGAAACCACTGCCCAGGAGGGCTGGCTTGGCACTGCGGGTACCTCGGTACCTCTCTAACAAGGATATTTTGGATTTGCTTTTTTTTTTTGGAAGCAAAACTCCTCCCAGCCCACCCACACGTGCTGGGAAAGCTCTCACCATGATGCTCTGAGTCGCTGCTGTAAGGAGCATGACCTGCATGGAAGCACAGGGGACACTGCAGGTGCTGGGACAGCTTTTTTGGCTGGGGGAAAGAGGAAGGCAGCCAGCTTTCCAAGAATGAGAGTGAAATCACACTGCCACACTGCCTGTACCTGGGAGACCTGCGGGTGCTGTTAGGTTTGACCGGCACTGGCATTGCCCACGCACTGGCAGGGTGCTTGGCACCCACCACCCACCCTGACACCCTCAGGCTCAGCCGATTTCTGCCAGGTCCCCAAAAAGCTGCCACCACCCAAAATGCTGGTTTGCACAGGAGGGAGCCGGAGCCAGCCACTCTTCCCAGCGAATTTGGCCAGTGCCCAGTCCCCTGCTGGCAAAGGTGGTGGTGGCATGGGGATGACAGTGGTGGCACAGCAATGACGGTGGTGGCACAGTGATGATGGCAGTGGCATGGAAATGACAACAGTGGCACAGCGATGAGGGTGGTGGCACGGCGATGACGGCGGTGGTACAGTGATGATGGCACTGGCACAGCTGTGGCAACAGGGCCAGCAGGCTGAGACTGCACGGAGCAGAGAGCAAATCCTTCGAGAGCAGCGGGTACCGTCGCTGGCCCCTCCACACGCCAGGGATTTCCCCATGCCAGCTCTTTCGCTTCCACTCTGAGTCACGCCGTGGGAGGTGGGGAAGCGCCACGAGCCCTTGTGCAAGGTCCCCAACGGATACGGGCGAGATTTGTTGCTTCTTGTAAATCACGGAGCCTGCCGTGTGCCCCTTACGCAAGGGACAAACCTCAGCCAGAGCTGCAGCATGTCCGGGCACAGCTCAGCCCCACCGGGCTGCTGGTGGACGGACAGACAGACAGGCAGGCTACCAAGATCTGCAGCGGAGCAAGCACTGGGTTATGCCGGCATAAAACCACACCCCATGCCCATGACCCTGGGGAGTTTTGTGAAGTTTCCCCAGGAATATGGAGGCACGCAGCCCTGTCCTGGGGGATGCCGGGTGAACTGGAGGGGAACCATGTCCCATTGCTCTGGTGCAGGCAGCAGGGTGGCAGCTGGGGTCCTGTGGGGCCAGGGGGACACACCAAGGGTCGAGCTGGAGGGTGCAAGGTGTCTGCTGGCAATCATCCTTGGGTGTTTGCACCATGGGGGATCCCAGCGTTCGTCCTCAAGGCCTTTGCACCATAGATAATCCCAGCATGTGTCCTTGCGTGTTTGCACCATGGCTAATCCTGGGGTTCATCCTCAGGGACTTCCACCACGGCTAATCCCAGCACTCAGCCTCGCAGGTTTGCAGCACAGCTAATCCCAGAGTCTGTCCTCCAGCGGCTAATCCCAGCGCTCCTGGGGTTTGGTAGCACAGCTAATCCCAATGCTCCTCCTCAGGCCTTTGCACCATGGCTGATCCCAAGGGGACAGGTCTACCCCAGGCAGCCCTGTGCCAATGTTGGGGACAGAGTCTGGGATCCCACTGATTTGGGCCATTTCCCTGCACACCCCCGGCCTCTCACATGCCTCCTGCACCCCACACCCACTGCAGGCCCCCCTCAGCCCAGCTCACTCCCTCAAAGCTCACTACGGAAGACCCTAGGGTGGCACACTCTGCCCTCTCTGCCTGCATGCAGAGACTGTTCACTCTGAAACCTACTGACAGCAGCAGGGAGTGCCACCATGGGGTTCTCTGTTCTGGGCTTGGGGCACTGGAGGTAAAAGAGGCTTCCTGCCTCTGTTAAGCAGAGGAGCACAAGAGGTGATCCCTGCTGTGGGTTGCTGTGCAAGCTTGAGCCTCCGCCCCAGACCCTGGCCATTACCTCCCCCAAAAACCCTCTCTGCCCACCCCAAACCCTGGCCAGCATCCTCAATCCACCAACACCAGAGAGACAAAAGAGTTTCCAAGACACCCTGTCTCTGAGCATCCCCAAAGCTCATGGCAGGGGACAGAGCCATCCCCGAGGGGACCGGGCTCAGCGGTGACAAGAGGCACTGTTGTGCTGGCCTGAAGCGCTGGCTCGGGGGCGGCCAGGGCACAAAGCACCTTCTGTTCCCATTCTGAGCGGCTGCTGAGCACCGGCGAACGGCGACGCAGGAAAACAGCCCGGACCCCCATCAACCCACAGAACCCATTTCTTATTAAATTAAACCCAGGGTGCTGTAAAATGCAACCCCAGGAGCCACTGGGTAAATCCATACCCATGGGCAGGGATTTGGGGGTTCTGGCTAGAAACCCCCACCCTATCCTCGGGGCTGATCACCCCTCTTTGTGCATTGATAAACCTCCACCAAGCGAGGCAGCAACTGCCAGCTCCGTGCAAGTGAGTCAACATCCCCTTCCCAAAACTCTGCAAACTACCCCAAAACCAGAGAGCCCAGCGGCTCGCGTTCACAGTGGGGTTCGGGAAGATGGGGGCTATAAACAGGATCTGTAAACAGGCGGCGTTCGCCAGCCTCTTTTTTTTTTTTATTTTAAGCCAAACTCGCTTCCAGCGTGGGCTGCTTTAATAATTTCCTGGAATAAATAACAAGCGCAGAAAGTAAACAAGGTGTCTGCGTGCAAGCAGGAGTCGGCTGCAGCCAGGGACTGAGTCACCCCAAAGCCTGGTCCCAGAGGGCTAGGGGACGTGGGGTGTCCAGCACGGACCCCGCAGGGTCCCTGCAGTCCCCAGGATGTCCCGGGATTTTGCATCGCTGTGAGATTTTGCATCACCCAGGGGTTTTGCATCACCCAGGACGATGCAAGAGCTTCAAGAGCCCACATGGGAGCATTTGATCCCCTCGCATGGGTATTTTGGTCCCAAAGCAGGACCCGCCTCTTCCCCGGTGCTGTGCCCTACCCGGCCGAAGGAAGCAGTTCTTGGCCAAAATGCTTCATTTTTAACTTAATCTCAAGACCACGTTGAACATTATGATGCCCATCATGGGCATCGGTCGGAGCTGGGACCAGCTGCCCGGTGGGGAGGAGCAGGGCCCATCCTGGCCGAGTCCCCGCCGCCAGGATGAATCCTTCCAGACCCCGTGCTGCCTGCACAGGCTCTCATAAATATTTACCTTTGAAAGAAGCAGCACTCAGCTTCGAAACAACCACATCCTGGGCCATTAAAAAAAAAAAAAAAGAAAAAAAAAAGAGACAACCACCCAAAAAAACACCACTGGGCATCTCACACCCACTCCCAGGGCTGAGTGGGACCCAGCACCCTCCTGCAACAACCAGCACCCCGTGCCCCTCACACCCCCACTTGTGGCAGGGGGGAAGCAGCACAGTCCTTGAGTGTTTTCCCAGTCTCTTTTCCTGCGATTCACTTAATATTTCCATTTTTTGCTCACTTCTCAGCTTGCATGTGGTGCTTTCATACCCGAGCAGCTATGCAGCATCCGTGCAAGGGAGACGGCCCCGACTATGAGCAGCCAAACACTGGCAGGCAGACAAGCATCACCGCCGCGAGCAGAGGGGTCACAGTGCTGGGGCAAACCCCGCTGCCAGCAACAGCAGGGTGAATTTTAAAGGATGGGGTTAAGAAGAAAGGAAACCCTCCGAGCATCTCTCCTGCAAACCCCAGTGCCCGGGGAAGCGGCAGGTTGGGGATCGGTCCTGCACCCTTCCCCTCGCAACCCAATCAAGCCCCGGTGAGCTCCATCCCAGCAACACAGTTTCCAAAATAAGAAACTCTGCTCTTCAGCAATTAACACTGGGGCTGTGGTTACGCTGCTAAAAGTGTTTTTTCCGTGCATGACCAAGGATGGAAAAAGTTGTGGTTAATAAATGACAAATAACCTTTTGTCTCATTGCCCTCCCCCCGTACACCCTCCCCCTGTGATACCAAAAAATAGAGGGGGGGGGTGGGGAATATAGAAAAAGTCACCACCAAAATCTCAAAAAGCCAAAAGGATGCCCAGCCCCGCGTGCCTTCGAAGAATAGCGAGCAGCGCAGCACCGAAAGCAAAGCAGCGAGGGGATCCGCCACCTGCCCTGCTCAGCGGTGAAAGTCTGCAGGCGGGTTTCGGTGTAGCTCCGGGCACCTCTGGGTGCGGTTTCGCCTCTCCCAAGGGAATCGCAGCACACCCAACCCCCCCCCCACAGCTCTTACCCCGTGGCAGGTTTCCTGGCTCCTGCCCTGGGGATGCCAGAAGAAGGATGCAGTCCCTGGGGATCCTGGGAGAGGGATGCCAGGAGAGGGATGTAGCTCCTGGCGATGCCAGGAGAGGGATGTGGTCCCTGGAGATGCCAGGAGAGGGATGCAGCTCTCCAGCCATGTGCTGTCCAGCCACCAAGGGACGATGCAAGAGGGTCGCTCTTGGCTGGAGGATCAAGGCAGCAACCCCCGCCAGCCTGGGATTGTTTAACTTTTTTATTACAACAGAGAGAAAATAACATGCGGCACGAGCCAGCTTGCCCCTGGGCGAACCACAGGGATGAGGGCAGGAGCACACGTGGTCCAGCCCGCTCCAGCGCGCAGGATGGAGGACACCAAATGGAATCCAGATTGACACAAACGTGCTCTTCCCCGGGCCAGGGTGATGACGGGACACCGAGATGTTTCCCATCACCGGCAAACTCCTTCTCGCAGGACACCCATTGCCTTTGGGGTTTGCCAGAGCCTGCGGGCAGTGGGTGCCCCTCTCATGGTGGCCCTGAAGAAGACAGACCATTTTGCAGCATATTTTTTCAGGAATAGAGGAATGAAGGAGCTCAGGGGCTGCAGCAGCGACACTGGCATTTGTGCATCCAACTTGGTGTGTCCAGTTTTTAAGGATAATTATAGGTCACTAATAAGAGGATATATCCTTTGGATTTGAAGCAAAGTGTTGTGCTGCAAAAGAAGGGGTTTGCTCAAGTCCCTGCCTGGGATAGGGATGCAAACGCAGCTGCTGCTGGGGTCAAGGCTTCCCAAAATGTGGCCTCCCCATCCCTGCAGGCAGGAGCCAGCGGCAGCTCTCCCTCTGCCACTGCCTCCTCATATATCCTCAGTTGAGTCACTTAGGGCCATGTTCGAGCAGCCCCCATTGCTCCTGGATGTACAAAGCAGCTCCAGGAGGAGCCAGGGTGAAGATAGGGACCAAAATACTGAGATGTTCCCCACCCCATGCCTGGCCGGCTGCCACCCAGAAACCCAGGCACTGAAAATCAGAGCCCAGCAGCACAGGACCTGCTTGCTCAGGAGGTGGCAGTTCTCAGAAACCAGCTTCAGGTGAAAGGAAGGGGAAAAAGAAAGAAAAAAAAAAAAAGAAAAAAGGAAGTCAAAGCAGTCTCACGCTGAGCAGAGATAAAAATACTGCTCCTCCTGCAGCCACGGCTGAAGATGTACGAGCCATGACACAGGCACCACAGGTTTTCACCGGAAGGAGTCTTCCCAGCTCGTCTCAGCATGCCGTCAATTTACAGGATGCACTGGATTTCATTAAAACGCTATAAAGAAACCAGCGCAAATGCAAATCCCATTTCCCTTCCCCTTCCTGTAAAAACATCTGGTCAACAGAAATGGCTGGGGACATTTCCGTCACAAATCACGGTTTTCATGGAGTTTAGGACTTGGCCATGTAAAAGGCCCTTGGGGCTGGGGCTCAGCTGATGAACAGGGCAGCCCCAAAACTCCGACGGGCTGCCCTAAAACATGCAAACCTGTTTTGCCAGCTTTGGCTTAAATTTATGAAGGTGGAGAGGCCTCAGAGCTACCCAGTCCTACAAGTTATATGAGAATAAATGGTGTGGTAGCAGAGAGAGCCCTTAGTGCCTCCACGGAAAGCAGGGAGGACAGGTGAGCATTGCCCTCGTACTAGACATCAGAGCATCATCACTTCACCCTGGCACCAGTCGGTGGCAGGGCATCCTCACACCCCTCCTCTCCCCGGCACGCCAGCACTCTGGCGTGTCCCCAGGGTGGGGGTCCAGGTGCCCCCTGCCCTGTGCTGGGTACCCTGAGCCCACCGGTGCCCTGGAGCCAGTCTGTGACCCGCTCCCAGGAGGGCACCGGCTCCGATCATCTCCAAATCCCTCCTTTGCAACATCATTTTTCCAGCACTCAAGGGAGGAAGGAGCGATGCCAAAACCAACCCAGCAGCAGCTGCAAGCATGGGAAGCCCCATTTCGTCCAGCTGAAGCTCCCATGAGATGGGCACATCCCTGCGGGATGGGATGTCCATGCCAGGCAGCACCGCAGGGACCGCCGGCAGCTCCGGCACGGCTCGCCAATGCTCACCCCTTCGCCCAGCGCGGCACCGGCCACAGCCACCCAAGCAGTAAATGGGATTAGGGCTCTTCAAAGCCCTGCTCCCTTTGATGCCAGGCACGTTATGGGATTAGGCCGAGAGGGCCCCACTGGAGAGCACCGGGGGGGAAAGTAAGGGGGATAAAAGCTGCCAAAAGCAGAGTGATGGAGCAGCAGCTGAGGTGCAGTGGGGCACGCATGGGGCCACCCCCCCTTTCCCCATGGACCATCATTGCAAGGTGCTGAGTATCTAGGGGCTTGGCTTGATGCTGTAAAGCTGGGAGGCTGAGCCGAATTTCCATTTACATCATATTATTTAAAGGGTAGAGAGGGAGAAGAGGAGGGCGCTTCTGGGGAGACCTCGAGGGTGACCAAGCCTAATGGTCCAGAGACCAGCCAGGGATGAAAACCCTCAAGGACTGTTTTTACAGTTGCTTATTTAAAACCATTAATCTTTCATGATGATCAACAGCATCTTCAAATTGGGAACAGATCCACAACACGGGCGAAAGGCAGCAGCAAAGCCCTGTGAGCAAACCAGGGCTAGAGGATGGAGGGGAGGGGGCTCCCCGCAGCCTTCCCTGGGGAGTTATCGGTTATTATTTACTTATTTTAAAGGAAAAAAAACCAAAAAACAAAAAACACCAACAAGCTGTTCTGTTCCCTCTGCTCCGCAGTTTGAACCCTTGCTGGGTTTGAGGAATGGGAGCCACCAGCACGGCGCACGGCTTTCCACCGCCCCCAGAATTCAACCACAGTTACTGGGAAAGGGGCTGGATTGATTCTGCTGTAAATGAGACAGGATCTGGCCCCAGCCCAGTTAATTAGAAAGGAAGGACCCGCCCTGAGAATATTTGCACAGGAAGCAATTTATGCCAGAGACTCACGAAATCCAGTGAGGAACATCCCCCCTTCCGCAGACCTGGCTGAGAAACCCCCCCCCAGCTCAGGGCCCCGGGGGGACTGCAGGGTCCCCGGCCTCGCAGTGACGGGGGACTCACCGGGAAATCTCCATGGGACAGAGATTTGTTGCAAAGTGCAAGGAATAATGCTGCAGAGCACTGGGTGAACTTGCTAAATATCTTGTTTTAAATGCCTCCTGCCCGTGGGTCAAAGCCGGTCAGGGGCTGCGGGGAGAGGAAGAATGTGCTGTGCGCTGGGCTTGCTTCCCAAGTGGAGGGAGGGGAAAAAAAAAACAAAGAAAAAAGGAAAAAAAAAAGGGGGGGGAAAAAACAGTGTTTGCAAGCATTGGGTCCTGGGGGCAGAGGGGACACAGCGGGGGCCCAACCAGGCGCTCGTCCTGCAGGACAAGGGTGCTGCTCCGTTGTGCAAGTGCCAGTGGTGCGATGGCTCTGCTCCCTGCGTTGAGCCCAAAAGCCTTTGGGGGAGAAGGTTTGGCAGAAAGGAGGACTTGGCTCTCCCTTGTGGCTGTGCTGGGTCACCGGGGATTTTACCCGGTGTGGAGACAGCCAAATCCATTGCAGCTATAATGTGCACCGGGAAAAAAACCATAGGCGCTGGGGCTTGGTGCCTGGGTGGCAGGGGGCACGAGTGAGTGCCCATGGAGGAGTTTGTTCGGTTCCAACTGCCAAAGCCCCCCCGGGAGGGCATCCCCTTGCTTCGCTTTTAGGTTTGGCTCTTGCAAAGCCCCGAGGGCAGGTCTGGGCAACAGGCACTGAGGATGAGGAGGAGCAAAGCCGGCAGCAAATTTGGCAGCAGCGCCTGAAATAGCACCAACCCAATGCCTCCTCGCCACCAGCCAGGCTGTTCCCTGCGGTGGGATCCAATGTGCCCAGTGCCATCCAAGTGAGCGGGGGTCTGGACCACGCCAGCACCCAGCGGTGCTGCCCGGCTGCTGGGAGCACCCTCCAAGAGCCCCAAAATGATGCCGTTTGGAGCCAGACCTCCCTGTGCCCCGGGCTGGGGACACATGCTCCCATGGGGACAAACAACCGCAACTCCCGACCCAATGGAGCAAAACTGGCTTTTACTTTCAGATTTCACAATATTGGTGGTGTTTGTTTGTTTGTTTGGTTGGTTTTTTTTAAACATTTAATATTGGGGTGGTTTGACAGAAGTAGCAGGAATTTAGCCAGCTGCTCCCTGGCCCAGCGCCGTGGTGAGCAGCAAACACAGCCTGAAGGCAGGGACAAGGTTCCGGCTCTACCCAAGGCTTCCTCCTTCCGAAGCATAAGTTAGTCAACAAAGTTAAACGAGCACAAAAAGAAAAAAAAAAAAGGAAAAAAGAAAGAGAAAACCCAGCCCATCACGCCTGCGTAAGACCTGCCATGTGGAGGAACTGTCTTTTTAAAGATTAAACACCACGGCTCCCCCCGCATCGCTCCCCGTTCACTCACATCCTGCATCATCTCCGCTCCAGCCGGCATCTAAGCACTACGGGAGCTCCCCAGGGTAGCCGAGATCTGAATTTCTAGCCACAAAAGTACTTACAAAAATAAAATTAAACTCCCTTACAGATCCCATGGGGGAGCAGAGGAAGGCACAGAGCCTAATTTCTATTTTCCCCTTCCTTTCCCAACTTGCCCAGGCGATCAGATGCCCTGGCTGCTGAAGCCACGGCACAGCGGGGAGAGGGTGAATTTGGGGTTCGCCAGACCCGGTGACCCCCCACCTTGCTGGGATGGCTCCACGGGGCTGGGAACGAGCGGTGCAGAGGCCACCAGCCCCTGTCCTCAGCTCTGCATCTGAGAGCAAAGCAGGCGCTCTGCTTCTAGCCAGTAAAGCCAGGTTTGGGGTCCCAGCAAGAAGAAATAAAACTGCCTCTCGACCGATTGCAATAATTAGTGCTCACATTGCCCTTGGCACATGGTCACGGCATCTTTTGCCCCCTGAATGCAGCCCTGAACACAAGCCTGTGGCAGTGGCTCTCCTTCTCAGAGGTCTCAAATACAGGGTGCAGCCTCTGCTCCTCCTCGCAGAACGTGCTGGCACCCTGGCATCGTCCCCAACCCGGTGCTGAGGGACCCGCAGCATCGCCTGGCCGAAACAGGCAAGAGCCAGCAGGTCCTTACCTTTGGCGGGTCAAAAAGCTCCAGCACGTACTCCTCGCCGTCAGGTGTCCCCACTCGCCGCAGAACCAGGCGGCAGCGCTGCCAGCGCGTCCCACTGTCCAGGAAGGTCTCATCCAGCAGCCCGTACTTGAGGACCCCCTCTTTGCGCACCTCGGGGGGCTGCTCCCATGACAGCCCCCACGGCAGGATGCGCTTGCTCAGTCCCGGCTTAAGAGCAGCCTCCGCCGCCACCTCCCCATCCCCGGGGAGGGCATCCGAGGAACGGCGTCGGAAGAGGCTGCGCCAGCTCCTGCGCAGCTGGCTGAGCGAGAAGGGCCGCCGCGCTGGCCCCGCCAGCTCCTCAGAGCTCCAGGACTTGCGTAGCCCCGTCGAGGTGGCCTCAGGGGCTCGGCCAGGCTGCTCCGGGCGGGCGCTGGGCTCCACCTCGGCTTTGGTGACCACTGTGCCCAGGGAGGCATCCGTGTGCCGCCGGTGCGTCTCCCGGTAATCCCGTGCTGGGCCGGTGGGCAGGATGCGGAGCTGGTTCAAGGCAAAGCCCTCCTTCACCTCATGGCAGAAGTATTGCTGGAAGAGGTCGGTGAACTGCACCGAGAAGTTCTCAGCGGCCAGGAGGTCATGGTGCGGGTGCTCGGTGGCAAAGCGCAGGTAGTGCCGCGCCAGCTCCTTGGCGGTGCTGATGGCGTGCAGCTCGCAGAACTCATGCCAGCCCCGGGGATGCGCTGGCGTGCCGGCTGGCAGAGCGTGCCCATTCATTGCCGTGGCTCCAGCGAGGCGGCCGCGCTGCAAGACAGAGCACACCAGCAGCGTCAGGGCAGCCCTGACACCCCGACACCTTCCCCCAGCCCCTGCAGCCCCCAGCCAGCACAGCTGCATGCCACTCCATGTGTGTACCCGCAGGGCAAGCAGCCTGGGGCACACCGTGGTTTGCTTGGACCCTGGTCAAAGCCACTGAATTCACCGGAGCAGAGCGCAGGGACAGGCGCTGCAGCCGGTCAAGAGGCAGCCGGCTCCTCGGTGAGCGGCACGGCCACGCAAGCAACTGCTACGGCTCGCCACCTGGTGCCGGTGGTGGCCACTCAAGACGCCGAGCACCCTGCCCCACCGCAATGCCTCGTATCCCCATCCCCGCCTGGCAGGGCCGTGCCTCAGTTTCCCCACCTGCGAGGTGGGGTGCAGGCAGGTCCCAGAGCGGGGTGTCTGCACGGCTTCCTGCCAGCACAGCTGCCTGCAGCTCCCCGCCACCCCGCAGGGACGCCCGGCCAGGCCGCATCCGCTCTCCTCCTGCCAAGGCGTCGCAGCGCTGATGGGTTTCCCTCCAGGGACCTATTTCAACAGAGCTGATAAAGCTGGAGTGCGGGCGGGAAGGGAGGAAACAACATGAAAAGCTGCAGAAATCCAGGGACAGAGCTGCCTCGCCTGCCAGATCCACCCGGCCCCACTGGCCCAGGGAGACGCAGCTGCTGACACAGCCAGGGATGAGCACGTGTCCCTGTGGGGATGCTCTGCTGCCTGCGGGACTGAGGGGCAGTCGGGCTCTGGCAAACCACGCCGTATCTCTGCCCCAAGCAGATTTTGCTGCGAGGCCAATCTGACGGCACCCGTGGCCGGTGTGCAGCAGCCCCGGCGTGCCGGGCTGAGCCCAGCAGCAGCATTCCCTACAGCCAGCCCGGCTGCACCGCGTTGCTTACTGCCGAACCTCGTGCTCGCCCGCGGCACTTATCGGGGCCATGCACTCCGCTCAGGCAGGAAACATCGGCCAACCCGCCCGGATCCTGCCGTGCTGGCACGGGCACCGCCGCCTCCCCAAAACTCCAGCTGCCAGGCAGCAGCACCCTGGCTGCTGGGAGGGGAGGAAAAGTGATTGCATTTGTTGGGAGGAGGGAAAATTAAAAAAAAAAAAAAAAAAAAATAGAGGGGCTGGGAGGAAGCAAGCGGGGCGATGCAGAGCACGCCGGCACGGCGGATCTTGTTTGCAGCCGGGGAGGTGATAACGCCGGGAAGCGAACCTCTATCTCTGCCCACCCGCCACCCTTCCTAGTACGTCCTGCAAAGTTTCTAGGCGAGGGGAGATGTTATCTGCCCCCCACCAGCCTCGCCGGGGCCTGGCTTCTCAGAAGAGCCGCCTGAAGCTCAGGACCGGCCGGCGTTGTGGCAGTGCCGGGCGTGCGCCCGCCTGCGGCCCAGCCGAACCCCCCGGCAGGGCCCCCAGTCCATGGCCGTCTATCAGTGCCGCCAGCCTGCCGATGACTCAGCATCCTTCAGCTGTGCTCCCGCTTCCTCCTGGCACCCGGGAATTGACGCCACGGCCACCGGCACGCTCAGCAGGATGGTCCCCTGAAACGCAGAGGCAAGCGGGCCACCCGTGCGGATGGCTCCTCAGGTGGGTGGGAGATTCCCAGAACAGGGAATTTGCCTTCTAAGTTTTCGGGCTCGCTCCACACCAGCTTCGGGAGAGGTTTGTGGCACGGGAAGAGCCGGGCTTCACCTGCGCCATGCAGCGGGAAGCAGCCGAAGGCCGTCTCCGGTAGCAATGTGCTTTTTCCAACTGGCACGATGATGGGAAATACACCCCCAGTGCTTCCTCCTGCCGGCACCGGCACAAACCACAATGCTGTCCTCCCTGCTCCTGCCCGGCACACTCCCCACGTGGAAAGGGCTATCCCGGATGAATCCATGCGTGAGCTACCGCAGCAGCATCCCGCTCCTCCGCCTGGCCCCAGGTTTCGGCAGGGACATGTCACAGGGATGTGAGTGCCCACTGCCGGGTGGGCTTCTCCCTGCTCCAGCCCATCGCGCTCCACGATGCCGGAATTCAGCAGCCAGTGGCTTTAAGGCAGACTTTACATCTGCAACCCTTATACCCTATACATTCCTACAAGGGAGTCCCAGCTGTCCTGCAGGTCAGCGCCAAGCCAAAGGACGTGTTGCTAATTGCCTTAATTTGTA
Organism: Harpia harpyja; assembly: GCF_026419915.1. Lineage (NCBI taxonomy): Eukaryota > Metazoa > Chordata > Aves > Accipitriformes > Accipitridae > Harpia > Harpia harpyja. The sequence continues at coordinate 33,006,173 of NC_068948.1, forward strand.
CTGAATGGAGACTTCAGCCCACCCTCGGACACGCCACAAGCTGGTTGGGATGGGGGGGGCTAATGTCCCCCAGGCCACTGGAAGAGTTGTACATCGCCCAGCCTGCCCCGTCTCGGGGCCGTTTTGGGGTGCTGGGGTTGTTTTGGGGTGCTGGGCCAGAAGCTTGAGGAAGAGCAGGACAGGACGGACCAGCCACGGGCTGGCTTTGATGCGGGCTGGGGCGGCGAGCCCCAGCTTGTGGAGGATCCAGCCCTGCAGCCGAGCCGCCCCCAGGAGAACTCATTAAACTCTTGCCCAACCTGGCAAGTATTGCTGCGGTAGCGGGTGCCGGCATCGGCTGGGACAGTAACCCACGGGTTGGATCCGGCAGTGGGTTATTTCTGCCTTTGTGGTAACAAAAAATCCCATTAAATGCATTTGTTGTTTAATTGCAGCCAGAAGAGCCGGCAGCACCAAGCGGCACCAGGGCGATGCCGGGAGCCACCACAGAACAGCCACGCAGGGGGCTGCAGCTGCACGGGAAGGGCACCCGCCAGCACCCAGCGCTGCAAATCCGGCCTCGAAGGGAAACGTTCCGGAGCAGAGACCATGTCGCTGTGCCCTGCGCCGAGCAAGCCCTGCTCACACACGCGTGCGTGCACAGGCAGCCCTGGAGCATGAGCAGCGCAGCCAGTGCACCGCGATCCGAAAATGAAACCGGTCCCAACTCTTTGCCATGACTCTCCACGCCAGGAAAATGCATGCCAGCAATGTAAATAGGAAATTTGATTTGTGTGCCAGCTCTCCCAGAAACAACTGTTCCCCAACCGGAGGACAAGTGGCCGGCGGCATTTTCAGCTCCCTTTTATAAGCATGAGGCTATTCAAAATTCACCCCCAGGACTATTTTCAGGAGGGAGCAAAGCGAGGGGCTGGGAGACGCCCTCGCCGGTCCCGCAGCTTCCAGCTTCCCGAGTGGCAGAAATACAAAGTTCCCACAATCCCAAGAGCGGGAACATTGTTCCTTCCCAGGATGTCCTCCATGAAAAGAGCTATTCTGAGCCGGCAGCAGCCTTTCTTGGCACAGCCCCGCAGCCCGCTTGCGAGGCAGCTATAAAAGGCCGGGTTACAATGAACAGCACTTTTCAATGGGAGAGTATCCGGTGTGGGGGGCTCAGGGGGATGCAGGTCCCCGGGGGAGTCGGGGGGGATGCGGGTCCCCGGGGGATCCAGCCCACCCAGGGTGGGTTCACAAGGGCTGGGTGGTGCCGAGCATCCCCCCAGGATGGTGCCAGTGCAGCCCCTCTCTGCATCCCAATCCCCCGGGGACCATGGTGGCGGATGCTGGAAGACTGGCTGGATGCAACCCTGGGTTGAGAGCACACAGGGGGACAAGCAGTGCGGGGCAGCCATTTGGGGGTGGGCACAGAGATGCAGACACTCAGCAAGGCCGGAGGGGCTGGTGCAGGGGGAGAGGTGGGAAAGGGTCTGGCTGCAGCCTCTGGATGTGGGATAAGGAGGGGGGGGTGCGGGGAGCGAGCACCGCAGTTTCACCCTCTCCTCCAAGCTGGGTCACAACACGACATGTTCACGGCACATCGCCTGCCCTGGGCACGCTTGCTGCAGAGCGAGCACAGCCACGGAAAGCAGTCCCGACTCCATGCTCACGGAAAGCCCCATGAAATTTTATTGCTGCCCTTCAAGCCGAGCCTCTTCTCCCTTCCAGCAGCCTGTTTTCACCAGTGGGGTAAATATTGCTGATTTACCCCTGAGCAGAACAGAAAGCCCCAGCCCAGACACCCAGAGCAACATGGGGACTCCACGAGAGGCAAGGAGGGCGACAGGGCCCCTATCACCCCCCAAAACAGCACCCACATATTTACAGCATCACTATAAAACAGCCAAGGCCATTTGCGCGTCAGACCAGCACAATCCACAGCAGAAGCTGCCTGGCACTGCCCAGCTCTTCTCTCTGGGAGCAGCCCCCTGTGGCAGTGTGGATTCTCTGGGGTCTCATAGAGGGTGATGGCACAGCACCGTCGCTCCCTGCGACCCACCAGCTGTTTCCACACAAGCTGGAGAACCCCAGGGTGTCTCAGGACCTTCCCTCTCTCCTTTGGCTAAACCAAACAGACAAATCAAAAAGCAATAGAGGAGCACGTTGGAGAGATCCCACACACAGACTGTTTTCTTAGGAAATCGGGTTAAAAGCCAGGAGTTTTGGGGAGGCTGATTTTGCTCTCCTATCCCCACTTTCTCGCAGGACATACACTCCCCTCTCATTTGACCGCCTGGCACTACACAACTTGCTATATTAGAAGCCAGAGCTGGCCTTAATCTACGGCTTTGCGTGGGCTGAGCAGTGCCGCAGACCTCTGGGGACACAGGCGATGTTATGGCACTTTAAATCCAGGGGAAATCCACCCGTTTGGCTTCCCCTGATCACTCCACCGGGAGACACAGTATGGAGACAGCCTATTCCAAACCCTTCTCGGGCCAAACGCAAGCTCCACACTTGCTTGGCCCGCAGGAGCTCACCAGGACGAGCCGCTGTGGCCAGCCCAGCTCCCCAGAAACCTTCTGCCTGCTCCCGTTCACCCAAGTGCCCATCACCGTGGCATCTGGAACCCTGCAGCCCAGTTTACACCATCATCCTCTCCTACACCCACCACCTGCGGGGAAAAGCCCGGCAGCTGGGTGGCCTCTTTCGACAGGGTTTGTTTTGTTGCATGAAATGAATTGCTGCGGTGTAGGCGTGGGAGAAGCCGGGCACACGGAGTGTTTCTGGGGGAGCAGCCGGCTGGGGGTCCCTGGCTTTGCCCATGGGGACAAGGGGGAGCAGCCGGCAGCTCAGCTCCCCGCCAACCTGGCTCTCCGTCCCTGCCACAGCGGTTTCCCCAGGGCTGGATTCGGCCCTTCCTCCTCGCCGAGCCGCGGCAGCGCTGGCAGTACCACAAACCCCGTCAGCGCCAAGCTCTTGCACTTTCACTTCATCTCACCCGCTGGGATTTGTCCTGACGTCTTTGCAGTGCCAGGGTCAGTCCCTGGCAGCCCCGTGGGTGTGGAGGGTTTGCTCTGGGCGAGGAGGACGTAAGACCCCTCAAAAGCCACTGGCACTTGCACCCCAAACTCTCCGGCATGATACACAGTGCTGGCAGACCCCCTGCCCTGGGGGCTCCGGCGAAACCAAAATGGATCTTTTCAGAGGCAATAAAGACGTAAAGATAAAGGAGAAAATAAAAGCAGTACTGGGGGTGGCAGGAATGCACAGGGACAAGGCTCTCCTGCACAAAAAGCAAGTTAAAAAGAAATCCGAGGTATTGATCTAGTCCCAAACAAGTCAAAGTGAAACCTGCCAGTAATTTCATGGGCCTTTAAACTCCAATCCCCATAACCTGCCAGCAAAGCCCAACAGCAGACAGGGACACGCGAGAGCAGACAGCGCCAGGTCCCCACGCTGGCCACCTCTTCCTCCAGCTGCTTTTCCTACCTAAGCGCAGCAACCCAAAAAGTCCCCAGGCCACCAGCCCACGACTCCAGCACATCTTGAATCAATTTGCAACAACAATATTGAAATTGCAGCTCGACAACTCATCCCTGTTTCCTTGACAGTAAATCCCAGCCTGGGCAGCAATGACTGTGTTATTGCCGCTGTGGGATCCAGCAGGTCCAGGTTCTCTGCGGGTGACCCCACTGGGACTTGGCACGAGTGGGACTGGGCATGCTGGCAGAGCACGGGGAGGCCGCCAGGATGCTGCCTGCTGGTGCATCGGCCTCGTGCTCCGAGCCCCCCGTTCTTGCCAAGCCGGGCAGCGCCTGTGAGCCAACAAAGTCCGCAGGGAGCAGAAAGCCAGAGGAGCCGCTTGGCAGGCTCCAGCTGGCACCTCCGCTTGGCACTCACAGCAGGCACGGGGGCAGAGGAGAAGGGGGCAGCGGGGCTGGCAGGCAGGGCATGGTCCCCACGGGCAGGGCAGCACCCCACAACGGGGGCTGGGGCAGATGGGCATCACCCCAGGGGGTTCTGTGCCCTCCAAAAGGGGCCAGCCCCATGGCAGGGGCTGCGGGGGCTGGGGGCAGGCGGAGGAGAGGGGCAGGGCTGGCTCCGTGCATGCTGCACCCCTGGATCAGGGGTCCCCGGGACAGGGCTGCTGGGAAATGGGGGGACCTTGAGGGGGACAGGGATCCCAAAGAGGGGGTGCTCTGGAGTGCTAGGAAGATGGGGCCACCCACAGGGGAACAGGGCCCCTGGGACAGGGAGTACCCACGGGGGAAACGGGTGCTGGGAGGACAGGGGTCGCCGCGGGTGACCCCAGCTCCTGGAAAGCAGGAGCCAGAGGAAGGGGCCCGGGATAAGAGCGTCCCCCCGCAAAAAAGGGGTGTGGGGGGGGTTGGGCGGTGGTGGCGAGACGTCCGAGGGCTCGGAGCTGGCAGAGGCGGGGGATCGCGCTCCCGGAGCGGGGGCGCTGGGGCTCCGCGGGGAGGGGGGAGAGGGTCCGCGCCCGGGGCTCCGGGGAGGGGGGGGGCTGCGGCAGGAGGAGCGGCCGCCGCGCTGCCTCCCCCCCGCACCCGGCCGGACCCCGCCGGCGGCGGCGGCACTTTCACTTTGCAGCAACCGCTTCCCGGGGACGCCCATCCCGGCCCCTATCCCGACCCGGTTCGGTCCAGCCCAGCTCGGTCCCGCTGCGCGCCCGCAGTTACCTGCAGGAGAAGGCGTCCGGCTGCCGCTCGCCCATGGTGGAACGCGGCGGAACGGCCGGGAACGGGACGGGACGGGACGGGCGGGACGGGGCGCACGGGTCGGTACGGCTCTCGGTTCAGGCAGGAAACCGGGACAAGTGGCTCCGCATTTCCGCCGAGCGGAGCCGCGGCGGCGCGGGGCGCGGACCCCGGCCCCGGGCGAGTTATGTAAAGCGGAGCGGGGCGGCCGAGGGCGGAGGCTGCGCGGGGGGGGGGCGGAGCGGAGCGGAGCGGAGGGGCCGCTCCGTCTGGCTGGCTGTCTGTCCGTCCGTCGCTCCGTCCGTCCCTCCGGGCACCGCCGGCAGCTCCGCGGGTGCGCACAGCTCCGCGCCGCCCCTCCCCGCCGGTGCCTTTATCTTATCGCATCCGCGCCCGCGGAGGCAGCGGCATAAACAGGCCGGCTGCGCTCGTGGGGGTTGGTTTTATTTTGGGTTTGGGGAGGGTTTTTTTTAGTTTTTTATGAGTTTTACAATTTTTTCCCTGTGGATTTGGGGGTGTCCGGGCACTGCACTGCCCCCCCCCCCCGGCTCCAGCCTGGTTCCTGCTCCCCGGGGATCGGGAGGGAGCCCGGGCACGGGGTCGTTTGGGGGCTCAGGAGGGGATGTGGGCAGGAGAACACCCTGCTTTCCTGTCCCTGCCGCGCTGCGTCCTCCTACGGCTCCACAGGCTGGGACCCAAGCGACGTCTGCAGTGGCAACGGTGGGCAAGATGCCGTCTCAAACCCCATTTCTCATAATTTTTCTCTGCCTTTTGGTGGAGGAAATTATCTTGCTGCTAAAAGCACTGCGGGGCACTGCCCATGCCCGGCGGGAGCTGATCTGCCCACAGGGCCCAGAGTTGTTCCGCACTGTAGGCAAGGGCTTCAGCCGTGACAGAGCGGTCACAGTGTCCCTTCGGTCCCAAGCAGGGCTCGGGATCGGGGTGGGTGTACACGGGCCAGGCTCGGCCATCCTGCGGCCATCCTGCCGCCATCCCATTCCAGGGGAACAAGGGCTGCATGGCAGAGCTGCAGCCACCCACCCTGCAAGCCATGGGAATTGGGAGGACAATAAATTTCACTGCACCTTTTTCTGGGAAAGGGCTGGTTTGTGGTCTGTACCATCATATCTGGCCCATGGACATCTCCCACCTGCATCACCAGCTGTCCCAAGAGCTCCTCCGGGGCCTCGTCCTCCCTGAGCAGCAGCAGTGTCAGGGATGGAGGGGCTCTCCTTGCCCCACAGACCCCCATGCAAGTGCCACTCGCACCGGGCATGGAAGAGCAGCAGCAGAGCAGCCCTGCCCGGGGGCTGGCACTCGCCCAGCACACCAAGCCCAGGAAACCCAGGGGAGTGGCAGCTGGGATTTTACAGACACCACGCGATCGATTTGTGGGTGTTGGGAAGGTGGAAGCTGCGGGATTTTGCCCTTGGATAGCGGGCTGAGGCATGCTGAGCTGCTTGTGAACCAGCATCTGTGTGCCACCACCAGTGGGCTCCATCCTAGGTGATGCTTTAAAATACACCCCGATCACTCACCCCATCCATTCCCAGTCCATTCCCTTCTGACAAGGAAAAGACTGAAACAGGAACCCCCCTGCTGGTGCAGTGCCCTGGGGCTGGCCATCCCCAGACCACGGCCCTGGGCTGCTGCCAGTGTGGACACAGCCCCACTGCCTCCCCTCCAGCCTCACCAACGCCCCGGGACCAGATTTGGGCTTTCTTGCAGGGCTATAACCCCACGCTCCCCTTGGGCATTGCCTGCTTCAGGGGTCCAGGAGACTCTGCAACCAACCAGCCCTCCCCAAACCCCACAGGGAAGTCGCAGGGAGTGGCTAATGTGAAAAAATCTTACCTTAAAAGCTGCTTTTTAATTCCTCCTGCTGTTGCTTTATGCATAATTGCACCTTCTGGCTTTTTTTCTGAGCACGGATGAGCGGTCAGCAGAGCCTGGTGCCTGCCCTCCTTCCCACGGGTGGCAGTCCCAGCTCACAGCTGTTGCACACTTTCCTTTATGAGCTTCATCTGTTTCAAAAGCACGCTCTCAGCGTCCTCAGCCCCCGTGGCCTGAGATTTCTCTTTTGTTTTGCTTCCTGTATGGATTTTCTACAGTCCCTAACTGCTAATTCACTATCACTGACTTCTGCTTTTTCTGTTTGTTTATGCAGAGCTGCGCAGATGCCCTTGTACACGCACACACACACACACCCTGCCGCTGCCCTTCCTCTCTGCACCGGGCTCAATTTTTAACCATTGCTGCTTTCTTCTGCTGTAAAAGCCTTAATCAGCTTCCAACTGTCCTTCCCACATCTCTTTTCAACTCCCGCACTCTGGCCTACTTTGTTTTCAGGATGCGTGGGGTGGTTTGCAAGTGGCACATCTGCATTTCCCCCGGTGGGAGGTGATCAGCTGCGGGTGACCTCTGCCATCCCACAGTGAGGTGAGGGTCCCCCCTCTCTGCCCAGAGGGGCCCCCGGATCCCTGACATCTGGAAATGCTTGGCTATGGGGGTCTGTGCTGAGCTGGCAATTCCCACCCCAAAAATCTCAGCCTGGCTTTGATGTGCCTCTTCAGAGGACTGGGTGGTGATGGGCTGGATGGTGATGGGCAGGTTGGTGATGGACTGGGTGGTGATGGGCAAGTTGGTGATGGGCAGATGGTGATGGGCGGGGTGGTGATGGGCAGGGTGGTGATAGACTGGGTGGGATGGACTGGGTGGTGATGGAGGGGGTGCCCCACGGGCTGGCTGCCCCACGCAGCCTCGCCGAGCCCGGATCGCCCCGCCGCGCTGCCCGCAGCCGTCCCTGGGCTCCCGCTGCCCTCTCCCGGGCACCCGCCGCACTGCACACCGCCTCCGGCGCGGGGGGGGGGACGACGGGGGACGACGGGGACGGGGAGCCGAGGCAGAGCAGCCCCACCCGGGCCCGACCCCCCGGGCTGCCAGGCTGGAGACCTGCGTGGGCCGGTGAATCTCGCGTGGGCCCGGAGCAGGACAGGGGTGCCCGCACCCCGAACTGCGCCGTGGAGGGTCACGCCAGACCCACATTGGGAATTCTGGGACGGTCCCAACTTGTTCGCCTTAAACCCCAGGACACAGCTTCTGCGGCCATTTGGGATCCCTGGGGACCATTCGTTACTGGTCACGATGGAGACCCGCACCCTTTCTCTGTGTGCCAGCTGGGGATTACCAGCAGCCCCTCGGTACACCCCCCCCCCCCAGCACCCCCAGATTTCCAGGAGGGCCCCGCTGAGCCAGCACTGGTGGTGACTCAAAGCTCCCCAGCTCACCTCGCTGAGCCGTCGAGCACCCGCCGCTGCGTAACCGCGCTGCCAAGTCACCAGTCATGGGAGCAGAAGGAAGCGGAGGCCAAGGGCAGCCCACGTCCCAAATGGCGCCTGGCAGCCCCTTGCCTCATTTCAGACCCTTTTCCTCTCTGTTTTCTCTGCCATCAAGCCAGCTCGGCATGGGAATTCATTTTTCCCACCTTTCCCAGCAAGGCCCGGCAGGGGAAACCGAGGCACAGGCTGTGGGCTCCTTGCCACGAGGGGACAACAGGGAAAATATCACGGGGCCACCCAGAAGGGGAAGTGCTGGAGCCTGTGTAGCGACATGCAACCGTCCCAAGAGACATCCAATGGGAAGGAAAAACCCAAGGGGGAATTTTGCTGGTGGTTTTTGAGGAATTGGGGTGATTCTCCAATGCAGTTTTGGAAGAGCTCCCCAGGAAGCGGCTGTGGTGCAGGAACAACCTCTGCTAAAGCAGCTGATGAAGCCGCAAGAAGCAGCCGGGGTTTTGGAGTCCCAGCAAAGGAAGGCAGAGCCAGGTGCATGGCTGTTTTTTTTTCAATTACCCCAGCTGGTCTAATAAAGCTATTGCTTCTCCCCGTGGTCCTTCCCCCTCCTAATCTTGCCGTGTGAAAGGGCACCTCTCAGCAAGGCAGGGAGATAAGCGGCGCAGAAAGACACGAGATTTCCCACCAGTGGCCTTGAACAGAGCCACGCCGCTCAGGAGGGAAGATAAAGCCCAGATGGCTTTAGTGCTGGTTTAAATTCCTTTTTATAGTCTGAAAGAGAAAGTCTGCAAGTGATAGGGAAAACCCTGTGAAATGAAAACCACTGCCACGAGCAGAAGATTGCAAAGCCCCAAGCAGCTGTGTAGGGTGGTGGGGGCACCTATGGGGGGGGGGCAGTGAGGACCACGACCTGTGGGCAGTGGCGGTTGCAGCAGAGGTCACCGATGGCAGGATTTCTTAGTTGGGGGCCTGCAAAATGAGCACCAACGCCTCATTTGCTAAAATATACACGTTGCTGTGCAGCCAAGCAGTGAACGAAGAAACTGGAGGAAAGGGACAGTGCTAAGGAGAGCAAATCCTTGATGCTGGTATTTATTGGGACATGGTGAGAACAGCAGCACTGCCGAGGTAGGTGGTCCTCGGGCTGGTGACACTTTCAGCGTGGAAGGCCAACCAGGAGCAGAAGTTAGCCTGGACACTTCTCCCAGCCAAAAGGTTTATGGTTGCCCTGGGACATGGGTACCAGGAGCAGGAAATCCAGCCCCGGCCCCAGTGCTCAGCACCACTGGACCTGCTCACCCCTGGCCCGGATGCGGCAAGTGCTGGCCACTGGGCTGAGAGTGCATCAGTGACTCGAGTGCCATGCAGCTTCCGTGGTCAGGAAGGAGTGAGGGGGCCGCGATCTCTGCCCACATGATTGCACAACACCCAGCAGCTCCAGTGCCTGGCTAACGGCTTGTCACCCCCTGCTTTCTAGCTCCTTGTACCAGTTGTCACCTTCCCCTGGACGCCCATCCAGGCCACTCGGCTCCTGCCTCAGCTCTGTCTTTCCCTCTGACCTAAGGCAGAGACCCCTTCCCCAGCTGCTTTGGCCCAGCCTCTCACAAGGACATGGCTGAAAGCCCAGGAGAGCAGCCAGGACTTGCAGCATGGTCCCTTGTAGCATCTCCCACCCATGCAGGACCAAACTCTGCCCTGCCGCCTTCATCTCCAGCCCTCCCTGCTGGGCTTGTACCGTCCACCCCATCCATCGACCGCTGCCTGTTCCCTGCCAGATGCTCCTGGCACCCACCCTCTGCCCCAACAGCCTGACTCAAAAATTCAATGTTGTGCAGCCACTTTCAGCACCAAGCTCCCAGGTTTCCCACCCATGCGTACATCCATGCATATGTCCATGTGTACATCCGTGTGTACATCCACGCCTACATCCATGCATACGTCCACACATGCAGCCATGCATACATCCACGCACACATCCATGCATGCATTCACGGACGTGCGTGTCCCCCTGCACTCCCCGGATCCGCGCTCCCATCTCTCCTCGCCGCTGCCCAGAGCTCGGCCCCGGTGCCCAGAGGTTTGACCCGCCGAGGGCTCGGGCCGAGCCAGGACCTCCCAGCACCGGGGCCGAGCTCCGGAGCGGTTTCTCAGCCAGGCGAAGGGCCCTCCCAAACCTCCCCAACGCGCCTCCCCCGCCGGGCCGCCCCGAGCCGCGGTGAGGGGCGGTGGTGGAGGAGGAGCCGGGCGGGAGCAGGGCTCCGCCCGCCGGGGCCGGGCCGGGCCGAGCCGAGCCGAGCCGGGGCGGCGGGGAGCCGAGGACAAAGGTGGCCGTGCGGGAACGGGAACGGGGCCGGGAGCGGGGGCCGGGGCTGGGGTGGGGGGTGGGGGGAGCGCAGCGGTGCGGGGCTGAGCGGGCGGGAGCCCAGCCGGAGCGGGGTCGGCCGGTGCCGGGGGGAGGGCGGCTCCCCCGCTCCCAAACGTCCCCAAGACTTTGGGCACCCCAAAGAGGTCCCCGAGCTGCCTGGGAGAAAGGGGTCCCCGCTGTTCCCCCCCCCCCCCGGCCAGGGGCGCCCCGAGAGCCCCCATCTCATCTCCTTGAACCCTGCGATGTGTCTTAATAGGAAAATAATAATCCTGGCCCACGTCCGCCTTGTGCTCCGCAGGCTGGGGTGACGCGTGAAACCCGCAGGCGTTTCGGTGCCAGAGCCAGCGGCCGGAGTGGGGACATCGGGGTGCCAGCCCCCAGGGCCCCCTTAGACCGACCGACCCCAGACCCAGCGATCCCACGGCCCCCACGGCCACCCATGCATCGCTGATGCTGGCAGCCACCGGAGACCGGAGCTAGAGGCAGAGTGCAGGCAGGCAGAAAGCCTGGCACAGCGAGGCCACTGGTGAGTAGGGGCCAAGGGGAGAGGTGGCCTTGCCCAGGTGCCAGGGTTCGTGGCCACGGCTCTCCGGAGCGGCAGCCGGATCTGCGGCGCAGGCCATAAACCCTCCCTGTATGCCGCGGGGAGGAGCGCTGCGACACAGGGCAAACGCGGCGCCGGTGGTAAGGTCACCTGTGCCAGGTGACGTGGGGCACCGGGATGAGCCCTGCTTGGGGCTCCTCTGTAGGAAAACACTCAGCTGGGCCAAAACCCCCTTCCCGGGGAGCCCCAACCCACCCGGCACCCACTGGACGCAGCATCTTGGCTGGGAGCAGGGTTATGCCCGGCTATCACGGGGCTGTTTATTCACTGGCTTCATTTCCTGGGTGCCAAGGCCAGTGCTGCCGAGAACAAAAAGCCAACGGCTTATTACCGTGCAATTAAGGTGCACCCATCCTCCGTGTGCCGGCGGGTGGCTGAGCACCCTCTGTCCCCACAGGGCGTGGAGCCATGAAGCTGAACGAGCGAAGCCTGGCCTTTTATGCCACGTGCGACTCCCCGGCTGACAACGCCGGCTTCCTCTATAAGCGCGGTGAGCGGCACACGGCGTACCATCGCCGCTGGTTCGTGCTGAAGGGCAACATGCTCTTTTACTTCGAGGAGCGGGAGAGCCGGGAGCCAGTGGGCGTCATCGTGCTGGAGGGTTGCACCGTGGAGCTCTGCGATTCAGCTGAGGAATTCGCGTTCGCCATCCGCTTTGGTGGCACCAAGTCTCGTACCTACGTGCTGGCAGCCGAGAGCCAGGCCGCCATGGAGTCGTGGGTGAAGTCACTCTCACGAGCCAGTTTCGACTACATGCGCCTGGTGGTGCGGGAGCTGGAGAAGCAGCTGGAGGAGATGCGCTGGGGGCCAGCCAGTGGATGCGGGGGCTGCCGGGGGTCACCCAGCTCCTGGAAGCCAAAGCCCTCGGGGCCAGAGCCGTGGCCGGAGCGGCTGCCGGCTCTGCCCACTGTCATGCCGAAGGAGAACGGTTGCGCAGTGTGGAACAACGTGCCAGGAGCAGACCTGCCACCCAACACGTCTGGCTGCAGCGGGCACGATAGCGAGGGGAACCCGCGGCTGCCACCACTGCCGCCGCGCAGGCGGGCATCAAGCAGCGAGGCAGGCGGCACTGGGGTGGCTGCAGCGGAGAGCCCATCCACCTTCTGCCGGCTCCATGAGCGGTACGGCCAGGAGGTGGCCCGGCTGCGGCAGGACTGGCTGGAGAGGCGGCGTGGCCCCCGGCCCTGAGAGGCAGCAGAGCCCTGGGGACCTGCCAGGACCTGTGGCCAGGAGGAGGTGATCATCCTTGGTGCTGCCTTGGTCCCCTCCTCACCCCGGGATGTGCAGCCCTCTCTGTGGCGGTGATGGACACCTGCTGATGGTGCCACCAAGGGCCCAACACGGAGGGACAGCAGTGCTGCTCCGTGACGGCAAAATGCCAGTCCAGCACCGATGGCAGCTGGGCTCAGCGTGCCGCCAGCCAAGCGTGAAAGCTGCGGGCTTTTGGGGCTGCCAGGCTCTCGGGCATCTCATGCCAGGCAGCGGGTGCACCCCACCGGCCATGCCCGGGTGTGGGTGCAGGGTGGTCCACCCAGTACAAGCAAGCTACGAACCACTTGCTGGCTGATGCCTCCTGGGAATCGACCACTGCTCTGTGTCTGGTGGGGCCTCTTGATGCTCTTGCAGTGGGATCATGCACTGACAATGCTTTTGGAGGAGGATTTTGATGGGATCTCACCCCCCACCCCAAGCTCCCGTGTGAGTGTTTCACAGCTGGGGAGCCTGCACCGCCTTGCTCTCCCTGCTTGGCACAAGTGACTGGCTGAGGTCGGCTGAGCTCTGCCAGATCCCTCTGCTCCAGCAGGATGTGGTTTGAAAATGAAAATATCAGTGAGTGCAGCCCTTCCTTAATGGCAGCAGCACCGTGCACCACGGCTGCCTGGGGAGCTGGTGACATCCAGCCCCGGACATTTTGCATGGGACGATCGCTGCTTGCAGCCTGGCTGGTGAATGCATGGAGGGGGGGCAGACCCGACGGGAATGCAGTGGCTGCGGGCATCGCCTTGCTGGGTAGATATTTTGGGGCAGGGCATCATCCCCAGGCCAGCTTGCTAAGGGGAAGCATCACTTGTGGTGGCAAACAGGAATGTATGTGTCAGCAACGGAGGGTGTCGAATGATTCATGTGCTGAACTGGAGTGAAGCCGGTGTCTCATGTCGGTGTTGCTCTTTTATTTCCCCGTTTAGTTTATATCGACACTAAAGCTGTTGGCTGGAGGTGGGGAGGAACAGTCAGGGTGCCCCGGGTTTGGGCTGGGTGGCTCCAGCTCCCTTTGCCCCCTTGGGACGGGCACAAGATTTTGCTACAATAAAAGTTGTTTCAGAAATTCTGTCCTGGCCTGGGTTCTCATTTGTGCCTTTAAGCCCCTGGGGAGGGGGCCCAGGTGGGAATTAATCCTCCATTTTAATCCCCTTCCTGTCCCCACCATGTCCGTGAGGCCAGGCAGAGATGGTATCACCCGAATGGGACACAGCCAATGCCAGGGTCTCGCAGTGCCCTGGAGCCCCACATCTGCCCACAGGGATGGGATGAGATGAGATGAGATGCTGAGATGAGATGGTGCCACCCTGGGGACACCAGGACACACAGCACTTGGGTGGTCCCACGGCAGGGACAGCACGCTTCTGCCTTCTGTGACAGCTTGAACAGCCAGGCACAGGTGACCAACACAGGGATTTGGGCATTGGAAAAGAGCTGGGAGACTGACTGGGAGCACAACCCTCCCACAGTTTCACTGGTGGAAATGGCACTAGGTGCCCCGGTGCGAGTTGCTGGTGTGTTATAGGCTTGATGGGGTGTTACAACCATCCCTCCAAACCCGGGGTTACAGGCAGCACTGCCTGATGCCACCCCGGTTTGGGTGCCCCCGGTCAGGTGGCCCTGTGCCCTTGGTGGGACATCCCCAGCCCTCAGCCAAGGGTTCTGAGCCAGGGACAAAATATCTGTCCCTTGCCGGGGCTGGTGTTGGTGCTACGCAGGGACTGGGGACCCTGTCCTTGTGGAAGTGGCCACCCTGACCCCGTGTCCCTGCCCACGACATCCCACCTGCATGAACGTCTCCAGCTTCTTGCTAACGCCGGGTCTTGCAGCGGGTTGGGGGGGGACGCCCCTTGGGGAAACTGAGGCACGAAGCCAGCCAGGGTCACTTGCTCGCCAAGAGCACTGCAGAGCGTGAAGACCTGCTCCTGGTCTGGCACAGCACCCTGCTACGGGTTCCAGCATTCGGAGCGGTGCCGCCAAGGGCAGCCGGGGTGCAGCTATACCCGCAGCATCCAGGTGGTTAATGTGGACCCATCAGTCGGCTGCAGAGGAAGATTCTGGTTTCCATGGCAGCTGACCCAGCATCTCCAGTCGTTCAGATATTCATTAAAAATAAATCCTTCCCAACATGTTAGCCGACAAACAAGCTTAAACAGATACGCAACATATGGATTTATTAATTCATCAAACGCAAACACCCCTGCCTCATGTCGGAAGCTGCAAACTTGCCCGGCAATGGCCGGCTCTGAAGAAGAGCCGTGCCGGGGTGTGGCACCATCAGGCAATGCCGAGCCGAACCTCACACCAGAGGATGCCGAGTTATCCCGGGAGCAGGAGCAAACCTGTACCAGGGATGAGCACAGGACCTTCACGGGGCAGGATTGCACCCTGAGCTGGACTAACCCCATTTAACACCCTCTTTTTTTCCCCCCAGTCACCGGGAGATGTTTATGGCAGTGGGAGCTCTTGCCATAAACCCAAAGCAAGGCTGTGACTTCGAAATGAGCCAAGATCAACCCAGGTGCCCGTCCCAACCACCTCTGGACAAAACACACCCCAAGGCCAGAGTCGTAACCAACTTCTGTATTTAGTGGCTCTTTACAGAACTTGTTCCTTCCAAAATTGTTAAACAAAGTTCATCGATCTCATAGAAACTTTTGAAGTACAGTACATGAGCCTAACAAAAAACGTGACAGGTATGTCCCGCTAGCTTTAATACAACAGGATTGCTGTGTTCAAGACTATCCTAAGTGCTTCCTCGAATCCCGTTCCACTAAAGCTCCCGCTAGCACATGATGGAGAAGAGCAGTCAATGGTCGTGCCTCGACCTTCTGCAGCATGGTGGCAGGGAAAAGAGCAGCTGTGGGCAAGCTGGGGCTCGCTGGGGCAGGTTAGGTGGGCAAGGAGAGCCGTGCCTTCGCAAAGCCGCTTTTAGCATCGCTCACTGACTACCACCCAAATATAAAAATACCTTCTATTCTGATAAAAATGTATACAGTGGAAAATTAGTCAATGCATAGCCTCGGAGCCTAGCAGGGGAGCCCTCCTGACAGTGGTGGCCTTGGTGGGTGATGGCTGATGCTGTGTGGGCAGGGGACAGGGCAGAGCAGCCCAGCCAGTCCACCTTGTGTCATTTAAAGGCATTTTGTTAGCAGAGGCTGGCTGGCAGCGGTGGGGTCAGGGAGGCGGCAGGGAGCACGCCGGGATGGTGCCACCGCCGCGCTCCTGCACCTTTGGACCGGGTCAGCCCTGGAAAGCCAAAGCTTGATGGTGTTTTGCCCAATTCAGGTCTGAGCTTGCCCAATTCAGGCAGGAGCTTGGCACGATACCCCAAGGCTTGTCCCGGCTTCACCGGCAGCCACTGCCTGGGGACATGGCCATGGCGAGGGGATGCTCCTCCTGCCCAGGCGCTCCCCCTAAAAAAAGTGCTTCAGCCGCAAGAGTTGGCTGTGATGCTGGGAGCAGCCCTGAGCAGGGTTCAGCCCCCTGCGAGCCGGCGGGTCATGATTTCTGGGTGCTCATCCCCAAGCACTGGTGCCCCAGGGGCAGAGCTTGGAGGCTCCATCTGTTTTTCTTTCCCAGATGGATGATGGCAGAGCGCAGGAAATCGGGATCCCATGGATGTCCATCCCCAGCGAGCTGGAGCCATCCCTGAGCATCACACCTGGGTACCTCTCTTCCCATCTTGCTCCCAAAATTGCAAGCACAGGTTGCTTTCTTTGCTTTTGCATTATTTTTTCTCTTTCTTTGGGAGATGGCAGGAGCCGCACTGTGCTGCATTGGGGCTGCCACCGGTTGCCAGATGGAGGAAGCGCGAGGGACGGCGTTCGGACCATGCTACATCTTGTTCCAGAAGGCTATTGCAGACATTTCTACAACATATACAACCGCACGGGACATTCTGTGTTACAAAGGTTTCAAAAAACATAAACCACCAGAACTAAATACATACTCGATGGCATCAAGGTTTTTCGCTTTAGAGTCTTCAGGGACTATGACGCAGTCTCTGGCTGGGGCAGAAGCGATGCAGTGTCTTACAGACAGAGGTGGAAACCGCTCAGCAAAAGTTTATTAAATTTGGTCAGTCTTATAGTGCTTCTTGATGGCTTTGCTCAATAAGTCTTTTCTGTGGGTTTTTTTGTTTGTTTTTTTTTAATCTCATCCAGTGGCAAACTACAAGACTTCAGTGTACATTTAATGACACGACTGCTACATCATCTTGATTTTATAGCTATCTTTAATATCAAAGCAGCTTAAGCTGTTAATAAATTCCAAAGTATCCTTTTATTAAAATATCTAAAAGAGGTCTATAAATATTTTTTGTTTTTTCTTTTCTTTTCTAAAATTGTTCCCAGTTTTTCACATTTAAAACAAAGCTGGGGGGGGCAGCTTCGTAAGCGGGGCCCCCCCCCTTTCCACGGGCGCTCCCCTCCGTGGCGCTGGCTGCCTGCCGCCTCTCGGCGCGTGCTGCATTTAACAAAATATATATATATATGTGGGTGTGTATATATATATTTAGGGCGGCGGGGGGGGCGCTCAGAACTCCCACTCGAGGGCCTCCTCGCGGTTGGCGGCCCGCTCCAGGCGGTGGATGATGTTGTTGAGGTTGGCCATCTTTTCATGGCGCCGCTGGACGCTGGTGCTGAGCCGGGGGCCGGGAGCCGGCGGCAGCGCTGGTGAGACCGGCCCGGCAGAGGATGGCCCCGGTGAGGCTGAGCCGGCGAGGCCGGGTGAGGATGCCGCTGAGGGTGATGTTGGGGAGACCTCCACGCTGCAACGGGATGAACCCGCGGAGGACTGGGAGCTGTCAGGGTGCGGTGGCGGTGGTGGTGGTGGTCCCCCGGTGGTGGCACCGGCACGGCCCCCCCGCCGCGGGAGGCTGCCGGTGCTGGGGGCGGCAGCGTGGGGGGCTGCCCCTCGCTCCTCCTGGGGAGGTCCGGTCCCCTCGGCTGCCCCGGCCGGGCTGCGTGAGTCCCGCCGGCGGCCCCAGCCGCCCGCCTCCCCCTGCTCCTCCTTCACCTTCACGGGTGCAGCGGCGCAGGGGTGCTCACCCCCCCTGAACACAGGTTTACGGTCCTCTGCATCCGAATCGGGGCTGTGGGGGGCCCGGCGTCCGGGGATGGTCGCTCCACCGCTCTGCTCCGGGTCCGTGTCATTGTCCTGCGCGCCCTCCACCAGCATCTCCCGGCGCATCCGTGACCTGCCGGGACACAACCGCAGAGGGTCGGTGACCACCGATCATCACGTCTTGAAAAAGCATGTCCAGCCAGAAAAATGCGACGACATTGCTTGAGAGGTAACACCCAACCTTGCTGGCCTTTAAAACATTTTGAGGGGGGGAAATCACTGCCACTTTAACATGGGGAATGGATTTGGCAACACTTTGGGCTGTTTGCAGCCAAACCAACCCAGTTTTGCAAGTGTTTTCCACTACCTTTTTTTGTTGTTGTTTAATACATAACATTTTTCAAAGGTTTATTTTAGGGCAGTTGTGTTTACCGAGACCAGGAGGGGCTTTCCTGGAACCACGCAAGGGGACAGGTCACAGGTTTAAAAACCCCATTAGTCAGTGTTCCACTAAAAAGCCTGATTTTTCAAGCTCTGCCCCGCACTCCCCACACAATGCCTTTGTGCAAGAAACCTCAGCCAGCTCCCATAAATATTGACCATCTACTTTATGCTGCCCAGGAGGAGTTGGAGGCAGTTGGAGGCTCTGCAGACTCCACACGAGCACTTACATGTCTTTTTATACTGGTTTATATAGCGGGAGGGGCACAACCCATCACCTGGGCTGTTGACTCTGAAAGCAGGCAGCTCTTGGTGCGGGTCTGGGGAGTATTCAGGAGCCACGTGTCCACCTGCAATAATGCCTGAGGATGAAGCCCGTGCTGCTCCCCGGGGCTGGGCTGCTATGGGGATGGATCCTGTGCTCCAGGAGCCTCCGTAAGGCTTTCCTCCACCCGACAGGGAGCTCCTGCTCAGTGGTGAGCGGTGTCCCGCACCGGTGAGCAGGTGAACATGAGCATGGTAACCTCTTTAGATGCTCAACATGACTTGGTCAAGCTGGTCAACAGCTCTTGATCACCCGCCAGCCAGGGCACATGCAGTGTTTCGGCTGCAGTCCTGCACCTGGGGACCTCCAGTGACCACGAGTGGGTCTGCACCTCCCCATCTAGGCAAGAGGGACTGGGAGGGCTGGAAGAAGAACAGTGACACCACCTTGGTGGCACAGCACAATCAGACGTCCGAAGCCCTGGAGCGCCCTTACCTGTAGTTGTGGAACCAGTTGATGACGGTGTTGGTCTTGAGGTTGAGCTGGAAGGAGAGCAGCTCGATGGTCTGCTGGGAGGGGTAGGGCTCCAGCTGATAGGCTTTCTTCAGGGCTTCCTTCTCCTCCGGGGCCAGCACCACTCGCGGCTTCTTGATCTGGAGGAGGCTGAGGTCCTGCGGCTGCAGGCTGGGGCTGGCACACTCGGAGCGGGTGCTGGGGGACTCACTGTCCGAGCCGGCGCTCATCAGCCCATACCGACGTTTCAGGTAGGCTGCAGGAGAGGAGACCCAGCTGCGCACCGCTCGCTCCCCAGCCCTGGGGAGCCCCCCACTCGGCCAGCACCCCAGACCCGGCGAGGCTGCATCGCCCTGACCCTCACCTTTCTTCTCCAGCTTCTTCATGTCACGCAGCTTCTCCACGTTGTGGGGGTCATTGAGCCAGAGCTGCATGCGGACGAAGGGCTCCCTCCCCTTCAGGCTCAGCTTGTGCCATGGCTTGGGCCTGGAGAGGAGATCGGACACCGAGCCCTGCGTCAGGCCCAGGATGCTCTCCCCGAACAGCCGCTGGCCTGGCGGAGGAGAAGCAGACGTGGTTAGAGCAGGGCAGAGCAGCAGGGTGGGTTCTACAGTCCCCCCGCAGAGCGGGTGCACCCCACTTCCCGGCCAGCATCCTCCCCAGCGTGCTGGGATCCCCCTGAGCACCTGCAGCGAACCGGCGGAGGGGGGGCTGTGGGTACGGGAATTGGGGTGATGCATCCATGCAGCCTCACCAGCAGCTCCCGTAAACCCAGGCGGAGAGAGGGTCCGCACCTAAATTGTTGTCCGTCAAGACCTCCTTGACCTTCTTGGTGATGGAGTAGGTGTCCAGCTCAGGGGACATGGCAACAATCTCCTGGATGCCCACGGGTCCCTGGCTGTTGGGGTATGTCTTCCCACCCAGTGCAGGTGTTGACCGGCTCTCGGGCTGCTGGTTTTCCTTGCTGCTCTCCAAGGCCAGGGTGAGGGGCTCCTGGCAGCCCTTCTCGTGCTCGGCGGGGCTGGGGGGCGGCGAGGGGGATGGCTGGGGCTCCACCGGGCTGGCTGCACGACACCGGGGCAGAGGGGTCAGTGGGGATCAGCGGAAGGGGAGAGTGGCAGGGACCCGGTAAGAGCAGGAAGGTTATTTTGGGGATGCCTGCAGCTCTGCCCTCCGGAGAGAGGGGATGCCGGCTGAGTCTCTCCGGCAGCTACGGCAAAGCAGGAGTTGCCGGTGGAATAATTAAAGAGAGAAAACACCACTAATATAAAGACAAAAACAGTTACTACTTTATGCCAGGCACAAAGCCACAGATTTTTCTTGTGGTTTTCCTTTTTTTTTTTTAAACTAGATGACTTTCAAAGCTCGTTTCTGACAAAGTAATATTTGAGGATCTGTATAACAGCCCTAAATTGTCTAAGTGTCTAATTAAGGGGGTTCAAAATGGGTTGGATGCATCAGAGTTGAGGGGGATAAAAGCAGCTTCCCAGGATTGGGGTGCAGGTGGGGGTGCTGGCGGTGGTGGGGGCACCTCTCCCTGGTGCTGGAGTGGGAGCAGGACAAACTTTCCCTGTGCCAGCATGCGGGGATGGATGTAGAATTGCTGGGGGCACTGATGGCACATGGGGACCACGGGGACGGTGGCGGCACTTACCCTGGGAGGGTGTCGGCTGCTGGCTGATGCCTTGGCCCAGCTGGTCGGTCAGCCAGAGCTGCATGCGGATGAAGGGCTCCCGACCCTTCTGCGTCAGCTTGCTCCACGGCTTGGGCCGCGACAGCATGTCGCTCACACTGCCCTGGGACAGTCCCAGCACCTAGGCACCACGCAGGTGTCACCCACCGGGGCTGGGGCGTGCTACCCCCAGCATCGGGCTGCTGCCTGCCCTCCGTCCCCATGTCGAAGGAGGCGAAGCAAGCTGCCACCCGCTGCCGCGTTCACGGCCCCACAGCATGTCCGGAGCCCTTGGCCCCAGCCATGAGTGCTGGGACCTTGGTGGGTCCCTCTGGGATACCCAGGGGGCTGGGAGGATGGTCCCTACAGGGCTCTGCACAGGGGACAGGGCGTTCCTGGTGGGAAGTGCCACCAACCAGTTGGTGGTGGCCACTGGAAGACCGCTTGGGGTTGGGTCAGACCCTGAGGACTCAGCATCCTCCAAGGGGAAACCCACTGGGGAGAGCGGGGACCCTGGAAGGAGCTGGCGGAGCCCACCAATGAGCCCCGGGCTCTGGGTCGCAGAGCAGAGGGGACACCAGACCCCCCCCTTCTCCAGGCTGCTACCTTCTCTCCAAAGATCCTCTGGCAGATGCCGTTCTTGGCCAACTTCTCCTTGACCTGCCGGGTCAGCTCCAGTGTGTCCACCTCCCTGTACATGTACATCTCGTACTGCTCCGGTGTCAGCGGCGGCACAGTGGGCTTCAGGGTCCGTGGCACGTAGGCGGGATAGTAGGAGAGACGACCGCCAGCCGCCGGCTCTGTGCCGGCTCCCTCCGCCTTCATCTCCGTCAGCCGGTGGGGCTCATCGTCTGCTGGCGGCAGTTCATCCTCATTAGCACCACCCTCGCCGGGCTCACCCCGCGGCCAGCCCCGGCCATTGGCCATGCTGGAGTAGCTCGAGGAGGAGGAGGAAAGCGAAGGTGAAACGGAAGTGTAGGGTCGGCTGAGCAGGCTCCGCTCCGATGCCCAGTGCTGGTCAAAGTAGGAGCCAGCGTCGCCGATCTCCGACTTCACTTTCCGGATGATGCTCTGGACGAAGGCAGCGGGCGAGAGGACAGCCAGAGGCGTCTGGGGAGGGCCGGGGCTGGCCCCGCTCCCCTCCTCCTGCTTGACATAGGTCGGGACAATGTTCTGGTTGACGGTGGCCAGCGTGGAGCGCTCGGCAGGCGGCGTGTCCCCGGGGCGCCCGCTGCCCCCCGACTCCATCTCCAGCAATGCCTGCTGCTGTGCCTGCATCTCCCGCCGTGCCTGCTCCAGGATGCTTTTGATGGCGTCCTCTGAGCTGCTGCCGCCCGCCCCGTTGGCCACCGCCTGCGACGCCGACGGCGTTTTGGGTTCCCCTGCAAGGAAAAGGGCTGAGGGGAGCCCCAAGGCGCAGCATGCATCATTTTACCATGTGGCCGTAATTCAAAATGCAGGAAAAAAGGGATTTTATCCCAATTTGGTTCAGAGCACTCTCCATCAGGCAGATGCCCCACATGGCTGCAGTTCAGAAGAAGGACCAGCAGCACCCACAAAGCAAAAGCTGCGACACCCCCAGCTCAAAGCGAGCTTCTTTTTTGACGATTGCAAAATAAATCCCATTACCAACGATGGCAATAGACAAACATGTTTGTTTGCCCTGTCTGTTTTTCCACCGTTCCTGTCTAATTTAATTCTCTGGGATTCTGCTTTCTCAGCAGACTACCTGTTTTAATGTATTTCATTTCTTGTAATTGACTGTGAGCGCAGCTGCTTTAATGATTCCTCGTGCCAGATGGATCGCGCATCCTCATTTAATCATCTGTTTTGGAGCAGAGGGGGATGAAAGAGTAGGTCCAAAGTTTCTGAAAGCCCAGGTACAAACACCGCTGGATGGAGAGTCTTCCGTTCCTAACAGTATTTACCAGCATTTCTTCCCACCACGCCCCAAATCTCTATGGATGTCAGTGGGAGAAATGCCAAATAAAGCCCATTTTGCCCCAGCTATGGGGTTAGCCTGGTGCCAGGCACCCAGTGCCACCCCACCCAGGACATGTGCCATGAGTGCCAGGCTTGGCAGGGGCTGGCTAAGGTTTCCTAGGGGAGGCAGAGATTCCCTGTGCCAGATGCTACTGGTTTTGCAGGTGTTTTGGCATGCTGTGGGATGCGCAGCCATGCAGCACCCAGCCACCAGCACCCCTCTGAGTGCTGCTCCCACAGGGGCAGAGCAGGGGCTCAGCCACTCCCAGGGCCACCCAAACACCAGGACCTACCTCCCTTCTGCGACTCGATCTCCTTCTTCGCCTGCTCCAGGATGCTTTTGATGGCGTCATCAGAACCGGTCTCCGGCGTCCTGATCCGCGGCGTGATGCTACCTGATCAAAGAGGCAGGATAACAGTTTTGTCACCGGCGCTGGTTTTACAAGCTTCACTTGTATGTCAGGAAGTATTTACTGCTCCGCATGTTCAATTATTTTTAGGGATGCTGGTTTTAAGACAAATGTCACTCCCGATTAGTCGCTAGCTGGAGCGTGGGGAGCCCCGGTAGCCCCCACTGCCAGCTCTTGCCTCCGGCATGGCATCTCCTGGCCACCTTGCTCACCCCATCCAAGGGCACCCGCTCCCCACCGGCGCACAGGGTGCTGAGCGGAGACACAGGCACGGGGACCATGTCCGCCATCCCTGGCACTGTGTCCTCCTGGCTGTGCAAGCGAAGGGTTAATGCTGGATCGGATCCAGGGGATAAACCAGAGCCCTGCGGGTTGAAACGCCAGCAGATGCACGGACCATGGACCTGCATTGCCCGGTCCCTGTGCCACCGCAGGGACCTGAGTGACCAGCCACCACTGCTGCCACGACTGAGACGGGGCCAGGAGCTGCCATCCCCAGAGCCGGGCATTACCATTTCATGGCGGTGCCGACACCGCGCCGAGGTCCCGCAGCATTAAGACTTCATTATTTTAACGAAATATTCCCGAGCACATTGATTCATATGCCACGGAACAGCCTAATGAATAATTAAATGGCACTTGTCAGAATAAATGAATAAAGCACGTCTGGGGATGCAGCTTCCATGATGATGGGTTGTTGTCAATTGCTACCATTTGCCAGGACTCCATCCCACCCGGCGGCTGGTTCCATCCCACACCGCAGCAAGCCGGAGGACCACCAGGGACAATCCCCGAGCACTGCCGGTGACTCCGCATGCATCCCTGCCTGTCTTGCCAGCACATCGTGGGCTGGTGGGCACCCCTGCCGTGGCATGGGGCACCCCGGGGTGCTGCTGGGGTGAACCGGGGTGTATTGGGAAGGGATCCCATGGCACCGCTTGCAGCATCCCAGGGTAGGACCCGTCGGCCAGGGCTACCCCAACCACTCACCTCTCTGGCGCACCTGGATAGTCCTCAGGGCCAGCACGTTCTGCTCGTCAGAAAGGAACTGCTTCATCTTGATGAACGGCTCCTTGCCCTTCACCGTCAGCTTGCGCCAGGGCTTGGGCCGGGCCAGGATCTCACTGACGGAGCCCTGTGACAGCCCCAGCACGTAATGCCCGAAGACCCGCTGCCCGATGTTGTGCTTCAGCAGCTGCTCCTTCACCTGGAAGGCGATTTCGGCCGTGTCCAGCTGTTCCTCGTCGGCAGAGCTGCCGGCGTTGCCCTCGGACGGCTCACTGGGAGGGCTGGCGGCGCTGGCAGCTGGCACAGTGCTGGGGGGCACGGTGGTGCTTTTGGCTCCGAAGAAGGTGGAGGGGAAAGGCGGCCCCCCCCCGGCACTCTCGCTCTTGTAAGCGGGCGGCGGGAGGTGGGGGGCCTTGGGGTCCCCTGAAAGCCGCTCACCCCCCCGGGAAGGGAGACAGGGAGAAAGTCCGGGGGCCGTCGGGGGCGAGGCCGGGGCCAGGCAGAGGCGGGAGAGGAGTGGGGGAGGCAGGTTCGTCCGCTGGGGCGTGCTGGGGGGATGGGTACGGCTGCTCCATGCCCAGTGAATCCTTCCCTGACTCATCTTCAGAGTGATCCTCCTCTAGAGATGAACGAGAGAGAGGGAGATGCACTAGAGTCGCCCCGGCCAGCAGCCCCGGCGCAGCCCCGCAGCAAAGCATCTCCTGCCTCAGTTTCCCCAGGTGGTATTCCCATCCCGTGTCCTCCCCCTGCCCCGCTGCTGGCTCCGGGCTCCTTCCCACAGCCGGGGCGGGATCCGGCCCTGCCACCCACGTTCCCAGGGATGCTCCTGGTGGGACCGGGGATGCCGCGGGACCCGGGGACCCTACCAGTGCTGGCCAGGAGGCTGGGCTTCTCCAGCAGGTACTTCTGGGAGGGGTAGAAAGCCTCCTTCCCCAGCAGCAGGGCCTCCTCTGCCTTCGATATGCTCTGCAAGGAGCCAAGCCGAGATGGGAAAGGGCGACAGAGCCACCGGCGGCAGGGCTGGCACGCACGCCACAGCCCGGCGAGCGTGTCGGCACGCGCCGCGGCACTTGCCTGGGGAAGGCTGCAGCTGGCGGAGGCCACCTTCATCGCCTTCAGGATGCTGGGAGGGAGACAAGGGGGGTGACTCGGCGGGCATGGCTTTTTGCTGCCGTCAAGCCGCCGAGCGTTACGGCTGCTGAAGCGTGCCGTGGGTGCCGGTGGCAGGCGTGGATGCACGTCAAGCCATACCTCAGCTCCGTTTTGATCTCCTCGTAGTCCGCCTGTGCTTGCAGCTTCTCCTCCAGCTTCTGCGGAGCAGAGCGGGGGAGTCCTTGCAGCTGGCTCCCGGTGCACGCCCGGCACAGCTGGACCCACACCCAACCCTCCCTGGCAAGCCCCTAGCCCCCGTGGGCACACCTCGATGGCTTCATTCTTGGCGGCCAGCTGCCCCTCCAGCTCAGCGATCTGGTTGGCAGAGGACTCTTCCAGCTCCTGCAGCGAGCTCTGGAGGTGCTGGACATCCTTCAGGAGCCGCAGGATCTCCCGGTCCTTGGCAGCCAGAGCCGCCTCCAGCCTCGACCCTGAGCACATGGAATAGTTCACTTTGTCCTGCCGGGAGAGGGGACACCGTCAGCTCCCGGCCACGCAACGCGGGGACAAGGGCCACCCTCCCCGTCAGACGCGTCCCCACAGGGAGCAGGTGAGCCCAGGCCTCAGTGCTCAGGGATGGGGACCCAGGGTGACACAGCCCTGGGGAGGAACAGAGCTTTCCTCTCCCCTTACAGGTCTCCCAGGTATGCCTGTTCGGTGCTATGGGGGTGCACGTCTCCCTCCCCATAGGAGGCTGGGGCTGCAGGTAGGGCATGGCCAACGCTACTACCCCATGGTGGAAAAATGCCTCAGTCACGGGCATTTTGGGCTTGCTCCCGAACATGGTGGGTGCTCCCGAATGCAAAAGGGTGCTCCTGAATGCAACGCTCCTGAATGCAACGGGGTGCTCCTAAGTGCAATGGGATGCTCCTGAACACAGTAGGGTGCTCCTGAATGCAATGAGGTGCTCCTAGCTATGACAGGGATGGTCCCAAGTGCAACGGGATACTCCTGACTGTGACAGATGTTCCCGGCCATGATGGGGTGCTGCCAGCTGCGATGGGGTGCTGCCGGCCCCGAGGGGTGCTCTCACCCCGGCAGTGCCTGGTGGGGAGCAGCAGGCCAGGCGGAGGGAGCTATTCACGGCTGCCAGCTGCTCCCGCAAGCTCTCCACCTCCCTCTGTGCCGCCTCTGCTCGCTGCAAGAGAGCAGAAAGCGCATCAGGCCGGGCACCCGTTGCTCATCCCACCCCACACAGGGCAGAGTGGGGCCCCAGGATCTGCACCGACCCACGCCTCTCCCGAGCATCCTGTTCCCACCGCCGTCACCATAAGCCCCCCTCAATGTATTCTGGCTCTCCACATCCTAACACGGTTCCCAGTCCTGATCCCTGGGCACTGGCTGCAGCCCACCTCCAGGACACTGCCTTTTGTCAACCCAAAAGGCCACATTTACGTGCAAATAGCTCTTTAAGCCTCTTTTATTATCCACGTGCATTTATTTGTATCTACATTTTCAGAATTAAATAAACCTAATGAATAGGAATGGATAGGACTAGAAGTAATTATGCCAGAAACCAACACCAGGCTGGTGCAGGTCATGCCCTGAAACACCCGGGAGAGGCTGGAGGTGACAAATGCCGGCTCCAGCAGCTGAAGCAGAGCCCAGTGGGAGCCCCAACACACCAGTGACCTTCAACATGGGGCAGGGGGTCCCGTCGGGCTGGTTCGAAGGAGCTGCTGGGCAAAGGAAACCAGAGCCTCCCTTTGCAGGGCTTCCCAGTCCTGGAGCCTTGCTGCCCCGTACCATTTTCAGGGACAGACATGCAGGCCACGTGGATGCTCGGGGTGCTGTGGTGGGTGCAGCGGCTGGGGGGCCACAGCTGAGCACAGCCGAGGGGGAGCAGGGTATGTGCCCTGCACTGGCTGGAAAGTCGGCTCTCGGCTCACCTGGTTGGCTTTTTCGAGGTTCGTCATGATCATGGCTACTTCGTCTGCCCTGTGACAAGAAAGCAAGAGGTGTCAGTTGGTGTGGAGGCACGGATGCAGACCTCCATGGCCGGCGAGGGCTCTGCCTGTGCTGCAGCCAAGGCGTCTCAGACACAGGGAGCCCCGATGACTTGGGATGCTCCTGCGGTCGCTTAAAGTATCTCAGCTCCTCAAGTCATTTAGCAGCACCATGGGGACGTCCCGGCACTGCCGCAGGCGGCTCGGCTCAGCCTTGGGCATGCCAATGGCCTCCAGGCACGACTGGGCATCACCAGCAACTTACTTGGACGCGGCTTCCTCGTCGTATTTACACCGCAGCTCCAGCAACTCCGTCTGGGTGGCCTTCAGCGCTGGGAAGAGGAAGAGGAGGGTGAGCCACAGGGTGGGAGTTTGGCACCCCGTGGCCAGCGGTCCCTGCCCCAGCTCCCGTACCTGCATGGAGCACTTTGATCTTCTCCTCTGCCTCTCCCAGCCGAGCAGCCAAAGTGACCTGTGCTTCCTGCAGCCCCCTGCGAGAGACGGGCATCAGCGACGTGCCGGTGTCACCGCGGCCGTGCCGAAGCTGCAGCCCCCCAAGGGCGCACGGAGAGCCCTTCGCTGCGTCCCCTCCTCTACCCCATCGCTTGGAGATGTCGGGGAAACACCGGCTGGTGGATGCCAGGATGTGTTCGAGCCATGTTATGCCCTGATGTTAAGGGGTTTATTGCCCCAGGTGTAAAAAAATTCACTTTGGGATGAAAATGGTCCCTGATCCCTGTCGCTGAAACCCCTCTGATGGGGGAGATGGCAGCCCACCCCTGCCTGTAATTAATTGGAGGGGGGGGAAGCAATCAGGGAAAAGTTATTCTGCATTATTTATAGCCTGCACTTGCCAGGAACTTACTCGCAGAGATCTGCAATTTAGGGTTTAAAGATTCCTCATTTGTTTCCCGGTGCAGCGTGTTAAGGAATAACAATGAAGGCACCGAGAAAGCTGGGAGCCTCCAAATTAAAAGGCCATTTAATGAGGTTCATCCACCGACCTGGATTTAACCCATTTGTCCGAACAAAGCCACGTGCCAGGGAGACGGCATGAGGGGCCGGCAGGAGGGACCTGCCCCGGCTCTGCCCACGCCTGCTGCTGCCCAAAAACTGCCTGGGATCGAGGATGGATGGACAGACGGATACTCAGAGCACCCAAGACTGTGTATCATGTTTCTGGACAGGATGCATCCGCTCTCAACCCAGACAGCAAAGGAGGTGCAAAGGGCAGGAGGAGAGGGAAGGACAGATGGACACCGCCGTGTGGGAGCATGGACAGAGCCACACGTTCCCGCAGCACCCCAAAATGACCCCATTCCCGGTACTCACGTACTTTTGCTTTTCTGCCTCATTTCTCTGCAGCAAGGTTTCTGCGCACAGTCCTTTGCCGTCGACACCGGAGAGCAGGGGCTCGGCCGCTGCCGTGAGCCCGGCTGCTGGTGACGTCCCCTCTCTGCGCTCTGCGGGGGGGACACATTTCACACAGCTGCGTAGGGGACAGCAGCGGTGGCCGCTGGGGACCACAGGCCAGGTCCTGGCCCTGAGGACTCCCCTCTGTGTCCCAGGGATGCTCAGAGGCATGTGGGGGGACCCGGTGGGGGGCCGACACTGCCACCCTCGTCCGACCAGGCAGCCGGCATCGGAGGGTACCTTTGGTGCCGACGAGCTCCAGGTGCTTCTTCCAGGGGCGGCTGATGTCCTTCAGGGGGGCCGGTTCAGGCTCGAGGCGCTGGAGCTGCTGCAGCCGGTCCTCCAGGCTCCGGGCAGCCTCCAGCACAGGAGCAGGGTCTGCGGGACACGGGACGCAGCGGTGAGCAGCAGGGATACCCGCCACCAGCCCTCTCCCACCTCCCCAGGGACCCACTGCCCACCCTCATTGCCGCCCACTCCAGGGCAGCCTCCCTCTGCACCCTGCTTAAAACCAGAGTGGGTGCCCTCCCAGCCCCGGGGCACGCCATGGGGTGCCAGGTGCCATGAGGACACCCCTCGGTCCCACACTTTCCATCGTGTGGGGACCAGCAGGGCTGCATGGGGGCACCACCTCCCCGAGCGAGCCGCTGGCACCCGAAGCACCGGTGGCCCCGGTGCCGCCAGCGCCGGCCCGTTTGGGCGCAGACAATGGCGGTTTGTGCCGAGGTAAGCAGGTGCATTCAGAGCCGTCCGTCTTCCCTCTGTCAGCATTACACCATCATTAGCTAGTGTCTGCTCAGCAGGGTGTGCCATTATGTCTCCCAGGGCTGATGTAATTATACATTGACATAATTAACCCAGCAAGCCCATTAAGCAGGCCAGCTAAAAATTCATCTATAATTATTTGTTGTGTGCATGCTAATGAGTCCATCTGCACTGCCATTGTACAACATGAACAAATTAATTTACAAGTCTGGATTTTTTAATAAGTTCAAGAAAATGCCTCCTATTGAGCCAGGTTAATATAGGTTTGGGGGTTTTTTTTTAGAAAAGAAGAGGAAATAAAATAGATTTGAATTCTCCAGGGTCAAAAAGTTAGACAAACAGGGAAGTGGGATGGAGCCGGGCACGCTACTGTACGGCACGGACACGTGGCAAGCATCCAAGGGTAAAAAATAATAACAGTGATGGAAAAAAAATCAAAGAACTGGCTGCCTCTGCTCTGAACGGGATGCAGAGCAGCTCTTCTACTCAGCAAGTCCCCGGCTGAGACAGCAGCAGTGCGGGATGAACGGGGTGCACTGCCACCACGGCCCCGCCGCTGGATTTGGGGTGGTCTGGGGCTGCGCTGGCACAGCCCAACCGCAGCACCGGGTGTCTTTGGGGTGAACCTGGCAGAAAGACGCAGGATTTGGCCTGTGATCCTCACTGCAAGTGCCCAGCACGGATGCTCCTTGCAAATCAGCGAAGCCAAGACATGTGCCCCCCAAGATGGGGTTCGGGAGTCCCACCAACCTGCCGCTGCCCTCCCATCCCACAGCATTGTGGCCGTGGGGTGCAGGTCTCCACCACAGCGCCCACCATGCAGCTTCCCCACAGGACCAGCGACCGCCAGACCCCGCGTGCTAATGCCGAAAGCCCCTGGAGCATCCTTCTCCGCAGGGAACAACCCCCCTTCTTTCCGCTGGACATCACAGAGATCTCACGGACACACCAGGATAAAAGGTTTGTGCCCAGATCCCAGCCATGGGGACATATCCAGAGGCAGGTGCTGAGCCCTGCCAGCACGCTGCTGGCTTTGGCACTGAAAGGGGCACTCAGCTTCGGCTGGGACCCTCCCAGCCTGCTCGTGGTGTTTGGCCAGTACTGGAGCCACAGCTTAGCATCCTTCGGGCAAGTTCGCCATCCAAGGATGTGGGAGTGCGCCATTAAAGGGGGTCGCGGCGATGCAGCACAGCCCCAAACTGGACTGGATGCTCTCACAGCCATTAATAACACCCGTAAGTACATGAGCTGAGATAACGATACGGCTAATTAAACCCCGTGCTCCAGGGCTCCAGCTCACAGGCAGTGGGGGCTGGGGTCCCCCCCCGCAATCCTCCAGCCCCGGTGGCTCCACGCCAGCCCACAAGCCGCCGCCACAGGGATAAACTCCGGGGCAGGACCCATCCGATCCGCACCGGCAACTCCTCTCGCCCCCGTGATGAGAAATAGTATGGGAGGAACTGGCCCGAGTGATAAAGCTCCGGGGATTTTCCTCAGGTCAGTGTTTCCCCTCCCACGAGTCACAGCCCTGCTGCTGAAATACAGCTGGCGCGATCCCCCAGCACACAGCTCTCCGTTTGGAGCTGACATCCCGGGACGAAGTGGTCGGGAGCGGAGCTTTTAGAAGGGAAAGGAGCAAGGGGCACTTCAGCTCTGCTCCCTATGTCAGCTGGGGCAGCACTGATGCAAAATGCCTGGCTGGATTAATTACATCGTGCTAATATCACATGTCCAGCCACTGGGAAAGTGCTGTCCTTGGCTGCAGGGCCGGCTCCGCCACCACATGCGAGGTGTTTGGATGCACCAAGGGACTGCCAGGACCGAGCACCAAGCTCGTGCCATGCTTGCACCATTCTTGCACCAAGCTCGCACCATGTTCACGCATGCTCGTGCAGTGCTCTTGCTGCCAGCAAACAAACCCTCCCGCTGCAGGGCTGGAGAGAGGAAGCCCTCAAAACCAAGCGCATCATCTGCTCACACCAAGGCACCGGGGATGCCACCTGCTGTCACACCCTGAGCCGCACGGGAGGACTCGGGACACTGTCCATGGCGCAGGGAATAGTCCCCCCTGCGTGGGTCATGGCCCCCATCGGGACAGGTTAGAGACGGCACTGATGCCGCAGCCGAGTGGCCGTGCAGCTGCGAGCCCCACCACGGCAGTGACTCACCGGCGGCACAGCCGGGTGACGGGTTATGCGAGAGAGGCACGTGCCAAAACAGGACCTCGGGGTGCCGCACACTCCGGCGCTGCGTCTGCCCGCAGCAGCTCCCGCACGCCCAGGGGCCGCGGCATGGCATCAGCCACCGACTATGGCACAGCCAGCTCACGGGGGAAATGGCAAGTCCCTACTGCAAAGCAGAAACCGCTGCCCAGGCATGCTTATCTATCGCTTCATACATTTTCCCACTACATATATATATAAAATATATATATAATAAGTGCTGCCACTAGCTGGCGTTATTGGCTGTCCTTTAGTGGCACCGGCTGTGCTGCAGCAGGAACGGGTGGGTGGGTAGGGATCCCTCCTGGTGTCCCCAGCCCTGGCACGGGGGAGCAGGACCAGGGGCCTTTCCCCATGCTGGAGGGGGTCTGGGTCGCTGGCAGACCCGCTCCCAGACACCCCCACCGCAGCACCATGCAGCTGCTGTGCGGCCACTGGAGCAGCTCGAGGCACCCATGTGATGGCGGGATGGGGCAGGAGGCATCTTGGGTGCTCATCATCTTCTCCTGAGCATGCACAGCTCCAGGGAGCACTCGTGTCCCTGGGGACCAGCAGCTCATCCCTGTGCCAGGGCCTGGCCACTTGACCTGGTCTTCAGCAGAGGTCTCTGTGCTGAGGGCTGAAGGGTGACATTTGCTCCATGCTGCTGTCCGGCTCCAAGAGGAGCACGGGGCACCCATGGTACACCCATGGTGCATCCACGGTGCATCTGTGGTGCATCTGCAGTGCATGCGCGGTGCATTCATGGTACCTCTGTCACCTCTGCCACCGGGGCGGCGCCTCCTCCGCCACCCCATCCCAACCTGCTCAAACACATCCACCGGTGCCCTACGAATCCCTCCACGAGTTAAAGTCAGCCTTAAATCAAATCATTCCTAACAACAATGACATTAATTATGCTTTTAACACATTTTACTGCTTCCCCCCCTTCCCTTCACGCCACATCTGTGTGAACAATATCCAAAAGATTTACGGTTTTCTCCCGTAATTACAGACACACAGCCAGCTCACTTATCAAAATACTTGCTGAGCAATCAGGCTCCGTTACAGTCTCTGCCAGAGATTTGTGTTGACAGCAGCCATTCAAAGCAAAAAATGTCGAATCAGGACTTATGTGGCGCTTGTAAAGTATTCCACAAAGAGTTCGCCTGTCGAGAGACACACGGACATGTAGCAGACGGGGACAAAATGACGGGTGGGAGGATTTGGGGAGCAGGAGGGGAGAGGGGAGCAAGACATGGATGCTGCGGGAGAGCAGAGAGAGGGGTGGAGGAGGAGGAGGGGGAGGGGTGCAGAGACCATAGGGTAGCAGTTTTGGGGTGTGCATGCGTGTGCATCTGCGTGCATGTGTATGCATCTGCGTGTGTGTGTGTGCATCCATGTGCACACGTGTGCAAGCAGGAGGAGCAGGGCGGGTGAGCGCGGGGAGGTGGGGAGGGAAGATAACTGGGTTCTGGAAACCGAGCTGACATTTGGTTCTTGTAGCACAGGAGAAAATTTAATGAGGACAAAAATATGTCTCCGTAATTCCCCTAAGAAATCATTAAAACATTTTGTTATTCCTAAATGTCTGGAAAATGAATTAGTGGCCCTGCAGGAGCCCTTCTGCGCATCTTCAGCCGTTTGCAGCTCTCCGTCCTCGCCGTGCCAGGGGATGCTCCGTGCCGCCGTGCCTGGACCCCCCTGGCTCAGAGCACGGCAGAGCCCACGCGGGGAGCGGCGGGGAGGGGAGTCCCAGCCCCCTCACCCGGCCCTAGCACCGACCCTGCCAACACAAGCCTCAGGGCTGCCCCGTGCCTCAGTTTCCGCCCCCCCCAAGACTTTGAGCGGCACCCCGCACAGGGGGTACATCCTGGCATGGCGGTGAAATGGGGAAAGCCATCCCTGAGCTGCAGCCGGTGCCAGGAGCAGTACTGCGAGCCGGCTCTCAGTCGTTTCAGTTAACTTACCGTCAAAAAGGCAACTGGGGATAGCCGCAGTGTTATTACAAGGGCTGAGCAAATGTATTCCTTTCCTAATGTCAAGATGCATTTGGCTCAGGGGCTGAAACACAGCGATGGCAAAAGCTGTTTCCACTCCTCTCTTCGGCTGGTATCTCCAGAGCACCATGCGCAAGCGGAGGTTGGCGACGCCAGCTGCACCGGGGACAGGGCCGGCAGCACTGCCGTGGTCCTCACTGGCTCCTCTCGGCACCGGTGCCGGCACGCGACTCGTTAGGCAGCCAGGTCGCCACCGCGTTGCTTACCTGGAGCTTCGATTAATTGCTTGTAAACGCTCAGGAAAGCCGTCTCAGCCTCCTTGCTTCTCTTACTAAGTGCAATCACCTGCAGGGAGATGGAAAAAGGGGGTCAGAGACAGGCCTGGAGGAGGGAACCAGCTCTGCCAGGCCACCGGGACCAGTGCCACCCATGACCGGCACACGAGTCCCCCCCGGCACGGCTCTGCGCCCGCTCCGCACCCCATGCAGCCGCTCACTGCCTTTGGCTAAACTCCTCGCGCCGCTGCCATGTCACGTTGCCCTAAATCATTGATGTGCTCTGAGTAAATGAAAATTATAATTTAATGTCAGTGCTTAAATAAGAAATAAAGAAGCCTGCCTGTTGTGCTTGCCGGGCCGGATCCGGCACACAGCCCTCTCCAGCCACCCTCCCAGTATGATGCTGCGGGCAGAAGCGATGCTTGTGCTGGGACCGTGACATCTCCTCTTGCTCATGTCCCCATCCCCGTCCCCATCCCCATCCCCCTCAGCTGCCAGGCTGCTGGGGTGCCAGAGACACTCGCACCGGCTGGGTGGTGAGGAGATGGCACGCTGCATCGCTAATAACCGAACAACATATTAGTCTGCCGCGCACTCCCATCCAACATTTATGAGCATGAATCATTTACTCCCCTTAATTTTTCAAGGCATGATGACACCTCAGGGTGGGCCGGCTGCCCACCAGGCTCCAGCGCACTTACTTTGCCGAGGGTCCCCTTGCTAACCCTGCACATCCAGCCCCACCTGCAGTGGATGGGATGGGATGCCAGTGGGACACACGGATCTCTGTGTCCCTGCCGCCCCGGGCACAGGAGACAGGGGATGGAGGCGACACATTCCCAGCTGGAAAATGCCCAGTTTGATCCAAACTGGGCGCCCACACCATCCAGTGATGGAGGAAGTGGTGCCCGCCTGGCATTCGGTGCTGGCAGACATGCTATTACCAACAGTGGACTAGTTAATTAAACCACTCCTAAGCCACCGAAGGGCTAATTATCAAACAAAGCCCGAACTTCGCACCTCAGCCCCGTGGCAGCTCCCACGCCGGAGCATCTTTTCCCTCCGCCCATTCCCTCTGTGCCGGCAGAGCTCCTGGCTCGCCCCGCCAGCCTGGATTGCGGTTGCTTGTCATTCAAACCCAAAGCAAACCACTCATTTGTAATCCAGCAGCCACCTGAGCAAACCGCCTTCTCCTTCCAAGCTCGCAGGCACTGGAGCACAAAGATCATTTTTCTATTGTTAAAATTGTATAAGCCGGGCTTTTTATAGCGTCTCGTACACAAACCTACTTTCTCGGTGCTGCGTTTCCAGCAGAGGAGGAATTTGGGCGCTTTTCTTCAGCATTCTGCAAAAACGCTTGGCTTCGGGGTGCTTTAAAATAATAATAATAAAACGGGGAAGAGAGGGGGGAGGCAGCAAGCAGACAGCAAGTGGCACTGCCGGTGTGTTGTAGCAGGACAGCGTTGTGCCTGCAGAGCTCGCCAGTGGCATGCGGCGTTGGGGTGGCACAGGGAGCCCTGCCGGGGGGTTCCATAAGGATGCAGAGACACGGCGGTGCTGGGATGCTCCACAGTGTCAGCCCTGTGTGACACCCCCCACTTCCCTCACTCTTCGGACTTTGCACGGGAGAGGAGCAGGAGTGGGCACAACCCGCCGGCACAGCTCTGCCGCGGGGCGACGGGGATACCTGGACCTGCTCGAGCTGCTCTGAAGAGTTTCACCTCCCTTGAGACAGCGTCATCCTCCACAGCAGGACCCTGCAGCATCCCCACACCACGGTCCTGTGGACCTTGCTTCTCCAGGGCCACCTGCCACGGGCTCACTGGGGACAGATCCAGCTTTCCACCTGGTTCATGTGAGGGGTCGACCCACCACTCAGCCCACCTTCTCAGGGAGCACCCACAGACGTGACATAACACCTTTTCACCCATTAACTACCATCAGCATCTTACTTGGAGCTCCAGGACCCCCAGTTTGCTGGCGAGGAGGCATTTGGGAGCCATTTCATCAGCCCTGGCTCCTGCCCCGTCCCCCCGCGCTGGGCTCTGGCTTGGGGCCAGCATGTTTCAGCCCATGTTGGGACTGGGGAATCACCGGTGTGGCTGATCGGCCGGGTGGTGAGCCAGGCATCCGCTCCGCTCTTTAGGACTTCCACTAAACTTCAAGGAAATGTCAGTGAAAAAGGTATTTAAAATTTTCAGTGACCTTTTCCAGATGGGGATAATTCACCAAAATGCCAGGGGAGATTCCTGCCGGAGCAGCTCTGAGTCCTACATGGGGACAGATCACCCCAACCCTGAAAGCACTGTTATTCCTCACATAGAGCTGAACAGACACCCAGAAAAAGCCCAAATCATCCCTAAAATCAAGGTTTTGTAATAAAAAACCCCAAATCCTTGCTTTCTTGGGGCAGAAGCCAGGACCAAACCCTGTGCCCCCATCTGAGAGGGTGACATCACCAGTGTCCTGTTAAAAAGAGGAGAAAATGGCTAAAAATGGGGGAGCTGAACATTCCCGCAAGCAGCCCTGGCTCGGCGGGGTCAGCATGGCATCGTCCCCGCTCCCCCCATCACTGCGATGCCCATCAGCGACAGCAAACCCACCGCCAACGTCAAACCCGCTGCCAACCGCTCTCCCTCCGCCCGCAAAGCCCTCTGCGGCCAGCGGCGAGCTCTGCCTCCGCATTATATATCGATGTACTATTAATTTCTATTCCCCCCTCCCTCCGTCTCCCTCTGCAGCATCCACGGGCTCAAGGTGAGGCACGGCAGCGGCGCGGGATCGCCGCCGTGTGATAAATTACATTTACGCGCTGGGTCCTTTTCATGGCTGGTGACTTTCCAGCAAAGCAATTATCACTGTAGAATGCGTAATAGCCTAATTAATTACTATTGTCAGGCTGGCCTCTGTGCCATGATTATACCTTCCGAAGCCAACTTTTTAAACATTTGGAAGCAGAAATATTATTATAATTGACTGACAAAATGGTAAAACTCCCCCGGCACAGCCGGT
The DNA here is from genome assembly GCF_026419915.1 of Harpia harpyja. Lineage (NCBI taxonomy): Eukaryota > Metazoa > Chordata > Aves > Accipitriformes > Accipitridae > Harpia > Harpia harpyja. The sequence continues at coordinate 33,042,515 of NC_068948.1, forward strand.
CCTCCTCCCGGCACAGCGGCAAGGACCGACCGTCTGAGCATCTCCTCTCCAAAGGCGCGGGATTTGCATCGCACCGGCGGTGAGTTTATTCTTATATCCATGAGATCAAGTGCAGGATAAGTAGTGGGTTATTTCCATCTAAATACTGGTGGCAGTAAACAACAAATGAGCTCTTTTTCAGCGGAGAGGAACAGCTGTCGGGGGAGAAAGCAGCAGCAGAGACCCCAAATGTTGAAGAAAACTGATGAAAAAATACATTCAAGCCTTCGCTATTTTCCTCGCTTTTTTTGCTGATGTGTAAAGAAGTCAGGGAGAGCGGGAGGGCTGCAGAGGGGCGAGGGGGAGAGCCTGGGAGGGAGCCGCTGTCCCCAGGGAGAGCTGCGGGTGGTGGGGGCTGGACCCCCCGCCTCGTGCTGGGGTCCTTTGCTGCCTTCCCGGTGCCCCACGTCCGACCAACTCCTTAAACCCATCACACACGTGCACAGATCCATCGCACACCCACAGACCCATTGGACATGGACGAGTCCATTTCACACGTGCACAGATCCATCGCAGGCACCCACAAACCCATTGTACATCCACAGAAAGCCATGGTGCACACACTCAAACCCCTCACACACACCCACTGCACATGGACACAGACCAATCACACGCACAGAGACCCATCGCACACCCACAAACCCATCACACAAATGCACTGCATGCCCACACAAACCCATTACACCCACACAGAACCATCACACACCCACACCCCCATCGCACAGCAAAGATCCATCGCACACACAACCACATAGACCCATCACACACCCACAGACCCACTGCACGCCCACAGACCCATTGCACGCATGTGCACAAACCCACTGCACACATGCACAAAGCCATCACATGCCCACAGACCCATTGCACACCTATGCACAGACCCACTGCACACACAAACCCATTGCATGCACCCACAGACCCGTTGTACACCCACACAAACCCACTGCATACCCACAGACCCATTGCACACCCACACAAACCCAATGCACACACCCACAGAGCCATCACACACCCACGGAAACCCATCACACACATGCAGACCCATCACACAGACCCACACAAACCCATTGCACACTCAGACTCATCACACATCCACACAAACCCACTGCACACCCACACCAACCCATCGCACGCACACACAGACCCATCATGCATACCCACACAAACCCATTGCACACTCAGACCCATCACACATCCACACAAACCCACTGCACACCTGCACAAAGCCATCGCACACACACAGATCCATTGCACACACGCACAAGCCCATTGCACACCCACAGACTCATCGCACACCCACACAAACCCATCACACACTCAGACCCATTGCACACCCACACAGACCCATCGCACACCCACAGACCCATCGCACACACACCCACACAAACCCACTGCACACTCAGACCCATCACACACATGCACAGACCCATTGCACACGCACACAAACCCATTGCACACACACACAGAGCCATTGCACACATGCACAGACCCATCACACACACTCACAGACCCATCGCACACACCCACAGACACACTGCACACCCACACAAACCCATCGCACACACCCACAGACCCACTGCACACTCAGACCCATTGCACACCCATAGAAACCGATCGCATACACGCACAGACCCATCGCACACCCACCCCCCTCCTTCCGCCGCACCCCCTTGCCCATTCCTCCAAAGGCAGAAGCAGCTCACAACGTTTTCACAAGGCCAAAAAGCAATTCGTGTCAAAAAGATCAATAATATAAAAATAAAGGCTGAGAATTCTAGTTAAAGGGAACGTCATAGAAATATGTTGTTCACGTTCATGATTCGGAGATTAAAAAAAAAAAAGAAAAAAAAAGAATCAATATAAGTTCTTCAGATGATGTTATTTCTAATGAGAAATATACCGAGACTGCTGCAAATAACTGCTTAACGGAGAAAAAAAAAAAGCATTAATAATTTACTTTATAAAGCATAGGATCCCGAACGCAAGAAAATTGCTGCTGGTTCTTAATTTTGTTGTAATACTTCCTGACAAGTTCAATGATGCTTTGGCAAAGTTCCTGAGAGCAGAGTCAGAGGACATTCAGCTCATTAGGTTTTTTTTTTCTCCCCTTTTTCCGCAGCATCCTGGCCCAGCCGGCTCCGGGAGAAGGTGCCCGAGCAATTCCCTTTCTCCGCACTGCAGGATTTCTTGGGCTGAGCCCCCAGATTGGCGCTGGCCCTGCCAGCCCCTGCCTGCTGCCGGGCAGGAGCATCCTCCTGCCTCTTCCCGACATCCGTCCCCAGGTGAGCTACAGCCTCCAGTCACAATGCAGCGAGCAGGGGAAATATTTCAAGCTTATTTTACCACCCTCACCAAGATAATTTCACACACTTTTTTTTCACTGGCTGGTTTAGTTGGGTTTTTTCTTTTTTTTTTTTTTCCCCCCTTTCTTTTTTCTTAATTCATTTTTTTAGTGCATTTGCTGACAGTTGGCAACTCCAAACCATCTGCTACCGAAACACACAGCGAAACGAAAGGCTTCAGCATCGAACCCAATGCGGCTTGAAGGAGCAGGCTGATTTCCGACCATCAGCATGAGAAGGTGCCACCCGGGCGGGTTAATTCCCAGCGGGGCCGGATTTCTTGCGAGCCCACAAAATTATTTTCCTGCAAAATGATTTTCCTGCAAAATTATGCCAAACTCCCCAGAAGGCTGGCAGCAGCGGTCCAGGTCGGCGGCGGAGATGGGCAGGGATGCATGGGGCTCTGCATCCCTGGCACAGACAGAGTGGGGCGATGGGGGGGTTCCCACTGGTCCCGAGGTTCAGGCTGGAGCCGGGCTGGCCCCGGCACCCGGGTGCACCCTGAGCATCGCAAAGTTTCACCTCCCATTTAGTAGAACAAAACTTTTAATTTAGATGTTTTCATCTATCTATCAGAGTAAAAAAAAATAAGTTTAAAATAATGACTGTAATAAATGAAGGTAATTAATTGTAGTTTGTTCCTTTACTGTCTAGTCAGCTTAATTTTACCTTTTCATCTAATAATGAGAAAATAATTTTTGTGCTCTGAGGGTTAATGATATGTAACTGCAAGAGCTGCTAATTGCATGTTGCAAACTATTCATCAAAATCCCCATCTGCGCTACTTGATTATGTTTGCTAAATTATTGCTTTGAATTATCTTTCATAAAGCAACTTTTGTAATTAGCAGGGCTTTCGCTTTGCTCTTTTCTCCGTCGCAAGGATATTCAAACTTTGTCCGTCTCAAGCTGTTGCCATTAAACTGCCGTCGCGGGCAGCTTTTGGTGACAGAAAGAAACTGCCCTTTAGCTAATCGGGGCGGGGGAATGAAAGCCGGGTTTATTCTTGGCGGGTACATTTATTCTCCTGGCCCCACTCCTCCTTCCTCAAGGAAAAATTATATAGGAAGGATATAGGAGCCTAAATGTATATGAGATGTATTTGGGAATGGCAGAGAGAAACGGCCCAAAAAGCCCATCCGCCCCAACCAGGTTAATATTTCAAAATGATTTTTTTTTCCCTTCACATTTACAAGAAGGAGCGGAGGGGGAACGCTTGCCATTCATCACTGCGCCTTTATGGGCTCCTTCCCGTGACGCAGATGATGTAGCGCTCTGTTCTCCCTGGTTAATATTCATGGGGAGCGTTGAAAAGTGTGCTTTGCGAGGGAAAGAAGGTATTAAAGAAGTATTTTAAAAATTTTTAAAAGAGGGGGAAAGAGGGAAAAAGAGAAGAGAGAAAAGAGAGAAGGGGGGAGGGAAAAAAGGGGGAAAGGAGGGAAAAGGAGAGGGAAAAGGGGGAAAGGAGGGGGAAAAGGGGAGGGAAAAGCAGGGAAGGGTTAAAAAAGGGAGAAAAGGGGGAGGAAGGGGAAAAGGGGGAAAAAGGGAGAAAAGAGGGGTAAAGAGGAAAAAAGGGAAAAAAGAGAAAAAAGGGAAAAAAGGAAAAAAAAGGGGGGGGAAGAGAAAAAAGAGCCCCCAGGGCCCCTGCGAGCCTCACCGCAGGGGAAGCAGCAGCACTGTGGTGTCCAACCTGCCCCACCTGGCACAGAAGCAGCCAAGAAACCCGACCTCAAGGGAGCAGAATCCACCTTTTGGGATTAAATCCCCCAAAACCTTCTGTGGAAAAACACCCTGGGGGGGAGAAAGGCAGCCAAGGTGGGGAAACAGCTGCTGTCGAGCTGGGAATTGCATCCCACTCTCCCTTACACCCCCATAAATCCAGAGCCACTTGGGCGGAGGGACCGGCTGGGGCTCCCCAAAGGCCATAGCTCATATTCTCGTAGCGGATCTAATAAAGACTATTGGAAAAAATGCAGTATTTAAAAGACTGAAAATGTATTCCTATTGTTATCACTCTCTTTTATGTGTTTATGCATAGTGCATCGGAATGAATCAATACTGGATTGCCCTATAAATAAATGAGCATATCAGTAAACCCAGTAATAAAATGAAGTGATGAAAAATATGGAAATCAGTCGCATTTGTGTAAATCCACTTATTGTTTACTTTAATATTTTCTCATGCAGTTCCGTAGCTCCAAAGAGACAGATTTAAAATCAGGTAATGCTCAGCAGATGACAGATCCTAATGTGTCGCTGCTGGCAAGCTCGGAGTACCGGCAGCTCTCCAGGGGTTTCCATCGAAGCACATTAGAGGAGTAGAGAAAGCAGCCCCCGAAGAGAGAGCATTAAAAAGCCAGGGAGAAGAAGAGGTATCCTGAAGCGCAATGCATCTCTTGGTGGCACCAGGGACCAAAGCCGAGGCATCCGCGGAGCCTCCGGGGATGTGGTAGGGGCACAGGGCTGGGGAGCACCTGGGTCAGGCTGCAGGATGGAGAAGTGAGATGTCTTCTGCAGCAAGGTGGTGGGCTGAGACCACGTCGTCCCACCCCGGTGCTCAGCTCCTTTTCAGATTGCCCATTGCAACCTCATTTGGTGCATCCTGGCCACGTTGTTGCATTTCCTGGCCATGTCATAGCACCTCCTGGTCACATTGTGGCACCTCCTGGTCTCAGTGTGGCATCTCCTGGCCACACCATGGCACCTCCTGGTCACACCATAGGACCTCCTGGTCACATCATGGCATCTCCTGGCCACACCATGACACCTCCTGGCCACACTGTGGCACCTCCCGGAGGTGATGGCTCCTTCCCCTGCCTGGAATCTCTCCAGGCAGGGCCACCATCCCTGGTATCCTGCAGGGGACATCAGGCAGCTCGCTGGCAGCAAGGCGCTGCCCACCCTGCCTGTACCCCTGCCCACGTGTGGCACAAGGACCACCCCGTACCGGCCAGGGAGGCAAAGCAAATGGATTTTATTGGCTGCAGAAACCCCTCAGGGCTTGGGGATGGTGACCCTGTGCCTTGGCCACACCAAGCCACGTTCACTCTATCCCGCCCAGGGCTCTCCCCTTCCCGTTTCAAGCCCCCAAGAGCCGACAGGGCGGGAAGGGGCCGGGATCGTGCCCAGGACCATGGTGGGTGAGGGCAGGTCCTGCCCACTCCTCTGCCTACCTCTCTTTTGAGCATCCCCCTACAACGCTGCCAGTTTTTCCTCCCACCCAGGCAGGCAGAAAACACCCCTCCACACACGGCCTCCGAGGAAAGCTATTTTAGAGTTGCTCTTTTTTTTTTCCGCTCTCGTCTTTTTTTAATCTTTTTTTTTTTTTTTTTAAAAACAACACATCTCCCCCCATCTGGGCTGCGAGCTGGGTGCCAGCATCTCGGTGCCGAATGCTCAACATTTGCTTTTTATAAACGCCTCAAAACCCAAAGTTTCCTCCCGCGCTGCCAGGATGCATCCAGGCAGGTGATGTATCCCTCCGTGAAGCCCCCATCCCCCCATCAGGGACCCAGCTCTGGCCATCCAAAGGAGCTACTGGAGGCAGCGAGAGCCAGAAATCCCCATACCCCAAGGTCAGGTCTATAATTTGTCTTTGTGGCTAATTAGCTTCCCTTCTTGTTAGTCACTTACATCTACGGTTCTCAAAAACCTAGTTGCCAGGGAGGGAAATCCGTTGTCCTGCCGAGTTAATTCTCTAACAGCAAATCTCCTGTACCTCAGGTACATTTTTCTTAAATTCCCGGCTGAGTTCAATTAAATGTTTATGAGACTGTGCGCTTTCCCCCTGCCATGCTGCCAGCGCTGAAGCAACAGAATTAAGCTCCTTCTGGAACAAAACAAAAACAAAAGGAGGAGAGAAAAAAAAAAGGAGGGAAAAAGGTAAAATAAAGGTGGTTTAGGAGGGTTGGGTTTTAAGATTGCAGGAATATAATTCCCCCAGACTGATTCTGCTCTGCGTCGTGCAGCCACAGTGTGTTGGCAATATCGACACGGGGGTTTATATGAATAATTGACGAAATTCTGTATTCCCCGCAAAAGAAAAGGCAAGCCAAGAGGGTTGTTGAGGTAATCAGGAGCTCGCTAATCAATATTCTCAGCCCCAGCCTCCTCCTCGCTTCTCCAAAAGGAGCAGTGCCATAAGCTCATCAGTAACTGTAAAAAAAACATCGCACTCCGAGTGTCAAAATAGTCAAGCACAGCATATTGTATTGCCAGATTTCCCTCCCGGTCCACCCTGGTGCCAGATTACATCCATCAGCGGGGAGGGAAGCCATCCAACGATGACTTACTTACGCTTAAGTGTTCATAAATAAGGTTTTTAAGATATAGATGGCTTTTTAATTTTGGTGGAATGTGAAAAAAAATAAAATAAAAATGATGGGGTTGATGTGATGCGAAGCAACCTCTCGGGTGCTCCCTGGTAAATCCCACAGCCTGGCCATGCCGGGGGCCGCCCCGGTACCTATCCAGCTTGTATCGTGGTGAAAACAGCCGGAAAAAATTTACACTGGCACCATAAACTGTGGCAAAGCCTTTGTCTGATGGGGAGATATGGTGAGAGACTGTATCCCCACCATGAAAACCTCATTAGACAGACTCTAATTACTGCCCTGCAGTCGGCAGGAAGAGACAGAAACCGTAAAACCTGAGCTGGGGTGGGGGAGGCTATTAATTGCTTTTTGATAAATTGGGGGCCGAGGTGCTGGTGGCGGAGGTCAGGAGGTGTCTGTATGGGGCTTGGCTGCACCCCAAGCTCTGGCCGCTGGTGATGTATGTCCCGTCCCCAACTTGCCAGCCCTGAGCATTCGTGCCCAGCTCCCAAAACAGGCACTTTTGGGGCAAATTGGGTTTGCAACAGAAGAAGCCACCACGGCCAGGACCAGCAGGTGATCCCAGCTGCAGGACCTGCAGTTTGCTCCATCACCTGCAGTTTGCTCCATCCTCATGTTCCACCCAAACCTCAGGACCGTGACCACCACACTTGGCGTGGAGCCAGCCTCACACCCTGGCGCTGCGGGGATTTAAACTGTGACTGCCCGAATCACAGGGGACCGGCTCTTTCCTCCCTGGCATCACCAAAAACCCGCCCGGCTGTGCCATGGTGGGACACGGGCAGGAGGAGATGTGGTGCAGGGCGGCCACCACCATTCCCTGCTAGATGGGCCACGGGGCAGGTGGGGTGAGCCTGGCCATCAATCACCCCCTAACCCTTATGTAAATCCGCAATGCTAAAGATGTATGGAGCCAATTACCAGGGGTCACTGCTGGGTGTAAAATTCAGACAACGAAGTTCCTGGTCTCAAATGAATTTGCACGAGATTGCAAGCTTACTGCCTTTTATTGGACAATATAAATATTTCACTGTTATATAAAAAAATATTGGCGAGAAAGCAGATAAACCTGAGTCCTGTGTGTATACAGAGAAGAAGGGAGTGAAAAACGGCCGTCAGCGTATTTTTAACAGCCCTTGGTGCAGTACAGGAATGCAGTTGCAAAGGGGGTCTGATGACTGCAGTGGCACAGGGAGACCAGGGGACCCCGGGGACCCCCATCCCAGACCCACCGGGGCTACGCCTGGAATGGGAGCAATGCCAGCGGCGCAGCCCGCACACACAGATGGCGGCGGCGCGGTCCAAGGGGTTGTGCTTTGATCCGGCTGCGATGGAGAGCAAGACACGGGACGCAGAAGTGGAAACTTGGAGGCTCGGCACCATTCCCAAGAAGCGAATGCTGTCCCCAGGCACAGGGCTGAGCCTGTGGCCATTGCAGAGGATGCTCAGGAGGGGACGGTTGGGAACGGCCTTGCCCTACAGATCAATCCCAAATGCATTTTCCTAACAGTTTTCCCCAACTTGTCCATCTGGGATCATATCTGTCCTCATCTGCAGACTCCCGTGCCAGTACAGGACATCCTTATTTCATGCTCACCCATATATCAACCCTTCCCTGTGACAATAAAGCGGGAGAACAGAAAAAATAAAAAGCCTATAGGAATCGATACCTCTTTCTCTCTCTCTCTACCTATATTTTATTAAAAACTTTAGCATCAATATTAATGTTTAAATCCTCACCAAGCTGAGTTTAATTACCTGTAAACTGCATCCACAGTTACATGGACTTTGCTCCTTGCTGCAGTAAATACAACCGAGGAGGAGCAGTGCCAACATCTCCGAGCGTCACCTTCCCATCCCTGCAGAAGCGGCTGTATCTGGCCCCCCCACCCCTCAGCAGCATCTCCAGCTGCGCTGGGAGGGGACGGTGGGTGATGGAGCCGGAGCCATGACCCAGTCCAGGCAGGGATGGAGCCGAAAGGGGAAGGGGGAGGTGAGAGAAGGGGAAAATTGGGATCCTGGGAAGAAAATTATGCATAAATGTAAAATATCTGGGGCTCTTGCTGCCAAAAGGTATCTGCTTTCAGCAACTATGTGAATCATAATACTTTGCAAGGGGGAACAAGGGAGAAGTATTTGAATGGAGTCCATTAGCGGCTGAGGACGATGAATAACTCGCAGGCAGCACGAACCGCTTCCGAGCTGCTGGCGAGGTCACGGATGGCTGGCACGACGGGCCGGGAGCTGCCAGAGAAACCAAGCGGGACTGGGACTGGACCCCACTTAACCCACCCAGCAGTCACCTCCTCCTTTTGCCAGCTGTGCCAGAACTACAAGTTTGTCATGCTTTGCCGGCTGCTTTGGCCGTGCCACGCTTGCACACGTGTGGCCACATCTTTTAACCGCCAGCACACACGGGCACGGCAGCCACGAGGGAGCAGGGATCGGTCCCGCCACTGCCACCAGTCCCACCGGGGCCCATCCCAGGGCCACCGATGGTCCGCGGTCCCCCAGCGCAGATGCTGAGCTGCGAGGTCTCAGCATCTAAAATGGAATCAGGGTTTACAGTGCTTTATCAAAAGAGCTGTAATGGGATCTCGCAGAGGGCAGAGATTTGAGACGCACATCAGATTTCCATTCCCAGGGAGACAGGAAAAGGCTGTGTTTTTTAAAAAAAACATGTATCACAGGATGCTATCTCACGTGTTGTATTGGTGGCTGCTTGTGGGCAGCTCCACCACCCCGATGTTTTGCCGCCCTGCTCCTTACTGGAGGCCAAAGAGGGGCTGATGGCAGCGGCCAGCCTGGTCCTGCCCCCCCGGAGCATGCATCCCTGCAAGCCCCCCGGCAACTCCCGCTGCCATGCTTCTTCTGCCTCTGCTCCTCCCAGCCGGCTTCGTTAAGGCCCCTTCCTTATTCCATCTATTAGAGAGGCTTCCCAAGGCCAGGGCTGGGACGGCGACAGTAGCGTTCAAGGGCTACACTTCTAGAATAATATTCATTACCATATTCATTCAGTGTTTATCTCGCAGATGTACGGATCCGTTACAATGGAGAAAAAAGAGAACTCAGAATTTGTTCTCAAAAGATATTCAAATTAGTTAATCAAGAGTCCTTTTATTACGTGTCTCATGTACCAGCAGCAACTATCCATCGAGATAAATGATCAGCTGCTAATAACTGATTACATTGCAGCAAGTGTTTTCTTATCCCTATTACCACCATGTTTAAAGACATTTTATAAATTTCTAATTATTGTAAATTGTTTCTCCTTTTGAAAACATCTTCCCATAGTCATCAGCTGTCAATTTTCCCTGAAAATCTCTCTCTGAAATGAGCTTGTAGCAAGATGCTTGGGAAGCAGAGAAAACCCTTCCAGGCTCCCGGCCAGCAGGATGCAGCCTGGCCACCTCCATCCCGGGGCGGCGGGGGACTGGGATGCTCCTCCAGCCCTTTTATAAGTGGACCAGACTTGAAAGAAAAATAAAAGCATCTGTAAGATGGATCAATCCTGGATAGTGCTGCCTTCACCCGCCACATGATGCCAAGGTGCCGCATGGTGGAATGGGCCATCCCCCAGGATGGGTTCGCTCTCTGGCGAACCACAAAGAAATAAATAAGCCAGCAGTATATAATCCAGCTCTTGACAAGGCACCCACTCCTACAGACACTGGCATCTGAGGGCAGATCTGGGCTTGGGAGAGCCCTAAATAAGTTCCTGCTTGCTTTCTGTGTATTTTACAGATGAAAGGTGAAATAGTTGAGAGGGTTTGAAGCCAACCAGGACTTTAAACCCAGCGGCCAGCCTCGAGCCGTCGCTCCAGCCGATTTCTGGGCTCCATTCATTATTGCAATCAATCAGCTTAAAAAAAAAAACAACTGCAAAAACAACAATAAATCACCCTCTAAACTCTCTTAGACACTTTAATGGAAAAGGTATCTCCTTCCATCTTCCCCGGCCGTGACCGCAGGACTGGAGCAGCAATCCATGTGCCACGGGCCAGGCTGCAGCCGGGAGGGTCCGTACCGTGCCGGGGACCACAATGGCACAGGCAGAGCATCCGTGTGCTCCTGGAAAGGACCCAGCAACACAACGAGGCCCTGGCACAGTGCCAGTCCACCACCACCGGTGCCACCACCTTAGGTGATGGTGGCTCTGCTGGTGATGTTCGCTGCCTGGGGATGGGGGTGACCAGGACAGCAGCACATCACGGCTGTGGCCCATGGCGTAGCCAGACCCTGGAGATATTTGCCAGGGTTTGGCCAAGTGCCTCCGTGCTGGAGCCGACTGAGCCAAAGCCGCCAGTGGCAGCTGTACCGCAGAGGCATGGGATGGGAGGAGGAGGAAGAGGAGGAAGGCTGCCCAGGATAACCTCCCTGCAGAGGACCAGGGTGTCCGGCCAAGCACGTTCACCAGGCAGAGCAGAGCCCAAGGCTGCCAGGAAAGGGAGGAGCAGCCAGCGGGATGCGGAGCCTGACACGGAGCAGCCAAGGTCCTTCCCGGCTCCAGGGGTGCTCAGACCAGGGGAGGAGACGCCGCAGGCACCAGCCATGCCATTATACGCTTTATTGATGCTGTTCTGAAGAAAGCTAATCAATATATTAGATTTCCCAAAGAAAGAAAACACCAGCTGCCAGCAGCACATAACTCCTGCGCTGTGGTGCATTTTTCCATCAAGCCCTGGAGCCGCGCGTGTCTGCGCAAGATGAGGTCACGTTCAAGAGGAGACCTCCCGCTCCCCCGGCAGCCAGGTCAGGGCCAGGGCCACGGCCACCGCTTCGCCACACAGCAAAGCCCACATCTCCCCTCCTTGGACTGAAATAAAAATGTGAAAGCCCCCAAATATCTTGCACCGGCATCACTGTGGGGTGCGGAGAGACAGCCCAGCGTCCAGCAGGACAAACCCAGCCAGGTTCAATGGGGCTCCCCAGGGACCCCTCCAATCCCGATGCCTCCGCATCCTTGTGTGCATCCACAGCCCCCGGTGCTCATTTGGGCTTCACAGCGGGTTCCCAAAGAGCACCCCCCCATCCCAGAAACTGCCCTTTGTCAGCTGCATTTCCCCAGCAGAGCCGTTCCCGCAGCACTGACTGGTCCCAAACACAGCCGCTCAGCCACACGCCAGCACCGGAGAGAAACTGGAAAGCATCAGACCGATGGATGCACTTGGCAATAGAGGGATTTCGGCACGCAGAACCCCGACAAACCAAACAGTGGCGCCCAGCGTGCTGTGCTCCCCGCTGCCCGCACCCCATCACTGCTCCAGGGTATTCATTCCTTAAACCATTAAAGCTGATGCCGTGGCAGCTCCAAAAGCCATTTAAAAAGGACAGGCTAAATCCACATTGGACCTAACGCTCGGCACCGGCAGGAAAGCAGACTGACGTCACGGGGAATTGATTAGTGTTTTAATAGAATTAGATCATTGGGAGGGTTGCAGACCTGTTTCAGAAACCCAAATGTTATGCAGATTCACATTCAAAACCCTAAACCAGGGCGCATTTAACCAAGGCAGAGTAAATGTCCCACATTTCCCCAGGATTATCTGAACCATATCAGATATAATCCAATGATCTGTAAAGTGATTATACCCAACTGAATATAAGAGATCTCTTCTGGTAATGCAATATTTCATCCAGCTGCAGACATTAGGAAGAGGCAAACAAAGGAGGAGATTTAATAAGTGGAAATAAAACTATAGGCAGAGAGAGTTTTAAATTTATTTTTTTTTGTATCGCATCTAATTGCAATCAACAACAGACATCTGACACAGTGACAGCATCAGCAAAATTGCTGCTGAGAGCACAGAATCTTTGTCTAAAAATAATCAGACATTCAGCGCGCCACTGTTTGTTATAATGGTAATCGATGCTGGAGGCTTTGAATTCCATCAATTTATAGATCTGCTCTGTTCTGCCTGGTGATTGTGTTCTGCACACATCCACTCCCGCTCAGCGCAGGCAGCGCCGGGGCACTGTGTGATTAAGATAAGCTCAGATTCCTTTCATACATTCCTTATCAGCTCTAATTCTCCACCAGGCAGAGATGTTCACAGCAGTTAAAGATTAGTTCAGCTTCTCAGACGCCAAATTTGAGGGTATTGATCAATAAATCAAATCACGGCAATCAATCGCCCGATCCAAAGAGTCTAGCCGATGCATTATTACTGGCGCCTTCGAAGCTGAGGCTTTTTCATGGGTTTCATCAAAACGCGGCTTCCCTGGCTCCCCGCCAGCTCCCGGGCTGCCTAATAGACTCCGCAGCAGAGGAGCTCCAGCCCAGCAGAAGAGCAATAAATTTCTCATCAAACAGCCGATAGAGAAACAAGATGAACATCTGTTTTGCTGCAATGAAACTCCTGTGTTCTTCAGAAGCTGCAAACCAGGTCTGACAGACCACCCCAAAGGCAGCTTTGCCTTCAACAAAGCAGCAAAGCAGAATATTTGCCGGTTATTTCAATCAGGTAATTTAAGAAGACTTTGCATTCTCCTCTCTACAGCTGCCGGAGCTTTACAGACAGGATTCCTGCTCAGTCGATAATAAAAGCTATCCTGGGACCCTGTACTATGAAGGCAATTTTATGATACCCATTATGTGGCAACGTAACTTCATTAAAAGCTGTTTATTCCCTCTAAGCATTTTAAGCACTTTCCCTCACCCATAAAGACGAGCCTCTCGGTGCACTGGAAAGGTTATTTGTGCCGGGAGCCGCTTTCGGGTATTTCTTGCTGAGGATGAGGGTCGTGCCGGCAGCAGGTTCCCTGGCAAAGGGGCCTCTCCTCCTGGCTGGCAGCGAGACAGGAGCTGCCGAGAGGCAGCCGTATATTATTTTTATTATACACTCAAGATGAGCTATGTTTACTGGAGCTCTGTTTAGGTGACATTTATTATGCCAGCTTCTTTTATAAATTAATACGGACAAGTGCCCCGAAAATTTGCCGCTGCTGCAAAGAGGGGCCGGCTCCGCTGCACACCCATTTGCTCTTCCATTTGGGACAATTTGGAGTGTCTTAGCCCTGAGAGCTTAATTTTCCAACCTGGCGTTATAATTCAGCATCCAGAGATGGAGCCGCAATCACAGCAAAGCGAGAGCCAGACCCCATCCTGCAGCCAACTGCATCCCTGCGGCACGCAAGAGTCGCCTCACTCCAAAGGAGGGACAAAATGAAATCCTTAAAAACAGCCAAGCAATCCCTAAATCTCAAATTTAATGCTCCTTATTCCTGCTGGTAACATTAGCGGAAAAAAACCCAAAACCAAAAAACCCCCGATAGTTTAGTCCCATCCCAGTGCTCAGCAAAGTATTAATTTAACAAGTTCATTCTTCATAAGCACGGCCGATGGACCAGGATGGGTGGGGGACATTTCTTCCAAGTGCTGCCAAAACAAATCCCACATGGAGCTAAAGATTTAACCCATGGCAGGGAGGATGTTTGGCTCCATACAGGATTTAGTAACCCGTTCATCTCTCCAGGCTGATAGAGCAGGTAGGTCTTTGAGACATCAAGCCGGCCATCAGTAAACGGCTATTCGTGCTCTGCTGATATTCAAGAGTCAGTGAAACCACCCGGCAGCCACCTCCCCGGCTAACAATGCATCCTCAATTAGCCAGTGGACTGGGAGAAATTATCCATAAAGCAGGGCAAGTCAGCCCACATTTCTAAATTCTCCTTAAAATCATGTGAATTAAAGAAGAGAAAAGGTGGGGAATGGGAGAGAGAAGTGATGGCTCACAGAAAGGGTTGAACCCGCAATTTTTTTGCTCCTGGCAAATTTTCTCCTCCGGCCACCGAGGTTTTTCCACCACACAGAGGCTGTGATGTCTTTAGGAAACGGACCTTAAGGTCCATTTACCGCTGGACCACCACACATCGCTCTCGCATCCTCCTGAGTTAATACTCCCCAAAACCCACCTCCGGGAACGCGCTCAGTGGACGCAGCTGCATCTTTAGCAATTAATAATCAGGACAACCATCGGCATGAATATCCATGTTTCAAGGAGAAGAAAATTCCCTCCCTACCACCTTCAAAAACACGCACCTTTCTCCAAATAAATGGGCAGAGACTCGCACAGTTTGCGGGAAGAAAGTGGGGCAGGGCACGCTCCCGCACTCATCGCCAAGCACTGAACTTGACAGCAACACTTTGATATTGTCCCATAGACACACATACAAACATACACAAAATACTGTTAATGGCTCGGTATTTCTTTAAACAGAGTCGCCAAGGAAAAACAGAATTACTAGAATACATTTTAATTGATTTACAACAGCACTTAGTAACAGTGATAAAAGAAAAACTTGTTTTATTGGACCTCCTGCTAATTAGCTCGACTGACTCCGGGTTAGAAAAGTGTATCCCTTGCAAGCTGGCACAACCCTGACCAGCACCCGACACGAAACAGCTTTTATGCGCAGAAAATCCTTTATAATAATCAGAGAAAAACAGCTGCCAAATGGTTATTGCCAAGAGACAGTGGAGGAAAGAGGGCTGCTCCAAGGATGAAGCCACCAAATGGGATAAACCAGTCTCTCCAGCAGATTCGAGCATCCCCTTTCCATCCATAAACACGCTTTTATTGCGATTTTGATATATCCTTCCCTTAATGACTTTTAAGGGCAGCAGATAAAGTCGAAAGAAGTGCACAAGCAACCAGCAAATGTTTAATATTCAATAAATGCGTCAATTTTACATACGGAGGCAAATGGGGCTTTATTGAAGAATTGGTAAACTTCCTTGGAGGAAAGTAAGTGCGTTTTAGCCTTCAAGGGGTCCCCGATGAATAGAAATGGAATGTGATTTGTGATAAAACTCAGCTGCTCTATAAAAGACGTTAAATAAATGTTGCTGTTTCACTAGGGATATACAGAATTGATTGCATTATAGACTGATTCGAAGATGCACGCTCCCTGCAAGCTATCCGCTCGCTCCTGCGCGCCGTGCAGCCCATTCCCATTGCCTCTATGTTGGCCTCTTCATACCTGCGCAGAATTTTCTGGAAATGCTTTAAAACCACCCTTTCCCCTGGTTTTGCCCGCTATGGCATCCCGAGCATCGGCTGCAGCAGCACAGGGCCAGATCCACCTCAACCTCGGGGCAACGCCGGACCTCCGGTGCAGGGCGAGTGCCACCGCGGATCCGCCCCAGGCAGCTCAATTCCTCCCAAAACACAATATTCCCCTATTATTTGCATCAATGCGATTGATAGTGCAGAATCTGGAATGACCATTAAATGCAAAAAATAATGGGGGACGAGAAGCAATTAAAAACATTTTCGCCACCGAGACCAAGCCAAGTCCCCGACCGCCCCAAGCATCCTCCGCCAGTGCCGGGGGACCCGACCCATTGGAGCGACAAGCGACACCCGGGAGGGGCAAGGCAAACAAACCAGTCTCCGACAGACAAATGAGAGGCCAACGGTACCACCGTGGCGAGCGCAAACTGTGATATAATTGCGCTGCTGCTACATCATCTTTAATCAATAACATCCAGGGCTGCCACCGCGCACACAGCCCAAATCCCAGCCTCTGCCAAGAAACAGCATGTTGTTAAAAAGCCCAATAGCTTTTTCCCTGCTAATAGGTGGCTCATTCCCTCAACCCTGCTGATTTTTTAAATAAACCTAAATTCCAATAATTGTTTAATGTTTATTTTTATTTAGCTCTGGTTCACCTACCCTGGCTCTCCATGTCAGAAATTGATATTTTGCTCTGGTGGCTAGGGAAAAAAAAAAAAAATTAGGAAAACTGTTGGTTACATCTCATCATAGTTAGCCAGTGCCATAACCGCAGCTCGGGGTGGCCTCCAGCCCACCGGAGGAACAGCTTTACTCCCCCTAAATTCATATTTGCTCCAGTTTTGCAGGGATCAGCTTGCTCCAGGACGCTTGGGAAGGGCTCCCGGCACACAAGGGCTTTCCCATAAGCACGAGATTTTTTTTTTTCCCCCCTGCCCAATGAAAGCCTGGATTTAAGCCCAAAAGAGATGCTCTCGCTTTCTGGGTGGATTCATCCCTTCAAAATCCACCAGCGCCGCACATCAGTGCCGCTGCCTTCCCATCTCCCCCTGAGCGGGGTTGAAGATGGTTCTGGAAAAGTACAGGAAAGCTACAACCAATTCCTTCAGGAGATCCATCACGTCAGATTAGCAACTTAGTTTCTTATTAGCTATTTTCCATCCTATCATATTAATATTTGTTTTCACTAATACAATGCAGGAGTCTTATCATATTAGCAACTTTCACATCACATTAGTGAAAACAAATACTAATACAATACAATACTAATATGACATGCTCTGATGGGAAATTGCTAATACAATAAGACTCTCCTACCATATTAGTACAGAAACATCGTGTGTCCCTGTTACGGCTCTCTCTGAACCAGGTAAATACCCAGCATTTCCAAAACCAGGCACGTTCATCGTGTCCGAAGGTGCACATGTGGGATGGGGGACACGCAGGGTCGGGCTCCAAGGACCCTCCTCTGGCCCTTGTGGTGCAGATGACCCACAGTAGATGCATTAAATTGCAACGAAGACTCCTTATTCAGAAGGAAATTAGTGAAATTTGGGTCCCCCCCATCATGCAACCAGCTCCCTCGGCCATGGCGGTGGATGGAGAGCCAAGCCAGCCGCTGCGACCCAGGGATGCCACGCGGCTCCGGGAAACATCGTGGCCTGAAAACTCGTACAAGCAATAATAATTTGAAAGAGAAATCCAATTAAACCAAAGAGCCTGTCATGTAGTTTTGGCATTAGCAGCTACCTCTCTCCAAGCCCCCGATGCTCTCCAAGCCCCCGGCACAAAGCCACAGCGGTGCCAGGGACTGTCCCAAGCAGCAGAAGACTCCACAGCCAGTTTGCAGCAGCAACCGGTGCGGGGAGCACATCCTAGATGCCAAGGGGGGGGAACGTCCCCAGGCAGAAATGCCAAGAGGAGGAGGACAAAATCCAGAGCTTACACGGAGGAGGAAGGCTGGTCCACAGGAAGCCCCAGTCAGTGTCGTGGTCCCTGAGACAGGGATGCTCCCCTGGATCTCGGGGAGTTCAAGCTCAGCACCAGCACAGGAATGAGATACGATACATGCATGAGAAAAAGCAAACATCTTAAAATACTGGCTCCATCAGGCAGCCTCCTCTGGTGGGGGCAGACGGCCCCAGTAGGGAAGCTCACTCTCCCACGCCAGCTTTATTTCCTCCTCGCTTCCAGCACCTGCAGCCATTTTCCTGCTCTTCTGCTTCAGTTCTCCTGCAGGTCCCACCTAACATCTCCCAACCCTTGGCTGCGAGCTTTGGGCTCAAAAGCAAAGGGGGGGTTTCTCGCCCCAGCTCCTCGGCAAAGCCGTCTCCAGAGCCACTCCCCGGCTTGGCATCGGCACACACCCAGGGATGCTCCGTGCTGCCCCGGCCAACTGTGCCACACACCGCAGAAAATAGCTCCGGCACGGAGAGAGGCAGGCAGCGTATCTCCTTCGAGCAATGCCCAGCTTCGGCACGCTCAGCAATTTTCTATTCTCTCAGCAATTTTCTGTTCTACTGAATTAGTAGTTTGTATTGAATTAGTATTCATTTTCCCTAATATGATATATAAGCATAATCATGTTAGTGACTTTGATATCGCATTAGGCTCTACCGCCGGCATGCATCCCAGCCCTGGCAGCGCCGGGTGGGGAGCACCGCAGCCAAGGAGGAGCCTTCAATGGGAATACTCCAAATGCGGGGCTGGATCCTGCTCTCACTGACCTACCCCAGAACTCCCCCAGTCCCGCAGTGCTGAGCCGAGGTCCCCACCGAGGGCACAGCCAGGGCAGGATTTCCCCACTCACGATGGCGAGATGTAAACCAAAATAAAGGGTGCTGCATCCGGAACGAGTAACTCATTCATCTAAAAGATTCCCACAGGCGAAAGCCGCAGCCACACAACAGCAGCCTAACAGCACCCACCCCCTGGGGACATGTCCCCAGTGGCACTGGGTGCTCCTCTCCTTGCAAAGCTGCAGCAATTTGGGAATTAAAAGCCGAGCAGACAGCAGGATGCAGCCAGGTAGATCGGGGTTACACAGCGGGGCTGGGGGATGCGCACTCCGCTGCAGTCGAGAGCTGGCATCCTCTGGCCGGAAAACCCCAGCTGGCACCCAGCCTGCCTCAGTTTCCCCATCAGGATGACAAAGAGCTCTGCAGGGCCCAGTCCTTAATTAGCTGATGAAGTTGCAACAAGCAAAAGCAGCGAGAGAGAGATGGGGTGGGGGGGATGATAGGGAAGATCTCTGCCCCGTGGGGTGCAGAGAGATTGGGGAGGGAGGGAAGGGGGCTGGGGCCAGCACACAGGGCTGCCGGCGGGCACAGACTGGTGGCTCTGGAGCTGATCCCGCATGGCTCAGCGCACTTGGCAGCAGGACAGGAATGGGCTTTATGTCAGGATGAGCGGCTCCCGAGCTGCATTGCCAGTGCCCATCTCCCTGCTGCTGGTGTAGAGCGGCCGGGTAACAGCTAGCGATCTGCTGCATCCCTAATTAGCTCTTTTATGGACTCAAATAAATTGTCTTCGCGTTAACATGAAAGCATGTTTCTTTTAATCCGCTGCCCACGAGGCTCTGATAGCACCAGGCCTGCGCCTCCAACTGAGATGCCATCGCTCACCGCGGGTGTGAGCAGCATCCAGAAGGACCAAAACAGCACCGGGGCCAGAGCAGAGCTGCCCATCAAGCATCGGTCAAGATCAGAGCAGTCATGTTGTAATATCAGCACATTTTATATATTTTTTTAATATATATATAAAAATTATATTTTTATATATATATATATATATATATATATAAAAATTGCCTACCTGCTGATGCCCATGCAGACTTCCTAGGAGAGCCGGCAGCTCTCAGCACCAAGCACCCAACCCAGAGCCCAGAAGTTACCCCAAGAAAAGAGCTCCTAGCCACACACAGATGTGTACACGCGCGTGCAAACACACGCAGATGCATATTTTCAAATCCTAAGAAAATCCTGAGTCTTCACTGTCAGTGCTGTATATCACTTTGAGATATATACCATATTAGCAAAAAGAACTGAATTATATTGCATTCATGATGCAATTAAACACTTCACTAGGAATCAATGTAAAACTGATGAGGCCTGAAAGTAGTGCATATGGCTTAGAACATTATAAAACATTACCTTCACTCAAATCCTTTTCAGTAGCAATTTAAATCTTCTTACAGTTACTGCTGCCAATGGTAAACCATCTACTGATTCATAACAGTGCATGGGAACGAATGAATTTTTTTAAAAATTTATTCAACTACTAAATTACCCATGAAACCGGAATAGCTGACAGGAGTAATCTGAATTATTATTAGCTCTGCAAGTATTCTGCATTAGCCAATTTAAAACCACGGCTCACAGGCAGAAACCAGTTAGTACAGGCAGGGTGTTAAATGACTGCCATAGTTCTTCATTTTACTGCTGCTTACGTTTAAAGGTCAAGAGATAAAAATTACATACGACTGCAAACACAGAAAGGGTGTTTATCTTTTTTTTTTTCTATGAATCAGGTCAACCAGAAACTTTAAAAGCATTTGGAGATACGATTGTATAAAACACGATGCCTCTGAACTACCCCAGGATTTAGGAGGGGGTTGCAAAGGCTGAACCGAAGGGGGTTGTTCTTCCTCCTCCTCCTCATCCTTGTGGCTTTTCATGCCAGAAAAATGGGAGAAGACAGGGATGAGATGGTCCTGTCCTCCAAAACATGGGCACGGCATCATGACCTGACTCCCAGCCAAGCTGCGGCGATGATGCACCACATCACCCCACAGTTACAGAGGGTCCCACCAGCAAGGATCAGTGGCAGCTGGAGGGGACCTCCAACCCCTCTCCATCACCTCCACCACAGAGTCAGCACCAGGACCCACTCGCAGGACGACGAGCAATTCAGCCCCAGCTGAAATCCCTGCTGTGCTCCTAATCCATAGGCTGACTAGCCAGAAAGCAAAACTACCTGGGGATTTGGGCACTGGCTGCACTGGCTGCACCACCGGGGCAGGGGAGACTTTGGTGACCCCCGAAACAAGGGGAGGGGGTGGCACCTGGGGGCAGGCACCCACTGCACCATAAATCCCCCCAGCTCTAAAGCCCTGTCAAGGTGAGAGCAGCCCTCTCGGATGCCAAACACGCCGCAGCCCTTGTTTCCCTCTCCCAAGGCAATTAAAGTCTGTGCAAGGCGGGGGGAGGGATAGGCTCGGCCCCTGGCATGGGCACCCTCGGGGTCCCTGGCTCCCCACCTGCCCATTTGGGGGGTGAAGAAGGTATCTGGTCCCCCCAAACAAAGGCAGTGATGGGCAAAGCGATGCCGAGAGCTGCCCTGGCCACACGCGCATCCAACAAGGATCTTGCTGGTCGCTTTGCCTGTTTTCCATGGATGAAGAGGGGAGGATGGGGCGGGTTTCCAGGCAGAAGCCCCCGGTGCTGGCACAGAGTGGAGGCGGTGTCTCTTTAACTGACCATAACACTGCATCATCCTTTCTCTTCCTATTTTCAGTTTTATTAGCAAAGCAGCACAATGTTTATACTAGTGGGTATTACATTTGCCAGAACAATTACGGTATGACAAATGGCACATCAATGTAATCCATCAACTCGGCCGAGACAGGAATCCTTTATCCCGGGCTGCCATTAATTCCCAGCCGGGTCTCTGGGGTCCCATGCGTCAGTAACCATGACAACACGGGGGACGCTGGGCGGCGATGGCATCTCGCCGGGAGAGACAGGCACCCCGGTGGGGCGCTGGGATTTCACCTTTGGTGCCAGCACATCAGCCTTGGGATTGAACGTGGGGGGCATTTGCACGGCGAGACCCCTCTGCGTAGCATCTAGACCATGCAGGAGCCCAAAGTCAGCATGGGGACATCGGGAGAAGCCGTAGAGGACAGGGGCACGGGAGGATGGTGGCACAGCCCAGCCTACGGCAGGCAGCTCCCATGTGGATTCTCCAGTGTCTAATATGATGAGTGTGCTCACACCCCCTCTCTCCATAGAGGACAATCGTTTAAGGTGGTTTTCTCTGGCCCATTTTCATGAAAGTTTCCAGAGTACCTCTTAAAACACTTACATCTCCAGTAATTGTGTTAAAATTAACCAAAGGAATCCAACATTACTGAGGCAGATGGACAGCGAGCACAAGCCTCAGCCCTGCAGGAAGCCAGGCATGGGTGGACGGGGTTCCCTGCCCAATGGCATGTGGCATGGGCTGGTGGAGATCACGGTCAGACGCGTGATGCTTGGACAGGTGGGGAGCCGGTAGCGTGTCCCACTCTGCACAAGCGCCAGCCTGGGGGACAGCTGGAGGGCTCCGGCCAGATCCTGGTCAGCTCTGAAGACCTCCAAGGATGGACGTCCCAGCAGCTCTCTGGTCCAAGGCTGCACCTCTCCATGCAGACGAGCTTTTTCCGTCCATCTGCGTTCTCTGTGATGGAGACCCTTGCCAAACACAGCAGCCTGGGAGCACACATCTTTAGGGTAAAGACTCATATGTTTAGAGAAACGCATGCTTGGCGGGAGCTGATGGATTCAGGGTCTGAACAGCCAACACAGACCCCTTCTCTGCTTCCCACTGACCATCTCTGGGAGGAGACTACAACCTCCGTGAGTTTCCACAGCCCATGGTGGGTTTGCAGCCGTGAGCAGCATCTGCAGCTTGAGCCAGGACCACGTCTGCTCCCTGAGCACCGAATTTGGAAGCAACCACAAGTCTCGGGTACCACCAGGGCAAAACCCGTGACTGCACCACAGCTGGTTACAAAGTGAGATATGGCTGCACCAACCCATGGCCAAAACCATCTGTCACCCCGGTGACGCCTGCCAGACTCCCCAAACCCCACGCTGGGAGGTGCTCCCTTCCCACCCATGAATGCACAAGCTTGGCCACTTCTTTACAAAAAAAATGAAGATAAATTCCACCAGGCAAGAATTCCCAGGGACCAACACATCCCCCAGATAACAAAAGGAGCCAACTGCTGCTACTCAGAAGCCAAAACCAAGAGGAAAAATCAAACCCTCCCCATGGCCACACTCGCCAAAGCACCGAGGGGTTTCTCCTCCTCTGTCAAATCAATCTGGCCCTGACCCAAAGATGTACACAGCCAGCCTCAACTACCTCCCCCGTTTTATTAAGCCATTACCAGAATCATCTTATCCCCATTTATAATGTTCGATACATGGTCTGAAGACTTCCCTAATCCAGTAATTAGATGCAACACTTAGATGGATGAAATTGGGAGGGTATTTTACACAATTACGCCGTATTTCCCAAGGGTTTGTCCCGATTTCAACTCCCTGAGTGGTCGGCTGTTGCCTGCATCCCCCACCCAGAAAGGGCTTGGCTCGCTTTTTGGAAAGTGGATGTGTTTGTGGGGTAACGCCACCGCCCCAAACCCTCTTCGCCTCCATTGGGGTCCCCCCTCATCCCAGCACAGAGACAGGCAGAGCACAAACACCCAGGAATATCCCCAGAGCATGCCCACCCAGCACAGACCCCATCTCTCTTCCCATCCATCCCCAGCCAGCACTGAGCCAGGAAGAAAATTAAGGTTCTTCCCACCTTTCCTTAGGTAACAGCACCAGCCGCTGCGGCTGCCAAAATAAAACCTTTTTCTCTCCAGTCTGTCCCACGCGCAGGGCCAGGAGATGGCTTTATCCCCCTGAATCCTGTAAATCATCTTAAAGCCATCCTCGCAATTTATAGGTAGGACATTAAACATTATAGCCACTGACGGCATCAAATTACACTTGAAAAATTGAGTTCTGCCGGAAAATGAATTTAAAAACTAAATTAAATTAAAACCTAACTAAATTAAAATTAGGTTTCTAAACTAAAATGACTTTTTAATATTTTCAGGAGGAAAAAAACCCCCACCCTTCTGTCAACTAATAAAATTTGCCAGTGTTTTTTATAGCTGACAAGTCCTGTCTGAGAACAATTCTGGTTATGCTGCATAATAAATAACTGGAATAGAAAGGGCGGCAGAGGATGGGACGATCAGCTGTGCTGTCTCGGCTCCTTCGAAGGGGGCTGGCAAAGGAGAGAAAGACTCCCAAAGCGATTAAAAAATAAATCATAATTAACACGATCTTGAGCAAACAGCCGGATAGGGCAAATCCAGCCGCGACCACTCCACTGTAATGACGGCAATGCAGCCCCGGTGCACTGGTGGGATGTTTGGGAACCACCACAGCCTATCGGTCATGCATCATCCCATGAGGATGCTCTGCCAGGGGTGTTGGAGGGAGGTTTGCTGACACAGGACCCAAGGGATTGGGGAAAAGATAAGTTTAAATGCCCTCGTTCCTAGCAAACGTTTGCTAGGAACGAGGGCATTTAGACATATCTTTTGCCCAGGTTCATTCCCTGCCAGATCTGCAGGGACTCATCACACCCTACAAATTTCGGTCGGTCTCATGCGGATGGGGACTGTGGACCACAGCATCCCAGACGTGAGCTGAAACATCAGCAATGAAGCACCATAAGATACCACCTACTCAGTCTCATGCTCGAGGCTCCAAACCATCAGCTGAAGCTTCCTAAAGTCTCTCCCCAGTCATTAATGGCAGTAATTAATTCATCCCGCTTTTTAAATAGCGTTCGATGTATGAGCCTGCCTGCTCGCATCTTGATCTCGTGTTGTCAGGGCTTTGATAGAAGAGATACATAAACAGCCTGGGTGACCATACGTCTATTGATTATTAGTGCAGGCAGATTTAACACGAACACCGTAATAGGACACATCCAAACGAGCTTTAGGAGACGAGAGAGATCAAGCATGCAGCAAGTGGGTCTACACAGCCTCATCCGATAACTCCCAGTATCCAGGAGGAGTCTGCAAGTATTTGGCCCTGCAAAAGCACCCGGAGGAGAAACACCGGGCGGATGCTGCCGGATCCCAAACCAGCACGGTCCTCATAGCTTGAGCCGGGGAACAGAGGCTCAATCAGCAACAGCAGCACCGCATCCCTCTTTAAATGCTCTTTTTTTATCTCTTGATATTATTTATTGCTCCATTAAATTGGCAGTTCCCTCGGTGGGGAACACTTCCCCCCCCCGCGACTCGCTGCTGTTTCACAAGATGCCAGACTCGGGGGCTAGCCTGCTAGACGCCAACCCAACAGTCCTCTTTCAACAACATTAATTATCTCGAGCTTTCCATAACAAAAAAAAAAAATCTTGACCCCACTGGCTGCCAATAGTGGAGAAGCTAACGGAGGAAAAGGCTTTTATCTTCGCATCTCAGAGAAGAGCCTCGTGTTTGATCAGTCGGGGTTGTTTTTTTTTTTCTTCCCTCTTTGTACATTTTGAACTTTATAGACTGATTAATTCCTCCTATCGCAGTAAACTGCTGTGTATACTCTCGAGTGTTGACTTGATTTTCTTTCTATTAAAAAATAAATATCTTCATAAGAAAATAAAAGAGCTTAGCACATCTTTGCTCCGTAAGCAAGTTAGAAAGAACCTCAGTCTGGAATAGGGGGATGGAGGAGGGGAAAGAGGCGAGTTGAAAAGACTTCTTTATTTTAAATTAAAGTTCAGGATTAAAGGCATCAGGCTTTCAAGAGTTATTGTGAAAGCCTTTTTAGAAGTCCCAAGTGGATAGTCCATAATCTTCTTTTAAATGGCTAAATTTAGAACAAGAAACCCTCCAGCCCTCCAAACTCCAGCCCTCCAGGACTGGCACATGGCACCAGCAAGGGCTTGGGAGTTGGGTTTTTTTTATACGATCACTGTTTCACAAATACCAAACAAGATTTACACTATTTTTGTAAGTCCTGGGTCCACAAAGCCCAGCCTTCCTGGGCTTAGTATCAATAGGATAACAAATAAGCACCCATTCCCGCTGCCCATCAGCACAAAGGATGAAAGTCAGAAGAAAAAGATTGGAGCCATTGAGTTCAAAAGTTAATTTCTCCAGCTAGGCAGGGAAGGCAGAGGCAGGCACCATCCCCAATATTGACAGGCCAGATCAAAGATCCCATTTATTGTAATTTATTCCCTACTTTTTCATTTCACCAAATTATCTTAACCCTTACCTCTTATCACAGATCAATGGGCTGGCTGGCAGAAACTCTGAGCTGGCCACAAAAAATACAGTTTACGTTTTACTCTCTACCTTGCAGCTTAAGCTCCTTAATCGTGTCTAACAAATAAAGGATTTGACTGAGTTCACAGCTATTTCAGATGATAAATGCTTCCAGATTTATGGTAGTTATTCATGCAAGGACTACATTACATGTAAATCAATACCATAAAGAACAATTTGCTAAAAATATAAATACCATGTTTAGGCTTTAACGATATTAGCAAAGTGGGATTCTTTGTGGCCGTATGTAAAATAACTGCACCTGTTTGAGTGCCCAAGCTAAGATCAGAATAGTGCTCGATGCTAGACCACCCTAAAAATAACAGCAACGCCTGCTCTTCCAAAACAGCTCCCTGAGTGTCTGGTGGACTTTGCTCTTCATCCACTAGATGTTCAGTTACGGAACTCACAAATAATTTGCAAATAACTAAAAAATAACTTGCAAATAAATGCAAAAGCTGCTGCAAACCCATGTGCAAGGAGATGCCAGCCTTCTGTACAGACCTGTCCCGCTCCTGCCCATCCATCTCCCATTGCAAACTGGAGCTGGACCCAACAGTGCCACAGAACTCGGTGCCAGTGGCTTTCCCACCTTGAGACGTGCACCCAGCCTGACAGTCACCGGCAGTCTCTTAGTTTGGCCAATTACAGGGGAAGGTAGCAGAGACTTGGGGTTTATTTTTGTTGTGGTTTTTTGGTTTTCCTGCTCCAGCCAGTGCTGGGCATCCCTGCCCCACAGCCAGCAGCGAGGTGGGACGTGCCACCCACACCCAGACAGGATGGGCGCAGGGAGAAGGACCCTTTCCCATGGGACCGAGGGCTGTGCCAAAGAGAGACATCTCTCCCTGTAACTACATAACTCAGAATAAAAAGCTGAAGCTCGAACACAGCGCAATTAATGCAGGAAGCATCGATTTCTGCACGGCACCAAGCTGGCTCATTAATTCCAGGTGCTGCTACAAGCCAATTCCAGCACCGGCCTCCCTGCAACAGGAGACAAACGGGAGAATATCAAAGGCTGAAATTCCTTCATGCACTGACCTTTTATCACCACGGAGCTTCAAAAACCACGCACCCTCAGCCACTCCCCTCCCCAAAACCCACATTTCGGCTACCGGCGTTGCAAAGCCACACAAGCTACCATACTGGGAAATGTCACCATGGGCCACCATTTCGAGGGCAGTGCTGCCTACAGCCTCCTGCCTGCCTCTGCTGGGGACTGGGGCGATGCTATGATGCAAAGCATGCCTTTTCGGATGGGAGGGACAAGCCATCTGCATATACCTCGGCTCAGCCCCTGCAACCGCATCCTTGCAAAACCCCCTTAACCCCTCGGTCCACCCAGCGACATCCTCTTCCCCCCAGCACAGATGCGGGCAGCGGGGGGCAGGGGGGATCCCCTGAGCTTTTGGGGAAGCTGCTGGAAGTCACTTAACCTCCCACAAAGCATCAGAGACCGACACTGCTGCCCTAGTGCCACCCAGACAGGAGAGCATCTCCCCACATTGGGAGCCTGCTGCCTTCAAACAGCCCCTGGGTGGGGAGAGGGGGACCTCGATGCAGTAACATGGGTCAGGCAGCCAAAAAATAACCCCAAGGGGGGTAAAGCTGCCTCTTTACCCCAGCACCAGGATCCGTGCAGCTGGAGGAGCAGATGAGGCTGTAACCCACCTGCGAGCTGGAGGTATGGGGATGGGAGGAAGGGGACCAGCCAGCCTGGCCCCCCCGGCACCCAAAGCACCCCTCCGGCACCGTATGGGACCACATCCCTGCACGGGGGTCGGATGCAGCAGACAGCAGGGAACACAGCAGCATCCTCCCCACTGTAACGAATGCCAAATCTGGTTTGCACTTGATAGAGCCTGACAAGAGCAACAATCGCAGATTAGTAAGAAAACTTCTTGCTTTTCAACAAAGGTTAATAAATAGTGACAGCATTAAGTCTCTTCTGATTAACTATGCTGAAAGATATTATTGCCGTTTGTAACATGGAATCATTATTGGATTAAGCACAGTGTATAAAAATGAAATGTGAGTTTTAATCTCAAACGCAGGCACTCCGCGCTCCGACGCAGACCAGGCAACTCACAAAAGCTTCTTGTATTAAATTCTGTAACTCTGTCTGTGGAGAGATACCATCTAAACCGTGTCGCCTTTCTAGATTTTGGGGATTTTTTTTTCCTTGACTGTAACAAAGCCACCGCGACTTGACTTGAGAAGCATCTAAAAACGAGCCACGTGTTCTGGCTAAAATTAAGCCCCAAATCCCCTGTCATTTCTGAATACAGCATCTCCCAGGGAGGATTTCACTGCGCTCCAGCCCCTGGCATGGAGCGGGCAGGGACAAGGGCAAGGAGCAGGAATTGTTGCTCTAATTAAAGAGGCATTAAATTAAGCATTTCTGCCCATGTGTGACCACCTCTGTGCTTCCTCGCCCCATGGCTCTGGGCAAAGACATCTTGGGGGGTAATGCCCAAGGGCAGAGCAGGGCAGGGGACAAACCCAGTGCTGGGGCCACCAGCACCGGGTACCACAGCGGGGCTCAGCCCATGGAGGGAACCCCATAGAGGCAGCGAACGAGGATGGGATGGATCCTGGCTGGAGGTGGAATGGGATGGACAGGGAAGGGACCGTCCCCAGTGCCCCAACACCAGGATGAGCTGCCTGGGACGTACAGTCACTCTTTAGGAGAGGGGACGCAGTCCTGTGGTGTCACACTTCCTAAGGGACATCCCGCTTCCAGTGCCAGGCTGCGCTTGCTGCACTGGTGCTTGGAGGGGGAATAAGGGATGAGATAGGGGATGGGATAAGGGATGAGATATGGGATGGGATACGGGATGGTTCAGTTGAAAGGAACCTACCCAAGATGTTCAAAGGGAAAAGATTTTCTAAAAAAAAAACAGTTAAAAGCAAAACTCCCGAAGAGACAAGACTAAACGCAGTGCCTGGGCTGATGCCACTTGTGCCGTACAGCGGTGAGGGAAGAGAAAACCTTCACTTAAACCTCAGGATTTGCTGTAACTTAACAATTTCCATACATCATGTAAATTCTCTTCAGCTGCTCATAGGGCATTTGTGCACAAACCTGACACTCAAAATAGGAAAAAAAAAAGGTTTATTAAACATACTTGAGCCAAATCCAGGCACAGTACAGGCTACCTAACATCAACATCATTACAGCAGGTAGGAATTTTACCCATTTCTACTCAAAATTGTCTATTGAAAAAGAAAAGCTCACGACTGGGCACAATTTTGTCAACTTGGGGGTATGTTTGGGATTCCTTCCTCCAGCCCTCCCACCAGGACTTAAAACATCTCCAGGCTTGGCTGGGAGAAAATCGGGGGGGGGGGGGGGGGGGGGTGTGGGTTAAAAAGAAAACTAGAAGTCGTTCTTTTTCATGGAAAATGCCACTTTTATGAAAAACAAGATGCATTTTCTCCAGAAAAGGCATTTCTGAAGATGTTCGCACTTGAAATACTGGGAAAAACAAATCTGAACTTCTCCCAGAAGAGAAGATTTCTGTTTTATTTTAGGAGGATTCTCTCATGTGTTATCATTCATACTGTTGGCCTTACATCTACCTTATTTCACTCCACAGCACTGGGACTGGTTTATAACATGACGTGATAGCTTAACTATTCTATTACTATATTTTTTCTTATTTTTATTTTTATTTTTAAAATCATTAAGAGCAGCTGCTAGTTAGCACTGATTGAAACCCCTTATTTTCTTTTCCGGATGAAAGGGGGGGTCTGTTTGTTGTAATGAAACCAGTTTGCACCTACATCAAAGTCTCTGCTGTTTGCATCGTTGGAAAAGTGTTTGACACTCATGTCAAAGTGTCAAACTATTTCATTACCACGCAAAGCGGAGACACTTTGACTAGAGGAGATAAGATGTTTCCATCAATCAGCATCCAGAAACAGCCTCCCCACGATGATTAAAAAAATAAAATAATAAGGTGGTTTCAGCCACAGCATTTGAACGGCAGCTGCGTAATGAAGCAACATAGTAATAAATAACGGCATGAAAGCAAAGCCCAACAGCAATGCAACGAGTATCCCACGATGCTCCTTCTGGGAGAAATTCCACCTGATAAATGGGAAAACAGAGGGAAAATAAAGAACCGCTGCCCAAGGGCAGAGAGGATGCTGCTGCTGACTCATCCCATCATTGGCCCCGGTGCCCTGGGTTTGAGGCCGGAGTTTGGGGGATACCCCTTGTCTTTTAGGTAGGAAAAGATGAATCAAGCCTGAGAAGTGCCAGAAAGCCTAAAAACAACCCCTCTCTGAAAAATCAAACGCATAGGTGGGAAAGCCCACACCTTCGTCACCTTGCAGCCCAGGCACAGCGGAGATAAGG
Source organism: Harpia harpyja (assembly GCF_026419915.1). Taxonomy (NCBI): domain Eukaryota; kingdom Metazoa; phylum Chordata; class Aves; order Accipitriformes; family Accipitridae; genus Harpia; species Harpia harpyja. The sequence goes on from NC_068948.1 coordinate 33,072,710, forward strand.
ATGCATGAGGGATGGGATGAACCAAAGGAACATTACAACGCCCTTGAATAAATCACCAGCCCAATGAACTGCAGTCCAAGCCAACTTTTTCTGTGGGGTGCTACCAAAACCACCCCAACCAGGCAGCCCCGAGGAGAGGGCAGGACTCAGGGACTTCCACGAAGACAAGGAGCTACCTATGAAGCCAGGACCAGGTCAGCAAAGCCCCAGGAGGGAGCTGGGACCCCCTGGATATAGCAAAGGAGACAGCAGCAAGTTGGATTGTGTCTTAAGGGACTCATCACATGCGCAGAGTGCTTTTGCATTTGGAAGGGACAGAAATTAGTTGCAAAATTTAGTTAGAAAGGAAGATCTTAGGTGCTATCAGCTTCATCTCCTCTGAAAAGACCACATAGTAGCTGTCAGTGGTCAAAACTGCTTTGGTGAAACACCCCTGAGATGTGCTGCTCCTCATTTCTGCCCATTCCTCCCAAATCCATCTCTTGCAGCAACACGTGGTTGGGGCTACATGGTGACATGAGACCAAGGGACACTCGTGCTTGGTGCCAGGAGGCAGCACCATGTCACCGCACAGCATCATTCCACCGGCACCACCAAGCTGCACCAAAAAACAGCAAGCACACCGTAAAATAGCCTACAGGACCTTCTCGATGGTGGGTGCAACAAATGTGTTTGTTCAAGGGAAAATAGAGTTGGAAGCAGCAGCCAGCCGTGGTGGAGATTAGAGAACAGCCTGCTTAGACCTGACCGTGCTGGAGGAGCCGTACGGGAACACTTCATCCCTATGTAAATACCGCCACCATAACGCCGGCAGAGCTGCCGGATCCAAGACCAGCTAGAAGTTATCAGCTGAGCTAATTCTGCTTGTTTAATTTCATATTGCCTTCAGGCACATTCACCTCTGATTTTCCCCAAACACTCCCTCTGGAGGAAGGAGACTTATTCCTCAGGCTCACCCTTCCCTAGGATCCACATGGATTTACAGAAGCAGGACAACAGCGGCCGCGACCCGCATGGAGGATGCTTCCTGGGTTAATTCAGGTCAGAGACGAGTTGCTGGCTGGAGTGAGGCATTTGGGGCGTGGATGCAGATCCTCTCCACTAACCTCTTTGCAAACTCCTCTTGCAAAATTGGTTTTTAGCAAAGCCACTTATCACCTTAACCATCTATCGATTCCCCGACTCCTGGCCAGAGCTCCCAGGATCCAATACAGCACGGGCAGGAAAAGCAGAAAAACACAACTGCAAACGAAAGCACTAAAGCACGCGGCTGAGGTCACCCCGGCGAAAGCAAAGGCCCCCGACTGCAAGCAGAGGTGGTGGTCAGAGGCTCACCAGGGACTTCAGCACCTTTGTCTCGGGGCAAACGCTGCCAGACAGAAAACTTCTGCTATTTTTTTGCAATGTCCAGCAGAGGAAAGATGCAGGTGAGCTGGCTCCATCCCACCAGGGCCAAATCCTGCGCTCTGATGCGGCTGCATCGCCAAGCTGGGACCCACGCATGACACCAGCACGATGCCAGGACCCCCAGCTCCCACCTGACAACTGCAAAAGAGAATAAAAAATAATCCCCCTGAGCATCCCTCTCCAGGGAAACCCCCCCCATTACGGACGCGTCACCTAAATCCGAGCTCCGCAGCCAGGACCGCCTGGGAGCAGCCAACGCCAGGACACGGGCTGCGAGCTGGAGCTCACCGGCTGCAAGCAGGAGTTCACGGTCCCACGCGCTTCCCGGCAGTATCGATCTCCCAGCAGTAACAGCCGGTATAATTTTGCTTAGCTTCAAATATCTGGCGATCATGAATTCTTTGGCCACAAGGTTATAAAGCATTCTCTAAAACATGAGAAAAAGATTAAGCCTACTTATAGTTAATAATATACTGTATACTGTCTATCAAGCTGGCTGTTTGCTATTGAGAGCCTACTATTAGACACTTATTTAAAAGGCCTTTCAAGGCTTCCCAAGAAAGTGCAGTTATGCATTTTTTTTTCTGGCAAGAACTACTATAGATAAACATCAATTCGCTCCTGCAGATCACAGTCGCAGTAAATAAATTTTTCAGGAAGCTAAGTTCCATACAAAGCCTCCTCAAAGCTCCCATTTCACACAACATCAATGTTTGGCCTCTGAGAAATAAAAAGCTCTAAGGTTGCTTTATCCAGAGCTAAATTATCAATTGTAGCTGCTTAAGAAAAAAAATAAAAATCAGGCACTTCAATGAGAAATCAGTGCAGGAGGTAAACAACACAGTTGCTAGATGGTGATGCCAGTCAGAGACAAAATGGGGAGAGACGGGGATTCTGCTGGTGATTGATCTGGACCCTCTGCGACGGCATCTGCGGCCCCAAATGCATCGCTGCGGCTCCGCGTTGGCAATGGTAAGGAGGGAACAACCTGCTTCAGGCAAGCTCAGCAGCCAGCGCTTGCGCTATTTTCTTTTATAGCTTTTTAAAGTAGCAGACTGGGATTATCCATTATAAAGTATTTGTCACCAAAAAACCCCCATACCGATTATAACCGTAAAAGCTGCAGCTCCTCGGATCGCTCGCAAGCTGCTCACAGAGGCGGGATGGAGGGAGAGCTGCCTGGTACCCGGCTGAGCCCGTGACAGCCACGGCGTGCCGGATTTTGCCGACTCAGATGGCAGGAAGGAGTTACGACCCATCGGGGCCCAAAAGTGATTTTCAAAGCAGCTCGCCGGGATTCAGCCATGGGATAAGAAGGGAGGGCAAGAAAAGCGTCTCGGCTCACTTCTACCTACTGACGCCCTTGTAATTTGGAGCGGCAGAGTCGGCACCGCTGCTGAGTGGCATCCCACGGGGCTGCTGCCTGCTGCCTGCCCAATAATGCAGTCCTTGGGGGGCACATCCAAACCCCAAGCTCCAGGACTTGCTGGCGCTGTCAGAGCCAGGACGGTGCTAATATTCAGGATGCTCCATCTGCTCTTTAAATAAAGAGATGCTGGGCTCTGTTATCATTTAATTATTAGCCTAAAAAAAGACCGAAACACAGAAAGCCTTCCAGGCTCAGGTCACGCATCTCGGTAGGAAGGAGGGTTCTTCAATAAGAGAGCAAGGGATGGGTAAGGAGAAGAGGACTGCTGCCAAAAGGCAATCCGCATGTCCCCTATGGCTACCTCTAACAAACTCAAATACCCTGTGGTGCCCAAAATTGTAGGAGCCTCTATCTAAAAGAATGGCTTACAAATGAGGAGGGAAGGAGGACAGACCGATGTGCTGGTCTTGGTAACTCCAGATCAGATCAGTGCAGCCTTCAAGCAACACACGGGGTCATACCCACCAGCCTGGGGACTGTCGTGAGTACAAATTCATAGACCCAAAAATGAATGCCCAGCTGCAAAGGAGCAACCCCCTCACATGCCCTTAAATCACAACTGAAGTGGCAAAGCACCGTCTCCAACCGTGCCAGCACAGTTTGCTCCCACCGCGCTGCACCTGCAGGGGCAGCAGAACCAGCCCCAGCGCAGTTTTGGGTCAATCCTGTCCAGAGTAATGACATTAAAAGCCAGGGACCCATCGGTGATTCATTTACTCAGTTGTTAAACATAAGGGCAATTCTGACAGTTAATAAGTTACCAGAGGAGCTGCTGCCCTTCTCAAGCACAAGAACTGGGCAGCTCCCCATTGCCCGACAACAGACACTAAAGACCGATCGTCTCCATCGATGCTTTCTAAGCACCCATTATTAAATAAAAACGGGTCAGCTGCCCCTCTACTCTTTATAAAAATGTTTTTCTTTCAACTCGTCTCAGAAAATAACCAGCAGATGCTCAGAGAAGCACTAAAATAAACTTAATTTTGAAGTCGTGAACTTGTGACACCCATTGCTCTCCTGAAAATAAAACCGCCAGGGATGATATAATATGCATATTTAACCTTCTGATGTTGCTAATGTTTTTAGCAGAAACTGATATATCGCCCATGCACGCTGACAGGCACGAGAGCCCATAAGCTATTGCTGTGGCTATTAGCAACCATCTATTAGCTGCAGCGTTATTTCCAGGTTATAGAAATGAGCCCTTGGGCTTATGGTCCTGTAATAACTCCAGGCACTGCAAAGCCCCAAAGGAGACCTCAGAGCGTGGCTTGTTGTGGCCGAAGGGCAGCAAACACGGGGAACGTGGGTGGGCTGGAATAGGCTACGGCACCCAGCGGGACCAGGGAGATCATCTCCATGCTCGCATCCCACCGCCGGCATCCCCACCGCCAGCCAGAGGCTTCAGCATACTTTTCCTGGTGCTTAAATCACTACCTCATCAAATCAACAAAACCCCCTATATATATAAATTAATAAATACACCCAATTTTAAATAAGAGGCAACTCTTTCAAGAAAAAAATGGAGGGGAAAAACCTGCCAGGAGCAAGCCCCCTCACAGCTGGGATCTTAATTGATCCACAGCAACAGGGAAAATATTTATTTAGGTTAAGGAGACTGCCAGAAGGCACAAGTTTTAAAAGTAAAATCCCAAAGCACCCAGGGCAAAACCATGCAAATTACCATCACGACTGAGTTCTTATCTATATCAATATCTGCCAGCAGCAGACCGTCATCCCCAGCCAGCCACCAGCGCCCAGCGAGCAACCGCAGTCATCTGTACTCTAGTGACACTCTTCCCAAAGTCAGACTTTCGAGGCTTTTACCTTTTCTCTTATTAAAAAAAATAGTTTTGTTTTCAGGGAGTCCTGTTATAGTGGCTGTTAACACTTGCTTCAAGCCAAAATTTTGACCCAGTGGATTCCAGTTAGGAAAAAAAAAAAAAAAATTAAAAGCATTTTATATATGTCTTTACAAAAAGAAACACATGTGGTTATCAAGATGTGGTTATCAAGATGCAATGCAATATGTCAAGTTTGGGATGCTTTTTGTGCCCCAAGAAATTTAAAAAAAAAAAAAATTTTTTTTAAAAAAAAAGCATCTGCCCAGGTCCCCACCCATTAACTTTTAATGGGAATCCAGCTCTTCTAGCATTAATGATGAAATCAGTGTTACTCTCTCTGAAACTTTGCTCGCACCCAGGAATTTGGTCAGGACCTCTCTGCATCCCACTGGGGTTTGTCCCCTGCTCTCCCAGCACCCACAAGCTCATCTTGAATGTGTTTCTTGGTGACCCTCAGGGAGGGGAGCTCTCCGCAGGGATGCTCGGGAAGGGGTGAGCCAAACACCCCCAAGGTGCTTTTATATATAAGATTCGGTGATTGGTAAGTAAATGTTTTTCCATCGATAACAACAGATAGCTAAATCAAAGCTTCAGCGTGCCCTCGGATCTCTTAAACAGCATCATGGATTTCCTACCGAATCGGTAGATGAATCAAATACCTGGTGCGAGGCTGCAGATAATCCCGACGATTTATTTTGGGGGAGCCGGGGCGAGGGAAGGCGGGGGGCAGACTCCAACCCCGGCGAGGATTTGCGTATTAGTAAAAACAAACAATCCTGTAAATAACGAGACCCTCGTCCTGTCTCCACCACGCTACTCTTATTGAGTGAGTCAGATGTTCTGCTGATTAAAAATTGATCCATTTCAAAATCTAATCAACAGAATAGGATTCTTTCATATGTTATCAAGGCAGCTGCTGACAACAAAACCCAAACCTGTTATTAACCCATGAACCCCGATGACCTGAACCTGGCTAGGCTCTGCAACTGTAAATTATTCAGTAGTCCAAGAGCAATACCCGTAAGCCTGATAAATTTACGCCCCGACCGGAACCGGTGGGGGTTAAAGCCAATATCACAGACCCAGGGGTCCCCGGGGACGCAGTTCACGACACGCTGCCACTCTGTGTCATGCCTGGGAATACATTACCGGCGTCTGCTCAGCTTCGCCTTGCAAATGTCTAGTCCTTTTTTTTCTGGGTTTTTTTTTGTTTTTTAAATGACTTTCTGGATTCAGCACAGCACCATAGGGAGCAGCCCCACGCCGGCGGTGCAGCAGAGCCCCGGCAGCCCTGTGGGCACGGCCGGTCTCTGCTCAAGCCCTGGGTTGCTGCCGTTGAGCAAAACTCATAGGGCAAAATGTTTGCATCCCTGCTTTAGCCGTAGCCCAGCATTGCTGGTTCAGCCATGGAGGAACAGGGAAACTGGCGGAGCAATTGGCAGGTTTTTAAAATTTTAATCATTATTTTTAAGACCCACTTGCATTCCCCGCCCACGTTGCTCAACACGATGATGGAGACATCGCAATGGGTTGATGCCACCCCTAGGTATTACCCTGTGGTTTGCCTCTTGGATCTGGCTTTATGGCCTGGTGACGTTCCTCCATGGTCACACCGTGCACAGGGGACAGCCGGTTGGCACAGACCAGGCTCAGCTCTGCCAGGGCCCCAGCACTGAGCCTGGGCACTCCTGTGCTGCTGACTTGTACCTCCCCCCAAAAAACCCCATGTTCACCCAAAAGCACCCAGGACACAGAGGAGCCCCAGCCTCACCACAGGCTCCGACCCCACACTGCTGCCAGCATCCAGAGCAAGCCAGGATCGGGATCACCACCGGCTGAGCCACAGCAGCATCGCTTGGCTCCCCAAACCTCAAATTAACATCTTTCTGCAAGTTTTGGAGGGGGAGGGTGGGAAGTGGCAGTTTTAAGCGCAGGTTTTGATGCTTTTTGGGGCAAAGACCCCCTGCCCAACACTGTTGAATGCTTTATTTTCTACCCCAAGCTGCCCGGCCACAGGCAGCACCAGCCTGGTTGATCAGCCGCCAGCTGATGCACCCAGCGTAAGAGGCTTGAACCAGAACGGGGAAAAATCGGTGCCACGTATACCAAGCTCGAAGATAACGATGGCTGTTCTCTTAAATCGTAATATATTTATAAGTTTAATGACTCTCTGACCTCTCCTTAAAGCCCAAATAACCCCTGGGGAGCCCCCTCAGACTGGCCACAATCGATCCTGGCTGGGCTGCCATCTCCCAGCTAGCAGCAGCTCCCAGGGATGCTCCATGCGTCGGGTGGGAGGCGAAACCCCTCCTGACCCCCCGAAAAAACCCACTGGGTGCCAGCACCACACTGGGGCTTTTCAGTTATTTAATAGTGAGCCCATCACCATCCTTCACCCCACAACCTCAGGGGGACCTGGGGGACCCCAACTGGCATGGTATGGCTAAAAATACCAGATATTGACTTTTTTTTTTCCTATATTAAGTCCAAAAGCACTTTAAAAACAACCCAGAGAGCCGCTGGCAGTAGCAGCGCCCACAGGGATGCTCCCTGGCCTCCCCAGAAGCGAAGCCCTGGCTCCTCCCCAGCGGGGATTTTGGAGAGCCATGCTCTCCCCGGCATGCCAAAGAGGCTGGAGTCACAGCCTATCCCCACAGCCACGACGACAGCGCGCAGATGTCACCTCCATCAATTTTGGATCCAAATCTCGGTTGAAGGCATCAGGGCTGGGGGTATGAGGGCAGAGCACAGCCCCCTCTTATACAGGGGTGAGAAAAATACAAAAGCATCGGCAATTGGGCAGCGGGTACCATCCCCGCCAGCAAAAAACACAAGCAGAGCATTTTTGTGTTGGTTTTCCTTTTTTTTTTAAAGCCTCCCCAGTTAGAGGCTTCTGGCTGCACATCCCCAGGCTCCGCAGTCGGAGCAGGTTGATCTCCCACATAACTCCTGGACTGGGGCTCTGCGAGCCCCCAGCTATGGGTTACCTGCATTAAACCCCTGACAGGCTGCAGCCCCACATCCCTCCTCGTGCATGGTCCTGCCCACCCAGTTCCAGGGCTGCACAGATGCCCCACAGCACGACCTCCCCATCCACTTTAGCATCCTTACAAGGATGCCGCCTGGTGGGATACCAGAGTGATTCAGACACAGAGAACGCAGCAAGGGTTTGCCTCTTGGTAAATCAGATACTCTGTATAATTTCATTATATTACAAGGTAGATATCGGGGAATGAGTCTTGGAAGAGAAACTGAGTGCAGGATCCAGCCCAGGAGCAGCCCCATCCTGGCATAGCCAGCGATTAATTCCCACAATCTGCAAGGATTCACGTAAACAACCGCTGGTTTGTCTCACCATCATCATCATCACCACCGCTGCTTGGGGGGTCACGGCGGCTCCCTCAGCACTGCCGGGGCAGGCAGGCTCACCCAGCACCGACCATCTACCCCCTCTGCTCCCTCCTTGCTATCTAATAATCACACTTGTGCGAAGCTGTTGCTGTACATAAGGAAAAGAGAAAACATCCTTGGAGAGCCTAACAATCAGACAATTTTTAAGATCATGGAGCATTAAACCATTCCCAATAGGGTTTACTAATCAAACAGCCAAATCCTTCATAACCAACCAATCCCTACAGAGCAATTAAATCCTTCCCCTTTAAAACACTTGGCACGCCGTCTGGGGAGAAAAAGAAAAATTTGCAAAATTCATTTGATAAATTAACCAGGGAAAAGAAAGAAGTGAATCAAGCTTTGTTCTTTTATTTTTTTTTAATTATGGAATTCACAATGCCTGAATAATGTTTAATAAGAACTATGAAAATTCCTAACAGTATTACAACACAACACAAAAGAATTAACCTGGTTACCGTGAAAAATTGCATATTTAATTAAGAACTGAGAGTTCAAAACTATCCAGAGATTTCAAAAGTACCGTTGCCTAAGGGGCTAAATTACACGCTCGCAGTGCTGCTAACAGGGCTGGAGCGCGCAATCATTACCCAAGTGTCCCCATTAAGTGACAATGGGCAGATGACATCAAATTCATTTCAAAAGCAACAGGAATTGAAGCATTCGCTTGGGTAGTGGAAGGGAAAGCGACTATCCTGCTGGTATAAACCAGACCCCTTGTTGATAAAGGCAATAATTAAAGAATAATGTTAATTAGCTGCTTTTATTTGAAAGAAAAGTGCAGTGGCAGGAGACGCTACCTCTGCGGCATGTGCTGAGTATGGCGCGGGTGAAGCTGCTGGCCCTGGATGGCCACCAGTGTCCCGGATGCCAGGACACGTGCCAGAGCTGTACCCCGGGCTGGGTCTCACTGGCCCCAGGCACCTGCCGGCCCCAGCCAGCCCTCAGCTCTGCCAGGGCTGGGGTTGGGGGGAGTTAAGAGGTGGTTGGGATCAGCAGAGCGCGGCCCATCACCAGTGCCAGAGGAAGGGAACCAGAGCGGCACGGCCAGGGCATCCTGCTCCAGCTCCAGCACAACAAACGTGGCACCGGCCAACGCTCACCGGGGGAGAGACCCCATGGAAGAGCCTTCACCGGCAACTCCGGCACTGAATTCGGGGCCCAAGGTTGCTGCTCAGGAGACCTAGTACAGGGAGCTGCAGTATGGGGATCCCCAAGAACCCTCCTCCTGGAGGGCACTGTCCTCCCCATCACCCCATCCCAGCCACCGGGCGCTGCTGCATCGCATGCAGCCATCACGGGGGGCTTTTCGCAACACCGCTCCCCCAAACCGTGCCTCCGTGGGGCAGAGCCCACCGCTCCCTGGCTGCGCTGCCAGACCCCACTGCTCCCCCCTTGGCCAAGAAACCGGGGAATGGACGAGAGGGGTAATAATTACCCAGCTCTTGGGGATGAAGCAATGTTTGCAAACCACTGCGAGAGCCACAGACGAAGGCAGCTCTCCCTGTCGGCACGATTAATAAAGAATAAATGTCCTCTGCAGCCAGGCTAAGCAATAACACACCGGCTCCGGCGCCGAGGAGCGGCTGTGCTTACACCGCACATTACAAGACCCGCTGCCAGCACCAGGTAATACTTTATTATGTTATCCCGATGGAAGAAAACAAAGGATGCCCGAGGTCCTGACTTCGGTGTAAAACTGCAGAAGCGTTACCAAAGGCAACGGCAGCATGCTCAGAGCAGCTGACGCACGGCACAGCTCCCACCAGAGGAATATTTACACGGGGTTCAAATTGGTTATTTACTTTTTTAGAAATCTGCGTTGCAGAAGAACTAGCTAGCATGCACATGCCAAGCAATTAATATTAAAATGGCCACGCGTTAGCAGCAAGTCGCTTAAACTGCGGCTAAATCAATACTCTGGGGTCCTGTTGCAGCTTTGGGGAAATCATTAAGTGCTACACCAAAGTAGTCAAAAAAATAATTATACAGCAAGGCCGTTTTAAAAAAAAAAAACAAAAAACAAAAGCACTGAAACCATTTTGGAAGGAGGCGTCGGCATGTTCAGCTGCGTGAAATCGGGAAGCTCAACTTAAAAGAAAAAACACCAATTGCGGGGAATACTGCAAAGCAGCTCTTCAGCAGACATGGCCAAAATAAGTCATATTAAACATACAGATGAAGTTGAAGGACCCCATCATTGCATTCTGATGGTTGCATTCTGAACCCCATTCTGACGGGGTTCCTGCCTGCAAGCCCGGGGTGAGCAGTTATTGCCCCCCTTCATCCAGGGTTCCCCCTCCGCCCCAAACCCAAGCTGGGATCTGCCAGCGCTGGCCAGGGCAGATGCTCCTGTGCCCCTGCTCATTAACAAGCACTGCGGTAAATAACGAGCACTTCAGCTTTCCAGGCTATCTAAGCATTTTGGTTAGATTTTGCTGATGACCCCCTGTGGCTGGCGGCTTGCTGGCTGCGAGAGCTAGTTCTTCATTGCACTGATACAGCCTGGACTGCCTTGCAGAGATGCCCCCAGAGATCCTCTGCACGGGCAACTGAAATGGCACACGCAACCCTTCTGAGGGCCTTTTGCTGGGGGAAACGATGGCCAAGTGCAAAGGCACAATTGCCAGGATGCTGCCAGGCCCCTTCCGAGGTGATTCACCCCGAAATCCTGGTTTGCAAGAATACTCCATCCCTTCTCCATCCCTTGCACCCCAGAAGCAGGGAAACTGAGGCACAAAGCCACAGCCCAAAGCAGCAAGCCAGTGCTGGGACAGAGCCCGACCCAGCATTGTAGCTGTTTCACTCCATCCTTAATGGCAGAGATTTCTCAGCCTGCAATGGGGAAGGGGACACAATCCCGTTATTTTACAGTGGGCTGGGAACAGGAATCCTGAATTTTAACCCTCCTGCAGAAAAACCCAATGCCCCATGCTCAGCCTCATTCTCCCCACTGAGCCTTGAGATGAGGAGGTGAGGCACCCACAGACTCCACTCCCCCCAAACCCCCTACCCCATCGCCAAAGCCAAGCCAGGAGAGAGGGATCTTAGCAAGACAGCTGTCTTGAGCAAGCCAGACGTGGCAAGGGGCCGAATCCTGCTTCCCAGGTTTTGCTGTCTCGGCAAGACACACCAAAGGCTGCAGGAAAGCATGCACCACAAAAAAATGTGATTAAAGGCAACTCAGTCATACATCCTAATGCAACACACACGAGAAAGTGTTACGAAAGGGGAAAACTTTTTAATAAAGTCTGCAAGTATATATTCCTCCTTTATCAACCTCAAGATTTATTGACCCAAGAAGCCATATTGACTGAATAAATCTTGATAATGACCCCAGCAGAAGTCAATACCTGCTTATTATCTCCCAAGTTGGGGAATTACATCTTTCGGTAATAGGAGCAGGATGGTACAAAATGTTCTGAGAAACTTCACCCAGGCTTTTTGGGGGGAATGGATGCCTCTAATGTGCCTTTTCCAATTCGAGAGGGAATCTGCTACACCATTAATACAGTGAGCGAGCTGCTATGTGGTTTCTATCTCGAGGTCTGGCAAGGGGTGAGCACACACCATCGTTTTTGAACCCTAAATTAATTTCATTTCAAGGCAGGCTGTTGAGGAGCAGGATGCTGCAGCTCGCCATCGCCCTCCCTCTCTGCAAACAATGGCCCCGCATTTTCAATTTGCCATGTTGTGTTGGCAGCTCCCGGGACAATTCCCTGAAATTCAAGACGTGGGAATTCCCGCAGCCGGGGATGTATAGCACCATGATTATGCCAGCACCCAAGGGAGGAGGGGAGAAGCATCCCCGCCATCCCACAGGACACGCAGCCACCCCTGGGAACCCAAATACACTGCTTTTCTCCAACCAGCAAAAATAGGAGTGATAAATGGGGGGGCAGAGGGGCTGCTCCAGCCCCTAAATCCATAGGCAAGCAAAGCCTTCTGCATTTAAAGATGGTGCTTCTTTTGCCAACAGTTAACTTTCCGTTCAGCAGAGAAAACAGTAGCTATGGGACTGGTGCGTACAACAATTATGCCTGCATTTTTATTTGAAGTCTCTGCAGACAGCAAGAAAAATTAACTGAAGGGAGCAGTTCCTGTGCCAACATATGGAAGGAGATGAATAGCGAGTTCTGCATGCTCTGCTGAGGTTATCTAGTTAAGCAAGTACCTCCTAAAGGACTCGCAGGCTGGGAGTGTACTGTTTGCTTAATCTGGTCATAAATAATAATTCAGATCACCAAACGTTTTAACATTCAGCTCCACCTGCAGCACAAAAGCCCTACTGAGCCCTGCCAAACTCAGGGCCGCAAGGCAGCGGGAAGTGACGACGCAGCCTGGGGACCCCAAGGAAATGGCTCCCCTCTCGCCATCAAGCCATGCCGGGCATCGATGCAAGAGGCTCCTCCACCGCGCGGGCTGGCCTGAGTTGGGGGCAGCAGGCAGCTGCCTCCACCCCATGAACACCCCTCCGTGCTCTCCCCCATTTTGGTGGGCACAGCAACCCCAAGCGCTCTGCTCACTGTCTCCATGCCCATCTCCAAGCTGGATAACCTGCCAGGACGTGGCAGCGCTGATACCCTTCCCTCTGGTCCCATAAAAATCAAATTATATTTCCATCCCTGTCCCCTATTCGCCTCTTGGTCACAATTCCTTTTGTTTTTTTTTTCCTCCCCCTCCCTCCAAGGCCATAGAGACAATCCACTAAACTGGATCAGGAGGCCAGCGCGTACATCTCTAATGGGCTGCAGCACGCACACAATTAATTAATGGATTTATTAATTAGGGAAGAAGTCACTCTTCGGTCTGGAATTGGGGTCACCAGTTTCTAAAGTGAGAGCTGCAGAGCTAAAGATAAACTCTCATTTTCTGCAGCTCTTTTCTTGTCTGGCAGCGTCTCAATTATTCAGCCACAGGAAAAAAAAACCACATTTCACTTCAGGAACTTCATGGTCCGACTTTCTGCCGATGCACAACACAGACCCAACAGCAGGTGGGACCAGGAACATGGCCCATCTCATTCTCCCCTTCACATATAAATTAGAAATGTTAGAAATAGCAAGTATTTCCTTCTAATGAAGGATTTGGGGGGACCAGTGGGATGTGGGATGGATGCTGCACCTTAGCCTGTCCCAAGGAGGGAGCTGCAATGGAGGTGTGGAAGAAGGGGACACCGCAAAGTGGTCAATGATGGTGACATCCAGAGGCACATGAGTCCCCCAGCCACTGAGGTTTTAATGGGCCATGCTGGAGCATCAGCTATGCTTTGGTGGTCAGTTCAGCTGAACCTCCTTGGTGGCACATGGAAGGGACAATCATTTCTAGCTGCCATAGCCCTAGAAAGGAAACAGGGCTCCTGGGTGAAGGAAAGAAACATCACTAATGTCCCTGCCAAGAGACAGGCTACAGAGCACAGCCGCGATAGGAGACAGCAGAGAAGCCACATGAAGAGCACCATCACAAACACCCTGGTCATTGGGAACCTCTCGAGAGGAGCACACAACTATCAGACAACAGATAACCCAAACACGAGACAGACATTTGCAGAGAACCAGGTTTCATTAGTGCCACTGCTCCTAAATTCATATTAACTGTTAAAACAGGACAATTCTGCAGCCCACGCTCCCACGCACAGGGAGTGGCCGGAGCCACTGGAAAGCACAAACCATGTTCACAACCCCACAACGCTCCTTTGCCAGCCCCGAGCACAGGCCGTACTTACATAAACCCTGAGATTTCAGCTTGGAAAGATGAAATCCCCCCGAGATGGGGACACCCAGGGTCCCCTCGGGCTCCCCCCTCTTTCTGTTGGGCCCGGCGACCACAGGCACCATCCCACCCTCCACCTCCACAAAGCAGGGGTGGGAACGGACAGCGTTGGGTGCTGGAGACGCTGGAGGAAACTGGAAGGTCCCACCGGTCTCTCCATAAGAGCCCTAAAAACCACACAGGACCCAGGGAATTTGCAAAGTGAAGTTCCCCCTGTTCACAGCCCCAAAAACACCTTGGCCTCCCCCCGAGGTTATCCTGCCCACGGGCTGCTCCACAAGAGTGCAGTTAAGTTTATTAGTCCAAGCTCCAGGAATTAAGCTTCAGCCAAGAGGACTGATAGCTTATTTACTGCTGTCATCTACATAAAGAAGAATTTTGACACATTGTTAAATGATAGCACATTTAGATAAGTCAAGCTGTCATATCATTTAATGGATGTCTAAACTCCCTCTGTAGCTGATATGTAAAATTTATGCACTTCAGAATATCATAAGGTTATAATATTTTAATCACATCCACAGGTTTTTTTTTTTCCCCTCCCCTAAACTTTGAACAGAAAAAAACATTCCATCAACCACACCACGCTCCAGGGCTCCCGGCACACCACCATCCAGCAGAGCCGCCACCGAAGTTTCTGCCCAACTCCGCTCCGGCATGCAGAGAGCATTTGCATTACGGGAAATAAAAAGAAGAGCATTTTATTTGACGAACCAAACACTGGAGCTGTATAGCCAGAGCTCATCTGCATAATGATATGTGAAGACATTTATAAAAGATGGCTATAATCGGTCTCTCTCCCCTCACTCGCGGTTGTATTTATTATCCCAAATCAGCAACTCACAACTCTTCCCATTTTTTGCCGTTTTAACACAGAACGGGTAGGACTAAAACAGCATCCGGCACGCAGAGCATGTAATCCATACAATGCTAACCGGAACATAATAAACCACGAGCAAATTAAAACACAAAAAACCCATAAAGGTATGAATCCCACTATGACTATTATACACAAGAAAGCTGTAAAAAAATACTGCATTAGTAATGTACACAATAAAACAATCTCATAACCCAGTGAAATATGTCTGGTATTATCTTTGATAGAATTTTATCTCTTCTCATTTCCGAGACTATTTGCTGTAAAAAGGCCCAATGCCGTTTCGATCAAAGTGCTGCCGAGTAGCACATTATCTACATGTTTTACATATGCCCACCATTCATCAGGGTTGCTCAAACTCTGCCATTCCTGCCAGCTCCAGGCCAGCAGACCTGCTCAGACACATGCATTAAAAAGGAAGAAAAAAATACCAAAAAAGCTCTTGGAAGAATAATAAATGGATTGTTCCCCCCCCTCCTTTTTTTTTTTTCTTTTTCTTTTTTTTTTTTTTCTTTTTTTTTTTTTAAATAGAGGGCATTAGGCCAAGCTGGCACAAGGTCACCTTTCCCACCGTGATCCCAGCGAGGCGGCAGAACTGCTGCCTGGACAGAAGTCAATCCCTACTGCTCCCTCTCCAGCTCCGCACCCAGTCACAGCCACCCGGACATGCAGAACGGTGAGGAAGAAGAGCTGCCCACCTCCCAGCCCACCTCTCCCTCTGGCAAAGTCTCTGTCCCCTTCCCCCCCCCCCCCCCCCCCCCCCGCAACAAACCCACGGAAAAGTAGCTGCCAATATTTGCCTTTAAATAAAGGTCTGCGCACACCCAGGAAAAGTCATTAGCGTGATGTAGCAAGGAATGCTTTTGTATCTGAAGCGCTTAGACCCGTAATCCCTTTCCGACCACGATGCCATAAATGAGCAGTCATGGCAAGCCGACCGGCCGCGGTACCTGCATTACTTTTAGGGTAGCGCATCACAGATGTAGCACGTAATCTGCTTAAAAGCCAAAATGTATTAAATGCTGGAACTGTTGATACAGTACCGAAGCACCATAAATCGCATTTCAATTTGTTTACTCCCCTATGAAGCATGCTGCATTTTAAACTCCGTAATATCCTACAGGGATAAACCCATTTAATATCCATGTAAATGAGCGTTTCGGCTTTTGTAGTAGATCCAGGTTGGGTTTCATCCCATTATGTTGGAAGAGCTATTGTGTTAATTATCCGCCTGCCTGCTACATAGGTGCCTATTTAAGGTCACCAACTGTCAGCATCCCCTGACAAACCTTCCCTCGTACCCGGTAACAAAGGACTTACCGTTAATTTCACAGACCGAGGGCACTACGGCGGGATACGGCATCCGTGACCTGCCCAGAGCCACAAAGGATCTCTCTCCCGCCGCATCCATCACAAGTCCCAAACGCCGGCAGCCTGCCCTTACTGGAGCCGGTTCGCAGGACCCACCGGCAGCCGGTTGATGCCGATCGCCTTCCCCGACATTCAGGGCTGACCAAGCCCCGGCCTCGGCCCCGCGAACCCCCGGCCCTGAATAACAATGGGAGCTCGGCGGGGCTCCGGGCAGCCCCGCTCCGCCATCCCCCCGGGGCTAACGCGCAGCCATCAGCTCAATACCGAGGCTCTGCCCTCCCCAGCGCCCGGCTCCAAACATCAGCTGGGAATGCAATTACAGTGCCGCCCCCGCTCCCGGAGGAGGGGACACGGGGACACCGGGGACACTTTGCAGCCCCCGGGCACCTGCGGCTCCGCTCCGCGGGCGGGGACCGCAAGAAACTTGGCGGAGCGGCGCGGGGGGCCGCGCTCCCCGCAACTTCATCCCGCGCAACTTCCCTCCCTCCCTCCCTCCTCTTCCCCCCTCCCCTCCCCTCCCGCCGGGGCGGAGCGGCGGCCGCCACCCCCCCCCCCCCCCCTTCCCGGCCCCGCTGTCACCTCGGGGGCGGCGGGGCGGGGGCCGGGGCGGCGCGGCTCCATTGCCGCTAGCGCTGCTCCATGCTCCCGGGCGGCGCCGAACAAAGAGCGGCGGCGGCGGGGATCAATTTCTGATACCTATCGATGGGGAAGGGCGGGCGGAGGGAGGGAGGGCGGGAGGGAGCGGGGGGGGGGGGGAAGAGGGAGGGATGGGGGCGGCCGCCCGGATCCCCCCCCTCCCCGCCAGCCCCGCCGCCGCCACCAACCTGGAGCCGGCGGACATCAAACCGCGTCCGGTATCGAAACATCGATCCCACGTCGGCGGCCATCTTGGGGGAGACCGGAGGCGCGGAGAGGCGCGGAGGGGAGCGGAGGAGACCGCCCGCCTCCACCGCCGGGGGCGGCCCCGCCGCCGCCGACTCGCCCCGCCCGCGCTCCGCGGGGAGGGAAAGGGGCGGCCTCTCCCCCTTTCCAACCCCCCCCCCGCGGGTGGTGGGACCCCCCCCGCGGCTCCTGCGGAGCAGCCCCTCACAGGCCTCCGCCGGGGAAGGGGCGCAGAGCCTGGGTACAATGGATTTTTTTTAAAATTTTTTTACGACAAATCGGTGTTTTAAGAACACCCAGCCGTCGCGGGAAGGTGGCAAATCGCCATCCGGAAGCCGCTGGTTAAACTTTTTTAGGTTTGTTTGGTTTGGTTTTTGTTGGGTTTTTTTTCCCCTAACCTGACACATCCAACACCTTTGACCCTGGGGGCAATTGCCACAGCAAACATGCTCACAGCACACCACGGCCAGAAAAATCCCCAAATTCAGACTGGTTTAGGACTATATTTTTCAATGACTCCATGCAGTTGGGCTCTGAAGAATGCAAACAACCTGAACAGAAGAACGGGGCACAGCCAGTAGCTCTTGGGCAGTAACAAAACCTGTCCAAGAAATACCCCCTTTGCTTTCCTACCAAAAAATAAAGATCTTTACAGTTTCTGCCCCGAGTTGCCCCCATACCTGGTCATACCGACCACACCAACATCCCAAGGGCTTTGAGCATTAATTTCCTTTCCCCAGGGGAGAGCGGTAACATCCCAGCAGAGCCGTGCCATGTTTGCACTGGAGGGACCCCAGTGCTTTTGAGCAGAGAAGGGCTGGGCTGCCCTTTCAGGTACATTTTGCAGGCAGGTATTTGCAGACCAAGCAAGTGCGGCATTTTAATATTCCTCCTAAGGAGCAGGTAATACCCAAAGCTGTTGTGCAGACACGTGCACATCTCTGCTCATGGAAGAGCCCGGGGCTTCTGCCAGGCTGTGACACAAACCCCACATCCCAGCTCCCTTCCTTGGGACCCAGTGTGGGGCAAGCTGGGACCCCCACCCCCCCCATGGAGGGGGATGCAGTCCTGAAGTATTGCCCCGGGCTCGCAAGCTGTGGGTGCAGCTTTGCCTCTGAAACTGCAGAGAAGGTGAGAGCAGGATGCAGCAGCCCCCTCCTTCACCAGCACGCTGGTCTCCCCCATCTTACCTGTCACCATTTGCTGCTGCAGAGATCCCAGTGCTCGGAGGGGCTGGAGGGAGACAGTCAGTCGTCCCAGCAGCCTCCGCTACTCATGTGCATGGACACCAGCAAACCCAGGACAAGTGCTTCTGCTGCTGTCACTTGTAGTCCTTCACTGTCCCAGCCCCAAAGCTCTCAGCTCCTCTCGCTGCAGCAGATCTTGCAGCACTGGAGCCTCTCTCTGCACCTGGCTGGGGAGGAAGCGGCTCCTCGGCCGTCCCAGGGCTTGGCCCCACCTGGCAGCTCAGGCACCATCCTGCTGCTGTTACCTGCATTTTGCAGGGCTCTTGGGATTCCACTAAAAAGCACAGTTTGAGTTAAGAAGATGCCAAATAAAAGGAATATCCTTCAAACTCCACCCTGCTCTGCAGGCGCTTCCCACTGTCATGGGGACAGGTCTGCTCCTTCTCTTCTTGCTGTCTGAAGTTCACCCAGGCCAGGAAAACTGTCCAAAAGGATAAGGCAGACACCCAAAGTGACCTTGGCACCATGCTGTAGCACAAACAGCTAGGAAATGATCTCATCCTTCTCATCTCTTCCACTCAGAGAAACTCAGAGCTGCTCGCAATCCCACAATTGCAAAACGCCTCAGGCAGAAGAACAAGTGAACAGAAAATCAAAGTTCAAAGAAAGGATTTGCAAGAGCCAAGGCAGTTTGTGTTAGAGAGAGCCTGGATGCTCCTGCAAGCCCTGCTCCAGCCTCTTTCCCACCTCTAGCGCTGGATGGAGAAGGGGGGGGTCCCACAGCAGAGCCTCCTCACAGTGCTGCAACAAAAGCATCCGCCTGGAACTGCTGAACCCCAGATGCAATTGCAAATGCCGAGCTGAAACCTCAACCCCACTGGCATCAACAGCAAACTCCACAGATGCTCTGACACCCCAACCATTGGGTGCCTCTGCACTGCCCCTGCCTGGGTGCACCCAAGTCAAGCACCCAACTTTGCTCTGAGAGCCCAAGCACTATAAATAGATCCTCTCTTAACTCCACGGCCACAAAAATCAGAGAGCCCAAACCACTGGGAGGCATTGAGATTTGTAATGAGATTGGGTCTGCTGGTGGTGCCAGGCAGGTGCTTCACCTTTGGCTTAACAAGGCTGTAATTAGCCAGGGGTGAGAGCACAGGCTGTGCAGGGGGGGATGCCTCCATGGGAATTCATTTCAGTCTCTCTCTCTCAGAGCCATGCACAGGGGGAAGTTTGGTTATAGATGGGTCAGTAAACCCAGGTGGGATGGATGGTCTCCGCTGGGGTGAGAGTTGATTTTGGCTCTTTGATGCCATGTCCTCTCCGTGCCAGCAAGGGGGATGGTTGAGTCTGTTCATGACCAAGATGCTCCAGGTATCTGCTGTTGGACACCATTGGAGACAGGTCCCAGCAACGGGACCTTCTCCCTGCGCCCACAAAGCTGATCTTATGCCCATAAATCACTGCCCTGCTCTGCTGCCGAGGGAACAGAAGAGCCTGCTCATAAATCAGAAATAAAACTAACTTGGCATCTTTGGTGAGCAAATTAAATTACGGGCTTTGGAGGAATGTTTCTGTTTGGCCAAATCATTAATAAATCAATGGGAACCGTAAGGAAGAGGAGAGGGGCTGCACCCCATGCCGCACAGAGGGATGGAGAGCTGAGGGGCAGCACGCTCCATCCCCGCTCCCCCTGTGTCCCCTCGGGCACTGCCTGGCTGGCCCCGGGGCACCCCAGGGAGAGCAGGGGGAGCCCGGTCCAGCCACACCCCCACCACCACCCAGGGCTCGCCCACCTCGGGGAGTGCTGCGAGGCACAGGTTAATAAATCAGTTTGTCTCCAGAACGGTTTGCTTTGTGCACCTGACAATAGCCTGTTGTAAATGGCAGCCCCTCGCCTCCTCTTCTGAAAGGCTTTTAATTAAAATATGGAAGGGGTTTTTCTGTGTACTTAAAAAAAAATAGTTAGATTTCAGCACACTCCCATTTCAGGCATTAATTTATTCTCGCCTTCCTACTGTTTGTGATCCACATGATAAACCCTTTGTGCAGCGATCCAGCCCCATTAGGCGGCCAAGGGATGACATTGGCCGTGAGAGCCACACGCCAGCAGTGACAGTGAGCTTGCTTGGCCACCTTGTCCCAAGGATGGACAGGGGGACACCAGGAGCCACACCGAGGGACAGCAGTGCCGTCAGGGTGAGCGGGGACGCGTCAGGCCCTGGGGCTGGCCAGGACCTCAGGCCCACCTTCAGCCCTGGGCGAAGAGCAGAAAGACCCTTGTGGAGACCTGGGCGGCCGCTCCCGGACCTCTGGGAGCTCTGTCCCCATCCCGTGCAGGGGAAGGCAGCACAGGCCCTGTCAGCTGTCACCAAGCAGAGCTGGGTCCTGGGGTCCAAAAAACCCTGGCAGGGGTGCTGCCGCCTCCCCCGTGCCCCCCACTGCAGGGTCTCTGCCTCCTCCAGAGCCAGAGGCCTCTGCCAGCCCAGGGAAGCAGGAGCCACCCACCGCCGGAGGATACAAGGCCATTCCAGTCTCTTTCCCATATTCTCACAAATGATTTAAAGTGTCTGATAGCATAGGAGCCCATGACCGCAGGTGATGTAGCTTCGTGGCCATCTCCCCTCTCCCTGCAGCCTGCCCTCTGCCTCCGGCCCCTCTTCCCTCCTCCCTCTCACTGACCCTCTCGCACCTCCTCTCTTCCCTCACCCCTCTCCCTGCCCCTCTCCCCCTTCTCCTCCCCCCCATCTCTCCCTGCCCCTCTCCCCCTTCTCCTCCCCCCCATCTCTCCCTGCCCCTCTCCCCCAGCCCCGCCGGGGACCAGGCAGCGCCCGCACGGCGCCCGCTACAACGGCGCCACCTGGCGGCCGCCGCGGTAGCTGCAGCGCGTCCCACCGGGCCGGGGCGGGGGCGCACGGCGGGACACGGGGGGCACCGGGGAGCACTTGGGGGACTGGGGAGGGCACGACTGGTCACCGCGGGGGGACACCCCGAGGGGGACACTAAGGGACATGGGGGGGTACCTGGGGGACACAGGAGTGCAGGGTGAGGCACCGCGGGGGGCACAGCACCCCTCCATCTCGCCTCGGGGCCCACCGCGGCTCCTGCAGGGCATGCACTGAGCTGTGCCCGGCCTCAGCCCTCAGTGCCCCCTGGCTGCCTCAGGATGCGTGGGGAGGGTGCCTGGGCCCCTCCGCCGGCCACATTTCTGCCACTGCTACATATTTCCAGGCACATTCCCCCTACAATTAGCACATGCTCTTTAATTAATTTTCCTCTTTTATTGCTTCGCCCAAATTATCTCAACTATGGCGCCATTTGGCGTGCGCACGGTGGATAATGCTGCTATTTATGGCTTTCCCCTGTCAATGCTGCAGCTCGGGAGGCCAGGACGGCCATCTCCTCCTGGGGCCTCATCCTGTGCACAGTGCAGGGCACATCCGCGGGGTGGGCCAGCAGCTCGGGGATGGGAGTATCGTCTGTCCTTGTCCCCATCACCTGCCCCGTCCTCAGGCCATACAGCCCCTGGCTCTGTTTTGTGGGTGGCAGCTCTTCCCCAGACCCCTGAGCTGGGAAAATCCTGCTGGCCATTACTGTGGTGATATATCCTTCCAAGTGAAAATGGAGCTGAATCAGGCAAAGCTGCTAAATTAAGTCTGTCTGGAATAAGCTGTTAAATACTGAAACCTTCTGAA
Organism: Harpia harpyja; assembly: GCF_026419915.1. Classification (NCBI taxonomy): domain Eukaryota; kingdom Metazoa; phylum Chordata; class Aves; order Accipitriformes; family Accipitridae; genus Harpia; species Harpia harpyja. Next base: position 33,094,585 of record NC_068948.1, read on the forward strand.
CACCAAGGGGAGATGGATAAAACCCTCCAAAAGCTCCTGAAGATGCACCCAGCAGAAAGGGGCTGCGGGGGGGGGGAGTGTGATGAGCAAGGGGAAGCCCAAGGAAAGGGAAGGATGCTCCCAAACCCCAACGCAATGGGAACTGAGGCACACAGATGCGGCCGCGGGCACAGAGGCTGTCCGTGGCAGAGGGCATGGGCTTCAGCCACCAGCCAGCACTGGGACACGTGGGCCATCCCCACAGCCCCCCTTGGTGTGAGCACCGGGGACGGGGTGGCCACCACCACCGGCTTAAAACTGCAGCTCTGAGCTGCACAGGAATCCATCTTTCTACCTTTAATAAGCTTTCTCCCTTTAAAAATAATCATTACCAATAAACAAATATACCAGCCAGTATATATAAGCATCAAATTAAGTAGCTACATGCATTTGTTATATTTGATATAGCCTTGTTAACTGGAAATTCCTAGGTTTGGAATATGTATTGATTTCAGCAAACATATATTATTTTACTGTAAGTACCAACAGCCATTGTAGTTAATATACAACAGTTTAATTTAAAATGCATTAGTTTAATAAAAATGCATAAAATAGAAGAGAATTGCATTAGCTTAAATAAAAAATTCAATTTCATAAATATTATCCAGTGTTAAAATGCATTGATTTCCTGGGAAAATGTATTGGTCAAAGGTAATTTACATTGGTTTGAATGGGAATGTACCGGCGTGTATACATATGTATTAGTTTAGTCAAATGTATCTGATCGCAGAAAAAAATATCGGTTGGAGCAAAAGATATTCATAAGGAAACCGCAACAGCGTGGAGTGAGCGGCTGCACAGGCTGGCTCTGGAGCATCCCGGCACACTGACGCAGCCATGTTTGGCCAGCCCTGGGGCCAGGACACCCCAGATCGGCTCTGTTGATGTCCAGACTCTGGGCTACCCGTGGGCACGATGCTGCTGTGCTCCCTGGGATGAAGGGAGCCTGTTATCGGCCACGGGCAGGACTTGGCTTGGGCGCAGGCACGCGTCTCGCTCGGGCAGAGCACGCGCCTTGAAAAGAGCAGGGGTTAATCAAATCCTTTTGACTCCATTTTTTATCGAGCTCAAGAGGGGCTGTCCTATTAATTAGAAAGGCTTTTTCATGTAAAACACAGGCTCTTTTGCAGATAAGAAGGGACGATGCTCGATTTTGCCATGGCACAGATACATGTGTTATTCCCTGACATCCATTCACAGGCTGCAGCCACTTCCCAACAGCTCTTTTGTTCACTACAGAGCTCTATAGGTGTATATGTACATACATATATATTTAAAGCACTAATTTTTTTACTGGATGCAAGTAAGTCCCCCAATATCCATAGCAGGAAGGAAAAGATGTGCCCGGAGCTGCCTCCATCCCCAGGCAGGACCAGGGTCCTCACAAGGGGGGCAGGATCCGGCCCATGCAGTACAGAGGATTACATCTGACGGCGAGAAGTGAGCAGCGGAGCAGATGCACCGTCTTACAAATTATGGCAGAAACACAGGCAGCCATCTGCACCCCATCCCCAGCCAGGATTTCTGTGCTGTGCTCAAAGCCGGCCCCTCAAAGCCCCCAGCCACCATCTCACCCCAACCACAGTGTGGGCAACACTGGGAAGAGACTGAGGTCTGACCTCTTCCAGGCTGGGCAGGCAGAAACGGTGTTTCTCTCCCCAACAAAAAATATTCTGGGAAATCTCTGTGGCTCCAGGGCTGCCTCCCATGCCACCAGCCATGCCCTGGCACGGACACGGAGCCAGGGACGGGCAGTGCTCAGGCAGCGCTGGCGGCTCCACGGCCGACCGGTCCCGTTAAACTGCTACACATCACTTCCCTGATGCTTATGGATTTTTCCTTAATGCCGCAAATTAAGGTAATTGGGCTCGGTTGGCCGATGAATCCAGCTGAACTTGGCAGGAGGAGGGAGCGTCCGTGCTGAGATTGATCCCGTTCATCCCCGGCTGTGCCCGCGTGCCTGGGGCTGGTCCTCACCCCAGCTCTGCCCCTTGGCTCTCTTACCTGCCCTTTTGCTCAGACAGACCCCAAAACCCATCCTGAAATCCCTTCCCTCAGCTGCAGCTTCATCCAGACGAGGCGGTCATTCTTGGATCAGGAGTTTTCTCCTCTCCAGGCACTTTTCCCTATGCATTTCCCTGCTGCCTACTTAAATCCTCCCTGTAATGGCATCCTCACTGGCTCGGCCGTGGCAGCTGGGCGTCGAGGTGCAACCGAGTGGCGAGTGCCAGGGATTAAAACACGGTATTTGCGTCCTCTGGGGGAAGGAGGGCAGTGTCTGGGCAGAGCCCGGAGCTCCAGGGATCTGGTTTCACACTCCCTTTTGTTCCCAGCCCTGTCCCAGTCCTTCCCGCTCGCCCACCAGCCTCCTCGGCATGCGGAGGGGACGATGCCGGGGCAGCAGTGTGGGCAGCCAGGCCGGCAGCCCCCCCCGCACCCCAGCCATCAGGTCAGGGCCATGCCAGGCATGGCAGAGCTTGGGGGGCCACGGTGGTGGCTGATAGGCATCGTTGTGCTGCCAGCACCATTCCCACCCCAGCACACCTATGGCCCCAGGGCAAGACAAAGGGGAGGGGAGATAAAATTAAAAGGCTAAAAATACTGAAGACAAAACAGAACTGCCCCAATCGCCAGTGGTTCTGCTCTGTGAGGGCGGTGGGTACGGGTCTTAGACCCGAGCAGAGGCTTTGTAGGATTGCTGCCTGCCTGCCTGCGGGTTTGGTGGCTCCTGCTGCAGAAATGCAGCCTTTGGCCAGGACGGCCGTGGCGTGCCCAGGCTGGTGAGCTGCGGCAGCTGGGCAGCGTGAGTGCCGGTGCTCCTGGGTGCTGCAGGATGTGGCCCCGCACCGGCTGCCAGAGCCTGGAATGGGGAGAGTTAATTGTGTGTGTCTCGCCTGGACTAGGGCGAGCAAGTGTTTGGCTTAACTGGGTGACAGGTGCCTCGGTGGGGGGTGACACATGAGAGAGGAGCCCTGCATGCCTGCCCGACTTTGCAGGAGCTCAGCATCCGCCTCCGGCCTTGTCCTGGCACTCTCGGATGGGGCACTGCATCTGAGCTGGCGCTGCAGCGGGATGGTCCCCTTCATCCAGAGATGGGGTGGCCGGCAGCCTCTTCTGCTCTTCAAGCATCACAAGCGATGGGACCCCCATTGCACCCAGGACAGCGGGGCTCCTCTGCTTCCAGCAGCCGAGCAGCACCCAGCTTTGCCATACCAACGCTGCGATGGGGTATGAAGGCTCCCAGAGATGCCTGGCAGGACCGAGGTGAAACATCCACGTCCCAAGGCTTGGGGGACTGTAGCAGGGGGTCCCCCCAGGCCAAGTCCTCCCTGCATGTCCCAGCGAAGGGGAAAAGCCCAGCCGCAGCCCGAGTGACAAACGCAGGTGGGATTGCTCCTGTGTAGTCCCCGCCATGGGTCAGCATCTCCAGTGTGGGAGCTGCGGGGCCGCCTGGCACTTCATTAACCTTGAAACCGTCTCTGGCTCACATGTCACATCAGCCAGTGACAACAACAAGCTGCTATTCCAGATTAGAGAGAGAGGGACACAGAAAGTCAGAGACAACAGGGTTGGGGGTGGCTAACTTACCTATTACAGCCAAAAGTGGGCATGAGGTTATTTTTAACCCAGAGTGGGATGTATTTATTGTTTCAGCCCAGGGGAAGCGAGGGACTGCCTCTGAGACACCTCTCACAGCAACATCGGTGTGAAGCCATGGTGAGTACCGAGAGCCCAAAGCTTCAGCGGGAAAAGGCAAAATCTGTTAGCTTTTTCACCAGGATAGCTTTAAGAGGCAGGGAGCAACAGACATGACAGGGATTTGATGGCCAAGGGTCCCTCCTGCCCTGGAAAGGGGGTGAGCAAGCCATCTGGCTGCATCAAAAGCATCCCACGGGGAACACAGAGGTGTCTCCCACGCTAGCAGAGCTTTCTAACTGAGACAGACTGCTTTGGGGTCCAAATGCCATCTTTCTGCTTTCCCTTCCTCTATGCAGTGAGAGGAAAGGCTGTTGTGTCCCCCAAAATCCTCCCGCTCTGTCTCCTCCTGGCAGACCCCCCCAATTAGAGGGAAAAGCTGGCGGAGCATGCGGCTAGACCGAGGGACAGTGGGCAGGGTGGGAGGGTGAACGGCTCTGTCCTCCCCTCCTGTTCAAAAGACACATCAAGCCATTTTTGGTTGTTTCAAGCCTCAGCACAGGAGAAGGCAGATTTTTTTAATAAGCAAACATTTCGATAAGTGTTGTGTTCTTAGCAAGAGACAGAGAAAGTTAAGGAAGCACCTAACAACTACAGCCCTTGCATGCAACCTCAGCAGTGCTCCCAAACCTGCGTTTCTACCCGGGGAGATCTCACCCCAGTGCCGATCCTTTTATCTGCAATAGCCTTTGGTGGGGAACTGATTTCCCAACTCATCTTTCTTTGGACCTATTTGCCTAAATTCATCGGGAAAGCAAAGATGGAGCTGTAATTTAAGCAGGGATCTTAATGTCCCTCAGTATCTTGGAGGGTCACATGTGCCCAGAGCTCCTGAGCAATGCATGGGAAAACCACCAAGCACCCAAGTGCAGCGGCAGCACTAGCCCAGAGCTACCATGAAGGACTCACGACTAAGAATAGGGTAGTTTCATGCTTTTATTCCACACCATAAAAAGCCAGTGAGTTAGTGATACATACTTGAACCCCTGCAGGCACCCAAGAAAGCCAAGAAGAGGATTGAAGGTGCTAATTCCAACGTCTTCTCCATGTTCGAGCAGGCCCAGATCCAGGAATTCAAAGAGGTAGGTGGGTTTGGTAGAAATGACTGAGGGTCCTTGATGCAATGTGACCTTCAGCTCTTTCGTCAGCGCTTTCACATCGGTGACAGCTGGTTTGCAACAAGAGGCAGCATGCCTGGTTTTGAGTCATTTTATTTTAAAAGTGCGAATAACAACTCAGTGACATTGTTAAATACGGCATCGCCTCAAAGCTTCCCAGGAGCCTGCACCCCACAGAGGAGCTGGCAGCATCCAGGAGAGCAGGAGCACATCTCCCAGCTAGCTCCCACCCACTGTGCCAGGAGCTTTTCATGACTTACCCCCTGCACGCCTGGCACATGGCCCTGTGCAGATCCCAGTTACGGGGATAACTGGTCCCAGCTGGGGGAGCTGATAGCTCAGGCTGTCCTCCCTTGTTGGTCTCATCCTGGGGTGACAGGGCTTTGGCCAAGGGGAGGATCTGTACAGCATTAGGGTTTGGGCTGCCATAGGAAGCCATCACCCTGCATCACCCAAGGGTGCAGGGGCCAGGATTCCTGCTGGATTAGGGTGATGGTTGTTGCTCCCTCGCTGGGTGAGGACCCCCAGAGTCCCATCCTGGGAGAGCTCAAAGTGCCCTTGTCCCATCCAAGTCAAAGGGAGGAGGAGGAGGGTACTAAAGCTTTTGCAAAGGCCGACAACTCTCCCTTTCCCTGTGCTCCCTGCTCTCCTCCTGTGCTTCCAGGCATTCACCATTATGGATCAGAACCGGGACGGCTTCATTGACAAGGCTGATCTGAGAGACACGTTTGCTGCGCTCGGTGAGCCCCCTTTTAGGACCCTCCCCTCCCCTACAGCTTCGACGACATTAGACCTATTAAGTAAGAAACCAGCTGTGAGCCCCCATTTAACCAAGCCCCAGTGGTTAACTGGATCTCCTATTTTGCTGAAAACCTCCCGATCCAAAACCACTTCTGTTAGCCGGTGAGATCCTATGTGGGGTGACTCAGAGCAGCTCCCGCAGCAGCGGGTGTTTAATCCTGTAGGTACTAGCGGAGAGCCAGCTCCTGGATTATACACAGCCAAATGCTCCCAGCCTTTGTGTGTGCTAAGCAGCACCTGGCTGTGCCCAACCCACACCATCCCTGGGTGTATGGGCATTAGGGGGATGTATGGGATTTGTGGGAAACCATGAAGTTGTGAGCTTGGCTCTCTTATCATAGAGGCCAAGACAAACCAGCGATGGGGCCGGGGAGTCCCAAAGACAACCCAACCTCAGGTAGAAGGACATAGGCATTCAGTCCATTTCACTTCTGACACTGGGGGCCAGGGGGAACCACAGCACTGGTGGTTTTGACCCAAAACATCTACCGAGGAGGGCTGAAGCAGGCTGATCCATGCAGCAGTGAGGGAAAGAAGCAGCACAGCTCAGTCCTTTACAGCCCTCTTTTCTGTGATCCTGGAGCCTGAGAAACCAGAGCAGGAGATGTCCAGCCCACCTGTCCTCTGCCAGCACATGATTCTCCCATCCTCCCTTGCCGTTCCTTGTCAGAGGTGGCTCTCCATGGCTTTGCCGCTTCCCTCGGGTGGGGGAAAAACCTCCAGGCCAAGGCTCCTGTGGTGTGTTTTTAGCCCCCCGCACATAGAGCAGAGCCTGGAGGTCTGCATGCATTTACAGCCGGACATGGACACGTGATTCATCCAATGCTGCTCTCCCCTAGGGCGCCTGAATGTGAAAAATGAGGAGATTGATGAGATGATAAAGGAGGCACCTGGTCCAATCAACTTCACCGTGTTCCTCACCATGTTTGGGGAGAAACTGAAGGGTGAGAGGGCACCCAGGGAGCTGGGGGTGGTTGATGGGCACCCACACCATCAGCAATATCCTGTCCCACCTGGGGAAGCCACCCAACTCTCAGGGCCTCCATCACCCTTCCAGGCTCCTTGGAGGCCTCAGATGGGAGCTGCTAAAGGAAAGGCAGGTGGCACCGACTGCCATACTGCGGTGTACAGAGCCCACGAAGTGGGTCGGAGCAAAGATTCCTTCCACACCACGGCCAAGAGGTGACACCTGGGGACGACAATGGGATACTTGCGAAATTATCTCCCTCACCCATCTCTCCCACATCCCTTAGTGCCACCTTCTCCCAGTGGCATCACAGGGACCCCCCCCAAAGATAGAGGCTTCAGTGGGACCATCACCAGCAACAGCCTCTCTCCCCAGGAGCTCCAGTCCTTGTCCTCCAAATCCTGGACTTGGGCACTCTCCCTGCCTCCCCATCCCGAGACACCACAGATAGAACAAACTCAGAGTCACATACCCTGAGCAACTGTCCCCAGGGAGGTCCCTGTGCCCCCAAACTCATGCTGCCTTGCAATACAAACAGTCCCAAAGGCAGTTGGGGGGGTATGAGCAGGTCTCTGTGTCCCGGTTCCCCCAGCCATATAAAAAAACCAACAGGCTGTGATGCTGCTGTCCCCATAGAAAGAGGGGATGGGACATCTTGCATTGACTCTGAACCTGCTGACACCAATGGCAGCACCAACAGCCACCCTGGCAAGGGCACTGGCTACAGCATGGCTTTGACCCAACGGCCCCGTCCGGCTGCACCCTGTATCATTTATGCAACCCAAGGCATGCAGCCTCCACGCAGATCTCCAGGAGGCTACACAGCCCCAAGGGCCTGTGCCTGGAGCTCTATAAATACACCCGAAAGATTAGATAGACGCTGGCTGCCAGGGCAGTGGTGACACAGACTGCTTTGGGGACACACCACGACCCTACATCTGCTCCTCTTCGTGCCAGCACTCGTGCTCGAGGCCCCAGCTGCAGGGTTGGCATTCCTGCAGGGCCTCCTGCTTCCCAGCCTGCACCCCATCTTCCTCCCAAAGGTGGGGGAAAGCAGGAGGGTGCAGATGGCTTCCTTCTCCACTGCCTCCAATGGCCATGGCCATGTCACCCGCAGGTGCTGACCCGGAGGAGACGATCCTGAATGCGTTCAAGGTGTTCGATCCAGAGGGGAAAGGCCTGAAATCCGCCTAGTGAGTGCAGGGGTGTGCAGGGGAGGGGGGCAGTCATCCCCACCGAGGCCCCCCTGGTGCTCACCATGCTCTCTTGTTTGCAGCATCAAAGAAATGCTGATGACGCAGGGCGAGAGGTTTTCCCAGGAAGAGGTACGAGCTCCTTCCCACCCTCTGCCAGCCTCCCACACCCTCCATCCTGACAGGCCCCCCAGCCCTCCTCCCAGCCCCAGCCACAAACCTTCTGTGCCACCTTTTCACCCTGGCTCTTTCCCCGCAGATTGATCAGATGTTCGCAGCCTTCCCTCCAGACATATCTGGCAACCTGGATTACAAAAACCTTGTCCATGTCATTACACACGGCGAAGAGAAGGACTAGCCCATGCTCAGTGCTGGGGCTGGAACTGTGAGATTGCCTCTCTCTAGGTCACACGGGGGGGTCCCTTTGCCCCTCCCTCTGGGGAACACATAAATGGCATCCACATTAAACTGCCTTTTGACGAGAGGAAATCCAGCCGCTTGTGTGAGCAGTGCTTGGCCTTGCATGGTGTGTCTGCACGGTGCGTCCATGCCCAGCGGGAGCTCCCAGACTCATCCCAGATCCCACTGCCCTCAGCCTCCTGGCCCCACTGCATATCACCCTTGTGTGCCCTCGGGTCCCTCTTCACTGCCATTTCCCAGGCTAGCCCAGCTCCCAGCCCCAAACAGCCTGTTTCGCACTGGGCTGTGGCTAGCAGCCATCTGGTCCCACCAACCCAGGACCAGCACTGAGCTCAGCTTTACTTAGGCAGCAGAGAGCTGCCTGCTTCTCCCAGCTTAGCAGGGACATACAGCAAGCGCGCTCATCCCCCCTGCGTCCCCCCATACCGTCCCCGGGCCCCTCGGAGCAGGCATGGTGCAGGACTGGGACCATGGTCCCCATCTCCTCCCTAGCAGCCACGTGATGCCCAGCTGCAGGAAGCATGTTGGGTTGTGCAACAGGGACGGCATCCTGCCAGAGAACAGCTGTTTCTGCCCCGGCTGTGGCTACGCTCAGCAGTGGGCGAAGCCATGCCAAAATACCACCCAGCAAGGTTTTGAAGCCTGCAGAAGGCGTTGGGCTCCTTCCAGAGGGGAAAGGAGATGGAATGACATCCAGGTCGCAGAAGCAGAGGGGAAGCTCAAGAGTGAAACTGTTTATTTAATTCATCCCCGCTGGGCGTTCACACCTTAACGCCATTTCTCCCCTTCTTGCCCGTGCCGGTGGCGTTGCCCCGCTCCTTCTCACGGCTCTGGAGAATCAGCTGGCGCAGCTGACCGTGGTCCAGTGGCACTTCCACTGCCCAAGAAAATGGCCACCCCGTCATACGCGCAGTCACAGCCCTTATATACCCGGTGGGGCAGGACAGGCTGGTTGGGATTGGCTGGGTGGACAGGTAACAGCGGGGGATTGGCCAGACAGCCGGGGGGAATTGTGGATTGGCTGGCTGCGTGGCCACAGCCCCTCCCTCCCACCTCCCACACTCACAGGCGTCGATGGCGTCGGTGGTGCTGTCCAGAGTGGGGGGTGGCGGGCAGAGCTGGGCCCGATCCATCGGCCGGAGGAGTCTGGTGCCATCCAGCAGTGGGTTGGTGAAGGGCTGGGCCGGATGCGAGTCATTAGCCGACGTGTAGCGCAGGATGGACTCCATCAGCAGGAGCTCGTTGGCCTTCTTCTCCACGAGACCTGGGTGGGAAGGAGCACTGTCCTGCAGGGCCCCTGCACCAGGCCCCTGCCCAAACCCACCCCTGGCTGTTTGCTGAGCCGGGCATCCATTGATTTCCCCGAGGGAGTGCCGTCAGGCAGCCTGTATCCCCAGAGGCAAGGGCCCAAGGCTGGGTCCCACACCCAGAGCCAAGATGAGGGCTTGGGGGGTCCACTGGGATGTTTATACAGCCGGGCGAGCTCCTGAATTTGCTGGGAGTTTGCTACCCCAAATTCACATTAGGGATGCCCACGCATGATGGGGCAGGGGAAAACAAACAGCCCAATTAAAACAGAGTGCAAGCAGGTGGTAGACATACAAGGTCCAGGCCATGTGGTGGGGGAAGACGGGTAGCCCTGACCCACCAAAAAACTGCATCAGGTTCAGATCTGTGATCTGCCCGTTTTCTCCGAGCTGCTTCATTATCTTTGTAGCATCACAGTTGATTTCTCTGAACAGGAGCTCCATGTTGGTTTTGAGCTGGCCCAGAACTTTGCTGCTCTCTTTGCATTTGTCTTCGTACCGGTTGGCTTCCTCAGTGGTTTCCATTAGTTTTTCCTATCACGAAAGGTATTGCTAGGTGTCACACCAGCCCCCTGCTCTCCCCGCCACCCCAGTGCTGGCCAGTTCCAGTCTGGGCACTGGAGATATCCCAGGAGAGGCTGTGGGATGCTCCCAGCCCTGCAGGGGAAAGGTTCTATGAAGGGGATCCTAAGCTCCCCTTGCTGCAGATGAGGCCCCAGGCGCTGGAGGACCAAGGCTGGCAGGAGCCCTGCAGTCACCCTCTCATCATGCGCTGGGAGACAGGGCTGCCAAAGCCAATGCAGGGCCCTTTTCTGCCCATGCCTCTCTAGCCAATGGCCAGATCAGCGTTGACGGGACCAGACTCCTCAGGACACGTGTCGGGCCAGACAGGGGTCTGCTGCCCTTGCAGAGGGAAATCCCAGCCACCATACCTCCAGCTCCTTCAGCACATGAAGGCTGCTGTTCTCTGCATCTTCCTGGTCCATCATGAGGGCCGTAATTTCGTTCTGTGTAAAGACAAGCACATGCAGGGGGTACTGGCTGAATGCCCACCAGATGCGTCTAACAGAGGCTGGGGCCATCCCTCCACCCTGGAAGCAGGGACATTCCACTTGACCCCTCTGGGGACCAGTGTCCCCAGGCCAGGAGGGCAGGTGATGACCCCACAACAGGCAGCACTTCTCACTCCAGCTAGCCCCACACACAGCCGAGGCAGCTCTTGGCCCTCCTGGATACTGCAGTATTTTTGCTGGGTACACGGTGGCAGCATTGAGACACTTTTAGCTCTGAGAACGCAGCATTCTGTCTATTGGAATTAGATTTTTTGGCTACCCCTTTGCATTCCCCTAATACCACCCGTGTGGCAGGCTGTGAGCTGGGCTCTGGTGTGGGCAGTGATGCTGGACACATGCAAGAGCCAAAACCAATCCCAGCCTAAAAGCACCAGCTGAGAAAGGGGAGACATGAAGAGCCTGGAACAGACCTGGAGGTCCTTGATCCTCCGTTGCATCTTCTCCATCTCGTTGTTCAGCTCGGTGGCGTAGCTGAAGCAGGCAAAGTTCTTCTCCTCCTTTTCAATATAGCCATTCACCAGCCGGTCAATGTCCCCGTCCTCCGCCAGCTCCAGCAGACGCTTGTAAGCCACCTCCTGGCTCTCAAAGCTCTCCCCTTGGCTCCGTTTTGCCCTCTGGGCTACCTTCAAGGCTGAGGCAGAGACAGAGGGCCTGGGCTGTGCATGTCCCTGTAGGCTGCCCTTTGCAGAGCCTTCCCCTGTGGGTGCTGTGGGGTTTGGCAGGGTGCTCGGGGCAGAAGGTGTCTTTATTTCACTCAGAAATTAAGCAAGGAGCTCACAGTCTGCATGGGATTGGGACAAACACAGTGGGATCCGTCCCTGGGAGGTTAAAAGGAACCATGGTTGCACATGGGGCAGTTCCCTGCCTCCCCATCCCTCCCTCTACCCCAAGGGCACCCCAAGACACATGGGTTTGGGTGGCCTCACTTGGTTATCACTTGGACACATCCTCTTCTTCTCTAGGGCAAAGCGTGGGTGAAGGAGCCTGCAGGCGGGGGAGAGGTCCTGCCTTTGGGGTACAGTGCTATAAGCAGCCCCCTTGCCAACCCTGCAGAGTCCTGGTTTGCGGTCCCAATTGTACATGGTTTCCCTCATCTGATACCTTTTTTCTTTTTGGCCTCTTCCTCCAATTCAGAGCGGTCTGTAAATTTGGCGAGCACAAAGGTTTTCAGTTTGGTCTCCTGGTCAAGGACACGCTCCTGCTCCTGCAGCTCGACATTGTACTGGACAGTGTCTTTGCTGTGTCTTTCGTTCATGGCTGAAATCCTTGCCAGAGCTTCCATCCTGCACACAGAGAGCAGCAGGTTACACCATGCGTAGGTATAAGGAATTGTATTCCTGGCCGTTCCCATGCATCTCCGTGCCTGACCTAGGAAAGCCCCCATGATGCTGTGCACATTGCCCAGCTCTCATCCAGACGCAGCTGTGTTAGCCCAAGGCCAGCAACAAGCTGACAGCTCTTGGTAGGCTTTTGTACTTGGACACAGCACCCAACTGTGGCAGCCAGGCTCACTTTGACAGGAGCTGCTGGACTCTGCTCCAGGTCTGCTGCATCCCCCCACGCGGGCTCAGGTGGGACTCAGAGGAAAGAGACTGCTTCATGGGGCAACTCACCCAATCCCGAGAAACATCTGGGATAGATGGAGTAAATCACCCTGGAGGTACGAGTCTCCCTGCACTGACCAGGCACCTAACCCTTAGTACCCAGCTCTAGACAAGAGCAGTGAATCCTCTCTCTGAAGTTGCAGTTGGTCTCTCTTTACATCCATACTCATCACTGGCATCACCCATCGGTGCCAAGTTTGCCACAGAGGGTTCACAAGGCCATGTACCGCTGCTCGTAGGCTTGTGCGGTTTGCTCAACAGCAGTGTTCATCCTTCTCCTCTGCTGATCCAGCTTCCTATGGAGCTTCAAGTAGAAGTTGTCCAAAATGGCTTTCTGGATTCGCAGGTTTTTAATCTCTTCTCGGAGCTTGTTATTTCTGGTCAGGATGGTATCGAAATGGACAGTGACCTGGCGAGAGGGAAGCAAAATGTTTGAAGCTGGTGTGGGACTGGGGGGCTTAGGTCTCTGCTGAAAGACCTTGACCAGGGCTGAGATAAACACAGCCCAAGAGATTTTAAGTTGCCCTGCACTATCCTCCTCCCCAAGACAGGGGAGGCAACAGTAGGCCAGGCTGATCACGGCAGAGACCAGAAGCTGGCGTTGTCCAAGGCAAGGTGGCTTCAGGCAGCTCGGTTTTATCACTAAACAGGTGCAGACCTTCAGGCTTCTTGGCATGGCACAAGTGCTGCATTTGGGTCACCAGGCTTGAAGGAGCCTTTGAGATATTCTGGGACCAATCAGGCCAGTAGAACAAGCCAGGTGTTTTATGCAGCTTGTGTCAAGCAAATGTGTTTGCACCATTATCCTTTGTCCTGACTAAAGGGCATTTTGCACACAGGCCCCAGTGTGGCCCCACACATGGTCTCCAAAGGTCTGCAAAATGTTTGCTTACGTTGTTTAGACGCATTTCCAGTGTCTCAATCTGCTTTTGCAGCCGTTTGCTACAGTTCGCTTGCTTCACCTTCACTGCTATCTGGTTTTGCCTCACAATCTTTTTTTCAAGCTCTAGTATCTGCACACACAGAGAAGAAAAAAAAAAGAAAGTATAATCTCCACCCCTATGTTCTGGACTCTTGTCAGGACACTTAGCCAAAGAAAATACCCTCTGTTGACCTGAACTACAGCAATCATGTCATTAATGAGCTCACAGTTATAGAAGCAGATTTAATCCCAAAGGATCCCATCCTGCACACGCAGAAACATAAACTGTAACTAGGAATGGGTTTATTTTTGTGTCACGAAGGAAATGCAGCTGCCTCTGGAGGGAAATTCAGCAGGTGTTGAACAAGACACAGCAGCACTCTGTGTAGAGTGGAAGAGGCAATGAGGATGGGGTTTTGGTAGTGGTATTGTGCTGGCCAGACAGGGATCTGTGCAGACGTCCCTGGGAACGAGTGGAGGAAAACTTTTGCCAGAAGTGGGGAGCTGCCAGAGGAAATAAATCCACCAGAAGACTGAAGTAGTTGGAGAACAATGAAGCGGGGGGCAGGTGGGAGAGGTATGACTCAGCCAAGAAATCCCTGACTGAAAGCTAACCCTGTTGCGGAAAGCTCTGCAGCATCTCTAGCAACTGTAATCTACCCGAGCATGTTCCCTGACTTCTGTCATGGGCAGCTTGTTCAGAGCAGAAAGCTGCAGGGACATGTCACTTCTGTAGCACTGGGTTTTCCTTGGCCTCTCACCCCACTGTTGACCAAATCCAACCAGGCTGTCCTCAGGAGAAGTGATGGGACATCCCTCAGATGTTGCTGCTCCTCTATTTGCCATGTCTTAGCAAAGCACAGCAGCACAACTAAATGTTCCATTTTTGCCTCTTTTTCAGGAGAAAAAAAAGATCAAGGGAAAAGCAGAGGGATGTTGCTTGACCCCAGGCAGGTGTGTGCCATCAAAGAGGAGCTGCAGAGACCAGTGGGGCAAAAAGGTTGAGAGTCAGACTGTACTTTTCTAGCCAGTGCTGCTGACTTGAATGGGACCCTGGCTCTATCCATTTGTCATTGTCATGTATCTTTTGCCATGAGGCAGCATTATATTCCAAGGCCTGAATTAAATGCATTTTACGTTGAGGAGTTTCAGCCATAGGGCTCTGCTCTGTTCTGCCATGCTCAGCCAGGGAACGGTCCAAATGCTCTTACCTGGTTGTCCAGGTCAGCTAAGAGGGCTTTTCTGTCTCTAATCAGAGAATCATACTGATATTTGGTCTGCAAAAGGCATTGGAGCTCCATACAATTTCTGTCATCCAGCATCGCATTTCTCGGGGACATGATCTGGCTCAGGGTTAATGACACCTCTTTGTGTTCTTGAGTCAGCGACTCTATTTCTTTTCTGTAAAAACAGAACGGCAAATGACATTTAGCACATCCCACCTGCAACACCGGAGCAGGTCCTTACCGCCCCCCATCTCAGCACCAGGCTCCCCAGATCTCAGCATGGAGGAGCTTTCCAAGCGCAATGCAGCAGAGCAAAGCCGCACTCACTCCTGAGCCTGCATTTGCTGCTTCATGTTGGCACCATAAGACTTCCTCTTCTGCACCGCTATCTGAAACTGTTTCTGCAGTCTCCTGATCTCAGCTTCAGCCAGCTTTTCTTTCTCCTTCACAGGGAATTCTGAAAGCTTCTGCCTCAAAGAGGGCCCTCCCCTCTGCCACAAAGAGGGAGAGTTTGGTCACTTGAGCAAACACAACCAGCAGTGGCAGACAGCAGAGCTCGACACAGGGGAGCAGGTTAATGGCATCACCACCTCCAGCTGTTTGTCACCACTTTCAGCTCTTCACTGCCACCTAAGATATTCATTACCACCCAAAACTCTGAGCCATACAAACCAACTCCATGAGCTTCAGAGCAAAGTGCACCAGATGCTTTGCTCCTGGGTAATCCACTCCCATCCTACCACCACTCCCCAGGGCAAGGAGGTATTAACAGTGACCGAAATCAGTGCCTGTTGACAACGGCAGCTGAGCCACAGCTGGCACCTCGATTCCAGGACAGGGTGCAGACAGCCAACAGCAGGGCAGGGCAAGTGACGGCAAGTTGTCACCTCCTTTATCACCTGGCATGACTGCAAGGACCGCGAGTCAGAACCAAACCCACCCATGCTGGGGATGTGTACGAACCCAGCTGACTTCACCCAAGAGCAGAGCAAGAGTGCTCACATCCCCAGCTGTGGGAAGGTCAGCTTCCAGTTGAGAAACTGCCTAACAGGTAAGCACTGAAGCTGCGGCAGTTAGATCCACCACTACCTGTGTCCTCAGCTGACCCATATTCCCCAACCCTGCCTCCCCCAACACCCAAATCTCAGGCCACAGCCTCATCCCCAGCACAGGAGGGCAGGCAGAATCAGCCCCACCTCAAGCCAACACCTTGCTGGCAAAAGAAAGCCTGGCTCCCCACTCCCTGTCTGGCTCACCACACTGCAGCATTTATTTCTGCAGGTGAGATCCCCACAGCAGATCATGTATAGCACCTGTGGAGAAGTTCAGCTTTGGGTTGTGCTTCAGTTTTTACCTTTGAGCCCCTCATTTCTTCCAGCTAACTCCACCAGTTGCTCTACAGACGCCTTGGGAAGGGGACAAGGAAGCCTCCACGGTGTCAGGCCTGCTTTCCAAGGGGAGAAATGAAACCTGGGTAAGGGGGTGGTTGTGTCCCCCTGCCCGTCCCTTAGCATCCGCTCACGTGTTTGGCACATGAGGAAACCATCACAGATGGCTGCACGATGAATAAAAGGAGAGCATTTGTAGTGATGTCATTGCGAAACACGCTCCTCTTACTGAGTTTATAAGTAGGGGAAGAACAGATGGTTTGAGCTATTCCACCCCGTTCGGTACCTGGGTTTCCATAGAAATCCCAGCGAGGCCAGACCCCCCGTGCTGGCGGGCAGAGCCCCTGGGGAGTGTGAGTGGGGGATATCGCCTGGATTCAGCCCCTGTCCCGCTGCAGCCCAGGAGGGCACTGGGGCTGACCCCACTGCCCTCACCCCCAAAGCTGGTCCCCACCAGCCCCACTGCAGCTGCGTGGGCTCCCCTGTCTCCCCCCCGATGCTGCTCACCCCACCACCACAGGGTGCTGTGGTTCCTCTCCAGGCAGGGGATGGGACCGTGGTGGCAGTCAGGTATTCTCCAGGAACAGCCCCTATTTCCAGTGGGAAGCACAGAAGAGGCAAGAGCCCAGCAGGGAGCCAGTCCCCGCTCCCTGTCCTGCACCCTGCACTGCCCCTGGCTCTGTGGAACAGGCACTGGCCTGGTTGCCACGACAGCGTCATCACACCTGAGTGTGGACAGGTTCTCCATGGGGACCGTCACCAAGGAAGATGGAGGGAGGGGGTGACCGGGGCCATGGGGACTGCTGTGAGCCCATGCTACATGGACCAAAGTCTCCATGCCCAAAACCAGCCCTGAAGCATGTGCTCCGATGTCTCTCTGGCTGCGTGTCCACAGCAAGCAGAAACCCCCATTTTACTGGTTCTTGCTTCCCTTTGCAATGTTTTAATCATCCCATAACCTAGGACTTCGAAGCCTTTCACTCCGACCGGAGAGCAGCACCCAGGGTTTTGCTGTCCCCAGCAGCGCTTCAGGGCCACAGAGCTGCCATTCCCTCCCCTTCCTTGCTGGTCCCACAGCCAGATCCCTGGGCTTCCTACCTGGTTTCTATCTGTTTTGCTCATGGAGAGGCAGCAATCACCACACCACTGCCATTGCCCTCAGCATCCAGACACCCTCGAGGTGCCTGCTGTCGGGAGAGCAGCAATGGTTGGCACTGCCAACCTGGGAAAGGTCCCTGGGGACAGACACTGTTTAGACAGCCAATATAGGGGTCAAACTGAGGAGTCACGCCTGCTTCTCTCCTTTCCATGTAGGGAAGCACACGGGAGCCATGGGCTGAGTCACAAGAGCCATGATAATCCCTTCCCCATAAGCTGGAGCACGTGGCCAGCTCCTTCCCAGGGACTTGGCAAACCCTGAGATCCCTGGAGGGCAGAAGCACGAGACAGCGCTGGAGGCTGCAGCAGGGCTTTGTTTTGTAGCCCTGGTGTTGCTTACTCAGCTCTGGGATGAAGGGGAATAGAGATGTGCTGAAGGTGAGCAAAGGGCATCTGCGTCCCAGTTTGCAGGGCTGCGGCAAGTTCAAGGCGATGAGCAAAATACCCAACTAGCACATCACTCTTGAGGCTGTGCCTCCCCATTATCCTGGAGACTTTGATGAGCTAACAAGCCAGCCATCAAGTTCCAGGCCAATTCACAGCCAGATGGGCTCTGAGGATGCATTTAATTGGAAATTATTTTCATGGCAGAAAGCAGAATGTGGTGTTAGATAAGAAAAATCGCAACCAAGGGCAGAGCGATGCTGGGAAGGCACCAGAGCCTGAGGGTCCTGCTGGGGCCAGGGGAAGGTCCCAGAGCTTTTCGTGCTGTTCCTGCATGATCAACAGCTCCGTGGGATAATAACAACAACCTCTCCAGGGATGAGGTTGTCACTGTCTCGGTGGCCCTGGCTGTGTCATACTGCAGATCCCTTCTCTCCAGTTTGCTTCTCTTCACCCTCAGCAGAAATAGGGCCAAACCTCCAGTTCAGAATAAAGATAGAGCTGCAGGGGTGGACATTATTTTTCCAGAAACAATGCCGCTGGGTGGCACAAAAGACTAGTCCAGCCTCAAAATACAGCCTATATTGTCTGTCCTTTTTGTGTTCCTTCTCCATGGACCAATTCTCAATTGTTTAGCAACAAACAAGTCAGTAGATTAAACTATCGAGGAGGGATCTGATTTGGTAGAGTCTGTGTCTGTCACACTCATTGCAGAAACATTGATTTTACTAAAGGGGACTGTTTTCACCCAAACAATGCTCGACTGTCAGACTTGCTTTAAATGAGGGTGACTTCATTGTCTGGATGGACCTTTAAGCTGTGGCTGAGCAGAACAGTAATCAGAGCAGGATGAGATTGTCTGTAACATCTGAATCCAACGAATCTCCATCTTCTGGTAGAAACAGAAGAAAAGTGACTTTCTATGCAATTTTCATCTTAACCCATCTTCCCTGATTTAATAGGCACATTTAGCACTGATTGACATGGAGAAATTATTCCTTCAGCTGCAGATTTGGGGTCTAATTAAAACTACTTGTACTATATTAAGGGCCAAATTCTGATCTGTGCAAGCAGCATAAATCCGTCCCGATTTCAGCAATGATTTCCCCGTTTCGCCGGGTCCAGTTAAATGGTGGCTGCAGGGGGTGGTCAGAGCTGGGCTGGCTCTGATCTGAGCTCACCTACCTGGGAGCAAGATCGACATCAAAGAATCTCTCTAGGGTAGATAGAGAATCAGGCCCATATTTTCATGCAAATGTAATACATTCATGTTACTTAATGCCTATTTATAACAAATCCAGAACTTAATTCTACTTAACCCGTCTTCGGTGTTTGACACATGAAATCTGTGAGTCAGAGGACTATATATGGAACTGTCAAAACTTTTTTCCCTCCTCTAAAAGCCTGGATTAAATCATAATCAAACTCCCGTCAGCTCCAGCAGCAGCGCTGGGAGGAGCAGGAAGACGCTGGCAATTGCTAAGGCAGCTGGTGATGGGGAAAGATCTTCTCAGCCAGCTGTCTGATGGCAAAACCTTACAGAAGAGTCCTGAATTCAGACACACGCTAGGTCCATTTTCAGTGAAATGTCATCCCGTAGACCTGGAGTGATACTTAGGCCTCATGGTGTCACCTTACCAAGACTTTGCATGGGAATGGCCTCCCATAAGCACATTCTCTACCCAGGTCTTTATATCTTTGTTCCGATGAATGGTTATCTTCATACATGCATGAACCATACCAGCCTTCAATGGCCAAGACCAGTTTTGGCCCTAATAGCACTGCAAACACCTTGAGAGTTGTAGACCCACAGCCTTTTGCAAGTGGCCTGAGTTTTGCTCCATGTGTTTCTTATACAAAAGTTTTCTTTCAAAATACACACCCTCTAGTCCTCAAACGTTGAGCTGTTCTCTCCCTGCATGATATCACTGGTTCTTGCCTGCCCTTCCTCAGCATGCACCCTTCCAGGAGAGAAGGCTCTCATGCCCAGCATCTGAAACAACACTGCAAACTTCTGATGCTATTTTCTTTATTTAACACTTAAAGTCTCAACAAAATGAGAGCCAAATATGCCAGACACTCTACAAGCATGCAGGAGGACATTCTTCTCACACTGAAAATTTACAGCATAAAAATAAGTGCATATCCACCATTAGAGACAACAAAATAGCAAAAAAGTAACTGGTTTTCACCTCTGGCTATGTTTTTCCTGACAGCTTGAGACTGCAGCAGCAATGGCCTCTAGGTAGCAGGATGGGATAGAGACATATCTGTATGGGCACATGGCTCCAAGTTTTAAGAGCAATTGGTATTAAGTAAGGGGAGAGGAGTTTGTTCACTGCCGCCTCAGTTACAGTGAAGAGGAATTACAGCTGTAATTTCTCTTCACTCAGAGAGGAAATTGTCATCATAATTTCCTGCAGATGGGTTTCTTCTGAATTGCTGACACCAAGCAAATTGTGATTTCCAGCACTGAACTGACTCCTTTGTGGCATTACTCGGTATTTTTAAAGGGTCATTTTAAGAGCAAGTTCCCCAGGCCTTGACTTTGGGAAAGTAAAACTCTTTTCCACTGAAGGCTCAGCCCCTCTGGCGGAGCCTAAATAACATGGATTTGCTTCATCCCTCTGTGTTAACTTACAGATGCCTTTGCAGCAGGTACACCGTGCTGAATTACTGCTCAAAGGCTGCTGCCGCGGGTGGGAAAACGCAGAAGCAAAATAGCTGAGGACGCGCTGCCGTCTGAAAGCAAGAAAAGACCTCTGAAAATTTCACTGGCCTGAGGTCAAACCTGGCACGTAGCAAGCACTCATATGCTGCGGGAAGATTTTAGCTAAAGCAAGAGAAGAGAACAGAGGACTCAAGGACAGAGCCATCGCAGAATCTGCTGTCACGCGGGGTCTTGCCTGACCGGGAACGGGGTTCTCTGTGCAGAGATTTTTTTTTTGCCTGTGATTTAGTTAAAGCTGCACAAAGTAATGCTCTTAACAGGGCTGCAGATCCTTCAGCAGTTTTGGAGGGTCACAGCCATTTTATAGCATAAAACCCAAGCAGGAGGTAGGGTTTTTGCTCAGGGGTGGGATATGCAATGCAATAGCTCTGAAGGTCCGGCAGGGTGCTTGGCTACAGCTAAGCTGAGCTAATAAATTCCCACCGTGACCTCCTGGATCCCGTTCTTCCCCAGGGAAGTCTGTTGGCAAATCTAGATGCTTGTGCTGGAAACCCTCCGTGACAGATCTAGTTGGAGAGCACTGGGAAGAGGGGTGGGAGGGCGATCTGTGGCTGAGAAAGCAGCACATCATGGTGGGAGTCAGGAAGGAAAGTCCCTTCCCCACAGGACCCAACAGCTCCGTGTCAGCTCTGGGCAGAGCTGGGCAGCACGGGAGAGTGCAGCAGGTACAGCCTGTTTTGGAAGAGCTATTTCCAATTAATCATTCCTGATTACCATCCCGTGCAATGCTCTTGATCAGGACTAAGAATACTTTATTAGCTGAGCACTCTCTGGAGGTGGCTTAAGGCAACTGAGGATTTGCCTATATAAGATCACTCAGGGAAACTATTTTGAATTAACATTTAAAGGCAATTAATTAAACTGCTGTATGGGTGTTCTGCACAATCTGCATTCAGTTTATCTTCTTTCACTTTTCTCTTCCAAATCAAACGAAGGCCACTTGATCTCTGGGTTGGGCACAGGAGGAAAGGATCCTGGGGGAGCCCAGAAGCCCCAAGGAAAGCAGGACAACTGAAATAAATCTGCCTGGAGGACTTGCACCCCAGGTCCAGCCTGGCATGGTGTTGATATGGACAGTCCCAGACCTTTCTGTGTCCCCAGTTTCGGCTTTATGGGAGACGTCTGGGCACTCTGGGGTGTCCCCTTCCAACAGCAATCGCAGCACTGGGCAAGAAACTGGGTGCACCGACTGCTATCCTTCTGGCTAAGTGATGTTAATGCCCGATTAATTAGGTGACAGTATGAGACAGTAAAGTGCATGGCCAAACGCAGGCAGATGACCTGAGGTGGATCAGCAGGGTTTCCCTGCCCAAGCATCGGCGTGGCGGCTGTGCTGCTGGAGCAGAAAGCTGTGCACATGGCAGCGAGCAGGTCCATGGGATGAGGCAGAGCAAGGCTCCTTCAGCACAAACCTCCCTGGAGAAGAGTCAGCCCAGCAAAGCCACTTGCAGCCTTTTTTTTGATTTAGCACATGTCTTCTAGTAATTACCCTGTCTTGGTCCTGCCATTTTTCTGAAGCAGAATTTCAGACCAGCATCACGCCTAGAATAGCCGCTTTCCCAGCCTACCGCCGCCACTGCAGCCCTTCTCTGGAGAAGGAACAGATTGTTCTGAACAGTCTGGTCCATTTCCCATTTCTACGAGCTGGCTGGATTTGCTGTTTATTGCCACTCACTCAGCAACTGATCTTTTGCAAGATAGCAGCTATCAGTTGCCTCCCCTCCCGTCAGCCATTGCTTCATGCCCCTCACCACAGGTCCAAGGCTTTACAAGGGACAGCAGCTGATTTTTGTAACAGGCAGTTGTTACTCAAGAGTCAATTTAAATTGAAGCTTTAAAAAAGAAAATCCCAAGGGTTCAGGTTGCATATTTCTCTTAGTGGAAATCTGAAGCAACTCCCAAGACAACGCAGAGGTGACACTAATCAAAGTCGGGTTATAATGAGTCTTCCTGGGTGTTTTGCTCAGTGTGTTAGCACACATTCCTGGGACTAGTTCAAAAGGAAGCTGCACAGCTTGGAGATGGGTTGGAAGAGAGACCCCATTTCTAACCCTGCTGCTGATGGCGATTTGCCATGGGTTGGGCGTGCAGGAATGGTCATCCCCACCAGCCAGGAACATCCTGTCCCACCAGCCGAGAGTGGTCCCTGCCTTTCCCAATAGTACCTCCCTGGGCAGGTGGAGTCAGGCTGGCACGGCCAGGAGTGCTGGGCTGGCCGGGGCAGAGGGATGCAGGGATGCAGCCATCCCCTGCCTGCTCACTGCTCAGAGGGAGGAGAGGAGCAGGAGGCGGCAGAGCTGTGCCCGTTGCTTGGCAACTCCCCTACAAATCTCCATCCTGTCAGAAAACATTTTTTCCAGCAATTTGGATGGGTTTCGCAGGTGCAGGATCAGGCCTGGCTGATCAGGTGGTTTTAAGAAACCATACATTGTACCTGGAGGGGCCACACATCCACTTTGGCCAGGCCCTGGCCATGCAGCCAGGTGCGGGCTGTGAAAGGCAGCTCCTGATGGGCGCTGCACAGCAGGGAGGGCTGCAAGGTGGGTGACGAGGCTTCCTGGGGCTCCTATGTCCCCATTTCAGCCTCTGCTCAGGGACCACGATGCTCTGCATCATCCACGTCCTAGCAAAAGACAGGGGATGCAGCAGTCTCCCCCTCTTCCATCCGTAGGCAACCCATGAATGGGATGTGAGCCACCTCCAAGGGGGAAATGAGTGGCTGATGTGAGCTCAGGTGAGCTGCTCCCTGGTCCCACTGGCTGGGGCAGGCCCTCCATTATCTGACCCTTGCTCTCTCTAGGCTGAGAGAGAAGCTGAACCAGGCTGATCCTAGTTCAACCTTTGCATCCCTCCATCACTGCGGGAGCAAGGCTGCGGCAGGACCATCCCCTGCTTATCCCAGCCAGGCTTTCCTCTGACGTCCCATGCTTCAGCTGTCCTTCAGTCTGTACCTGGTTTCCATAAGCCCCCAAACTGAGCGGTCAAACCTGACCTGAAAATCCATCTAGCTCTTCTGTGACTGCCCAGCATCTGCAGTCTTCACTCTGCATGCAGAAAGAAGAAGGAAGACAGGCCAGGCTGTTCCCAGCTTTTCATGGAGAACAGGGACAGGAGGGATCATCCTCCAAGCAAAGCAGGATGCTGGGGGCCACAGTGGGCTTGGTGGTGGAAATACAGCTGAAGAGAAAAAGGGCAGGAGCTAAGGGAGTGTGAAATGGCCCCAAATTGTTGCTGGATCCTGGCACATACAGCATCTCTCTGCATTTCTACTTTGCTGCTCTGCCGCTTGCATTTCTCTGCATTTCTACTTTGCTGCTCTGCCGCTTGCATTTCCCACGGGAGATGCTCCTGGCTTTGTCACCTGCAAGCGAGCAGCAGGAGCCAGTGACGGAGGCAGCAGGTCCTGCAGGAGCCCAGCATCACCCTTACCATCCCAGAGAGGAAGGATGAGCCATGCAAAACTCCCATTAACCCCCTCCGTACTTCGGCATGTGCCAATTTTGCTGATCCTTCTGCTTGGAGCTAATGAAGGGGGGAATTTCCTCAAGGAAAACAAAATGGTCTCAGCCCGAAAAGGCTTTTCTCTTCTAGATTTTTTGGTTAGGAACAGTGGCTGGAATTTTCCTCTCGGCTACGCTGACACAACCCCTTCTCCTCCAGTGTGGGAGGGGAATTTGGCCCGCTGATATTATATGCCAAGTTTAGATGAGGATAATGATATACTGTTCGGGTTTCTATAGATTCTCAGGTCACTTTGCAAACATGAATTAATCTTGACAATGCAGCTGCAAAGAAATGGAGGCTTTATTGTTCCTGATTTAAAGAGAGGGAAACTGAGACCTGGGGAGTAAACGCTTTTCACAAGGTTGCAGAGAAAACAAGTGATGGAGGCTGGGAGCGAACCCAGGGTCCCGAAAGCCTTTCCGTTTCTCACAGCACTGCAGAGCGCTCCTTCCCACACAAACCCGTTCTGGAGCATCATTTTACACCAGCCCAAAATGTAACTCTCTTTTATATTTAGCTCCCAGGTTCTGTAAAGGGACGTTATATAACAGACCTCAAGTGTGGCATTTTATAATTTACCAGCTCAACTTGTGCTGCTTCTAGAAACCCGCCTGTGCAGTGTATTCCCCGGCTCAGCGCTAAGCCCTCTCCCATCTCCTTCTGAGCTGGCAAAATATCCCACCGGGCACTCATCTGCAGTTTTAAAACCCTGCAGCGTGCCATCCCCCCAGCCCCAAGGTGCCATGCCATCTCTTAAGCAATTAGCGCTGTCGCCAGCTCCATTTTCATTGTCGAATTTTTTGCTCCTGCAAGAGGAAGAAAGGAGGTGGCTGGATGCACTGCTCTCAGAAGGCAGGTGCAGCCCTCACTGGTGGGAAATCCTCTTTTGGGTTGCAAAATGGTCCAACGGGCTCTGAAATCCCCAGGGGGAGGTGAGGAGGGAGGGCACCCAGGCACCTCTGCCCAGCTGGGCTCTGCAGAGAGTCCCACCCATCCCTCTGGCAAAAATTGGTGTCCCCAAAGCTGGGGGTGAGTGAGACGATGCAGCTGGCAGTCAGCACCATGCGGGGATGGTCCCACTGCCATATGGTCCCTGTATCCCTGCTGCTCCCACCCCTGGGCATGCCAGGAGGGCTGTGGACCCCTGTGCATCAGAAATGGGGTCTTTACACCCTGGGATGCACCCCCAGGGAGAAGAAACCCAACCCTGAAGCTCCAGAGGCTGCATGGTGTCTTTGATGCTCAGCGCTCCCGACAGGCTGTCTGGTCCTCTCCAGATCTGCTGCTCCGGTCCAGTGCAAGAGCCTGACGCTTTGGGAAGGCCCTGCATTGCCGCACACACTCATCCCCACACACGTCCTCTTTCTCTGACTGACAGCAAGTTAAGCATGGACCCACCGGAGCAGGAAGAGCATGTTGCCTAATGGTGAGAGCTCAGCCTGTTCCCTCCACCTGCAGCAAACTGGTGCTGCTGGGCTTGGGAGACAGATTTTCCAGCAGCTCCTCTGCTCTGTCAGCAAGCATCCTCCCTGGACACAGCTGATCCTGCCAGGGGACCCGAGTCTGCCCTGGCACAGTGCAGAGCAGGCAAATACCAGACCACAACTACGTTGCTCCTTTCTGGTACTGCAGCACAAGCCCAGCATGCCAGCAGCCCGCAGACCCCTGCCCCATCCATGTGTTGAAGCTTCTCGGTGCTCTGAATGTCTATTGACTAATGAAGAGTTTGGAAATCTGGGGTGTAAGGGTGAGGAGGGAAACACCAGGATACCAGCTTTTAGGATCCAGCCCTGATGGGTGCCGGCGTCCGTCTGGGGAGGCTGCGGAGATGCATTGCAGGTTAACCACCATTGCAGGGCTGACACCTCCAAGGTGAGCTGACGCTGGCAGGACAAACACGACTGACAGCGTTTCTGGCTTAAATCCTTGCCTGCAGGCAGAGGCGAAAAGCCACATTAAGGAATATTTGCTGAAGTGCTGAAGTGGTGGTAGAGGAGGGCAGCCTGGCTCAGCACCCAGTGCTGCAGCCCCTCAGCCCCTCTGGTGCCACGAGCCTGCTGCTTCTGGGGCCTGGGAGTAGCCCGCAGGAGCCCTGGCTGGACAGACAGATGGACAGACAGCCCTGCTGTGCTCATCTCTAGGCCAGGACAATGGGGCTGATCCCTCACCTCTTTTGACTGAGCCAAGCAATAATGTGGAACGGCCTTAAATCCTGCTGTGTGCCTTTTCCAATACGTTTTTTCTGTAATAATATAAATAAACTGGAGCTACCTGGAAGTTGTGCCATAAGCTCAGGTGCCTGGTGCCAATGAGCAGCGAGAGCTCGTCCTGCTGCTCGCTTCCTTCTCCCTCCAAAAGCTAAGCACTTAACTCCCAGATTATTGTAACCTTCGACATCTGCAAGAAACAACAGAAAGGACTTGGCATGTGACTCAGAGGGATGAGGAAATGACCAGAAACTCCAAATCCTGAGCTGAAAATACTGTTTTACTAAAAATACCCATCCAGCCCATTTCAGTACATGAGACAGTCTCCACCCTGGGAGGTGAGTTTCAGTCACATCACTAAATATCATCATCAAACAAATGAAACAGAAGAGCATTAATTAATCAAGCAGTTGATGGCACAGCATTTAAAGGCTGTGCTTGGGAGTACCCTGAGAGCAGCAAGCAGAGCATTTAAAGCATCGCTTCGTGCTCCTGCTCCAACCCAGGAGAGCCAGGGCCACCCTGCAGCCCGAAAGGCATTACCAGAGCAGGACCAGTAAAAGCACGGGGATGTGTGGTCACCCAGCATGGGCATATATGACAAATTCCATATTAATCAGAGCACAATAAAAAACACCAAACAGAAACAAGCTCAGCAGCGTGGCCGAGCTCCTGGCACACGAGGATCAAGTGTGTTATCATCATCCTGGCCGCTTGCACCCCTGGGATTTCCAATCCCTCCTTGCGCCCTGGTTGTAACCCCCAGGAAATTCAGCAGAGGTACCGCAGTTTCACCAAGTGACTCACGCTGCTTCACCTTTGGACTTTATTTCCTCACCGCTCCCTACTTATGCAAATGTTACACTGGGCCAAGGTGCTGTGGCTCCTGGAGCGTTTCTGGCATCGCCTGCTGCTGCTGGAAGGAGCAAGTCTGGATGAGACATTCACTAGCTGGGGCTGGGAAGAGACTGCAATGTGCACCCTTGATAATAAGTAAATGCATAATAAAAATAAGTGTAATCTTGATTAAAAATAATTTAATTAATTAATTAATTAAAATGCATCTGCGGCCGAGCAATGTAAGACCGGAGCAAAGAGCTGCTGGCTTGTACCACCTCATCCTCTGCAGACAGCAGTGGGGACCGAAGCACCCGGCCATGGTGCAGGGGACACCAGGCAGCATGGCTCATGAGGGAGGAGGACACCCAGGTCTGGAAAAGGTCATCTGAGCAACCAAAATTTAAAAGGGTGCAGGAAGAAAGAAAACAAAGGAAATGTGGCTGCTTGCCTTGTTTTAAACTGTTGCCCATGCTTACATTGTTGTTAAAATGGAAGGAGAGACGGTGTTATCCTGGGTTGAAAGAGCAGTGAAGACAAAGCAAATAAAGGCTGTGAGAAACACATGCTCTGCCATGACCGTCCCCATGGGTCCTCTCTGGAGGTCACGGCTGCAAAGGCATCTCATCGGCAGGGCAGGGTCCACAGCGGCCAGGACACGTCTCCCGGGGTCTCTGAGCCGCCCCAGGGATCCTGGGCAGACCCCAACAGTGAGCAGGTCTCAGGGGTCAGCCCACAGCTCACATCCCCCCCACCAAGGCTTGTCCTCGGCAGCTGTCCCCATATTGCCGGCCCTGGCACATGCCACAGCTTTCCTCCCTCGGCTGGGGAAGGGCAGTGACCTTGCCGCTGCTTACACCTCATGTGTGCCAAATCACAGCTATAAAAGGGAGAAAAGTTCAGCTGAAAAATACAGCTCACCTTTTTATAGAAGAATATGGGATCTGTTCCATTCCAGCTGAAACCCTTCCAAAAAGCCAGGTGGGACTTTTTCTATATATATCTAAATAAAACCATTTCTTTCAACCAAAAAAAAGAGCTCTGGCAACTATCCCATGTTGAGAAAGACATTTAATTGAAGCCACACAAAAGGCAGTCAGTCTCACCAGCAATTGCGCTTCTATCGCCTCCAGAAAGCTTGACGCATGGATTCAAAACCAAGGATGAATGTCAGCTGTCAGGTCCCTAAGGCTCTCCAGTGACCTACATGCTACCGAGAAAAAAAATACCCAACACTTGTTTGAGGTTGCACTGGGAGAAGTAGCAAAGGTAGCACGGCTCGGCAGCAGGGGGTCACCGAGCCAGGAGCTGGGGTGAAGCATCCCCCGTGCAGGCACTGCCCGGAGCAAACCCCCTCTCCTCGGGAGCTTGTGGTATAAATCCATCGGTGCATGGAATTACCCAGGAGCAACTCTTGCTGGTCCCTTCCTTACCCCGTGCTAGAAAAGTTAAATTCACAGCAAGCTTAGCATGGAGCAAACTCTTTGCAGGGAAGTCAAATGGTATCAGAAAAGGAATGAAAGTCGAGCCCAAGGGCTGGAGGCCACCAAGGCTTTCGCCTTCAGTGGAGGCTGCAGAGAAGCAGGCTGTGCGGGTGCATGGGGTTTCTCTGACCCCCGGCAGGCTTTCTCCATCTCTGGAGATATTCCTGGCCTGCTTCATCTCTGGATGCTTGTGTTTCAGGCTGAACTACCTGGGAAGAGTTGGTTGTGTTGGGAAGAGTGTCCCATGAGGAGGTACAAAGGAGGTGTGATGGTTCAAATTATCATCAGATAAACCTTCAGGTGTGCACAAACTTCCAAAAACTACTTGCCTTCTAAAATACTGCCTCTTGGCCTCAAAATCCACTTTTCCTCCTTGTGCGCAATGGAAGGGGACCTGTCCCTGCGGCGGGTTTGGCCAAGTTGCGTGTGCTGAATCAATGAAAGTGTTGGGACGTGCTGCAAGAAGGTTTGGTCTGATCCTCACCGGGTTTGTAGAGCCTTGCGTGGGGTGTCTCTTCTCCACTACAGCTTTGATGTGACGGCTACTGTCACTGGGCGCATCCTGGCTTGTGCTGGCTCCGCTGCAATGGGCCAAGCTGGGGTGTCTCAGTCCTGCCTGATGTGTGTCTGGATGGAAATGCAAGGCCTATCCCTCTGCCACAGCTGGATCCAACATGACAGCACTGAGTGCTTGAGCTGAAAGGACTGGTACAGTCCTCTCCGCTTTACAATGCTCATTCCCTTTTTGTATGTGCCGTGATTGTCCAAGGCAGCATACACTCAGGTTTCACTCTCTGCCCATAGTTTGCCTTTGTACTCCTCTCCCTTTCCCACAAAGCACATTAATTTCTGCAACCCCTCCTTTACAATAAACCCAAACCCACCAAACTCGATGGTGAGCATCCCCTGGAAGGGAATGGGAGGGCAGGATGGGAATTCAGTAACAAGGTGTAATGATACATTTGAACCCTAAATGCATCCTTGAATAATCAAAGCTGTTTTGGCTGCAGGGTGAATGCTTCCTCTAATCTTTTTTTTTCTTCTTAAATGGAAGAAACAGACTGCCCATGCCCACAGCCATTTGCTCTGAGGCAGAAGTTTAAGATCAGCCCCCATGTCTGGCTGGCTGACCCAGAGCCGATGCGATGCTGAAGTCTCACCCGATCCCAGCCTTGCATTGGGCTGAATCTCATCCACTGCACAAACACGCACAGGGTGTTCTTACTGCAAACAAGGCATCTATTTTTAAAAGGCAAAAATTCACGTGAAGTAAAACATGGAGGGAAAGAAGGTGAAAATCGAGTTCCTGGAAAGCAGGGACTGGAACAAAAGTGGCAAGTTTCCAAGGCTCCCTTTTCTCCGCAGATTAATGTTTCCAAGTGTCCTGTCTCACCTGCTGCCCGACAGTATACGTGTGTATGGAAGCATTTACGTAAAAGCCCAATTTATTGGCTAAAACCCACTATTGTGTACACTATCATTCGCAGTCCTTAGATTTATCACCACATCCAAACTGAAACACTTGTGATTTATCACCAAAGGCACCCAGCTGGAGACTGGCGTGGGAGAGAGCCTGGCTCCATCGCTTTGGGTCTGTCTGTGCTGAGACCCAGAGACGGGATTGCAGCTACCCAGGTCATGTTTGCTTTAAACCAGCTCACACCAGCACCCAAAGTGTTGTGGGTGCCATGGTGAGCTCTGCACACCTTTCCATCGGGTGCACGCCACAGTGCTTTGGGTGCTGGTGTGAGGTCTCCCTCTCTGCTGCTGGGCTGAGCTTCCACATCCTCTCCAAGGGGTGCCAGGGGCTCTGCCTGGCTGAAACTGCTCACAACATAGAGGAGAGACCGTCCCAGGAGAAAGAAAGTTTCCTAAAGTCACTTAAGGCATCCTCTGGATACAGGTGCAGGTCTGTTGAGCTGAGAACACAACTCAGTGCTACTCAGGCTGAGGATGTCAGATGAGTTAAATCCGTTTCATACCCACTCCCTCAACCGGATAATTACCATTAATTATACAGGCTTGAACTCTGGCCACACTCTCTCAGGGACCTGGGAGATGCTGCTCTTGTAAGCGGCTGCATGTCCACGAGAGCCAGCGTGGGACCACACCTGCTGTCACATGGCAGCCGAAGGCGGCTGCGGCAAAGGCAGCATTCACCGAGCGGCATGGCTGGAGACCTTGTCCTCATCCTTGGGAACATTACACCCGGTCCCAAGGGATGCCGACGGCAGAGGATAACCCAGGGCAAAGCAGCAGCTCAGAACAGCGAGCCCAAGCTGTGCAGACAAACCAGAAGGGAATCCAGGGATCAAAGGTGATTCTAGCCACAGATTCCTCCAAATCCTTTTGTACCGATTTTGGCGCAACATTATGTAAGAGCAACTGGGCTCCTGAAAATCTGCCAGGCTCACAAGGAGCGAGCAGCAAGAAGGAGGTGAGAATAGAAACAAATAAATAAGCACATGTGACAGCTACCTCCACAGTGGACCACGTTTTCAAATGCTGTGTGTAAGCAGAAACTCCAGGTGTCCGGGAGCTGCCAGTGGGATTGTTCTGGATTTTCAGGAGCATAAGGGAAAACAAAACCTGGACCAGCAAAGCCACTGCCCTCTGAACTCTTGTTAGCCATCCCAGGCCTGCGAAGGCTTTGGTGCTCCAGCCTTTGGGAAGCCTGCAGGCACCTGCAGGTGGGATTTCCCATGTATTTCATCTGCATTTCAAAATCCCCAGTGGAATTAGGGATCCCCAGGGTGTGTGCAAGATCTCTTTCTTGCTCCTGCATCTTGTGTTCAGTGATGTGTCTCCCACTGGGGTCCGCAGAGGCATAGCAGCCGTTTGACCAAGAGCAAATCAACAGACCTTCATCTTATTTTCACTTTCCCACTCCCCTGGCAGCCCTCCTGGTCCTCATTTTTCATTGGTTTTAATTAGAGAAGCAGCTCATCCATGAAGCAGAGTTACGCTGGGGTAAAATCAGAGGAAGCAAAGAAGCCAGCCCTGTGTCCCAGGCTGCTAACATGCATTTCTGGCCAATGCAATGGGGAACATCCACAAAGTGCTTTCTTCAAGCCACGTGAGGCTGAAGCTACACAAAAATGTCCCACTTAATCCCTCTGAGAAGCAGTTGCCTCTCCCTGTCTTGCAAGGTCTGCTGCACACCACAGGACAATTCACATCCCTCTGTAGCCATATCCAGGCAGACCGAGGTGAGCCATACAGAGAGCCACTCCGCTTCCCACTGCCTTTCCTCTTGCACAGCAAAGAGAAAAGGCAAATTACCCTTGCCCCACCATAAACCAGCTGAAGAAGGGCTGAAAAGCCCTTTGCTAGATGTATAGCACTGGCTGCCATGTATGTTTTTCCCTTTCCCCCTCCGTGAACAGCTCAGCTGAGCCCCATGTAAACCCACAAGAGCTTTCTAGATGGTTATGAAACTCAGGCTTTGGCGGAGCATAGAGATTCCTGACCGAAGACGGGAAGACGGGGGCTCCGCTCCTTGCCAAAGCAGCGTCAACTGATCTGCTATGGCTGTTCTTCACTTAAAGTAGGACAAAGCCTCCTTTAGCCCCATTTCCCCTTTTTCTAAGCAATGGAGCAGACCTCCGCTACGCTTGCCCAGGGATGCTCAACAGGGGCAGGACACATCAATCAACCAGTTCTCCAAATGGTTCTTGTGCCTGGTCTAGCCTTAAAACTCAGATTCATACAAGAAACTCACTGAGAAGGTGGAATGTGCTGTTTTCTTAATCCAAATAGCTATAGCAGGAAAAATCCTATTGTGGTCACTGCTATATTAGAAAAAAAGCAACTTAGGACAGTTTTATATGAGAAGGATTTTATTGGTAGTATTTTCGCCAACATGAACCTTCCAAAACTCACCAACAGAACATTTTTCCATTTGAAAATACCTTTCATCAGAAACCCATGAAGTACATCAACTTTCACCGAAAAAAAAGAAGTAGGAGGGGAAGAATGGCAAATCACATTTCTCCCATGTCAAAATAGCCTGTCTCAAGATCTTTTGAGCAGAATCTTTTAACATTTTTTTATCAAAAATATGATTTTAACAAACTTGAGACGGACTCTCATTGTTGTTGACAGCTTCTGCTGGTGGCAGATTTCGGACGGAAACCAGCTGTTGAGACTGCAAAACGTTCGGCTCAGTGGAAATCAAGGCCTGGCTCTGGCATTCAGGGTACACCAGCGAGAAGAGAGAGTGTAACAAACTCTCCAGCAGGC
Source organism: Harpia harpyja (assembly GCF_026419915.1). NCBI lineage: Eukaryota > Metazoa > Chordata > Aves > Accipitriformes > Accipitridae > Harpia > Harpia harpyja. Next base: position 33,126,886 of record NC_068948.1, read on the forward strand.
ATCCTGCTGCTGGCTGTCTGGGTATGGGGCTTCATTTGGCTTCTGCATGTGGTTTGAGTCCTTGGTGAGCCCCAAGGCAAAGCCAGAGGCTCGGGAGCAGCAGCCAGCCCTGAGCTCCTCGCCAGGTCCTGCATGGTGCAGCCGCCTGCCTGCAGTTTGCAGGTTTTGATGCTGGAGGGAGATCATTGCACTGTGTGTTTTGTAAATAAAATATGACACTAAGAAAACACCTGCCTGTGCGTCATCATCTCCCTTCCAAACAGGACACAGACCCCTACATCTTCAGATCAACCTCACAGCATGTTCCAGCTGCTCTTCTTTTGTCTGACAAATTGGCACCGTCGACCCCCAAAACTCTGCAGCATCTGAAATTTGGGGGTCAGCAAAATATTTTAGACATCAGAAACAAGAAGCATGCATAAAAGCTTTATCTTGATTTTAACACAAGGAACGCTGGATGCAAACAGTAGGAGTTATGAAAACATTTAAATAGTGGATGTGTATTGAGTTAGGAAAAATAACATTTGACCCACAAGTCACCCGTTCTTGTTTTTGCTGTGTTTGAACAGCCCGTGTAGGTCTTTGTTTGAAATGTACACAAACACATTGAATTTCACGGACTTAGCAAATATGTAATCTAAGGCAAGGGGAAGTGTGGGTGACTCGCATTTCTTAGGATCCACCTACATACAGGGATAAAATAAGGAGCGTTTCATTATTATCTGCATATATATACGCATACACGTGTGTGTATATATAGTGTATATACATATTATACACACAGATTATGTATGTGTGCATATATTATGTACATATATGTACAGAACAATAGTGAAACGCTCCTTATTTTGCTACTCTATGTAGGTGGGCATTATATATATAATATATATTTTTTTAAACATAGCCAGATTATGAGCAACCATACAACAAACAAAGTGGCATGCGCATGAGATAGTGAGGACAAATCAGTGGGGAAAGATATTTTACTTCCAAGGAATGTTACCAAAGCAGTGATTTATTTGTGGAATTTCAGGGGGGGGAAGGAAGAAAAGACACAAAGGTCTCAGAGCTGCGAGCGAGATAAACCATACATCATCATGTATTTAGCAAACTAGAATGCAAATTGTAGACAAATAGAAAGAAGAGGGGGGGAATATATGAACCATAACCTTCAAAATTATGGAATGCTTCAAGCCCGTGTGCAGAGTTTACGGACAAAGGGATTTCCCTGATTGTTCCCCCTCTAGAAATAAATCATTGCTGTGAGCAACACCGGAGAACAAAATAGTTCCAGGATATTTATAATACCTTGGCTAGGTCCCTTTTCTAATCAGAGAAGGTGGTGTGGGGCAAGGCTTGTTATTTCCAGCAGAGAAAAGTCAGCTTATTAAAAAGATAATTTTGCGGTGACATTTTAATATCTCTGGCTTGTCATAGAGTTTACTGCTGTTAAGTAAGGGTCCTTATTTTTTATGTTCATATAGCAAAAATGTAAATGCAAAAGACCCTGTGCAAAAATACAGCCCCCTCTGAACAGGACACCAAGCATTGGCAGCTGCTGTTGAGACACAGAGCCGTAGCAAGGCACGTTGGTTATCAAGGTGATGACGAGGCCTTGACAGATTCACCTTTATCTGTCACTTCTCTCCTTTCCTCTTGGCTGTGCCTCTTTTAACAAGAATTGACGGTGCTTTGGACCTTGCCTGATATGGTTCAGCAAGTGAGATGTATTCTTTGCCCTGACCGGTGTATTTTGAAGGGCCGCATCCTTCCTTCCAGAAGTACAGTGTTTCCAGTGAATTCCCAAGTACGTCTTCTGCATTGCACCCTGGAAGGTGCTGAGCTCTCCCCCTCCACCCCATTTCCCAGAGCATTAAAAGGAGTGAAGGGGACTCAGCACCCCACCAAAGGTGCTCAGATCCTTGAAGGACTTGTCCCTGGAGAGGGGGTAACAGCTGAAGGATGAGATAAGACGAAGGTATTTTCAGCAAGGAAAACAAGGCCAGGAAGATTCTTCTGAAAACACAGGACCAATTTCCCTTTTTAAATAATTCAGCTAAGTCCAAAAGAACAACGTGCCCCACAGAATTAGAAAGGATTTGAAAGAGAAAGCAAGCATTCGGTGCAAAAGAGCCGGGGGGGGCTGTTCCCCACAAAGGTGCAGCACAAAAATAGATGTAAATCTGCAAAGGCTGTCACGTTGAAGTAAATCTGAAGTAACTCTATTGTCTTCAACATGGTTACTTTGGGCTTACACCAGCGTGACTAAGATTAGCATATCAGCTTGGGTGTGCTCATTAAGATAAGCGTTTGCTCAGGAAAGTCGAGCGTTGAAGCTGCGTTTTGCAACGGGCAAGTGCCTGCGTTTCAGGTAGACACTGTCTGCATCCTCTTATCTCCTTCCTACCGCCAGATCTAAGGTGTGCTGAGACTGCAAGTCCTTTGCTTTATCACCCTTACAAACCCGAACTCTGCTCTGGCCCCACCACGGTAATAAGCTGTTATGAATATTGTATAACTGTTGGCAGAAGGAATCCGACATGCATAGCAGGAGCAATTCACACAGGGAAGGGAGGGGAGGAGGAAAGAGGTTGACACAGCCATCCCTGCAAATTAAAGTAGGAGTAAATAAAGCAATTAAACAATATTCAATCAGAGATGCAAACTGAACAGAGGGAAAGGCCCACACAGCCCATCTCCCTTGCAAATGCAATCCAATTTATGAACAGAACCTCATTTAATTGTTTGCGGCCAAGCCATAGCTACATATAGAATAAAATAATAGCAGAAGTGTGAAATAAAATAGCAAGATGCTCCTGAAAGAGTAGGCTAACTTCTCCATCCAAAAGGATTTCAAAATATTTGCAAGGGGAGAGCCAGGTAGCTGAAGCTGCAACACCCTGTGAGGGAGATAACAGCTGCAGGCATGATTTTGGTATCGTTCGCCCTGTTTTAGGGCTGGGGAAGCGGCCATTCCCCCGAGAGGGAGCGCACCCTTCACACCGGCTGCCTCACACCAAGCTCCCGCCGCCTCACCTGTCGAGGCGACGTAACCCCCGAGCGAGTACCGTGAGGAGGCAGCACTGACAGAAGCCAGACCCCAGCCACCGCCTCCCACCATCGGCGAACGACCAAACGGCCTGCTGGACCAGCTCACGGCCAGGTTTCGACGGACCGAGGCGAGGCGAGACGAGGCCGGGCCGGGCCGGGCCGGACTGGACCCTGTGACAGCCCCAACAGCGGGAAGAGGTAGCGCCGCACTATTTCACCTCCTGTAAGCGGAAGGATTCCGCGCGCGCGGGACGGCCGCGGTACGTTCCCCCCCCCCCCCCCACCCTGCTCTTCCCGCCCGGCCTATAAAGGGTTTCCGGTGAGCCGTGTCGCGCTCGTAGTATCCATGCGCCGGCCGAGCTCGCTGAGGAGACGGCGGCCATTTTGTTCAGTGCTAGGTCTCTGCTGAGACCGGCAGTCGGGGGGGGGGGGCGGGGGGGGCAGAGAGTGAGGGAAGAAGGAGAGCGAGGCGGAGAGGAGGAAGGGGAAAAACGAGACAGAACGAGGAGACAAGTCGGGCCGGCCAAGCAGCGAGCGGAGGGAGGGGAGCCGCGGGGAGGGGTCCGCCCGGCCGCTGAGAGGCGATGGCGGATATAGACAAGCTCAACATCGACAGCATCATCCAACGGCTGCTGGAGGGTGAGGGTCGGGGAAAGCATGGGGCGGGTGGCTGTGGGGTGGGTGGCGGCCGGGCCGCTGCCCGGGAGTCCGCCCGTGCGACGCCTCTGTAGTCCCACCTCAGCCACCGCCGCGGGTGATGTACGGCGTCCTGCTCGCCCGGTGGGGTTGGGGGGACCAAAATGGAGGGGCGCCGAGGCGCTTTGTCTTCCCGGGGCTCGCCTCCGCCGCCGCCCCGGGCGGCTCTGCTCTTCAGCCCCAACTTTTCCCTCACCCTTTGCGTTAGCGAGCTGTTCCTGCCTTCTGATCCCCTCTGCGCTCCCGGTGCAGTGTTGGGACCAGCCGGCTGCCCCCTTCTCCTGCCCTGCAGCTCTAAGGAGATGTTTAATTTAGTATTGTTGTCGTAGGAAAGTGTTTAAAAAACCCTGGGTTATTCTGTTGCCTTCCACACACGCACATGGGGTCTGTGCTTGGCTGGGGTAGTCGTGGGGCTCTGAAAATAAGACCTAGCGTGTTTAAAGGGTCTGTTGAGACAGCTTTTCAGAAAGTCGGGAGGAGACTTGCATGGGTTTCAGGAAGTCGTGGTTTTAGCTTTGATTAGCTGCTTGCATTAATGCTACCATAGGACTGTGGCTCTTAATTCGTAACGTATGGGGGCTTTTTAGGTGTGAATAGAGGGTTGGTTTTTGGTGTTTCAGACAGTCTGTGGAAGGGCTTACTGTCTTGTATTGTTAGCGCTTTGAGTTGAAAAGAGTTGCATGAGAGTTTCTGAATCAAAGGAAAACCTGGAAGTTGCAGGGGGTACTCTTCATCATCCCTTCGGTTGCAGGGATCAGCACTGGACTAGAATTGTCAACTCATGTTTCTTAGTGCAAAAGGGTGAGAAGTAGCCAATAACAAATCTTCTTCCAGGCATAAAACAAAATCATGATTATTCAGAGAAGGAAGCTAGGTTGATCCAGCCTCATTTCACATGTGTCAGGGCAGGCATCTCATCTGGACTTACGCTTCAAGAGCTTGGTCAGGGATTTAACTTTTTTCTATTTGGCACAAAGTCATCTGAGATGCTGCTGAGACAAATGGTGAAGAAATGTCTTTCAGCTATATTACACCCTTTCCTTCGTGTAAGATTTTGCTTGTGTAATAGCTTGAATAGCAAAAGGTCAGACAGAGGAACAATAGTGCTACTCTAGAAATTATTTGAAGTTAAAAATCGTATAGATGTATTATGGGATTATTGAACTAGAACAAGTAAAAATAAGTAGGGCTTTTCCTCTGATCCGTTTTGGGTTTTGCCTGTTACCAATTTAAACTGCCCTGGTTTAAATTATTTAAAGGCTTCCCTTCATAAATTTAGACCAAGGTTTTCCTGAAACTCTAGTAGTACGATTTATAGATGTCAGGTCCTGTATGTCATATGTTTGGTGATGTATTAATTCATGCTCAATTTTACTGCAGGTATTAGTTACAATTCTTACTTGATTTCCCCTAGTGTAAATACTGTAATTTTCTCAAAGTGTAAGTTCTCAATATCAAAAACATGGAATAAGGTAATCCTAGAAAGAGATCTGAATGATTTTGAATCATTTATCTTGTTTAAAGTTTCAAAAAGTAGCAAGATGTACTATGTCAATATGTTATATTCTTACCCAGCTTATATCAGTATTATATGTTTGGAGGAGATAAGAGTTTGTAAATCAGGCTTCAGAAGGTTTACTGACAAGATCTTTTAAGAGATGGTTCATGCAACTAAAGATGTTACCTGAGGTTGCATCAGCTGCCAGAACTGAAATTAAATTTTTTCCTTTATTGACATTTCAGCTGGGATTTTGGATTCTTTGAGGCAATAATTGTCTTTCAATATTTAAAACAATTACCAGTGTTAGTTATCTATGCTGGTCCTTTTTTTGTTGCTTATTGTATGTCTATTATAAACATCTTTGCCAGACAGAGTAATGATTGACCTTTGTGGCAGTCTGTCATTTTTATACTTTTTTCCCAGAAAGGGCAAAATGATACTGCGTTTTAGCAAACACTGCATTTTTGATAGAGTGCTAAATTGTGTGAAATACTGTGCAAATGCCATTCTCTTTGGTTGTTTAAAATTTACTTGACTCATCCTTTCCCTGAAACAATATATATTAAGGTCTGGCTAGGTAGGTGACAGGACTGAACTTCCAAGGTGGAGATCTGCGTGGTATTAAATGGAGGGGGGGGAAAATACCTGAAGTATGTGTAAGGATTCTCATCCTATTTAGATTTGGAGCAAACAAGAAATTCTTTTTCAGTGCGGTTCTGGTAGAACAACTGCATAATGTTAGTTACACAAAGTCTGGTGTGCCTGTACTAGAACTCTGTTTCAAGTGATACCCTTTTCAGACAAGGTTGTGCACAGATTAAAGTCATACTCAAGCATGAAAACACTGCAAAATCTGTTTTAATAATCAGCTTACAAACTGAGTTGCCCAAATCCTTGTGCAAGCTTTAATTTTGAGAGCAATTTGGTATTTCATTACAGCTGTCTTTAAACTGTATACTTAGATATTTTTGTAACTTAGGTGATTTTGCTAGTAAAATGCAAAGGACATGAGCGGGGGCGTTATCCCTTCCTTTTTAAAGGTAACAAACCCAAGTATTAAGGAGATACTTGGTGAAATATTTCAAATCAATGCAAAAATACAGTTAAGCAGGTATTTGTGTTTTATAATATGCCTTAGCATTGCACTGTTGGAAGAGACCAAGAGAGCTATGCCAGTAGTGAACCTAGTCTAATGGTTGAGGTAAAGTGAAGTGGTTAAAGGGTGAATAATAAATTACTCTCACTTTTGTTCTTAATATAGGGTATTAATAATCTATTTGTGAGGGGGTTTTACTTGCTTTCTATCCTGACTTCTCTGATCAAATGACATTATTCTTACTTTTCCCCCAAATAGTTGATATTCTCCCACCCACATTAGGCTAGTTAGCTGAAATTATTAGTTTGTTCTTTAAAAGGCCTGGAAGTATATATTTAGCTTCTCATTCTAAGGTAAATATTTGAAGAGTGTTTCTTGCTCCAAGTATTTATAGTACAGAGCCATTTGGCATTGAAATGTCACAAAAAACATTTTTCAGTAACTTTGTTCTCAACTTTGGAAAGCCATTCAATGAAAAGATTGAACATACTGATCCTTTTTTACTGTAATTGAATTTGTGTTTGTTACTGTCTTTACTAATGATGGTTGTGTTCTGCTAGGAACAATTACATGAATACAGGTTGTCTAATTTTGTCACTTTTAGTAACTGTACTAAAAGCAATTTGCACAAGAATAAGGCTTCTAACGTATAGTAAATTACAGTATCCTGCACTAAGTATTGAAGTGTTTTTCCTAAGTGTCCTTGATAGTAGGTAAAGGCTCGAACATTTATGGAACTAACTCACTTCACTGAGGAATACGAAGGGGCAAACATGAAAGCAAGTTACCCTCCTTCTAGGAGCAGTATCGTAGGCAGTAACTTCATGGTTCTGAGCTTGCAGCTGTGTGTGTCTGCTAAGTCAAAACTGCCAGTAGGCACGAAGATGCTAGAAAAGCTCCATGTAAGATGAAAAATCAGTGGCATCTGTATGGTCATGGAAAGAGTTCCAGGAAATGGCAGAATTCCCGCTCAGCTCAAGGTAAAGAATGAGTGACAAATCTTGAGATTCCCTGAGTGTGAGCATGGCTTCCTTTCCGTGTCATGTCAGATGGTGTTCCTATAACTTGAGCCCCGTATCCATTTCCTTCATCTAGTGTGATGGCAGCTTTTCACAGATAAGTAGGGTCTGGTTTGAAAATGGAGCTCATAGTAACGTATCTAAAAACAAGATTGAAATATATTAGTCTTACCATGGTAACAATAAATAACAGGGTAAAATAGCACAATTTCAACATATGTAAGGGGAACTCAAGTTGAAATACATTTCTGAAAATCTTTTCTGTGCTGCAGCCTTTGCAAACGCTATTAAGGGAAAACTACGTAATGAATGGAGGCTATTTTGGATAAAGCCATGTGAAGCTAGAATGGTGGTAGCCATTCTGAAAGCTGAAATACTGGTTAGTGCACTAAAATCAGCAAAAAGACTCTAAATCCTCAAACTTTCCTGTTTATACACCCACAGATTTCTATTCCCAGTAAAGCCTGTTGTATAGCTGTCAAGAAGATATTCTCTCTAATTTGTTTTAAATGGGAAAAGAGGATCATCCAGTTATTTAAAATAGTTGAGCCGAAGAGTATGGATAAACTTTTGCTGACAACAGGGAAAATGCAGTTCTCTGATTTTTTTTCACCTTTCTGCTAAATACAGCATTGATTGGGTCTGAAGTGTTGCTTGCTGTTTAGCTTCATATACTGCGATAAGTGTCTGTCTGATTCTCACAGATGTTAATCTGAAATGTGGTCAGATTTCACTTGATGAGTTGGGATACTGTGATAAAGTTTCTAATAGACAAGCAGCACTTCTTGACCTCAAACCATATAATTTTCCATAGTTTGTATAACTTGATGTTAATTGTTTCCTGCTGTGCTGCAGCAGTTTCTAATAATGGCAAATAGGAGCTCTGCATTTGGAAGATGAGGATTAGATTCCTATTGCTGCTGTGGATTCAAATGAGTCAGTGAAATTCTGTGTGTGTTGCCCAGTCAGTGAAGTGGAGGAATTTGTCATCTGAATATCTGTGATCGGCGTGAGTACCTGTTGCTACGTAGCTCTCTCCAGTGTGGAAGTATGTTACAAGATGAAAATTTTGCAGCTATGCAGAATCTTCTGTTTGATAATGCTGCTGTGAACTTTTGTCATACTAAAAAGTAGCTAGAACTTTTTCTTTTAGAGGCTTGGGCACTGAGGAGTTGCTTTTCAGTTTCAATTTTGAATTTGAAATTATCTGATCAAAGTTGGTAGTGCCTGCATTAAAGTAAAACCTTTTTTACATCAACCACTTTCAAGTTATTTATTCCCTTTGTGCCTATGGTGCAAAACTGAATGTGTAACTGTCATCAGGAACTGCCGAAAACAAGATTAAAAACAACCTGCAGTATTTTTGGAAGTGTCTCTAGGATTGCAGACTTCTTAACGTAAAATATGGTAAAACTGAGAGACTTGTTTAATAAGCCAAAAATGAACTGACCTGCTGATAGACTATTTTCTTTAAAATGTTTTCTGGGCGAGAACTTGATTCTAGCACTTCAGTTGACAGCATTTCAGCTGCTTTTAATGTAATACTGAAGGAAAATGAGATGTTTGGATCACTGAAATTTCTAATATTTTTAAATTTTCTACTATTTTTTAATATTTTCCTAAGTATCTGTCCCTTTCATATTAACCTTGAATGAGTTAGTGTACTCAGTTTTATAATAACATTTGCCTTCGTTAAAGGATTTTGTGGCACCAAACTGAATATTGGAAAATGCTAGTGATGGGATGTGGTGTAGAAGTGTGTTGTACTCTACATGCATGTGGTCTTCTGACTGTTTTACATTCTAGGTCCCACAGTTATTGACCCATTTATCCTTCACAAAGAAATGTATAAAAGTTATCCTAGATGTCAAGCAGTGTTTTATCTCCTGGCAGCTGCAGCTACAGCTACGCTTTGGACTAGCTCTGCTTCCACCAAAATGACAGGGGTGCCATTAAGTTTTTGCTCTTCTTTCCTTTTACTTCCTTTTCCCCCTCTGCTGGGCAGCTGTCGTACTGCACTTACCTCTACACTTTCATTTTAGAATTGGTATCTGTTGTTGCTTTCCATCAGTTTACCTCCTTGTCTTGGAAAGCAACGTTAATTTTAATAGTTGGAATCTATGTTCAAGTCAATACCTCTGCAGGGGTCATCCAGGCTCCAGGGAGGGATCTTTTCTGTAGTCTTTTCCATCCAGTGGAGAGCTTATTTTTCCAAAACTTCTCATACTTGTACAGTGAAGATTTTACTTGTTAGAACACTGCCCAGACTGGACATTGAAATTCAAGCTCTCGAAAAATGATGTTTAAGAACACGAGCATCTCTGCCTAAAAGAGGATGGGAATACATTACTGTCCGGAAATAGTGCAGCAGTATGTTGAGACAAGACATAAAATATTATTAGAAATAGGCTGAGTTTTTTTCCTCAACTGATTAATCTTTAGCTTGTTCCGCTGTCAGTTCCAGACTGTCATTTCTGAGAGGTTATTTTTTATGCATTGAAAGAACAAACGTCCCTGTACAGTACTATTGAGCTGTTCTTTTGACTTTATGACCAAGCTGCCAATTAGTATCGTACTGTCTGATCTCTGCAAGCTGCCTTATTTTGGTCTGAAGCAGAGAAAAGAAACTGTAAACACAACATATTTTTCATAGTATATTATTTTTGCCTCTCTTAGTGGGACTAACTAAAAAGACTCAGAGAAACCTTTTAAGAAGTCATTCAGACTGAACATCCTGCGTTTCCTGCCAGCTCTTTCATTGTGGATGAGAAAATCCTTGCACTAAAAATATAGATTTCTCAAAGCAACATGCACTTCTGCATATTTGATTCTTCTGAAGCCAAAAATATTTTTTTTTCCCCAGCTTTTCAGGATATATAGATCAATATTAGAAGAAATTCAGCACTTGTTTCTTCTGTGCTGATTCCATGTTGGGCGAAAGTGGTCAAAATGTCATTGGCAGGCAGCATGCTACAGAACTGAATCGAATTGTCCTGTTCTTCTTTCATCCTTTTGGTATCTGCGCTAGTGAGCTTGTGAACTGCAACAAAGCATTTTATCTTGTCAAGGTTTTCTATAAACAGATGACTAAAACTGCATGAAGATTATAATGGTTCAATAAAATGTATTAGAGAAACGGGAAACTTGTATCCGAAATAGTCAGTTTCCAGTTTTTCATTTAATCTTCAGCAAAAACGAATGCATATGCTTTATTCATGAGCTTTAGTGACTCAGAGCATTACATAGTCTGTATAATATTTTATACTTCTTAATTTATGGATGTGAGATACAGGGTTTGGTTTTAGCAATTTCTAACAAGACCAAATCATGGAAAGTTAGATTTTTGGCTTCTCAGAAAAATAAATGTAAGTGTATTATATTATCTCAAAACCAAAGGTGAATTGTACAGTTTAAGAGTAGGGGAAAATTTAACATTTATAATTCAGCCAGCTGATCACTTTATTCTATAAATTTCTGTTACTTATCACTTCTGGATATTTGGCATTTTGAGTAACTTGCTCGTTGCTCAGGAGTGTTTGGAAAATTACTATACGGATTAAAAAATCACTGTGTGGATTAAAAGCCTCATGTGTGATAAACTGCTGTGACAAAGATTTAACTTTCATTTATATGCTTCATTACTTCGAATATTTTAACGGAAGACATAAAGTTTAGTGGTAATTCCAGTGTTGCCATGTAATGCCCGTGTTGAGTGATAATACATAGGCAGTGAATAATAAAGGAGCATGTATTACTTGAAAGATAACATTATTAAAGTCATGACTTTTGACCTGCAATTACCTTAATGTCACTGTCAGTATACATTGTAATTTGAACTAAAGTTTAATTTTGAAGCTTGTTTGAGGAAAGGTTCTGTGGTTTAGGGTATTGCCAATGATTTTGTAGGGCAGCCTGTGCCCCCATGACTAGGGTCTCTGTGATGGGGGTCAGTATGCAGGCTAGGATTGTTTTGGTGTTAATATTTTAAGTGCTGGTAGAGATTGGGGTCCAATGACACCTGATTTTGTGAATGGATATTACACAACCAGTATTTTATTCTTAGTCTAGATAAGACGCATGCTAACTGAACAATGTTTTCTACTCTTGATCAGAGACTTGCATAAAAGCAGGAATCTTCTTTACTTATGAGAAATTGTAATCCCTTTGGAACACAACTGCTTTTGTTCTTACTCTTCCTAAAACAGGCACTCCCTACCCGGTCTTTCCTACTGCAGTTCTCACTGCTCGACTTGATATAGTGCAAGGCCCACAGTGAGAGTAGAGACACCTGTGTCTTCTGTAGCTTCCAGATTTCTCACTCGGAAGTTAAACAGTATCAAGGGAATTAGTCTGAAACAGTATCTAAAAAGTTGTTTATGAATTCAGGAAGATAATATTGCATTGGCTCTTGTATTTGAAAGGGTTCAGGGCTTGTTCCTTGCTTTTTTTTTTTTTCTTTTTTCAACTAAAGACTAAGCTTTTTTGGATAGAGCATAGATTCTTCAGTCTCAATGCCATACAAGTTGTACACAGTAAGTCACCTAATGGGGCAGTGTTACCAGTGTAGTGATTTTGATTCTGGAGGTGTTGTCAGAGTGTTTCCAGGCATCTGAGGCTGAAGTTCTAAGGTCATTTGGCTTTGTGGCTTAACCAATGAGTTATGTTGTAGAAGATGACTGCTCTTATTCCATAATCTTACTGGTATTTGCTACAGGGTTTTTGCTTCAGCCTTATCAGTGCTCCATGTTGTCACTGGTTTTGACACCAAATAAAAATATAATAAGCTTCACCAGTAATGGCATAATCACATTTTTTTATTTAGCCTTATCCTAACCCTGATAAATGCTGTTGCATGCAATTTAGTCATAGTTACAGCATTGCTGCCGTAGAAATGTCCTTTGTATTTCTGGGCAACAGAAGTGGTGTGGGGGGCAGGTAGATAAATGGAGGGAAAGCTGTGCTGGTGGCTGTAGAAAGTTTTTCAGGCTAAGCTGGTGTCCTTGTTGTCCAGACTAGGAAAGAAACATTTGATGGATGTTAAAAGGAACCAGCTATTTTGAATTGTTGCAGTGGGGGAAATTGAAGCAGTAATGGGGTGGAGGGAAGTGGTCTGAGGCTGGGAGATAGATCTCTCACTAGCTTGTCTTTTACTGTGCCCAAAGGCAATGATAAGGAGAGCTGTTTTGTCATTGTGATCCAAAAATGTTTGCTTACATATGGTTCTGACCTTCCAATCATATGCTTATTTTTCCTCCATGTTTGCTAACTGCAGTGTAGAATGGGGCACTACAGTATTTATTGGTACTGTAGTCTTGTTTGTTTAGGTACTGTCTTGGGCAAGGTTATATGATAGTTTAGGGAAGCTTGCATGTTTGAGCTACAATGTGGATGATTAAATGGGAGACTTCCTTTTCTCAAGCTCAGACAGCTTTCCAGAGAACAAGCATATAACTGCTTCATTTAAAAAAATAAAAAAATAGAGAGTCACATTGTCCAATATGGGTTTTATAACTAAATAGAACTAAACTGATGCTATTTAAAATGTGACATTTAACAGGGGAAGTGTTGAGCCATGAATTCTGTTAAATGAAAGTAACAAACAACTGAAATGGAACACACTACCCTTTCTCTGGTAACAGGGCAGTGCAGTTTCACCTCAGCAGACTGATATTACCCTGTTATCTTCTCATTCTGTATTACAGTGGCATTTAGTCAGGCTCTTAAAATAACACTAGGGATATTGTGGATTTTGATAACTGACTTCTGACTCCTTCTGACAGTGCGAGGATCAAAACCAGGCAAAAATGTCCAACTTCAAGAGAATGAAATTAGAGGACTCTGCTTGAAGTCCAGAGAAATCTTTCTGAGTCAGCCTATTCTACTAGAACTTGAAGCTCCACTGAAAATATGTGGTGAGTACCATGATTTTGATTTGATGCTGGGGGGGGGTCGGGTAAATGCTGACCTTAAGCAAAGAACAAATGCCAGATGCTACTTTCACTTATTAACAGTGGAACTAATAAATTATTATAGCAGATGGGAAAATAAAACCCTGCTGGATGCTTAGGGCAGAGGAGTGGAGAGGCAATAACAAACATGGGAATTGGCATGAGGAGCAAAATAATCCAAACCTAAAAAGTAACTGGTCCAGTTTTACCAGGTCCCTTGGGGAAGGGATTCACATGAAGTTGTGGAAAGTTTTTGTACCAGTGAAATAATGTTTGGCCCAGTGATGACTGAACAAGGGGAAACAAAGAACCATAGTATTTTATTGTAGCTGCTATTCAGAGCTGAACAGTGGTTTGACAATATTTTAAAATCCTGCTGGAAACTTCAATTTCTGTACTGTTTCTTGGAATTACTTTCTAGTTTGGTTTCACCATACTTGTACACAGTGGTGCTCATTTTGCACACACGTACATGTCTAGTTATGCTAAAAGAATGAAAAATGTCAAAAGCCTCGATAGATGCATTTTTAAAAGCTTCCAGCAAACAGTATTTTATCCTACTCTAACGCTGAGGATTTACTTCAAATTTAAGTAGCTTTTTTGATATTTATAACATTGGTAGTCTAAAATCATGATTTAACATTCTGCTTGTCAGAAACAAAACCATGATTTAAACCAAAGGCAGAAATACCAATTTCATTTTTGATGCAACTTCGCTGCTAGAATTTGAATTACTGAATATTTCAAGAAAACACCAGAGATGGTACAAAGGAAAGCAAATTTCCCAAATGGTTGGTTTTCCATCAGTATTACTAATGCTGTGTGGAAATACCAAGAATGAGGTAAATGTTCCTGATCTCGCAGCCACTAGTCAAGTAAAGGATTTAAGTGGATGTCAGACTTTCATTGAACACGCAGTTGGTTTCTTGGAATCTTGATTTTGTTTTTAAATAGCTACATACTTCGTCTTAATGCAGTTAGCCATTGCAGTACATAGATGTCAGACTTCAGAACGTGATAATTTTATACACATTAAGATAAACTGTGATTTTTAAGTATGTTGTAGGCAGTATCTAACTACAGGCTTTTCTTTCTGAAATGTCATTCATTTGTTCTTTCTCTAGAATCAAAGAATGTAGCAAGGGGTCACTTACATGTCATTTCTGAATACTCTTTACAGGTGACATCCATGGACAGTACTATGACTTGCTTCGACTCTTTGAATATGGAGGTTTTCCACCAGAAAGCAACTACCTGTTCCTTGGTGATTATGTTGACAGAGGAAAACAATCTTTAGAAACAATATGTCTTCTATTGGCCTACAAAATTAAATACCCAGAGAATTTTTTCCTCCTCAGAGGGAACCATGAATGTGCCAGCATCAACAGAATTTATGGGTTTTATGATGAATGTAAGTAATACAGATGTGTGCATCTTTGGCTTGGGAAAGCAGGGTAGGAGCTGCTAGCGTTGCAGTGTTAGATGATTCTTTCCTAACGTGCACTTCCCATTGCACATTTCAGGGAGGCCCTTGGCCTATTTTGTGAAGGGAAATGTGTCCTTCCCCTGAACCTATTGGAGTCCTATACTCACAGTACAAAGCAGCATGCAAGTGGGCAATTGTAATTATTGGCTGCTATGTTAACTAACAGTTCTCACTGGTACATATTGTTAAAGTTCTTAAGATAAGGTCATCTAATGAGAGATGAGAAAATTTTACTTGATGTGCTTTACAAAAGTTCACCTCTGTTTCTTTCATCTGATGGATGATGATGATGTATACTTGTGTTATAACTTGGAGAATGGGCTGGTCTTTACTGTGGTTATGTTACAGTGCTTGCAATCTACTTCATATTAAGACCTGTAACTTTGTAATGTTAAAAAAAAAAAAAGAATTCTCCCTTCTCTGGATGCAGCCCTGCTGTATTGTGTGCTGTTGCTTTGGCCAAAACCAGTATTACCTTTCATAAACGGGGCAAAGTGTGTGTGAAGCCTTCCGTGTGATATGTGCTTGGATTGAGCGCCAGGTACTTGCTCTTTCAGTAGGTGGCTTCACCTGCAGAAGTTGTTAACTTGAACCACTGCGTCAACCTTTTAATGAAGAAATGTGCTTGTATTTGTTTGGCATCATGAGCACTCCTTTTGAACAAGCGCAATGTTGCTATGCAGTTAATGCACCAGCTCTGTCAGTGCAGAGTGCATTAAGGTCTGTTGTGACAGAGACTATGTAGACCTTACCCTAACATAACAAGTAATTTTGCTGTGAAGTAGAAGTGTATGTTCGTGTTTCAAAGGATGTGACTTAATAAATCCAGATAATGTAGAGGAGATTAAACCGTTAATTGTGCACTGAAGCATTCATATAACTTGTGTTGTGGGACGTACTTGGCTTGTAGCTTACAAGATGTACTCTCCATGTCTTGTTCTCCCTCAGTGAGGAAACAAAGATGTGTGGTATTTCAGAGTTGACTCCTCAGAGATTAATCACAGGCTTAGTCATATATTGCAAATATGTTCAGGGTTCATATCTGTTGGGAGAGTCCCTTTGAAAGTAAAACTGTAGCAGTTTCATTTTTCAGTCCTGTTTCTTTGCCTAGAGAGACTGTGTGGCATAGCAGAATTTTAAAGAGAATCTGCTTTCCAAGAATTGCTGTCTTCCACTGAAGAAAACGGCAAATGGCAAGATTTTCTGAAATGGATCAAATTCTCCAAGGGATCATTTTCCAAAACAAAGTTGGGACTGGAGAGTCTGGCTGCCAACAGTGGAATGTTGTTCTGTTGAACAGACTTGTGCTAACCTCAGAGCCACTTCAGAGTGCTCTGCCATGCTGAAAGAGACCTTTGCAACTTTCTTACAAGCAATAAAGTATGTCAGTGGGTATCAGAGAAGATAAATTGTGTATAGGCTTTAATGCTAACTTTTTGCAAGTCTTAGTAAACTTAAGGCAGCCATGTTAGGTTGGTTGTAGCTGTGTTAGAAAAGCATATTGACTGTTTTTTCTCTACATGTCTTCTAGGTAAGAGAAGATACAATATTAAGCTGTGGAAAACCTTCACAGACTGTTTTAACTGTTTACCAATTGCAGCTATTGTGGATGAGAAAATATTCTGCTGTCATGGGGGTAAGTAACAGTTCCTTAGTTGATACTTGAGGGACTGTAATATTTTAGTATCAGTCATGGCAATTTCATCTTTACATTGCTGAAGCTTCAAAACTTGAGGGATTTTTCTCTGCCTTGGTTCATGTATTGAGGTAAGGTTGAGCTTGATTAGTGTCAGTTTTGTGAATCACTGAGCTGGTAGTTTTGTAACTTCAGACACAATGATCTGCTTTTCCTTTTATACCAAAAGGCATATTTAATAGCCCCTCTGAGTAAAGAATCCTTGTAGGTTTTTTTTAGACTTACATGACTAGGAGTTTTATGTATGTTCTGAAAACACACATTTTCATAGAATCATAAGATGGTTTGTCTTGGAAGACACCTTTAAAGATCGTTTAGTAGAATCCCCCCTGCCATGGGCAGGGACATCTTTCGCTAGATCAGGTTGCTCAAAGCCCCGTCCAACCTGGTTTGGAGTTTCATTTGTAGAAATTGGCTGTGTTGCACAAAGTGATACCTGCTTCATACAACTTTTCAAAGTAATAAAATACATATTGCACCTTAAATGTTTTATCACTTGCAAGTAATTACAGTTGCCCAGGGAGACATATCAGTGAAAAATGGTATGAGGTCTGTTTGATATTGTACTTCATCTTACTAGGTCTGATCATTAAAATAAACATACCCTGTGATTTCTGGTATTAATGCCTCTTTTACTTAGCAGCTTTTTTAACAGACACTTGCAAAATATTACAGTGAGATTATTGTAATCCTGTAAAATGTGGAAATGGCTTTGCTTATCTTACTTCCAGTAAATCTTCTAGAAAGTGACTTGTCTTCTGTTACAAAAGATTTAAAACAAATGCTGGATTAAAAAAAAAAGTCAGTTAACATTGCCTTTGAACTATGTAAAATTGCAGTGGTGAATCAGTTTGAATACAAATTATTTTTGTCTTGAATTAATACCTTGGTCTTGCAGCGCAAAGTTGGACTAAAATGTGAACTGTATGTGTCTTAACTCTGAACAGGTTTGTCACCAGACCTTCAGTCAATGGAACAGATAAGACGAATTATGCGCCCCACTGATGTACCAGATCAAGGTCTACTTTGTGATCTCTTGTGGTCTGACCCTGACAAGGATGTCTTGGGATGGGGTGAAAATGACAGAGGAGTGTCCTTCACATTTGGTGCTGAAGTGGTTGCTAAGTTTCTCCATAAACATGATTTGGATCTCATATGTAGAGCTCATCAGGTATTTTAATTT
Organism: Harpia harpyja; assembly: GCF_026419915.1. Lineage (NCBI taxonomy): Eukaryota > Metazoa > Chordata > Aves > Accipitriformes > Accipitridae > Harpia > Harpia harpyja. Next base: position 33,144,562 of record NC_068948.1, read on the forward strand.
TGAGCATTAACCATACAATAATTTACATTCAGAGGGACCTGAGGTGGTCATCTGGTCCAACCCTATGCACAGGTACTCAACACAGGACAAACCAGTGTAAGCCCGAGTTGCTGAGGATCTTGTCCAGCCAAGTTTTAAATATCTGCAAAGATCGAGATTCCACTCTCTGAACAACTTGTCCCGATGTTTAACAACCCTTGTAATGAACGTTTTTTTCTTAATACATATAAACCGTAGCTCTTATTCCTGAACAAGATTGTCTTGAACCTAGCAGAATCCTGTTTTTCTCATTGCTAATGGACTCTGCTGCTGAACTGGATCCTGCAATGGTCTTCCTGTTTTGGTTAAAAGTTTGGAACTTATGCTCCTTGGATGTAGCCAGTTTTTAGCTGCTGGCTCTGTTAAAGCTGCTTTGCACCTTGGCAGGAAGAAGTTGTCCAGTCTAATATTTCTGCTTTTCTCTCTAAAGGTTGTTGAAGATGGATATGAGTTTTTTGCAAAAAGGCAATTGGTAACTCTCTTTTCTGCCCCAAATTACTGTGGAGAATTTGATAATGCGGGTGCCATGATGAGTGTGGATGAAACTCTAATGTGCTCTTTTCAGGTATGGTATCTGAAGATTGTACCTCCTAGTTAGTGTAGTTACACTTTAAATTTGCTCTATTTTGAATTGATACTTTACTGTTACAAAACCATAATGCTTGTTTCAAGTAAATCTTTGCAAGTACTATGTGTAGACAGGGATGTGTTTGAACGCATGTCTTCAGAAATGTCATAAGCCCTTGCTAGTGAGAGTAGATGAACTGTTTTACCCTGGAATTAAATTGTCCAAGCAAAGCTATCAGCTCTTAGCCTGTTTCCATGGGCATGGGCTCTGCGATCAGCTGCTCTAAGCCCTGTCATAGCTCTGAGTAGGAAACACATTTATTTGTTGGCACATTTTTGACTTGTCCAGATGACCTGTAGAATGCCTTGACTAGTGACTTAATTGTTTGATTTAAGAAAGCTAAAACTTTTTGCTGAATGACTGAACTATCTTTTCAGATTTTGAAACCTGCAGAGAAAAAGAAGCCCAATTCCAGCAGACCTGTAACGCCTCCCAGGGGTATGATCACAAAACAAGCAAAGAAATAGTCACTTTGGCGCTGCCTTGTTGGGACTTGTATTATAGTATATAACCTCCATTTTTAAAACTGTAATGTGTACTGTTCAGCTTGCTCAAAATAGATAATGTGTTTGTGGTTTTCCTTTTGATTTGATGAATGGCATTTGCTGGTTGTAACAGCGAATGAAAGACTTTTCTCCCTCCCAGGAAAAGAGTTTTAAACTTTCCTTTTGTTGGTGTTACAGCTGTACACTCCACAGCATCTTATCCTGTCATTATGGGTAATTGTACAACTGACTTTCTGAATCTGTACAATGAGTAGTGTAAATGCTTGTTTTCTTCTTTAGGATCTAAAGAGGGCACTAGTGTGCTGCAAGAGTAGAAATTTGTTACTGTCAGAAATTGCATACTGTTTATACAAACCACTGTGAACTTTTTTTATGGTAAATTTTGTTTTAAAGGGATTGCTTTTCTTTTAATGTCTTGTCATGTACATGTTAGTTTTATTGCTGTCAACATTAGAAATAACCTTCAACCTTGCCAGCATCACTGGTATGATGTATATTTAATTCAGACACACATCCCTCTCCGTATACTTCAAATGACAATTAAAGCCATTATTTTAAGCGTTTGTGTCTCTTTCCTGAAGCCAAAGTTCGCTTAGAAAACTGTTTGTGCACGACCCACCACACTGAGTTGGCAGGGCTTTCCATTCATGCCTTCCTCTTGGAGATAAAAGGAAGTCCTGACTTGAAATAGCAAGTAGAAATGCTGTGCTGTTCATTCTATTCATGGTCAAAGTAAACACATTTTTGTACAGTTTCCATATGTTTGATCAAGTGGACCGTTTTGCAGCGGCATCAGCCCTATGGCAGCCCATGTCAGAAGGCTGGGAGTTACAGAAATGGTTCTAGATCTGCCTGAATGGTTCTGTGCGTTTTAGCCTAAAGACTTTGTTCTACAAAGAAGCCTAGAAAATAGCTTGATAAGCCAACCAGAGGTGTTGATCTTGATCACCGGTTTATATAAATCTCTCACAGAATCTTGTTTTTTAAAAACTGTTAATCTTTTTTGAACAGATAACAGTGTACAATACCATGTAGTGAAAATCACTTATTAAATGAAGAAATTGCTAAATCTTCTCAGTGTCAGTTTATTGCAATGTATACACACTACTGCTATCGGAGGACCTGACTTAGGTGAATAAATTGTTCTGGAAATCCGCAAGTTCTTGGTTTGGATGTGTCTAAGCTACAAGCTCTAGAGGTGTGTTTTTTAAACAGCAGTGTTGGATTCTGATCCAGTTCTGGAGCTTTAATGCATATATTGCCCTTAAATACAGGCACCCTCCCAGTGGGGGGGTGAGTGCAGGCGTGAAGTTCCCAGAGCACTTCACGTGTTGCTATGTCCACAGAGCAGTCTGGCAGGCCAGTCGGCAGCTGAAGGTGCCGGTGCCTCGACTCTGGTTTTCCACAGCCCTGTGGCTGGGCTCACTGTGGCCAGGGTCACCCTGCCTTGTCTAGCAGCGGCAGCCCCCCCAGGGCAGGCGTGAGTGGGCGGACATGCTCATCTTGGCTCCTGTTTATCGTTCTGTGCTTTGAGGTGGGGTCTGCCTTCAATACAAGTACTGCTTTGTTGGGACCGTGGACTTAAGAGGGTCATAGCTGAGGGCAAGACCAATTTCTGCTGGTTCTTTAAAGAACTGTAAATTCTTGGCAAAGAAGGAAAGTTGAGTAAACTGTACTGTTGCTGTCTGTTCGGTGAGCCAGGCTTGGCGTACACCAGCTAAAGCAGGTTGGTAAGGCGTGATGCCAGCCCTGGGCAGTCAGCTCTTGCCCCCAACAGGAAGGCACTGTTGGTCTGTATTTCTTCATCTGCTGCCTCCTTCACATGTGCCTGGTGGAAAATATGGCAAGGCTTTCAGAAGTCAAATGAGGTGGCTTGTTCAGCCTGTTCTAAAATGGCTGTGGTGGTCAGCTTTGGCTGCTTGGTGGAGTCTGATGAGGAAAGAGTTTGTTGCTGAGATGCCCGGCTCTGATAAAACCACCGGCTCTGTTCTGGCATCCTGTGTAGCCAATGAGTTTCCCTTCACTTCTGGAGCAAGCTGAGCTTTTTTGGCAAGAACACATTTTCTGGGCAGTCCCCAGCCATTTATTTTATTTTTTAGTGTATTTCTCTGCCAAAGCAAAGACCCTTTTTCCTACTCTGAAGCCTTCCCCCCCTTCCTCTAAAGCTAATTAATCAAACCACCTCTTGGTAACTTTTGATGAGCTCATTAGATCAGGTGTCAGAGATTGCCTGTTGAAGGCTTTCTCACAAACTTACTTTCACCCTTTAAATCACATTTGTGGTTTTCTTTATAGCTCTATAATTTTTCTCCCTGCTTGTAAAATAGTCACCTGTGTGTCTTTTATTGATCTAGTGAACAATAGAGCACATGTGGAAGCAGTTTTTACTTGACTTGTATCTCAAGGAATGCATTAACCTGACTCAGCAACCATTAGCTCGCCAACTATTCTGCGTGTCACCATGTCACACCTTTTTCCTCTGTGACTTGTTTTTTCTCTCCTCAAATGCAGTTTTGGTGACACACGCTCCTATTCTGGGCTGCATTTTCTGCTTGGCTGCATTCCCCTGGGGTGGTTTACGTGCCTCGGGCTCCCCAGCTGCTCAGGGTAAAGGAAGTCCCATGGCACCGCGGTCGAGGTGGAAAAATTCCCGTTCCACCGCAGAGGCAGGAAGGAAGGACGACCTGCTGATCTCGCTGCGGGTTGTGATCAAAAGTTCAGAGGCACGTTTTACACCGTTGGTTGGGGTTGGGGTTTTTGATCAGCTGAGGGAGAGAAGGAGCAGCAGCTGCCGCTTTCCCATTTTTTTTCCATAACGGTACTGGTAGGAACATCTAGTTTACACGTGGAATGGACAGAACGGCACGTGAGCCTGCTGATGCCCTTCTGTCCTGGTTTCAGCTGGGATAGAGTTAACTGTCTTCCTAGTAGCTGGTACAGTGCTGTGTTTTGAGTTCAGTATGTGAAGAATGTTGATAACACTGATGTTTTCAGTTGTTGCTCAGTAGTGTTTAGACTAATGTCAAGGATTTTTCAGCTTCTCATGCCCAGCCAGTGAGAAAGCTGGAGGGGCACAAGAAGTTGGCACAGGACACAGCCAGGGCACCTGACCCAAACTGGCCAACGGTGTATTCCATACCATGGGACGTCCCATCCAGTATAGGAACGGGGAAGTGGGGGCAGGGATTCGCCGCTCAGGGGACTGGCGGGGTGTCGGTCGGCGGGTGGTGAGCAATTGCACTGCGCATCATTTGTACATTCCAATCCTTTCATTATTTCTGTTGTCATTTTATGAGTGTTATCATTATCATTATTAGTTTCTTCTTTTCTGTTCTATTAAACCGTTCTTATCTCAACCCACGGGTTTTGCTTCTTTTCCTGATTTTCTCCCCCATCCCACTGGGTGGGGGGGAATGAGTGAGCGGCTGCGTGGTGTTTAGTTGCTGGCTGGGGTTAAACCACGACAGTCCTTTTTGGCGCCCAACGTGGGGCTCGAAGGGTTGAGATAACGACAAACCTGACCAGAGCTTGTTAAAACAAATTTGTTATAAGCATTCATTATATCAGTCTAATAGTCGCTGGTCATTATGTTGATTTATGTGTTCTTAGAGTTGTTGCTCTGGTTTTTAAAGTTCTGTTATGTATCACCTCGCTTGCTGTATATAGTCCCTCTTCTGCTGCTTATCATCCGTGGGAGGTGGATTAAGGTTTTCGCTTTGATGTATTGTACAACACTGGTTTATGGTATGATAAAGTCGTCGGCTGTGGGATTAATCCGGTACTTGCACTCAGCATTGTCACCTTTATACTGTGGAAGCCATCTGTGGGAAACTGTTAATAATTATACCATTTACCTTTCCTCCTTGGAAAACGAGTCTATGGGTGGGATACCTTTCTTCCCCTCTCCTTTCTCCTTCAGTCCAGTTACAATGGTGTTTGAGAATTTTGAAAAATTTGAATACTCTTGGGATGTTGGGACCAGCACGGTCCTAGCCCTACTGCTAGGAATTAGCATGCTTCTGAATGTGGTTCAGCTCTCGTTTAAGGTTAAACAACTATTTAAGAAAATCACCCAGAGATCTGCCCCAAGGCTGGATAATTATGAGTGGCAGGGTGTGTGGGGTAGTATGGGCAAGTACCTAGAAAAGTGGGCACCTCCAGTGTTTTGGAAATTCACCCCTGAACAAGTGCAGAATCCAGAAGAACTAGTAAAATATTTGGAAAAGGTATGCTGTCACCCCGGCAGCTCCAGAGAGATACAAATTACTGCAACGTGCTGGGGCCTGGCCCATGCCTATCGAGCCCTGTTCGACACCACACAGTACCCTCAAGGGGAAGAGAAGGTCTCTGGACCTAACAACAAAACGATGAGCACTGCGGTCACTCAAACCTCGGCAACAGGCACTGCGGCCCCTCCAGCCCCGGTGACGAGCACGGCAGCTACCCAAACCTCGGCAACAGACACTGCAGTTATCCAAGACCCGGCGAGCGGTACTGCAACTGAACCAGCGGACCAACCTGCACCAGTATCAGTTGCCCCCGTACAGAAAAAGAAATATACAAAAAAATCAGTTCGCTTAGCGAAGGATGAAGGCGAACCAGGGTCATCACGCGAACAGGAGGAAGAGGCAGAACCAGAGGTAATAACCCGGTCCCTATCCTTGAGTGAGCTGCGGGATATGCGAAAAGATTTTGGCCGCCGTATAGGTGAGCATATCATCACCTGGCTCCTCCGATGCTGGGACAATGGGGCTAATAGCTTGGAATTAGAAGGTAGGGAAGCCAAGCAGCTGGGATCGCTTGCCAGGGAAGGTGGCATTGACAAGGCAATTGGAAGAGGGACACAAGCCATCAGCCTCTGGAGGCGACTCCTGTCAAGTGTGAAGGAAAGGTACCCCTTTAAGGAAGATGTTATATGTCAATCAAGCAAGTGGACAACCATGGAAAAAGGTATCCAATATCTGAGGGAATTAGCTGTGCTAGAGACAATTCATCATGATCCGGACAACCCACAATTACCCAAAGATCCAGACGAAGTCCAATGCACACGACCCATGTGGCGGAAGTTTGTACGGAGCGCACCATCGTCCTATGCCAACTCACTGGCAATAATGACCTGGAAAGACGAAGAGGCACCGACAGTGGATGAAGTGGCTCGCCAACTCCGTCAATACGAAGAAAATCTCTCCTCCTCCCTACAAGCCTGCATTTCGGCTGTGGAGAAGCTGTCCGAGGATTTCCAGCAATTCAAAAAGGAGATGTCCTGTTGCCCACCTGTAAGGACCAATGTCTGAGCTATTAGGAGTGAGCACTCCTCTGCCCAAGAGAGAGAATATAGAAGGTACACACCGCGAGGTGCCCTGTGGTTTTACTTATGTGATCATGGAGAGGACATGAGGAAATGGGATGGAAAACCTACCTCGGTCCTAAATGCACGGGTTCGTGAGCTGCGAGGAAAAAACACCACAAAAGGGGATTCTACCAGGAAAAATGCTGCTCCGGTTTCCAAACAGAGTAGAAGGGCTGATCTTATTTCTGATCCTCTTGAAGGGACTTCTGAGCCAATTTTACGAGAAGTGAATACTGGATACTCTGACCAGAATTAGAGGGGCCCTGCCTCCAGCCAGGTGGAGGAAAGGGATAACCGGGTCTATTGGACTGTGTGGATTCGATGGCCTGGCACGTTAGACCCACAGGAGTATAAGGCTCTAGTAGACACCGGCGCACAGTGTACTTTAATGCCATCAAGTTATGAAGGGGCAGAACCCATTTCTATTTCTGGTGTGACAGGGGGATCCCAAGAGTTAACTGTATTGGAAGCTGAAGTAAGCCTAACTGGGAATGAATGGCAGAAACACCCCATTGTGACTGGTCCAGAGGCTCCGTGCATCCTTGGCATAGACTATCTCAGGAGAGGGTATTTTAAGGACCCAAAGGGGTATCGATGGGCTTTTGGTATAGCTGCCTTGGAGACGGAGGGCACGGAACAGCTGTCTACCCTGCCTGGTCTCTCTCAAGACCCTTCGATTGTGGGGTTGCTGAGGGTTGAAGAACAACAAGTACCAATTGCTACCACGACGGTGCACCGGCGCCAATATCACACCAACCGAGACTCTCTGATTCCCATCCACAAGTTGATTCGCCAACTGGAGAGCCAAGGAGTGATCAGCAAAACTTGCTCACCTTTTAATAGTCCCATATGGCCCGTGCGAAAGTCTAATGGGGAGTGGAGACTAACAGTTGACTATCGCGGCCTGAATGAAGTTACGCCACCGCTGAGTGCTGCTGTTCCAGATATGCTAGAACTTCAATACGAACTAGAGTCAAAGGCAGCCAAGTGGTATGCTACAATTGACATTGCTAATGCGTTTTTCTCGATCCCTCTGGCAGCAGAGTGTCGTCCACAATTTGCCTTTACTTGGAGGGGTGTCCAGTACACTTGGAATCGATTGCCCCAGGGGTGGAAACACAGCCCCACCATTTGCCATGGACTAATCCAGACTGCACTGGAAAAAGGTGAAGCTCTGGAACACCTGCAATACATTGATGACATCATCGTATGGGGCAACACGGCAGAAGAAGTCTTTGAGAAAGGGAAGAAAATAATCCAAATCCTTCTGAAAGCCGGTTTTGCCATAAAAGAAAGTAAGGTCAAGGGACCTGCACGGGAGATCCAGTTTTTAGGAATAAAATGGCAAGATGGGCGTCGTCAGATCCCAATGGATGTGATTAACAAAATAGCAGCTATGTCTCCACCAACTAATAAAAAGGAAACACAGGCCTTCTTAGGTGTCGTGGGGTTTTGGAGAATGCATATTCCAAATTACAGTCTGATTGTAAGCCCTCTCTATCAAGTGACCCGAAAGAAGAATGATTTTAAATGGGGCCCTGAGCAACAACAAGCCTTTGAACAAATTAAACGGGAGATTGTTCACGCAGTAGCCCTTGGACCAGTCCGGACAGGACAAGATGTTAAAAATGTGCTCTATACTGCAGCTGGGGAGAATGGCCCTACCTGGAGCCTCTGGCAGAAAGCACCTGGGGAGACCCGAGGCCGACCCCTGGGGTTTTGGAGTCGAGGATATCGGGGATCCGAAGCTCGCTATACTCCAACTGAAAAAGAGATATTGGCAGCATATGAAGGAGTTCAAGCTGCCTCAGAAGTGGTTGGTACTGAAACACAGCTCCTCTTAGCACCCCGACTGCCAGTGCTGGGCTGGATGTTCAAAGGGAGGGTCTCCTCTACACATCACGCGACTGATGCCACGTGGAGTAAGTGGATTGCACTGATCACGCAACGGGCTCGCATAGGAAACCCCAGTCGCCCAGGAATTTTGGAAGTGATCACGGACTGGCCAGAAGGCAAAGATTTTGGAATGTCGCCAGAGGAGGAGGTGGCACGTGCTGAAGAGTCCCCGCTGTATAATAAACTGCCAGAAAATGAGAGGCAATATGCCCTGTTCACTGACGGATCCTGTCGCATTGTGGGAAAGCATCGGAGGTGGAAAGCTGCCGTATGGAGTCCTACACGACAAGTTGCAGAAACTGCTGAAGGAGAAGGTGAATCGAGTCAGTTTGCAGAGGTGAAAGCCATCCAGCTAGCATTAGATATTGCTGAAAGAGAGAAGTGGCCAGTGCTCTATCTCTATACTGACTCATGGATGGTGGCAAGTGCCCTGTGGGGGTGGCTACAGCAATGGAAGCAGAGCAACTGGCAGCGCAGAGGTAAACCCATCTGGGCTGCCGCACTGTGGCAAGATATTGCATCCCGGCTAGAGAATCTGGTTGTAAAAGTACGTCATGTAGATACTCACATACCCAAGAGTCGGGCCACTGAAGAACATCAAAACAACCAACAGGTGGATCAGGCTGCCAAGATTGAAGTGGCTCAGGTGGACCTGGACTGGCAACATAAGGGTGAGCTATTTATGGCTCGGTGGGCCCATGATGCTTCAGGCCATCAGGGAAGAGATGCAACATATAGATGGGCTCGTGACCAAGGGGTGGACTTGACCATGGACACTATTGCACAGGTTATCCATGAATGTGAAACATGTGCTGCAATTAAGCAAGCCAAGCGGTTAAAGCCCCTGTGGTATGGAGGGCGATGGCTGAAATATAAATATGGAGAAGCCTGGCAGATTGACTATATCACACTCCCACAAACTCGCCAAGGCAAGCGCTATGTGCTCACGATGGTGGAAGCAACCACTGGGTGGCTGGAAACATATTCTGTGCCCCATGCCACCGCCCGGAACACTATCCTGGGCCTAGAAAAGCAAGTCTTGTGGCGACATGGCACCCCAGAACGAATTGAATCAGACAACGGGACTCATTTCCGAAACAACCTCATAGACACCTGGGCCAAAGAGCATGGCATTGCTCATATCCCCTATCATGCACCAGCCTCTGGGAAAATTGAGCGATACAATGGACTGTTAAAGACTACATTGAGAGCAATGGGGGGTGGAACTTTCAAACATTGGGATACACATTTAGCAAAAGCCACCTGGTTAGTCAACACCAGAGGATCTGCCAATCGGGGTGGCCCTGCCCAGTCAGAATTTTTACATACTGTAGAAGGGGATAAAGTCCCTGTAGTGCACATAAAAAATATGTTAGGGAAGACAGTCTGGGTTACTCCTGCCTCAGGCAAAGGTAAACCCATTCGTGGGATTGCTTTTGCTGAAGGGCCTGGGTGCACTTGGTGGGTGATGCGAAAAGATGGGGAAGTCCGATGTGTGCCTCAAGGGGATTTAATTTTAGGTGAGAACAGCCAGAATTAAACTGTATATTAGTTGCTATATAACCCTGCTACTGTATGTTATCCTTACTATAATTATGTGCTATATCCATAGTACTATAGTAAGAATCACTTAGATCAAGCAAGAAAAGAACTGTGATAAAACTGAGCAAAGCGCAGTAGTGATGGAACCAGAACTGACTCCAGCATGCAACAATCCAACGGTGCACACCATCCTCCTGCTGCGCCAAATGTCACCTGCTTGTCACACTGCACTGAAGCCCAATTCTGCTCTACCGACTGAGAGGATTTTGCACCATCCCTCCTGCCCAGAAAGACTGGTATGACAGATGGAGCCCAGAGTCGGAAACTAAATGAACTCAATGAACATTTTATGAACATGACCCATGAACTAAAGGAATGATATCTCTGTGTGTGTATACATATATATATATATCATTGCTCATATGTCTTAAAGGGATGGAAAGGTGATGATTGATCAGGATGTAACTAAAGGTATGGGAACTGTGCATGACGTCAATGGTATAGAATAAGGGGTGGATACTGTCCTGGTTTCAGCTGGGATAGAGTTAACTGTCTTCCTAGTAGCTGGTACAGTACTGTGTTTTGAGTTCAGTATGTGAAGAATGTTGATAACACTGATGTTTTCAGTTGTTGCTCAGTAGTGTTTAGACTAATGTCAAGGATTTTTCAGCTTCTCATGCCCAGCCAGTGAGAAAGCTGGAGGGGCACAAGAAGTTGGCACAGGACACAGCCAGGGCACCTGACCCAAACTGGCCAACGGTGTATTCCATACCATGGGACATCCCATCCAGTATAGGAACGGGGAAGTGGGGGCAGGGATTCGCCGCTCAGGGGACTGGCGGGGTGTCGGTCGGCGGGTGGTGAGCAATTGCACTGCACATCATTTGTACATTCCAATCCTTTCATTATTTCTGTTGTCATTTTATGAGTGTTATCATTATCATTATTAGTTTCTTCTTTTTTGTTCTATTAAACCGTTCTTATCTCAACCCACGGGTTTTGCTTCTTTTCCTGATTTTCTCCCCCATCCCACTGGGGGGGGGGGTGTGAGTGAGCGGCTGCGTGGTGTTTAGTTGCTGGCTGGGGTTAAACCACGACACCTTCTCCCTGCAGCCCTGCCGCCCTTTCCTGCTGGCCCAAAGCTTTGTAGAAGTTGCGAAGGGCAGACTATAGCAGGGAGGGGTACCGGGCCTTCCTGAAGGTCTCCGCAGAAGGTAGCAGGAAATTTGTGATAAACCCTAGTTCTCTTCAATTCTCGTCTTGCCTTCTGCAGTATGCCCAAGTCTACCTTAAATGTGTGCGGTGGTTTAACCCCAGCCGGCAACTAAATCCCATGCAGCCGCTCGCTCACTTCCCTCACAGTGGGATGGGGGAAAGAATCAGAAGGGTAAAAGTGAGAAAACTCATGCGTTGAGATAAAGACAGTTTAACAGGTAAGGCAAAAGCCGCGCACGCAAGCAAAGCAAAACCAGGAATTCATTCCCCGCTTCCCATGGGCAGGCAGGTGTTCAGCCATCTCCAGGAAAACAGGGCTCCAGCACGCTAAGTAACAGTGACTTGGGAAGACAAATGCCATCACTCCAAATGTCCCCCCCCCTTCCTTCTTCTTCCCCCACTTGTATATGCTGAGCATGAAATCATATGGTCTGGAATATCCCTGTGGTCAGTTGGGGTCAGCTGTCCCAGCTGTGTCCCCTCCCACCTTCTTGTGCCCCCCCAGCCTCCTCGCTGGTGGAGTGTGGTGAGGAGCAGAAAAGGCCTTGGCTCTGTGTAAGCACTGCTCAGCAATAAGGAAAACATCTCTGTGTATTCTACACTGTTTCCAGCACAAATCCAAAACACAGCCCCATACTAGCTACTTATGAAGAAAATTAACTCTATCCCAGCCAAAACCAGCACAATGTGTTGCTCTGGGAAAGAGTGGTAAGATGTGAAGCACTATCAGTTCGGATATTACTCTATAGACAGCAGTGTGTTTCTCTTCAGTTTCCCTGGAATGAAATGAGTCCTTTTTGCCATCTAGCTGTCAAAAGGCTATTTTTCAGCACAGGTCATCTCTGATTGTTCCTGATTTGCTTTAGGATGTGTCAGTGCTATTGTGGCTTTCAGTCCTGAGTTGTTAAGTGAAGTTGTGGCACTTTAAAACCAACAAAAAAACATTAATTTTGCTTGCAGTGTAAGACTTGATCCCCAGCGGTGCTCAGGCTTCCATGGGAGGATACAGGAGTTTCGGGCACACAAGTCCCTGATGCGTACATCGTACTTTAGACCCAAGTTTAGCCTCTGGCCAATATTAGTTGTTGAATGAGAACTGGATGTAGAAAAGAACATTTGGGGGTGCAGCAGCATCAGGACCCTGTGCATTGCAAAGCTTCGGGACCCCCCACAGCCAAGGCGCCGGGGCCGTGGCGGGGCATTGGACGGAGCGAGGGACTGATACGGGGTGCTCGAGGTGGGCTGAGCTACCCATGCGCTGCGCCGTAGGCCCCTGAGGTGCCACGTAAAGCAGTTCTTATTCAAAGTTTTATCAAAGTATGACACGAAGCGTGCTCTCCTCCGGGGATTTCAGGCAGCTGTTGAGTTCCTGAGGTCGAGCTCTGTCCAAGCAGTCGGGTTTTCTACCCTTCCCACTTCCATCAAAAAGAGGGGCTTGAGCCTCAGGGGCTTCAGTGTTAGAAAACATCTTTCTGGTCTCTTCTTTTCATGGGCATTTGTGTTTGAGTTTAAAAAGCTCTTTTTCTTTGGAAGATGCAGTCCAATCCTTTCTTCATTCCTCTGGCCATCTTCTGTCCCTGTTCCCCTTTGACAGCAGGTGACCGGCACTGGCACCCAGTAGCATCAGTCCCTCATACGCTGGAATTTAGCTGCCAGGGGCCACCACTGCCCCAGGGCTGGTACCGGCAGTCCCGGGGCTGGCAGCGGTGCTGAGGGTGGCACTGGGCTCCAGGCTCTGCCCCAGCACTTCGGGGAGTCTGCAGGCTTCACCCTCTGCAGCTCAGCCACGCAGTCCTGACCCCTATCATCCCAGAGCAGAGAGGCTTAGACCGAGATAAACAGACTTGGCTGGTGAAAAAGGATGCTGTTACTGTAAAAAGAAGTGTAGAAAAGGGGAGTTTAACCTGCCAGCAGGCTGGGAAGAGGTTTGAGGTGAAGCCCTGGGGCTTCCCCTGCACCTCTCCTGGATTGACCCTTAATCCCACCCTGGGCACCAGCCCAGTCCTCACCAAGAGCTTCACAGCTCTGCTGGCAGCGTCTTCTCCCATTAGACTGCCGAGGTGCCTCACAGACGTGGTTAACGTGCAGCCCCTCGGAGCTCTGTGTGCACATACTCATTATTGGGATTTTATTTAAGTTCTGACAACGAGGCTTCACATTTGTGATCAGCCTGGTAGCTCCGCTGAGCAGCTGTGCTCATGGGCCAGGTGAGCCCATGCTGGGCCGTGATACGAAGAGGACTGAGCTCATGGGGAAGCAGAAGCTGGCTGTGTTTTCTCCTTAAAACCTGCACTCTTTACCAAAACCAGGGTCAGGTCTGTTGAGCTTTCAGGAGAAGATCTGCCATCTGCAGTTCCAGTCCTGAGCTGGTGCCTTCCACCATTAGCTGATTGTGTTAGTATTTACTGGAGTCAGCTGAGACTGAAATACCTTAATTAGCTGGAAACTCCCAGGATAAAAACCTCTCCCTGCTGCTGCTCCTGGGTTGCACCTTCATCGTCCTATGCACCTGGGTGCTTAGCTGATCTCTACAGGTAGGTGGTTTGGGGTGGTGGTCGTCGAGGGATGGGGTTTTCAGAGCTCTGGGAAGGTATTGCCTGTGCTGATTCCTCATCGCCCCAGGGAGGAGGATGGGGATGGGCCTGTGTGCTTTGGGGTGAGGCACTAGAAAATTTTTAGGTTCCAGGAAAAGTTTTAGGCACCCTCCAGGAGGAAACCCTTTCCAAGAAACAAATGTCTTTAGGCCTTAAAAGTGCAAAAATGGAGAGATGTTTCTTCATTAGGGGAGAATCAGAAGCATTTCACGTTTGTCCCAGCAGAGGTGCAACAGAGATGGGTCCCTGATCCTTTTTGCAGCTGAGTTTGCTCAGGGCACTTCCAAAACCAGCTTGTGTTTGAAAGACAGAGGGGAAACCTAAAGAAGAAGAGGCCTTCTGATAAAACACAAGTCTATAAATGGAGGCAGGTTAATCCAAGCCTAATTTCTAGGGTTTACACTTTTGTAATCCTTTTGATCCCTGGACGTCCACCTGCTTTGTGGGACTAATCTGTCCCTGCTCAGCAGCTGAGCTCTGATCTCACAATTTAATTTCACGACTATCCTGGATGTCCGCTCGCTTTGCTGGACGGGCCGGGGGAGCTGAAGAAAAGAAGTTTAAAAACAACAACAAAAGAAGTTTAAACTCCATCCAGCGTGTCCCGTTCCGGCAGCCCCCGACCCGGGGGCTCCGGGACCCTTTCGGGTGCGATGGGGAGGGAACCGGCGGGGCCGGGCCGGGGCAGCGGGGCCGTCCCTGGCCGGGGGGAGGCGGGGCCGGGCCGGGGGAGGCCGCGCAGCGCCGGGGGAGGCGCAGGGCGGCGGCGGAGGCAGCCGGGACGTGCACGGTACCGGGACCCGGGGGGGGGGGGGAGTGGGGCGCTCCCGGGGCTTGGCCCCCGGTCAGTGCCCCGGGGGTGGGGGTGGGTTGCAGCGGTCCCCGCCCCGGGGGCCGCCACGTCCTTCCCTCTCGGGGGTCCCGCCGGGGCCCGCAGCTCAGTCCCGCCCCGGGAGCGGGGAACCGACATGGTCGTTGCGGGCGGGGGGAGGTTGGGGAGCCCCAGCCCGGCTCCTGGTCGCTCCATCCGGCAGCGACCGCTCCAGGCCCCGAGGGCCGAGGGAGCCCAGAGGCCGTCCCGCAAGGGGCGGGGGGGGGGCTCGACGCCCCGGGGCAGCTCTCTGCGGGGCTCCGGTGGGCTCCGCTCAGCGCCCGGTGGCTGGGAATGAAGGTGCTGCCACTGTGATGGCAGCATGGGGCCATCTCCATCCCCTACAGCAGGGGACGAGGTGGCCCGGAGCCCACGTTCCCTCCAACAGCCATCACTGCTGTGAGCGGGTCCCACTGGGACCCCCAGGACCCCCATTTGCAGGGAGCCGAGGGGAGGGAGCATGGGCAGGCCCACGGTGGCTCCAGCGGGCCAAGAGCGGCTTGTGCTGAGCTCCCCAGCCAGCTTTGGCCAAGGACGGATGTGCGGAGAGCCCCGTCGCATCTAAAAGTGTCACGCTCTTGTCATGTTGGCTGTGGTGAAACGAGGGACATCTGGCACCCTTGGTCAGCCCCAAGCAGGGAGGTGATGCACTGCTCTTGTCCCTCAGATGTTGGCAGGGTGATGCCAGCTTGATCGTGGTTGTCTGCCAGCAGCGGGAGAGGTTTTTGGCAGCGTTTGTGGGCCAGGCCGTCTCAACAGGTTGCCCAAAGAGGAAGGGTGAGCTGGTGGGGCTGTGACAGGGGAACATGGGAGCAGGGGTGGATGAAGCCTCTCCTGCAGCCGTTCTCAGCACCCAGCTGCAACCGGCATCGTCTGCGGGTTTGGGGTTGGTCCTGCCCCTCACTGGGTGCCCACAGGGACGGGCTGAAGCCGGGATGCCCAAGGGTGAGGTCGGCTCTGGGGGATGCAGGGAGAGGAGATGGGGGAGGACAGCATTGCCAGCCAGGCTGAAGTGTGGGGGTCACCTGCTTATTTTGCCTGCAAATGCTGAAATAATGGGGGCCCCTGATGTTATTGAAGGGAAATTATGGCTGTTCTTCAGCTTGGTGGTCCGGCTGGAGGGTGAGGATGCCCCAGTTAGCCTGGGGGCAGCTGGGCTGCAACTTTGGCCACCTGAAGGGATGAGTGCAGCAGAGGGTTTGTCTCGGACCTGATGATAACAGCAGCCTGCCCTGGTGTGCAGGGGATGAGAGAGCAAGTGAAGAGGAGGAAATCGCCTGCTTCCAGCTTCTGACCAATAACCTCCATCGATCAGTGTCTAATAGAAACACAACGGCTCTTTCCAATGGGAAGTGGGCAGCTGCCTCCTCTCACATCATGAGATGCGAGATAAGGGCTGGCATTTTTTTCTCCTGTAATCGATGCTCTGTTTTGAGATGTTTGGAAATAACCTCACGAGGAATTTCCTTGTTGTAGAGCAGCACAACAGCATGCAAACAGCACCGGGGAGGGCAGCGGGGGCTCCGCGGCGCGCCGTGGGAGGTGATGCAAAACAAGTGGCACCACCGTTAAGCAACTTCCCGTCAGCAGGGCCCATCCACACTGCCCGGCCGGCCACATCTGAACTAAGTGTCACGCTCTTCTCATGCTTGCTGTGGTGAAACAAGGGAGATTTGGCATCCTTGGTCAGCCCCGAGCGGGGACGTGATGCTCTGCTTTTGTCCCTCAGGCACTGGCAGGGTGATGCCAGCTTGATCCAGAGCCATGTCCAGGTACCTGAAGCACTTCACAGTGGTGGGGGATGACCCTGTGCAGTGGAGCAACGACTACCAGAAATGGGAGGAGGAGGAGGACGAGAATGGGGAGAAGCAGCCAGATTCAGAGATCAAGGTGGAGCCGACCAGGAGCCATGTGTCCTTCCAGGACATGATGAAAAAGCTCTTCAGCTCCCACAGGTTTCAGGTGAGGCAGAACAAACCCAGGCTGAAGGGAAATGAGGGCGAGACTTTGCCAAAGCCATCTGTGATAGCAGAGCCGATGTAGGACAGAGCTCGTGACTGCTCGCTGCTCCTGCGAGAGCGGCTGCTGCCTCTGAGCTGGGCTTGTCCTGTCAGAAATGAGCCGCTCCACAGCAGGTGCAGGTGTTTCCTGAGCGGCGACAAGCCTCAGTGCACGCTCGTCACGGTGCTGGCAGAGGCACGTGCTCTCCCCTGGCTCAAGGTTCCCGAACCCCCCCCCCACACACACACACCAAGCAGTGGGAAATGGCTGGGTTTGGTGGGGAGCCAGGTGGTTTTGTGTGCATGAGACTTTGTAGGAATAACCCACTGACCAGGGGCTGCAGGAGTGGGAGTCCTGGGTGGGAGCAACAGAAAGCTCCATGAGACACAACCAGCCAAATCGGGGACGTGGGGCTTTGGGGCACACTTAGCTGAAGGCCGCATCGGCTCCTTTTGCCGATCTGTCCGTGCTGGGAGGGGGCTCATGTCAGTTCTTCTCCTCCAACAGATCCTGGTTGTCTGTTTGGTAATCCTGGATGCCTTGCTGGTTCTTGGGGAATTGCTTATGGACTTGAAAATCATCCGTCCGGACAAACATAATATAACCCCAAAGGTAAAATGCAGGGAAATGTCAACATGAACTGTGATATCCCTCTCTTTAGTGGTTCAAAGCCTGCTAAATAGGATGACTGGGCAAGGCAGGACCTGGACCTTCAGCCTTGCTGAGCCGGCAGTCACAGGCACACAGATGAAGGTCTTGCAGGGACTCGTGTGACAACCCTGCAGTGTGTGGGGCCAACCTGGCTCGGCTCATGCCGGTCCATGCAGCAGCCTCATGCTTCCTTGGGCTGCAGAAGAGCTGAATCGCTCTAACCATCCTTCTCCTGGTCCGGCTTACCCAAAGCCACTGGCTGCCACATGCTCGCTCTGGTTGTCCCTTAGAGCAGAAGAAAAGTCCCCAGCCCTTCTCCCTGTAGAGCCAAATTGGACATGCCCTTGAGTGCTGGAGGTTTTCCAGCCTGCCCTGCTTGTGTGCATGCAGGAGGGCTTCCTGGCCCTAAACTTGTGCTGTCTTTTCCCAGGTTTTCCACTACCTCTCACTCTCCATTTTAACCATCTTTCTGGTTGAGGTGGGGTTTAAAGTCTTTGTCTACCGCCGGGAGTTCTTCCACCACAAGTTTGAAGTGCTGGACGGCATCGTTGTTGTTGTGTCGTTCATCCTTGATGTTGTCCTCATCTTCCGAGAGCATGAGTTTGAAGCTGTTGGGCTCCTGATACTCCTGCGGCTGTGGCGGGTGGCCAGGATTATCAATGGTAGGTGTGTGCGGCTGATCAAGAGCTTTCCCTGGCGCGTGGGCTGGATTTGCTGACCTTACCTGAATTACCTGGGCTCACGTCTTTGTTCCCTTCTCAAAGCCATCTGCAGGACCCTGAGGTCTTGCTCTCCCAGCGAACTCATGTAGCTTTCATTGCCCATGTAGTTTTCATTGCTGGAACGTGGCCTTAATTAGTCTGTAATTTCTTTGGAGCAGCAATAATCTGCTGCTGGTGTTGGTGCGATGCCTTGGTGATGAGGGCACAGCAGCTGGCCTGGGCTAGCAGAGATGCCCAGCTCTCAGCATTGGCATGTTCCCCTAAAAACAACCTGTAACCTGTTCTCGCATCCCTCCCTCCTGGAAGGGGATGGCTCACATCTTAAGTTTGTGCTGTAGGATCCTTTTGGCAATGTTTTAAGAGAGGAGCAGGGTAAAACCCTGCCTTCCTGAATCTACTTCTATAGCAGAGTAGGTTTTACTGCTCTGACATTCTGCTGTGACTCTGTCATCCCCTCCAGGGATGCCACAGGGAATGTCCTGATCTCACTCTGGATCTTTCTTGCTTGGATTCAAAGGGCTCACTGTAAAAAGAGGAATATAAAGTCCCCAAATCAGGCTTTACCGACTCTGCTGTTGTAATTGTAAATTGTTGCAAATAGATGTAACTTCAGACACTTCTCGGGGAAGGAACTTTGGGATTCAAAAAAATGTGGCAATGGGATTATCCCCAATTCCTGCATGAAACCTCAGCCCAGGTACCATCTTGTGCCTGTGAGTGCTCTGTACTTGATGCAGCTCTAGGTCTTTTAGTTGGAATGAAAGGAAAGGATGGCTGGGGCTGTGTCTGTCACCTGCAGCCCCCCGCTTCTGTTTTGACAGGGAGAATGTGCCTGATTGGCGGCAGTGGCTGGGAAGAGGGAAGATGAGAGCAGCTTGTGGCTCTTTAGTTTGAAGGGAAAGTCAGAGAGAAACCAGATTCATGTGCAGCTGCATGAGCCACAGACACCTTGGGTCTACAGCAGAAAAACAGTATTGCATTTACAAGGAAATCCCCTTACCCTTGGGTGCTCCTGGTTTTCCCTCCAAGCTTTTCGCCATGCCTGCCCCAAGCTCGGGGTGTTGTGTGTCGAAGCCTAGGCATGCTTCACTGCCTTCAGTCACTGTTGATTGATAGGGACCGGGTCACAGGCAGGTGGGGACTGTTTGATGTTATCAATGCAAATAAGCAGCATTGCTGCTTTGTCTTCAGAGAAATTAACCCCCAAACCCCAAGCCTGCTGCCTGTAGCACAAGAAACACAGGCACGCATTGGTGCCTGCCTTTGTGCATGTTGTTCTGTCAGCAGCCAGAGGAGAGCTCTGTCGGGTAGGAAGAACGTGATGTTCTTGATGCTCTTACCAAGCTATTCCACTTCCCCCCCCAGAAAAGGGTGGGAAGAAAATGCCTTTACTGTGGGGGCTGAGTTCACATGTAATAACCTAACAATATTTCAGTAGAGAATTGACACCTCTGCTGTAAGGAGAAACTGCGTGCCCTTACTGTAGCCGTGCAAGGTGAAGCCAAAACCTTAAGGACCAGATGATGTGCCATGTCCTGCTCCAGCGGGTCGGAGCGATCGGCCCCAGGGGTGGACAAGGCTTGTGCCCCAGGCTGTGCTGTGCATTGCTGTTAGAGCAAGGCTCCTGACTACGTGAAACTGGCTAAAATGCAGCCCCTTGTGACAACAAAGCTGCCAGTTACATCCCCCCCGAGGTTCTGCCAAGGGAGTGAATTCAAATTCAGGATTTGAATGACAGCCTGACTGATTAATTCAGCTCAGAGGCCAGACTGCCTCTTCCCAGCAGAGTATTGGTATCTGAATCCCTGGGGTGGCTAATTTAAAACCCTCCTCATTAAGAAAAGCACTTGGGAACGGTGGTTTGAAGATGACAGAACCAGAGCTTGAGAGGAACATGTTTAACTCCTTGAATACAGACCCCATGTACTGTTAACCTCCTGCTAGCAGCTGTTTTACATTGTAAACCGAATCCACTGTGAATTGTTTCACAGGAATAATTCTATCGGTAAAGACCCGCTCTGAACAACAAGTGTCCAAGCTAAAGCAAGCAAACATGAAACTTGCAACAAAGGTTGAACAACTGGAACGCAGCTGTGTAGAGAAGGTAAGAAAACACTTTTCATTTAAGCAAGGTTTACCCACTGGCTGCTCCCCAGGACAAGCTGGCCTGGGATCCTTTTGCAAGGTTGCCACTGCCAGCTTGGTTTCTTCATCAGAAAGCTGTGTGGTAAGCTGGGCTGAAGAACCACAGCCTTGCCTGTTCTGCCTGTGCTTCCCTTAGCTGCTTGCTGCAAAGGGATGATGGCTACTTCTGTCCTACTTACTTTAGCCAGGTTGTCCTGTCTTACTGCAGCATGAGATATGTTTCAGCAGTGGGAAAATCTGTGGGAACCTGGGAAACTATTTTAAGGTAAGAGCTATATTAATGATTTGACTTTCATCTCTAACAGGAGCAAGAAATTGAGAAGCTTAACAAGATATTGAAACAGCATGGACTTGTCAGCGAGCAAAAATAGGAGGCCAGTTTTCTGAGGTGGGGAAGTCTGCCCTGCAGAGTGCAGTGTTGAAATCTACCAGTTTGACCTGAAAGGTTTTCCTGTCTCTTTGCTTTCTCTTGTATAGTGTTGTCTATAAACATTTTTCTATTTGACCACACTTTGATTAGATCTTGGGATTGCAAAAATAGTTTTGCTGGGAAATTAATCATGCGTACTCCCTGGAAACAGTGATTTCATAAGACCTGTCTTATACAGTTGTACAGGCAAAACTGCAAAATAATTTAATAAAGACACATCTTCACAAGCTATACAATGCCTGGAAGTACCACTTATTTTAAATAATTTCATTTTTCTGTGATAATGTCCTTTGTTTGCAACATATTGTAGAAACTTGCAGTACAAATGATAAGAACCCAGCCTGAAGAGGTCTTTTCTTCTCTACAAGCTGACTGTTCATCATTAGTACATCTCTTCTTTGCCAACCATTCTTTTCATATTGTTGGTAGCTTCCTCATTTCTGTTGCTGCTTGTGCCACGTTGTTATTTATATAACATTCATTTCAAAAATACCAATATACTGCTCCTTTAGTTGACAATCAAATCAGCACCAAAATAGAGGCAAACGTGTGCCATCTTATGTCAAACAATGCCTTGTTCTCAACATCAGATTTGAGTTCAGATACTGCATTCTCTCATCTCTTCTTCCATTTTAAGTGTTCATTTGCAGCCTGCTGGGCTATAAAGTTCTTTGTTTCCACAGTTCATAAATCAACACATTAAAAGAATTAGAATATATAAGAACAGATGTAGGCAAGTGGACTGCTGGGAACAGTTAGACTCCAGAAAAGCCATTAGAAAGCATATTCTAAAGGACCAGGCTGGTGTTTGAACACAACGTGAACTCTCAGGTACTAGAAGGTCCCTGTGGAGAGACTATTTTATAGTTGAAGAGTAGATTCAATAAGTGGGAATTTTGAAAGGTGTTGACTGTAGCAGGCATCTCCAATTGATTTCAGCCAGAGTCAGCTGGAAGGGTCATTGAGCTTTTCTGAAAGCATCACTTAACTGTTTGGATTTTTAAAGAAAGGTAATTAATTAGTGGTTTGGGAAAAATAGCTAGAAATAGGTGGCTTATTCATCTATGGAAACAGATAAAGCAGAGGCCTTATCTAATAGCACATGATTACTTTAATTGACAATTTAGCTCTGCTTTTCACAGAATAATGAAACCTAGTTTCCTATGGAGCTGTACTGTGTACCTGTGCTCTTCCCTTCCCTTTCTGCCTCCACACTGCTAGGCAGGCAGCTCAGACTAGTGCCAGTTTAGAGCATCCAATGTGCTGGAAGGCTGGTGGCTGTACATGTGCTGACTGGCTAGCTAGAGCCACCATCAAGTTCATACTGCAAACTTTTTTTTTCCTCTCAGCAGAGGCATAATTGGGAACTTTCCAATTAATGTGGGTTTTTTCTGCTGTAAAGCTTTTGAGAACCCTCACATGGGCTTACCCTTTCTCTCTTGGCCAATTCTAACCCAGTGTGTCTACAATTTAGAAGAAACTGATGGCCCATCACAGTGACTGGATAAACCTCACTTTGTTAGGAAATGGACTAAAAATCAGAGAAAGTAGAAATATGGCTTTTTTTTTTTTTAATGCATACTTACCTTAGACAAATGGAAAGAAAAAATCAAAGGGTAACTTGGCATTAATGGTGGGCCAAGCTTTATAGCCTGGCTCTGCAGGTGAAGAAATATCAGTGAAAACAACAGAACTTATTATAGGAATAGTCCTTTCCCTTCCTGAGGGAAGCTGCAATGAAAATACAAATGGTCATTAGCTTCAGTCTTCTCTTTGTATGACTACTTTGTTTGGACTGGGTTATATTTCCCACTGTTATTTGTAGTAAGGTGTTGGGGTTTTTGGTTTTTTTCATATACAGTTCCACATTTCTTTTCATGAATGATGTATAGATTTTTACTGAAGTGTGTTTTGGCAAGCAGCCCACAGTTGTGTTTGAGTTGGAAAAGAAACTGTTGTGTGCAATACATTCTAATATGAAGTGTTACCTTTATCTAAAGAGATTAACTGGGTCACTGTCGCACAGCTGATACCTAAGCAAAACAAACCATTTTTTAATCTTAAATCCTATAATTTGATTACATACCTGCTTTGCTGTGGCAGTAGTGATTGTTGCTGTAACATTCACTATTCTGGCTTGTGGATTGACTAGGGATCCATATTTAGTCCACTTCACTTCTATTTCAAGAGATACTGGTATTTGGCATGAGCTCTGAAAAGTGTTATAAATTCTCTCATTGTCTGACTGTACAAGAGTGACCACATTAATTATTCATCTTATTAAACTGGCAGAATGCCCCCAGAAAGCTCACTCCAGGAGGTTACCAGAGCAATTGTGCCATGCCTGTGCCCTGGACTGCTGCCTGTGCAGGCAGCACAGGTGCTTGCAGCCTTGGCTCAGGGCTGTCCCTGCAGTTTCTCCATAGGTGACAAACCGACTCTGTAACTGCACTTCAAGCAGGACTTTGGCTCTTAGTGATAGTGCTGAGCTGGCTCTTTTTAGTAGGAAGACTTATTTCAGTAATACTGCTGGGACAGTAGAAAATCATCCTTAACTCTGCCAGGGCAGAATTTTGAAGCCTACAATCTTAATTATTTTTAGGTACTGTCAGGTTTCTGGTTACAGAAATAATTCACTGTTTAGTTGCAAAAACATGCAAGAAACCTATATACAAGCTGTCATTGAGGGGGTGCTGTCATTCAGCATGTGCCAAGCAGCACCGCCTACCACCAATAGCAGGGACTGCACTGCATCGGGAAGAGAAGGGCTAGTCAGAAGAAGTTGCGAATAAATGTGGTGTTTGGCTCGTGATTTCTGTGCTTTAAAGGATTCTTGCTATCTTACTCGAACCTGGTGTAAAAGCACCAAGTAGAAACACTGATTCTGTTACTTCACTCTTTCAACCTTACCAGTTGTGTGCTTCATTCCATCTAAACAGCAAGAGACTAAATTGTGGCTAGAACTGGGTTGTTTTGTACCTAACGTGTTGTCCTGATCCATAACCGAGATGCCTGGATACCAGCCTGATTAAAAGTAAACTCTGTCCTCACAGCAAGAGTGAAACCCCTTGGTTTTTAATATTCCAGGAGGACTTTCCTCCAGTTTGTTTCTGAATTTTTTTTTCCCCATAGGTCTAGGAAGCCTAAGCTGATGCTGCAGTACAGGTACAGATCTTGGGAGAGAGGACAGTGAGAGTGAAGAGAGTGGTGGTAGTGGTGTAACTTTCACCTGTTCTGAGGTGTGGAGGTGAGTTATTGGCACCCAGTCGAGCACATCCTGGGCTTGAGAATTTCCAAATGAGGCCACATATTCAGGAAAGCTTTGTCCCTTCAGTAAATCTAAGAGGGTCTGAGTCAAGGGCTGGCATTTCATATCTGCTGTAATTCTTCCAGGAAAAAAAAAGATGAGTTAAAGCAAAATCCATTGGTTTGGCACAGTAATAATTTCTCCTTCCTCTCGTGCACTGTTCAAGCCTTCTGGCTACCATTGCTAATGTACACAATCTTTTCAAGAGAAAGACCATTTTTAATTAAATGACATTTCTAATAATTAAATGCTCTATTCCCAATACTCCTACAGCTGTATAAATGTCCCAGGACCTGAACAGATCCTAATGGAAAGGGTTGTCAGAGGGTTAAAAGCACTAAAAAAAAAAAAAGTCCTCTTACCGTAACTTACAGCCTGATATCATGTTATAACCAAATAATATTGGGGTTCTGGTTCCCTGTGCTGCCAGACAATCCTGGTTGGATGTACTTTGCAGAATGGTAAGTTGACTGTATTTGTTAGTATTCTGAATGATGCCAGATGTAACACACAGTTAAAGGAAAGTTCAATCCTAGATGTATATCATGAAGAAAGAATCCTTAATCATATCCTTAAAATATATCTGAAAATGCTATAATAGCTTAAGACTCCCTTGCACTGTGAAGAAGCACTGGAGCATACAATGAAGGTCTAAATCTACCTCACTAAAAAGTCCCAGAGGATTGCACTGAGGACCAAGTCACTCACTACTTCTAAAACATAGCCAAAAAAGCACACTTTTACTTTTGGTAAAGAACATATATATTTTATAGATGTCCATGCTAGAAAGTGTTTGTGAAGATGGACCAGAACAAGTGCTGCAAACAAAATTTCAACCGGGAAAGGATATCCTTGTGGCCGGAAGCCTGCTCTTATGGGCAGTCCAACAACATAACCAGGATTACCACTGAGAGGAACTGGCTTTGTATTTACCTACAATGCAAGTGTACAGTATTAGTTCTTATCCTGCACTGAAATAGTTGGAAAACACAGAAGTATTTCACTTATTTTAGGATTATTAACTGCCTTGAACAATGATAGTAGTTAAGGCTGCTCTGTAAGATTATAACAGCTCTCTAACAGAGCAGGCTTTGCTTTCACTGGATACAGAGTCACAAGATGACTCTTCTAAATGTGAAAAACAGACTTTGGAGACCTTTATTGCCCAGTTCTGAAATGCTGCCTCATTTGTGTATCCAGGGCAAGTTACATTTTACCTTGCTGCTAACAATTGTTCTGATTCAAGTTAGTAAGTTTTGTAATTAAATGTCTTTCAACAAGTCATCCATAACATCTCTAGCAGTTACCTGAGTAAAGCTGATTTCAAAGCTCTGCTGTATTGAAAGTACTTCTTTGTTAATTGCCCCCAAGACAAAAGAAGCAGCTGCTTCTATTATTTCTCCTGCATCTGTGTATGTAATGTGATAACTCACCTGAAAATTAAACATTTTAGCTATTAGAACAAATACATAAGAGTATGAAACTAGAAAAATGGAATTTAAAACTATGTAAGGATTGTTTTCTTTCTTCCTTGCTTGAGAAACACTCAGCTACATGGTAGAGATATACTATATCCTCTAGAGGCTGGAGCCTCTTCAAAACTGACTTCTTGATCTAAGCATAAGCCCAATGTTCATCTATTTAAGACAGAAAGATGAGACGATGTGTACTGTGTATTCTTCTGTGTCTGCCACCACTGTGCATGAAGTCATCTTCTCCAAGCATAATGTAGATTCTAAACTCATGTTATTGTCTGTTATGTCATATACACACAGTACTAATAGAAAAGGATTTTATCCTGTCTCCATGTTATGTTGCATATAGTTATTATTTTGTTGCAAAACATTCTCTTTTATCCCAAAGTCAGTTCTTCTCCTGTTGCATTTGCTTTGGAGATGTCACAATATATGGAAACTGTGCAAGGCCTTTCTCACATCTTTGCAATTTGTGAATCAGAAGTGATTTGATGCATACAGGCTTTCCATCAAACGTGAGGAGGAAAAGAAGTCATACCTACCCCAAAAACTATATTTATGCACAGTTCATCCAAAATCAAAGGGAGCCTGAGGACATCACTACCATTAAGTAAAGTCCGCATTCCATTCAGAGACTGGACAACTATGGACTGGACAGTAATGTTAACCTGAAAAACAAATTCATATCATTTCTGAATTTTGTCTGTAATTATTTTTGGCTTTTTCTGTATCATCATATTTGTGACTGTTCAGGGTTCTGTTCCACAGGGAGAGCAGTCAATCCTCTGAACAATGGCTATGTTAGATGTATTGCTGAAGTTCAACAAAAGGTTCTATTTTTAAGTAACTAAAGTTAGCTAAGAGAGTCTGGAGTTGGGGGGAATGCGTCAGGCTTAAATGTTTGCAGGTAGCATATTATCTTGGAGTTGCTAAGTATCATTACCAATAGAAAATTATAGAAATTTTTAAATTTAAAGATTAAGGATGAAGTCCCTGTTCTGATGAAGTCAGTGAAAAACTCCCACTGACTATAACCGAGTAAGAACCTTGCCCCCAGCTCTTCCAACTAAGTTAGAAGGATACTTACCATCTGACTTGATTTGGGCACCTAGAGAAGAATAAAAGAACAAATTCAAACAGCAGCAAAGGTATGACCTATTACAAGTCGCAGTTAAGTAAAGCAGTTAAAGCTTAACTGCTTTGCCTATTTAACTCTAGCATTACAATAATTTTTACATTGTGGAAGTGATTGGATATACACTACAGTATCCAGGTAGTGTGAAAATAGTAGGCAAAAATCTTATAGTCCAATCCTCTTCTTCCCCTGACAGTAACTGGAAAATTTCTTAGTGACTTCCATCAGTTTTCCATCAGGCCTAGCTTAGGCTATGTTCCCAATAAACATACGGTACATTCAATAAGTAGTAGATGAATCTAGGGTCTCACTTGGACACTCTATTTGCAACTCAGAACTAAGAAACACTGAAAAAGATTACTTGCATTGGAAAAGTGGCCTGAAAAAGGCATCTCAGTTTGGCATGACTGTTGCTGTGCATCATAGTGTTTGACCTATTGAGGGCATCAGAGAACATTGTTCCTATTGCAGATCCATGCAAAAACACTTGTAACTATTCATAGTCTGCCAGTTTAGGAAGTCTGCCAGGCTGTTCGTACCCAAAGATATGAAGAGCTTTTGTTGTCCCGTTCTGATGGTAATGAGTCCATAATTTCATCATCTCTAAACAAAGAAATGAGATGCAAGTATCCCTCTTGTTATACAGCATGTGGATAGGCACCATTGCCCCACTGGAAAATTTCCACCAAATTTTCATGGAAAGGCAGAAATGTCAGACCAAGGTCATCACTCAGACCTGCAAAATACTCACATAGAGCACCATTTTGTCTAAAGTTTTATTTTTGTGACTTTCCAATGAGTGTTTGATTCACATCTTTGGGAAGGAACCAAAAATTGGACTCTGAGCATGAAGCGAGTTCTGCAGAATTATGACAGGATAGAGAGGCCAGTCTGCCCATCTAATGTCATGGCAGAGAACACATTCCTATGAGCTGCAGACCTGAAGGTGGTGCAGGTAAAGTCTGTCACATGCTGTCACTTATTTATAGCAGCATCCTGAGGTACAGCTCAGCCATCAGAATCAGCTGTATGAATAAAAGTGCTTGTAAAGATTAGACTCGTCCTTCAAGGAAGCACAATGTTTCTGAGTAGGGTAGAAGGAACAATCACCACTCCTAAAATTCTATTTATCTGTGGCTGGGGTGATGGATTGTTTCTGAAGGTCACCAGCAGACAGCACTCCAGCCTTGCTGCTGCCTCTCACTGATTCATCTTCCCACCAGCGAGGGAGGCAAGCACAAGCAGGCAGCAGCGCACTGCTTTGGCAGCTAGACAGTACATGCCAACTGTGGTGTGAAGCATCACGTTATGACTATCTTGGTAGGAGGTTCCAAGCATCCCCGATGGTCCTTGGCTCTGCTGGACAGAGCAGGGTAGAGAGCAGAGATGAACTGCAACAATTACCAAGACCTTCATATCACTCAAATTGTCCAGCCTGGCAGTGAGTATGGGCTCATAATGATCGGGTTTCCCTGAAGGAACTGCTGTACCAGTCCTCTTCCCCGGGGCTCCCAGCAAGCCTCCCTGGGCTGATGTGTTTTGCTATTTCTTTTGCCAGCAGCTCCACCTGCTGGCACCGGAAAGGCTCCCTGCTCTGCCCTGTGACCATCGTGTCCCCAGTACCAAGTCGCTTTTCTATTGTCACATCCCATCTTCAGCTCCCTTTGGGAGGGGGAACTTCCTACAGACCATCTCTAGCATCTACTCAGCCTTCTCCAGTTCTTGCATCTAATCCTTCCTGAACGTCCAATGTACTTTGGACAGAAATCTGACCCCTCCTAAGCTGGGCCATTGTAATTGGCAAGCAGCACATGGGTAATGTGTAACGTACTGTTCTAGCGAGGAAGGGGAATTAATCTTTTAATTCAAAAACATTCAGCTGCTTGGAGCCTGTCCTGAGGCATGCTTTTTCTTTTCTGGTTCTGCAGCTGCCAAGAACTCTAATTCCGGGTGCACATGGAAACACTCTAAGCCCTTCTGAGACAGAGTTTTCTCTACCTCTTCCACAGTGGAATGATCAAAAGCTAATATCTGTGAGGAATCCTTTGCTGATTTCAACGAGGTCCTCAAAGATCAGGAGAATGATCCCACCTGTGAGAATGTGAACTACTTAGTGGGCTTTTCTTCACTGTAGATAGCTTTGGAATCTGTGAGGACACTGGAAGGGGTCTTTAAGCAGTCAGTCATTGAAGAGTACTAATTAAATTAATTTAAATAATTACATAAATTAAAAACATTTTAATGGGGGAGAGTATGGTGTTTCTTGATGACCTTCAGCTTCTGGAAGGAACTATCAGGTTAAGGTATTATGTATTTAAGTTTCAATTTTGCATGCGTGATTTCTTTGTCTTCCTCAATATCTGTAAAGGGGATTTATTTATACATAAGACATCATCCTCCAGTTCAAAAAGGAATGAAAAAGTAAGCTTAGCTTTGAAAAATAACCACAGACTGGATTTGGTAGTAGGCTGGATACAAACAAATTTGCTCTCGGTAGGGTAAAAGGTCATGCTCATTGAGGAGTGTAAGGAAGGCTTAGCATGCATGTGCAATGCCTCACTATTAAAAATTGAGGCTTGTAACAAAGGTATATATGCAGAGGATTAAACCTTGGAGGTTCTTCTTTAAACACAAAGGTTTACCAGCTCTTTAAACCCCAGACTTCTTAGAATTATGCAGTCTTGTAATAGGCTTCTTGGAAAAGCTTGAACATGCACAAAAGCATAAAACTGCTACCATTGCAGTAAGCGCTAGCTCAGTGACACAAGCTTGTCTCTTCAAGACCATTATTTTTGTTGACTAAGCAGAGAACAGTAAATGCTTCTGTTACCAAAGCTTGAAGTAAAAACATTTCCAAAGGTTTTCTGTGTAAAAGTCTGTTGCATAGGGAGATTTTTTTTTCCCAACCCACAATTCAAAAATCAAAATAAAACACCATATCCTTTAGTAAATAGAAGTTACTTAATTCTGGAGATGCAAAAAGATATGTAATATCAATGGTCAGCTATATGACTGTTTCAAATCATACTTACTGCTAAAATGCTGGAGTTGATATAGAACAGCATGCTAACTGCTTGAATGTTGCCACATTTTTCCACACTTACTGATCTAGTGCATTTTGTAGCCTGGTTTACTAAAAACCCTGGAAAAAAGTCACAAAGTATTACCAAATGAAATTAAAGAGTAATTATGAAAAGCAGAAATAAAAAACAACATAAAAACCTCAAGTATAAGCAAAAGCGAAAGTAAACAGTTTCTCTTGCAGATAAAGTTTTATGTGAGCTATAAAGAATGATACTTTCTTAGATTCTCCAAAACCGCTATGAGACAAAATATCACTCCTTAACAATAGAAGCTTAATAAAAGCTAGAAGATTTATGATTTCATTTTTGAGATCTCAGAAGATTTTTTTTCTTTCACAAGAGACTTCCATTTTCCTATGGTCATCATCATGATTGTTATTATACCGTATTTAGAAATAACAGTGAGTTTTGGAAAATGCAGATGTGTGTATTTGGTTGTGGATTCTTTTTGGTTGGGTTTTTTTTCCCCTCCCTCCCCATCTGCAGATTTTCAGGAAACTGGGTGAAAGGTTAAAATGTAGGGCTCAAGCCTGCAAGTCTGACTTGACTTGCATTCAGGCTGTGAAAGGAACCTCATTATACCAGAGGGACATCTTACAAAGGTTGCCCAGTTAGGTCTTGCTTTGCCTCTTCCCTCATGGTGCCACCCTTATACTATTTTATTAAATCAATTATGCCAAATAGGATGTCTTATTGTTGGATAAACAACCCACTAACAAGACTCTCAAGGATTTACATATCTAACTTTGAATGTTTAATATAGATGCAATGCAAATTCCAATCTATGTCCAAAAAAACCCCAGAGAAACAGAAGCTATTTGAAAAACATTTGTTCATGAATCTTTATCTGATTCTACATTTGTATGTGTGCCAATTTACTGACTGATTAAGCTCAAGTCAGAGCAGAATACTCTAAAGCAAATAAATTGGAATTCAAATGCATTTTCTAACCTGCAGGATTCACATCAGAGCACCAAGAGGAGACAACAGGACTAGGTAGTCTTAGAAATGCATCCACTGTCTGTATAGGAACACCATACTGCCAAATAAAACAACGTATTCAAGTATATAGGTGTGTTTCAGTTCATGGAAACTTTTAAAGCATTTGTATTATTAACAATAAATCTGAATAAAAGAAGTACTTATTTCCACTATCTCTGTCAATACTGTATACTACTTTGTGCATCAATTCTTAAGCCACTGCTAACAGCTCTATGTTTACAATCGCAAAACAGCTACTTATTTTTCAAAGAACTTAAAAATCTAGTTCACTTTTTAAGTAAGCTAACACAAAACGCTACACTTCTTATTTTTACATTTCTATATTTAAAGACCAAAATAAAGTTTGTCTTTTCCAGAAGAACTGCATTTTTTTTTTAAAGTAGATGCAAACAATGCTCACTTGTGCTTTTATGGAACAATCTAATACTAATCGAATCAGATAATTATTTACCTTGTATCTGTAAGTTTCATTTGCATCAGAAGGATTTTGAGCATCTGTGTTCATATTCCAGCTGTCAGGCTCAGCACTGAAGGAAGCACTTCCAAACTGTTTAAGCAACTGATCAAAAGTTTCAGAAGTAGGCATTTCAGGGGAACTGAAGGACAGTGCTTGTTTATCTGTCAAAACATTTTAAAGAATGAGATAACTTTTAGGATAAATTAAACAGAAACAGTATTTAGTAACAGTTTTTCCATCTGGAGCTGTTGAAGACTCAGTTACAGAAAAATATCAACGCAACTTTTCTTTAAGAAAAGCTTTCTCTTTTCTTTAAGAGAAAAGCTAGGTGGTATCTTAATTCATCATTTCACCCAGATCCATGAAAGCACAAACTTAAAATTAAGGAAAGAGGTAAGTCCCTTTCCTTCAAAATCATGTTTTCTAACAGCATATGTTCCAAAACAAAGACATGCCAATTAGTGTCTACAGTTTCCATGCTAAGTATTCAGATGACTACTACACAGTCATAATTAAATTAAGAGGACATAGTACTGATCAATTCTTACTTCCCTGTAAGTCACTTCAAAGCTGGGCATAAAGGATTTGTACCACTGGTGACTATTACATAGTTACAGTAACAGATTGGGAAGGAGTCAGTTTTCCATGAAACAACTTTAAATGTGATTTATTGAGGATGCTAAATTCTTTAAAAAAAAAAAACCAGAACCAAAAAAACTTTTTTTTTTTCCAGCAAAGACGACTAAGAGAGTATGAGATGTTTTAACTTCATAGTTTCACAAGTGAAAAGATTACAACATACAGACTGTGAGCATACAGAATAACCAGTTTTCTGACAGGTTACTTTTAATTTTAGTCTGTTTCTGGTACCTAAGGAGCTTATAAAAATAACAGCACAATGCTTAATATTGGCAACAACTCTACTTACAATTTGTAGCATGAATGCAGAAAACACTGGGATTGACTTGGTCAATTAATTTAAATATCCTTTCTGGTGGGTCTGCTTCAACATCAAGTGAATATATAGCAGCTTTCTGACTACAAAGACGGCTGTCACCTCTGCAAACAATGATAATAAAATCAGTGATCCATTAGAAGTTAGTATTGACCATATTGTAAAGTTCTCTTCATGTATTGAGGCAGCATCAAAATAGGACTAAAGAGATAACTCTTTTTAACACAATTAGTATAAGTGTGCCTCCTTATAAGGTTATATTGTTTTACGCTGTGTGCTTAGTAATAAATAAAAGAATTCTCCAACTTATTTTATCTAGCAGAGGAAACTGTGTGAGCAGCAACATGAAGAAAGATAAGAGACAGACCAGGGCGAAGGGAAGAGCCTGACAATAATAATATTAGGGCTAAAATGACAGGTTGGATGGGATCCAGATGGTGTGAGACACCACAAATGCAGGGTGCTCCAGAGGCTATACAGGGCTCAGAAGCACTTTTATGTATACAACACAAGTGGGAAGTATGACCTTTAGGTTAACATGATGGCATGCAGACCAGAAAAAAAGTCAGTTTCATGAATATTGGAATAATATTCACTTTGGGGGTGGGAGAGCAGGAAAAAGTCCTGCTTGAGAGGCACGTAAAAGAAATGGCAGAGTGAGAAACGGGCAGGTGAAATAACCCATCCAATCTAGAAAAAGTATTTGTGCTGTGGGTTCATCAACACCAGCCCAGAACTGCAGTAGGCTGCACAGCAAATGTGCCAGTTCAGAGCCTGAAGAATACTGGTATGTCCTACATACTAGAAATACAAGATGATGGTCCCTGTGAAACTGGTACTTAGGCAGGGTTAAAGCAGTCAAGGACAGATATTGAAGAAGTGAAATGACTTTTAGAAATGACTTAAGCATGGAGTTGAACTTTTCCATGAGGTGAACCATTTGTTAGCATGATCACATCATAAATCAAACACCCTTTCCCCATTGTTTCAGAGACCACATAGCCTCTCACATGTGATCAAACCCTTTCAGTAACTAACTGTATATATGTATATAAATCTAGATGTGTAAACGAGATTCACAATACTTGCAGTCATTGAAAATCCCATGGATTTTCATGCAAAATGAACGTTTTACACAAAAGAATTTGGGGAAAGAAACACAACTTCATTTTATGCATTTCTAGTTGACAAAAACAGAATAGTCACCTGAGACAATTGAACTGTCACTCTGGAAGGTGCTGATTAGACCTTTCTGATATATATTAATATCTATAAATGGGTAGCAGTAGTCATTGTGTGCAAGAACAATAAGAAACCACAGTCTGGGATGACTGCTAATTCAAATTTCAAAGCACCAAGAACAACCCCCAGTGTTCAGATTGGCATAATTTATGCAGAAGGTAGGTTGAAGAGCTGTACTTACTGTTCTGAGAAGTCACCAAGAGATTTTTTACATTACAATTTCAAAGTGAGCTTTCTTAACTCCTTTTTGAGAAGATGAAATTGGGTGAAGGTGTTTTCAGATAAACTAAATAGCAAAGAAACAACTATCGGCATTACTTTATTGATTTAATGTTACATTTTACTGTTTGTAGAGTGACAGACTGGCAGTGAGGCGGCAGGTTGGGATGCTGACTTGTAAAACTTAGGATCAGAATGATGCTCACACTACTTCATTAAACCCTGAATTGATCAAGTTTCTACCTGATATCACAAACCGTAATGAAAGAGGTTACTGATAAATTGCTGATGACCTATGGAGGTGGCCAGATGGTCCCATGGTATCAGCTTTCTTAAATTCCAGACACCGCATTATATTGATGAAAGCCTGAAAGTGCATTATTCTTCCCCCAACAGATGGCATCGCCGCCTAAGAGCCCATAGACCGTAGCACAGTGAAAGAGGAGAAAAGCAAGGTGCGCGAGTTTAGAAAA
The DNA here is from genome assembly GCF_026419915.1 of Harpia harpyja. Lineage (NCBI taxonomy): Eukaryota > Metazoa > Chordata > Aves > Accipitriformes > Accipitridae > Harpia > Harpia harpyja. The sequence goes on from NC_068948.1 coordinate 33,178,500, forward strand.
GAGGGAGTAAGTGAATAAGAAACTGCGATGGGAGGCCACTTTGCTGTTCTGCCTGGTTGGGACCAAAAGTTTACAGGCCTAGTGCAGGAAGGACTGGTGAAATGGTAGGCAGGAGTTAGGAGGGGAGGGGGGATAGGGGTTAGGAATTGCTAAGAGGAGAGGATAGAGCCCTTACAAATGCATGCAGCAAATAAAACAGGATTTTTTATTTCATATAGCTATTTATCCACTTACGTGACAATAGGAACTGAGCATGTAGTGAAGAGACTGAAATCTGCTGCACTGCAATCAGGGTCACAGCAGCAATTTACATCACACTGTGCCACCAACAGATCACAAACACACAGCTTGGCAACTGGAGGAGAGATTTAAATTAGAATTAGAATTGGAACTTTACACATTACAGCATGTTCCCTAACACTTTCATCTTTCACCCCGCCTTATTTTTGACAATGGTCAAAAGTCTATATCCAAATTCATGTGTGTTTTTTTTTTAAAGTCATTTTTAAAAGTCATCTTTTCTGCTACTTAGCAAATCTAATTGGAACACAATAACAAAACCAAGGGCATACTAAAATCTGATTATGTGATCCCTGTGAAATCAAAAAAAAGCAACTTGATTTAATAGGAATTTTGAAGGTATGAAAATATACTCAGCCCTGCAGAGGGGGAAAAAAAAAAAGAGATACAAACAAGGTATGCTTATGGGCTTGTTTCACCTTATTGGGGAAAAAAAAAAAAAGAAACATTTTGATAGAGCAGTGAGATGCAAGCTTACAAGTATTGAGCATGTCCCAGGGTCCAGTAATATATTTTTCTGATGTACCAACATAACCATAGTTGACTTCTTTGAAATTGCTTTTTCTTCCTGTCTTTAGATACTGTGAAATACTATAATAATACAGAAAGTAATTGCTAGCAATACTGTAAACTGTCTTGATAAAATACATTTGGCAACTCCTTAAAGCATTCTTAGTTTTTGAAGTTTATAAATTGAAAGAACAGATATTACTCTACTGAACTGTTTTTGAGACCTGCTGTTCTGTAATAAATCTAGAGTTAAATATAGTACAGAATGAAGAAAATTAAGACCACTGCTCCGTAGGCAAGACATTCAAAGAATACTCATTTTCATAACTAGCACTTCTTTTATTTCAACTTGAGTGTTGCCCATTTCTCTATGGCCTCCTGGATGTTCTCTGACCACCTGAACAGTATCCAGCTATTTCCTGGAATCTCTGAAGTTCTGACTGTTCTGTTAGCTGAGTTTAGCACTGGAATCCTTAACTCACCTTGTAAACAAAAGAAGTTTAAACATGGATGATTAGATTGCAAGGTTATGTCTCCAAGATCAGGGATTTAAGTCTCTTTTCCCTAAGGAGGTATGCACTGGGATTAATTTGGCAAGTAATCTAGGGAAACTGAACCGATGGCAACAACACTGGGAAAACAAAAGTTAAATAAAAGCATACCTGCCAATTAGAAGACAGTGGGAAACACCTTCTGATAGCACAATAACAAAAATTTGTGATGTATATTGCCATAGCACCGCTATATATCCACAGAGCTGAGGCAGAGTTCGGAGTCTCAGGGCAAACTGTGTGTGCAGCCAGCTCAGGGTATAAGCGGAGATCTCCAAGAACGTACAGGGTGAGCCTGGGTCTCCTCTGCAAGGCCAGGCTCTGCCCTGTGGGCTCAGAGGAGGGTGCTGGGTGGGCAGGAGAGCCTGCCCTCCCTCAGCGTCGACTCACAGGACTATGCGTGCTAGGATCAGCATGCCCAGTACCCGAAGGCCGTATAGGGCTTGATGGGCCTGCCTTTCTGAGGAGGCTCCAAGTCTTGGCTGGAGTGGGGTGCTGCTAGAGAGGGGTGCTCAGAGCAGCACTGCAGCACAGCCCCGGTAAATGCCCAGGGAGAAGCAGGGCAGCTGCCCCGCAGGTTTGTCCTAGCCCTGGACGGCTGCAATGGGAGCCGGAGGGGGGCCAAGGACCCAGTGACGACAGGAGACCTGAGAGAAGCCTTGAGTGGGGCTTCCCTTGGCCCGGGAAGAGCTGCCCGTGCCCCGCAGCCGCAGCCCCCGCCCCGCAGCGTCCCGCAGCGTCCTACCGGACACCCACCGTCCGTGACCGGGGCCGGCCTGCTGCGGGTCCGCGCCCGGGCGGCAGCGCGGATCTCCGGTGGCGCCGCGGGACTCGCCGAGCTAGCTGCGAGCTCCACGCTCGGCTCTGCTGCTCTGAGCGGCAGCAGGAGGAAGAAAACGGCTCCGAGCCTCAGCGCCGCCGCCATGGCCGCCGCTCCCGGGCCGCCCGTAGCAACGGCGCGGTTACTAGGGAGCGCGGAGCATCACGGGAAGGGCGTGTTCCTCCCCTCCCCGAGGCATCACGGGAAGCAAGGGTGTCCGCGGGCGCGGGGCATGACGGGAGGGGGGTGGTGCACCCCTGGCGCCATGGCGGGCGAGGAGGGGAGGTCGGTCCTTGGCGAGGCAGCGTTGCGGCCGTGTCTGGCTGTCATCTCCCGCCACCCTCGGCCTCCCTCAGCGCGGGGAGACTTGGGGTGAGGCCACACACTGGGCCTTTGGCTGGACGTGGCCTCCCGTGAGGCCGCCCCTCTTGCCTCATGGCTGCCATCATGGTGGTCTCAGGCGTCAGCTTGTACCACCCAGCCCCTTCAGAAACAGCCCAGCACGGCGGTGATCTGGGCATCAGTGGCCCTTCAGTACGAAGCCAAGGGCACTAGGGCAAGGTTTAAGATGTAAGAAGCAACCTAAGTGTAAGCTGCGTATGTGGTTTGGGCAAAAATGCTATTGGAAGGCCGTACGCAAAAAAACGTGGGGAATGGCCCCTTGTGAGCTATAAAATCCTATGTTTAGCATATTTTTGCAACTTTGATCCTAGTAATCTGCTTTTCTTCAACTAATTTTGAAAGTCTTACTGATTTCTTTCTCCTTTTGAAAATGCCATGGGTCCTTAATGCTCAGTGTGTGTGTTCCTTAATTGAGTTTGTTAGTAATCTTGCAATATATACAGGTAGTTTTATACTAATTTGGAAAAACTGACCTAGAGAGTGACTAAATGATCATGGTTCCTTATAGTTATCTTACAAATGTTAACATCCAGGCTTCAGTTCCAACCAAGAGACGACTTTTTAAAATTGAAGTTTGTGTTCTGCATTATCTGATCAAAAGCAACTTTACAATGTTTGTTCCTGCATCAAACTGACAAGTACATTGTTAGACAGCATTTCTTATTTTTCTGACCAGGTTCATTCCTATCGTCTTGAAGGGAAGCTGACAAAAGCTTTAAGACCACAAGAGGCCACGTTCTTTTTTACGTTTAATACACTTGACTGCCTTCCATGCCAGTCACAACATCTGAATGGCACAACTTCACACCGGCATGCAAATTTAGTACATTGGAGATGTTCCAGCTTCTTCTGTTGAAAACTGAAATAATTCCACAGTGCACACAGCGTCTTTGTCGCTTCTTCACACTGCCCTCTGCTGCACAAGAGCCAATTATTCACAAAGGTGTTGATGAGTTACACAAGACAATTGTCTGCCTCACGCAGTACAAGGCCACCAAGGTCTTTTGATATTATCAAAGAGCTGGTAACTTAGGATGGATTTGAAATAGCTCCATATCGCGTGGCAAAGTCCTGGAGTCATCCTTCGCCTTGGAAAGACCTTGTTCTTTTAAGGACACAGTGACATGAAGGTGAGAATCCAGTGTACTCCATTTTCCCTCAGACCTCTGTGTGCCTTACGTGCAATAATAGTCTCACCTGGGTCTCCATTCTGCATTCCTTCTGTTAGAACAAATGTAACCTGAAGTTACTGTATTTGCCTTTTTCCTTGGGGGAAAATGAACTGATGTGTTTAGTCCCTTTGTTTCTTTGCTGTTTCTGAGATTATTTTTATTCAATTGGAAACATTTGTGCATTTCCTTTCCATGAGGTCTCCTAAATAGTGTTAGTGTTGTTTTTTTTTCCAGGCCTGAAGAATAACAGCAACTCCAAGTCCACTTCCATTTTGAAAAGTGACAGTAAAATGGCATCATAGGACCCCTTCTTCTTGCTTCTCACTAAGGCTGTGCCAGGACTGGCTGCAGCCATAGAAGAGAGTATGTGCCTATATTTGGAGGAAATCATGGGAATCTTTAAAAAGCAGTATCTTTCATTGTCCCACAGCAGAGAAACCTGTTGACTTTGCCAGTTTACTAACTTAGATTTGCTTATTTGTAGGTATGTTCAGGACAGATACTGGTACACTACTCTGAAAACTCTGGTGTCTTTGGCCCTGCTTAATAAAGCAGATAGGCATACGTTGTCAAAGTCAGCTGAAGACCTGTTCACAGCTAGCAGAGTTAGAAGTCTTGCAGCTTCAAGAAGGAGGCCTTAGGCAGGGGCAGTCCCCTACATAAAGGAGGCTTGTTTTCCTGCCTGTTAAAAGGCAAGTGAAGCTCTTTACTCTTGTCACTATTAAGTGAGTGAAGTTTCCACATCCTTTTGCTTGAGGGAAAGTAAAACAGATTTTGGAGTTTTACTTCTAATTGCTCTGGTGCTTGTCCCAGCTGGGAGAGGCAAGCCTGCAGGAAGGAACAGTATGAGCATGTGGCTGCTCTCTCTTTCACTGCCATGTGTTTGAGATCAGACATCTCTCTGGGTAAAGCTGACTTAGGGGCTTACAGTCCCTTGAACTTCTTTGACTAATCTCCCATACACTACATACGGTCAGTTAACAAGGATGAAGATGTTTCTCCTACCTAGAAGTCCTGCAAATTTTGAAACTTGGAATTTAGTTTGCAGGCTTGGAGGGGGAGTGGTGCTTAGTTTATTGTTTATCATCATTGGTCACATTCTGTCTTCTGTATCACTTGTTCAACTGCAGTGTCATGAGATGAGGTAATTAATATTAAAGCACCCCTACTTGTTAGTTTACACATTTCTGATGCATTTAAAATCAGTAAAAAGGGCTGTTGACAATGCACAGGGGAAAATATAATTTAATACATTCTTTTTGCATGCAGAATTACTTTGCAAAGCTGATGGTGCACAGGGGACCAGACTCCTAGATGAAAACCAAGCCTTGCTGAAATCTGTGAGCTATTCCCAAGCACAGATTGCACCCTGAATGGATGTGGGCAGGAGCTGGATGAATAAGGAGGTATTACTTCTTACTGCATCTACCATTGAAACAGAATAGAACTGGGCAACTGTTCAATAGCAAAGTATAATGTAATTAATCTGTTTTTCTCATGACCTCTTTTTTTTTTTTTTTTTTTACAGAAGTAAGTTAGGGCTTTACTCAGACCAACAGTTCACCTAAACCTATCTCCAATACTTGCTATAAAAGAAGAATGGGATGAACATAGCTGTTGTGTCACTTCAGTTTCCTCTTTATTAATGTTTAAGTGACTAACCCTGAATTCCTTAACTGTAGAATGTGATAGTTCAATAAAGTTATGAAGCCTTTCCAGAAATATGTACACAGAAACAGAATGCAGTAAGTAAAGTCCCTGCAGAAAGAAATGTAAAGAAAATAGAAAAAACCCCCACCCTTGTCATGCAGAGAAAAAATGCAAGACAAAAGCCAAGTAAGAAAAACCATTTGAAAAATCCCACCACCACAAAAAACCCACCCTTGTGTTAGACTTCTGAAGCAGGTTCCAAAGAGCGAACTCCACGGTGTGTAGGACAAGATCAGGACATTAATAAATAATGCATGTTCTCCATCACAGAGCTTTTAATTTATCATATCAACATTAGTTAATTAATAATTAAAAAGAGCACTGTGACCCTCATATGGGAGGTCCTATAAAATGAAAATTCAAGCAGTTTAAGATGGAGAAGATTGCTGTCAATTAAAAAACATGTTAAGGGATTTACTGTATTACTATTTTAATTGTATTTTAAGCAGCAAGACTTTGATGTGCATTTAAGCATTATAGCGTGACATTTGCAATCCAAACATTGCAGGATTAAGTCCCACTGAGTACAGTAAAACCAGGGGAAGTAACTGATTATAAACACAAATAAAACTAACACAGATACCTTTTATGAAATGCTAAGACTAAGCAAAAAGCACCACTTATATTTCATAGAATCATAGAACAGTTTGGGGTGGAAGGCACCTTAAAGATCATCTAGTTCCAACCCCCCTGCCATGGGCAGGGACACCTTCCACTAGACCAGGTTGCTCAAAGCCCCATCCAACCGCACCTTGAACACTTCCAGGGATGGGGCATCCACAACCTCTCTGGGCAACCTGCTCCAGTGCCTCACCACCCTCACAGTGAAGAACTTCTTCCTTACAGCTAATCTAAATCTACCCTCTTTCAGTTTAAAGCCATTACCCCTTGTCCTATCATGACATGCCCTTGTAAAAAGTCCCTCTCTGGCTTTCTTGTAGGCCCCTTTTAGGTACTGGAAGGCTGCTGTAAGGTCTCCCCAGAGCCTTCTCTTCTCCAGGCTGAACAACCCCAACTCTCTCAGCCTGTCTTCATAGGAGAGGTGCTCCAGCCCTCTGATCATCTTTGTGGACTCGTTCCAACAGTTTCTGTCATCCAAGTTTATTTTAATAATTCAGTTAAATTTAAATTTTTAACTATATAACTTTCACCACAGACCTTCCCTTTTAAAATTACTTGAGATTTAAATAATTTAATTACTTTTACACATACAAAATTATTGCTTTTCCTCATAACAAAAGACACTGTAGTTTTCAGAATAGTGCACGAATATCTGTCCTGAATGTAGCTACAAATATGCAAATCTAAGTGAGTAAACTGGCAAAGTCACCATGTTTCTCTGGAGTGGGACAATGACAGAAATTCTGCCCATGGACACATATGCTTTTGATTAAACAGTTTAATATTATTTTTGGACATTTAAACTAACTCGGAGTAGAATTAGCTTAATAACCATGGTCTTCATAAATGATGATGGATGAGGTGTTCAAGCTATTTGTTGGCTGAATGTGTGCTGCTCTTTCTGAACACACCATATACAAGGCTTTTAACTGACTCAGGTTTTAGTGTTAGGAAGTTTTTAGTAATAAAAAATGCTCCACAGAGTGACTATCATGAAAGAGCTTCTCTGGGGAGTGGTATAATTCCTGTCAGTTTAGACTTTTAAAACAAGGAGAAAATCCTAAGAGGAAACAGTTTTGTATGTGCATTACTTGATCTAAGTATGTATTTTCAGCTCGATGCCATTCAAAACAATTTTACCACTGACCAAAAGTCAGAGTCATCACTAAACTACAATATTTTGTATTTTATACAGAAGCTGAATGACTTGGGTGAGGTTCTAAAGAAACTGATACACAAAATAAATCACTCTCCAGGATTTCAGGCAGCTAGGATTTGGGAGGCCCTAGTTCCCCATCCTGAGAAGGTGATCTTCTGATTCTGCATCTTCTCTTGACTTGTCCATGTGGAGAAGTCTGATACTGTTGTCCTTTTCACATTAGTTTTCTGTCTGATGCTAATTATGCTGTCTTGAACATCTTCATCCTTTCAAGGCAAACACTGGTTTTGCTCTATGACAGACCACTTTAAAAATTCAAGTGGACAGGCATTTTTAATTAGAGTCAAACCAAAGTCAAATCAGGCTGAAATAAACTGCATTCTGGTCTAGCACAACATTAGCCCTTAAATAAATAGTGAGAAGCCTGGGCTGTCTCTGTACGGCAGATGGCATTACAGGTAATATTTATCATACTCCAATTCCAAGGCTAAGATACTAGGGAGGGAGGATTGACGTCAGCTACAAGTGAATCAGTCTCAATACAAGCTGAAAAACTGCTTGTGCCTTCAACAATTGTACAGCACTTACGCTTAACGCTCCCCATTGCATTTATTAGTCTGTCTGAGCAAGCCTAGCAGGAAGAGTTCATTTTGTTTTGCAGTTTAAATGAACTGATGTAAATGGATCTTGGACTTTGAGGTGGGAAGATTCCACCCAGCTGCAGTAACCAGGGGGATGCCCTTTGCCCCAGTTTTTGTGCCAAATTTGTGCATTTGAGAATTTTAAACAAATGGCACTTGGCAGGATATTGACCCTCGGGGTACAAGAATAATACTGAGTGAGACGGCAGGGCATGTACTGGGAGGGATTTACAGGGAGATCTATCAGGACTGATACTGAACAGTGGGGAAAACCAACTCTGTCCTATTTCATTAAAAATGGTTGTTCTTTGTCTCACAGGAGCCGAGTGATCCTCTGAATGAAAACCAATAGCAATTTTTCATCTGGGTACAGCGTCATCGTGCAGGAGTGAAAGAGTTCAGCAAAGGTTACTAATTATTATGTAAATGATGTAGTCGTCTTTGGCCGCCTGTGCAGACCTGGGTGGGTGACCAGGGTCGGAGAAGTATGAACTGCTCATGGTATGCTGGGGAGCCCTTACCAAAACAGGGAGTCATGCTCTGCCAGGTGTGTTTGATGGCCTTGCGCTCCTCCTGAGTTTCTCAATCTGTGAGCCATGGCTGATTGGCAAAGCGGTACAGAGAGTGTTCCGTCCAGCTCTGGGAAACACGTGATGAGGCACGGAGAACTCGGGTTTACTTGGAAGTGCGGTGGGGGATCAGAGGTTGAGAAGCAATGCAGACCCAGCCAGTGTAGCACAGATCACCTTGCACTAACCAGAGCTGCCTCAGGGCACCCTGGCACGGGAGGCAGTATTGAAATCTGCTGCGTTGAAGGGGCTAGGGCAGGCTGGACTTACCCTAGAAGGGACCTGGACAAGAAGGAGGAAGAATGAGAATGAGGGAAGGAATGACTCTGTGGGGGAAACTCTGAAAACATGCACTTCCCTTTCCTGCTGGAGATACGGGCAGGGGTGAGGCAGCAACGTTTGCTGCTGAGGAGAGAGCTACCTTGCAAGTGCTGTTTGTCATCTCGCACACCCTGACGGGCCTTGGCAGCAGCAAACCCTTATCTCCAGCACGTCGGCAAATTCGGCTCTGCGGCAGTTCCCTAATTCACCACGGCTGGGCATGGGCCAGTCTTTGTATTCCCTGCACTTTCCTTCTCCCCATTCTAATGGGCAGATTAATTTTTTAATCAGTTTGGATACAGTTTCAGCTTCAGGCGGAAAATTTTCATGCATTGCTTAAGCCTTTAGCAGTTTAAAGGGGAAGAATATTGTCTCCGTCAAGACACACAGCAAGTGAAATGCCTGCCGACTCTTAACACTATTATAATGACGTGCTTCAATAATGTTCCCCGTGGGTTGGGTCCGTGGAGTATGCCGCACGGCTTTTCCTTTCACTGGAGTCAGCTTGGGGTTCAGGTTTCACACCTACCTCTGCTTTATTTACACCCATCTATTGTTTTGTTATTTACGTATCTTGGGTTATATAACGCAGCAGCAGCCTCTTTGCACTTGTGTGTGTGCAGAGGCACGAAACGAATTTGCGCATGTTGTGCAGAGCTACCTGCTAGGAACTTCCACGGGGATGAGCCACTTTGCGCACCCACAAGCAGCACAGAAAACTGAGCTGCAGAAGATGAAGAACTGGGTCTTTTTGAAACATGGTGGATCTTTAAAGTGTTGATGCCTTGAAGTTGTCGGTATTTTTGAAGTTGTCCGGGGGGACAGCTGAAAGCTGGCTCGCTGCCTTCGTATCACACTCACCTGCAGTTAAAATAATTTTAGTGGTTTTTGTATGATGACCACATACTATGGTCTTCTCATGAGGGTTTTGTCTGGCATTTCACACCCCTTACCCAAAATGGATTAACGTGCTGCACTTCCATGAATTTCCCCAGAAACCGCACAAACATCATGCGCCATAGTGAGCTGGCTCTATCCCTAACTGCACCCCGCTGGGGAAGACAGGAGGAGTTGTCCTTTATAAATAAATTTTTGTGTGCTATGACTCACATAACCGTCCTTAATAGCCAGAAAGTACAAACGGCCACCGAGTCCCTGCGAGTTATTTGGAGCACGCGAGACATGCGGCCTGATATGGGCGTGGAGGGCAAGTATCTGGGTTAGGCGCAGCCTCGCTCGCCCGGCTGTTGAAAACGTAATTGCGATAATTACAGGTAGAAAACGCAGCAAGCCGGAGAACCGTCTCCCCTGGCCCCCACCGATGCCCCCGTTTGAGGGTCGCGGCGTTCCGAGGCCGCTTACCGGTGCGCTGAGGGGAAAGGGTAGGGGGCGGGGCGGGGCGGGCCGTGCCGCAGCCGCCGCCGCGGGGGCTGCCGGGAGCCGGCCGGTGTTATTGTCCCGCAACATGCAAATAAGGCGCGGCGGGAAGCCAATGAGGCGGTCGCCGGTTGCTGCGCAAGCGCGCTAGGGGCGGGGTGGGGCGGGGCTGACCTTACCGCCCGCTCGTTCGCTCGCTCGCCGAGAGCCGGGGCCTCAGCACGCGCGGCGAAGATGGCGGCTGCGGCCGGCGGGGTGCGGGGGCGGCGCAGCGGGCACCGCCGGCTCTGACCGGGCCACCCCACGGCGCGGCGGGAGGGAGCCCGGAGGCCTTTGCGGGGCAGCGCCGGCCGGCCGGGGAGGAGGCAGAGCCCCCCTCGGGGGGGGGGGGGGGGGGGGTTGGTGGGGGTTGTGGTGGCGGCGGCGCGGAAGGCGGGGGCGCTGCCGGCAAGCCCGGCCGTGAGGGGCAGCGCGGGCGGCGGGGACGAGGGCGGGAGCCGGCCCGGAGGGGCGAGGCGGCCCGCGAGGGGGGGGGGGGGTGGGAGGGCGAGGGGCCGGGCCGAGGAGGGACAGCGCGGGCCGGCGGAGGCTGAGGCGAGCCGGCCGGCGGGCAGGGGAGGAAGGCTGGCTCCCCGCGGCGGGCGCTGGCAGGTCAGGAGGCGGCTGCGCCGGTGGCTCCCCGCGTTCCTGGCTCTCGGCTGCTGGGCGCCCCACGCCATGTTCTCGGTGCTCTCCTATGGCAGGCTGGTGGCCCGGGCAGTCCTGGGCGGCCTCTCGCAGACGGACTCCCGTGACTACAGCTTGGTGACAGCCAGCTGTGGCTTTGGCAAAGATTTCCGCAAGGGCATCCTCAAGAAAGGCATGTGCTACGGGGATGACGCCTGCTTCGTGGCCCGGCACCGGTCGGCAGATGTGCTGGGTAAGTGCTGGCTCGGCCCCGCTTGGGGGTGCCGAGGCAGCTTTGGCGTCGGTGTCGCGACCTCACCTCCTCGAGCCACACATGGCGAAGTGGCTCGGTCTTGGGTTGCAGACAAAGGAGCTGGTTCCACCTGTAAATGTCAGCGTGAGTTCTCTTTTTTTTTTTTTTTTTTTAGTTTCAGAAGAAAGGTCTCGTGCTCTTTGCTGCAGCACGACGCCCACCTCGCTTCAGTGTGCCTCTGGGGTGGGGTGGGTGCTGGGCATCAGGGCCCAGCCTTGGCGATTCACCTGTAGGTGCCTGTAAGGCCTAGTGGCTCCGAAAGCCAGAGAAACAGCCTGTAGTGAGTCTTGCTTTCTGTGTGCTTTTAAAGCCGAACCAAGCCCTGTGTGTATGTATTGCATTTCTACAGAAAGGATCATTGAAACAGACATTTCCTGATTTTAGCGGGTGCTGTGTCCTTGTCAAGTGAAAGGCAAAGTGACATTGAGATTGGTTTCAAATGTCAAACTTCAATTTCAGTATTTATTCTATCCTGATTACACTCTCTGGTTTGGATTCATGTGCAAAATGAATCTTAAGGGTTCAAATTTTAGAAGTAGTGAATAATTACAGCTAATCAGTGGAATCTTCAGTTCATGAGCAGCATTGCTTTTGGCAGCGCTTGACCTTTCTCCTGTGTAGTCAAGGTTGAATTTGGCTGACGCTCTGCAAAAGTTAGTTTTCGAGCAACTGACAGAAGTAAATTTTCACCAAAACTTTGACATTAAAAAAAAGCTTCCTCTCCCCTGCCTGTTTTTTTTTGTTTTTTTTTTTTAAATTTAAAACTGGTGGGATTGCACTGCAGTATCTCATGATGTGACAATGCTTGGTGATTCTTCACAATTTGGTGCTGTCATTGTAACTTGGTTGCCGTTTAATATAGCTGAGATTTTTTCAGGAAGCTGTAACTTGGTGCTAGGTAACAGTATTGCTGATTATTCTCAAGGGAGCTGTTACTCTAAGGGTGATGCTACAGCTTTCAAGGAGATGTGGAAAACTGGTCAATGCATTTTAGATACTCTGCATCTTTTCTGTTGTGCCTGTTTCAGAGAAACTTTTTTCTATTTGAATTAGCTGTTGGACAACCTTACTTGAACATGGGACTCAGGCTGGCTGCCTTTAAAGTTCATACTAGGCCAGCACTGATAAATAACTGAGCAATCGGTATTTGCCTGTAAGAGAAATGCGGAATCTGCTTTACTTAGGTGGACTCTTTGCGTAGGGAAGCGGGTGGATTTAGACCCATTTGATGATGTTTAGGTTTTTTTGGCCATATTTGGTAATTACCATATGTAGACCTACAGCTTGTCTATTAATTTTCATGGCAACTTGAAAACAAACAGAATTGTAACTCCACTTAAGGATCAAACAGCAAAGAAGGCTTCAGACCAGGATGTCTTCAGTACCAAGAAGAAAATAATTTAAATAGAAAAGCTGTTGTGTTCCCCCCACGCCACCCAGCAAAGCTGTTTTTATGTTAGTTCTCTATTGCTTTTTTAATATACCTACCAAAAAACTAACACCAGTGTACGTTCTGCAAACAGTAATGCTCAGGATGGGTTTTGATGCAATCTAACTTGATGCTTTTTCTTCATCTGTAATTGTTAAGTTTACAGGCATAGTAGTTTTTTTCCTTGTTTCTGCTACTATGATCATCTCTGCTGTCCCTTTCTCAACCAGCTCTTCTACACTGCTGCAAAAAAGAGCTTCAGCACCAGTGTTTTCCTGCCCTCAATTCCTCTTACGCCCATCATAAATCTGAGGTTCCGTACCTATTTTCTAAAGACCTTCATAAATTTTGTACTAATTTGATACCTGCCTAACTGTGCACCTCAACAAAACTGGCTGAGCTGAACTGTTGCTTTTCAAGCTTCATTTTTCACTATTAGTTTAATGAAGAGGCTCATGTGGTTTTAGCCAAAGTGAACACTAGACACAGTAAGAGTGCTTTTAGAAAACCGTAAATTTCAAGTGTATCACTTTGAGTTAGTATGCCCTAGTAGTCATCAGTGACAAAGCCATGCCAGATAATTAATCTAACATTCTTCCGTGCCAGTCTTTTCTAGAACCAATATATGGGAAGCATGCCTGTGTGGGATGGATATGGGTGTGGTGTAACAGTGAAAGAGCTACTCCCAGCCATTTGGCATGAGTGCTTGGGGATTCATTTTCTTAGGTCAAACAAGTTGACTAGGCAGTGTGTTTATAGCAGATACAAAAATGCTAAACAACTCTTTTGTTATCTGTATACTGTATCGTCTAAAGGCTGAAAATTGTTAACAGTGTCTTCTAGTCCATGCTTTATCCTTTCATAGTAAGATCAACAGACAGCTTATGAAGGTTCATGTTATTTCCAGTCCTCCCATAGTTGTTAAAGGCTTGATAAGGCCTGTTACTAGTGTACTTGAGTCCTTGAGGCTTTTGTCTCTTATTTCTACTTTTGTCTGGGACGTACCTGTTAAGTTTGCGTGTTTTCTTCCCGTTCTGAGCACAGGGAGAAAAAAGAAACTCGGAACCAGAGTGTTTCCTTTGGGATCTCTCTGAGAAAAGGAAATGGCTTTACTACTAATACTAATCTCTAGAACTTTAATGATTCAGGCCCATGATTTCTTTTTGCTGCTGGTTGTACCATATTGTATCTTTCTATATGTTTGCTGTCAGTGTCTTGGTTGTCCAGATCCTCAGAATGTTCAAATATCTTCTTGAGACTTGGTAGATGTTAAGTACTACTTCACGTCTGAAGGCATGCCTTTGTAACTTTTGAGGGCAGAAATACTGTTTTTCAAAGCTGAAGAACAAAACTCTTCAGAAAGCGACACCTCTGTTTTTTCCTAATTAACATGTGAGTAGAATTTTTAGTGCTTAGGGAGCAAAACCAGATTTTTTTTAAATGAACTTGAACACTTTATATAAACATTTCGCTTGCTTAACAAAACTAAACATTGAAGCTTGTTTATAAATTTTGAGATGTCTCATGCTGCTGATTGTTTTTTCTATTGTTGGGATCTGCCTTTTCTTGCTTATTCCTGCCTTATCAGGCTCCTGATGTCTTTGCTAGTTTTTTTTTACAGATTTTCCAAGCTGTTGCGTGACTCATTATTGAAACATTACAGCAACCAATGCACATCTCGTGACAGCATCGCTTATACAATGTCTGTGCTGGGTAGAAGTTTGGGTGTAGCCAGTGTGACTTGACTAGTCTTCCAAACTATTTCTGTCCCCCAGCAGTAGTAGGAAAAAACTGTCTGGCATCAGGGTACTGTTTGTCCACTGCAAAGTTAAAATTTGGCAACTGTTTCGTCTGCTGCAAATCTTGATTTTTAATTTTTTTTTGGGGGGGGTGCTGTTGTGGGGCAGCTGGAATTGCGCTTTATTTGGAAATTAAGTTTGTCAGCAGCCTGCATGGGAGGTATGTAAAACTCTAGAGTGACAAAGCCCCTGGAATATTGTTAGTCTCACTGTCATCAAGAAAAGTAAACTACAAAACGTAAAAGGATTTGTAGATGAAATGTCAAGGTTGTTCTGGAAGCTATAGAGGAGGAAGAGATTCTTGCTTTGATGCCTGAAGGTCATATAAGACTATGTTAAGTGGTTTATTTGATATCATACCTAGTAAAGAGGTTGCTGCCTTATCACAATTTATCACACTAAAGAAGGCAAGTCGTCTGCTTGCTTCAGAGTAGCCTTTCACCTGCTCTCTTGGGAGAACTTAGGACGTCATAGAGGGAGTAATCAGTGATTTGAAAAAAATTGTACATGTGTCTTAGTCTGTAATAGACCAAATGAAGTTCTCTTTTTAACATGGGAGTATAAGTATTGTCATTTGTAGAGAAACTACAGATTGAGAAAAATCCCATTAACAATCATATTCACCTACATTCTTGTCAATACAGCTAATCCAAATGTCAGCAGAGCTATTTTTTTAAGTAGCATTGAATGTAACCTTTTAGAAACGTGGTAGCTCCCTTTCTGAGAATGAAACTAAAATCTGGTTATTCTTCTTGACCACAGTTTCTGGAAGGGCATTGCACGCAGTGTATTCTGATCAGAATTTGCAGTTGAACACTTACTTTAATTGTAAGTGCTATTGATACTTGTTGGTAGCATTGATTTCCATTCATATGCAGATCTTAGCTTGAACAAAAAGCAGGTTCTGTCAGAAATCACAGAAGGAAATAAGCAAAGGCGAACACAATACAGTAGGTGAGGCGTTAATCATACCTATGTCGCAGGAAATGTTGCAAAAATCTCCTGCTGTTTACTTTGGTTCATCTTCACTATTAATATTGTGAACCTGAGATTGTTCAGGCTGTAAGTAATTTCAGCACAGCTTGGTTGATGTCTGTCTACGGTTCCTATCCCTTTTCATCATTTAAGTGCCAACTGCCAGTAGCAGTTCAGCTATGAAAGTAAGTTCAATGGTTGCTCAACACCTTGAGAGATTAAATAGTTATGACTATGTAGGGAGGTTTTTACAAAACTTTGAGAAATAAGTAATAGTTTAATGTTCTCCTGTAGCTCCCAAAATCCACTGAACAATTTCTCAGGCTTAAATAAAATAGGTAAGAGATCTACTTGGTAAAAACCTGTTTCAGGAACAACAGTGTATTGTAGCAGGGGAGAAAAACATAAAAGGAACTGCTGCTTTTTCCTGGAAGTAGATGCACAATTTAATGTTTCCAGTTCCTTTTTTCTCCTTAAGTTTGTTCTTCAACATCATCTCTCACTTTGCCTCTTGCTTTTTGTTCCTTATTATCACTTAGCCAGTTATTCTTCCAGTACTTTTCTATTTCATGCAAGGGTAGTTTAAGGTCTACTGTAACTTTTAAAATGGCCAGTGTGAATAAGTAATCTTTCCTTTTGTAACTAGTTATCAGTCACACACAATCTGCCTTTAGGGATTTGTATTTAGCTAGGTTATTTCTTTGTCAAAACCTGGGGGGGGTGGGGATAGACACCATTTGGCTATAACGTTGTGATCCCATATATGCTGCCAGTGAAGCTGCTAGGAGAGTTAGTGCTGGCTTTGAGCATGTGACTTGTTTTGGATGGAGAACCTATGTAGGTGTGTGATTTATCTCATTGCTGATAAAACAAGAAATCTTATCAGTTTATCTCAATTCTGGTATGTTGACAAATACTAGGTGCTGTATTTCAAACTTGTGTAGTGCATCACGTTGCACTTTGTTACCGTTTTAGCCTTTCTTCTATATTTGATGCAAAATAAATTAAGTGACAAATATATCCTTTTGATGTTCTTTTATCAGCGATTCATTGCTAATTCAGGTCAGGATCTCAAGAAATTGAAAGTTCAATAGGATGCATGGAGTGTCTTACAAACTTAATTGTGGTTGCATGCAAAAGCAATTCCTGCTGGCACACTTGTGCCTGCCTGGCACTTCTGTGTGTGATTATTATTCTTTGTTGATGCAAGGTTTGAGAGTATCCATCTTGCAAGAGATTTTTGGGACAGGGTGATACTTCTGGGCTCTGACCATGGGCAGGTTAGTTTGCCAGCTAGCCAGAACTTCCACTCATAATGCTATTTATGTTAGACAGGGTTTGATTAGTATTTGTGGTTTTGTTCTGAACTTTAAGCCTGTTTAGTTTATATTTGCTCTGGACTAGATATAACATCTGAATCTGACTTAGAAAAGTGTGTGGTGAAAAGCACATATTACTAGTCTTGGCACTGGCTGGCTGTTGCCTGGGCTCCTGCAGTTAACCTTATGGGTTGGCAGTCAAAACAACTTTATGTTTGCATTTCAACTGGTATTTTATCACAGGTGCTTTTAGCATTTTGAAATAAACTTTAACAAGTTTCAGTGCCAGTATCTTCACTTGCTTGTTTTCTGTGCTGCGGCATCAGTCACTTGTGCTTTGTCTTGAAACTTCATTGCAACTGTCTCTCTATGTGAGATCTTGATACACTGAATCTTTAAGAAGTTAAAGAGCCAGTTTTTGGACTGACACATGCAGCAAATATGTAATCTGGCAGTAGTATTTGTGTATTTTCCAGCAGAAGGCAATGTAGTGGAGTGTTAACTCTCAAAGATTCTGAAAGGTCTCCGTAATATAGTTAAATACTTGAGAAGCATTTATTCTTTTGAAGTAATTTATTGTGAAATTTTCAACTGCTTTATTTACAGTGGTTGTTCATCTAGCCACAGGCATTTCACTATGTCAGGTGGACCCTTCTGTAATTTCTGCATAGACTTGAACAGGGAATATCCAAAGATGTATTTGTTCTATAAAATTTTCTGATTTACTGCATAGCTTAGAAAAAAATCAAGGATTGTATACCGTTCAATTTCAGCAATTCTTCTCAGCCATGCAGTTTGTCTTAAATGTCCAGTGATTCATATTTTGTAAGACAGGTATTTCAAGTTAAATGGTGGATACTGGAAAACAGTATTTAATGTTTTATGGTGAAATGTAAGACAATGAAAACCCAAGTAATCTTTTTCACTTGTTAAAACAGTAGTTGTTTTGGATATTTACAATTTTTTTTTTTGTCTTGGATGAAAACAAAGATAATATAAATGAATAGAGCTTGGCATTACTCCTTGGCAGTGATACCGCCAATAGCAGTACCTTTGAATTTTCCTTTGGTGACAGGGGCAGGGAAACAAGCTATTACATAAAAATTAGTCCATTTTTATGAGTTGAGTTTTCAGTTCTTGATGCTTCTGGAGTTTGAAATATCTCACAAATGGTTTTTCTCCTTGTTTGCTGTATATCAAATGTCACAAAGTTTTCTTAAACTTTATTCTCATTGACATTTCATCTATTTCAGTAGCAGTTTGTTCAGTCTGTTTTAAAATCACATATTCCTTTCCCATAAAACTGTTTAGTTTATGTTGAGAATGTAGAAGGTAAAGATACTGTTTTTATTTTAAAACCACACTGAAGGTAGGACAGGATGGCTGAAGATCTTAGGAAATGTAAAAATCTTCTTTCAAGGCAAAAACAGTCAAGGCGATGTTTTCTAAGTGGCACTGTGTGGTATAGGGCTTCTTGAATGTGCTTTGCCTGTGTACTGCCATTGGTCTCGACAGCAGCAGTAATTCCTGGCTCTGTGCCGACACAAGAGGAAGCATTTGACTGCTCTGGCAGTGTTCATGAGCCATGCTTTGGGAGCCAACAAGGTCATTTAGCTTAAATTAAATGAACTGACTTACCGGTTTTTAGAGATACAGTTTAAAAAAAAAAAAAAAAAGAGGAGGAAAAAACCAAAACAAACCAACAAACCTTTGCAAAAAACCCGCATGTTGTCCATTTTGGGCAAGATTAAGAAATAGGTGCCAGCGGTGGTATGTGAGCTAGTGAGCTGATGAGGTGGTGTGGAGGTGTTACAGTGGAAGCATGCTCCAGGGCCCGCTCATGAATGCCATGGTCCTGTTTGCTTCTGTGCCAGCGATGGAGAAGGAATGCACAACTGTCTTGTTGATTCTTAAGCAGACAATCTGTTCTCTTAAGTATGGCACAAAGCTAAGTCAGAGGACCGACTTTTGGACCGTCTAGAGGATGATTGTTTTGGAAGGCACTGGCAGAATGTACTTAAAGCTGTTTATAGCTTGCAAAAAGCAGACAGGAAGGCAGACAGACAAAGCCATTTCATGGCTCAATATAGTATGAAGTTTGCTGCCATGATACAGATTGAGATTTCCTGCCTGGAGTAAGAAGTGAGCAAAGAAAATCAGGTGGCATACTCTTATTTTTGCTTTAAAAATTGAAATAGGTTTTGATAATTAATCTTATCAGGTGCTTGCTGTGATGGCTTTCTTGTACTGTATACTAATGCTGTAGTGTTTCTATTTAAATATTTCCCAAGAAGACTAGTGCAAAAATGGTTTACTGATCACTTGAGAGCGCTCCGGTAACTTCTGAGCTTGTTTTGTAGCCATCTTAGGAGCCAAAAGCTTTGGACGGTGCTTGTCAAACATCATCTTTTCATTGCATTAACTCTGTTGTCAGTGAAGCAATGCTGTATTCAGCTAACAAAAGTACACGTGGATTATGTTCATCTTTAAGTGAAAAAAGCCGTTCATCTGATAACTTCATGTAAAGCAAGCATCATCATCCAAACTGTCGCTTGGTTTCTATTTCAAGTTCTAGATCTAGAACTTTTTCTCAGTAATCTCTTATTCTAGACTTGTCTGCATGGCAACAGAAAGCAAAGGATTAATCCAGTATTAACCTGAAGTTGTGGGACCTGTAAAGAGAGGATTAGTTTGTTCTTGAAGAAACCAGAAAAGGCATTTCCGAGAATGCCAGGGTTGCTTTTGCATGGGCTTCTTCTCAGGGTCTGGTCTGAAGAGATGAATACAGGGATCTGCCTTCCTACAGTGTTCTTCTAAGAAAGCAAACGGACAAAGCAGGTGTCTAAAAGGTTGTGCACTATTTTTGGGAGAAATCTGATTAATGTTGATAGGCTGTTCAGAATCTGGCTATAACCTCCTGTCAGATTATAGTTCGTGCCAAGGTCAGCTCTAAACCTTCCATCTCAGTTTCAGATGGTGTCCGATGTGAAGGGCATTTGTAGATGAGGCAAACTTAGTTTTACCTTCTCAGTCAAATTTTCCTGCCTTTGCTAATAGCAGCGTTTTTTCTGAGGAGACTGTTGTTCTTCAGCACAATATGAGCTCCGAAATTGGCTCATCGTGTTTTTATCATGAACATACTATTTTAGCTTTATACGTTATGGAAACCTGAGCTTGAAATGGTTAGTCCTTACATGCTGAGGATCAAAAAGATTTTTTGGAAGAATTTCCAAGTAGAAATATTTTTATCTCAGACAGTATTTTACTTTTGTCATTAGGGCCAGTTGAGGAAGTTCAAAATACTTTAGCCAAATGGTCAGTAGACTATCATATCTGCTGCTTACCTCCCTCTGACCACCCCCCTTTTCTGTGTGTGTCTTTGCTATGTGCCTCTGTGGTTGCCCAGAAGCTTCCCAAGCTTTGGCAGAATTTGTTTAATTCTATGATACCTGGGTTGTTTTGAATAAATGAATGAAAATTGGCTGGATCATAGTCAGTCCAGTCAGCATTCTCTTGCTTGGCTGAAGCTGTAAGCAACTAACTATCCTTGGAAGGGGCAGGTCCCAGCATTGTGTTGGTTACATGTTTTTTTGAATACACTTTTAAAATGGAAGTCTAGTTTCTACAGAAATTGGTATTACCAAATAGAAAGGATTATTCTTCATATGAGCAAGTAGCTTGAGAAAAAACTTTGGGCTGCCGAATAGCAGGGAAGAGTTTTTTATAATTTCTGTACTAATTAAGATCTTAACAACCTTCACATTTAAAATTAATAAAAACTCTTCTTCCTTTTTAATGGACTAATCAAAGGTTAATGTGATTGAATTCCCCTCTTCCCCCTAAATTCCCCATTACTTGTTCTCTAGTGAAGTCAGCCTCCTCATAGAGTTCTCAGCATTAGACTTTTACCTTCACTTCAGCAATTCAGATTATATTTAAAGATTTGTCTAGGAGCTGATGTCAGAAGTTCTTACAAATGCTTAGAAATATCTTTTGTCATCAAAAATGTTGTTAAGCAGGTGCTATGTCCTACTTTTTAGTTACTGAATATCCTAAGTGATGGCAAAAATTAAAAACCTTGTTTTGGAAACCATTTCTGTTCATATAACTCTCATTTTCTGTTTTCTTCTAGGGGTAGCAGATGGTGTAGGTGGCTGGAGAGACTATGGGGTTGACCCTTCTCAGTTCTCAGGGACTCTAATGCGAACATGTGAACGTTTAGTAAAAGAAGGACGGTTTGTACCAAGCAATCCTGTTGGGATTCTCACCGCAGGTTATTGTGAGCTGCTGCAGAACAAAGTACCTTTGCTTGGTAAGAGAGCAAAAATATATAAATTGGATCTGTGTTGTATGTTATCTGGTCAAGGTTGCTTAAATCTGTTGTCAGCTTCTACAACAAATTTGCAGGCAGTTATCTTCTCTTAATTAACCAAAAAAAGTAGAAATGTAGTTGTCTTGGTAGCCATCCTTATTTTCTCTTGTATGTTTAAAAACTGTCTTGATTCATTCAGTAATGCAGGGAATGTTTGTGTGTGTGTGTATATTTTTTTATATATATATATAAAAAAAGGCAAACAGCCTTTATGTGTGAAGGGTGGTAATTCACCAGTGCTTGCAGAGAGTTTGCAAAATGAGTTCTGCAGTAGAATACGTTATGACATGTGCACTTATTCTCTCTGTTATGTATGTACAAATAACTGTTCTCCGTTGAAAACTCTTGATGGTTGGTTGTGGCTTTTCGCTTAAGCTATGCAAGCAAAAATATTTTCTGACAATAACTGGATGCAGTTCTGTTCATTCCTTGCCTTACTGCTCCTGTTGCCTTTTATGTCCATTGAACTTTAAACCTAATTGGTTGACTTGAGTAGTTTATATCATACAATCACTGGTACTGTTTATTATTTTTATAATTCTTTGTGGGGGATTCATTACAGATTTTTTTGAAAGCAAACTAAAATAGATGCTTAGCATATTCTGTGTCAAACTTGATTTTAGACAGGGCATCCAGCTGCCTTGGGAATGGTGAGCAGATAGAGAGGCAACATTTGACCTCAACTGACAACCTTGAAAATGGAATACTTTTCTAAAGGGCATGTGACCTTTTATGCACCACGAAAGCGTTACTGTGCACGATACGCGTGCTTCTCACCTGACCTTAAACTTCTGTGCCAGAAGAGTGCTGTGTAAGCTATATTTAACTTGTCTGCTGAGCTTCAGAACAGATGTTCTCACATTATATGCCTAAAGAATAGGTTCAAACCTCAGAAGTGACCTTAAGTATCACTAAAATAGCAGTGGTCGGTAATTACATTAGGATTTTGTGTTTGATAGTGCGTATTTGTGCAAAGCAGATGTAGCTCTAAGTGATCTACAAAGTGGGCCACTGGTGAGAGTGCTCACAACGGCTTTGCAGACGGACGCAGCCCTGCTTGGCTTGACCTTTCGAATTCTGAAAAGCAGCATATGCTGAGTCACAAGATCTGCATTCCACACATGGCCTCCTAGTTACACTCTGGTAATAGAGTTAGAATTTGAAACTAATGATCCTTAGTGTTTCTCCTTTAACAGAGAACAGTATTTTTAGAAGGAGAAATAAACCCCTGGAATTACCACGGCAATGAGCATTTAGAGTTTATTTAAAATAAAGCAAAGGGAGAGGACTTCATTAAGGAGGATTCACTAGGCAATAACTTTTTCTTGCTGTTGTGCTTTAAGTCTTGATACTTAGTTCATCAGAATTGAACCTAGCAAATATTTTAAAATAAAACTGAAATGAGAGGAAACTGTGCCATTTATTTAAACATTATTTTTGTATTGCAGAACAATCTTGGATGCTGTCACATCTAAAATCTGAATTTTTCCTAAGATACTGCTTTGACTTACCATTCAGTAAGAGTGGAGAAGGTCCTGTATATTCACTTGAGAACAAATTGAGTGCAAGTGTATTGCAGGGAACTCCCTGTATTAGGAAGGGAAACATCTGGAATAGGTGATGCCTAGAGCCAGCTGGACTTCTGCACTAGCAAGCCTTATTGTAAGCTTAGCTCATTGCAAGCTTGTGGTCTGTCCAACACGTAGCTGTGCTTGGAAACTTCTGCTGAAAGAACATTAGGATAGAAGATGAAGACTATTCACTGGCTGGTGATACGGGGACTTAATGTTAGAGGCAGAAGTCAAGAAGAAATGCTTTAGCTGTATTTCACCCTCTTCAGGAATGAAAGTTCTCTTGGTGGATGTGCTATCCTGTTTGCAGAAATTGTGATTGCTGTTTGCTGTGAAGGACGTAGTCTGTGGATGGGTATCTCTGCAATACAGTTATTTTTGTGGCTTGCAACCAAACACAGTTGGTGGCTACTTCCCAGTGAATGAATCAAGAATTCCTCAGTGCCCTCAAGCATGGCTGGGATAGTTCTGAGCACGGTTGACAAGTAGATATGTTTCTGTTCTGTCTTACTTTAATCAAACAGTATTTGTCTCTGAAACGTGTTTTCTTTAAACTTGTGAAGTTAGTATCCTGAAGACGTGACAGGATTATTTTTTTTTTAAACATGAAGATAGCTTTCCAGAGCATACTATGAAGAAAAGGATTTTAATGTTCTGACAAGAGTAATGCAATAATACCTAATACTTAATTGCAAGCAGTTCTTTACTTGGCGTGGTTTATTTACAGCTGATGAGTGAAACTGTGTGGAGAGCACCCAGCATTGTATGGATGCTACTAGAATCCTATTATCTGAATGATTTCGGAATTTCAGTATTTTATGTGACTTCTGTAAATCCAGTCCTATAGCAGAATGTGCTGACATATGTTGGGATGGAAAACTGTAAATAAAGTGGAACAAAACAGGTATTTGTCAGCATAATGTGTTTACCAAGATCAAAGCAGGAAAAGTTAGTTCTATACAAAAATCATAGTTTGTGTTGCAAAGATTTCTAGCATTTTGCTATCTTAGTGTATATAAATTTTGGCATTATTGAGTATTTCCATTTCTCCTGATTTGTAAGCTTTGATAAATATTTGAATAATTGGACTATGAATCAAATCGGTGAAAGCATAAGCAATTTCTGTAAGGCTGACTCGAGTTACCATGTTCTCTTTCCAGGAAGCAGTACAGCTTGTATAGTAGTTCTGGACAGAACAAGTCATCGTTTACATACAGCCAACTTGGGAGATTCTGGATTTTTGGTAGTCAGAGGAGGAGAAGTAGTACATCGATCTGATGAGCAGCAGCATTACTTCAACACTCCGTTCCAACTGTCAATAGCTCCACCGGAAGCAGAAGGAGTTGTCTTAAGTGACAGGTAAGATGGGAGAGGATCTTAAACTTTTAATCTGTGTATGTGATCAAATCCCAAAAGGTTGCAGTTTCGCTGCCATGGTGCTCTTTGTGTAGTGCAGCGTAGTGTGTGGGGATTTAAGTATGTATCCAGTCAAAGGGTCTTTTACCTGCCTCCCCGTCTTTAGGTAATGTGAACATTTCTTACCTTGTACTTAAACTTTGTATGCTGTTGCACAGGCTGAATTTATTGGGCTAATGGTTATTCATTTGTGATGGCATATTCCCATAGTCTGTGGTGTGCACTAGGCATGTTCTGATCTGTGGAAAGACGTTGCTCAATAAAGCTGCTGTGATAAAACTGCAGCTGGTACCTGTGCCGGTCATCTTGCATGAGTGCCTTGTCTTACCAGTAGCATTTGTTCCCAGTCCCTGTCTGTACTTTCTTGAGACTGGTTTGGAGCACGCTAATTTAGATATCTTGGCAGTGAGGTAGCAAGTACTTGAAGAATAGAGCAGAGGGACATGTGACTAACTTGTGTTTCCAAATAGCTGTGTTTCCTGCAGCATATTGTATTTGACCAAAACGCGCAAAAAACTGTTTGGCGGAACACCGAGCTGGGAAATGAGAGTATTAGGAAAGGACAATCTGTTCACAGAAATTAGTTGTTTCAAAGACAGACTTGTACTTGTGTCTTTCTCTGAGAATGTCAGGCTGATCCATCCTCTGACTTCGTGAAGTCTCACCAGAAATTAAAAAAAAAAAAAAAAAAAAAAATCAGCTTTCAAATATATATTAAAATACAGCTCTCAAATAATGGTTATATGCTCATGAAAGTGATATCCCTCTTCTGAATACAGGAAGATGATAAAGGGATCCTCAGGGAGTGACCATAGCATACAGGGAATGCAGTAGGCATCTTAAGTTTTTGATACAAGGTTTGGACTTGATGATCTCAGGGGTCTTTTCTGACCTAAATGATTCTATGAAATATCAAGGCTGATGCAGTAAGGGTTATGACTTTAATGCCAAAAATAGATCTTTTTTTAAAATGTTGGTTAAATTGTTGAAACTCCTGACCATTCTTGCATGTGGTTTTATTACTTCATCATAAGACTGCAGAGAGGAAGCCAGGGTAGAACTCTGAAATTAGAACCCTTAAATAACCTAACCTCTTTATTAGACTAAAATGAAATGAATGATTGAGATTCCAGAGCTCTAAAAATCTTAATTTTTCTGAGATTCTATGTCATCCATGGGAAGACAAAAAACAAGCACAGAGATAATTGATAATGTCCAGTGGAAGTCAGGAAAGCAGAGTAATCTGAGTCATCACACAATAAGGAAAGCGCAAGATAAATGAGCTTCCACACTTCAGTTCTGAATCATGAATATAGCTTTCTGGCTAGTTTCTGCACTGTTCTTGACATTAATTAGTACTCATGGACGTTGTCTAAATGCTTCTCCAGTACTTTTTTTAGTTGTTGTCCCAGTAAAATGTTAAATTTGGCTATATATGGGACTACGCAGGCAATCTTAACTCTTTTAACTTTCCTGCAGCTACAAATCCGTTGAGCAAAGCAGCTTTTTTGCTTTTTGGCATAGCCAAATGGCATGGGATGCAGCAGTTTCTTCCTTTTAAAGACCCCTGAAGAATCTTTAAAAATGAAGTGTTTGTCATTATGCTGCTTCTGAGAATCAGATTTTGCAGCAATATTCATGGCCAAAAAAGATATTTTCTCCTCTCAGTATTGTGTAATGTATTAGACGTAAGTAGACCAACTGGTTATGGTCTCCTAGTAGCCATTTCAGACACCTTTCATCTTCCATTGCATTAGAAAGGGATTCAGAATCCGTAAGTGTTTCGGCCGTTCCTGTTATGAATTGTCCTTTCAAGTATAGCTCTCTTAAATATATAAGATGAGTGAGAAGGAAGCCCTGAGCTGCCATTCTACTTAATGGTTTCCATGGAGATACACTTGTGAAGCAGATTAGTTTGCAGGATTGTTCATCTGGGAATTTTAAATGCAAATCCTTTGTGTAATAGCTGGAACATTACCTGTTTACAATCACAGTTCTTCTGTTGTAGCTTTCTTGACAAGCCATCCTGGTGCAAAAGCTCCAGTTAGTGATTATTTCTTTCTTTTGCAGAAGAACACATAACAGTAGTGAATTACAAAAGCTGTTGATGTGCTGGTTTGACATTGCTTGGTGTCTTAGTGAAAGCTGGAGTCCTCTTCTTTAACATATCTGTCATCTTCACAGCCCTGATGCTGCTGATAGTACTTCTTTTGATGTCCAACTTGGAGACATTATTTTGACTGCAACAGATGGACTGTTTGACAACATGCCTGACTACATGATTCTGCAGGAGTTAAAAAAGCTGAAGGTAAGTGCGTGTATTCTGAATCTCTTGCATCTTTTGCACTGGTTATCTGTCATAGTTACTACCACTACTTTTTAGGCACGTAACTTTTGTATTTTATATAAAAGACCCACGACAAAGTGCTACCTTTTAGAGACTTGTCAGTTAATACTCCATGTGAGCAATAGAAAGGGACATTGACCCCCAAAGTGCCATCTCTTGGATCTGCACCCAGGCTGAATCCAGAAGCAGCAGTTTGGGCATAAATTTCCCGAGTAGAAGCTGGTACCAAGTCACTAACTAGTGATGGGAAGGAGAGGAGGAAGGGGGAGATGTTCAATAGCAGGCACTGCCCTTGGCCAGCTGCTCACACAATTTATTTTATCTGTACTTGCAGGTTGTAGATGATATACATGAAAATACAGCATTCTCTCTTGGGTTATTTGAGGGGGTGAGCTGTACAATTAAAAGTAATTTGAAGCTTTTCTGAAGGGTTATAAAACAGTAATTCTAAAGTAGTGCGGGCTGTCTGAATTGTGGGTTGTGTGTGCTTGAAAATCTTTAATGTTCTGTAAAAAAAACTTCCCTGGCAACTTCTCTAGGTTAGCAACCACAAATGTTCTTTTTAAATAGTAAAAATACATTAAAATATTTTAATTTGGATGAGAACATTTAGCTTAAGGCTATTTACTTACAGAAAGGAAAGTATACTTAGGAGATATCAATATGTATAACCTCCCTGAGGAAACTATTTTGTTATGAAATGCAAATAAGGTTAACATGCAGAATTACAGTGTGGTTTTAAAAAAAATTTTGCCTGCTCTTACCTGCAGCTACATAACTGAGAGGTGGTGTCAGACAGAGAATGGGTCCTTACAGACACAATGTCTGACAGGCAGACCCTTGTGTTTCCCCCTCTCTGCACTCCCCACTATCACTCTCTTCTCGGTGCAATATTCAGGTCTGAAATTGAGAAGCTGTGATGTGAAATGGAAAAAGAGAGCACAAGCTGTCACAGAGGCTTTAACCTGGTTAGCAAAGGTAATGACAGCACTGAAGGTGTATCAGCATGCTGTCATGGTTTGGAAGGGCCTGGTGGGCTGGCTGCTAACCTGCGTGGCAGTTACTTATGCTATAGCCAGATCTATATATCTCTGTCTGCTGTCCTCCCGCCTCCCTTTCGCTGCGCAGAGGTAAGGTTAGCCTGGGTGGACACTGGAGATGGAATTCCCGTGTGGAAGAAAGTTGAGCTCCACCTTTTGGTGTGTTTGGGATAGGCACTGAAGTTCCCTGTGAGGTTCAGCCAAAAGTTAATCATGTAAATGCCTGCTAATTCCCCAGACGGCGGGGAAGGCTCTTGAAATGGCAAGGCATTTTAAAATAGTTAGAAACAAAAAGAGCGGTGGTTGTCATCTCATGTTGGTTTGAGTAAGAAAAGGCTTGGAATAAAGCAGCAGAGTTACTGAAACAGAAAAAAAATGGCACTTAAAATGCAGTCTGTAGAAAGTGTGTGTGTGCTCAATAAATTTTTTTTCTCATCTAACTTTTAAACTGCTCCTTCTCCCCAAGTGTGTTCTTGTCAGTTTGGGTACGAGGGTCAGAGAAGTCAGACTTTCCATTCAAGATAAAACATAATTACTTCAACAGAGCCTACTTTGTGAGGGAAGGATGGTTCTTCCAGTGTGAGCTGCTACTGTAGCTATCAAATATCCTGCTTCCCTCAGCTGAGACAGTTTAGTCTATTCTGAGCATTAGCCTTCTAAGTTTCTAAATTCTGCAAATCCTCCAGAACCAAGTCTTGTAGCTGCTGGTAGGGAATAGAGGTCTGGACTTCAGTTGTGAAGATTTGCAGTTCTAACCCAAATTTGTAAAGCCTAAAAGATGGTGAGGGTTCCATTTGGAAGTGAAGGTGATAACTAGCGCCCAAATCTGTGAGAGAGGTCCAGCAGTCAGGGATCTCTAAAATTGACATGCATCAGCAAAACAGCTACGGGTAGACTTTCTTACAAGAATAAACTTTTTTCCTCATTAATTATAGAACTCCAACTATGAGAGTATACAGCAGACTGCAAGAAGCATTGCTGAGCAAGCTCACGAGCTGGCATATGATCCCACTTACATGTCGCCGTTTGCACAGTTTGCATGTGACAATGGATTGAATGTGAGAGGTAAGATTATTTTTTTTCTCCTCCTCCCACTCCTGCTATCTTTGAGAAATCTTAAGCAAAGTGAAGTTCTGTTGTTCCCAGATCTGATAGAACAGAGTGCTAAGAAATGCGGTTGGCGGTAGAGCACCAAGCTAGCGCGCTGGGTTTGGCAAGGACCCCAGCTCCTGATGTAGGTCATCCCAGGTCCCGGCTGATCAGAAGCCTCCTGTGGGGAAGCAGCTGGAACGCAGAGAACTGATTGTTTTTTATTTTTTTTAAATCTAATATGTACACTCCTGCCCCA
This sequence comes from Harpia harpyja, assembly GCF_026419915.1. Classification (NCBI taxonomy): domain Eukaryota; kingdom Metazoa; phylum Chordata; class Aves; order Accipitriformes; family Accipitridae; genus Harpia; species Harpia harpyja. Next base: position 33,207,248 of record NC_068948.1, read on the forward strand.
GGAATCCTGCCTGATACAAGTTCTCCAGGCTCTTGGGGAAACTGTACTTGACTTGTTCCTTGGATTTGGGTGTGTGGGTGGTGTGTGTGTGTGGGGGGTGTTGTTTTTTTGTGGTTTTGTTCTTGTTTTTTTAAGGTCTTCTATTATTGATGTTTTTAGCTGAGATTCTGCCCACTCTTTGGTAGGGTTTTTTTGGGGGATTGAAATTTCTGATCCTTGTACCGTTAGCATCCCTGTCCTGACCTCTCCATTGGTTCTACTTGCTGTGCTCTAGAAAGATACTAACACCTGGCAGAGTTCAGAGTCCTATCAAATGCCTTCCCCCCCCCTTTCTTCTTTTAAATAAATAAAATTCTGCTGGTAAAGATGTTCTCATTATCTCTGTATCAGGAGGACAGGATTTCCTGCAAGACCCTTAAGCATCTTTCCTAGGGGTAGAGACAATAGCTGTAAAGCTTGGGCTCTGCGTTGCTACAGAGCTCAGTCATTCAGTAATGAAACTGCAGATTTCCTGAGTCCAAAGGACTGGTTTGACTTCCTACATAACACCATCCCTCTTCTCTGAGCCGTTTCTCTAGGATTTGAGTGTCTTGCTCTAGCTGTTGACGTTTGAAAAGTGACTACTAAAAACGTTAAGTAGCTTTTAGAAAGAGATGCAGTAATATAGTGCTGGAGAAGATGCTAAAGAGGAGTTTGATTTATAGTAGAAATTCCTGAGAAGATACTGACTTTGTTGCCACTTGCTCGTAACAAAACAATGTCAGGTTTTTTGTACATTTATTAAATAAATAAATAGTGTGCTAAAAACTGGGCTTTCTGCTCTACTGGCTAACAACAATGTTCAAGGTTCTGTACTCCTTTTAAGCTACAGTGAGATCACAAACTATTAAAAGGAGAGCGCTTTTTTGCTGTGTTAAATGTCATTGCTACCCTCATTTGCATTTTGGAAAGGAGGTAGAGGGAGCAGAGTTCTTGTGCCTACACAAAACAAGTTTTTGAATATTTAAACTTTTTTTTTTTAAAGAGCTTTCCATGGGGGAATGTCACAGATTATAAGATGATGACCCACTGTGGTTTGAAGAAATCATTTTACTTTTCTTATATTACAGGGGGAAAACCAGACGACATCACCGTCCTTCTTTCTATTGTAGCCGAGTACACAGACTGATCTGCCCAGAGTGTCAGCTTCTGATGTTTTCGTTATCCCCGAGCTCCTAGCTTCACACGTACGGTTTCCTGCTGGCAGGATTGCTTTCTTCCTTCGCAGCTGATCTCAGCAGCCGGTTCTCCAGCTCGTTGCCCGTCTTGAGACGCAACTGAAGTCCTTGTTACGAACCACTCTCGTGGTACACTGGTCTCTGTCTGCCAGCAAGAAATGAAGAAGCTCAAGGCTTGAAGCATGTCTTTTCAGAGCTTAGTCGTCCTTAAAAGGGGGAGGATCAATCCCACGTCGTTACTGCATTTGAAATGTGACTTACTTTCAAAGGAGTAGGATTGGTTTATCATCTTTCAAACTAGATTCAGTAGATAAAACCTCTACAAGAGGGCATATTACTCTATTTACTAGAAACGTTCACTATTCATTAAAGGGTATGTTACAGAACACAGTTTCATAAGCATAGTCTTGTTACAGTGGTAGCTGAGGTTTCGTGTTTCTAAGCTCCAGTTTTCAGGAGATTTATAACTGCTGTAAACATTCTGCTCTTGCCATACATGGTGTCAGCCTAGGAGCCTTTTCTAGTACAAAATTTCAAAAACCATACTTAGTTCAAGTTATATGGATGCAAATGTGTTTTGTGATTTCAGGTGCTTAACTGTGATCTTAAAAGTTCTGCAGATCATTTGTCCGTAATGGGCCTGGTATCTGGATGTTTTGGCTGTGGATAATTTTTTTTTTTTTTAAACAAAAATTTTAACTCAGTTTCAAAAAGCCGAGCTGGCCAAAGTTGAGGTCCTTTCAGCATTTTAACCCATCTCACCAGCGCGGGCTGATATGGCGTAAATGCTACAGTGGGAGGTTGCACAAAGAACAGATCATCCTCAACTCTGAACATCTTCACTTTTGGTAGATAATTCTGTTGTTAATGAAACATGATTTGTGTTAGTAATTGCTATTCCCGCTTGTGTAGAACAGAATATGCTGCAACCAGTTGAAGTCCAGTTGATCCTTACCTTTCTGACTCTCAAACAAGCACCTCTTTGCTTATGCTGTGGCAGCAGCAGTTAAGTGCATAAATGGAAACTATTAACGAATAATCAGCAAAACTTACATTTCAGTAACTAAAGTTTAGGGTTTTTGGAATGAACCTTAATGATGTTTACAGTTATCTAACAGCCACTTTGCAATATTACATTTCCTTTTGAATTACAGTAGCTTACATTTGTTCCCCCTGTTCCAGCAAGCTTTCCTTTTTCTTTCCCGAGGTTCATACAAAAAGCTGATAGCTGTAAAGATATATATATTTTTGGTCAGTTTTTCATTAACTTTTTTGCTGGTAGAAAAGTATGTAGAAATAAATTAAAGCCATGTTTTTATATATAAAAAGTCGGGTAATGTTGCTGTTTAGGTGAGTGCAGTTAAACTTGGTCAGTAAGTAATCTTACCTGCTCTCAAAAGGAGATTTTTACTACCTGGTTTATTGTATTAAAACTGTTTAAGTTTGAGGTTACCTCAACTTGTTTAAAGAATTTTTGTGGACTTGTACTGTATATTTGCGTAACTATGTTAAGCTTTTATTTAAGGTCATTTAACATGTACCATGTACATGTCATTTTACTATATTTCAATGCATCATGCTTGTAACAGGCATTTCATTTATAATAAGAGTAAGTGATTAATTTGGAAGCTCTTCAGTAATTTATCTGCTATTCCTCAATTGGCATAATGTTAGCTATCTATTTTAAATCACCTTGTAACTACTTGTCAAAATGCCTTAACTACCCGAACTTGACCAAAATATTATTTTGGTGAGGGTATGGGGAGGATTATATTAATGAAGAAAAATTAATTAGTTTTGCGATCCATGGAGCAGTGAGTGGTGGATAACTTTGCACAAATTGTCAGTCCTTGTTGTTTTTTAAAATTGAACAAGCTGTGTCTAGCTGTCTCGTTAGAAGGAATGTATTCACACTGCAGTATAGGGCTTTGTTTCTAGCATTTGGGAGGGGTATTTCTCTCAAATCTGGGCGTCTTTACATTTTATTCTCCAGTATTCACTGTCACGCTTCTTGATTAGAGCAGATTTGATCAATGATTCTTTCCCTTGAACTTACCTTAAAATGATGCCCCTGCAGACCTGGACTGTGTTGCAGTCTGACCCCTTGTTCTCAGCATGCTCATCCCCAGCCCTTGTTATTCCACCCCCCCACCCCACCCCCCGCCCTTTCTAGAACTATACATTGGGAGATGTATGCGGATCAGATAGATGAGTACAGTGATGGTGCTTACCCCTGCGGGAGGTGTTGTGAGCGCTGTATTCCACCGCTGCTGGGCTGGGGTCTGGAATCCCCGAGCGAGCGGAGAGACTCGGCTGGCTTCTCTGGAGCTGAACCGTGCTGCCTGGCAGCACGGCGCCAAGCCTGGCGCTCTCTTAAAGCCGTTCTTAGCTGAGCAGTATCAACAAAGCCATTTGCCTCATATCACATTGTGATTTTTTTTTTCTTTTTTTAATAAAGAACAAATTTGGATTTTGTTTTGCAAATCATGAGTTTATCCCTCACCGGACACACCAAAGACCAGTAAAGCTTATAGCTTTTCCATCTGTTTATAAAGCAATACTGTATTATAAAGAATTGATATTTTTATCACATGCTTGATTGTTTTTGGTTTTGTTTTGTTTTTTTTTAAAAAGATGTGCACTCAACATATCAAACCTAATTTCTTCCTATGAACTTAAGCTGTCTGCGCACAACCAATTTTTGGAAAAGGAAATGACAGGGCCCATACTATCAAAATAATTTTAAATGATGCATGAAGCAGTAACACTTGCTAGGAATTAGATTATTGTGACTATTCATGAGAGAGGCATACAAGAAAGGTGTGCTGTGAAATGGAAGTGTGTGCAAGTGGAGCACAGGTTGGCTTTCAGCTGCTGCAGAGGGGGTGTGTGTGTGTTATCAGGAGCAGCCACCTGAAGGAAAAGGAAGAGTTTTACACACCAGTAACTGCGTAACATCACAGGACTGGCAGGAGCTGGGATTTCTGCAGCAGCGTTACTAGGTATTTGGGTAATACAGGGCTAAGATGTGGTGAATTGGAAAAACTCTGTGGTTCCTTGCTACTTTTACGGCTACCTTTGGGAGACCTGCAACATACAGTTTTACTCTAAATGTACTTTCTTTGTGTTTATGAAGAAGGTATGGCTGAAAAAAAAAATACCACAAAAAACCAGATTTTGGGACCAGTTATGACTGAGTCAAGGAGAAGGGAGAGGCAAAGGTCTGGCAGAGACGTGAAGGATTTTGTGATGGAATCTCTGTCTCTCAGTAATGGACATCCTTTCTCCAGGGAGAAAACTCGGTTGATTGTGTAGAAACTGACTGTATGAAGTAGTTTCTTACAAAGATAGCTGAAATAACGAAGCAAATCTGAGTCTGTATCTAATGAGGATGCTTTTTTGTTGTTGTTAAAATGAGACTATCATCTATGCTTACCTAAGAGGCGATTATGTGAATTTCATGTCTGAGGTATAACTTATGCAGGAATAGTTCTGTAAATACATTTAAATGAATTGTAAAGATATTTAATAAATATAGTATTTATACTAAAATGTGTTTTTTAAAGTAAAGTTGATTGATTGCACAAACTCTGTTAATGCAGTGATGTCGTTGGTGGCGCAGAGATGCACAGCCACCAATACTTGGGGTGTTGGGCTCTCATTTAGAGAAGGTCTTTTAGAGCGACACCATAAAACTCATCTGTAACAGTTTGGCAGACAGAATAATGATCTTTTAATTGACCAAAGACTGGAAATTCTGGTATTTTATTCCAGTGTGACTTACTTACAACACCTCTGGTTATTCAGTTAAATGCTACTTCTACACACTTTCTGTGAAAATACCGGCTATTCTACAGCAATGATGTGTTTGGCTGTGGCAGGGTGGATGGGTTTATTTTCCCAGCCCTCGTAACTTTACAACAGCAGCTTAATTTGCCTGAAGTGGTAACGCAGTTTGAATTCTCCAGTGCGAATGTACTGAGAGCTGAACATCCAAAGCAGTATGCTTACAAAATACGTAGTACGCAAACCTCAACCTAGTCAATCATGACCTAAATTTATATTGCATGATGACAGCAGCTCCCAGTTTTAGAATGACCCGGGGTGGTGGTTAACGTAAACAGTGAATAAACACTTAATCTGTACTGACAGAGCAGGAACTGATAAAGTACTCAGTATTGAGGTGAGTTTTGTCCTTTTTGTGTATCACTCTTGCAGAAAAAAGAAACAGGCACCACTTGAGCAGAATTTCCACTTTCCAGACTTGAATAGGTATTTGTGAACCGCAGTTTACCACACAAGCTCAGAATACAAATAGTTTCCATCGAGTTCTAACTTGAAGAACTGCAATTAAACTTCTTTCTAAAACTAGAAATGGCTCCACAATTACCATGTCAAATACACTTTTATCTTTCAAGGCAATCCCCGATAGTCTTTACTTGGATTCAAACACTTCATGTCGCTAGAGAACTTGGGAGCTCTGCACATTGCCAAAATCCTCTTCGGTGTCGCTAGCTGTTGCTAAACTATGGAGGGTGTGGCTGATGGCATCCTGCTCCTTACAAGAAACTGCTCCAAAGAATAAGGAATGAAACTGGAAAATGCAACATTTATAGAAGTAAGAAACCATGTGATGCAGAATTTGGAGGTTAATTATTTCTGAAGCTTTTGCCACTTCAAAATCTTTACAGTGTCTCCTAGTAAAATACACCTGCCACCTGCAAATATTTCCAGCATTACAGTTAAATGTGGTAGTGGTGTTCTTTTGCCAGCTGTGCTGCTGTGAAAGCCAGTTCTGCTGAAATGCCACGTGCAGAACTGAATATCAATATCAACATGCAATAACCCCCAGGCTACACGTAGCGTTCTGCTAAATACCAGCTGAGGTACTCCACTGTAAATACGATTGGGAGTCTCCTTACCTTCTGATAATGAGACTCTCTTGCCTCTCCTCCCAGCATTGCGTGGCCCTCTGTCTCAGTCATGGCTGTTCCTTCCGTGCCTGTCACCTCTCTCATCATGACTCTGGGAATACTTTTGATCTCTTGTTTTGCCAGAAGACTCACAGGTTTCACTGGCTCTGTGTTTGGTGCGCTTCCATCCCACGGTGGCTTTCTGGAAGCCACTGCTTCTGCATTGCTCTCTTTATCCACGGAATTTGTCCCAGATTTACCCATACCGGTCTTCGAGCTGGATTGGGGAGAGCAGGTCAGGTTAGTAACTGGCTTTTATGTCTTGTTAGAATGTCTTTCTTTTCTGTTAATGAAAAGCATCATGGCTTTCAGATTCTTAACAAGTATCTTCCCTTCCCCCCTCCTACTGCAACAGAACCCCGCAGAGATAAAGGAAAGCAGAAGCTAGCACAGAGTGCTCGCTGTTGCACCAAGTTCTGTTGCTGTACGTGATGTCGAGATGTTCCTGAACTTGGTCTAGTTCACAGTTTTCCTATGAACAAAGGCTCCAGGATCTGTACAATGCTTACCAATACCCTGCAAGAATGAGCAGATCGCTTCCTCTCCATCTTAAATCTGACTTGGCTGGAAGATGTTAAATTTCAATTTTTCATCCTCTTAAGGCAGTCTGCCTCCCTCACCCGCCCCTGAAGCCCACTGTCACCTCTCCTGCTGCTGTGAAAAGTCGGGAGGCTGCTGGGAAGCTGTCTCCTTTTCAACGTCAGACAAGGTAGCCAAAATGAAGCTGGCTTCCAGCACCATATCTTCAATGCTGAAAGCAATTGGTCTAAACACAAATATTCAGAGACTAAGACAGCATGCATAATGACACATATTGTAGGAGAAAATACAGCTCATGCAATTCTATACATAAAGATTAAAAACTGCCTCTGTGAAAAGCTGAAAATCTAATATATTTGCTGCTGAAGAATATGAGATGGCTCCCTGTTACAGACTTAAATGCACCAACGAGTAAACGCTATACAATATTATACTTAGTCAAATTATAGTTTCAAATATGTAACTGTTAAAATTATATTTTAAACAGAAAATGTAGTGTTTCTTTAGACTACTAAATAAAATAATTGCATGCATTAGACTGAGAACCTGAAGCATCCAGGTAACTTCTATGTAGGTGCTCGTTAGTTGGCATGGCTAGCTTAGTAATGCTGGTGCCTATATTAAACGCTTTATGCATAATAACAAACTACTTAACCCTGTATCGCAGATTAGAAATGCAGCTTTTGGTATGAAATGAAAATCTATTTTACTGTTCCAGTTAAATATTCATTGAGTAACCTGCAGACAAAAACTGACTGTAGAGTTGTAACTGCAGCAGTTCTAGTTGGGTATGTTCCAAAACGTACTTTCCAGATACGTCAAAATGGATTGAGACAGGAACACTGGTAACTTCTGAAAATGCTAGTAGTCCCTGAAAAGAAGGGGTGGGTGGTTAAGTGCTGTTTTAAAAACAGAAGATCAATATTAGAATATAAGTTTATCCCAGCTGTTGTTTAGTGGCAAAAAGAGGGTAAAAGTCTACTGCTTCTAGAATACGGAGCTCTGCCAAAGGAGCTTCTGCATGGAGAACTTCTGTGGCCATGGTGCTTTCTCCAGTACGGTTATAGTGTGTCTGCCCAGCACTGAAACTACATTTTTGTTGTTTTAAAAATGTTTCACTTGCCTTTCAAATGCTACTGTGAAACACTGCGGCTGGTCAGGAGGCCTGGTGGAACACTTCCCAGGGCCATTCTGCGTTGTCCTGAGCAAGTCAGGCAAATTAATGGGAAATGTTTTATTTCCAAGACAAATTCTTACTTTACCCTCAATTCTTTAAGGCAAAACGTCACTTCAGAATCTACTCCAACTTGAAAGTAGTCAAATTCATCTGGATTTAGCTGTATTTCAGTAAGCATCGTCTTCGAAAAATCTGTTTAAAATAACAAGCAAGCCAAGGACTCAAAGGAGTGAAGTTTGAACTCAACAAAACTATGATTATAACCATGAGGTTTTTACATCAGCATTGTTTGAACAAATAATTGTATTTTTATAGTAACTAACAGTAATAAATGTTTAGCTTATCTAAATTTATTTCATAATTAAGTAAAATAAAATCCTCTATTTATTTACAGTATATTATGTAGATTTAAATGGCTTTTAACAGCATCTATTTTATGTTCCACTGTGTAATCTAACCTGATACCTGCTGTCATTCTTGCAAAGCTGCTTTGTCGACAGGCATTCATCACAAATAGTATTACCGCCTGCTTATTGTTGCATAGATAGGAAGACCAAAATGCTGCATGACTTTAACAGATTAATCATAATTGCTGACAATCATCAGAGGACAATGAAGGTGGATTTAGGGTCTTTGTTTTAAATTATAATCTTTTCCTGATACGTAAGTGGCAACAGGAAATAGGCTCTTCAGTTTCAGGTGTTCTATTGTCGCTTGTTACCATTAGATTAGTCCGTAGTTGTTATTGGGTATGTGAGAAGAAAGCAAGAGGGTACTTCCATGATGCGTTATGGTCTCAAGAGGCATTCAGAAAAATTCTACAGCAGCTTAAACAGTACACACCTATCCAGTTCTCTTCCAAAGCCAGGCTGCTAACGAAGTATTACAAACTGTTCCAGTCTTCTGTTTCTCTGCTCAAGAGGGTTTTTTTTCCTCTCAGCCTTCAACAAGGCCCCACTGCCTGTTCAAATGTATTCTTGTAAACCTCCTTAAGACTCTAGAAATACATACTTGTAACACATCTGCCAGCTTCTGCAAGGCAGAGCCTACCACATGCAAATGAAAACAAGTCTAGGCAGAAGGTGTAATTTCTTTCTTTGAAAATTAAACCTGAATGTGGAAAAACCCAAGCCATCACCAGATGATATGTTCAAAGGACACGTTTTGTTTCAGGGCATACAGAACATTTGCTGGAGGCAGTATACTGCATCACATGCTACACAACAAGAACAATGCTTGTAATTCCTCCTCTGTTTGTATTTTTGGTATCTCATTAAATTTTTACCTCCTATTTTCTTCACTTTCTTTCCTACAATAACACTTGTATGTTTCTAAAATAACAAAATTTGTCATTCAAAATGTAATATCTTTTTAGTGTCTTTATTTTCAGTAATTTCTTCCCCATTTTGCTCCAGTCAGTTTCCAACACTTAATCCTTCTTGCTCTCCACTGTTTTAGCCTGTTCTCAGCACAATCCCCACCCCTATGCTCTAGGCAGTCATCTTTTTCTAGGTCATTATCCTCAGCTTTGGTCACAACCAAGCACGAAAAGCATCCCTTTATTATATGATATACAAGAACCTATATTTCAGAAACACAATTATATCTTTAAAATTAGTTTGAGTCACACACCAAGAATCTAGATTGTTCTCCACCTCAGATGGAGATCTGAAAATGGCAGCACGTAGCATAACAGTGTTAGGCCAGCTAACACACTGTATTGCCCTTATACTAAAATACACTCCGTAATGATATCAATTCTATAATTACGGTGTTCAGATTTAACTACTTCTTTTTAAAACATAAAATTACCTCCTTTTTCCTGTCTGTTGCCATGCTTCTGCTCTTGCAGCACAGTAATTACCTCTGTTTAAGCCTACAGCAAGTGGCATAATTTATTTCAATTGGCTGCTGAGTCTGGTATCTGCCACTGATACCAGGAAAATGTTATTAAAAACATACTTTCTTAAAATATATTAAAACAAGAGGGTGGCAGTATGACTTAAAAACCTCTCTCTATATGTTCCCTCTCTTAAAAATCTCATTCAGCCATAAAATGCATTCTCTGTTTATGTTGCAATAGTTATTGTTCCTTTAGTTCACCTGCTTTGAAGTCCCAATATTGTTCATATTTTGCATTTCCTTACCAGTGTCTTCCTCAGTGTAACTCTTGAAACAAACTTTCATTGGAGTAACCGATAAGGTTACTTCTTCTTGACTGGTCGGAAAGTGAATCATTATATCAGCCAGCAGCCTACAAAATGTCATTCAACATTAAAATAATTTTACCTGCCACAAATTACTAGCTAGCATTTGTTACTCACATTAGAAATTAAAATTGTTACTTGGCAATACTGTTTGAAAAACTGCCTTTGAAAGCGCACCCCTTAAAGTGTGCTATATCCTTTTAATTGATTTGTATAGTAATAGGTACATAAGAAATCTAAAAATACAACCAGTAATTACAAAAGCAAATTTGTTTATATTTAATGCCTGTGTATGCTGCCAAATCAGTCTTACACACATATATATTGCTGCTACTTTTCTTTATGTATATATCACAATTCTGAGCAAACCTCAGCATTCTATACTCTTTATTCCAAAGCTTGCAGTTTTAGAAGTTGCATAATCTTTTTCTAAACACAAGACATAGTATCTATACAGCGATACTTTTAAACACCTTTAATGCTTTAATGGTTGATTATTGTGACAAGAGCTCCTGTGCACAAGAAACACTTTTAATAGAAATGCTGTCAGGAAAAGCACAGTCTAACTGTTCTTTGCCTTTGCTTGCAATGACAAGCCAAATCTTGGATTCTTCCAGGAGCTGCTTTTCAAAGCAGAACTTTGCCTTATCACGTTAAAAAAATTGTACTTTTACCACTGGACTCTTCGCCTATAAAATTAAAGCACTACTTTATTTGTCATAGGCAGAAGTTGCTCAAAGGTGTGAATTCAAATTACACATTTCACACTTTTCAAGGTTAGACTGAGTAGGATTAATGGCAGAATGATCTCTTAAGTTGTAAAGTGAAAAATAAAGCACTAGGATACAGGATTTAGGAATTTGCCATTTTTCACTGTGCCCTAATCAGATTTTCACTATGTTAATGACTATGAGAGCAGTATTGCTGCCTGTATGATTGTTGGGGTTTTTTTCTCCTCAGAAAAAATATTTTTGTATTCATTACCTGGAGTGGACTTTAAGTATGTTTGGACACATGTGCTTTGCAAAAACAGCCTGCAACGGATCACATTCTTGACACATCAGATTATACGTTTTTACAACACCTAAGTATAAAGGATATGAACAAAAATCAATGCTGGTCTGTAATTTTAAATGTTTTTTCAGTATTAATTGTTCTTTCAGGAAATCTCAATGGAGAAAGTAACCAAGCAACTTACTCTAGCTATGTGGAAATAACTCACCCACAAATAGAAAACTGAATTAACCTGCCATCTAAGACTTCCTTCACCCTATTAGTTATGCCCCTCCAGTATCTGAGTTTTTTAAGAACCCACAAGAAATAAGTGAACAGCAACAAGTGCAACAAATGCAGAGGAAAAAAAAGGCTTCAATATTTAACTGGTATAACAATATAAATGGTGGTGGAATACAAAAGGGAAACCCTACAGATCTCAATGTGTTTCTAGATAAGCATGAGCTAAGACAGCTTAATTGTCTTGAGACTTAATTCAATATATCATCTCATTATTAGTAATACAAGCTAGATTTTTAATAAGATAATTCACTGCCAATTACACAGCACAGCTCAGCAAGCTATGTTGATAGATGATGGTTCTTTATGAGTTTGGCAAAGACTAATGCCGATGAATATACCTGGTGTTCTGCTGGACTAAGGATGTCAGACCTGTTACCGTGTTGACGAACTGCAAGTATTAGAAGTGGAAAGACCCAGTAAATCCTCTAGTTCAAACACCTGCCAAAACAGGATTTCCCTCCCTTTCCATAATGTGTTGTTTTTTCAGAATTTACTCCAGCCTAATTCTAAATGTTGTAAGCATTAGGCTGACAATTAATACATATCATGCAGTAACTACTGAAGTGAAGAACGTTTGTCTGATAAAGCCTGTTATAACTTCATTTTAACAAGGTGATGCACATGATAAATATAAATTATGATGTGAAGAGGCTGAAAATGTTTGGCGTAATAGTGTTTGGTATAATATTCCATCGGTAACATTCAGTTAATTACACTAAATATTGTGTTGCCCTGCTGTTTTAAAGTGCTTCAGTTTCTGTAGTCACTTTATGTGTAACCTACCGTATTTGCAGAGGAGCTGAAAAGTTACATGATGATCATTAATATTTGTATAAATGCTGCATTTCTCTACATTCCTTTCCAGCACATTTACACATCTAAATACAGGAAGAACTGACTGTAAAAAAAGTAAAATAAAAACCAGTGCAGAGGTTACTCACCAAGCAGTTTTGCAATATTATTTCCCTAGTTTCGTACAGTTTATCTCAAGCTCCTGCTTTTATGGCTTCCCCAAACTGCTTTGTAAGCAGACACTGAGGCAACCGATACTGATCCTTGCCATCCTCACCCGCTATTCCAATACATGGCAAACAGATCTGTTTGCTAAACAACTGGTCAAAGCTCTCCTGGCTCATACTGTTTTTGAAGGCTACAGGAGAAACACTCCAGAGGCAGAAATGTGGTATTCCTTCACCCCAAGATTTAGCTGATTCAGACTTTGGGAACCGCAGGGCACAGCTCAGGAGGTACAACTTCTAAACATAATTAAATACTAATGCTCTCTTTTGCGGAATTGCTCCGAAGCGCTTGAGTTTAGAGCCATGCACATGCCACTATGAGCCTCCCCCTATAATTTCATTTGGAAATTGGGCTAATTTGCTGCTTACAAAGCTGTGCATAACAATCCATTAAAATGTACCTTAATTATCAATTTACATGGGAGGGATAACTGTTTTTCCTTCTGACATGGCTGAGACACAGCTGTCCAGCAGTAATGTTGAAAAAACATAGATGAGAAGAAGACATATGCATATGCTGACCTTGAAGAATTCACTGATCTTAAGGCAAGCTGAAAATATAAGTAAAATAATTTACTAACTCAAAACTATTTCATATCAAACCTTTAACAAAAAAGCCATCTCTGTGCTTTAGTACCATACCTAAACCACAAAACCTTTAAATGTGTACCTCTCAAAATAAATATAGATGCGTTATGGATACAATCATGTTCAAACTTAGCACCTTCATTATTACTGGTCAGAAGTCACTGGTATAATACAGGCATAGGAATCCAATCTATGGACATTTAAGTGGCCCTGAAGTGTGAGTTACCCAAACACGTACAGCTCAGCTTGCATTTGAAGGACTGGAGTTTATTCTAAAACAATCTTCCTGTACACCCATCCACATGATAGGTACAAATGAGGAAAGACACTACTAGCACCTCAAAAATTCTTCAGGTATAAAAAGAAATTATCTCCACTTCTGATTTTCCAGCCTCCCAGCAAGTTAAGGAGAGTTGATTGCTTTTAACTAAGAAACCTCTAGAGAAAACCCTAATTCTGCTGGAAATGGTGTTCGATTAATCAGAGGCATATTAATGGATGCATTCTTCCTGTTGAGTCATACCGTCACAAAAACATGTTGTTTAGAGGCAGCTTCTGATGTGGTACAAAACATAAACCTTTTGACCCATGACAACAGAAATAAAACCCTTGGTATTAATCCAGATGTCCTGGACAAGCTTCAGCTTGGGTAACAAAAAATCAAAGAATACTAGGGGCAGAGTAGGAACGAATCTTCCATAATGTAATCTGCATAATTACAATTAAAGAAAATATGGCATTTGTCCATATTGAAAGTGGAGGAAGCTGAGAGAAAACGTAGCTCAGACTGAAGGGTACCTGTACGAAAACAACACAATATCCAACAACATAAATACTATGCTTCTGAGAAAGATTTTCAAATTACAATAAATCAAATTCACTTACACCTTTTTCTATGGGGTCAAACGAAAATTCATCACTAATACGTGCTATGGCATGTATTGCTCTTCCAAACACTAGCAGGGAAAGAAAACAGTGCAATATGCAAAGTTAAAAAAAAAGTTATACTGTATTTTCTCCAGAATAATTTAAGAGGAAACATTACAAATTTCCTACATGTTTCAAAGAAAACCGATGGTATGGTGGAAAACATTACTCTTTCCTTTTTAGTAGCACAAACACCTTGATGTTCCGAAAGCTGCCTCCAAAGAGGTGCACCTCAAATGTCATCTGTCCCTTTGCAGCAACTGGCATGACCTATGTCACCACGAATTAATTTAATCTAATTGGACAAAACACCACCGAGGTTAGAAATTACATTTTGTAGATGGCAACAAGTTTGTGCAAGCGGTAAGCGGTTGGGCATCTGTAAAGATGTAGCCCTAAGAAACACAGAAGAAACCAGCAGTGGGTCTCAAAATTTGCCTCTGCCCACCCTGGCACTGGCAGAACAGCACTTTGCATGAAACGCTGCGCACAGGAGGTTTAGTTGGACCTCTGGAAGTAGAACGGTGTGCACAGGGAGGCACCCAGCTAAGCAATGGCTTCTCCACCACTAAGTACCACAAATCCAGGCCTCTGCTCTCTAATCTGAACAATTTTCAGAAGCTGCACGTTGCCCCACAAAAATGCTTTTGTACTTCTGGGGATGAGGAAAAGGCAGCTCCTGAGCTCTGCTGTGACCGCAGCGGGGCTGCCCGCAGCTCCCAGTGCTTCGTGTCCCACTCTGCACAGCCTGAAAGCCCCCACGGGGAAGCCTGCTGAGGGCAGTGCCAGGGACCCCAGGGTGCCAGCAGGCCAGTTACACATCCCCATGGCCGCCGGCCCTGCTGAGCTGGACTGCCCTGAGGCGGGCCCACTCTGGAGCACCTGTTTCTTCCACACACAACCCTCTGTCCCAGGCTTTCTGCCTCCCCTGGGGCCACGGGTACCTCTGAGATGAGCCCCCGCAATGACACACTTCATGACCGGCTGCCAAGCCCTCGCCTCCACCGCACCCTTCCCCTGACACGACGACTGCAGAAAAGGCGGGAACTCCCCATTTCCGCGGGCGAGGGGTGGGGCCAAGCGCTTTTCAGAGACCCGGATGTCACCACGGGGGGGAAGAGGGGGAAATGGCTGCGGAGGAACGCGTTTCGGGCTAGTTTGGCCCTTCGGAGGCGCCGTAGCGGGGTGGTTGGCGCCGGCCTGGCTTCCGGGAGGAGCCGCAGTGGCTGGTGTGAGGGAGCGCGGCGCCGAGCAGGATGGTGAGCGGCGGGGCCGCTCCGTCCCCCACCCGCGGGCCCCTCTCCCCCGCCGCGCCGGAGGGCATTAGGCTCGTTTTCCTCCGGCCGCGGCCTGTCGGGCCTGGTGGGCGCGGGGCTCCCGCGGTGCGGCGGGAGGGCGATCCCCGGCCGGCGGCCGTGCTGAACGTGCGCTCGGGGAACGTTTTGTGTCAGTCGCCGCCCAAAAATCCGCCTAATGCCGAGCTGAGGTAGAGGGAGGGGCGGGAGGGGAGCG
The DNA here is from genome assembly GCF_026419915.1 of Harpia harpyja. Taxonomy (NCBI): domain Eukaryota; kingdom Metazoa; phylum Chordata; class Aves; order Accipitriformes; family Accipitridae; genus Harpia; species Harpia harpyja. The sequence goes on from NC_068948.1 coordinate 33,222,704, forward strand.
CGGAGAGGAGATGAGGGCCCGCCGGTGGTGAGGAGGCCGTGCTGAGGGGCTGTCAGCGGCGGGAGAGCTGCCGGGGGCCGCGCGAAGGAGCCGGTTTTTAATATATATATTTTTTTTTTTTTTTTTTTAACGCTTCTCTCATAACATCAACAATCCATTAATTATTACTTGCTTATTCATTTGGCTATATTTTCTTTTCTGTTGCTTTCTTTTGTTTAACATTGATCATGTTTCGCCCTGTTTTTCATTCCCCCCTGTCTGCAATCAACTTCTCCATTCCAATAAGGCTGGGCACAGAGTAAGTTTACTCCTCTTGGCTGTTGCTAACACCGGTGGTAAGGGCTTGTTAATGTTACTAGATGATATGAACGTCAGACGGTACAAATGAATTAGGGGCTGCTGTTCAAGCCACACTCAGGATTGCACCTAAATTCCTAGTAAAAGCCAGATGTTGTAACATTCTTTGCCACTATTTTACGTTGCAGATACCTGTGACTACTAAACACACTTCAGTGCTTTTAATTGTTGTTATTGTAGCTTGCCAAGCTTTTCTTTTAGTTAATGGGAGCTCAGACATGATTTGGGGGAAAATATGGGGCCTGCCAGTTTGCCAGCAAAGGAAGCGATCTTCGTTGAAAGCACGCACTCTGCTGACTTCAGTGGGGTTATCTGTTTTAAGTGGCAGTATAATTTTATTAAACCTTAAATACATAACTAGTGTTGCATGTCTAAGCCCCTTAAGTGTCACTAAGAGAATCTATCTGTTGCCACTTTAGTAATCAAAATTGTTTGTTACCCATTTTTTACTTGCATTCAGGTGTATCATCACTAGACTGATGCTAGTAAGGGTATTTTTCACTGGGAACTGTTGGAAGACCATCAAAAATGTGTCTCTTTTCCTTCTCCTGGGTTAGTTTTAAAATGGTAGCTCCTTGATTAAAAAACTCTTGTATTGCTTTACTGATACTTTCAACCATCTGTTTTCCAAAGATGCATGGCTTTGATGATGGCACTGAGATGTTCTTAATCTAAAAAAAAACAAAAACCAACCAACCAAAGAAACCCCTCCCAAAACAAACAAAAACCCCACCCAAGTTTCCTCTGCCTTTTTTTGATGACTGTTAGCATGAAGATAGCTGCATGGCCTAAAAATTTAAAAAGCAACTATTAAAAAAGGTAATTTTTTAGCATAGTCACTACTGCTTTTATATATATCTGTCTGGGCCATGTCTTTTACAAACGCATTTGATGGCTGTCATTTTAGGAACTGTCTTACTAACAAAGCATTATGGTTAGAAGATAAACTGTCTCTTTTTAAAATGGAGCTATTAATCAAGTTAACAGGGATGACTGTCTCTAGATCCAGTGTTTTTACAGTGTAGTGGCATAACATCCCATGCTTTATAGAGCTTTTCCTGCCCTTTTTGCATAATTAATTTATTGCTGTGTTGCTCACATTATTTCTTTATTCGCAGATTTAAAGCCTGTGATATTAAACTACAGTCTTACTTCATCTGAATCATTAATTTTGAAGCCCCTGTTAAATTTGTTTTCTCCTTGTATCTATTGTACTGAAATTAAGAATATATAGAACTGGTAATAGAACCACTGTGCAGTAGTCTGCCTTATCTTCTCTGCAGTGCCCGCCCCCCCCTTTTTTATTGTTTTTGTTGGTTTTTTTTTAAACTGTTAGTATTATGCTGTTGTTCAGTGGTTCCTACAATACGGAGACCCTAAACAAGCTTCCTAATTCTGGTCAGCTATTAACACATGTTGCAAATGTGCTGCTTTTTCTTTTTTTTTTCTTTTTTTTTTTTTTGATAAGGAAGAAAACAGTTAATTAAAGTAGAAACAAACTTGGATGAAGAGTTTTAAAGGGAAGTGGCCACAGTTTAGCCAGGTCTGTGCTTGAGAACATGTACTAGAGGTGTCCTATGTTATTTTTTTTGGATGTTTAAGGAGAAAAAAAAAAAGTGGGATAGTTTATGGTAGTTCCCAAAATTGTGTAAAATACATCAAGTAGTAATGCATTTCTGTTGTTAGACCTTGCAGTGGCTTTCAGCAACAAAATAAAAAAATAAATCGGTAGACTGTTCTGTTTCTAAGGCCCTCCTCTGGATAATGCTCTACGTTAGTAAGGGCCCCTGTTTTCCCTCAATATAGCAATATTCCATCACCATTTCATTCTTATTTTAGTAGCTTTTACATCAAAATGCAAAGTTATGAAACTGAAGAAAACATGGCAATGCTTTCTGTTTCCTAATGATTCTTGTCTTAATAAGTATCTATCTGTAACGATTTTTCTTTCCTGTCATGACACCTGATAAGTTGGTGTTAGTATTAGGAGATCTTCACATTCCACATCGATGCAACAGCCTCCCAGCCAAATTCAAAAAACTGCTGGTTCCGGGAAAGATCCAACACATCCTCTGCACAGGAAACCTCTGCACCAAGGACACTTATGACTACCTCAAGACTCTGGCTGGGGATGTTCATGTTGTCAGAGGGGACTTTGATGAGGTAGTGTCCTCTCTTGATAATGACACTTTTTTGTGCATCTTTTACATAAAAGGCAACATTTGGGTTATTTGTAATTTAAGTAAAAGTGGGCAAACTGAGGTTACGTAGTACTAAGAGCACGTGAAAAGCAAACTGGGCAAAAAGAGTTGGGGTTACAATCAATAATGTGAATTGCACAGTAAGTTCTCATCTGTCATCAGTATGAATAAAAGTAATTTGCATACTTGGCTATGCCTAGGAGTTCAGCAAACAGGACCTGCTGTTGTCAGATCTTTTAAGTCCCTTGCATCCTACCACATTCTCCGCAGTGTTCATAAAAGCAGCTTTATAGCTCACATTTTGTAGCGGTAGGACAAATGACATTGAATATTTCTGTAAGCTTTCCCCCTCTCTTCTTGGTGTTGCACAGAATTGTTTTTAAATATAAATCTGTACATCTAATCTCTCTGTGGTTTTTTTGTTTTTAGAACCTGAATTATCCTGAACAGAAAGTTGTAACTGTTGGACAGTTCAAAATTGGGTTGATTCATGGCCATCAGGTTATTCCTTGGGGTGACATGGCCAGCCTGGCACTGCTACAAAGGCAATTTGATGTGGACATCCTAATTTCAGGACATACACACAAATTTGAGGCATTTGAACATGAAAACAAGTTCTATATCAATCCAGGATCAGCTACAGGAGCCTATCATGCCTTAGAGAAGTAAGTGAAGTATGGGAAGTATCTGTGAGGATTTTCTTTTTGATAACAAAACTGAACTACAAAACTCATTATGAAGTTAATGTTTGCATTCTAAACGCTGGGGAGAGGAGGGGTTGATAGTACTTGCTAAATCTCCTTGACTGAAACAGACGTGAGTGAAATACTTAAAGCTTCAGATCTGACGTACTGTGCTTACAAAATCCACAGCCATTTTTCTTAGAGTATTTCTGTTAAGTTGTGGCAAAACACTGCTAAGGTGATTATATATGCACAATTAATATCAATTTTTTCCTCTCTTTCCAGTAACATCATTCCTTCGTTTGTGCTGATGGATATCCAGGCTTCTACAGTAGTTACATATGTCTATCAACTAATTGGAGACGATGTGAAAGTAGAAAGAATTGAGTACAAAAAATCTTAAAAATGTTTTTGCTTGTCTGCTATTTTTACCATCTCATTCTGAACTGCAAGTTACTACAATACTTGATTGCTAGTTTACAGTACTACACTTCCTTGCTAACAGCTTAATAATGTAGCTTATTGATAATAACTTTAAAACAACATTGTGTTTGCTTTTCTCTGTATCAATTGATTTGTAAAATACTGCATTAAAATTACTGTTTAAATACTGTTCCTTACTGTTGTAATAAACTCCACTTCATAGAAAAACTAAACTTTATGAACTGTTGTTGGGAAACAATACAGCAGTTGTAGTTGATTTTAAAATGCCTGAGGCTCTGGTTTGGTGAATTACTTCTAAAGGATACTCATAAAGGGCTTGAACAAAAAGATTGAGGGCTCTGGGGCCATTTTACGTTTGCTTCAGAATCCAGTTGATATTTAATTTTCTCAACATTCCCAATTAAGTTAAAAGATTAAAATAGATTGATAGATTCTAAAAATATTACAATTAAGTCATCATTTACAGTAGTAATTTCACTGTAGAAAGTTTAGCTTTAGTCTTTTTATAATCAAAGCAGTTTCAAATACCACTATGCTTTAATGAATGATGGTCTCATTAAATCTATAAACAGTGAAGAGAAGCTTTCCTTTATATATGGCTTATATCTGACACTACATGTATAGGCACTTTGCTCCCATGTACAGAGGTTTTAAATAATGTAATTCCATATGACACTCGTACTACTACTGAAGACTAAAACATTAGTTGTTCGAGAATACTGGACCTTTTGGCTCTCCTGTTCTCATGACTGCAGGGGACTGAATGTATTTTAACAGCTCCCACGTCTTGTGACTGCTAACTTTCCATTAAAAACAGAGTTTTATCTTTTGTCTCCTACAGAAGAACATTTAGAATCGTGGCTTGTTTCCTCTGCAGATGTTGGCCTTTGTATTATGACTTTCTCCAGTGCAGCATCTGTGCAAAAAGCTGTGGAGTATTTGTCATGAAGGTTTGAGTTAAACTAATGGTTTTCCATAGAACTTAAGGGATCAGCTAGAACCCTTACTTCTGTGTCATAAGCTGACTAAATAACTTATTTCTATTCAAAATAAACCTGCTTTACCTTACAAGAAGACCAAGCATTTCAGCCTGGTATCTTGGGAACCTCTGGCTAACTGCTACTTCATGCAGTGAAACATACATCTATTGCTTTATCCTGCTGCAGACATACAGAAAGAACAAAGTTGAAAAGAAAACCTTAGCAAACGTTATTCAAGGAAGGCTAGTGACTGACTGGAAGATCACTTTACTGACAACTTCATAATTAAAAAAGGTTTCTAGAACACTGTAAGGCCAAAATTGACACGCAAGTCTGTTTATTTGTGCTCACTGTAGTTAAAATTACAATTTGTCTACAAAGTGTATTTTACATGAAGTATACCACTTACTTACAATTTTTAAAAAAGTTTATCACAATTATGGAAGGTTATGTTTGTGTGAATGAAATCTTAGAGCGATCTTGACAGCAGACTTACTTAAACATGGAGAAATACAGAAGTAAAGCAAATAAACTTCAATCCTTCCTAAAATCAAAGTGCTGAATATGAACATTACTGTTGAACAGAAACAGGAAATTCTGCTGTAAATCTAAACTGTTTCAATGAGGATAGAGTATGGAGAAGAAACAGCCTAGAACAGTTAAAAAAACTTGGAAAGCTCAGGGTAGGTTTCGGTAAAAGAGCATTGAGGTTTTAGTTTAATGTTCACTTCACCGGGATGAGCCTTCTCGATGCATGGCCCTCGTCTTGCCAGTAGAGGGAGAAAAGAAAAGGGTAAATCAAGACCTTATCGATGACGATTCTAGTACACAGGTCTCCTCTGGTCCATTCAGATACACCTGGAAGGTAAGAGAACAATTTTAATAGGGCTTAGGAAAATGGGATATAATCTAAGACCTGTGAAAATGCTTGAAAGCGTAAGGCTTAGCATAGCACAGATTTGGTGCAAGTAAAATGAATTATTTGAATTAATAAAGGTATATTTTATTATATACAATGTATTTTACTAAAATTAATTGGCTAACAAGTATCTTTGCTAGAAGTTGAGTGAAGTCTTAGTTTAGAAAAAAAGGAGAAAATACTGCACGTTGTACAGAAGTGGTTTGTTTTACCTTCAGAAGATCACACGATGGTGTATCTACCAAAATGGGATTTCCACATTTCTCTTGATATTCTTGAATTAGGGCTGTTGCATCATCAATGCTGTAGGAGGCAAAAGTTTATCAACTTTGTCAACAAGTTCTCTAAAAAGCCAAGGATTTAGACTACATACACTGAAGTATAAAAATAAGGTATGACCCTACATTTTTGAAGTCAGACAGGTCCTATCATTTCCTGGTAGAGGAAAACAAGCCTAGCATTTAACCTGTGGCTGTTTATAAACCCAATATATACTAGAATTTAAACGGTTATTTATTGGTTCCTGTCCCATTTTAACTGCAGGATAACTGGTAACAATGTGACTTGAAATACTGAGTATTTGGGGTCTGAAGTGAAAGTTTGCAGCTGTGCACAATAAGCAGTGCTGCGAGTCACTGATAGATTGCTGATTGAGAACTGCCCTGCAGTAGGTTCAGTGGCAAGAGCCTTTGTTTTATTTAAGTGGAACATAAGCGGTATTTCTAACTCTTGAAAAACTTAGCAGCAAAACCACTAATTCCTAAGTCTTGAGTACAGGCAGTTCATTTATTTTTTCAGAGTATTCTTATTGCTGAAGCTGTGACTCCATGATGCCGCTAAGCTGAATTCATCTGAAGGTAAGGCGAAGTGATTCAAAGCAAAAACGTTTGTTTCTTCAGTCAGGTTACTTCTCGTATTTTAACTGTATTTGATCTGCTTGCCAGTCGAGGCTCAACAAGCTGTTACTTTGGCTTGTGTGACACTGTAAAACTCTACCCTAAGTATGCAAAGTGGTAAGGTAAGATTTTTATTTTATTTATTAACTTAGCAATACTTTAAAAATTCTTGGAGACTAAGTACTAGCAAATCTCCACGACTTCAAATAAATGAAAATAAAATAAAGGCGAGATTAAATTTCTGTAATTGTTATCATTCATGCATCACCTGTCTTACTAACTTACCAGTTCTTTTCAGCAAAATATTCCACCAGTTCTTTCACTCGGTGAGTATTCATCAGTTGTTGCTTCAACAGTGGAAAATACTTAGTTTTCAAGAATTTTTCATATAGCTTCTCATTTATGATACTGTCCAAAACCAAAGATCTAATCTGTAGATTTAAGATTTAGTAATGGAAAAGTATTAATATTTTAAAGATAAAAAATTTTACTTTTGAATGAAAAGAGCTCAGACTCCCGTAGAGCAGGATTTTTTGAAAATATTTTTTTTAGTGGTGTGAAATGGCAGATTTTATGAAGACTAGTCTCAGATTCAGACAGGGCAATGAATTAAGAAACTTGCCCTTAGGAAGGCAGCCCAAGGCAAGGCAGGAGAGAGTGCAGTTTCATAAACCCTTTAGCCTTTTTGCTTAAAAGGTTTATTTAGGAAATTAAAGTAGTACTGCTGCAAACAATGCTGCCCTACAAATAGGGGCAGCCTATACCACAGCACTGTGTGTGTACGTACAAGAAGTTTTTCAGTTGCACAACACTAATAAAAATGCAAAAATCCCTGCAAATGTTGCTATATTTTAGAAGTGTGCATTATGTCAACTAATGCTTGGCAAGATCAGGAGAGAGAGAAAAAAGGTTCTGTGTACACTTATGTATCAAAAAAGTCTCTAAGTCAAAGGCAAGTGAAGTAAATTTTATTTACCTGAGAAGCAAATGCCACTACTTCTCCAGTGTTCATGTGTTCATCTATTTGTTGCAGCACAGTTTCTGTGTTACATGTCGATAAGAAACCCTTGCAAAAATAAATTACAAAACATTAATATTCTGTGAACAATTAAAGTAGAAACTCTCCCTTCACAGCAAGTATTTGATTTATTCAGGAACAATTAATATTTTGAAATTCTAGGTACAAACATGAAATTATCAAACCAGGAACTGTGCAGTTTGACTGAAAGAGTAGTACTCATTGCTTTTAACTCTCAATGGGTGTTTTGCTGTAGCTGTTACAGATTTGTTTGACTCATTGCCAGCAGACTACATGTCTTACACTAATGCTGTAATTTCGGAAAATCTTTCTGAGCTTAACTTTAATGACTGGAAGTCTAAGAATTTAAGATGCCTTTACTAGTGCCAGTTTGCTCATGACAAATATGGGAACAGCCTATAATGCTTCATCTGGGAGAACAGTGCAGAGCATAAATTAATGGAAACAGATGAGATGAGAAAGGAAACTGTCAAGATACATGCATAGCAAGGATATGGCTTTAAGGCAAATGGTTTACATCAGAAGCTGTAATGCATATCAAGCACCTTTCTAAGAAGTCAGGAGCTTTCCACTCAACACTTTTCTGAAGTAGGATTCAGTACTTACAATCTGCTGTGAAACTAGCCCACTAGTAGCTCCTCAGCAATTATATATGTTATCATCAACTTCACGCTGCCCGGGCAGGAATATGCCTATGGCTTGGATTTTATAGTTTTTTTCATGGGTTTTATGGGTGGGATCCCGTAAAATATCCGCAAAGTCGTAAGGCAAAGTCATATGACAAAGCTGCTGAGGATGACTTTAAGCTAGCTGGTTTTGCTTTTAAAAAAAAAAGCACAAAACAAGAGGCAGTGTTCACATGACCCCTTTCAGAAGGACAAATTCAGAGCAAGAGCCTTTGTGGGTGCGAAATGCCAAGCAGCTGTCAGCAGTAACATATTTAAATAAGCTGGAATTACAAGTCACCATCTTTCACAGTTTCTGGTGAACATAACACGCTTAAAGATATTTCCCTTGCACGGATAGAACACAAAACTTATTATTTACCTGAATTTGCTGCTCTCGCTTCTCAGACTGAGGAATTAGCAACAGGCACCCCAAAGCAAAAGCTGGAAGGTCTAACTGTGCATATTGTTTAGCTATTCCAATGACATCCAAGTCAGCCAGAACTGGACACCTTCAGAAGAAGATTAGGAGTGAAGTTCTCAACTATGATATGTATAACTGGATGGCTTAATACTGTCAACAAAATTGTATTGAGATTCTTAAGCCAGATAGAACAATACATTTTTTACCTCATCTTATTTTCAGAAATGGCCAAGCTATGTGAGTGGAAGTTTCACAGAATACAAATGCATGACAATTTTCTAGCTTGGGGAAAAAAACCCAAAAAACTAACTCCAGTTTCTAAACAGCCAAGGTCCTATTTTGAGGGGAAGTGTTGGCCAACTGCCCAGAGTAATGCTTTGGTACATATGTATATGCACAGTAGTGTAGGCATGTTCTTCAGCTGGATCCCTTTCCAGTATTTCCTAACTAACTTTTGGGTTGAGTCAGGCGTTCTGAGCTCAGATTCTTCTCTTGAGCAAGTCAGAGCATTGTGGTAAATAAGATAATGATTTATTGTGCTTTTTTACATTGTAAAGGCAATGCAGAATGTTTTGGAACATTAATACCATAGGTTAACCACATTTATAGATGCGCAGCTATTAGATTTTTGGCATGTCAGATTTATTCTTTGTAGGAAAACAAATTCTCTGTCTCTTATACTGTGTTAATGTTTTAGGAAATGTGCTATATTTGGGGCTAAGAAAGGTATTAACTGGACTTTTAGGGTTCACCATGAGTCCTTTAAAAATGTCAGAACAGGAACAGATATCCCTCATGGGGACAGTGACTGGACAGATAAATTGGTTTTCAGCAGTCTGTGCTGCTGATTCTGAGCCCCAGTTCAGAGAGCAGTTCCCAGTAGAGTTTAAACAGCCACGGTACGGACTTACAGCACATGTTGTCAACAGTCCGCAGCCATGCACAGAATTTCTGTTTGGATACGTGCCCTGATCCTGTCCTTCCCACAGGAGGCAAAAGGTTCTTCCTCATGCCTCAGATTCCCCAGTGTTCAGAGCTCCTTTGCATGTTCCAGGGCAGGTTGTTAGATGAGAAATTACAAACAGGCATTCCCACTCAAACTAATACAAATGTGGGATGTACTATCTACTTACTTGAGCAGAATCACAAAACACTCGCAACATTCCTCTAACTGTTTAGGACTTGGTGGACATGAAGCTAAGAAATAAAGAAAATGTGATAAAGTAAATATATAACCAAGTTACTATACAAGTACGATAGCTAGTAACAATCCTACCTGTGAGAAATGGTGACAGAACTATACTTCGCCAAGCTCGACTGAAGTTGGGAATCTGTTGACAACAAAGTCTTAAAGTAATAGCCAAACACAGTTGTAACTAAGTGTACTTGTAAACACACACAAACACCTTGACACACCGCAGATGGAAGAAGCCTGTCAATTTTCTTTTTATCCTGGATGAGTTATTGCCTAACATTGCTTTCCTCATCTCATAGTCTAAGATTTAGCCATATTTTGACTGATGGCAAAATTATTCTGTCCAACTTTACAAAACCCTCCAAGTGTTTACTGAAGGAACCAAAAGTGCAAAATATGCTATTTCAGTGATTAATAATGATGCTCATCTGCATATTGCATTGTCATCAAAATAATAATTCAAAGAGTATTTTCATGCGTAACACTTCATGGCATAGATGGCTGCCATTCACACACACACACAAACAAATAGGGTGCTAAATTCCTGTTAAGTGAAGAAAAAGATGAGGAGTCACAGAATATTTGCTTACCTCCCATAATGAATGAATCCCAGTAATTGCTAACAAAACTCTTCTTAGATATTGAATCTGAAAAAATTTTTTTCACAAAATGCTACAGTGTTTTTGAAGATTTGGTGATAATCTACAGAACTACATCATGCTTGTTGTCTTGCCTACAGGATGCAAACTTACAATTCGTCAAGGTACCCGTGTTTCTTTGGGAGGAGTAACTGATGCATATGGAAATACGATTTATAGTTTAGTAAATTGAATTATCACAAGCAGCAGCAGCATATGTTATGTCAGTAAATACCCAAGATTTCTGGTAGTCTTAATGGTGCTGAAAAGCTTATGATCCCAACTTCTTTGCTATTAGTACCTAAATCTCATTAGATTAAAACTAGGTTCAATACCTGCCCCTGATAAAGCCACATTGCCACGTACATCTGTTACCTCCTTAGGCTGTAGCAACATTACATAAAGTTTGACAATCAAAGGTAATTAAGATTCTGAATGACAAAAATCAGGATTACTATCATAATAAAAAAAATTTAGGAGTAATATTTTTCTGTGTGTGTATAAGTATACACATATGAACAGTTTGTGCATATGTGTGTATTTGCACACAAAAGTATGCATATTATGTTGTAAAATTATAAGATGAAGGAATTTTTCAATTTATTATCATAGGACTTACTCTTGCCACCTGAAAGGCTTTGTGCCTTTAAAAAAAATAAAACTAGAACAATTTAAGATCAAAATTCTCAAGCAGTACTGCTAAAACACAAATTCATCAAAGCTTCATCAGTTCAGCATCTAAGAGCCCAAAGTAACCATGTAAATGATGAATAATTGTTCACAGTAAGTTTATAGTTTATGTATCTATCCCATTCTTTAGAAATCAGTGGATAAAAAAAAGCCTTTTTCTCACCTCACTGCAGAACTTCATACTTAAAAATTCCTTACCATACTGAAACCAAGGAGTTTCTGTAGGAGGCCGTTCCACAGTTGGGAATCATATACTTTGTATTCTAGGCTAAGTTCTGTCACCAGTCTAACAGCCTAAAGGAGGGCAAGGACACACTGTATTTTAATATACATTCATGATCATCAAACCTTTACTGCTTGCCAGCGTAATTTTAGATTTTTACAGCATTACCGGGACTTACTTTAACTCCTGAAAGGCCACAACCAAGCCACTTTCAGAATTATTTTACACATGTGAGGAGAATTAAAACAAAACCAAAAAACCAACCTATACATGATAACACTTTATTTTCTAATTGTAGGAAGGCTAAAACTTTTTTAATCTGTCACTTTCAAACTTTAGACTAGCATGTGTATATTTCAACTAAAGAACAGATCACTTCCATTTTGTGGCTATACATCAGAAGTATTACCATTGAAGCCTTAAGAGAATAGCATACTTTTTTTGTCACATACTATTGCCTACCTGGAAATCTCATTTACCTGCCCTTGTCTTCAGTGTTAAGTTAGCTGCTTACAAAACATACTTGGTAACACAAAGTAATTGTCAAATTCCTAAGCAGAGTAAAACTTAAAATCTATCCCTGGCAGATTAGATTAGAATAGCTGTTAGTTACCTAAGGTGTATTCTGTTAATATTTAATTAATATTAAAGTATGAGGTATGAGTCCAAGCATCTTTAAAGAAAAAAAAAAAGGCTTTTGCACCAAAGATCTTGCTTCCCAGACAAGAGACAAGGTATGGGTACACAAAGGTGGGCAAGTACTAGGGAATAATTATGTGATGGGCAGTAGACAGCACATCAACAGGTTGGGGTTTTTTCGGTCACTCTGAAAGAGGAGAGTCTTTGGGGTAACTGCATATTCACTACTGTTTTTAAATATAATCGTGAGTTGTGTATCGTGAGTAGTGTATCATGAGTTGTGTATGAACAGGACAGAGTACATTGGAGCAACATCTGTTTAGAAATGCATGTGCTATGTAGAAAGGTGTACATTTCACACAATGTGTAACAAACAAACAAAAAATTATAACGGATTTAAAAAAAATCATACCGTGGGTTCATGGCTGTGATTCTTCCACAGCCCTTTAATCATTCCTTCCTTAGGACTCTTATGAAATGATTCATAAGTATATGGAATATTCAAGATTTCAAACTCTGCCAGATAAATGCAGCATTTTAGAAAATACCTGCAAAAAAGTCCCCCCCAAAACCAGGAGTTAATGATATTTACAGTGATTACTACATTATAATTCACATAATCAAGCTCAGGATAATATTGGAAAAGTATTCTTCTGTTGCTTTAAAAAAAAAAAGAAAAAGAAAAAGAAAAAATTACATAGACTGTACTTATGAAGGAGATCTTAATGAAGTAAAAAACTTTCTGGTAATTGCTTAGGGAAACCTCATTCACCAGAATGATGGATGGCTTGGATCATCTCTAAAGATAAACCAGTTACTATAACTCTTACAACTAAAATTTCATTCATGCACAGAGACTGCATATTTACAGAAACCCATATGTAGCTATTTGGTACGATGTACTCTGAAAACATCACTTTCAATTAAAAAGACCCTAATTCCAGATTACCAGCATATAAACTATTCTAGATATTTTCTAGGCTAGTTAGTTCTACAGATATTTTCAATGAAACATTATTCTGCTGGGGTTTTGGTTCCTTAGTTTTGCAGAGGACTATGTCTTTGCAAGATGACCAGTTCCAAACTGATGAACAAAACACTATATATATATATATATATATATATATATGGGTAGGAGAAAATGCTTCAGTTGCTAGAGAAATAACTGCAACCTATGCAAAATGGAACAAAATATTTTCCACATGATGTCATATTACTTTCAGGTTTACAAATTAGGACTGTGATGTAGTGGACTGCATTACAGTGAAGTTAAAAGATCTAATTATGCTCTTCAGAAATAGATTTTAAAAGCTCAAAAAATGATTAGTAAAAAATAATTCTCCAAATATCATATATATATTTTTCCAATGGCTGTTAAAGACCAACAAAACATCATTATTAAGGAACACCTTAAGGAAAATTCATCTTACTTTACTTTCTCAATGGGTTTCTTGAAGAGTGATTCCACAGTGTTGGTATCTGCCAAGTAGAGCAGACACTTAAGTGCTCTGCTCCTGTGAGCAAATGTCAGCTGAGTAACACCAATTGGCTGAGAGGGGGGAAAAAAAACACCACAGTGAAAAATCACAATTGGCTGAACAACTAGAAAGAGGGTTATATATGTCTAGTATGATCCCTTCTAAGATTTTTTGATTCATTTAGTGGAAATATATGCTAAATAAGAGACTGGTTCACATTCAGCTTTTATACTAACCAACTGAAATATTTGTCAACTTCAAAGAACACTGCTAAACCAGGTGGTTTTCTAGATTTAAGACTATTAATGCAGGCAAGAAAAATATTTGTGATATATAGTATCAGAAACACATTTAGTAAGTGTGAAAGACTGAAGGTTAAGGTTCTGCTAAAATAATTTTACCACTCTGCTTTAATTCCACCCAAAGTGAGCCAATGTATTACACCAGCTTAAAGCACATTCTAGAAAACATTTAATGAAGTTATTTTTGGATAATATCAACACTAAATTTAGAAAACCCAGAGTTTAAGGGCTGCTCTTGACAGTCAATAGCAAAATTCAATGAACACCACAGTTTCACTCCAAAGGTGGGGGAGAGAAACATAGTTTATATACTGTATGAGCTCTATCCAAAACACAGATACAAAGGCCTTAGGCTGAAACCCATACAGTTAAGCAGACAACACTTGATTTTAATAAGAGGTAAAAATTTCATAAGTAGCAAGCTAAAAATAAGAATTTAGAAACTTACAGATGTGGCAGATGTTGTAATTGCAAAAAGCATTCTTGAACTATAATCCATTGGCCGTGACTGAAGTAGATATATAACTCTGCAAAAATGCATTTGTTTTTAAGACAAGTATAGTGTAGCTATTGAAATACAATGTATCAATATTCATTCAAATGTAAATATAGTTCATTGTCAAAAAGAGATTAAGAATAAGAGATTCCAAGGATATAGAAAACGAGGAGAAAACCTCCAAATAGCTACTCTTAAGCACTTACTGCAAATGGCATTTCATTGCATAATGAAGTATTTGATGATTCAAAACTGATGTCACCAGAAAGTAAAAATAAGAACACAACAGTGAGTTCTGAATCACACACACTGTTAGGTTTCTTGAAAAAGCCAGGTATAGTTAAACTTGCAAGTTAACAATAATTTGCCATATTATATGCAAGACAACACACATACCTTCGGAGTTCTTCATCTTCCTGTACATCTGGAAAGATTTCTTGAGTTTTCTTTAAAAAGACATGAAAATCTAGTTGTGAGGGTTTTCTAAATTGTTTGGATAAGTAGCTAGGTCATATCCTTACTTAAACCCAGTCTTAAAAGCTGGGCACCCCTGCTAATGCAGCCAAGGAAAGGAATTCCGGATTTATCAGTCCTTTCTTTATTTAACTGTACGCTTGGCAGTCAACACCATTCCTCAGCCGGCTAACTGGCATTTTGAAGCAGAGGTAATGCCTGCCCCCTGCCCCTTCTCACCCAGCTGTACGCTGCATAGACAGCAATTAACTCTCTGTTTGCTAAGTTGCAACAGGAGAGGATTCATTCTCTTTCTGATTCTCAAATCAGTATTTCATGAGGCTAGTATATTTACAACTCCTTTACTCCTTTAGGCTGGCTACACAGCCTTACTGTAGCACCAAAGACAAGATTTTAATCTCTGTACAGAGAAGGGAAAGCATTTCAAATCATTCTCACTAGAGACAGTAGTGTGCAACAATATTAGAAAGGTATTGAAATTGTTAGTGTTCAGAATTCAGATGCACCTTAAATAGATTCATGAGTACTAAAGGCAAATTATGCAAAATAACATTAGTCTTTTGAACAAGTGATAAAAATATACATATTTTATGTAATTGGCCACTTTTCTCCAAAAGTCAAGTCTCCAGTGATGACTTACTTCTGAGGGCAGCGTGCTTGGACACAGCCATTTATCCAGCAGTTTATCCCAAATTTTGTTCATATCCAAATCGTTAATTTCTGCTATCTCCTTAGCTGCCATATGGATATCTACATAAATAGGTAGAGACAATATATTTACAAACTAGTATTATCTTGCTTAGCATCTTTTAAAGAACAACTTTTTGCTCCTTTGAAACTAGATTATGGATACTCACCAGGATAGTCTCTGCCAGTTGGATTTTGGATTCTTTGGTCTATACTGTGGTGTTCATATAGTAAAATTATAAGATTTGCTGGTTTCCCAATAGACTTCAAATGCTCTCCAGTGTTCAAGTTATGCGTTATTAGAACATTTTCTGTTGCTGATCGCTTATACTGCATATATAATTTCTTCTGTAAGACTTGGGCTTTTTCATGTGACTCATCCTTTAGCAAAACACCACAGTTTTATATAAAACAACATCCTTTTACTCAAAAGCAATAGAAAAATCATCTTAACTTTTTGTAGTCTAAAACAGTGAACTGGGTAGCAAGATCTGTTCTTCAGATGTGTCTGCATATCTGTATCTACAGGTATTTTTTCTGTAAAAAGACACTATTAACCATGCTGCTCTAGCAAGAAAACATATTTTGAAAAAAATTGTAGGCAAAGATATGTTGTGAAAAAGCCAAATAAAATATGTACCACATGCACCGGTATGTAAAATTAAGACATTTTGAGGTAAGATGGAGAAGAAAAAAGATTTAATATTAAGCCTTGGCTGCTAGAATTACAGTTTAATTTTGGCACAATTCTATTCAAAGATGTGACTTAAGTGTCAGAGGACTATTCAGTGTTCATTGTGTCTCAATGACTCCATAGTAAGCTTGATATTTATAAGCAAGGCTGAAATTCTTATTCACCTTTCCTTACCAACCATGTAAACATGAGCATGAGAATCAAGTCAAAGCAGGCTTTCTTTATATATACTACAAATAGCTAAAGAATCTTTTTGCTCAAAGCAAAAGTTAATAACGCTATTGATCTAACAGCTGGAACAGATTCCATCTCATTTTCCCGCAGCAAGACAAATGCACACAACAAGAGAAAGAACAAATTACTCTTCCTTAAAACTGTATATTTTTTGTCCAACCTCCAAGAACTGTAAGCCTAATTTTTGTTAGGTTGTAAACTGGAGAATGTTACTGGACAGAGGGTTCTTCTGAGGGGTCACTTACACAGTCACTTCCCCAAAAGAAAGTACTTTCTGTATCAGGGTTGGTTATGGTACAATTCACACACCACTATCTAAAACACCAAAAGACAAAACACTAACCTAAGTACCTGACTACACAACAACAGTCTTGCAAGCAGTTTACCATTACCTTAGCTGTAGTATTCTTTAGCCATTTCTCAGCCAGATAGAGACAGAATTTCAATGCCTGAATCTGGTCAGGACCTTTTTTAAAGGAAAAAAAAAAGGGGGGGAAGGAAGTAAAAAAAGTAAGTTTTCATTAATCCTTTCTACAGTATACAGTATATCTATTTTATTTCAAAGAATTTAAAAAAAAATTAGAAGCTATTTAAAATATTAGGAAAGCTCTTGTGCCTGAAGAGCTAAAAAATATTACCCGTTTGGATTCAGATAATAGAGAAGCTAGCTTTAATTTGGCTGAAATATGTGCTTCTGCTGGAAAACTTGTCTGAAGATGGTATGAACACGTAGAAACTTTAAGCTAGACAACATGGCTTAAAAGAGAGCAAAAAGGATTTAATAGCGATGCTGTGTTATAAAATGGCTGTTGTTCTAGCCTACTGTTCAAAATTGGATGTAGGAGACAAATGCATTTTTATTCTCAAACTTCCCCATGTTTTATCCAAGAATACTGAACAAATGTCACAGGCTAGCTATTATTTTCTCAAACCTATTCTCCTCCTCCTATTACTTCATCCCTCAAGGAATCACATAGCACCTTACCTGTTGGAAATTCTTGTGCAATCTTGTGAGCAATAGCTACGGCCCACTCTGGATTAATGATAGACAGGAGATATGACTGAATCATCTGCACGGTTTTAGTTGTTTCCTTGTTAACAACTGATGTATATCCAGCATTTTGCATTTCAAATATTTTTGGTTTCAACTTTTTTTCAAAGACATGTCGAGCTGCAGACATGTGTAAAGTATCCAGTGAAACCTAGAAAAACATTAAAGTAGATTAAGAATTAGCTGAAGTTCTACAGTGAGGCCAAAATAAAGACAATAGCTCTTTTTGGGTGGTGGGAAGAATAATTTTGAAATACATTCTTTCAAGATGCTACTTTACCTTCATTAGTTTGGAAATCAACAGAAGTGTTGGGAAGGATTCCTCACTGAGCTCTGCAGCTGAAAGGAAAAAGACAGCTGCCTATAAGAGTGTCACAGTCCACTTGCAGCTTTCTCTATGAAATTAAACACTTTCAGTTCATTGTTAGATGCAGACCTCCATTGGGAGAGAAAGACTATAATCTTAATTATCCATACTGGCCTGGGAAGTGGGATACGTGGATTACTTTGGTCTTTGACAGGTCTTAACAAAAGAATTTGAGGACAGAATTCTGCATTGTATATATCGCCTTGGCTCCACTGAAAGCCAGTTACCTCACCAGTAGCAATTTGGGAGCACAAGTGCTTTCAGAAGTACTTGGGATGAAAACTGCATTAATAAAGAAATACAATTAATATAAAATATATACTGTAGAACTTTAAAGTTCACAGATAGCAGAGAAATGGAATTATACATATATCTAGCCATAAGAAATACTGAACGTACCTATAATATTCCAGAAACATTGTGCAGTTCTAAAGAATATCAGATGAAAGGGCAGTCTGTTTTGAGCAGCTGGAGATAAGGGAATCACATGCTCTAAAACATATTGGTGTTCTAGGTCTACAGGTGGAGAAATTCTTTTATAAGATTCCAGATGTTTGAGGAGGCTCAAAGCCTGGGGGGGGAGAAAAAGAAATAAGAAAATGAAAAAAACAACAAAAAAGCAAAAAAGCTGCAAGACTACTATATTTGTCTCTGCCCCCCCAGTAAACATGCTTAAGTCCTGGAGGCATATGGAGTTTTTGGCAGAGTTGGTACGTGTCTGTAGAGTTTTTATCCCTACTATGAGCCATTGCTGAGAAATAGTTAGAGATGACTATTTCTTGAATGCTATTCTGTGAATGAGAGCTGTGTAGATAGAATAACTCAATTAATTTCAACAGACTCTTGGATTAGCTACACTAATAAATAGACAAAACAGAATACAGATGCCGTTAGCAAGGTAACAGCAACATCTTTGGACATACCTGATTCAGCTGGATACTGGTATTCTTTTCATCAGCATTTTGTATCACTTTCAGGACAATTTCAATAGTTTCATAGTCATAAGGATCAAGCTGTTTAAAATAACGAACTAATTTATAAGATCTTATATGATTTGTCTTTATAAAAACATATAACTGAGTTAACTTTTTCCGGTTTTAATACCAACTATATTGGCATTACACTGAAGAAACAGTATAAGCATCATGACATACTCTAAAAGACTTCCACTTCATAGCCCTAAATCTTAAAAAAATTGTCAGGATATTGCAGAAAGACCAAATACGAAGTGATGAAAAGAAAAAAACCCAACAAACCCTAAAACCCCTCAAAACCAAAACCCAACCAAATAAAAAAACCCAAGGTATAAACTTTTTTGCCCCTATCTATTTTTAATACACTTCGAAATATTTCCAGTGTGCTATGATATTTAGAAATGACTTTTTTGTTTGATTATTTTCTGGTTGTTTTTTAAGGGAAGTTGGGAAGAAAGACTCTACCTGTCTTTAAAGAAAATTAGATATGTTGTTCTATTTTTTTGTTCTAGAGATGTAGAAAACTGAAACTTAACATTTACATTCTTTAGCAAAACCAGAAAAAAATAAGCTTTTCAAATTTCTGTGGAATTCTTAATCTGTCGTTCAAGTGACATCTGAGACTAGATGCATATTTCAGGGATTCTTTTTGCTTGTTTTGGCGTGGGTTTTTCTGTTTTGTCTTTTTTTTATTTTTTAATTTATTTTTTACCTTGTACAATATTCCACTCAGGCTAGTGACCAGGTCTTTTGTGCTTTTCAGTAGAGGAATTATTTCTAGTGCTCTAGCTAGTAATGTGGAATGAGGTTGCTTCTCACTGTATTCTGCAGAGTCATCTTCAACATGATTTGTATTAGCATTCTGGAGAAGAAGTGTTTCAATGCAAAGCTGCAGTGCAGCATCACTGTCCAGCATGAAAGTACTAGAAGAAGACAGAATATTATTTTCTCTGTGACCTCTGATGTCATCAAGGTGCTTATCTCCTTGTGAATAAATTCAGCAGGAGACCAGTATGTGTTGTGATTAATATTAAAAAAAAAAAAAAAAGGAACAATTTGCATATCACATTAATTAGGATCTATTTAAATTAAAATAGATTTCAGTAGGTATTGTTATTATTACAGCAATAATTAAATACAATTGATTTGCTTCAATTATTACCTGCAGTAATTCAATATGAGATCTGTGTCTACTTTTGGATTTTGTACCAGCGTTCTTATGAGTTCCTTCTTCCTTATTGGTGGTTGTCTAAATACAGTCTCAAAAGAAATCTACAGATAAATAAACATTATATCTTCTTCCCAAAGAAGTCATTTAGGCAATATCAAGACTATTTCCTTATATAGTTAACCTCTTACATTTTCTTTAGTTTCAATCCGGAGATTTTTAAAGCAGCAAAAAGCAGTGCATTTGCTGACTATGCCCTGTGCCAAATACTACTTAGGCACTTAAAAGTTCTTTTACAGCACCCTCAATTATTGCATTTCTCAGTTTCTGAGGTTTATTTAAGACAACAAGCAGAACGAAAAATTAAAAACAAAACCACCCCCCAGCTTTCCTTACATTTGAATGGGAAATCTGTCTAAAAATCACAATACATCTCTAAATATACTGACATTTAATCAGTTACAAAAACCCTAAGATAAATAATTTAAAAAAGAAAAAAAAAAAAAAAAATCAAACTTACACCAAATTTACCGAGTTGGATACCCCATTCTGCATCAGTAACTAATTCTTGGAATTTTTTATTTTCTTCTGCTTCACCACATTGGTTAGCAAGCTGTGCTCCAACCAGAGCTACTGCCTAAAAGGAGTGAGAAGGGAAATGAATACAAGTATAATAAATAATTTGAAAATTCGGAATCCTAAGGTCTAAATCCTTAGAGGAACCTAAAAAAATTCATAGATGATCACATAACTGTGTAAAATGAAAACAAACCTCACAGAAGGTAGTATCAGGCTTACCCCACCTCCTGAGTTGGCAGTTCAAATCTACTTTAAAATTGAGTTTCTTTCTCAAAAATGTTTTGTTAGTATTGTACTCGTGAAACTAATACAAAAGGTATTTTTTAGACATCATCTTTTCTCCACATTTATGTTACTCTTCCTCCCCATTTCTTTGTTATGCTTTACTTCCCACTTTCCTTTATATTTTAATAGATGTATTTATTTATTCATTCCATTCTTGATGACTGCTGTCAGACAACAATTTCTCCAAAATATAATGTAGGTATAAATTATGGTGGGACCTAAAATAAACAATTTCAAGCTTTGGAATAAGTCATGATGAGATAACCTAATACTTAGATTTAGATCATGCTAACTATTCACAGCAACTGCCTGTGTACAATCTTACACTGTGGTAAAGAGAGGTAGCTTCTCTCTCAGTGGTGCCCTAAATGAGGAACTTGTTGAAACAGTTACACCCTTAATAATGGCAAACTATTGCACTTCCATATGATATTGCTGACGTCTTTTTTAAAGAAACTCTTTAACATTCATATTTTCTGAAGAAATACATTGCCTTGTGAATTTACCAAAACTTTTCTGTAATTTTGCCATGTATTGTTTATGACATCCCACAGCTTATTGAACATATCTTCCTTGGGCAAAATTGTGCAATATCCCAATGCCAGGTTCTGATCTATGAGACGACAGTTGAATACCTGTGTTTTAGGGATTAAAAAAAAAAAGAAAAAAAGAACAAGGTATAAACTTTAGGAATTTCTTTTAATAGGTCTCTCTGTATAAAGTGTAACACATGAAAAGTACTCTGTAATTTAGAGGTGTATTGCACCTTCAAGTTAGAGGGGGAAAAAAAAAAAGAATAAAAATGCATTTCAGGTTTTAGAACTTAAAATCTAAATATACTGGAGCCAGTCTAAAAGTAACTTCCCTTAGTCTAAACTGCCTTAGAAGACGGTATATTGCAGGTTTTACAGATAACTTTTTTAAAAACTCTCCTCAACTAGAAGTAGTCTACAAATCTAAAATGAAACCAGGATTGAAAATGAGATAGAGAATACCTACAGATCACAAAGGCCATTGTTATAATTTAGGAGTCCTTAAAGGATCCCACAAAGATTAAGCTCCCACTGTACCTAACCTTTCAGGCAGAGCAACTAGTGTATGATCGAAGAGCCATAGTCTGCAAGAGGCTCAAATACGTCAGGGCTACAACGCGTGGCTGCCAGCGATGTGGTGTCAGTTCAAAAGCTATTCAGAAACACGTGCTCCAGCTGTGGTAAGAAGCAAGGCAGCTGGGATTGCAGAGGCCAACGCTGTCAGGCCATCCAGCTCACGCCCCGTTCTGGTATTGAGACATGAGGCTGTGGAACCCAATCCCTTCCCACCACTGCAATATTGTCAGTACTTCCCTTCACCTTCTCTACGGTTTTCCAAGGTGTGTGATTCTTCCAGAATGTGTGGGGTTTGTGGCATTTGGCTACATGACAATTTCAGAATGGGCTTCTGCAATGAGGGTAGCATCTTTCTTGATAGAGCAGAAGGGGCTCACTCTTACCCTTTTCAGAGCATTCTTACCTTGTGTAGTAAGGTCAGGATAGTGGTCATAATTACTGAAGTACACTTCTGTTTCATAGCAATGAGAAAGCTTTTGGTTTCAGCTAGCATATTGCCATCATGGAGCTATCATAAAAAAAAAAAAAAAAAAGACAGCACACAGTTAAAAATAAATTCTAAGCCTTCAACTTCTCTTGTCATTTATAGCATAATACAAGGTACTATAGTAATTGTATTTTCAGGTTTAATTAAGGTCTTATAAAGATCTCTTCTAGGTAGAAAAAGGATTTATGTTTCCAAGTGCTTTTTCACTGAGGACTGTTTCTTGAATATTCTACTTGCAACATTTCCCATACTAACCAATGATAAAACAATGTGAAAGAACATAATAAGCCATTATTAACATTCATTTTATTTCTGGCCTCCCTGCAGAGACTAGAAGTTTAGTTCTGAACATACTTTGCAAAGAGAAACAGAGGACCATGAAGAACAGGGAAGAAACTATCAGCTCCTTTCACAAAATGACTCAACATCTGATCAAGTGGTATTAATTTTTGAAAGGTCATGGCGAAAGCCTCTCCCACAGCTATCAAATTCTTATGTAACTACTCTAAACTTGTTAATAGTTGGCGTACTTCTAAGATTTACTCTTGGCAAAATTCAGCATCATCCTTGCCATACCTTTTCACTCAGGGACAAATCCATGTTATTTGATACACCATGCTGAAGACAGGATCCAAATGAACAGACTATTAGCCGCAAAGCTAACTCACACTGACTGCACTCCATGAGGTTCTGTAGCACTGCACAGATGGGAGTTCTAGCTGGCAGCAGAAGGTTTTGTCCTGTGATATATTTCAAAAACAAACAACCCCAGAAAATAATTAGTATCTTTATATTAAGCATATCATTCTTGGAATTAGTATCAGAGCAGTTTCTCTTTTTCTTCATTAAATTTGTGACACAAGATCAGCCTTAGTTCCCTTTGAAACCTTAAATTTTCAGGGCTTTTAATTTAGTAGAGACTCCCATTTTAGTTCAGAAACCAGAAGTTGGTCACCTTCTTAGAAAGGCTCTAATGGATCCTAGCTCGCAGTGGTAGAGCTTCTGTACTGAAGTACAGGTTTTGACACCATGCTCAAAATCACATGGCTGAATGGTAGTAATTATCATCCAAACTGGTGTCTTCTGTGCTGAACCAAGCTATCCCCCTAGAATATGGCTTTAAGTGGAACACCTAAGCACCTATTTAAAAAACTATGCATGCTTGCGTAGGTTTAACTTAAACCTCACATTTTCTAGTGGTCTGGTTTATATTTTAGCGTGGTGAATTTGCCATCATGATACCTTTAACAAATGCGCAGTTTGCCAGGCTTGTAGAGTCCAAAGGATACAGCTTGTTCTCTGAAAAACAGACAAATACACATCAGCAGTGTACCAAGATCTCAGCAACACTATGAAGCCTGGAAGTACCTTAAAAATACTCTACTTTAGGGACAGTGCATAAAATAAACACACATGAACTCCAACAGCCAGGACTGCTGTTTTTAACTGTGCCTAATCAGAAGTTATTTTCTAGGAGGGAATAAATATATTTTCAAATGCACAAAGGAATACAAACCAACAGTTTTCAGTAACTACTTTGTGTTTAAATCCCTTTGTCTTGATAAAGACAGTCAGCATAAACACTTTATCTGTGAATGTAATAAATATTCAAATCAATCAAATAAGCATATCCTTTATAGGTAGATTTAGCACTGTGCAACAGTATTTGCAATTACATGCTTTTTAATACACCAAAGACACATTATGAAAGAAAGCATTTACATCAAGAAGTATTAAAAATAAATAATTCTAAAATATTCAGTGCTTCTTTGAGAGCTGGAAGTGTCTTTTTTCAGCACCTACAACATTGTAAGGTTCTGTTTATAATACTTGAAATTTTCAAAAAGTTGTGTATATCTACAATGGTATATAATACAAGGACAATCTTTTTAGAATAAGCTGAAATTCATCTTGATAAAATCCTGTCTCCATTAGTGACTACCAGAAGATGTCTAGAGAAGATCATAAGAACAGGGAGAAGTAACACTTCTCCAGAGCATTCTTCATGTTTTCAGGTATTTGTTATTCAGATTCTTCCTGAACCAGAACAAAAAAACAAAGTCATCTTTACATTCTATACCCCCCAATGGATATTTCTTCCATGAGTTTGTCTAATTGAGATTTCTGAGGCGATAATTTCCATACACATGCTGAATTATTTATATTCCTAGACAAAAATTAATACGAAATACAGATTTTATACTGACTCAATGTTCAGGAAAGCAAGTTTACCACAAACAGGCAGGAGAGAAGAAATAGTTTCATATGCAACTGGAAGAGCTATCTGTGGATCAAGAACTATCCCATCTTCTTTAAAGAAGTCATCATAAGTCCATTCTTCATAAGGATCTTTATCTCCTCCAAAAGACGTTGTCTAAATAAGAACATTGTCAAAAGTACACACAATAAAAAGAACAGCTAACAAGTCTACTAACAAACTAAGTGTTGCAAGAGATTCCAGTTTTCAAATACAGGAATAGAACGTGATCTTCTATTTGAAAATGGATTCTACTATACTATTTTTTGTTAAATGGCCAGTAGCATTAAACACATTTCCTAGAGTGGCCATATTTCTCTTTAATGTTGCAGTTACTTAGTTGTACAGCCAAAATGCATTCTTAATTAATTTAATGGAGGCTTTCATAAACATTCTTAGCCAAATATTATAAGCAAACATTTTTCAAATAGATATTTTTTTAGAAAAATAACATTCAGTGCAGAAATATGCTTGCCTAGCCACTTTGATCTATTCCACTCAAACTGTAAGAGCCCATTCATTTCAAGTAGCCTAAAGCACTGCTTGACCTGAACAAAAAACAAAGACACTATTCAAGAACTTGATCCATCTTAAAAGTTTTACAAAACTGTTGGAAATGCCTTCACATAATACATGCATTTAAAAATCAAAGCCTCCCTGCCATATTTTACCAATTTAAAAAAAAAAAACAAAACTAACTTTTTTGAAGTCAGCTCTCTAGCAGTCCTGGTAGCAGCTATTCAACAAAATCACTAATATTTTCAGTCACATTAGCAGGATTTATTATAGTGAAACGTAAGTGGAGAATGCCACTTGTGTTTGTGCCACAGCTGCACTGCTTTTAGTACTCAAATCACATTACTCTTGATGCTGAAGTACACACATATTCAGGAAAATTTTTATTTGTAGAGCTGGGGGGGGGTGTTTGCTTTTTAAACAAGCTGATTAAATATTGCTGGAGAATTGGGAGAAAAAAAGTATGTACAGTGAACACTATTCAGTCAATCAAGACATTAAATATGTTAAAAAAATGTATTTAAGTTAGCAGAAAATACCTTTACTGTAAATCCATAGTTTTCTATTTGGCACTGTCTGTAAATTTCCTTGGCAGCCGAAGTATATTTACATAGTTCCACAGAATCTAACAGTAAATCTGTAAAAATACTAAGATCATTAGCATACTATGAATGGAAGGTTCATATGTCCTATTAAAAGGAAACAACGTTTTACAGCACCTATTTTTACAGAGGCATATAGAAATTCACTTTGTTTTCATGTTCATTAAATATTGTTTGGAAAGTTGGATTCCCAACATGAACACAAATACATGATAATAGCAATTACCTGGACTACATACTGTAGCTGCTTGGCAAGCCATTTCATAGATCACTGCTGGAAGATTCATATTATTAGGAGTGATCATTGGAACATCAGCTCCCAACATATGACAAAGCCTCTGACATGCTGAAAACAGCAGCTTCCCTGTTTCTTCATTACAGTGATTTTCATAGAACTCCCTATTAAAAAGAAAGGATGTTAAAATAAATAGTCCTTAGGGCTTTTACTTAAGGCCATATTCTGTTCTAATTATTTAATTCTCTTACTTATTTCACTTATATGACTCACTGCAACTAAAACTGAAGTGACTAAAGTGAAAAAATACAATGGAGCTTACCTCAGAGATATATACTGAAGCACACAGAACACGTTAATAATAAGAAATATATTTAACATTTTCACCTCATCTCTTTTGGCAAGAGGCGGTAGTAAGTTTGAATTATCTGACAACCTAAGCATGAGGCAGAGACCAGCTAGAAACCATGACATGGTATGTACAGTCAGCATACAATAGTTTTCTTCTACCTGTGTAAGCTGAGAAGCTCTCATAATGGTTATTTAATATTGTGCCTTACCTATCTCTCACTATAAAACTGTAGGGAGTCTTTTTACTTAGTAATCATGTTGTGGCAAAAACCAATGGCAATTTTCAGAGACTACAACTTAATTCTAAACTCAATATTGCATACAAGCAATATAAGCACATTGCTTAACACTCATTTTTAGGAAAAAAACCCCTAAAACAAAACAAAAAAACCCTTTCCTTTGCTCTGCATCTACTTCCTTCTGCAAAGTATCAAAAATAGTACAGAAAAGCCCCTTAAAAATTATAATCTTAAAAACCTCTGCAGTTTTACCTGCATATTTTTACAGCATCTTCAACTTTTCCAGCATCTAGTGCTCTCAAGGCCAGTTTTTCTCCCAGTTCTTGCTCTGACCTTTGCAGGAGCAAAGCCAGTCTATACAACCTTGATTCAGTAGAACGGTTCTTGGTTTTATCATCTTCTGAATTACACTTCATTGTTTGCACTTTTCTAGACTTTGACAGAGATCTGACAGTTTCATAAGCTTTTATGTGATTCTCAAGAAGCCTAGACATCAGTGAAGGATTCCTAAATTCTTTGACTGAAAGAAAGATATCAAAATCTTCCTGCAACAAAAAAATAAGATTATATATTTGTATTCATGTAACTTCCTTTAAAAATGTTGTGGATTTTTTTTTTTTGTTAAAATGTTTTTATTTCCTGTCTCATTCTTAGAGGAATACTTTGAGTATGAAGTTGACTTTACTCGTTTCTACCAATTACTGATTTACATAATAAATTAGAGAATTCTGCTAGGCAGTAGGTAAGCAAAATAAAAAAACCTGAGGGATACTGCATGCTCAAATGCTGTATTAAATAATTTAAGTTTACAAACCATAATAAGATCTTAATAAAATATTACAGTACTCTATCATGAACTCTTTGAAGTGTTAGCACTTAAGACTTTTGGGAGAGCATCTAATTTTTTGGTTTAAATGGACAACTGAGTTCTAGCAATTGGGAACTTTCCCAGGCACTATTTAAATTGCTAGATTAGCCTTAGAATCTCTTTGAAGTCAATAATAAAAACAACCTTTGCACATAAGTTGTAAATACAATTAATTTTTAACATCATCCATGTTATAGGAACAACTGGAATAACTACAATAAATCAAAAGCGGTTTGAAACTATAAATACACCTACTTGCAGGGTAGCCAGTGTTTCAAACATATTTAGGTTTGCTTCACATTCATCTTTCTTCAGAGGATTGTCTGTTGGAGGAGAAAAACAATTACTTCCTGACTCCATTTACAGACAAAATGTAAGATTTTTAAGTTGTAGCTTACCTTTTTGAATGCTGAACAGGAATTTAAGGATTTCCACAAGCGTCTTAGTCATAAACATTTGTGTTTTCTGCTGCAGGAAAGGAAGAGATTAATGTTTTGTTTGGTCAAAATGATGCCAGTAACAGACAGTGACACTCAGCCTTCCACTCCATTAAAATACTATGCAATGCTCTACAAACTTCTTAAGCAACAATTATCAAGTCTAAGATACAACCAGTAGAAAAGCAAGGGAACAGAAAGGTATTGTAAACATGCATCCCTTCTAGAAATAGTAAATATTTTATAGCTGTAATATGTATGTACTCCATACAGCCTGTTAGCTCTCACAGGAGTTTTGAAAATACCCACCCTTCTCCCTTTGTTCATCCTTCCATTGCCCAGAATAACTCCCTAAAACAACCGTTAACAAAAATTCTCTTCTGTGGTTGCAAGACAGTAATGTGTACTGTCAACTGTGAAGCTTCAACCCACTGTGGTGCATAGCAAAGCCACACCTCCAGTTTTTAAATAGATGTTTTCCAAGCAACTAAAGAAAGAACTGGAAAATACGTAGAAGTAGAGGTATAATAATGCAGTAGGATTTATAAATTATTAATTGAATTCAGATAGCCATGCCACTGTGTGGAGATGCCTTTAAATTACACAAACTAATTGTATTGTATACAGAATCAGAATAAACTCAAGTTGGAAGAGGATTCAAGAGGTTACCTAGTCCAACCTCTTGCTATAAGCAGGACCAGTTCATCATCCCTTTTTGCTGGAAGGCACAGTTTTTACATTTGCATCCCCTACATTTTTTTAAGCATCTGGGTAAGAATAGTATTTAGAATAATTTGTGCACACACTTTATGATGTGAAATGACTTGATACCTCTTCAGAATTATCTGCTTTATTCTGTAATACCAGTGTTCCCCACACAGTCAATCTCTCTGCAACTTTCTCAGCTTCAGCAAGAGTCAGAGATTTTAACAAAGTCAGAGATTCCTCTCCCTGGAGAGAAAAAAAATGAATAAAAAGCAAACCAGAAATAATCAAAAGGAAAGGGCATTTGCTTTTGGAAAAGCTAAGTTATGTGTATGTCCTTGCTTTGATACAATGGTTGCATGATGGCCAATTGGGTAAGATTAATCTTCTGCTGATGAATTTCAAGTCTCTTTATAAAATATATTTACTATGACATGACTTCCTTAAACTCCCTGAATAGTTTTCACTAAATCTATGAGGCTTTCAGTAAAATCTATGTGCTTACTCACTACGGGTTAATAGGCAAATTAAAATGCAGTTTTGTTCATTGGCAATTATGCAATGTTTTATAAGAGTATGATTATCAAGAATACCATGTGCTAATAAGGCAGAACAAATGTTAACATGAGAAACACTATTTCGCAGGGGAGTTAATTTGATTCCTTTAATCAAAATGCCTCCCTGTCTTCAGGTCAAAGAGATCCCAATAACATAACTAGGGACAACCACAGCGTATAAAGGTAATCACACCAACTATAATGTAGCAAGCAAAGTTAAATATTTCTAGTTAGGATTCAATGTAATTTAAAGAGAACTTCAGGGTTTTTTTGCTAAACTGAGACTTGAAATTAACTTGGAAGAAAAATTCATACCAATAGATAAACATTCAACACCCTGTATCGCAAGACAAACATTCAGGTGCTCTCAATACTAAAGGGGCAGGTCTGTACTCATGTGGAATATCATTGCATTAGAAGAAAGCATTTCTCTGAAGAAAGAGTCTCTTTTTTTTTGTTGGCAAGAAAGCAACTTGCCCAAAAACAACTCTAGCAAAAACAGTATGTGAAAATATGTAGAGACTTCAATTCCAAACTTGTATATTGTGGGTCATAATTTTAATCCTTTTTTGCCACAAATGATGTTTAAAACTCTGACAAGGGTCTCATTTTCAATGTTAAGCATAGGCAGTTATGTGTACAATTAATAGAACCATAATTTAAAAAAAAAGTTATATGTAAACCATGTATAAGATTTCAGCAAGTAGTACAACTTGCCCCTGTTTTGAAAATAAGCCTCAGTGTCTTTAAATTCTGAGATCAACTGACATGAAGTATTTTAGTACCCTTTCTTTGTCAATCAGGTCTATCATCTTCAGAATGTAGACTTCCACAGGGGGCAGCATATATGCTGCTACAATTTTCAAAGCATCCTCCAAAGAAGTAGGGGTATCTTGTTTAAGAATGTATTTCACTAGCCTCTGTAAGAAGAAAACAGATATGGACTTTAGTTTGTTGATGTATAGGATAACAAAACAAGTAATTTATAGATGCTACTTCTTCATTGTAATTGTACAGCTTGTACCAAGCAAGTTACCTAGAAGCTGTGGGCTTTCAGGCAAAAAACATGTCCCAACAGGACAAGAAAAACAGATATTGATAACAAGTGAGAACTACCAGTTGCTAGGATTTTTTGAAAAGTCTGGCTTCTAATACCCCATGAAAATACATGCAGGTAGCGTAGGGATTTTTGTTTAATAGAAGTAAGAGTAATGTTGATCACTTACCATTATCATCTGCTTGTCCTTTAAAAGATTAGTATCTCTTATCCCATAGGCTCGCAAAAGCTTCTTCATCTCCATCAGTCTATAACTTTCCTGCAGTAACTTTACTCTATGGACAAATGAGACTATTATTAATTTATTTGCTACCTATAGGTATGAGATTTAATCATTATACTACATCAGATACACAGTATTTCGCCCCCCCCCAAAACAGAATTCTAATTTAAAGTACACACAAAACTGAGGTGGACTGCGGATTTTGCCTTACTTGACATGATTCATTTCCAAATGCTGTTTTACCAGCTGCTCCACTGCTGCACTCCATGGTACCATAGCACCATGCATTATCTGTAGAACTGCATCAAATTTCAGCTATAAAAGGAACATAAAGAGCTTACTTGTCAAAATAAGTTACAAGGTAATCTCTTAAAGTATTGTTCACATGTGATTGATTCATTTAGGCAAGCATTTTATTTCCTGGCCCAGTCTCCACTTGCATAAAGGGCATCCATTATCATAATACAACGTGTCACATTAGATTAGAAAATGCTTATAGTAATTTACGACACTGTAGAGCTTGAGTTTCATACATATTAAAGTTGGTGAGTTTTCCATGTAATAACATCAAAACTACAATTAAATTCTCAAGCAAAGAACATCACATGGGAGAAGATTACTAAGACAGAATAAAAAGACAGCATACAATTTATTCCTCCTCATACCACTTGTAAAAATGTACTCATACACTTATGTAAAATTTATGTTTCATTCTGAACTGATGTGTTAGAGCCACTTGATGCCTATTTCAGAAAATATACTTACATCTGTATCAGAGATACAGCCAATGACAGCTATTGCCTTTGCCTCCCATGCAGTTTCAAATACTGAAGCTGACCGCGTACGACAACGTTCTAGCAAATCCTGTATATTTTGGTAAAGATTATAAGGATATTTGAATTCAGAAAAGATAGGAATATCTTACAATATAAACAAAAATTAGAAGTTTTTTGGACATTAAGGCACAGATTTAGCTATCTTCCCTTGTATCTGTTAATGCCTTATTACTGAAATAGTAACTATCAATAAGTTCATTGACAGGAGTAAGCTAATCTGAAAGCTTGTCCTAAAATTCAAGTGTAAATAAAAATGGTCATCAGATTTGTATTCTGCTTACTCATGTTTAAATAGCTTTCTTCAAAAGAAAGAAAATATGAATACCTTTATATACTGTAGAAGAAGTTCATCCTTTTGTAGATTATGTTCACACAGGTAGGGTTTTATAAACTTCTCCAAAATGGACGGTACAAGCTCTGGTGCCAAAATTTTATCAAACATGCGAAACACAATAGTAGTTGCATTTTCCTGGGCAGCAAGTAGAACAATGCCATGTTAGAACATCACACATGTTAGTACCGATCCTTTACGTCTCTAATAAATAATTCAACATCCAGCGTCCATTGAAATCAATTGAATGATTTCAAGAACTAGCATCCTTTTTTAGCTCAAATAAAAGCTTTCTTTTACAAAGCCCCTTATTGTTCAGTTGTACTTCTAATTTTTCTGTTGCTAATGCTTGCTCCACAATATACAATCTATAATGAATGGGAAATCATGGAGTTTAAGCCATACCTTCTCATAGTTTCTCGTCACGTTATATATTTACACCCACGGTTCAAACAAAATTTATAACAAACACAACATATCAAATAGTCTTAGCAGCTTATGAACACAAGTTCAACCAACCAATCCATCAGGATTCCTCTATTGTCTGACTTTAAATTGCATGCTACAAGATTTTTCTCCTTCTCAGAAGAATCCACTACTCAAAAGCACTTTTTGAAGTGTCTGCAGAATTACCTTTTCAAAATCACAGAGTGCCAGCCTGCAGTTGTATTTTCTGTACAGTGTTATCAGTTCTTGTAAATCATTTACCAGCTTCTTTAACCTATGTACCTCTTCACAGTCATCACATCTCTGGAACAGTGTTTAGAAGTGAAACATTAGAAGACTTGATATAATCTTCAACACCATTAAGTGCCATCATAAACAGGAAGAAAACAAATCATTCTCCACACCTCTGGTATAAAACGAGAGTAGTTGACTTATAATGCAGCAAAGAAGATTCTGGTAAGATATTAGGAAAAGATTCTTTCTAAATATAAAGACAGCGATGCACTAGTAGAGCCTGCACAGGGAAGAGGGATGAGCATTTCATTCACCAAAAGTCTTAAGGACAGGTAAGACAAACAGCTAGGAACAAGGTACCTACAGCCAACACGTTATTTGGAGTCAGAACCCTATTTTTCATGTGATTTTCCAGGAAGCTTCACAAACAATTTTTGATGCCTTGCAACCTTGAAGTTTTTATAAATGTATATATGCTAAACTGTTACCTTTATATGGTATACAACAAAGAAAATCAAGTACATGTTGAAAGTGGGACTTAGAGTAAATTTCTCTTCTTTCCATTACGCACTTTGAATGTGGGATTCAGAAGTTTAAGACAGCAGATCTAACACAAAATGTCAATGCTTCCAATTTTTTAAATGCACAGCTGGTTAGCTTTGAGCTTTATCTTTCTCCACTTTCATACTACCACTTTTATAGATGCTAGTATACCTAGGATATATAACATACATAATTTATTTGTGTTCGCACAAATTCAGTATTCATAACCTTACAGCTAGCTGATTTTTAATACCTCTTTTCTCCAGGCCTTAACACATGGTAAATTGCAATTAATTTCCAAAAATTTCGACAGAGATGAGACATGTTTCTAATTTAAGTTCATAAGGAGTATCTTTACTGAAATTTAAGTGTTTTGTAGTGCTCAGGTTTATTTGTGTACTACAGAATATTCAAGAATATTATTCATATTTAGACTATTAATACATCTGTTAAAGGCTATTAATGTTTCACTGACTTTTTTTTTTTTTAAATCTTTAAACCCAAGATTGGAACTCAGTTCCTTCCTTTCATGGAATTAAGTCAATCTTCACCAAAACCAAAAGTGACCTAGTTATCATCCATTCCAAGTCTAGCACAGAGCATATATTCTGAAGTCTCTTAGTAGCAAATCCTTATATTTGCTACATTTCTTACCAAAGGAGTCCACTGGCCAAAAGTTGTCAGTCCCATTTCACCTTGATTTTTACTTGTAAAAAAAGTCTCTGCCATTTGGAGTCCATTTTCTGGCCAATTTGCCTGTCCAAAATAATTGATATTAACAAACCATATTATACATATAGAAATACAAGACATGCAGCGTTTCTGCAGTGTGACTTACCTTATCAGTTAATTCAAGGTTTCGAGAACATTGTTCCAGCCATTTTGCTAATATTTTCTGAAAAAAATACAGTTATAAGTAGAGTTATGATATCTATCAAAGCAAAATTTGCCATTAGAAATTTGTTTTATAAGAAATCATTTAAAATATAAACTGTAGGGAAAGGAGCTGCTTTAAAAGACAGAGGAACAAGGTTCTGACATTAAAAAATAAAAGTCTGTAGGTCTGACTATAAAATTATTTTAGCCTGAGAAAATTAGTCTTACCTGTCCCTTTGGCACAACTCTTCTTATGAAAGGGATCACAACATTTCTAAGCCACAAACATAGTTCCTTCAAAGGAACAGCAAAATGGATGGCATTAAGCAAGTTCTCCAGCATTTTCTCATCAAAGCTGCTTTCAAAATCTGGCTAAAATATTAAAACAGAACAATTACAGATATATGGAGTATATGTTTATCTGATACTTTGTAAAGCTGTTTCACTAATAGGAAGAAGCAATAGATTTCACAAATACAAAGAGAAAATCTCAGTAATCATGGACAGGAATTTAAAAAAAAAAATATATAGCCCTGTTCAGAAAAACTAGAGGTTGGTCTTCTTAAACAAGACCTAATTGAAGCAATTTCTTTGCAAATTACGGTGGCAGGATCATGTCCTATTACTTTAGCACTTGCTCTGTAGTTCTGTCTTATTAAGAAAACAACAGACATGGACCTGAAATTCCTGCACTAATGAATATAATAGCCCATAGCCACTATTATGAATGTGTCATTCAGAGTAAGGAGTCTATATGATCATTTTTAAAGGATTTTAAGCTAGCCAGCTGTCCTGGTTTCAGCTGGGATAGAGTTAACTGTCTTCCTAGTAGCTGGTACAGTGCTATGTTTTGAGTTCAGAGCGAAGAATGTTGATAACACTGATGTCTTCAGTTGTTGCTCAGTAGTGTTTAGACTAATGTCAAGGATTTTTCAGCTTCTCATGCCCAGCCAGTGAGAAAGCTGGAGGGGCACAAGAAGTTGGCACAGGACACAGCCAGGGCACCTGACCCAAACTGGCCAACGGTGTATTCCATACCATGGGACGTCCCATCCAGTATAGGAACGGGGAAGTGGGGGCAGGGATTCGCCGCTCAGGGGACTGGCGGGGTGTCGGTCGGCAGGTGGTGAGCAATTGCACTGCGCATCATTTGTACATTCCAATCCTTTCATTATTTCTGTTGTCATTTTATGAGTGTTATCATTATCATTATTAGTTTCTTCTTTTCTGTTCTATTAAACCGTTCTTATCTCAACCCACAGGTTTTGCTTCTTTTCCCGATTTTCTCCCCCATCCCACTGGGTGGGGGGGAGTGAGTGAGCGGCTGCGTGGTGTTTAGTTGCTGGCTGGGGTTAAACCACGACACCAGCAAATGTCCAATTAAAAATTCTGAGAGCTGTGCTTGCAAGAAAGTGAATGGAATATGATAACCACCACAGAATAAATCAAAGAATTGTCATCCTTCAGACCTAGAAATATGCATTCTGACATCAGAAATACCGGTTTATTCCTAAATCAATAAGAAGTTCAGCCTTCTAAGGAGCTAGGTGAAGAGGTAATCATTGTGATAATAGACGAGATTCTGGCATAGACCTTTGCTTCTTTGAGGAGCTTTTGGCTGGGATTGAGTTAATTTTCTTTCTGTTAGCTGGTATAGCATTATGTTTTGGATTTAGTATGAGAATAACATTGATAACAGACTGATGTCTTTAGTTGTTGCTAAGCAGTGTTTATACTAAGTCAAGGATTTTTCAGCTTCTCATGCCCAGCCAGCAAGAAGACTGGAGGAGCACAAGAAGTTGGGAGGGGACACAGCCAGGACAGCTGGCCAAAGCGGTGTTCCATACCATGTGATGTCATGCCCAGTATATAAACTGGGGGGAGTTGGCTGTGGGGGGAGTGGATTGCTGTTCAGGAACTAACTGGGCATTGGTCAGCAAGCGGTGAGCAAAATGCATCACTTGTTTTGTATATTCCAATTCTTTTATTTTTATTATTGCTGTTATTATCATTAATTATTTTCTTCCTTTCTGTCCTATTAAACTGTTCTTATCTCAAACCATGAGGTTTTGGGTTTTTTTTCCCCCGATTCTCTCCCCCATCCCACTGGGTGGGGGGAAGTGAGCGAGCGGCTGCGTGGTGCTTAGTTGCTGGCTGGGGTTAAACCATGACAAGCTGTTTTGTAACCATATTGGTCTAATTCTGTTCAATAAGGCTGGAAAATTTAAGAGACTTAACATCCTCCACAAATACCAAAGAGATGTCTATGCCATCTCACCTGGTGCCTAAGCCAGAGGTACTGTGCACAAGATAAATTTCCTTCTTCTAGCTGAAAAAGGATATTCTTGAAAATGTCTTCATTATTCAAGAATTCTGTCCAAGCAATACCACTAGAAGTGAGAGGAGGAAAAGAAATTCCATTATTGTTATATGTCAATATTAAAGAAGTTGGGGAGGAGAACCTCAAATCTTTTATGGCTAGTACTCTATGCTGTAAGAGACAACAGTAGTGGTAGATTGTGTGTGCATAAAATCACACCCCCCTTCTATATACATTAAACAAACAAGCAAACAAATCTATACAAAGTAGCACATGTGCAACAGATAATATATGTTTTCAACATAAAGGATGACTCAACCTCTCTGCATTCTCCCTTCTCCACAGTAGAGTATGGGAAACTTCAGGAAGAGAAGGAAGGGTTCAAAGTTTAATGAACTCAAATTTAACAAAAAAAAAAAAACCCAAAACAACTTAATTTCAGTGGCACATCCTTAACCATTACAATTAAATTTACTTTAAATCTTAATGAACAAACAGAAACAAACCTGAATTTCTCTAGTCCAAAAGCTCCATAAAAAGTTGTAAGCCTTGCCTGAGCTCTCAATACCTGAATGCAGACAAGAAATTTAAGGTCAATATCTGGCTTAACAAACAGTGATATTACATGGTCAGAATAACCACCACAAAGAGGAAGAATGGAGGAAAATAAAGACTTTTCAAGAATTCCAGCTAATTACATGGGTAAGTTTGTTTAATAAAGCATTAATGAAAAATTTCAATTGTGTAAGCACTTTACACTGAGTCTCCTTGAAGGCAAATGAGGCCCGTCCAGTATACAACAGTACTAAATAAGAAACAAAATTAAATACTTAAAAGCACTTAAGAAAGCTTCTTCCTTCAATTTCTGGAGCATCTGAAAATGAATCTTTCTATGACTGAAGGAATCACTTATTTCTGAAACCTGTCATTACTGTGGTCCTCTTTCATACTATAAAATATAATCTTGTTTAAAAAGTTCAACAGTAGTACAGTTTTTAAAACTCTACATCATAATTGTTTCTCATATGATACTACAGGGCCAAGAACTTTGTCCTCACCTCAGTTATGGATACCGGAGCCCCATCAGATGGTGGAGCAATGGTTCTATCATCTTTCTTCAAGATCTGAAACAAATGCATGAAATGGTTTGGCTGACAACTCAGTACATGCAGAACATGCCAGACAGTACTATGAATTTAATAAAGACATGAGCAAAAACTTCGTATGTCTGTAAACTGGAGTCTTTATTTTAAATGTTAGACTCTGATTGGATTTCTATATGCATGCAGGATCAGATGGATAATATGTATCTCTCTGATTCTGTTTGATAAGGCAGGAAAGACTAAAATCATGAAGAAAAAAAAGGCAACATTTTGAGCTTTTAGTCCTAAAAATTGATATTTAAAAGGTACTTAAAAAGACTACTACTCAAAACTAAAGCCTGATTTCTAGTGTGAAAATAAAACTGTAAGCCTTTTTTTGTCCTTAAGCAATAGACAGAACGAGGTTGGAACAAGCCTTGCTGCTTCTTCATGTTTGGTAACATACAATTTATAATGCATTTACTTTTTGAATGACTGTAACTCATTTGAAGATGTCCCCCCTCTCAAGTTGTACAGAACCATGTAATAGGAATGGATGAGTATAAGCAATTTAAACAAATAAAACACCTTACTCTGACTTTAGCGTGGTTCAACATTTCTTGAGTGGTTTCATACAGTGGCCATGGAGCATTTATGCAGTAATCCACAACAAATTGGCTATCCTGTTTGCATAAGGAAACAACTGAAATGAATTCCAAGGTCCTTTATAATTTGAATTACTTTATTAGAGAAAGAGAGTAGAAATAAAAACTTACCTGAATTTTTTGCAAATTTTCTTTGGCTTCATTCACGAGATCCAACCAGACTTCGTGACCATAACTCCCAACAGAAGCTGAAGCTAGTTTCTCTAAAATAGTGTTTGCTTTCACTTTGTATACAAGCTGTTTAAAAAAAACCAAACACAGTTTTCAGTTTGATGCAATTAAGTTTTAAGCAGACAGTCTTGAACTGACGACTCTACACTTTTGTTCACAATGTTTTTGAGATAAAGTGTGTCCATGTACACTGAATGATTTAATTACAGAAATGGATTACCAATTAGCCCCTAACAATTGTGGTATCATTTTATCTCACCAGCTAAGCCTGGTTTTTTATTTACAAAAAAACCAAACCAAAACAAAAAAGCAGAGGGAATATTCAAATTGCATTACTTGAATAAATCAGTTAATGAAGACAGACTACATGTTAATAAATGCAAGTGAATTCTCTTTTTTTTTTAGCAGCACTGTTTCCTGCTACTTAAAGGGACAAAGGTGCCTTCTCCTGATCCAGCAGTGCTTATTTTGATCAGAAGATGTACTTCTGCACCACTTCTCATTGCAAGGTTTGTTAGTTATTGTAAATAAAAACATAGCTCACCATGTAGTAGTCTAATTTTGAATCAGCTTTCAAGTATAGCGAGTTGCTTTGTAAGGTAACGTTCCACTGTATTTGTAATATTTTTAATACTTTCTGTTGGACTATAGGCCAAGAACCTTATGAGTAAGATCAGTTATACTAATTAACCTCTAAATTAATCTCCATATAAAAAAATGGACAACTTACCTCAACATCTAGTCCAAACTGAATAGCAAAATTCTCTGCTTCAGTGAATTTGTGTTTGTGAAGTAAGCGACTTAGTCTAGGGGTGAAATAAAGTAAAGTATACTACTTCAATAGAAGTGCCAAACCACAGATAAAAAAAATGAAATAATGAAATAGTGTTTCATGGAAACCAGTACCTATTTTCTGGCAAGGCTTCGGTTAAACTTCTCATCACAACAATAGAAACTGGGCCTTCAGAGGGTCTGAGGTTGAGAGGGAACTATGTGAGTTTATCAACTATGAAACAACTGTATGTAGAAGTAATCTGCCATTTTTATATAATAATGATCTAGTAAGAAACAAAACGTTATCTTACATCTGATGTTTTTCATGAATTCCTTCCAAGAAGTATATTGTATCCTGTAGCATGCAATAACAGAAATCATTAGGTTGTAAGGGAAATCGGTCATAAGAAAGCACAACTGTAATGCATTAAGTGTTTCTTCATCTAGAAACAAACTACTGCTTTTCTCTCAGATAAGTTTGGGTTTTTTTAAATGCTTACCATGTTATTTCATGGATAGTTTCCACAGCCTAAAATTTCTGAGAGCCTTAACTGAACAAACTGAAACCACTCTGCTATGCCAGTTGAATTACCATCAGTACACCCTCCACATGAGTGAATCATGTCCTCAAAACTACACTCTCATTTTGTCATAAGCAGGTCACACTGCTTCACATCTTTTAGAATCTGATCTCTGTGCTACATTCCACACAGGCAATATATGCCTTGGCATTTCCCACCTTGACTTTATCATCTCAGATCAAAGAAAAGGGATATATTAGTCATTATTTTCTCCACTGTGTAGCTGCATATATGATCTTTTCTGCCAAGTGCTTCATACAAGGCAAGCAATTTCATCAGCTTTGCATTTTATTGCATATCAGATCCAGAGCTTACTACATTCACTTTCACAATTCCAATGAAGAGCTACCGCTTAGATTTCTGACTTGGTATCCTCTCACACACCCACTCCACTTCACCAGTCTTTACAACACTCCTAATTCATAAAGCTCTCACTCTCTTTTTGACCTTTTATTAAAGTCTTTATAAGGAAGCAGTTTAAACAGTAGAAGTAATTCTCTCATCTAAACTTAAATAAATCCCAAATAAATCCAGAGCCTTTTTCTGTGCTAAGAGAACTTAAAAATTCCTACAGCTTTTAGCTGTAACAGCAGCAAAACCAACTGGCAGTAGCATAAAACATTGCAATAGACCTGGGCCTGGAATTAAACTGTTCAGTCTGCTATATATTGTATCTTTTTCTCCCTCCTTTGGGAACATAATTTAATCTTTCTTTGTACAGTTCCTGCACAGTTTCTAGCACAAATCACTTCTAATCTAAGAAGAATAACACAGTACCCTCTTTAATAATTATACCCATTAAGACAACTGTATTTCTTCAAACAACAACAACAAAAATCTAAACATACTGTGCCAATCTCGCTTTGAACAAGTGAAGAAACAATAGATACTTCCAAAGAATAGAGCGGTTGCATAGTGGGCAATGCAAAAACCATTAGACTTCTCATCTATAAAAAAGGGGAAAACAAGCAAGTCAGAAATTTTTTCTCCTCATACACTGGTGACAGAATGATGTTTGCAGAATCATTTCTGGATTCCTATGCAGTTAGATGAAAGACACTATTTTCATAAGTTTTTATGAAAAAGCAGATCTCTACAATTTGAGAAAGTTTAATGAAGCTTTAGATGTTGCCTCTGTATGTAGACGGGTTTCATTTAAAAAAATTGTATAATGTTCATCCTGGCATTCCATTTCAGTTAACTCCACTGACTGTACATGGAGCAGATACTCGTCTAAAGAAATCTGTGAAGATATGCAAGACATTTGTAAATTTTGCTGCTGTCCACTATCTGCTGATTATTAAAAAAAAGGCAAACAAACAAACCCCAAACAATCCATAAAAAACCCAAGCAGCAGGGCAGCTTGCCCTGGTCACCACCGTAAGACATTGCAGTAGTCCCTCACTCGCTATATCCTAATATATAGATGGTCACATTTTAGTTTTGGCTTTGAGCTCCTGAGACTTCTGTCTGCTCCAAAAATTTAGCCATCTCCTTTTTTTTTTCCCCCCTTTTTCTGTGAGTGACTACATAACAATTGAGGAACAGAACACAGATAAAATGATTATACCTGTTTGTTATCCGGTATTGTCATGACTATCAGTTTAACATTGGCAAGCCCTTGCCTACAGAACAAGAAAGAGAAACAAGGAAGCAAAATATACTGTATAAATTGTATGTTAGAACTGTAAAATATTCTTGCTTCTGAGTTTCAGAAACTTTTCCATGGAAAAACTGAGTTTCCATGGAAACTGGTACATTTTAAAACCCTACAGTGCACCCAAAAATAACAAGTGTTTTAGCATGTAGAGGACATACATTTAACTTCTGATGTTTTTAAGCTTTTCAAATGGATCTGATTCTTATTTTTTTAAACTGGCACAGAGCAATGGAAAGAGCCAAGAGTCTTGCCTTCTAATCTTAATTGCCATTAATTCTTTTGCATTTTAACCAATACATGCATCTCCAGATTTTGGCTTCTCCATCTGCAGAATTAAGATCTTACTATTTACCTATCCGAAAGCCAGACTAGATCTTTTATAACATCAGACTGGTAAGCCATATTATACACCTTATTTTAGACCAGCATTTCCTAAATGATACAGGTTACATGCAAGATTCCTTAGCAGTAACAACAGATAAACCAAGAGAAAGCAGAAAGCACCAAGGTTTTCTTTTCTACAATACAGAGCTAGGGATACCTACAGTCCAATTATTTTGTCCTACTGACTAGAAAGATTTCAACAAAGGTTCTAAAATTCACTACCACAGAAAATCAAGTGTTTGTGGCATATTTCTTGTAATGATAGAGAACATTTCACTTTTCAGAACTGGTGCTATAACTCTTTACTTACCGTATGACTGGAGAAGAATCTGACTCTGTACTTAGAAGAAATTCTTCAATATGTATTAAAGGCCAATCCCAAATTAGAGTAAGAGAATAAACATCCCACATGCTTAAAACATTCTAGATTTAAAAAAAAAAAATAATAAATCAGATATGGATTTCATATTTTCTTCGTAGAAGACATTTTTTGTCTTTTTTGAGCAGAATTTTAACACATTCCATAGCCTAAATAATGACTAGGAGTAGAACAAAAAATCCACAGCAAGATCAAGATCCTCTGTAAATATAACCATATTTATTTTACAGAAACATTTTTTAAAGCTATTGCTGTAAAAAATATTTTTATAAGCTGGTTCAAGAACATTGTAAAATGAAGACTAAACCAAATCATTACACATACCTCTGTATCTAAAACAAACAGCAGATTGTCAAAAACTTGAAGTTTCGCTGCATCTAAAAAAATATCCATAGTCACATAAATCTATTATTTTTCTTGAGAAATGTATTTGAAGCAAAAACTTATTAAAATGTGCAACCAAGCATTGGAAACCTACAGGTGTTTAAAATCATGGAACTTCCTAGGACTGTGAAAAGTTCAGCTTAAACAGAATTGTGATTTGCGTATCTAAGTTAAACTCAAC
Source organism: Harpia harpyja (assembly GCF_026419915.1). Lineage (NCBI taxonomy): Eukaryota > Metazoa > Chordata > Aves > Accipitriformes > Accipitridae > Harpia > Harpia harpyja. The sequence continues at coordinate 33,264,977 of NC_068948.1, forward strand.
AACTTTGAAGCATACATTTTGGCTTTACCTTTACAAGAAGTGTTCCATTTGGTATATGTGTATTTACCAAAAACAATGAAATAACTGAAAACGTCTTAGTATTTTCTGCAATTAAATATGAATTCTACACTTGTCTGTAAAAAGAAAAAAACCCTCCTCTTTACCTTTGATCAGACTTGAATCAGCAAAACTTCGAACAGACACCAGGTTATTGGTAGTGTCTACCTCCCATTTGGAGAGTACATAATCGCCTTTACCCTATTAGTAAAGGCAAAGTAAAATGGGGTTATACATTAGAAATCTGGCCATTGACAGATGTGCTTCTTCAGCTGATCTTTAACTTATAAACACACTTGCAAAGCTGCAAAACAAACTTTATTCCCAGTGAATGCTGATATTCAGAAAAACTTTTTTTTTTTTTTTTTAATTTAGCCTTTTTTCTTTCTCATTTCAAGACTGGCCTTTACTACAGTAACTGTTACAGTCACCTTCCCTAAACATTTTTGGCTCTTCTAAAAACATGCCATATTACAAAACATCCACTTTCCATTCTCATAGAACATAGAACCTGAATGAAACGTATACTGAACCTACTGAGAAAAATTGCATTGAATTCAACAGGCTTCAGTCAGTGAACTCAGAAAACTTGTTTCTAGTCCAAAATAACATTTCAAAATATGTCTATATATTTTTTTTTATTAGTTCCTGTACTTAATTCATGCTTTGTTGAATTGGGACCTTAATTGTTACTTTGGCAAGCTTCTGCTGAATGTGAACCTGATTGGAAGACTCTTGCCAACTTCGGCTTTGTCTCTGAGCTCAAGGATAGGACTATAAATAGACTAGCCTGTACAGGCTAGGAACCACAGTGATTTACTAAGGTCATGCAACCAGGGTGAAAATATTTTTCCCCCATGCATCATAACAGAGCAAGTTCTGAAATCACAACAGTTATTTCCTTACAACAAAAGCTACGGACAGACTGCACAACTGATAACCTTTAAATTTACAGTGAAGGAAATGAAAGACAAAAAGTCTTAGTGCAAAAAGTTTATTACCTTCTTTTTAACCAGCTAGAGATAAATTTTGTTGCAGATCAAAAAACACCATCTCTGATCACATAATAATCGTTATGAACACATTCCTAGTACTTACCCCAATTATCAAATGGATTTTGTTCACTGAGTTACTTATCACAAAATTCTGACAGCCGAGGCTGTGATACTCTTCTGTGGAAATGAAAGCTGTCTTTATCTGTCCTTGTAACTTGTGGTGTGGAAGATGAAGGGAAAGCAAACAAAAGAGGAAGAAAAAAAGTTGTTTATACAATCAGTGCATAAAATCTTGAACTGCTCGCTTCTCCATGTACAGAAAGAGTAATAATCACAATTATGAGTTGTAATAATAACCTGGTAAGTAGTCAATGAAATGTACAGAGCAAAGTTTTGTTATAAGGTTTGCACTTAACACATATGTTACAAGTTAGCAGGTATTTCTTACTTTCTTTGCCGTAATCATATCCATCTTGTCAATTGCTAGATTAAAAAAATAATAATAATAAAATCAGTGTTAAATAAACTTTTTCAACATTGAAAAAAGTCACTAAACATCATCTAGGATAGTTTAATCCTAACGTGACTATGCCGAAAAACACTTTAGCCAGGATCTTTAACAGGGTCTATTTCTATTGATCACAGTATTGAGTTACAGAAAACTAATAACTATACTTATACAGCATTAAAAATTTAAATTATTCCCAATATTCTTCAGTACAGTTAAGACTGATTATAGCTTAAAATCCTGCTTCCATAGTATTCAGTACTTTCTCTAAAGCAGTGACTCAGAGAAACATAAGATAGAGGAATTATTGGAAGAATAAAAAATAATTTTATTACGGAACTAGTTGTATATCGGTTTCCCTTGAAAAACAAACTAAGATTATACAGAAAATCCCAACTCAATATCTTATTCCCATTAGTAAGATGCAAGGAAAAACTTTTTTAATACAGCTTTTCCTGTTCAAATGGAAATCCTCAGTGGTTTGTAGATCATCCTACCTTCCTGCGTTTTAGCAAGTGGGAGACACATAATGCAGAAGAATCCATTGCTTGTGAGAATGAACATATGATAAACACCTAAAAAAAAATCCAATACAAATATTTCAAACTTAAGTATTCAATAACCATCAAAAGACTACTTGCTTATGAACAGGACAGTGAAATAACTGACAAAAAAAAAATCTGACCAATATATTAGACTATTTTTAAACAAAAAATTTGTCACCTTCAACAAGGAGTAGAGTAAGTTTGTACATCTTAGAGTTTTGTTTGCAATTATGATTTTTATATGCATCCATCGGACTGCAAATTCTGTTTTCATGGCAAAACTACATTTAAATACATTGTGACAGAACAAGACTGGGAGCTTATGGAAGAACAAGAACTACTAAAAACTGAAGTCTGATAGAAGAAGGAGAGAGAAGGAATCCTTCCTTTTTGAGCATTTTCATATGTTTAGCACAGTCTTGAAAGAGGTACTGAGTTCTGAATGTTTGTTGTTTTCTATGACATTTGTAAAAGTAATTAATGAGCTAAATATCTTCACAGGAAAGCATTAAGAAAAGTGCATTTAATGTGTACAATGCAAAGTAAAGCTGTATCTGATTATTTATTTTGTAGTCTCTTTCCCTGAGTGATAGTAAAGGGGAACAAAATCACAAAAATTGAGACAAGGAAAAAAAATAACATCAAGTTCTTACCTGCATCTGCATTATCTTTTTCAATAAAGAGATTTAAGTAAGTCTTTTCACTTGAAGATTTTTCAAACAAAATCTAAAACAGAATTAGACTATTATTTTGTATTTTATTTGGAAAAAAAAAAAGAAATACTGATCATCGATTCAAACTTTAATTTTTTTTCTTTCATGAAGAACTGGTTCTTATGTGTACATGCCATTCCTAAATATATTTTGCTGCTTCGTTACTTATGGGAACAAAAGCGTCCCTTTAATCTGTTTGTTTGTTCAAACTAGAAGATGTGTTCAAAACACAAGAATGTTTCTATTTTGATATTTGAAAGAAAGAAAACAACTCAAGAAATTCTGAGAGCAAAAGGTTTTCAGCAAAATTAGAATAGAGAAATTACTGTACCTTGGTTAGCAAGGTTTGTTTTGTTGGTATGTGAATAAGATGGAAATTGCCACTTCTCTCACCGACCACAAGAAATTGTTTTTCTGGACACATACCAACTACATCCACATTAGTATCTGAAAAGTTCCAAGGCAAAATGTCAAATATTAAGACTTGCTTTTTATTACTAGGCATTCATATTTAAAACAAAGGAATTGGACAATACAGTGTCCCAGATTTCTTCAAAATTATTTCTTTTGATTATTCAAAAGTAGAGGAAAGGGCATACAGGGAGCGATTTTGGTATCCATTATTCCCATCCCAGTGAAAAGTTAGCAAGCATTCTAATTAAACTGTACAGAAATACTTAGTTAATTGCATAAAGAATCAGCAATCACTTTTTATTACTTAGGTATTTATTATAATACTTCCTTTTATAGGCTAGTTAGATATGCAAGATACTTGCTATATTTTCCTGTACAAACCTAACATATATATTTTAAAAGTCAGTTTTAACTTCCAGTGGGATTCCAAAGGAATGAACTTACCAAACTGAATGTGCATCTGAAGAGACTGCCCAGTACTGTCAAGTAGTGCCACCGATCTGTCAACAACAATAATACTGCCATCCCTTGAGTTGCATGCATACAACTGTGGATTAACAGAGACCTAGGAAGAAAAAGGTTGTTATATATAATAACTGAGACACTTTAGAACATATGATAAAGAAGCTCTGGTAATTAGTAAGAAAAAGAAAAACACAGCTTTGATGAATTCTACCTTTTCTGAAGATGTGATTTGAAGTAGCGTATCCACTTGGTACAATGCAGTTCCACATTCATGTCCTAAACCTACAGGGAGCTGCTCACTCCCCGTGTCATCATTCACAAGAAGTTCAATATCATTCCACATGTTTACCTATGATAAACATTTAAGGAACATGCTGTAAGGCAGAGAGCTTTAAAAAAGTTACATGACCACGCACAAATTATTGATTTTATTATTCTATCGTGATTCTGCGTCTAGGAGGAAGGGTAGTACAGTAAGCCTCCCGAAGGCAAATCGCGTGTTTAGAAAAGACAAGGTTAAGTCGCAGGAGCAATGAGGCTCCCAGCTGATGTCCCCAGCGGGCCTGACCGAACGCAGCTGGGCGAGGACAGGTTTCGCTCCCCAGACTGAAGGAAACACAGTGCCACAGAGCCCTCCCCGCCACGCAGCGGACAACCCTGCCCGCAAGGACCGCGAGCCGTCCTCCCATCTCCTCACCGCAGCCCCGCGGGCCCCTGACAAACCATTACCGCACTTCCTCAGCCGCTTCAGGCTTTCAAATTGGCGGGAGCCCTGGCTAACGCTACGAGTCGCAGCGTGGGCCAAACTTCCTCCGAACGCGAACCGCACCGTTGCTACGACACCCCCTAATCCTTCTCCGCCCCCAGGATGCACCGCGGTTCCCTCGCTCCCTGCCGCCTTCCCCCGCCCCATGGTTACATCCGGGCGCCTGAAGGGAGAGGGAGGGCGGGGCGTGTCGCCTCGCCTCGGTTCGCGAGCGCTACGGCCGTGGCTGTTGAGGGAGGTTGAGCTCCTTGTGAGGAGTCGTTGAAGGGGAGCGACGTCCCGGAGTTCGGTCATGGCGGTAAGCGGTGTTCGCTGCCGGGATATTTGGAGGAAGCCGAATTGGGAAGGGGGCTGCCGCGGGGCGGGAGGGAAGAGCGTGTGAGATGGGGAGGGCTGGGTCGGGAAGCCGTGTGCGCGGAGAGACAAAATGGCGCCCGCCGCTCCTTCGCTTGCCGGCGCCATGATGGGCCTCGGGCAGGGGGTGGCCGCTTTTCACCCATTACTTCTCTCCCCGTTTCCAGAAGTTTCTGTTTCATTTCTCTGGGCTTGGAGAGGAGCGATGAGGCCTTGTGACTGAGGCCCTATCATTTCCTGGCCGGGGAGAGAAGTGTTGTGGCTATAGGAACAGGCATTTCTCAGAGGGACTGTGGGGCGCAGGTTCCCTGGGACGGGAGGAAGAGGGGATTGATTTGGCGGTTGGGCCGGTTCGTTCATGTAGCTTTCCCTATCCTATTATTTTTCTTTGTGTTTGATTACAGGCTTGCTATTTTCAGCATCTTATTGCACTCAGTGATTAATTATTTGCCCTCATCCTCCTGTTTTTATGGTTACTATGGATAGGAAACGCCTGTGCTGTAGTCATCACTGTCCTTTATGTTCATACACGGCCTAAGAGTGTAGCTTTATTTTTTGTTAGAATTTGTGTGGCTTGGTAACATATAAAGGTGTTTGTTCCATAATTGAGTTGAAGAACCAATAAGAATAGTTATCAAACCCAATGCGGTTAATTTTTTTTCAAAAGTTATTAAAGTCTCGAGTGCAAAAAAAACAAACCCAAACGAACCAGACTCTAAAGTGATAAAACTTTTCAAAGTTGACCTAAGTACTTTGTGGTGTTTAATCTAGTATTTTAAGTTTTTGTCTTGAAAGTTTGACCAGTGGTGAAACAGAACAAGAGGACTGTAAACTTCCGGAGCAAATGAATTTTTTTTTTTTCTTTAATGATGTATTTTCGTTTTATATAATTTAACCTGTTAAGAGTAGGGTTTTTTTTCTGTAAGAGGACTTGAAGAATTATGGACTTGTAGTTTTGCACCTAGATTATAGGCACTCTTTTTGAGGTTCCTCTGAAGCAGTAGGTGAGGGGCTTGTTCAATGAAACAGCCTGTGGCCAATCCCACATGTACTTTAAGAACTGAGAATAGTCTCATTGGAGTCTGTCAGCCTTTTTTTGCTGTAGTTTTTGTAGAGCTGAGAGATTTCTCTAAGGTGCAGTGCACAAGGGCATTGATGAGCAGCATTGTGTATAAGTAATGAGGCTGGTAGCCTTGGAAAATGTGGCAGTGGGCTCAATTTCAATTGGGTTCTATGTTTAAAAACCCAGTTAACTTAGATTGTTAGCTGGTGTTCTCCTTATCCTTCACAAGTTCCTTGGAAATGTAAATTTATAGAAGTCTTGAAGTTCCTTTGAAACTTCTGCTAGCTGAGTCTTTTGGAAACCTTAGAGAAGTGAGGGACTGAGTAGAAGTGGGGGGGGGGGAGTGTAGATAAGCAGATGATGGGTAGATGTGGAATGCTAAGGATTGTGGCGGCTAAGATCACAAATAGAGGAGTCAGTTCCTACTCTATCTAATGTTCTGAAGTTTTCAGGGTGGTGGGTGGTGTATCAATAGTATTCAGTGTCACTGAGACGATAGTTAAAGCTACGCCGCAGACGCAATCTTAAGCTGTCAGCGCTGTTGTCCATATGCTGGTGTGTTTTGAACTAGATATCGGTATACCATGTGAATGGAGAAGTGAACAGCTGCTTTATCTCTCTTAAAGGGATTTTACTGTAGATATATCTTTGTACAGATGCAAATTAATAAAGAATTGTGCAGACTAAACGCTAGTAGTTGAAATAGAAATCCAAAGATTTACCTGTAGCATGTTATGAAGAAAGTCTACCATTAATACACAATATATTAATGACAATCTGTAATATCTGTTGTGGTTTAAGAAAAACTAGCAGCTTTGTTTTCAAAGTAGTGAATATAAATCAGCATTTGAGAGCTTTTCACATTTCTTGTTCAGTTTGCAAATAAAACTGCAGCTGGTAGAAAACCATGCAAGTTAGAGTCATCTGCTACACTAAAATATCTCAATGAACAGCATTTCTGGGCCAAATTATCTCCTTAGTGAAATCTTCTGCAGCCACACAATGTTCAGAAGGTTTGATTATAACTGCCATTTATATGATCAGAACAAGAGAGACTAATGAATCTATAAAGGTACTAATGAAAGCACATTCACCTTCTCAGTGTGTACTTTTTCCATTCTGTTCCTTTCATTGCATTGTACACTGGTTATACACATTTACTTCTCCCAGCTTTGAATCACAAAGCAGTCTTGACTGCTCTACACACGGTAAGTTTCTGGGTTTAGTCCTCCTAGATCAAGGTTTAAAAGGAATGGAGGGAACATCTTGGTTTTTGTCATCTAAGAAAAATGTGATACAGAAATTGCTGGGACAGGTGAATGTGACCTATATGTACTTTCATGCAAATACACATTTTTGCATAGAGATACTGTTTGAAGTTTTTCTTATTCCAAAGTTAGCTAACACTAATACAATATACCTCATTTCATTTCTCTTCAAAGTTCATTCTGTACTTCAGAATACTGTGGGGGTTTTGTGCTGTGCCTCAGTAATGCCCTAACTTGTGAGGTGACTTAGATCTGTTGGGACAACATTGACCTTAAGTAATCTTAGTCATGTAAATGTTAAAAGGTAATTGACCTACAAACAGCACCATTTAGCAAAAACTGTGGATCAGAGTTTAGGCTTACTGATATTCTCAAAAGCGTGTGGAAAAAGTAAAGTGCAGTCTAATGTAGTGGGAGAGCAAAATGTTACTATGTATTAGTTGTCTTTTAATAAAGTTTTGAAAAATCAATCTGCATGCAGTTACACAGTTCACTGCAAGTCTATCAAGCTATTGCTTAACTAATAATGGGGTGGCTACTCAAGAGATTGTCTTTACAGAAAATCGTTCTAAGTGTGTCTTCAGAGGAAGAACTAAGTAAATAGTTTTTCTTGTTTTTCAGTCCTAAGTTTTTGGGTTTTAAACTTTCTGTCCTCACATGTAGGGTAGTGATACAGAACGAGATGGAGTAGCCCCAGAAAAGTCCTCTCCAGAAAGAGAAAAGAAAAAGGAACAATCAGATGCCTCTAGTTCTCCCAGAACATCAAAGCATCATTATTCAAGATCACGCTCACGGTCAAGGGAAAGAAGACGGAAGTCAGGTATGGTCTTCATAAAAGCAAAGTTGCTTAGTAATGTTCTGATCTGTGCTTGTAGAACTGAAATCTCTTTAAAGCCCTTTTGGAAAAAATGAACAGACTTAGCTCTAGTAACTTGTTAGAATTGGGAAAAAATGAAGATACTAATTTTGATTTTGTATCTTAAGTGTGTTCTATTGAAACTTTTCCATTTTAATGATAGAAGTGCTAAGGAAAAAGGTCTTGTGAATGTTCGTTCACAAGATGATGGATGGGGGTGGACAGGGGACAACACCAAACAGAAGACCATACTACTTTGTCTTCGTTTTGATTACATATGCTTAGACTGGGATACTTTTGCATGGTTGTAACAAAAACAAGGTTACCTGGCTGAAGAATGTGACTGGAGTAAGACATGGGCTAGTTTTTCATTGTCAGAGCATAAATAAAAGCAAGGAACTGGGAGCAACAGCTAGAGTTTGCTTTCTGCAGTAGATATTCAAATAGTGCTGTTTGTTTTCTAAATCTCTATTCTTGACTTTTGGGGGTGGAATAACTGAAAGGAACTAGAAAGATTATAGCCAGATGGTCTCCTCTGTAGGTTGGTAAATAACAATGCTTTCTTCTCCAGATACTGAAGGAAGAAAACACAGAAGCCGGAGCAGAAGCAAAGAGGTAATTAACACTTTGTAGCGTTTAGGTAATTGTACAATACATCTTTAAAAGTATCTTGTAGTAATGCACATATGTGTAAACATATATAAATGACTTTATGGTAAGTACAAGAAATTGGAAACTTTAAGCTTAAAAATGGATATGGAGATCCTTTCATAGTGAAGCATGATTGCAGCCATCATGTTGACAAGGTAATAGTTTTATAGAAAAATGCTTTCAGAAACTAGTAACTTAATGTTTTTTTTTGTTTTTTGTTTTTTGTTTTTTGAAACAGCCAAAAGAAAAAAATTCATGTGGAGAAGTAGAATGGTGTTCTTGATGACTTTCACAGAGCTTCCATTAACCAAAAGCCTTCGGTGGCTTTATTCCTGGCCAATGTTCAGGACTCTGTGATACATGCCCACCTACTTAAGTATATTAAAAATAATTCCCCACCTGACCAAGCTCTGTTTATTGCATCCTTTAATTGTAAAGACTGTCATAGCTTGACAAACAAGCTGAGTCAACTGGAAACATGACAATAGGAGCAAAAATTTCAGAGGGCTGTCTCTTTTAAAAAATAAATAAATAAATACCTGTGTGTATATATAGGGGAGTGAGAAGAGACAGCATCAGTAATACCTTGAAAATAACTGGCTTACACACCAGAGAGGAGATGAAACGAGCAAACCAGGAGCATTGAAATAGTCACAAAGAAGTTTAAGCTGTGTGGGGCAATAGCAGGCTGGGTCAGATGAGGGACTTTTCAACTTTTAACCCGGGTCAGTAACTTCTCCTTCCCCCTTTCCAATGGAAGCTCTGTTTAAAAAAGGAGGAAAAAAAAAAAAAAGGAAAAGAAAAATAATCTAGGAGAGTTTTTGTGAAATTGAATATATTGTTTAGCTCACATGATAACATTTCTATAATAAATCATACTCAGCGTGCTAATGCGCGAAGAGACTGAACTGAAGACGCTGCAGACTCAGATAGCAAAATTATAAGCCTACTTCATGATAAGGTAACTATTAGTCATTCAAACTCATATTTCCCTTAAAAATATCTTAAATCCGTTATGGGATATAATGGTGGTTTATTACTAAGTGTGTGCCTGGAAGACGTGATTTAAAAAAAAAATTAAAATCTCTTTTTAATGTTTAAAAAAAAAAACAGTCCTCGCTTAAAATTATGTCCAGTGTTTTGCCATGCTGTTGGATCTAATCTTACACAATTTATTTAGCAATTTCTAAGTTTCGCAGAGTGAACAGATAAGGAACAATGTCCCACAGTAGATTTACTGTGTTCATTCATTTGCAAGATTAAGCTCTTCATAGACTAAATACTGAATATCAATAACTATTTTTAATATGTATATTGGAACAACGACTTGCATAAAAACAAAGTTTATGTACAGGTTAACATCTCAAACTTCAGATGTGTTTTTATGTAATAACTGATTATTCAAGGAGTTAAGAATAAAATACTGTAAGAGGAAAAATATATAGCATTATTGTATACTTGAAGGACTACAATCAAATATATTTAGAAACAGATATATATTAATAAGCAGTTAGAAAGGCTTGGGTAAATGGGTATAAGCTAATTATAGCATCTTCTCCAGACTTGTTTCTTTTGAGAGAGAGTTATGATTATAGGAAAGGTTTTACGAGTAGTTAACAGATTTAGATAAGCAAAAAAACGCACTGAAGAATTGGGTTTTGGTCTAAAATTAATGTATCGTGCTTAAATGGTGACTTGAAACAAAACATTATTTAACCTTAAGACTTAAGTGGGCTATGCTTTTGTGCTAGAAAGATTTCAAAATAAACTGGATATATTAAGAAAAGGTGTTGATGTCATGACTTAGTCTCTAAGGAAAACACTGGCAAAAATCAGGCCTGACCTTGCTAAGTATTTTTGGCATTGCGGCTATAAAAAGGAATCTTTTTTTAAGAGGCACTGCAGGAAGAAATTGCAGTATAGTGGAGCAGCATTTCTTTAATTTAAAACTACTGTGGGAGGTCTCAGAGTGATGCATGTTAGTTTTAAATACTAAAAATGGGATGACAACCATGTAACTTACTGCTTTTTAAAACTGTTGGAAGTTACTGACTGAGGAGAGTTTTGCTCTAAAAATTAATTACCTAATAATGGATAGAAAATTGTTTTAGTGCTAAAAGCAAGATAGCACATGTCTGCAACTATGTTTGGATTTTAGTAACTTTCTACATGGTAGGCTTAGGCAAATACTAAATATTCACTCCAAATTGAGTGTGTGTATATATATGCATATTCATAAATTGTCAGGTACTTCAAGATAGATACTTCTTATGTGTTTGGAATGGAGACAGTAACTGAGAATGGCAGTTGGTTTTGTTACAATGCTGTGAACTCTTAATGTGGAAACACTGTAAAGATACCTTGATGGGTGCTTTAGAAATCCTTTAGAAAGTGGGGAGGAGGGAAAAGGGGGAAAAATGATAGTGTGCATTTGCAACTTTGGATAGTTGGTGGCATTAGGTAAAATAGCCATCACTCATGATTGAGTCACACTCCTAAGGTTACTAATGTTGCATCACAACTTATCATTTTTTATCTTCTGATACCCATACTAACTCTCTTTGTTGCACTATTTTCCTGAAAGAACCAACTTCTTCTTAAAACAGGCAAGAAGACATGAATCCAAAGAGAAGTCCTCCAAGAAGCACAAATCTGAAGACCACAATGACAAAGAACATTCTTCTGACAAGGGAAGAGATAGCCTAAATTCATCTGAAAATGGTGAAGATAGACATAAACGCAAAGAGAGAAAATCATCAAGAGGGAGGAGTCATTCAAGATCCAGGTCTCGTGAAAGGTAAGTTGTTTTACATGATTATTCTCTTTTAAGTGCATTTGCAAAAGCAACGTTTGGAATTTGTGTAGACTTCTGAAGTACAGCTCAATTATATTACTGATCTAATTTAACTCTAAAGCATCAGTTTATATTGCACGTTTCAGTTTTCATTGGGTAGTGCATTTGCTGCTACTTTTTTTTTTCAGATTGGTTCTGAGTAAAAGTACAAAATATCTCTAAGGCTTTATATAGGTGATCTGTCTCATGTTTATAGTTAGCTTAGAGAGTATAGAAAATTTATAAACAGAGTGTATTAAATGTTCCCTGTTTCCAGTGACAGTAAAGAAAATACACCTTAGCAATGTCATGGCTTTTTACCTCCTAAATCAAGAGTTTATCCAGGGACAATGCTGTCTAAGCCACCTTGCACAGTAGGCCACCTAGCACACTTGTGATAGGAGAATTGCTTGGGACAAAAGAGGTTGCTGCCAGCAGAACTTTTCAGCAAGTTCGGCTCATAGCTGAGGGATCTGTAGCAAACATGATGGCAAGGAACAAGTGTCAGCTAATGAGGGAGCATGTGTGACTCACAAGCTGAAATTTGGGCATCTCTTCCCTAAGGTATTGGAGTACTCAAGGCCAGGCTGGATGGGGCTTTGAGCAACCTGGTCTAGTGGAAGGTGTCCCTGCCCATGGCAGGGGGGTTGGAACTAGATGATCTTTAAGGTCTCTTCTAACCCAAACCATTCTGTGATTCTCTGAATATCATGGGGAGGAGAGTATTGTTGCCTTGAATTCAAGACTCATGCATCAGATTAGTTTGGCCGTGTATTTGTTTTGAGATGTACACTTTAATGAGCAACTAAAAATAGCTATATTGATGAGTATGACTGTTTACATAAACTCTGTGTAACTCACTTGTCTGTTGTGGCTGGTGGTAGTGTTTGGTTCCTTTACCATTTCATCTCCTGGTCTTACAACTTAAACTGTTCCAGGCATGAACTCTTCTGTGTGTAGTTTGCAGTCTCCCCACCCTGCCTGATGCATTTTGCCCTGTGGTGATGAACCTGTATGTAAGTCCTTAAGCAGAAGCTGAATTTAAACATGAGAATATATGTAAGAATTTGGGACATGTGTTTCAGACGTCATCGTAGTAGAAGTCGTGATAGGAAAAAATCCCGATCTCGCAGCAGAGAGAGAAAACGACGTATAAGATCTCGTTCTAGATCAAGATCTAGACACAGACATAGAAGCAGAAGTAAAAGCAGAACTAGGAGTAGAAGCAGGTGAGTGTTACCTTCCATATACGCTTAGTAGTGGTGTTTGGTTGAATGTTCTGTGACAGGCTGATGTATAGAAAAATAATGGGTTTGCCAGTTAATGTCTGTTCAGTGTAACTACATGTGTTTGGCTTTTTCTCAGCTGTTTTGATATAGTGGGTTAAGGACGACTGTGCATACATTTACAGAAACATTTGTCCGAGACAGCTTAAATGTCTCAGATTCTCGGCTTTTCATAGCATGATTCTTGCTAGTAATTTGAAATGCTTTACTAGTTATTTTGTGGGTATCTTAGAAAACCACCATTTTAGAACTTCTGACTGATAAAATAGAAGGAAAGTAAATAATATTTTGCCTAGGAATGGTTACCACAGTTCAAGCTCTTTGGCTTAGACCACAACTGAATTTACTATTTTAAATAGGATATTTAAATGATACTTATGTGGGAAAAACTGAAGAATAAGATACAACTAACCCTTTCATGTGTTTGATACGAGAGTAGTGTGGTTGGCAAATCACTACTTTAAAAATACTATAGTATTTATCTCTTCGTGTATATATCATAAAAGGGAAGTTTAACTGGGAGTCACTGGCTGCCATAGCAGATACACTGATGAGAAGCTAATCCTGATCAGCTCCACAAAGTTCATTTAAAAATTTGTCTTGTCTTGTTAACTAGCACGGTTAGTGTAGTGTTAAGGTGAATTTTGAGTCAGATGGACTTTCTGATCTGAATGTACTATTCTGTGTTAGTGATTACTAACTCCTTTTTGTCAAGTTCAACAGGAGAATATTTATCATGTTAATTTTTCCTCCCTATCTTGGGTGTCTCCATTTCTTCCTTAAACTTAAATTCTAGAAGCACAGATTGAAACACTCTAGCTAGATACATACTGGCTTATTCTGGGTCTGTTTGACAGAGTTGAGATCCATGCCTCACCTGGAATATGCTAGAGTTGAGGTTTTCATCACTGTATAGAAGTTGATGTTTTCCAATACTGATGAGTCATTCAGTATTTTGGTGTAGAGTTCTGAGTCTATTTGTATGTGTTAGCTTTGCATTCTTAATGCCCTGTAGGATTTTCTGAATGAGTAAGCTGAAATATGACTTAATGACTACTACAGTTGTGTTTTTCCCCTCCTACTTGTTTAAAGTAAAACACGTAGTTTGAATGCAAACTGGTGTCCCTTCAGAGCTCCCAAGAAAGTGTTGCCGGTGTTCCAGTTCATTTAGTAGTATTTTCACTAGAGTATTTTAAATTGCATTTTTAAAGCATGTAGAAGTTGGTTATGACTACTCAACGTTACAGTGGATCATTGGAGACTTTAGAATATAGCACACTCATGTAATGCTACAACATCACTTGTGAAACTGTTAAGAAGACTTCTTTCTGAAGAACTAGTTGAATTACATGGTTTGTGTCATATTTTATTTTGGCACGCGCTTTATACCAAACTTTCAGCTGGGCTGAGTAGAGCTGGGTCTCCAGTTGGTATACATGTTACTTGCATTTAATGGTATTTAAGCCACCTTCAGCATGATGTGTAAGGCTTCAGTTCCCCATTATTTTCAGTTATTACAGATGATGTGCATTTACTGTTTCTAAAAGTCACTTTGAACGTTCTGCGTTTAATGGCTCCATGAAAACTTCACATCCCAGAATAGTTTTCTGCTTCTGCAGTGTAATTCACATTACCTAAAACAGAACAGCAAATGTGGGAAGAAAAAGTAAGGGAGCTTAGGAATTTCATCAGCTGGAGACATGCCTTGTTGGATAGTGATGGACATACTGCGAGAATCAATTTCTTTTCAGTACTGTTTTTGCCTCGCAAATCCTAGAGAAGGAAAATAAGTGACGCATAAGTCTTTTTTAACAGTAGCTAGAACACTTCATCAAGTTGTGGGCTTAGGTGAAGCCTTTGGAAAGAGAATTGTGGGGCAAGCCTCAATGAAAACTCTTCACAAACCAGATAAACATGATGTGGAAACCTACCCTGTTAAAACTCAACTGTGGAATGAATTCCCTCATTCATGAAATGCAATATTTGTTGTGTTACAGTTAACAGGCTATGACAGAAGCATTTGTAAATAGTAGAGCTTGAGCTTCTCTTGATGGTTCTTTGCATAATCTCAAGCTCATGTTTTCAAGTGATCTGTCCTCACTAGCATTTAAACTATAATCTTTTTGTTCTGTGAGCGTGTAGACCCTCCTGGCAGTTCTTTTTTAGCATGGCTCTGATTAAATGCTAGGTGGAAAACATGACACCATCTGCTTGTTTCAAATGGAAATACTTAAATACAAAAGCTCAAATATTTATTTCCTTGATGTTTACCAGTGCAATAAAGCATCAGACCAAAGACAAGACCAAACTACAATAGTCAGCACGGGAAAAATGAAGGTATCTTTGAAACATGCATTACATCTTATCTCAGGAATGCAGATCTGTCACTTCCCAGTGCCTGAATCTGCATCTTGTCATCTTCTATGAAAAGATAAGTTTTGCCTCCTTTGTATTCTACCAGATTTGTCATGTAAACGAGGATCACTTTTTGTAACTTCAGTCTACGTTTCATGATGTTTGTAGATGCTGCCCAAGTTGCAAGCAGAAGAAACAGAATATCTGAATGCCATTTAAAGTGGCTGTTGTCAAGTTAGCTATTATCTCAAATGGTTGATAATAACATTTAAGTATAAAATTGCAGAAACATCTTTGTGCATCTCAACTTACTGTTTATGGCAAATCTGGGAAAAATGTGAGTGATATCTCCTGTAATTTAAGCTTTATTGGACACTTCCAGTATCTGTGACTTCCTTGTTTAAAACATCAGTGTCAGAGGCTTAAACAGGGATAAACTGTATCTCTTGTAATGTAGATATTAATGGTCCTGGCAAAGAGAAACACTGCTAATAGTACTTTATATGTGTATTTTGAGCAGCTGTTGCTTAGATGGGACTAGATGTATATGTCAGAAGAACAAGTTCTACTTGTGAGGATGTGGGGAGAAGGTTACTAAAGGAGAAATTAACTGAGTAGTTTGATATTTTGCTTAAAAATACATTTTAACTGGATTCTTTTCAGATTGTCAGGCTCCAGATAATGCATGCTTCATAGTTGTCTGCACAGTACCGTCCTTCTCAAGAGCAAATGTGAGACAAATCACATGTGTTTAAACCAGCTCTCCCATTTAGCTTGATAGCCTCCCTCAAACAGTTGTCCAAAGCACATTTAATGAAAAGTATACAGAAGGGAGAGAAATACTAATTTCCCTGAGTACTATTCCAGTTTTTAAATCGGGCCTCTTCAAAATGCTCATTTTTAATATGATTATAGTGCTGTGAGGTCTTTTATGGTTTTAAAACATTCTTGCAACTTGATCCATTTTACAATTTTCTTGCAGTTGACTTTACTGAAAGTTACACGATGCTTTTTTCTTGCCAGGTTTTAGAATTAAAATTTCTAGAGCAGATCTATTTGTTCTAAACACTAAGTATAAGAGGGTAAATGAATACCCAGAATTACATATGCTGTTACATCTTGCGGTTGGAAGTCTTGGGTTTTAGCTCTGTCTTGCTACAAGGCAAGTGTGACTGTTACACTGTTACAGTATAATCTCAGAGCTGTCCAAATTAATCATCAGGCAATTTTTCAGAGTTGTGATCAAACACATAATGAAATGTTGAGGTATATATGTACTTTCATTGTTTTAGCAATTCTGTTAAATTTGGTTACAGAGAGCGAAAGAAAAGAATTGAAAAGCCCCGAAGGTTCAGCAGGAGTCACAGCCGGAGTCCGAGTCCACCACCTTTTCGGGGACGAAATACAGCTATGGATGCACAGGAAGCATTAGCCAGAAGGTCAGAAGTTGTTATGATTTTGATGATATGTGATGTAAATAAGCTGCTGCTGTTGACTTTGCTTGTCTAAATATTTTTATTCTCATGTACTTACTTCTAGACTGGAAAGAGCAAAGAAACTGCAAGAACAGAGAGAGAAAGAAATGGTTGAAAAACAGAAGCAACAGGAAATGGCTGCAGGTAGTCCATGTATATTATATTAATTCCCAAACAATAGTGTGAGTGGAAGATATTGTAGGCTTATGTGCTGAGTATTACAGTCCTGTTGAACAAACATGCGGGTTGTCTGTATAATTGTTAACTTGGTCCATATATAAGAACCACAACTAGAACTAGGAAACATTTGGAAAAAAAACCAAACCAAACAAACAAAACAAAAAAACCCGCATAAAACCCCAACAAAAACGATCAGGATTTCTTACCACTTACTGAGTATGCAACAGAAATGTTGTATGTTAGGCTGGTAAATGATTTCATGATGGTCATTGGACCCTTCTTTTATGCATCATTAAGCAAGAGTTTGAAAGCTATTGCCAGCTCAGGGTTATTTAGAAGCATGAGGTACATTAGTTTCGCTTTTAGTTCTGGCTTATTAAAACCATTGGAGACTTGTTTCTTAATTACAAATATCGTGTATTTTTATCATGCATTTGTTATTCAGACATTTTCAACTTATTTCTGATAAAGGGAGTGTTTGGGGTTTTATTTGTTGATTTGGGGGCTGGGGGGGAGGGGGATGTTGTTTATTTTCTTTTTCAAGAGAAGTCAGAACTTACTGTCTGATAGCAAGTTACCTTTCTTCTTCAGCGGCCGCAGCCACTGGAGGTTCTGTTATTAATGTTGCTGCCCTTCTGGCATCGGGAACACAAGTGACTCCTCAAATAGCCATGGCAGCTCAAATGGCAGCA
This sequence comes from Harpia harpyja, assembly GCF_026419915.1. Classification (NCBI taxonomy): domain Eukaryota; kingdom Metazoa; phylum Chordata; class Aves; order Accipitriformes; family Accipitridae; genus Harpia; species Harpia harpyja. The sequence continues at coordinate 33,282,453 of NC_068948.1, forward strand.
CTTCAAGCAAAAGCACTAGCAGAGACTGGAATAGCTGTACCTAGCTATTATAACCCAGCAGCAGTGAATCCAATGAAATTCGCTGAGCAAGAGAAAAAGCGGAAGATGCTTTGGCAAGGCAAAAAGGAAGGGGTAATGTTGTCTTTTCTTACTTTCATAAAACTTGTTTGGAAACATTTTGCACTCACACAGTTTAAGGATGCTTATGAATGTTATTTCCAGCAAAATTACTGTCATACCTGTTAGGCAGTTTCCCTATTAATAGCAGCCCAAGGTAAAACTTCAGGAGTGAAAGGACTAAGATAACTAGACCTTCAGTGGCAAATGGTTGTGACACAAGCCTTAGGAAAACCCCTAATGTCATAGAAATTAAGAGGTATAGTTAGATCTTAATGTTACTTCTGTCAGTTTACCTCCTTCTGTCAGTTTACCTACAACTTAAAACTAAATATCAGATATTTAAAGATCAGGTGGTCTATTTTTACTGAAAAGTGATGGCTAAGGTATAGAACTGTAATTGGCTACTCCTTTCTGTGACTGTAGAGATTTTTCCTTTGTTGGTTGTACCCTGTCCAATTCCAGGCTTCAAAAACAAGTCTGCTAACCTTGCTAGGAACTTTTCAGGAGTAGAGTAATGCATTACTAACACTAACAAAAGTTACAAAAAGCCTTCAGGCTTTTACGCTGTGTCAAATAAATGCTCTTGCAATTAGTTAAGTATAGGCCTCCAAATGAAAAAGGCTCCTGTGGCAGTTGCTTTTTCAGAAAGTCGCTGGATTTGAGTACAGGTTTTGCCTGGTGATACTATGGAAAAAATGGTGCTCTAATATTTGTATTTTTGTCTTTCGATATGCTAGTATAGAAGTGTGTTTGTTACATTAATTATCATCATGTGTCTGTTTTGTAACAAGCTTACTTAGCTTTTCACAGACCGTTTCGTAAGATGTGAAAAACTGAAACTGGTTCATGTGGCATTGATGGGAGACGAAAGGGAGGGAAGAAGAAACCTGAATGCTAGGCAGTTCTTCCTGAATTGTGCTTTATATTGATTAATTAGAATAAGCAAATTCGGTTTTTCTATAATTCACTTGAAGCAATGCATTCTGACAAGGTTTCCAAACTTTATGGAAGTGAGTGCAATCTACCCAAGTAAAGAATATGCCTCCATTTTGAAACCTATGGTTAAGCAGACGTCCTTTGCAAAGAGTTTCTGTGAGGATGCTGCAGGAATGTCAGATGTGACTTGGAAGCCTTTTCCTTCCAGCTGTGCTAGTGCTGCACAATGGGCTTATTCTTAATACTGCTTTTTTGCTTGCTACTGTAGTGTGATATTACTGGAAACTTACGTAAAAAGGTGATATATCTTTTTTTAACTTGTACAGGATAAATCACAGTCTGCAGAAATATGGGAAAAATTGAATTTTGGAAACAAGGACCAAAACGTCAAATTCAGAAAACTCATGGGCATTAAGGTAAAGAGTTCTGAATGTGTAATTAAGCTTATTAATTGTAGGATAGTGATTTTTTTGTTTGTTTTATTTTAAAGTGTACCTTAACCAGTAAAGGTGTTAGTGAACCTGATACTACCTGATGTAGTTAAGAACTTTAAGTATTTCTCATTAAAGTCACAAGCAGCATCTAAATCTGAATTCAATTCAAATTCCAGAATTTCATTATGTTTCTGGCTAACAAGGCAACTGTTATGATCCATAACAACAGTGGTAACTAACCAATATTCATAATGTTATAAAACAGTATTGCTTTGTATAGATAGTTGGAGACATTTATTTGAATGAGTTAGAACAAGGAACTGGTTGAAGGTCTCTAAATGTTTCTTGACAGTGAGAGGGAAGCTATGCTAGAATGTTCCAGCAATAAAACCAAATGCTTGAATTCTTACTAGCTTTTGAAAACTACAAAGCAAAATTCTTACGTTTAGGACACCTGTAGTATATGAAAACACCACTTCCTACACAACTAATGTTTGTTTTCCTCTGGTTTCTAGAGTGAGGATGAAGCTGGCTGTAGTTCCGTTGATGAAGAGAGTTATAAAACGCTGAAACAACAGGAAGAGGTTTTCAGAAATCTAGATGCACAGTATGAAATGGCAAGATCACAGACTCATACGCAAAGAGGAATGGGATTGGGGTTTACATCTTCAATGCGAGGAATGGATGCAGTCTGAGAAAAAAAAAAAAGGCAGTTTTAAAGTTTGGGACTATGGAAGGTTCTTGTTCAAATGTTGGGTCCTTGTTCACCAAAAAGCTAGCATTCTAGCTTGCATGGGTGTTGCATTGACTTTAATTTATTGAAAAATACAATTTTTTTGTAAATATCAGATCAGTGATACTGGTGTTAGTGTTGTAATCAGGTTATACCCACTTCCATTAAACTTGACAGAACTATAGGAGGACAGTATTTTTTAGTTAAAGTTCTACTTTTCAAACCAAGCAGCAGATGGGATAAACTCATACATGGATATTTCGTGTCCACTGTCTTGTGTACTTTTGTACTTTAACCTTGTACAGTTATTTCCAATTCTTGAAACATGAAAGAAACATTGTGTAGATGTTATTTAGCGGTCTGGGCCAATAGGCACATAATCCAGTGCAAAAAACCTGGTTAATAATAAAGACATTTTTTCTCTAAGGTCTTTACATTAAGTTGTCTTTTGGGCCAAACTCTAAGGGAGCTAATTAAGGTATGTCAAGAAAACTTGAGAGGTCAGAAATAGAGTGTTTGTTTTGCTTTGCTTATTTTGAAGTAGGTTTTTCCTAAAATAAGGAGGTTTGCAGTATGGAGCACAATGCATGGTGATGAATGCTGAACTTGTTTTCTGTTTGTTTGGGGTTTTTTCAATTTGATACTAGCAAATTTTAGGAAAGAGAGAGGGATAACCAAACCTTTGGTGAGCAAGGTAGGACGTTGGAGCCCCTTGTTAATACTTCAATACGTAAAAGTGTGTTCAGATTTTTGTAGCAGATTATATAAGCTTGTCTTGTCAGAACAGCTGTATCTGGGCACGTTAAATGCAGGAGGCAGAGCCTTACCAGGAGTGTGACTCCTGGAGTTCCAGGGCAGGATGCAGTTTGGACAGGGCCTTGCTGCAGACAGCCTACTTAAAAATACTCTTGTCTTGCACCCTGCTTGCTGCCCTCTTTTTCTCCATCCCTCACCCCGAGGAAGAAAAAAATAAAACCAACAACAACAAAAAAGGAGCAGTGGGGCAGATGGATCCTGGAGACAAGAGAGTCTCTGTCGAGAAAGCTGCCGGCCTCCCCCCATTTTGGGGAGGCTTCTCCTCCGCAGAACTACGGCTCCCGGCGCGCCGTGCGCCGCGGACAGCCCAGCACGCACCACGCCCGCCCGCAGGGCGCAGACTACATTTCCCAGTGCCGCAGGCCTGGCGCCGCCATGGCGGGCTCCCGCCATTGCATGCTGGGAGTTGTGGTCCCCCGGCTCCGCAACGGGGCAAGGGCCCGCCCGCCCGGCGCTTCCCGCTGCGAGCGGCGGCTCCTTCTGCCCTTTGCCCCCGCCTCGGCAGCTCCCCCCTCCCTCCCCCCAAGCCCCTCCCTTCCTGCTGCAGCTTAAGATGGCGGCTGAGGTGGATTTCGGGGACCGCGAGCTCTTCGAGCAGCTCGAGGAAAAGGACGGGCCGCCGCCACCGCCTCGCCTCAGCTTCGAGGAGGAGGAGGAGAGACCCGAGAAAGCCCTGGAGGAGTTGTACGCCCGGCTGCGGGACCGCGAGGAGACGGTGCGGCGGCTCCGGGCGGAGAATATCCTGACGGAGAGGCAGGGCCTGCTCTGGGGAGGGCGCAGTGGGCCGGGGAGAGGCGGGCGCCGCTCCTGCCGCCCGTTCCCTTCCGGGCCAGCCTTGGCGCCTGCCCTCCCGGGGCTGGCGGCCGACTCCGGCGTGAGGGACTCCGGCTTTTCCCGCCTCCCTCCGTGAGGCCGGGCCTTGTGCCTCTGTGGGGGAGGCCCTGTCAGTCTCTGCCTGGCAGCCGGAGCCCTGGCGCGTACTGAGGACGATGATTGTTGAGCTTGGCGGGGAGGAGGGCAGCCTCCCCCCTCCCCCGGCGGCTCCCGCCTTGGGCCGCTGCGAGCCCGCGTCTCGGTGCGGTGGCTGGTTTTTCTTGGCTTCTGCTTCCATCACTTAAGAGGAAGTTTTCTCTGAAAACTTTGATTCTCAGAACGTCCAGGTCCGTGGCAGCTGCACTTAAGTTGGCACAGGAGATAGCGGAGTTCTTGGTGCTGGGGTGGCTGTTAAAACACTTGACTCTGGACTCCTTCTTTCTGTGTTTCTAGAGAAGAGAAACAGCTGTATGTTCACTTTGAAAATCCATCTTTAACATAGCTAGAAATAATTTTAAACTGTTAAATTGTGACTGGTACCCTAAACGGTTTTTGGGTTCGATACTGCAGCGGAGTGGAATCTGAAATGGTTTTTATAGTTTATTTTCTATTTACAAGTATGTGTGTCTTACTGTTGACTTTTTTCGAGATGATTGTAGGCATTTTTTAAATTAAATACTATAAATCTGACAATTCAACCATAGTGCATGTAATAAATTATACTGTTTGGATTGTCACAGCTAGTCCTCTTTTCCACCTGTTTAGGGTTTTTGGGGGGGTTTTGTGGTTTGGGGGTTTGGTGTTTGTTTTTTGTTATTTTTCATTTTATTGTGTTTCTTCAGCGGCAGGTGGATTTCTAAATAATCCTCTGTGCAGTGAAAAGGAAGGCCTAAAACCCCATCAGTTATTGTGTGGAATTCTTGTTAGGTGTTTTCTTGTTTGTTTTGATCCTTTAATCAAGATGTGGGTCGGTGTCTTCTGAAGAAAGTAATGTTCCTTAACAATAAACTAACATCAAGAACTTAAAAGGAAGCTGAATATTCTGACTCGTCCTAGGTATGTTAATGCTGATGTAAAATGCTTTTTATGACCTATATGTGTTTGAAATAGAGTTTGTTTGAGATAATAGCTGCCTGAGGTAACAATGTCTTTTAGAAACATATTTTAGAAACCTTGTTTCTATGTCCCTGTCCCTGCTCAGATATTGGGTTTCTAAAATGCCATTGCCATTCTTGAAAAGTCTTTTAGACTTCAGTATCAAGAACTTAGTTTGTATTGCTGTAACTTTATTTGTGTGTATCTATCTGTTTATGAAACTTACATGACCTTTAGGAAAACAGCTTTTTGTAAAGTTCAACAGTGAGAACAAGTAAATTAAAATGGTTGAATAAATAAGAGATCTTATTTTATAACAGTTTACTGCAATTAGAAGAAAATTTCTGTAGTGTGGTGTTCTGTTTTGTTTTCTTTCCACCTCACACCAGGCAACCTGCTTTGCTTGAAAGAGGATGATTTCTGTTTTAAGTGAATTGGAACTTCTTAAAAGGACAGAACTTGTATTAGCCAAACCCCCCTCTCTCTGTGGACTACAGACTCTTTGCTGTGATAAAATGGATAGGGAATATTTACAGTAAAGCTAGTACAGTAACCATTGTCTGTGTCTCTGTTCTGTTCTTCTAGTGGAATTTCAGTGGACAACTCCAAACTTGATGGACCTCTGTTACAGATTTTATTTATGAACAATGTAATTTCTAAGTAAGTACTTTCCAAGAAAAAGCAATCCTGACAGGAAATGGGACTTCTTGTTTGTTTGTTTGGCTATGTTAGTGTTTGCCCAAAGGATGGATATATGTTTTATTCAATAACATAAACTTGTTAAGCTTGAAGGGGAGAAGGGATAATGAGCAATATGACAGCAGGCCTGTTGCTTTCATATCCATTTTTATCATGAAATGAAGTGTGACTTCCAGGAACTTGGAGTGAGTCTGAATAGCAGTTTGAGTTTCATGAGCGTTGTGGGTAAATATAGTAAATTAAATTTTCCCTGCCTCTGAGTTGATTTTTTGCCACCCTAATGTAAGGGTGCTCTCTAATAATAGATTGCATTCATGTTGGTGGGGGTTGGGAGGGAGGAGGACAGGAAAGAAGTTGACTGCCCCTTTTCTAAGTTCTTTAGTAAACAGTAAATGCTTAAAAAAAAAAGACATCTGGCATATGTTTCAATCTTCCTCATGTCTTCATCTCTGTATACTTCTTCACTCTGTTACAGGCAGTATCATCAAGAAATTGAAGATTTTGTTTTTAATTTAGTTCAGAAATATGAAGAGCAGAAGAGGGGTGAACAAGAAAAAACGCACTTCAATGTTAAGCCACAGGTACTTTAAAACTCAAATTGTTATTAGGTGCTCCTTCTTTTGCATCTTTATAGTGGGAATATTGAAATACTAAATACTGCTAAATAGCTGAATTCTAGATATTTTTTCCTGTTTAATTCCAAATCAAGTGCCTTTCAAACAAACGTTGTATAACTATTTGTTCCAAAAATAGAGGACCAGGACAAAGAAAATAGCCTTTCTGCCTATGAAAATGCTTCTTTAAAACTGTTCCTAGTGAAATTTGTGTAAAAGCAAAGCAATAAGTTGGTTTAAATAATCAAGAAAAGACCATAAGGTACAAACTTAACGTATCCTGTTCTGACAGTATTTGGCCCAACTTTGAGTATATATAAGAGCGTAGATGAACAACAGAATCTGGAAATTTCCACTTTCTTCTCTTAGTTTAGAATTTTGAGTTTTACTTAACATTCACTTTTTAGAATCCCCTTTCAATAAAAGGGTGAAATGGCACGTTTCTCCCCATCTTTCTCTTAGCTTTTGAGGTAAGAATAAAGATGTTCTTATGCAGCATATTGCTCATCAAAGAAAACATTAAAAATGGGCTGTGTCTTACTTTGGACTGTGGAAGGCATCATGACTGATGTAGACATCTCCATCCTACTGTTTAACTAATGTTGTATGAAAGAGTAGCAGCTGTCTTCCATGTTCTGTGCCTTTTACATACTTCAGTAATTTAGGAGCTCTTCTATTTCCTGTTATTTTAAATTAATTAATTGCATTTTTACTTTTCATGTCAGCCCTCCAGTGTTCTTTTGGAAGAGGACTGTAAAACAGCAAGCTCGAATTCTGTTAAAAAAACTAAAGAAGCTTTTAGTGTAAGTTTTTGACTATGTACTCTTCAATGGTAGGTCTGACTCTTCATTCTACATATTCAGTATACACTGCCATTAAAATAAGATCTTGTTAAATTTCATTTATCGGTGTAATAGCAGTTAAGTTCAGCATGTTTTGGCTACATCAGTGGAAAAAATACTTATTTGTACAGGTGTGGGCATGTATTATTTGTAAATTCTTACAGAGCGGGGGAAAAAAAAAACCTGGAAGTATTTCAAGCAGTGTAAATTTATAGAAATGCTACCAATCTGACCTAAATGCTGACACGTTTCTGACAATTTTCTGACTTTTTTTCTACAGGTTGTAGGAAGTGTTCTGTATTTTACCAATTTTTGTCTCGATAAACTGGGACAGCCTATATTAAATGAGAATCCACAGCTGACAGAAGGATGGGAAATACCTAAGTATCCTGTTTACTAAAACAAGGGTTTTTTTCTGTTTGTCAAATCCAAAGAATGCCAGTGGGTAAATTGAACTCAGATTCTGTTCAGTAGATTGTAATATCTAAACTATTATCAGTTGTTATAGATGAAAAGTTTTAATGAGTCATTAATGGCTTTTTTACTCAAAACTTGTAAGTATTTTGATATGATTGGCTTGCTGATTTTTAGAAGGCTTATGCTTGGGAAGAGTGAATGCCTTATCCTTATAAATACATCTTGTGACTTTAGGAATTTCCTGGGCCAGTTTGTAATCAGGTTTGGAATGACAGCTCATTCCAGATAATGAATAAGCGTTCTCCCACTGTAAAATCTGCTCTTTGGGAGAAGAAAAGGGCTTGGCAAACTCAAATATGCTGTAAGTTGGTTTTTTTTCCAAATGTGGGAGCCAGAGGGAAAGTCTTGTAATAAAACTTAACTATGGATGCTCTTAACTTGCGTCCATTTTAAAGTTGGTTCTTTACTGTTTATTAAAGCCAGTATTTGAAAGGTGGGATTGCGGGAAATGTTGGAAAAAGTGTTTTGTAATATTTTAGTCCTCCATGACAAAAAGAAATTGGACAAGAAGTTTCACAAGTAATCTCATCTCCCCGGTTTTCCAGTATTGCTTCTGCCCCAGAAAGAGTCAGGACAAGAACCAGTTTCACAGTTCATTTCTGCAATATCTAGTTATCAGGCTTGTAGTAAAGGTCACTTCCTAGTGTTAAAAAAATTACTTGTATCTGAACAAAAATTGCAAATTTATAAGCTGGCTAGCTTGGGTTTTCTTGTGCCTGCCTTTGACTGTGTATGCACTGTGCTGTAATTTTTATCTTTGGAAAGCTGTCTCTGTTATAGTTCATTAAGGCAATCTTTTTCTCCGAATGATATTTGTACTGTCTCCCAACCTCTAGATGAAGGAAGTAGATGCCTAACAGGGGAGTTTCTCCTAAAATGCCAAGTTAAGTGTGGCTAAAGTTTCATGTCTGCCAGCTTAGCTTTGATACTGTTCTTTAAATGTACTTACTGCATCTTTCTTTAGAGCTCCCATAGATGACATTAAGCCTAAAATAGCACTTACTTCTGAGTGAAGTCGTATATCAGGTACCGTGCTTCTGAATGACTGAAGTACTGCACTCAGTTAACATGTCAGTTCGACTAGTATCTGGCATCTGCTCTTCTTTTTAAAAGCAACTGTTAGAGTCTGGAAACTGCTGTGCTTCTGAACTCTACTGAATCTTGTTAAGTCTTTGCCATGCAGGTTTGCTTGCGGCTCTGTTGTCTTCTCATACGTTTTTAGACAAATGGGCAGAGCAGCTGACACATTGCAGTCCAAAAGCAAACACAAGTAGTATGATACAACCTGTCTCCACATACTTGAGAAGCAAGTTATATTTTTGAAACTGTACCAAAATGTGTTATTAATAAGACTGCTGTGAAGCATATCAGAATTATTAGCTTGAAACTTCTGCCTATAAACAAGAGTGTTGTAGTTTTAGCAAGTGCTGATAAAGAACAAAATTGGTTATTGGATAGAAATTGGGTAGGAGGAAACAACGCAAGCCCATCTTAGCAAATAGTTTATTGTAGATACAGTTCTGTAGTTTATACTATGGACTTCATGTCAAGGACCCATCTGTAACTTAATCCAGAAGAGTCAGTATTCTATTCAAAGCACTGTTAGGTTTTCACTGATATTTTAAACAAGATTGAAATTTTGCTTCATCCAGTAGCAGTTCCTTATTGAAATCTAAAGATATCAGCAAGTTTTCAGCCAGATTCTCTCCCTAGATGGACAAGAAATACAAGTAAAACCAAAAAGGTTTGTATTATTCTTAAATATAAAGTTTTGAGCTGAAAAGTTCAGATGTACACTGTGATTATTCCCTAGCATACTAAACCCTTGAACATACTTGAGCAATGAGTTTAAATTAAGTAAACCAGTGCTGAGCTTTGCAGTCAATGGGTCTCCCTTGTTTATTGACTTTCTTTAGGAAGGGCCTAAAATCAATGTGTAAAAACTTTCTGAAGTTTATGTTCAGTTCTTCTGTTGCTTGCCTTTTTAGTGATTGCTTTGTCATCCTTGCACTGGTGTACTACCATCATTCTTACTGTTTTGTAGAACAACTCCTGTCTGACTTATTTTATAAACTTTTAAGACAGACTGATCTTAGAGTTGATTGTATAGCTTTTATGGGAGGTAAGAAGTAAAGCAAATCAAGTATCCAACTGACAGCTTGTGTGGTCTTCGTAGCATCTAAAGTCGCTGATTTCAGATGCAGTGAAGACTAGGCAAGCTTTTAGCAGGAATTTCAAAGATAAACGGGCATGCTGAGTTAAACTCTGGTTTGATTAGAAATACTACCATCTGAATGGAAAGCAGATTGAAGGGTTGTGCTCGTGAAAAGGGATGGTGATAAAACTTGGATCACCACAGGTTTCTGTTTGAATACTATGTAAAGATGAAGCAGAAGACGTGCTTCACTTTAGCTTACTAGAGGCTTCAAGTGGTTGGAGTGTGTGCGTGTAGGGGGGGTTACCCTGGACACTCATTCTTGTGTCATCCTTTTGCCTCCACTTCTGGTTCCCATCCTAATTCGGTAAAAAACCAATGCTCAGAAAAGAAATCTTTCTCCAAAATCTGGTAAGAGATTGGGATTTTCCCTCCCTATAATGTTGAAAATGTTTGTTGCCATAGTATGAATTTACAAGGAAAAATAAGCTTGAAGCCAGCTGCAGTTCCATTCCAGGTTTTCAGTGCACAATTTCACAATATGCATAACTTGTTCAAACTGTGGACCAGGACTTTCCAAAGAAGTAGCCATGCTCTCCTACTTGTTTCTACTGGTAACTGATTCTTAGTATTGTAAAAGGGATCAGACCTCTGACGATACAAGCATAAACAGAGAAATAGAGGTATTAATGTACTACAGGCATATTAAATTGAGGGGTTCCTTATCTGTACTCTAGAGTTAAAGGTATTGTTTTAACATCTTCACTTTCCTTCCTCTGGACATAGCATAAGCTTTAGTATGTAGGGTTTGTTTTCATTTATTGACACTATCTATGCAAATATTTACATATTTAATCAGAAGCAGAAATCCTTCAGTGAATACTCATCTATCTGCAGCATGATATAAGGAAAAGCTTTTCCACCTTTAGGACAGTAAACTATTGGATCAGGTTGCCCAGAGAGGTTATGCAGTCTCCATCCTGAGATGTTCAAGACCCAACTGGATAAAGCCCTGAGCAACCTGGTCTGATCTCATAGCTGACCTGGCTTTGATTAAGGGACTGGATTAGAGATCTCCTGAGATCCAGCCTGAATTATTGTATGACTATTCTATTCCCTCTTAAAGGAATAGATCTCTATTATATGGGATAGAAAAGCTCCATTTCTGCCTGGAAGTACTACTTTTCCACTGTAATTTTAGTTCTCCTCGCTTGCTCTTTCTCGCTCGCTTGCTCTCTCTCTCGTGCTCTCGCTCTCTTTCTCGCTTTTTTTCTCTCTCTCTTTCTCTCCCCCCCTCCGCTCCACATGCTGTCATGTATTCTTCCCCCCCACCCCCAAATGCTGTGCCTGTGTTTTTCTCATTTCTTGTGTTCCCCTTAGGACTGTGAAATAAACAATATTCTGTTAGTCTATTTTGAAGATTAACATTAAGCAGTCAATTTAAGAGAAGAAGACGACAGCATATGAAGTCAGCAAGCAATGCTTACTTTTTTTCTTTCTAAGTCTAAAACTAAAAATCTAACAAGATATAAAATAATTAAGTGCATTCAACATTGCAAAATGATTTTCAGGCTTAACTTCTTGTGCATTTTTTAAGCAGGCCAAAACCGCATTGTTTCAATTGTGGTTCTGAAGACCATCAAATGAAAGATTGCCCAAAGGTAAAGTCTACATAAGTATTCAAAAGACTGCTGCTCTCGAAGAAATGTTTCAGTGTAACTGCACCATTTAAAAAAAAAATAATTCGATGCATTGGGGACAGGATGTACAAATGGTTATTCATCTCTGTTGATTAGATTATACTGTTCATACTTATAAATTCTAACATACTAAATCAGAATATAAATTAATTTTGTAGTGTAATGGTTTGAATGTCTCCTCTAATTTATGGAGGGACATTTTTCAGTTTGAACAGTCTTTCCTCCTGTTTCAGAGCTCTGCTAGATCCAATGCAAATACTCTTAGTTTTTTGCTATGTAGTTTTCATTACAACTGTAGTTCTATCCCATGGCCATGCGATAAATGATTAAGCATGCTGAGGGCAAGGAGTATCAGTTTTATGTTGGGTGAAGGAGTGCATAAACTTTAAATTATCCAAATCTAAACTTCCCAATTGTGTTATCTTTAAGCCACGAAATGCAGCTCGTATAAATGAGAAGAGAAAGGAGTTTATGGAAGCTTGTGGTGAAGCGAGCAATCAGAATTTTCAGCAGCGTTATCATGCAGAAGAAGTAGAAGAGAGGTTTGGAAAATTTAAACCAGGAGTAATTAGGTATCTCTTTTCCTTCCATTAGCTGTTGCACTGCTTTTCTGGGATACCTTTTCTACCTTTGGAGTGCCAGATGTTACTTTCCAGAGTTCTATTAAGTCCCTCTGCTACTCTTAACTATGAGTGTATTATATTCAAATTTGTTTGCTAAATAAAATTTTGTTTAATAAATTGCACAGGTAGTTTTCAAATGAAAACTCATTGGTAGTTTAATAGTCCTACTCTTTCCCATGGCATTTTCCCTAATGTAGGGAGATAAATGTTACTCTTTGGCTACTCAAATTGCAAATATGTTAGGTTCCTAATAAACTAAAAATGCATGCAAAATTCTGAAAATTTTGAGCTTTGAGTGTCCCTTTCTCTCTTTTTCTCTCTATTCAAAATGTTTTAAAAAATCATAATATGACTGTAGCAGTCTCCAAAGAAATCACCAGTAAATTTAGTGTTGTGTTAAGTTCCACCCTTCCTGTCAATATAGCTACAGTTAAGGCCATGAATCGGAAGTAACAAGTCAAGTAAGTTGTTCTCAGCATAGAATTAATTCTCACAAAATGTTTAAGCATACGAGAAATGAAAGTGTTAAAAGTTACCTTTAACAGCAGAGCTGGTTTTGACCTAAAATTGTTATATTTGGGATTGACAGGCAACATAGTTTGAGCTAACACTAAGTTATTTTAACTTGACAGTTTAAAATTCAACAAAATATTCATAACTTCCTTTTGTCAGAAATCAATCATGGATTTTAGTGGAGAACATTTTGTTTTGTTTGTTTCCTTAACTTAGTGGGGAACTTCAAGATGCACTTGGTGTCACAGATAAAAGTCTTCCTCCATTTATATATCGCATGCGTCAGCTGGGTTATCCTCCAGGCTGGCTCAGGGAGGCTGAAATGGAGTACTCGGGACTTGCGCTTTACGATGGAAAAGGTAAGGAATGTGCTGCGGGAATGCAGTTTTCAGAATGCAGGCTATTTACTGGCTGCACCCTATTCAGGAGGCAAAGTACCTAGTTTGTAAACCTTCGTCTTCCTCATGAGAGAGAGAGGAAGTTGTAAATGAAGTTTTCTTTTCTAAAGTAATGTAAAAATACTCCCCTTTCATCTAGCTATGATGTGACAATGAAACAACTTCTATAATGATTGGATTGCATAGATGATGACTCTGTCGGTGTGATTTCACTCTCATCAACCCTTGCTATTAGAACAGAGTTCCTGTGAAACTGTGCAAGACTTGCAAATAGCCTGTTGTCAGATTTCCTCTTCCTTTTTTTTAATAAGCTTCTCTTTTCTTATGTTTTATGAAAGAAACCATAGTACTTTCTAAAGTTCAGTAACTTACTCATATATAATAAAAGTAAGACCACCACCAAGCAAAGAATACATTTTTTTGAAACCCAACTTACCAAGTAATTTACCAGCTTTTTACTAAGACCAGCATTTATGCTGCATCTCGGAGAACAGTCCTGATGCCAAATTCTGAGGCTAGTAATGGTTCATGAAGAGTAGTATTATTATGAACACCCAGTTAGGTTTCTGGGGAAGCTTCACGCGTGTATTTGATAGATTTCGTCATTGTTATTGCCTTTGTGGATTACAAAGCCTTCTATCAATACTTATATTCCAAACCCCAAAACCCTGTTTTTAAATCCTGTGGATTTTTTCAGTAACATTCTTAATTAGCATCAATAATAATTATATTTCATTATAGGTGATGGTGGAACGGAAGATGAAGGGTCTCACCAAACAAAACGCACCACTTACGATGTCTCTAAGTTGATAAACTATCCGGGCTTTAATATATCCACTCCAAGTGGGATCCCAGATGTAAGTGGCTGTCCTCTGCCTTCTAAACAACATGCTGAGTAACATTAATTACTTTTAGCCAAGTTTTAACATTTTATATTCTGCATATGACAATTTTCTTTCAACAGGCTCTTATTTTTAAGCACCTGGTTTGGGACTAGGGGCCACTGAGGTAATTGACATGACACCCATCTATCTGATATCTGTCACAACTCTTGTGGGTAGGGTCTGACAGTGCTTCTGTGGTGATTATTTCCATTATGAGACTAACAGGAGCCTAGAAGGATAGTTTGATTTTTTTTTTTTTTAAACAGAAAACTTCACACATGAATGCCTGTTCCTTCCATACATCTAAATTTTTTTGAATGTTCTTGGAATGTGAAAATTACTGTGGGTGTTATCATAAATATAATTTCAACCATAGAAAACTACATCAGACCAGTGGACAAGCTCTGGGAAGCTTTGTAACAGCTAGAACAAAACGAGCCATATCAGAAGACCCACATAGTGGGTGCCCTCTTAAGCACAAAGCACACAAGGAATCTCCTGTGGGTGCTGCTGCTGAACTTTTTATCTTCAAAAGCATTTTAACCTGTTGTTAGTAGTGAACTCCATCACTGATGTTAATGCCTGTGCATTGAAAAGAAGCACTTGTACATTTTCTTTTACAGCTTTACGTTTGCCCATTTAGTGGCTTCCAAATGTGTTTTTTCATTCAGTATTCTTAACCAAAGTTCGGTCCTTGTTTTTTTTTAGTTTTCACTAAAAATTAACAGGTTTTCAAAGTAAGCCTGTTTTTGTCTGAACAGTTATTTCAAGGGGAAGTTTGTAGTTGTGTTGCAAATGTTGAAGAGTAGTTGCTATGAAATAGTTAACGACATTTTGTAAAGGTGATATTTTTTTTTTAAATTACTATTCCTACTACCCAGTCATAGTGCATTGCATCAGCTGTTTGTATTCACAGGTGAGAGTACTTTGGTTTGCCAGAAGTTTCTACTAAAGATCTATTTGCTCTAATAAATGAGGCTTTTGATGAGAACTGGAATTCATCTTGGCTTGTTAATCTCTCAAGTGTTTCTCTTAAGTTTTAGTGTTGTGTTACTAGCCAACCATATGCAACATTATTTCCTTTTTTTTTTTTTTTTTTTGCTGTAGGAATGGCAGATATTTGGTTCCATCCCCATGCAGCCATCTCAACAGAAGGATGTTTTTGCTAACTACCTTTCAAATTTTCATGCGGTGAATATATCTCATTGTTATTTGGAAAAAAAAAAAGAAAAAGTTGTCTTGTAGTTAGCGTAGCCAGTGATGACCTCTTGTTTATATCTTCTTTTTTGCACAAGGGGATAGACTTTCTTACTGACACTACCAGGCATGAAATGCTGATGCTTGGCTTACCTGTTCTAACAAAAAGGAGCTTCATGTTTAGAACAAATTCCATTATTTCAATTAATATAAGCAGATCCCAAGTGTGCAATATTTTATAAACAGTTGTGAAAAAACGTTGCTATAAACTTTTACAGCCTAAAAACAGTCTTAGTTCCAGACTTCCTAATAAGTGAAAAGCTTGCTTGTGTAGTCATGATTTACAGTAACCTTATTACAGTGACTTGAGAAAACACATGGTAGTCCTGTCTTGTATCATTCTCAGGTCTTCGCTAATGTGACTCTAGCCTAGTGTTATCTACTGTAGAATACTTCCAGTTAAGGGTGAAGATGCATGCTATGCTCTCAGTCCCAAAGTGTAATGCTATATGGAATTAAAAAAATAAATTCTAAGCCTGCCAGGAAGGGATGTGCAATACTTGACTTGTGATGGTCTCATAAGATCTAGGTATCCAGGTGGGGACTTGGTCGTAATCCTGTGTTTGGAATGCAGACAGTCTTTTCTTTTGCCACTTAAACCTCAACAAGATTACAGTTCTATTCAGTTGCATTAAGTCTCTCAAACTTCAGTGTCTAGTTTACACACTGGGTCGCCAAATGATTGTATAGTTAGAAATTGCTTTAAGTATATTCTTATAGCTGGAAGTGTTACCTTGTAGAATTTAATACTAATTTCTTTTGTTTTCCTGGATAATTTCTCTTCAGCCAACTCCAAAATCTAGCAATAAAAGGGCTGCATCTCAGTCAAGGTCTCATCATTCTAAACGACCAAAAGATGACAATCTGGAGGTACCAGCAGCTGACATGGACCTAGATTCTGGTATAGTTATTCTGCAATTATTTTTTTCTAATTTCAATTTTTATTTTCACAATAACTTGCTCTGAATTGAAATGTCAGTGTTCCTGAAGAGAAACCAATGTGTTAATATTCGTTATGGTGGTAATTAATGTAACTGCTAACATATGCTAGCAGTGTCCTACTGTAGTTTCATTTGGGCCTCTCTATAATAAGCATTCTCTGTTGCTGTGCTTGTCATATCTTCCAGTACCAAGTAGGAGGTTTCAAATGTGCTCAGAGCAATTGCAATGTTAGGTTATAAATTCTGATCTCTTTACTTCAAGTGTATCCTAAAGAAACATCTGTTATGAAGACCTCCAAATCCTTAAATATTTGGATGAAGTAATGTAGGAACTTACAAGCTGACAACGTCTTAAAAATGAGTCAAACTCACAGGAGGACTTACAGTGTTTTTTAAATGTTAGAATAGCAAGAGAAACCTCTGGCTTTCCTTTTGGATTTCCTATGAGGGAATCCTTCAGTGTGTCTCGGTGTGGAATAAGTTTGTTCTCAATACCTTCAAGAGTATTTTATCTTTTTTTTTTTTCCTTGAATGGCTAGCAGAGTTAAAATCCCCAAAAACATAGTTTCAGTGGATATTAAAACCTTCAAAAAGTTTGTTCTCTCTCAGCTGAAAACCAAGGATGAAAAGACATAAGTCTGCTAGTTAATCAGAACTTTGGCACTTTGAATCTTGTCCTCGTCAGATTTCAGATTCTAATAGATATCTTTTAATCTGTTTCTAGACCTGGAAGTGTCACAAAGATCTCAAACTCACAACAGTTTTCAGTTCCAACCTCCGCTGCCACCTGGACATCCATCGCTGTCAACTCCTCCTCCTTTACCACGAGGAACACCTCCACTAAATCTTACACCACCTCAACCTTCAACACCCACGCGCCCTCCTCTTCCTAGGACTACTCCACCATTGAATCCTTCCAGTGATATTCCTCAGCCAAAAATAGTGGACTCGATAATGGATGAGGATACTCTGACCTTGGAAGAGCTAGAGGAACAGCAGCGATTAATCTGGGCAGCATTAGAGCAGGCAGAAAGCACAAACAGTGACTCTGAGATTCCTGTTGATACACCTTTAACTGGAAATTCTGTTACATCATCACCATCTAGGAATGAAGTAGATCTTGTTGCAGAAGTAAGATCATCTGATAAGGTGATTACAGTGGAAACTAGGTTTTCCAACATCAGTGAACAGATAACAGAAAATGAACGTTCTATAACTAGTCCTAATCCAGGAGACAGTTTACTTAATTTCAAGGAAAATCCTGATAATACAGATTCTGAAGGCTTGCTGGATAACACCATGACTGCTCCCAACCCTGAGGTTAATGATGGAGAAAATACAGGCAGTAATAAAGTGGTAACAAGCACTGAATCATCTGCAAAAAACTCCAGTCTTGTTCCTGATATGAGCAAGTTTGCTGCAGGCATAACACCATTTGAATTTGAAAATATGGCAGAATCAACAGGTGTTTATCTACGAATAAGAAGCGTGTTAAAAAATTCCCCAAGAAACCAGCAAAAGAAAAAGACTTAGTCTTAACTAGTCTTCCTTTGTTTCTTATGTCCAAATCCCTGTTTCCTTCTCTTTCCTCCTCCAATTTTACAAACTCAGATAACCTTCTTTATCCTTTTGTGGGAAGGAGAAAATCTTGACAAATAACAGCTCTGCCCTGTTTTTCTTTGGAACTGAAGTCAGTGCAGGGCTTCCATATTGACCAGGACCACCAATGCAGCCAGAAAATACAGAACTTTCCCAGATTGCATCCTTCCACTGAGGAATAATAGGACTGTTGATTTGTTAAGAGCAATTTACTTGCCAATACATGAAACAATAAAAAGAGGAGTTTGTGTTTTGCTGTTCATTACTTTGGCTAAGATTTATATTGTCCTTGAGTTTCAGGTGGATTGGTGATTTTTTTAATATCTGTCCTTTGTACAGTAATCTATACTTTATACATTTTGCTAATTATCCTGTAGATAAGTTTAATATATTCAGAATGTTTTTAAAAAGGTCTAACATAAAGATTTCCCACATCATCAAAATCCTGACAATTGGATGAAAATAATCAGGGATTACCAGCATTATCTTCACCATTTCAAATATTTTTATAAATTATTTATGTGGGTCAGTTTTAATTACCACTGTATCTTTTGTAACATCATCCTTCATGTAAACTTGCTGTACATACATGTTCATTGTTGTGTACAGATGTTTAATAAATGAGCTTTTATATAAAGATTTTTTTTTCGAGTCCTAAACAATCAAACTGCTGATTTTTGAAAATTAGCTGCTGAAGATAATTAGAAAAACAAGCTGTTTATAAAGAGGGTGAATAAAGTTAAATATTTTAGGAAGGGTCACAACTATTGGGTTCAGGTTTTCATAATCAAGAAACTGTTAAAATTATTTTAGCTACTTAAATAGAACCTTGCCATATCATTCAGTTTTCATAATCTGAAGAATTGACCACTGCTGAAAGCTTAGAAGTGGTATAATTCTGCTGATTAATTGTTCTAACACTTTTCCCTTCTGTTAATTGTCTTCAGAGGGACCTGTAGGTGAAATGACTGTACATAATTTGCATTGCCAACAGAGGGAGTACTAGATTGACTTAACAGTATTCCCTGGAGCTGGTAAAGCATTTGTTTGTCCTTATATAAATGCAGGAAAAAAGTCTTCCTAGCCAAGTGAGGTGCATAGTAAAACAAAGTATTTTCAAGTATCTAAGAAAAGACTTGTGAAGGGGGGATGTTCAAAGGTATTTTTGATAAGGTAACTTCAGAGACTGAACTTACTTTTTAAAATTCTTGGCTTTACAGATAGTACGTATTTCCCAAAGATCCATATATTAGTACACTCTGCATTTGAATGCTTAAGAGGACCCCAGGCTTTTTGTAGTTAAAGCTTTTATATTTATTTCCTTTTTTTCCGCTAAACTTTACAGGAAGGGAAAATCAAAGTGTCTTACATATGAACTGCTTGTCTTCTGAGAGGCTAAAAAAACTTCTTGCAGTATATGCCAGTTCGGTTTAGCTGGTTGCATTTGGAAAGCAGTGGTCAAGGGATATGTTCATTGTATGTGCTAAAATAAAAGGCTTTCCCCCCCACCCCATGTTTTATAGGAGAAATAGTATTACTTTCTGTAAGAGGAATGGATAATGAAATAGTACGTTGCTTCCAGCTTCCACACACTTTAGAAAGAAATCTCTGTTGGAAAGCATATAGAGATCTTGTACTTTCTCCATGCCACCTCCTGCCATGGAGTTAAAAGCTAGTAATGACAGTTTACACAAGCCATTATGTGCTGTGTGCTGCATCATTCACATGTGGATGATAATGTGATGCAGGGCATGAGGTAATGATTTCAAGTGTACACACCTTTTGGGTGTGTTGAGGTGCTCATATTTTAAACATGCAGTTCTCTCTCCACACCTTGGAAGATCTTTTTTTAATAGCTCTTACGAAATGCTGCTGCTTTAGTAGGACATGCAGCCTAAACTTTGCAGGAGCACTTGCGTAGTTCTGCCTTGCTTACAGAAACCGCAAGATGAAAATCATCTTCATATGCTCAGTACCCATACAGTGCTCTGTGTGTTGACAATAAATTCATAACAAATCACCCTTCCACCTAATTGGTCAGAATAGGTAAGTCTTTATTGTTTGTACAAATTCTCAGACTTCTCATTAAAGTAGCTTTTAACTTTATTGTTTCCAAGATTTATACTGAAGGTATTAGAGTAAGGGTAAAGTGAAGTCATTTCAGCAACATGGCTTTTAATGTAATGGTAAATTTTAGTTTAAATATGTTAAATCTTTAATTTTCATAAGGCTTTGAATTTTAAATTGTTCAGCATTTTTTATCACTTTGGTCATTCTTGTATTTGCTGCACACAAACTACTTGGAGATACAGATCTTTTTCATATTTGGAAGATGATGTCTTCTGGTATCTAAAGCAAATATTATTTGGGGGGGCTTGGGGCAGGAATGGACTATGTTTGGGTCCACACTTTATATCCACTGGAATTTTTGTCCAAAGTGACTGGACTGACTAGTTGTTCAAGCCAGGAAATGTTTTTGTCCTTCACCTGTAGTCTACTACAATTGGAAGCACGTGTCCTATGCTGATACACTTACATACATGCTTGAATTAAAATTCCCACAAATGGGATTGTTTCCATTTAACAATCTTGGTTTTTTAATGTAATGAAAGGCTCTAGGCTTTTGTAAATACTAAGTTGTCTGCATGCTCAGAATTATTTTTTTTTATATTGCTTTTGTGCTTCTTTTGCAAAACTGTTAGCAGATGTTTAGACTTGCTCCTTTTAGTCTTGGTATTATCTCCATCTGTCTTGAATATGTTTTGGGGCGTAAGTCAAGTGTCATTTGATACCAGTGCTCATTCTTTTCTGATGCTATCAATATAATTAATAAATAGGTGGCACAAACATTTTCTTATATAGTCAAAATCTGTATGATGAGTTGGTTATTGATAGGCAAAAGTAGGCACTTCAGTAGACTGCTAGCAGGGGACTAGGAAACTGCTGAGCCAGGCGCTGATTGGAGCTAGTCAGTGGAAAGCATTGGGTTACTAGGCCTTGCCTGGCATTTGGGCTGTCTGGATATGGTATTTAGAGGCTATCCCTGAATCCTGTTATGAATTAGAGCGTGAACTGTTAGACTTAGACCACCTATACCATATATTGAAAACTCTTCTTCCTTTTTTTCTTATTCTATCCATCTTAATCATCTGTAGATGTTTAAAGTCTGAGGCTGCCAAAATCTAAACCAATCCAAATTGTTCTTTTAAATCTTGTCTTTTAAATTGTTCTTTCTATGGAGGTGGCGGTCAGTATGGATAATGCTCCGAGAAGATTGAGCAGAAGCAGTAAGTAAAACTCCTACTGTATTTACCCCTGCTCTTAAGACAGTTAATTAGGGATGGGGAGTTACCCCTGCTGTTTCTCTCATGGTTAAGAATGAATTAATCTTGATCTCTTAGCTATTTATCTATACTTCACTGTTCCTATCAAGTGCTATATATTGTTGCTGTGCTGAAGATGCTTGTAATTACTGAATTTTTTGAATCTGTCAGGTGTAACTACTCAAATAGTTTTTGTATATTGAAACTGCAATCAGATCACACTACAAGGTCTGAGAAAAAGCTGAATAGCAAAGTATTGCTGGTACTTTTAAGTCACATTCCCATGGTGATGGGTGTGGCATAATAACCTAGATTAGAGTTTACTAAAATGAATGAGTAATAAAATTTGTAATGAGGTGGGTACAGTGTGAGCAGGCATCACTCAAATTTTCCCACAGATTCCTGTTGGCATAGTACTCATGTTTGTTTACAGCATTTGGAACAGCAAAAGTATTTTAAAATGCTTATGCACATCTAAAAATATCTAATCTGTGCATAATATTCAGGCTATTGGTCAGGTGGCTAGTTGTCTCTTAAAAAGATTTTAATTTCTAACTTACATTTTTATAATCTAATTCACAGTGCTTAAAATGTCACGGAAAGAGAAACAGCTGAGATTCTAGAAGATACCTGAAAGACATGTTAGCTGCTAAGAGTTACTATTTTTACTGCTAACTCTGTAAGGCAGGATAGCTGGGGAAAAAAAAAGAAAAATGAAAAGGAGGAAAAAGCTCAAATACAATTAAAGCATTTCAAATGCATTGGTAGTTTCCATGGAACTCTCTGGTACCTTCATTTTCTAACACAGCTGTATTGCCTCTGGTAAGTAAATGCCATTGAAGATTGATGCTGTTCCTAAGAATACATTGTAGAGTCATACTTACATTTTGGGGGGTAGGAGGGGGTGAGTCAGAGGTCAGAATTGGTCTTGATCCTTGGAGAAGCTTACAAACAGGATGGATTTAATAACATGGTAATTAATGTGTGACAGTTGGACACTTCCTAAACTTTAGTTAACTACAGCCAACAAAGATTTGATGTAAGATTTTTTACAATGTATATTTAGCTATCATCCAATGACTGAACAAAAATTTATTTACCCTTTCTTTAGAACGCAGCGCTCTCAATAGGAAGAGAAGACCTGCTTTGCTTCTCTGTAGGTGAGAATTCAGCTTTTGGTGGTATTTACATAAGTGGTAGAATGATTTGCATAGTCCATCTTTTTTAATAGACTATGGTGTCTCAGTTATCTGTGAAATGAAACATTCTTAATCAAGATGAACATTATTGTTGAATTAAGCACCTTGTTTAAACAGGCATGCGGAAAGGATTCTTTAAATACTGTCTGTTTAAATACTGTTTTCTGTTGTTTTACCCATGTTGGGTAGAATAAATAATGTAAAATTGGATGAAAGTTTGTCTTGTGTAGCACACCAACAAACATGGACTTGCAGAGCTTTTTTGTACTGCTGCTGGGTAGTACGGCTGACCCTAGGGAAGGAAAACAGTAAGTACATTAAGAATGGAAAGACTTCTTGCAGCCTTTCAATCCACTAAACTCTGAAAGTAACTGCCGCGCCTGCACTATTTTTCTGGAACTGTTGCATACATGACAATTAATAGCGTTAATCTATCAGTCAAAGACTGCCAGTTTTAGAGACATAAATTTAAAGCCAGAAATAATTAGAGTAAGCTTGAGGCTTCAGGACACTAAATCTCTTTAGGATCAATATAGCTGTAAATAGATGAGCAAAATGTACCACTTGGGTTAAAAGAGATGGGGGGAATCCTGTTGTGTTCTTGCAAAACCACAAAAAACTACAGAAAATAATAGTGCAAGTTTCTGTGCTGGGATTTTTTGAAGCAGCACTTCCATGATAAAAAAAAAAAAACCAAAACCAAAACAATTAGTTGCTTTTTCTGAAGCAGGTGTGACCATCAGTTCTGTATAGGAACTGCTAAATGTACACATTGAAGAGATCATTCAGGGGAAAAAAAAATCCTGTACTCAAAATCTTCACACTTGTGTGGATATGTGCCATTGAATATAAAAATGGATCTCTTAAGTCAGGGTATCCTTAAATGCAGTTCTTAAAGAACAATGTTTTAGCTATTCTGAAAGCTTCAATAAGTTTGGACCCTTCACATCTGAAAAAGGGCAGAAACAATTTCAACTGGTGTTCCCACATTATTGAAGAGAACAATTTTAATTCTAAAGTAGGCCTTATACTTGTGGCCAGGATGCCAGTAGTTATGTCAGCATCCTGAATTTCCCTGGAGCATCCAGCAGTTCCTGTTTTCGTAGAGTTATGAAAACGTCTGTATATTATGGTCATGCAGTTCAGAAAAGAGAGCCATTAGGACTGGAATCAAAGATATTCTGGCTCACAGTCATATTTAGTCCTTTATAGTACTGTGATTTATAGTACCAGCATCTTTTTTTATAATGATTGCTACAAATTGGTTGTGAACATACTACATGTTACTGGTATCACAGTCAGCATATATCCATCTAAGTGTAGACTGGTACACAGAAGCCAAGTCAATCATTTCTAATTGGGATGAACTTAAGTTACAGTTGCTCTAAAGCTACTTTTTCATGGTATGAAGGTTGATACTGGTTAATGATGGGTAACTAACTCCCTTGTTTCCTACAAGATTACTTTGATCTTGAAGCTATGATTCTGTTCACTAGGAAATTACATGAAAAATCAATGGCACATTGACTTTATAGGTAGAAGCTTTTGATCTACGCGATATCATTCTCAAGTCTTGCTTTAGTAACAAGACACTAGATTTAGCTAGATTTAGCCTTGCAAGAGAGTAAAGCAAGCTACTTACACATTTGAACCGTATTTCGTCTATTATTTCACCACTGTTATTTACTGCTAGCACTTCATTACAAGTTGTACAAGAACAGCGCAAAGCTGCGACTCTTCGTTTCTGTCTTCAAGTTGCTGTGCTCTGTAATAGATACATCGTCTAATATTGCTTATGAAAACTTTTAATGTTGTGCATTGAACTGCATACTCTTGAAATCTACCTACATGGTAACAAATTAACTGTAAGACAAAAAAATCAAATTAATGATGGAAAATTATACACTTATCGAAACAAAACAAAAACAAATTCTATATTAGCATCAGATCAATTCAGAAAGCTCAAAACTATGATACCAGAAACAACACAAAGGTTCACAACTGTAGCTCTCAAGCTAGCAGATATTTTGGGCAAGTGTTCTGTAAAGTTAGTCTGACTTTTCTAGTTTTAACCCTAATTGCGTTAGGGATTATTTCCATAGCTAGAGGCTGCAGGGTCAATTTTTTGTTTTAAGCAATCATTTGCTGGCTCTGCGCTTATAAATACAATCTACTATTTAAATCCTGAAGTCCTTATTCAACGAAACTTTTATCATATTTTGCAGGGAGAAAGAAAGGTGGCTGTACATGGATTCAAGTATCTGTTTCAACATCTAATGGCCATGGTAAGAGATTCTATTTAACATTTAAGAAGTGAAATTCTAACAAACATTGCTAAATGCTGATCTAGTTGAAACCTATTATTTGGGGGACTGCGTCACAGCATTTTGTGCTTTACCATGCTGGATTAATGCCAAAGAATGAAGCCAAAATGAAACACAAATTGCAATCCGTCTCCAGCGATGGAACTGCTTTCTCATCACCCTTTTGTTTGAATGGCATCATGCAGAAACTAAATGATCTATGAGACTGCAAACTGAGGTTTGCTTTGTGATGAATTCAGCAGTTATGGGCCAGCTCTGGCTGGGCTCTGTTGCTTATTTGTAAGAGGTAAAGCAGTGAAGCAGAGCTGTTCGATTCAGCCTTGGTTGATGATGGTGTTAGAGCCACTGCTACAGCTGTTTAAACTTTAGCAATGGGATAATGCCAGGTTCCAATGTGTTGCTTCACAAACGCAATGCAAATTAAAATACTCAGTACTTTAGAGAAAGAGAAGGAACGATAAATTTCTAGCCATCAGGACAAAAGGAAAATGCAGAAAAGCAGCAGACAGTAAAGTTATTCATGCATTAACAGCGATGTGCTTCATACCTCCCTGTCTCTTCTCCCCTCCCTTCCCCACCCCTCCCCATTCACACCCGCCGGCTGCCGCAGCGCATTCCCCAAGGGGTCAGCGCTACCGGTGCTCGAGCCCCCTCCCCGCTGCGGGGAGGAGGACGACGACCCTCCGCACCAAGCCAAGTCCGCGCTCCACCGGCTCCCCGCAGGGCTGCCGGGACGGGCGGCTACCCCCCGGGGCCTGCCCTCCCCGCGGCGACTGGCTGCCGGCCGCCCGGCAAGGCAGGGTTAGACCGAGCCGAGGACAGCCGCTCCTTCCCCCTCTGCCCGGCGGCGGCAGCGGGCACCCCTCGCGGGCTGCCCCGGGGCGAACAAAGCGGGGGGGAGGGAGACAAAGGGAAAAAGAGGCGAGGAGGGGGCGAAGAGGGACCGCGGGGGAGCGGCAGCGAGGAAGGGGCGCGGAGGGAGGCGCGGTTCCTGCTGCTGCAGTCTCCGCCTCGCGGTGCCGCGGGCCCGGCCGAGCGCAGACGTTGTCTGCCCGCCCCGCCCCCTGTGAGCCGGGGAGGCGCTGCCGCCGCTGCAGAGGGGGAGGAGGAGGAGGAGGAGGCGGCGGCAGCGGCAGCGGCTGCAGCAGCAGCAGCAGCGGCGGCGGTAGCAGGAGCTGCGCCCGGCGCTGGCGGCGGCCGGGAATAGGCGGCGGCGCGGAGCCGAAGGCGGCAGCGGTAAGGCCGCCGTTGGGGCCCGCACGGGGAGGGCGGCGGCGCTGCCGGGCTCGCGATGGCGCCGTCTGAGGGCGGGGGGGAGCCGCCGGCCGCCTCCCGCCTTGGGGCCTCCGCTTCCCGTCTGGGGCGCCTTCGCGGGCGCCTCGCTTGTACCCGCGCCGGGCTGCGGGGCGGGGGCGGCGGGCGGTGAGGAAGCGGGGCGGCGCGGCCGGCGGTGAGGCGCTGGGAGGGTGGGCTGTGAGGGGACGGGTGGCGGTGGCTGTGGAGCGCTGAGGGACCCTGCGTGGAGGTGAGGGGTCCTGAGTGAGGGCGTAGGGCGGTGGGCAGCGCCGGAGGGGCGATGCTGGGCTGGGTGGGGCGAGGCCCCGGAGCCGGGGCGGGAGTCCACCCCCCCGGGAGGTGTTAGCCTCCGCCACACGTGCCCGCGCTTCCCCACCGGCCTGCCAGGGCCGCGGTGACAGCAGCCGGTTTGGCCGGTTCCCGAGCCGTGTGCTCGGGCTTGCCGGGCTCATTCCGCTCATGTGTGGCTTCCCCCCCCCCCCCGCCCCACAACCCTGTCCCGCCGCCGCCGTACCCCCGGTTGGACGGGGCTGGCTGCCCGCCGTGCTCCCGGGGCAGCTGCACTCTGTAAACTCGGAGGCTGCTGGGGAGAAGGAGGTCGGGCCGCGGCAGGTTGTGGGGCGCAGCATCCCAGGTGGGCTGGGGGCCTCCCCGGTCTCGTCTCCCACTGCGCAGAGCCCTTGGGTGTCTTGGTGGTTCGTGAGGAGCAGGTAGGGACGTGAGGGTCTTGAATGCGCTCTCTGCTCCAGTCTTACCCTTAGAAGATGGGTAAGCGCTGTGCTTGGTGGCTTGAGTGGATGATTCTGGGGGGAGGGGGTCTGAGTATTTCCTGGTAAATGCTGACCTGCAGTTCTCAGCATCCCACACTTATGCGCTGGTATTTTACCTATTAACGATTTGGTTTATGATTTACCTTGGCTTTTTTTTTGTTGTTGTTGTTTTTGTTTTATGTCTGCTCCTGGTGCCTGTGCTGTTTTCAAAGCTACTGGTTTGCAGGTGAGCTGCTCTTGTATTGCCCCACGGTTCCGGGTGGTTCAGCTAGAGTTTACTGCCATGTTTATAGCCAGCGTTAGACCTGTGGGATCCCCAGGCAAAGGCTATGCTGTAGGCCCCTCCTGCTTTCCGCTATATCACTAGTGCTGCTACCTAAGGCGATTCAGTGTTCTCTTTTCTGTGCCTCAGCTGTCATGGGGCACATGGTAATTGTTGCTGTTACTCACATGTTAATGTGGCTCCTGCTGCGTTAAAATCAGGAGTTAGTTTTCCCTTTCATTATAACATCTTTGTGTATGTGTTTTAAATAACTAAAAAAAAGAAAAAAAACCCAAACCAAACAGAAGCCAACACAGCAAAAATCTCTTCTGAAACATAGCATGGGGAAGAAAATTCAGTCTGTGACTGTATATGTTCATGATTAAAAATATGACTGTGAAATGAAGACTCTTTCCTCCCCACCCCTTCACTTACTTACCCAGTGTGCTGAATGGGTAGGGTTTTACGGAAGTTCACAGGTTGCTTTGAGATCTTTGAGCAGAAAGATTTTAAAACGCGATAGGTGTATTAATATGTAGGAAGAAGAAAGAAAAGAGGTACAAAAGAGGAAATGCCTTTATGCTGGCTGCTTCATGAAGAATTTTATTTAAAGAACAGAAATAGGCATATAATTCTGAAACTAGCTGTGTCAGAGAGTGATTTTTCTTAAATATGTGTCTGCGTGCACCTGCTACAACATGTAACAAGATAGCAAATTAGATAGTGTGGAGGAAAAGTAAATACCCCCTCCTATCCCCCCAACAGCAATGTGTCTTAGTCTAAGGAATGTATAACTGTTCAGGTACAAAACTTCTTTATTTACATACTGAGCGTAGAATGACTGAAAAATGTGCAGAGGTTTATTAGTTCCTGGTTTAAAATTAGGAGATTTCAGGGTTCTCTTCCTGTCCATCCTTGTATGTGCTAGAATATTTTCTGTCTGTGCTAAAGTGCACTAAATCTTTGTGTGTATTGAAAGAAGAGGGCTGTGTTGGCTGAAACAGAAAAGCTTGGAAATGTGACTTCAAACGTCCGTATCTTTGGGGATTGAGGGAGATTTTTATTTGGCAAAAAAATTAGTTTTGTATAATTTGTATGGTTTCTTTTAAAGAGAAGATCTCAACTCTCTAATGAGGGGCAGAAAAACAGCTGTCTGGTATCCGCATCACAGAGGTGTACTGTAGGAAATAACCTCTTTCCTCATGTGATGATACTGTAGGAAGGAGCAGTGCTCATATATACTGATTGCTATGACTTTCTAGAGCTCCTATAGATTTCCTGTCTGAGCTATAGGCTGTGTCTGTTTACCATCTTCTGAATGTGAATATCCAGGACAGCCTTTATTTACTTAGCTTGGGCAGATTGGATAGTTCCTTTAGTTGTTCCTCCCTTTATCCTTTTAGCCCTGTTAAAGTTTTTCTTGGGAGTGACTGAGAATATTTCAAAATAGATCTTCCTTCAAAAGAAATAGAGCGATCTGTCTTGCCAATATGATTTTTCAAAACTGCTTTCCTTTCTCTCTCTAAAACATTCGGGTCAAATGTTAACTCTGTATGTTGAATGCAAGTTTTCTAATGTTTGAACATGATGACCATGAATGAATGCAGCTCTTGTTTAATCTTTTGGCATTCCTTAGGAACTACTGGCTCTGCTGGCACGTATAAAAAGTAACGCACTGGAATCCTTATTGGACTGGCATGTTTAGAAATGCCTCAGATGGATGGTGTTTTGTTATTTAATGAAAGGCAATTATATACTGCATTAGCTGTAATCTCAGCTGCCCTCAGCTAGATGCCAATTTCTGCTGGAGCAACCATTTCGCTCTTCTTGACCAGCAGAGCTGAAGCCAGCTCTGTCAGCAGTGTGGTCCCTGATGATTTCAAACATCTACTAATATGTCTGTGCTTGTCCAAGTGTCTGTCCTCTACACACACTTATTTTTGCAGAGTGATGTTGCACTAGCATGACTTGTAGCGGTACAACTGACCCTTAGAAATACCCACAAATCTGGTATCTAGCTCCTGGCACCCGAAAGGCTGGAAAGGATTTAGAAGATGTATCTAAGAACAGACTGTACAAGTTTCTACCTTAGCACCTGCCTAGCTGTTTTCCACCTGGAATGTCTCATCAATAGTTTGTACAAACTCAGACAGAAGACTCTTGGGTGAATAGTAGCATATGTTCTTTTAATTTATAAGACATGTCTTCACTCTACCATTTCAAGGAGAAACATCATTAAAAGCCGCTCAGTTTTCCTGATCTTTATAATCTTACTGGCTATATTTTTTAGCTTATTTCGAGGGGAAAGGCAAAGAGAGAAACTCAGTATTTGATACGGAGTTAGCTTATCTGACACTCATTCTGCTTCACTGCTTGGCAGCAGCAGCCACTCAGTCACAGCAATATTTACCTAAGTTCTGTATTTGTACTTTATTATATGCCAGCCGTATAGCAGTCATGGTGCTAATTTAAAAGGCTAAGAACATGGAGAGCTAAAAAGAGGTTGCTGACTTGATGTTTTCAAAGAGTGTGAAAGAGTTAAAGTTTCACCCAAGTCTATCAAAATTAAATTCTTACTATAAAAAGCAGCATGTTTGTTTCAGGTGCTTCAGTTGTAATTGTATTAGGGAGAAGGCCTGTGTCTCTGTTTATATGCATTTGGTTTTGAGGCTGACAGAAAATGCTGTTTTCCTTCTCAAACTTTAATTTAAACTTTAGATCCCCAGTAACTTAAACTTGATGCTCTGCTACTATTCCAAAATCATAACTGTTGTTGTGGACTGAATGCTCTTACTGGGATGGTTGACGTACATTATCATCAGAAGAAGTCAGTGCATACAGTTAAACAAATTACACTTCTTGTTATCAAAATGGAGGGCTTTTGGGAAAGGCAAGAATTTCCCTGGAAAAATGTAGGAAAAGTAGTAAGTATTGATAGTAGGCTTACCAGAAGAGGTGGCAATTATTTACTTTCTTGGGTGAAAACTTTCTGTATTTCTCAATCCTTGGCTCATTCTGTAGAGAATGATGTGTGCTTGGGAGGATCATGTGCCTTCTGATCTTTTAATAGACTATAGCAGCGACATTTTTATAATGCATGTGTACAGTGGCAAATTGAAGTGTTAGAGTTTGCATCATATTTTCTGTGATTATTTTTTTAAGGTTTTTAACAGTTACCAGCTCTTCCTTATTAATTAAAGATGGGAATCTTTTTAAAAAATTGAACAGACTGTGTTTAGAAATAGCAACATAGGTTGATATGATTGCTAGCCCAAAATAGTTTTTTACTGTTACAGACATCCTCTCTTATTTGTGCTTTGTAGTCAGCAGTCTAAGTCTTTGTGTTTCAATGGTATATTTTTTTACTGAGGATCTCGAGGCACTTAGGAATCTGAATGAGCGTAGCAAGTTATAGAATGGTAAGATGAGGTGACTTAAAATGTCCTTAATGCAGAATTAAAATCCATAAGCAGAGCAGAAGCTTTAATGAATTACCTTCCTCATAGCATTGCTGTAATATGACTGATGGTTTGAGGTCCTAAGCCTCTTACTATCTTTGATCTGATTCATCTTGTTCTTAGTACAGTTTCTTAGTTATAAGAATTTACCCTGCCGTTTCCCTTTCCCAAACATATGCAGAGAGAATCCTGTTTATCCAGTTTGCAGTCAATATCCTGTACTTTCCAAGGTAGGAAACCAGCCATGTGTCTTCTTTACCAACTTAGCAATGTCACTAAAACCCTCTAATTTTCAGTGGGTTTGCATCTCATAATGGTTGCCTTCCTTAACTATATTATATTCAAATTCTATATTATCTCCAAACATACTAATAACTTGCTGCTACCAAGTGTATTGATGGCAAAACTTTGGTTTTCCATTTTGCTTCAGAAATTAGTTGGTCTGATCTAAACTTATGAGGAGAAGCTCAAGACTTTGAACACAAGTCTTCCTCCTACTGGTTGGCCTACTTCTGTGAAACTTGTAAGAATTTTTCTTTTTTAGAAGTCTCCTACCTTTTATTTAGTTGAAATTACCCAGCATGTTAAATTGAAGGAGAAATACAGATCTGTATGCAGGCCTGACTGCCATAAAAGCCCTGATGTTGAAAGATAATCTGAAAGTCTTTGGTCCTGACTATGCTATGGATCTGTGAACTCACATGGGAAACAGTTCACGTCATCTCCATGATACAGAAATAGAGCATCTACTATCTATCTCAGTTAAGAAACAAATCTAAAGTTGCTTGTTGAGCTCTATATTAGCCATGTCCTTAACGAGGGACAGCATCGTGGGGTGTTTGGATTGGTTCTGAAACAACAAATTTTGTTCTTCCCCGGTCCCTCGAAGTGTACAAGAAAGTAGGAGTGTCTTCTGAGTTCTTAAGGAAACAGATTCACTCTTTGAAGTACAGAAAACCAGTAGCTATTTAGGGGGATGTCCTTATGCTGTGGTATAAAGCTTGATAGGGGGATGAGTGATGACAAGGCATAGTGTTTGTGTTAGTGTTGGGACTGTCTTAAATATCCTCTGGGTGTCTGTTTCACTGAACATACTAGTTGCTTCAGACTAATGTTTATTTAAACAAATGCCCTCTAAAGTAGAGTTGAAAGATATTTCAGGACCTCTGCTAGTGATCATATAGATATGATTCAGTTTGAGTAATTTGTCAGCCACTCTTCGTTTCAAGTTATGTTCATCAAATCAATGACGCTGTCAAAAGAGCTGTGTCATACCAGTGGGCATACTTCCCAACTTACTACAAGCTTTTGGTTTTGTATTTTTATGATAGCAAAAGTAAACTGTATTTTGAGTTAGACGAAAGACATACTAAAACTTGCATGCAACAGTAATTTCCTGGAGTAATCCTGGTAGTGACTTTGAAGGCACTTCAGAAGAGCAAAGGATTGCTTTCATTCTGTTAATTTAATAGTTATGCCTAGTTAAAATAAACAGAGATGCACTTCTTCAAGAATCTGTCCCTTACAAATTTCATATTTATGTTAAGAACACAGTATGAGAAACTGAGGCACTGTGGTTCACGTGGGATGAGTGTTTGCCTTTGTAAAGGGTATACCTGTCTAGAATTCATATGATGGTTATATTGGATTGGGCTAGAATGAGCTGAAGTAGAATGTCATCAAAAGAATGATCTTCTATAAATTAGGGGACATTCTTGCTTATTTTCTTAGTAAATTTTTATTTCCTATACCAGCATCTGCAAAGAGATCTGATAGAAAGGTCTGGATTCCTTTTATTTATTTTCCACCTGATCAGCTGGGGTTTAAATGCAGAATTTTTTCTGCCTTTAAAAGTGAGGTACAAAACACTGGTTTGATAGGCACATACCAGCCCATATATTTTGATGGTGGCAGTAAGCAGAGCATCTAGAAAGCCAAATAAATATGATCTGATGGCACTTAGCATGATAAACATTGAATTAAATGATGCATATTGTTCTGGTGTCTTTTCTTATGGTAGTGATGTAACTGAAGAATATATTCAGATCATCATATTACTTAATTGACATCAAAATCCTGTTTTCTAGGAGAGAAGATAAAATTGAAGTCATGCTTTTAAATGCTTCCTTTCTTCTAATTGCTATGTGTTGAATGAGTAATCAAATGTAGACTCCAAAATGTCAACTCTTATTCTATTGAAATCTTAAATTCTTAATTCTGTGTTTTCTGTTTTATATATAAATTCTTCCTTAAATTCTATTAATTTCAACTTAAATGATACCTGAAGATGCCTCTGTAATCCCACAGTCTCTAATCACTGAACAGTACAGTTAAATTCTTGAGCAACATTCAGGTAATCAATTTGGTTTGACAGTGACTACTACAGAGGCTGTTACATCAGTACCATAACAATTTGCTGTTTGTGACTTGCTTTGTTATCAAATGCCTACAGTGCTTTCTGGCTTCTTTCAGTCTGAACTTGCTACTCATTCAGTAAATGCTTTGGAGCTGACAAAGCATGCACATAAGTCATAAGCATTATGTTCAGAGAGAAGTTCACTTACCATTTCAGTAATTGGCTCCAGTGGCTAAATGCAAAGAGACCTTGAAGCGAATTCATAGCTCCGAAATGGTTGTATTTAAGTAGTAAATGGCTAGGAATATGAAGTGTGCTGCATCATTACAAGAGAAGTTGTGAAAAGTTAATTCATGAAGGCTTCCAAACCCATCTTTTTGGCTTAGCTACTTGTAATTGTTACAGAACTGACTTTGAAGCTTAGTGTGACATTTACAATGGATATTGTGTGCTGTGGAATTATTTCATTGTAAATGTAATCCAATGCTTGCAAAATGGTGATTCAGTCTTTTTGGTTGCCCAATACGAAATATCTCCAGTAGACCCAGAATGTGGCAGAGGAGGCATCATGTTCAGGAAGACTGTTGTTCTAGGATGCAGCTCCTCTCTCACACTCTGGGTGTGCTGACATTGCAATTTTCCAAAACATGAGAAATCTGGCTGCATAATATGTGGTAGTGGAGGACTATACTTGTATTCCTCCTTGAAAACAAAACCAAATGGTACAAATAGGAAATGATATTTAGGGAGGGTGTGTGAGGCTATTTGCTTTCTGCAATTTATCTCTCTCTGTCTACCTCATCCAGAATTGTTTTAGTAAGGATGTTGATGGGTATGTCCCAGTCTGGTCAGTTTGTGGACCTGCTGTGGATGAATTAATCTCATTCCTATCTGAACCTTCTAGAAGTTGGTGTCTGATCTGGCGCATTCTTTCACAGAGAGAAATATTCTTAAAGAGGTAGCAAGAAGCAAATAGCAGTGCAATGTGAAGGCATTTATTTTGTTCAAAGCTAAAATGTGGTTGTATTTTTAAATTGTGTATGAATTTCAAAAGCCTATAAATTCAACTAAAAGCGTTATTTTAAGTGCTTTTGGAAATATATATACTCACTTTTTACAGAAATGTAATACCAGCCCAGGAGACCGCAAATACAACTTTTAGGGCTATAATAAGAATTAGATCTGAATCATACAGAAGAGGCTTATATGCTTTAAAGTTTTAAGATTGCAATAATTTTAGGAGTTGTAAGCATTTGTAACTGTGAATGGTCTGAGCTCTTGGAGTAACTCATGGACCAGGAGAGAAAACTTTCCAGGTTCAAAATTCCAAGTTACTTTCTCTAAACCATTGTGAAGATATTTGAGGAATGATTCATGAGCTTCTGAAAGCTTGGCAATAGTGGTATGAACATCGAGAGTATGAAACAGATATTTAAGAAATGCTGTTCAGGCTGCTATTTCAAACATAGTGCTTCATGTGGTGAGTTTGTTTTTCTCTCAGAAAAGCGAAGTTACTGGATTGTGGGTGGTCTTTGAAATATATTTTCCATATCACTTTTCTACAGAAGGGATTTTCTAATTTATTTTGTACATGTTACATTTTCTTCATGGTATGGTCAGAATTTGTTTCCTAGATACCTACTAGTTGACTGACACAGGGATTGCATATGATCTTCTCTGCTTATAGATCCATGTGAGATTTTCAGCAGTTATCTATTCTACACAACCCTTTTAGAATATTTACTCTGTATCTATTAGTCTTAATGTTTATATGTATTTTGCAAAGCACTGGTATGCTTAGCAGAATTAACAAATTGGAAGCGGTCTCTTTCTTGAGCTTAGAAATGTGTTGGCATTGAAAGGCATTTTCCAACAGTATTTAGTCTCTTAATGGTGTTAACTAAGTTTAATATTAATCTTTTAAATTTGAAATGTTTTGAAGAACTCGTGCAGGACAGATAGCAGGTGATCATCAATTAAAATAATTGTTTCACTTTATTATAGAAATAAACCATGAGAGTAGGGTTTCAGCCTCAAAGTACACTGCGCAGTCAGACTGCGTGTGTCTGCATGCAGAAGACTGAGGTTATGCAGTCTGTTTTGAGTCAATTCAAATATTATGCTGCTCTGTTCTAGAATGTCCTCTTTGTTTCTGTACCAAATGGACAGACGACTTACTTTTCTCCATGGAAACACTGCATCTGTTTGTGGTAGTTGTGAGTATTGGTGTTAGCAAATGTTTCTTCCTTAAATTGTCAAGTCATTGTTTCAAATGTTTTATCAGATGAAATGTTTTACTTTTAATTATGGCATTACCTGTCCTGAGGAAGGAGAGTGTGATGGTGGCAGCATGCTTGTCAGGCATCAACTAAGCTTAAAGAACTATTGGTACTGTAATGTTCTTGTGACTATAAGGTTCTTAAATGGAGTGAGCTGAGGCTTTAATTTTTTTCCCTGTTTTCTTATTTAATTGTGGTTTAGTTCTTTTTGGAGTACTAGTTGTTGAAAAGACAGTTTTGAAAGAAACAGTAGTGGATAGCTGTTTTATTTTTATTACAGGAATTCCTTTTTTGACAGTTGGAAAATATTGTGCCTTTTTAATTCAGGGTTATGTGGTTAAGTTTTATTTATTTATTTTTAATCTGAATTTGCCAACAGATTCATCAGATTAGTAGGATTTACTTTCTTACACCAATGGTTCTCAACTTGCTGCTTATGGATTGCTTCAATTCATGCACTACTTAGAGGTCTGTAAAAGGCAAACAAGAATAAGGATATTATCAATCAGCTAAAAGGGCCAATGCAAGGATTCATGTTTGCATTTGAAAATTTTTAGTAGTCATCCACACACAAAAAAATTGCAGCTTGCTTGAGAATGTGTAGTGCATTTTCATATTGTATGAAATCATATATTTCCCGGTAATGGCACAAATGTAAAGCTTGTATTTAAAGTCTCTTTTTTTATGCTCAGTTACGGTATTGGTAGAACTTGTGGCTTTCTGAACACTTAAGTAATGTATATTATCATATTCTTTCTGGGCATTTCTTTGGATTCCTGATATGATCTTTTGAGAAACTTAATGTTACTGCCTTTTGGTTATAAAGATTCTTTTTCAGGAGAGCTGAGACAGATTCAAGGAAGGAAAGAGAACAAATAGAGACAAGTAGCTAGCTGCTCTCTCTTATGAGAACTAAAATGAGGTAATTGACATCTGGAGCCTGTTAGGAAATGCTGGAGTGTGTAATGCTTAAAATCACTTGATGCAAATTTATGTGCTTTTAGTGTCTTACAAATTCTATTAGGAAATGCTACTGTGAATGTCCTGTCTCTTTCTAAGACCAGAAGTTGCATTTTCATTATTGCAATAAGGCAGTAATTTACCAAAATGTGTTGCCTATATTTTAGCAGTTTTTTGAATTAAGCTACACTTCAGTAACTCTGAAACCAGCTCACAAGGGATTGTGTTACTTCTGGCCTAGTTGAAGGCCTGTATGTTGAGAAAAGCAAATGACGCAGCAGATATATAAACCATGACTGTGGAGAGCAAGATTAAAATATGAATGAGTACCCCGAGCCAAGAAATGCAATATTAGAACATTCTAACTTTCTGTTGAGTAGAGGTTTGTTAAACATCTATTAATAAATAATTATTTGAAACTGGCAAAATGTAGTTTTGAGGGGTAATGTAGTGTTTATTTTCTTTTAATATGCCTACCCTTGCATGATATAGATGGTTACTACCTGTGTGGTGCTGGAATGCTCTTTGGGGGCAAAACGAGATAGTATATGGAAAAGAATGGCAGAATATTGTAAGACAGCTTCTAGCTTCCTGGTTTTAGGAGGCAGCCTTTCTTAAGGGGGACTTGCTCTGGCCCAAATGAGGTGGTTGAATTTCCATAGATTTGGTGTTTGGCACTGACAGAGAAGACTGTGAACTGAAAAGAACTGACCTTGATACTTCTCACATTTCTGTATTTGTACCAAATCCTTCTTTATCATGTACAGTTTTTCCATTCCATGGATTTTGATGGGTTGAGGAAAGTAATGGAGACATGCATGGAGATGCTGGCACTGTAGGGGAGGGAATAGGGCCTGCAGCATGAGGAAGAATAGGTAGGTAGCATGTGTATAAGAGAGAAAGGAAGGCTTTTCAAGTCCTTGACGTGTAAGAGCAAAGTGCAGTTTTAGAAGATTTCTAAACCAAAATATGAGGAAATATGATGCATTCAGATTTAGCAGGGAGGGCAGGTATGTAGTAGGAGGGGAAGAAAACCCCACAGTGTTCCTGCTGTGTCCAAAGTAACATCTTAATGTGATCCTCTAGTTGTTCTTCTGTATAACTGTGTGCCTCCCAGTTCTTTCATGGCTTAGTCATATTTCATGCATGTCCTTCCGCTTTGATTTTAGAGAGCTAACTCTGCTTTCATGTTGATGAACATGAAAGCTCCCACTTAAAAATTAAACTGGCATACGTATTGCAAAAACAATGGGGAAATTTTTCTCTTCAGTAGTCATAACTTTGCAGATGGGTGGGTGACATACTTCTGGCAATGCTAGAAAAAATGTTCAGAAATCTTCACAGCACTACTTCAGAGTTTTCATAGAGCATAACTTAAATTGTAGACAAACACCATACATCCAAGGTGGTAATTAATGCTTTTTAAAGTATAACATTTTTGCAGACTTCTTAGAAAATGCCTTGAATTTGGCATGGCCGATCTTGAAATAGCATAAGAAATGTTTCACTTTGGTATTTAGGTTCACAAAGCAGCGTGCCTGATACTTTCTTTTTTTTTGCAGTAAACTGATTTTTAGGAACACTAATGCGCTGGCTATTAATAATACATGAGGGTAAAACTTATAGTGGTAGGCAAAAGATGCGGTTGGCTTGTCTCTTTAGTCTTCCTTCCTGTAGCATAGCAGTCTCTCCTTCACTAGTGTTTGCTTTGCCTTTAAACGTACTGTACCCCCTGTACACGCACCTGGGCACTGCTAATAATGGTTTTGGGAAGTTTGCAATTGCTTTCTGCCTGTGCATGTGTACTGATTGGTGCCAAAATGCTGAGTAAATGGCAGGACTGAGACCTGCTTTGCAGTTCTTGTTTGTCATGTTCTGAGCAAACACTTAAGCAAGCAGTCTATTGCTACATGTCTATGTTTTGGGTTTTTTTTTCCTTCAGGTTTTTGTTTAGATGCATGCTGTTTGGGTTTTTTTTAACTGGGCATAGATGTTCTGTCAGTGCCTTAGCAAACAGCCAAGCTGTGTTCCTGCAGAACAGTTTATGCTTTAGAAGATGAGGGGAGACCAGTCATCTTACAGTTTGGCTTTGAATTTGTATTTGAGGAAAAAAAAACCCAGATTTTTTCATTATAGATGAAAAAGCATTTCTAAAGCTTTTGTAATCAGAAGGAAGATGCCTTCTGTGGCAAAACCCTCATGACTTAGTTCCCTGAAAAGCTTATAGCTGGCTTCCAACTCAGAGCAGGGCTCTATCCTAGCAACGTAGGGAAGAGTCCCTCCTCCTCTTGCCAGGGGAGCATAGCTGGGGCACTGTGTTGGGGACTGCGAGCCAGTGTATCTTGTGATCTAGAAGAATCACATACAGCTGAGGTGGATGTTTACTTTTTAGTTGTCATCATCTAACTCTGTTGATCAATTTCAGTTTTTCAGTTCCAATCTCTCTTAAAACTTTTTATCCGGAAATTCCTGGTTCTCTTGATTTCTCTTGCAGTTAGTTCTCTAGTCTCAAGTTGTTTTTGCTGGGATATTGCAACACTTGAAAAATGTGACTGAAAACAGTAGGGTGCGTACCTCGGTTATATCTATGTGTAATGTTAGTAATGCTGTTAAGGGCTTTGTTTTTCTTTCTTAAAATAGGCGTTTAGTTTAAAGCTCAAGATGAATACAGCAGCATTCAGTGAAGTGAGTTATTTTGATGTTTTAGGTTCAGACTTGGTGTCTTTTAACAGGATATGGCCTTCAAAAGATGAGGAGTTGTAAATGCTATCCTGGGAGATGCTTCTGGTTGTTATTGTAAAGCATCTTTTATCATGCATTTCATACACAGACTGTGTATATATAGAAATTTCTTCTGCAGGAATTAAAATACTCATTTTTGGTTTCATGTCTAATATTTTTATATACAGGTTTATTCCAGAGTTGGAAAAACTCGAATAATATATTTTATCCATGTTTGGAAAAAGATAGTTGCTACAGACGAAGAGGAATAACACTGGTATTGCAAAAAGATGAGTATGTTAAAACCAAGTGGACTTAAGGCTCCTTCAAAGACTATCAAGCATGGGAGTACATTGTTGAAACCACCCACATCTGTTGCAGCTGGTAAGGAATATTTAAATATCTTCACTTTTCCCTTTCATCTTCTAACAAAAAGTACCTTGAAAGCTATGAGTATACACCATTTTTACTATTTACACCGAGGTATTTTTGCTTTTATTTCTGATCTAAAAATGTTATGTGTACAATATGCAATAAATCTGAAGTTACTAATTGGGATGTGATCAAGCAGTTTTCCTTGAAGAAACCTTGTCATGATAAAAATGTTTGGGTAGTTTTGAGGTAAGACTTGTAATCTTTACAAGATTTTTACCAAAACCTATGTTAAATTCATTCAGTGTCTCTGTCCTTAGATTTTGAATTACTGTATTCCAGAGATAACAGTGTTTTCATAAGTAAGAAGATTTGTGCTCTTCCTTTTAGAAATTACGCTTTTCCAAATGCTTGTTATGTTGAAACTACATAGTGGTGCTCTCTGGAATATTAGCCTATTTGCCTTCTCATTGTGCTTGATTCCAGCTCCAGTAGAAAAAGCAGCTTCCAGTGAAAAGGCCTCAAGTGCAACCACTGCAGATGCACATGAAGAGTTTGTGGATGATTTCAGAGTTGGGGAGCGTGTTTGGGTCAATGGAAATAAACCTGGCTTTATTCAGTTCCTTGGTGAAACACAGTTTGCTCCAGGACAGTGGGCAGGGATTGTTCTAGATGAACCAATTGGTAAGAATGATGGCTCTGTGGCTGGAGTTCGCTATTTCCAGTGTGAACCCTTGAGGGGAATATTTACAAGACCATCAAAATTGACAAGAAAAGTGCTGACAGAAGATGAAGCCAATGGTACACAGACAGCTCATGCTTCTAGAGCTACATCACCAACTTCCACATCAGCTGCTAGTATGGTGTCTTCATCTGCAGCTGCACTTCCGCCTTCAGGAATTCCACAAAAAACTTCACCACTTGCTGCTAAGGAGCATTCAACTCCTTCTCAGATTACCAATCTTTCAAAAACTGCAAGTGAATCTATATCAAATCTCTCTGAAGCCGGATCACTAAAGAAAGGTGAAAGGGAGCTCAAAATTGGAGATCGAGTTCTGGTAAGATTCCTCTGCAGCCTCTGTGTCTGCTTTTTGATTGATGAATTGTAACTTCCGCTAATACTCAAAACTGTTCTAATATTTCCTTGGTCAAGGTAATGTAAATTTATGCTCTAGCTTACTTTTCATTGAGTGTCTTCTGAGACAAGCTCTTCGCATGCAGTTTTGCATACTGTAGGAAGATCTTTGCATTACCAAGATAAAATGGTTGATTTGGCAGTTTTTAATCTACTATGTTTTGGCAGTATTTAGAAAAGACATTTGATCTTTAACAACGTATTTGTAGCATAGCTTTCCATAACTTCAGTCATAACTACAGTCATGATAAATAAAAACAAAGCTTGTGAGATTTCCATGTGGTTCTTTTGCCCTACTCAAGGCCATGTCTTTAGAAAGCTAACGGTTCAGTAATTGATTGTTCCCGCGTAGTGATAGGCAGCAACAGAAGTAGTCACATAATGCCACTGATCACCCAGGAATTACGTGTTCTGTTGGTGATGTGCCATGTTACTTGGCTGCCCTTCCTGAATTTA
Organism: Harpia harpyja; assembly: GCF_026419915.1. Taxonomy (NCBI): domain Eukaryota; kingdom Metazoa; phylum Chordata; class Aves; order Accipitriformes; family Accipitridae; genus Harpia; species Harpia harpyja. The sequence goes on from NC_068948.1 coordinate 33,323,013, forward strand.
GAACCATAAATGTTTCTGCTGATGTATCATTTCACCCTTTTAAAAGGGAGTTTAGTGTTGTTAGTTTAAACTTTTTTTTTTAAATAATTATGTTGTATACCTTTTTATATTTGGATCAATGTAATATAGCATGGGTCATTTTTGATAACTGATTTGACATACACCTACTAAAAAAAGTGGGAAACTTTGCCTTGAAACAGTAGCCTTTGCTTGAAAAGGCAGTAGAAAGCTGGTAATAACATTGTTTATGTTGCATTCTTTATTTAAAGGCTATGTATGTAGCCTTCAAATATAACCAGAATGATATTTATATGTCCACCAGATCTACAACCACTGTAACTGAGATCTGATTTTAGGTTCGAATTAGTTGCATGTGTCATTAAGCTGAAGAATTGTCTTGCTGTTATTTTGATGCAATCTCTTTTTATTTACAGTATAATTTTTTAGATTTCCATTAGGTAAAAACAAGGACAGGAATGAACGCCCTGGCATAGAAAGCATTTCTGGGGTTACCATGAGAACCTTGTGTAGAAAAAAATCTCACGGATTTTGTTTGTCCTGCACTGCCCCACCAGATAATGATGCTGTAGTGAAGGTGAATTTATTTATTTATTTTTTTTTTAGGGAAGAATTTGACTCCTCTTTCTGTGTAAAGAGAGCTTAGGAGCCAAATTGAAGAAAGTATGAAGGAGACTAAGGTGAAGTGAGGGCGGGGTTTGACGGACAGCTAGAGTTGGGCTGAGATTTGTTTTCTTGGAGTGGCAATGGAAACAAAAGATTCCCCATTTATCCCTAGCTATTTCTGTCAGAGACTAGAGCCCTGTCATCTTCCAGTCAGTGTCGGGTTTTTAACCACTTGTTTGCCTTTTTCTCAAGGATCTTTGTGAGATCTTCTGGGATGTCCTCTTTGTGTGGGAAAATTCTTTGATGCCTATGAAGGCATCACTCTAACTTTCTGTAACTTGTTAGTGCAAATTACAGGAGCAGCATATCCTAACTGCCACAGTTTGATAGTAATAAGGTCCCAAAATCTGTTTGTTAAGTATAGGAGATTAAACTTAGTGTTTCATTCTCCCTACTTCCTCTGTTTGCCTTAAGTCTTCCTGTTGAATCTTCAAATTGTAGTTTGAGGTTTTGGTGTAATTCCTAGCACAGCATGTCAGTGATGCATATCTGTAATTTATATGCCAGTCTAACACAGCATATGCACAGGAAAACAAATGTTAAATGGACCGGATTCTTGTCGTCTGGTTTTTAACCATTTTGGGTCCCGTGCTGATTTTTTGTAGTAGATCCCAGACTCTGCTGATGTCATGTCTAAAAATAATTTCAGATGTAAATATCTTAAATCTCCAGGTTAGTGCAAATAATAGTAAACTTGGCTGAATAACCCATTCATCTGTTAATTTTTTTCTTTCTCTGCCACTGAACTCCTGTCCAGCACTGTGGACTGTAGAATTGAGCTGTTACTGAGTAATTGCTGGAAACTATCCTCAGAGCCTACAGCTAGCACCGGTTGTTGTGAAAGACCTGCCTGTCACTTACCATAGCTTGCCTAGCCATTCCATATCCATCAAAGGTACAAATGCAACTGGACTGCTCCGTGTAATTTGTTTTTTATTTATCCTGACAGCAGTAACTTTTCAGTAATATGTTATACAAGAGGATAAGAGGCTTGATGGAATTTTTAAGTCCCACCTCAGCACAGAATTTTCCCTCTAAGTGACAATGTAGCATCATAAGCCTGAGATGCGCTCCAGTCTGACTGTACCATTACAGAACTCTTAGCGACTAAATGCTGCCCACATTCATCGGTTCTTGCAGCTTGGACTGACTGCTATTGAACACTTCATGAAGGTTCTTAGTAATAGCAATGCCATGATGATTATGGATATATGGGGAAAACAACTGCTGAGAATTGCATCTTGAAAATGGTGAGCCTCCAGCAGTGTAGAATTGCAGTTCAGCAGAACAATGAATTCATGATAGACAAAAGCTCATTTGGGAGTCTTATTAAAATACTTAACTGGAAAAGTATGTCCTTAAGGGCAAATTCATAGAGGGGTAAGACATAGCACATCAGCTAAGATTACATTCTAGAATGGACTTCAGATGTGGCTCAACTTTGTTGATCTTAGTGTGTGATCTTAGAGTGGGGTTTTACACTGGAGTATTTCAATCTGTTAAATATTTTCCTCTAACTTTGATTTTAAAATGTACTTAATAGGAGTTGCCTTAAATCGATCTGTTCAATTTTTTTTTTTTTTTTTTTTTTTGGCAACTGGCTGTTTTTGGATGATACCTTCAACAAAAAAGGCAAAATCATACGGCTTTTTTTTTCCTGCCCAATCTGGATTATCAAGAAACAAGAGGCCATTCTGACAACAGTTTAAATGCCGGAGAAGTGCATTTACCAATTCACACCTCAACTTGGCTTCTTTTTTAAATTACACAAATGTAAATTTGACACAAGTTTGTCGAACCTGAAATATTGGGTTCAAAGCATTTCAGGTTTGACAAACTGACGTTTCCCAACAGCTAAGCTTTGCTGGAACATTTTTCAGTTCCTACTGAGATGTTAGTACTATTCCTCTATGTGAAAAGAAGCTGTCAACGCTTCACAGTTGCTTCTGCATTCTGTCACAGCAAACTACTGCGTCAGATGTTCATAGCCAGTGGTGTTGGGATGAGGTAGTTTGATTAAAGGCCGTACTTGCAAAGAAATCTTGGAAGAGATGATTAAAGCTGTAGTGCGTGGTCTGTATTGTTTTGTGTGGATAGAAAAAATGTCTTAAGCTTCTTTTCTTATTCCTTTGATCTCTAGTTGTTTTACCAGTCTTTTTTTGCACTTAAAGTTAGAAATTATTTAAGGCTACATGGTCCCATATGTACAGTCCCCCCAAACTTCTATGGGAGAACTGATAAAAAATACATAGATTTAGTAATAAAGGAAGCTTCCAATGTATGTATCCCAGATTTATTTGGATACGAAGACAGGTGCCCTACAGGATCTTTCCTTAATTCAGATAACATTAGGAAAAATAGTGGCTACATACAAACTAAGCGTTTGGGACACTCATTCTGCTTGTCAGAGAAAAAAAATTCCACCGCAAAAAACAAGTAGAGTTGTGAGGTGATCGCCTATATATTCTCAAATGCAGGCTTGCTTAGAGTATCTCATGTGAGGTTGTGCTGAACAGTGCAATGGATGTGGAGATGGAAAGATGTTTTCAGGGGGCAGAAAACATCTTTTTCCAAAAGACCTTGTAGATAAAAAAAAAAAAAGTTTCATTAACATCAAAACAGACAGACAGTGCTTCAAGGTACGTGATATGTCAGCTGAGTTGTGTTCCTGTGGATGCCTGCAGAAAAATACTTGTAGATTTGCTGCAACAGTCAGCTACAACTTTTTTCTTTTTTTTTCCCCCCTCAATTTGAAGACGACATGTTCCAGGCCATTAAATCGAGTTGTAAACATCAGAAAAATAGCTCATGGTAGACATCAATGTCCGTAAGGGAAATATAGTAATCGTGGAGAAATTCACTTTGTTGTGTTTTCTTAGAAGTTTTCTTTCTTGAGATTCTGGAGGAGTCGAAGCAAATCAAAAGCATATCAAACCAAGTGAAGTGAATACACGAAGTACTATACCCCAAAATGGATGTTCCAGTGCAAAAGGAGAGGTCCTTTAGATTTCTGTAGTTTACTGCTTCTCAAAGACGATTAGGTTAAAACAGCAAGCAAGCCCTCTGCAGTCTTGGAAATCTCTGATAAGAAGTCTGTCTCCCTCAAATTCCGGTATGTCTGAACCATATTCAGCAAGCATGTACTTAATTGTGTAGTTGACTTGAAGCTGAGCAGTAATTTTCCTTTTGCTAACAAGAATTTGGAAATATTTCATGTTAATATGTGGCAATGTTGAAAATATAGGGAGATAAAGTACATACTTAAAAGAATTGTGGTTTCTGATATTTAACTCATTATTCAGCTTTTCATTTGTTGCATTGATGTGTAACTTTTACTGGAAGAAAATAATATAGCTAAACCAAAGAAAAAATTATTATTGTGAAGAGTAATTCAAATAGCTCTGTATTAACCATAATTTCCATTCTTAACATCTGAAGTACGTTCTGGAATCTGGATATGGTTTACTTGTTAGAGAGAGGACACTAACTCTGAGCAGCCTGATCTCGTGTTAGGGGATTGCTGTAAAGTAGGAAGTGTTGATGTGGAAATCTGCATTTCCTTCATTGCACTCATCCAGCCTTTACTGGGTTAATAACAGTGCAAGGTCTTTAACACAACTGTAGTTGATTTGCCTGCTGAAAATTAGGCTACAGCTTCAGCATTTTGAACCTTGTATGAATAAGAATTTCTATGCAAAAAGTGATCCCTTCTTGTTCCACTGGAAGAAGTGTTGTCACTACGTACTAAACCAGATGGGGAAAGAATAACTGAAAATTAATTCAGAAAACAAATTACTTTCAGGCTAAGCCAGTTTCTGTTTCCTGTTTGAGTTGCAGCCAGAGAACCTGTTTGCCGTGGTATTGCAAACACTTACGATTTCTTAAGAGCCCAATGCTAAGTTGATTTAAAAAAACAAACAAACAAAAACACCTGAACTAACCAACCGAAAAAATCCACCTTTTTGAAATAAAAGGGGGAAACCTGTTTTGTGTGACAACCATTGCACCTACCAAAAGTTGAAGCAGCTTTGAGAGCATCTTAGGCTTTTTCCTGGATGGACCAGATGCTGTATTATAAATAAATAAAAAAAATCTTATCAACCTAAGGGGCCTTAACCTTCTCAAGGGATTAAAGTGCTTTCATTCATTTAACCAGTTACAGCTTCATCATGGTCTGCCAAATCTGATGGTTCTGGAGCTGAGCTGTAAAGCTGTAACTTGGGCCTCTGTCCATATGTTCGCAAAAGGTCGCAAACTAGATTTACAGGCATATCCTGATGTGGCCTTTTTGCAAAGTTATTCTCTATGCAGGAGTAACATCTAATTTCTTCTTTTTGTCTGTTTCACAGTGCTTACGGTAAGTTAACTTCTTGCTTCGTTGTTTCTTACTGAGTTCTTTAGTGATGTAATAGGCAAAGACTGATAGGAGATTATTGTCAGATTTGTTTCCACTCATGTAACCTATCTTCAAGTAAACATGATGTAAGGCTGTCAACTGATTAAATTCCAGGGCTCTTAAAAGCAACGAAGGGGAAGAAAACTTCACATGTAGAGAGAAGTTTCTCCCTTTAGAAGTAATCCTGTATTGTCCATGTGGTATTTTTAAGTTTTCCATTTTCTAGTTTCTGTAGCATTCTTAATAGAAAATGCACTTCTGAGTTTAGTCTGTTTAAAAATCTATAATAGTATTTAACTGTTAGGAAAAACAAATATTAATTGGCATTGTTACAGCTAAAGCAATGCAAAAATATCTTGCCACAATGCATATGAGGATAGAAAAGGAAGAAAAATTTGGAAGTTGAGAACATGCGATAGTTGTGTGCTCTACTGGGGCTGTCATCTCCTGAGCCTCGTTTACTGTAACTGCAAATGTACCACAATATTTAACTGCTCAGTCACGCTTTTGCTTTATTCTTAAGCTGAGTTGACGGTAAGGTATTTTGATGGCTTTGTCATGTTAAGTCAAGGATGAAAGTAATTCTTATATTTATGTATGTATATTTAGACATAGTATTTTGGATACTGTAAAGTATAATGTAGATGAGTTTGCAAAGTGGTTGCCACAGCATGAAATATGAGAATATAGCTGAAGGATAGAGGGTATCTAGAGGCTTTGTCTGTAATTCATTATCTGGGCTATTTTCTCTGTGCAAACTGCAGCTTTCCTTTAATGTTACTTGTAAGCATTTTTCAGGACATAATGTTACCTATCTGCTCACAGATAAATAAGATGTTAAATTTATCTTAATGCAGCAAGGTATGAGTTGTGTCTGAGTCATTTTGTTTTGGCAACTCCTTGTTTAACTTAAAATTGCATGTGAGTTACTGGGATATAATGGTAGCAGTAGGGGCTTTGTTAATAGTTTGTTCATGCAAGAAGGGGTGTTTTTTGTGTGTGTGTGTGTGGACTCCCTGTGTCCCTTCCCCTGCCTTCCCAAGGGGCATGATATCCAGGAACATGTTGTCCTTGTTCATTTCAACACAGGATGAGCAAAAGAACAATTTATTTATTTATTATTTTAGTCTTCGCCTTTGCTTCCTTTGTGGTGGCAAATTCACATGTGGCTTTCGTAGTATGGAATTGCTGGTAGTTTTTTTTTTTTTATTGCTTCCTTTTGACTGAATGAGTTGATTGAATGAATTGAATGTCAATAGCACATATTTTAATTATTAAACTATTTTCTTCTGCAAGTGAAGGGCTGTGTGATAGCATTCTGTCTGTGTGTCTATTGCACATATTAGCTCTTTTGCCCACTTTGGCCTTGCTTTTGAACTTGCTAGTCAACTGCAACAAAATTGGGTAGAAATGTAGAGGTTTCAGAGATAAGTTCTTAACAAGTTTCATGGAAACAGGTAGGCCCAATGGAAGGTAGAGAACCTAACCACCGATTTTGGAAAAGCTGCAATTTGCCTTCACAGATACTTGCACATCAGAGAATCCACATGATCAAGGTCTTGTCTAAATACTGTTTGTTCCCATCAATAGAAATAGCTGTAGTCACTCTTGCATTTTTAGATCGCAAAGTCACTCGACCATAGTATCCAATGCCACAGGAAAACTGACATCATTAATCCTGCTATTCACAGAATTGCTGGTTTGAAAAATCTGAATTAGGGAGGCAGGTTTAAAGTTTAGCAGATACTCTAGCACTCTTCCAGTCATGCCTTGATCAAGTGTCGGATGTTATGCAGATATTTCTAAAAGAAAATAGGATAATCTGAAGCTAGACTGTCTAATATCAGGAAGAAAAAGACAGGCAAAAACTGACAGAGGAACTAGATGTTGACAAACTAAAACATGGCAGTTTTGTCAAACATGTTTTATTTCCTGCTGTGAAACTATAGATTTAATGAAGAAAACTGTTATGTGGTGGGATTTTTTTTTTTTTTTTAATTTTGAATACTATCTAACAGTCTAACTTCAAAATTAGATTGGACGTCATTGATATATTTAAGAACTGTGCGGTGGATGCCAAACACCCACCCCCACACTCCCCCAAAAAGTGGCTTGCTTGGTACCACCATTGGATATGGTCACTAGTGTGGTTTTTCTTTGAGCTAATCTGGTGCTTTGATCCATGCTCTGGAAGTAATTGTAAATCATTCCAGATGAAATCTCCAGATAGTCAGAGGGGTAAATAACAATATGCATGGAGCAGTCCAGGGGGACTTGTTCTTTCATCTCCAGCAGGCCAAGCCATTGGTTGCATTTTGCATTCAATAGCAGAGTTTATAAGCCAAAGAATAAGAACATAAGCTGTGTTACAGCCGTGGGCAGCTGTCTACTGGAGAGAGTAGTGACTGAAGAAGATCCAGGAGCTAAAGGTACTGAAGAGGAGTTCATGGGTTGATATGGCAGAAGGACCAATGAAAATACATGATGCTCTAAGTGGTGCTAACCATGCTTTTGGTCGGTACTCAAATACTGTATATAGTTATTTGAAAAGCCCATTGGAAACATTGGCAAGAATTCAGAACACAACTGCAAAATGACTCAAGCAAGAGAAAATATCTTGCAATAAAAGATTTGAAGAACTCAATCAGTTTCATTTACAAAGGGAAAAAATGAGGTGTCTTGCTTAAAACATGTGTGTTCCTGCATGGTGAATGCCAGTTGCTGAAGAGCTCTATAATCTTCCAAATAAAAGCATAATGAGAGTCAGTGGCTAGAAGCCACAAATTTGTTTTATTTCAAATTTAAATACGTTTCTTACAATGGAGTGATTAACTATGAAAATAGACTGTCAGTAGAAGCATGTTTTCTGATGGATATCAGCTCTGATCTAAAAACATCAACACATACAGCTTAGCTCAGTACAGTTACAGGGTTAATTACAGATGTAACTGGGTGAAATGTAAAGACCTGTTTCAGGAGAGCCAGAGGAGATGGTCTAATGGTTCCCTCTGCCCTTGAATGGGTGAACAATCAATTAAATACAATTGCTTTTGCCAGCTGGAAATGGTTCCTCTAAATTTTGAGAAACAAGAGAAAGAAGATTCTGATTAGATCCCAGGTTTTTCAAAGGCTGTATTTGTTTGTCTGCATGTTTTTTGCTTTTTCAAGTGTTGTGTTTTATGGGTGAAAATGCCCAGTCTATGTGACAAACACAGAAATACCCAAGCAATGCTTTGCAAGAGTCACTATAAATAAGTGCTCAGGGAGAAAGGGAGACAGAGCAATTGTTATTCATCTTTTAACTCTGCTCAGCTGGTCTGAGTAAGTGATACTGTTACACTGACAGTTTCAGACGGGGGCTGTCCTCTTTTCAGAGAGATCTGTATTTTTCAATGAATACTGTTTAAATAGCAGTCTCATTTTTTTAGACCATCTCTTTTTTTTCCTGGATTACACTGTTTTATTTGTTTTCTGCTTCTACTTATCTTTGGAAATGCAGTTCTACAAAGGTTCTCACAAAGTTTGATGTGCTCATCCCGATGTGCTTTCATCAGGAAGTTTTTAACTGCTTCAGGTTTACAAACCCATTTTGCTACTTGACTTTGCATTGCAGCAAATTAATGTAGGTTTAGTTATAATTTGATAAATGGAATTTAATCACTTTTCCCATGTGTTTGACATAAGACTAGTGAATTCGAAGCAAATTTCCTCACCCCACAATGACCCGTAGCCTAACCCAGATTCTCTGGCGTATTATTGCTTTATGTTTTACAGCTTGACTATATTGAGTGTGGTAACTGACTACAAAAAGGTCTGACAGTTCTTTTCTCTGATCTATTATTTAGTGACCTGCCTTAGCATGAATGAAGGTCATGGAAAACTGTCTTCATGGTAGTGATGCCCCATTTTTCCATATAACTTTTAGAAACTTTTTAATAAACTTTTTTTCCTGTTTCTTTTAGAAATGGCTTTTTTTCTTTTTAGTCCTTCGTGCACTACTGGGAAGTAGATCTGCTGGCAAATGCAACTAGTTTTTTGAGTTGGGTTTTTTTACTTTTTTTGCTATAATTCTTATAATTAAAATTTTTAATAATTTTTCTAATAAATGCTATAATTCTGTAAGTACCAATTCTTTTTTCATAGTGATATATACAGTTTAGTGTAATCATGTCTTAATCTTTTTTTGCCCTTTAGACCACTAAGTGTAAGTCTGTATATGTACAGCAACTTTGATGCATAGAAAAGCCTTTACCGTACTATGTTGTACAGTAGCACCTCACATTGTACTACCAAGGGAATAAGTGGTTATTTTATTAAATGCTTTCAAGGTAGGTGTGTTGTCACATGCAGAGTACTTAATTGCAGCTGGAGATAAATATATTGTTTGAGGCAGATGTCTGTGAATGATTGGAAGTCTTCAATATATTCAGGCTTTATAGAGCAATGCTGACCCTGTCTTTAAAGCTGAAGACTTAGCAGGCTTTTGCTTGAAACAGAGCTAAACTGCATATATAGACCTTCGTCGATGGCTCAGTGTACTCTGATTCCTACTACTGGTAAGGATACACATTTCAGTATTTGCAGAAAGCAGAAATGTAGTAGCCAGTTATTCAAAGAAGCTTGACTAGGTTTGGAAAAAAACAAAAATTCTTTGGCCTTCTTCCTTGCATCTTGTTTTAAAATAACCCTGGTACCATGGTTACAAGACTAGTCACATTGCTGTTTCTCTTGGGGATCTCGTGTTGTGCATCCTCGTATGTTCTTGGGATATGAATTCCTCCATTTGCTCACTCCTACTGGGCCTTGGGTTGCAATCCCATGCAGATACACTGTATGTGATTGCTGTAACAGGTCCAGTGGGCACTGGTCACTGCCAAAGCTTTTCTACTGGATTGTGTCTCCTGGTTCGTGATTTGGATGCAATGTCTTCAAAATAAATGCCATACATTTTTTACTTAAATATGGAAGATGAGCAGGGCCAAGGTATGAAACAAAAAGGAATGAATATTCTGCACCCAAGTTTAATCTGTATTATCCTGGAGCTAGCATTACTTACCTAGAGGTTTATTTACAGTTTGAGTTGGAGGGAAGAGGTTGCAACAGTTTTTCCTGTCTCTGGGAGTCTTTGCATGTAGTCATCCTTTTCCACTACCAAGCTTCAGATAGCTCTTATCTTGCTTATTCCACATACCTTCCTATGGGAAGGTTTTGTGTGGTGCATGTTTTGGTAATTGACTTGGGTTTTGGGGTTTTGGGTTTGTTGTTTTTTTTTTTTTTTAAATAAACAACATAACTATGCAAAACAACCACCACTCCACAAAACTGCAATAAAATTCCTTGGCCTGGCTAAACAGTTCTGTAAAGGGAGCTGAGGAGTCCCTCTGTGCAACCACAAACGTGACTATTGTCTTTGAAGGAATGCTCCTTATCTAGGCTATTGTTCTAGCTTTCCTGTCTAATTTATTTAATGGGTTTTTTACAGCCTTTTTTGATTTAAGTCTGTTTATTCAGGCAGACAACAGTACAAAATTCGGTAGGGAAACAGAAAGCACAGAACTAACTAGTCTTTTCACCTATAGATATCTTCCAAATTTATCTTTAAAGAAAAAAAACAACAAACACCCCCCCCCCCCCCCAAACTGGCTAGAAAAGGAATAAGGAGAAGGACAACTTGGAAGACCTAGTATGGACTGATAGCACAGACACATGCATGTTTTTCTCTCACACTGCTCAGTTAAATTTTAGTGTTTGCATTTGTGTTAATTATATTTATCCTCTAGAAAAAGTAGATCATGTCTGAGGGTGAATAACATGTTGACTTAAAAGATAGTTCTTCCCAGGAAATACTTCTAACAAATGTTATATATTCCCTCTTCACCACTGTGCCACAGAGATCTGGATTCCATGTGTCTCTTTTGGCTGGTTACGATTCTTTTTTTTTTCCTAAGACAATACTTGTGCTTGTTTTTTAAGAGGGGAAGTTTGTCTGTTCTCTGCCAAGAACACCAAATACCAAACCTTCTACTAGTTACTATATTAGGCTGAGTCATGGTAACTGTAAACTTTGTGTATTTTTATTCCATGAAGAGTAATAGTTTGCTACAGTGTCACTTAAAGCAAGATTAGACGTTGTTTCAAGACTGCCTCTAATGAGAGCGGTGAAGGAGGCTGCCACCTTAAATATGGACGAAAGATGTCTCTGTCAGCTTTCTTATTTTAGTAATATCAAAAGAGGTTAATTATTCTTCCCTGAATTTCTGAGGTTAGTGTAGATGACGATTTTTTTTTTTTTTCTCACCAGCTGAAGCCTTGTATTGCTAACAGAGCTGTCGGCTCTGGGAAGTTGATGAGCCAGAAGCTAGAGCACAAATGTGTGTGGCAGCTACTGTGCACTAACTTAGTACTTTGTGGACACTTAGTGCTCTCATGCAAGATAATGTCCTCCATTCCTAGATTCCTCACAGTTAACCTCATGTGAACACTTCCCAAATGTATTAATATGAATTATCTAATGTACTGTGATCCTGCACCTTAATTTATGGCACAAGGAGCTTGTTGTTCTCTAGTTATCCTGGAAAGTTCCCCCCAAGAAATAGAATGTGTAATGTAAAAATTATATGAAATCCTAATTTACTTTTTAGTATATAAAAAGGAAAATTACAGTCTTTGTGTTAGCAGGTTACATCCAAGCTCTCTGCCAAGGCTACAAAATATTCCTCATTGTGTTACGTGTGCTGGAAAACACAAGTGGGGAAAAAAACCCCAATGGCCCTGAAAATGTCCATGTTGAATTCAGTGAATCTCTTGAAGAGGTTTTCACTAACATTTGATTGTTTTCATAATGCTAGATACAGGCTGAACAGATTTGCACACAAATAGGACACAACATATTGTCATTCTGGCCTGCAAGAATCCTGCAGTTCTGGCTTGTGGCCCTTCTTGGCGAGTGTCAGCCACACTGAACACCTTTTGCTTCTTCACATAATTTAATTCTTCCTTCCCCTGGGCATTATGAAAAGCTGTATCTTGCAGACATTGCAAGTAATTGGAATGGCTGCAAATACTTAATATTATAAGTTTGAAAACAACTGATTTCTGGTCTTCCACTTAGGAGTGTTTGTTTTTTGGTTGTGGTTTGGTTGGTTGGTTTGTTGGGTTTTTTCAAGTAAAGGTAAAAAAAAAGATTCTCCCCTCCCCAAGAATTCAAATAGCTGTTTGCATCTACAGTTTTGCAAAGTGCTGTGCATCATGCTTTATATCAGTCTTTTAAATGCAAGAAGGCTGTACTATTGTAGTTTATCTGAACTATTCCTTAGAGAAAATATGAAAGACTTTTTTCTCATTTAATTTCTCTTTCTTTTCCTCACAGAATTAGAATAAGAAATAAGCGGTTCTTAGAAATCCTTATTTGCTGTTAGAAATTTGGGTGAAATGATAGTACAAATCTATTGCATTCAGTACGCTGGTTATACTGAGTTATCTTAAATGTATTTTTAATGTTACAGCCATATCAAATCACCTAATAGAATTGTGGACTTCAGTCATGACAAAATTCCTGAATATCAAATTGGACAGAACTAAATGCTAGGGAAGTGATTTTTGGTTTGGGTTTGGTTTTCTTTTTTTTTTTTTTTTTTTTTCTGTAAACAATTTGGTTGTAAAGATCTGTTCAACATTAAAACAAACTTATAGGCAAAAGAATATGCAGCTTGAAATAAGAACTGGTCACATCATTAATGTGCTTTGTGAACATGATTATACTGAACGCTTTTTCCTTATGTGGTATTTTAATTTGGAAATGCAGTAAATGCAGTTGTGTGTCTTAATGCTTTAGGTTGGTGGAACAAAAGCTGGAGTTGTGCGTTTCTTGGGAGAAACTGACTTTGCTAAAGGAGAATGGTGTGGAGTAGAACTGGATGAACCTCTGGGAAAGAATGATGGAGCTGTTGCTGGAACAAGGTTAATCTATCATTGGATAGCAGCCATCTTAAAGATTTTGCTTTTTTAATATTTTACATGAAACTTTATATCAAGGGAGGGAGGTAGGCCGTAAACCTGACTATCTGCTGATGGTGTGGGGGGATTGTTAGATGCTGAATATATGACGCCTACACGTATCTGAAACTCTGCATCAACCCCACATTCATGGGATTAGTTGATGTCTCCTACTTCCATGTGAGTTTTATTCATAGACTGGTAATGGAAAACACAATTTCCTGCTTTTTGAATGTCTGCTCTGCTTGGTTTCTCAGCTTGGAATGAATGCTCAGTTAAGAAAATATCTCTGGGTATTTAATAGCTGAAATTAAGGAAAATCTTCCAGGATTATAGGAACTCAAAGCTCCTATACCAATAGTTGCCTCATTGTAAAGATTGGGAATGGTATAGCTGCTTCCTCCAATAAGTCACACTTAGAAAGCATTAATCCACGTGATAATTTAACTTTCTTTCTCATTTGGTATAAGGAACAGTCCTTTAACTCATCAAAACGAGGTTTTACAAGGATTGTGCCACCTTAACATAGGTGATCACAACTTAAAATTTTAAGTGGATTTTGTTTATGTATAACCAAAGATATGTGTTCTGTATAATCAAATATGCATACATTTATAGGTATGTATGTAATAAAATATAAAACTACTTGATTTAATTAAAATCTGATTTTTATTTTTAACTCACTGCTATCACATTTGTTGTTGGCAGCTCAGAGGAATGTATCGAAGAGGAAAGCTATGCATGTTAAACTTTGAATCTGAATGGAATTTTTAGGAAACGGAGCTCTAGCTCAAGAGTTTACTCTGAATTTCTGAAGTCTGATATAATCAGGCTGTTTCAGCCTCTCAAAGTCCCCTTTCCAAATCTAGTGTTCAAAAAAAAAAATTGCAGTCTAATATAGATTAGCTTGTCATCAGCTGTTACCCTGTCCTTTAATACTTTTAGACTATTGATCTGGCATTTTTTGTGAAGCCATACTGTGTATCTGAAAAGACAGAAGTTAATTTAGTGCTCTCATCTGTCTGCTTTGCTTTTTTTAAAGGTATTTTCAGTGTCAGCCAAAATATGGTTTGTTTGCTCCAGTCCACAAAGTTACGAAGATTGGATTCCCATCAACCACACCAGCAAAAGCAAAGACAACTGTGCGAAAAGTGATTGCGACTCCCACAGCCCTGAAACGTAGTCCAAGTGCATCTTCCCTGAGCTCTCTCAGTTCTGTGGCATCTTCAGTAAGCAGCAAGCCAAGCCGTACAGGACTAGTAAGCTTCTTTTTCTATTGCATGCTTTACGTTCCCAAGCAGGAATCCACGTGGCACTTCCCTGTGGTCTACTTGCATAAATTGAGAATAGAACAGATCTTGGGCAGAGCACAATATACATTTAATTGTGCTCTCTTTTTCATTCAAAGCATGCATGAAGGAAGGAAATCTTAACTAGCCCTGAAGAGTAGCAGAATATTTGAATATTTAAGCTTACACAGTTAATTCAGGCTAACTGAGTTATTGCAATAAGAAAGGGGCTTGTGATGCCAACAAACTGAAAAGGCATCAGTGTTCTCTGACTGGAATCTCCATTTAGTTGTTCATTTTCCTAGCACTACCTCTGTCATATGGGGTTTGTGTTTGAGGATTTGGTATGCACTAAAGCTTCCATAGATCAGACTTGTTTTATTAAGCAGGAAGCTTCAAATTGTCTAAAATGTAAAAGGCTTTCTTTTACTGTTAAAGAGATGAGTCAGCTGAGAAATACAGAAGTAGCAATTGTCAAGTCTTTGCTGACAAGAAGCCTCTTTCTTTTCTTTTAGTTTTGGTTTTAATCCTATGAATTCATAAAGGCTAAATGTTGCAAAGTACAGTGGCTCAGGTGAATTCTCACACAGTACTAATTCCACCTAATACACTTACTATGGATTCTTTTAAAGTTGCTCTGTTACATAAGTGTCCTAATCTTGGGTTGCAGCAGTAAGATGGAAATCTTCTGGGAAAGCTGAATTTTAAAAAGTTTCTCTTTTAAGGCAATTAAAAGCATAGAAATAATTGGGTTTTTTCCACAGTCACCCTAGATTTTTCCTTTTTTTAAACCAAAGTACATAAATACATCTAATTAGAAAGAGATCATTGCCACTGATCTGGAACTGGTTAGCTGGCATACTGTCCCACTGACCAGCAGGTGCAGATGACTTACCATAGTCCTTCAAAACTGAAGCAGATTACAAGCGAACAGAGGTCAACAGTTGGTCAGGGCAGCAGGGTTAATACCTTATCACAAAAAGCGTAAGGGATTTTTATTTGGCATGAACAGTGGGACTTTATTACTTAATCCATTCTGGAAGTTGCACTTCTAGCTGCAGAGTGCCCCCTAGTTTGAAATCGGTGCACTGACATACGGTGCTACCTCAGGTTCAGGGCAGAACTCATGAGCTGATGGTGAAAGCATTAATATGGACCTCTACATTTTATTCCGTATGCCATGATATTCTAAGCAACAAGAGAATACAGTTACACATTGTAAATCTCTACAATATATTTTCTTATTTTGCCCTCTGTGTTGTGCCCCAGGGCTTTTGCATGTTTTGGGCCATAAAATACAAAGCTTCTGTAATCCATTTTTTCTAGAATTAAAATTCCAGCTTTCTTCCAACTCTCTTTCTTGGGCAATGTGAGCATTTGGTTGCCATCCAAGTTAAAAGAACTGTTAAAATAATTCTGACACTTCTTCTTTAAAAGTTAAGCTGCTGAAGGCACAGGATTTCCTGAAATCAGTTTTGACACAGCAGACTTTTATTGCTCCAGTTTCTAGGAAAATTATAACTTATCTGGAAATTGCTGGGCTCCTACGTAGTCTTCTCAATTATTCAAGTCTGTTGCTGTTTTCTTCTTCCTGTGTAAGAAAAGCAACTGTCAAAGTAGGTGATCTAACGATTTAAGAGGGCTGCCTGTTGCAATTTGTATTTATTGCCCAGTCTGAACAAAGTTGATGTTTCTCTGGATTCTTTTGGATTTCTTTTGGAATCAGGAGTTAAGTTTGATTCGA
This sequence comes from Harpia harpyja, assembly GCF_026419915.1. NCBI lineage: Eukaryota > Metazoa > Chordata > Aves > Accipitriformes > Accipitridae > Harpia > Harpia harpyja. Next base: position 33,339,121 of record NC_068948.1, read on the forward strand.
AGAGCTAGAATTGTTAAAAAGCAATACGTTCTGGAATGAGATATCTTCTTGAAACTGAGAGGATCTGAAACAACTAATCTAAGCATCAAAGTGAAAGATGGTTTATTCTACCTCATACCTTTTGAGTCACTTGATACAGTATTTGCAATGGATTGTAGATGTATCATTCAAGGCTGTGGGTAGACAGGTTAGTAAGATTGTGTAGCAATCATGGTAACAGTAGGGGAAGTGTATTTTTGTGATGACAGGAGAATATGTCCATGTTATGCTTTCTGTTGGGGATGTTGTCCAATGCCAGAATTCCAGGCTGTATATGGCAACTGTTGTTCAACATTTTGATCTCTGAAAGGATCATGGAAGAAACACGCTCCTATTCTTGCGCAATACTATTAGACAGAGCTAAAGGTTAATGTACAGAAGAGCAAGCCTTTGTTTATTGTTTTTTGGTTTAAGTAAGGCTTTAGTTAAGATGTCATTCTCATTTAATACTTAGACATTTCTGAGCTGTTAAGCATAAAGTCGGTTTTTATAAGCTGTATCAGATTTTTTCATTCAGTTTTTGCTGTTTTCACAACGCTTGTCCACTTTTATTACATAATTTCAGTTTATTTACTTTCCCTTCTAGCTCAAAAACTCTTGAGAAAGTAGAATACAGGGCCATGCTGAATTTTCACTGACACTGGTTCTATTCAGTGGAGCAGAGATCATGCAAGTTCAAGGAAAACCCTAGGGGTTCATTTTAGCTATAGTTGTCCAGACTGATTCATTTTTACTTCTATTCTTTAAGTTTAGTCTTTCAGAATTTTTTTCCAGAAGTAATTTAATTCCAAGTGATTTATGTTTTAATCAGATATTAATTGTTCTTCTTCACAAGTTTTATCTGTAAGGGTGGCTTTTTAGGTCAAGGTAAATGCTTTTCATCCTCGATGTCTTATTGCCATAGTAGAGGTGCAAAATGCTAGCTGGAGTTCCAAAAGCATTTGATAGAGCATTTGGAAATGTTATACTGTTGCTGGTGACCCAAGATGATGACTTTGTAACTAGAGGCACAATGTTTTTAACTTGCTAAAAGGCTGCCTTTCTTCTTTTGATGCAAAAAGATGCTTAGAAACATAATGAGCTAGCCTTTGTGTGAGACTACTAAGCACACCTTCAATTGAGGCTAGCCTTTTGTTTTCACTTCAACCCTTCTGTCTCCTACACACTACCTGCTGACTGCTACAAAGCAGTCTTACTACACGTATATGGCCTTTGTTAAATTCTAGAAAATAAAGTAATTTAAATGTAAAAGGAGAGGGTAGAGGAGGTCACAGAAAGCATTTGCTTGACTAACCCAATGTTTGTAGAGTCTGGAGATATCCCTTGTTTTCACTTGATACAGAATGATTTTTTAACTTACTTACTTTGTGAAGTTGACAGAAACATCCTCCCGGTATGCAAGAAAAATTTCTGGTACCACAGCCCTACAGGAGGCACTGAAAGAGAAGCAGCAACACATTGAACAGCTCCTGGCAGAAAGGGACCTGGAGAGGGCAGAAGTTGCAAAAGCAACCAGTCATGTAGGGGAAATAGAGCAGGAATTAGCACTTGTTCGCGATGGACATGATCGGGTAAGAGTGGTGTTGCTGTTCTTAAAATAGAGGCTTTAAGACAATTGACTTAATTTCCAAAATTGTGTTGTCTTATTCAAAAGGCCTGGGAGTAAGAGATGGTGTTCTAAAACTAAAGTAGTCCATACCTAGGAGATCTTCCTTGTGGGAGCTTTGGCTTGATGAGATAGCAAATCTATTTCATTTAACTAATTTTAGTTGAACTTCTCCACACATCTCAATAAGCGATGGTTTTCTTTTATTATATGCATATTTGAATATTATAACATTCCCGTGCCTTGGCCTATCACTTTACCAAATTGTGATTACTGAGGTATAGATACATAACTTGGAAAAAATTTCCAAGATTTTTTCCTTATTCTTCTTGCTAATTAGCATGTACTGGAGATGGAAGCAAAAATGGACCAGCTACGAGCTATGGTGGAGGCTGCTGATAGGGAGAAAGTGGAGCTTCTCAATCAGCTTGAGGAAGAGAAAAGGTAACTGAACACTGTCTTTATTAGTATAACTGTTAATAAACTTTCCATTAAAAGCAAATGCTGTGGTGACTTTAAAATATGAAACAAATTACAAAAAATGCAGATAGGGATAATTATTGTATAAAATCATATTCCAGTTTCTTAAAATTAATACTAAAAAAGAAACTCTTAAATTTGGGGAGGGAAAGGCAAAGAAAGTGGACTTTTTTTAGAAGCTGTAACTATTGCTTATAGCTTAATTTCATGCAACTCCTTTTATAATTGCTTTCTGTTATGAAGGATTTTATTCCTACTCATATGAAATGAATGGATCATGCCTGATCTTCTTGAAATACTCTTCTTCCACTTCAGAATGAAAATTTTTATAATCTCATTTCCTGACAGTGCTAGATTAAGAATTTACAGTTTAGTTCTCTTGTGAATAATTTATTACTACTAGTCATGTGCTTCTAGGTAGGGTTTGTCTCTTACAGGAAGATCGTCAAAGCCATTATTTTAATTGCCTTTTGTAACCACTTGAAGAAAGAAACTGAGATTACCAAATAGGTAAGGTGAGGTTAGGAAAGGAAATAATCTGGTAAATTGTTGGGACAGGGTTGGGTGAGGAAATAATCTGATAGACTGTTTTGGTGGGTTTGGAATGCTTTTGAAAAGTGAGAGTCTATTTAGAAATGCATTGTGAGTCTGCTGTGTAGGCTTGTGTGTGTCCCTGAAATCAGTCAGATGTCAACGTAAAACTAGAAATCAGAGATGAGAAAATGCAATGGTGGGGGGGTAATTCCATTACAACTTTCATGCTGCCTTCTTATGGGACCCACTCTAACTGAATTTTCAGAACAAGCAGTAGAGTTAGGTCTGGAATTATTTATTTTCTATGAAAAAATGCAGTGGGTTTTTAAATTTAAAAAAAAAAAAAAAGGCAAGCAGCTTTGCAGCATCTCCAGTAGCCTGGCTGTGGACCTACTTTTGCTGAATGCCAGGTCAGTGGGGGGCTGTTTTACCGCAATCCTCCATGGCCTTGAGCTCACCTTCAGGATGTTGCTAGGCAGCGTGGCAGTGCTGCTCTGCGCCTGCTACCCATTCACCGAAGTGACATCCTGCAGCCGGGAAAACATTTCACGGCTTCGGCGCTGTAATATTTCTCCTTCCTCCTAACCACTGTAGACTTATTTACTTTGAAAGTTCTCTGTAATATGTATTCAAGTCAGTCTCAGCAGTGACTTGAAGTCAAATAATCTTTAATCCTCAGTTTCCCAAAGCACGTTGGTGAGACCGACTTCCAGTAGTAAGTTCTTGCTGTCCTTTTATTTTAGACATCCATCACTTGTAACTCCCTTTGATGCAATGATTTCTATGTTTGTCAGCCAAGCTGCAGGCACCAGCAACGTGTGTAATTCAAGGAAAGATGACATGCTTGTCTCTTCCTTCACAACATCTTAGTGTTGAAAGGATCAAGGGGAAAAGGAAGAGATCTGGCCCCCTGTTCACTGGGGTATACCAGACTCAGGGGAGGGAACAAATAACTGTTTGCAAATTTTAAGCCAGACAGTAGCTTCTCACTTCGGTCTTCTCATTCTAAGACTCCTGTATGAGCAAGGCAAGTTAATGTTCTTGCTTGCGCTCCCATTCTGCATCTTGCAGTTCACGTTGACACCTAACACGTTTGTCTATGCTAGAGTTTTGATGCAAGTTGACGAGCACGCTTCTAGAAAGCCCATGAGTTTCTTGGATGTGTCCTAACTTTCTGACTGTTTCTTAGGTGAATGGTAGAACATGCAGAATGTGAGATCAAACTGTTCATTTAGGTCTCCTCTTTTGAGGACGTGCAGAAGGGTGAAAGAATGAGAGAATCAATGATGACTTAAAGGTTTTCTTTTTAACTCATCAGAAAATGCAACAAAATACTTCCGTTGTAGAGCTGCAGGAAGACTGATGCCTTACTTTGTCAGTGGGTGTGTCTTAAAGACAGCAGCTTTCCTGTTCTCTGATGCTTCCTGTGAGAGAATTCTCCTTAATGTTTCTTGCAATTTTCTGGTACAATGAGAATGATGTCGCTGTAGTTCTGATTTCCACTGAAATGTCAGCTTGAAAGCATTTTCTTTCAAAGTTATCTGAATTTTAATTAATTGTCCCCACAGGAAAGTTGAAGACCTTCAGTTCCGTGTGGAAGAAGAATCCATTACCAAAGGAGACCTAGAGGTAAAATATCTCCAGCTTTGTAAACAGGATATATTGTAGGACACAGAAATGCTGTCAGTTCAGATTAAGTGTACTACTGTTCTCTAAAACAGAAAGGCAGGAATGGTTAATAGATGCAACACTGGTCCAAGCATATGTAAAGCACATGAAAGTGATTCCCAGTTCTGCAGTCCTGGAGTAAGCTAACAGTCCTGAAACTACAGGATTGCACCCTTAATGCAGTTACACACTTTAGCAAGGGTTGTACTGTGAAATGGCTGTAGTTGTTTAAAGTAATTAAATTAATTCATAGAAAACCCTACTTTTTGATACTTTACATTATATCTTACTAATGTTTCTGAAATTGCTTAAAAGTAACCACCAACAAAAAATCATTTTGAAGTTATGACATTGCAAGTTAATATTTATGTCTTTGAAGACTAGTTCTGTTTGTCTTCAATTTTTTGAATAATCCCTGTGCTTTCCTTAGGGAAGATTGATTACCAAAGAATGTTTTGTCCTGAGAGTCATTATACACAAAATCTAAACAGCAATTAATGTGTGCAATTTTTATCTTTCTACTGTTTGTATAACTATAACGCCGGGCTAAAACACAGTATGTTATTACATAATCAGAATAGGAAACATTTAATGAAGGATTACTCTCTGATATTTGAACCCTGCCAATTTTTATCCCAAATTTCAAATTAAAAAGCAAGATCCTTTTTAGTTGTTCTACTCTGTTGTTGTCCAATCCGAAAAATTGTAGAACTTCTTGCACAACATAAAGTACAAACTTAATTAACTTGTGTTCCTGTGAACCATTTATGATCAAAGTGCTAGCCTTATGAAAATTATTCATTTCATATAACATTTCTTTTATTTTAGTCTTCCATTCATTTTAAGATACCTACCTAGACTCTTCATAGAATGCTCCTTTTATTGCTTAGTTCATGGAAAATTTTAATTTTTTATTTTTTGTTAAATCAGTCGATAGTCATGGCAAACCATCTTAAAGACTCTGGTTTGTCAAGCTGCATAACTTCAAGAGTTTAAACTGAATTCAAGATAATGAAATGTATCCTGTTGTTTGTGTTGGAATGATAGTGCTAAGTCTGCAGGTGAAATATTTTTGTTTGTTTTTTTTTAATTTTACTGATAGCAAAAGAGGCAGATTTCGGAAGACCCAGAAAATGTAAGAGGGCACTTAAATGTGCAGAGATGTCCCATGTTAACAGATTGTGTGCAGAAAATGCTTATACTTATTCACTAACTGCATAATCTGTTATTGAAACATTGACTCTAGTATTTGTGTGCATGTTGCTTTCAGAGCAATTACAACATTTATCAAAAAGAATGTGTGTAATGACTAAAAGTTGTAATCCCCATTAACTGAAGAGAGGGCGAATGTGTCATTAGAATTCTTTAGGGTCAAAAACTTTGCAACTAATTGAAGAGTATAGGAGCTTGTAGAAAATGACTGTCCAGGATCTTGAAATGTCTTTTATTTAAATGTAGGATTTTAGTTGCTTTCTTTACAAAATTCTGCATGCTTTCCTATGAGCTCCTACTGCTGTTCAATAGATGCAGTATGCAATTAGCTGATTAATTTTTCTGAGGAAAAAAAAATCGGTATGTTCCCCACCTCCCCTTATTTTTTTCCTTTTTTTGGCGTGAAATTCTAAGGGGAGAGATGGTTAAAAATATCTGAAGAATTAGTGTACAAAGCTGTCTGTTTTTACTGTATCTTCATGTAGCTTCTCTTTGAATTATGTAGGAAAAATATATGCTACTGGATAACAGAAATTGCCTTACAAGACTTTTAAGCAGCCCTCTTGCTTCCATAGCTCAGAATAGTGGAATTTAAAAGCCCTCTCTTTGATTGGACTCAGGAAAATTTATCCCAGGCTGCCTCCTCTCCTGCATCCCCAGCCAAGATAGGAAGTTCTCAAGACTAAAACTGGTTTCCTGCTGTGCATTCTTAGGTGTTCCTTTTGCGAAGCTACTTCAGCGATCTGGGTCTCCTCTATTCTTCCAATCAGGCTCACGGTGTGTTAGAAGTAAATCTGCATGTGCCCTTCCTTTTTCTTGTTTTGTGCACTCCTTGTTTAATCCTATCTTTACTCCTGATTTCCCTATTCTAATTTTTCCATAAAAAATTGATATCTTCACTCTCTAAAGGAGAGAAGTGGGTGATCACTTAGTTTCTAGGCTAATGCTTCATAATCTCAGTCATGTTCTGTGATTGTTATCCCTGCACGAAGGGACTGAAGGTCGTCTTGCCCCTATCCTAGAACTGATTATCAGCATTTATGGCTTCAGCACAATTTCACAGTTTGACCTATAGATGGAAAACTTAACAGTAAGGTTTATTTTGAAGTGAAATAGTAGCTAGAATATACAAGTGCTGAAAATAGCTGATGACTGGTCTCTGAAGTTTGTTTGAGTGGAACACTTTAAGGTTCAAGGCAGTGTAAGGCTTGTCCCATTTCCCTATCACTCTTAATCTAACTGCAAAGCTTTGGAGAAGGTGAAGATGCTTCCTTTGTTGTTGGGTTTGGTGGTTGGTTTTTTTTCTTTTCTGTTTTTCTTTTCCATCCAAGTTAAGGTTTACAATCAAATTCTTCGTTTTGTAGTACTCTGTTTTTCTCAGTTTACTGTGCTCTGGGTTTCCTCAAAGAGAAACATAATTATTTAGACATTTCCCTCTAGAGGATCAGGAGAGAAATTTGAGTGATTCAAAACTTTGCAGTGATTTTTACCTCAGGGAAACTAGCACCTGTCTTTTGGAAATCAGACTTGTTTAAAGGATAATCCCTCATGCCCTAAATGGGGAAAAAGGTGTCCAGCAAAGACCTCTGCTGTTTTGTTTTTTTTTAATTTTATTCCCATTTTGGTAGGATTTTAACTTATTTCCCTTTGTAATATATAAGAGATGGGATTAAAAAAATCCCCAGTAATCAGTGATAGTATATCTGACCTTTGCAGTAGTAAAGCAATGTCTATAAAATTAATGATCAAAATGTTCTGGGTTTTATGAAGCATAGAAAAATTTAAGATAGCGTATTTTGCAAAGTCATGTTGGGAGAATCCTGCAACTATCAGGTTTGGGGTTTCTTGGGTTTTAATAGATCCCTTTGGTGAATTAGAGCAAGGAAGGTATGAATATTCAATTTTAAAAAATAGATTACTTTTCAGACTTAAAATTTTGTTGAGGATTGGAACTGATACCTGTCTCAGACAGGGAACTGAATTATAGCCACTTATAAAATATTGTTATTTCCGTTAGAATGCTTAGTTCCATTTTCACAGGCTATGGGAGGCAAAAACAATAATATGTGTTCTCGTGGGTTTTTTTCCCCCATATACACTGAAGATCTTCCACTGATAGAGAAACAAATCTGCTATGGAATTTCAAAAAATAGACGAATCTAAGAAGTGACTTTTAGTGTTTGTGGATTTTAGTATTTTGGATGTAGTAACTACATAGTAAAACAGCCAACTGTTTTCAGCTGGAAAAATGTTTAAAAAATTAAACCACCAGATGTCTGCATGCTTTCGGGAAAGAAGATAACTTGATGCTGTCAGAAGGAATACTGTGTTTGGAGGAGAACAGGCCTGAAGCAAAACAAGAGGCTCATCCCCATCCCACTTGCTCTGCAGAGACAACATAAGATCTTTAACTGCTGTGGCTGGTTTGGAGACAGTACTAATCAGCTTGTCACTCTATAAATAACATGGTTCTGTAGGGATTTTTAAATATCATATTACAAAGATCAGAGAAGCAGCAGTGTCCTGCCAGCTGTGCACGCACTGCTGCACTGTGGCTTTGGCAGCAGTGTGGCTTTGGAATTATTCACGCCTCTTCCTGCCTTTTTGGTTTCTTTCAATCCAATGTTCAATGGGTAGCTGTTCAGGTTGCAGGACTCTCTTCTGTTAATAGTAGTTCATAGGGTTTTGGGTTACTGTGTTACTTTGTTCTGCAGTAAATTAACGGCTGCAGTAAAGCTGTGTGGAGAACTTTCATCAGGACTGATGGATGGAACTTTTTCAGTTGATAAACAAATCTTCAACTTCATTCAGTCTTCTTCTGGACATCCACCTTACTTTCAATGTGGGCCAGCCCTGAAAAGCTGCTCGTTTTGGAAGAGACACTGTGAAGCAACAATAGACTTTCATAATCCTTTTAATTTGGATTGTTTAGTAAACCTAAACTAACAGTGACCTGTCAAGATTGACAAAATACTTGAATCTCAGCACTTCAGAAACAAGCATGGCACCTGGTTCTTACCTCTTGTATTTTTCTTTTATTCCCCTACCTGCCTTTTCCCTGCTTCAGAGGTGAAGGTCAGATTTGAACTAGCTGCTGGACTTTACCTGCATCTCTCAAACTTCAAGCTCTCTTGTGAGCCTGTGGGAGTATCTGGGTATCAAGCCAGAATATCCAATATTCTGTGTTCTTGCTAAAAATTCTACCTCTTTATAAGCAAAAGGCAGGAGGTACCTGCTCACTTAGCTTCATCTGCTTCCTGCTTCTCTTTAGGAGCCTGTTATACTTATAAAGATCTTACTTTTTTTTCCCTTACATCCACATCTTGTTCAGTGTATTTAGACTTCAGTAACTATAGAGCAACCAGACTGAATCACTTTTTTACCTGGTTTTAGAGAATCTTACTTGTTGTTTGCTTCCTTCCTGAAAGAGGAGGAGGGGGAAGAACTAAGAGGGTTCTGCAGTTATAGACAACCATTCTCTTTCTATTCAAATAATTCATACCATAGTGACAAATGAACCTTAATGTTTCCAGGTCTTGGCCAAAAGGATTTTTTTTGGCTGACATCTGAGATACAGCTACTATTAAAAAAAAAAAAAAAAAAAAAAAAGTTAAAAGTTTTGATTTGTCACATGAGCTTCAGTGGTGAATTTTTGTCCCTTGGTTAATAACTAAATCATTTATAAAATAAGCCAAATACATTAAAGAAAAAAGTTAGAGGGATGACAAGGAAAGGGACTTACCGTCCTGTTAGAACAGGCATAGATATATATACACATATATATTTTTTACATAACTATTCTAATTTGTGCTGAAAACTTCATGTACTGATAAATAACTTCTACTCGGCTGCATGAAACTTTTTTGTTCATATTTCTTCGTTTGTGATTTTTTTTTTTTTTTTTTACATTTTTTATTTTATTTACACGTCAGTCCATTTACACTTTCAGTCCATCTTTCTCATCCATAGCATTTCCCTGTTCATTTTATCCACTGCATCTTCTCTGCTCATCATTGGTAGAAGATTCTGGCAGCACGGCCTGCATGTGGCTTCCTCCTCTTGTGCTGGCATGTGATGGTGGCACCGTTGTGTTCTCTTCCTTTCCCTTTTTACTAACAGACGCAGACCAAACTGGAGCATGCCCGCATTAAGGAGCTTGAACAGAGCCTGCTCTTTGAAAAGACCAAAGCTGACAAACTCCAGAGGGAGTTAGAAGACACTAGGGTAATGGTTTTCACTATTTAAATAACAAGACTGATTTGTGTTGTGGAAGATTTCTGATGACACAGTCTGCTGGGTATAACACATGCTGAAACAGATCCTTGCTCCTGCCATGATCGGTACCTGCTATAGATATAGCTGGAACACTTTAAAAATTAGCATTCATTTTGAGCTGTTGCTCAAATGTGTTGTGTGTGTGTATGCCTGTATATGTATACTCATTTCTTCAGAAGAATTCAGGTAAGATGTCTTAAAACTGCAAAATTAATACGTGATTCCAAGTCAAAAGTAGCAAATGGGAATGTGAATTGACATAAAGGGGTGTTCAGTGGTTCATTTTTAGAATTAGCAAAGTTCATTAAATCCAAAAAAAGTAAGATCGACTGTGCCAATGCTTTTAACATAAACTTAGTATTTGGGGCTTGGTTTCTGAGGTCTTAAGTAGTTGTGGTACTACTTGCTTTGCTAAATCATGGTTTGCAGTGGCTTTTTAGTTCTTTTTTTCCACCCGTGACATAATTGTTTCATGGATATCCCAGTAGCATTAGTAATACTGTTGCCTGTCAAAATATTACTGGACATGCTTGGTCCCAAGTCAGAAGTTCAGCAGATGTCAGGTCTTAAGGAGATTATATATATATATATATATATATTCACGCTCACACATGCAGCTTTCCTTGAAGTTGAGGTAGGGATAAATATTATAAAACCAAGAATGTGCTCTATAATAAGTACTTTCAAAAAGCAGTTGCAGGTAAGTAATATTTTTTTCAGGATGTTGGTATAATAAGGAGGTTGAAACAGTGACTTCCTAATTAGAAATAATTGTGGTAGCGTTGCATGCTTTTCCATTCCAGAAGCTGCTTCAACAGTTAGTGAAAGCTCAGATAATGTGAGGACACTTTTTCAGAGGGAAATTGGAGTGGATATAGAAGGAGTTTCGAAGGATTTGTAGGCTAAAAATGTGTTTGTACTTTTCTCTGACAGTCCCATAGCTGGCATGAGATGAATTTGGAAGCAGTTATTTCAACAAATAAAGACCTCAGGGTTCTCCTTTCTTTTTCAGTCTGCTTTTAAATGATTCTGAGGAACATTTTGTTAAACATTGATGATATACATAAGCATAGTTTGCAAGTTGTTTAGCAAGTTATTTCTAGATAACTTCAGAAAAATGAATTTAACTAAATTCCACCTTTAGAGAGAATATAATATGCATGTAATATGAAGATGTGGACATTTTTCCTTTTTTAAAGCAGTAATTTATACATAAGTGAAACAACAGTTGGTCTTGTTTCACAGCCTGTGTAAAAGCAGCATTTGCTTTTACTTAAGGTTTCTTTAGAATTTCCACAGAAATAGGAGATGACAAAAACTCAAAGGTATTCTAATCCAAATTGTTGGTAAGAATACACTAATGATGTTAGTTTGCAACACTTGGTGGTTTCTTTTCAGTGAGGCCTAAGTGTCTTCGTATTAAACTTATTTTTTATAATTCTTTCTTTTCTTAAAATGCTGTTAATCATAGGTGGCCACGGTATCAGAAAAATCTCGCATCATGGAACTAGAAAGAGATCTAGCATTGCGGGTAAAGGAAGTGGCTGAGCTTCGAGGGAGATTAGAGTCTAGTAAACACATGGATGATGTGGACACTTCTCTTTCATTGTTACAAGAAGTAAGTTCTTTGCAAGAAAGAATGGCAGCAGTTAGCAAAGAACATCAGAAGGAGATGAATTCACTGAAAGAGAAGTTTGGAATTAGTGAAGAAGCATTGCAGAAAGAGATCAAATCACTTTCAGCATCAAATGAGAGAATGGCAAAAGAAAATGAATCCTTGAAAACTAAGCTTGATCACGCCAACAAGGAGAATTCAGATGTAATAGAGCTATGGAAGTCAAAGCTGGAATCTGCAATTGCCTCCCATCAGCAAGCAATGGAAGAACTAAAAGTTTCTTTCAGCAAAGGTGTAGGGGCTCAGACAGCAGAATTTGCAGAGTTAAAGACTCAGATTGAGAAGATTAAGTTAGACTATGAAAATGAAATGTCAAATTTAAAACTGAAACAAGAAAATGAAAAATCTCATCATTTAAAAGAGATTGAATCACTGAAAGCAAAACTGTTGGCAGTCACAGAGGAGAAAGAGCAAAACCTGGAAAGCCTGAAGACCAAACTGGAAAGTGTGGAAGATCAGCATCTAGTAGAAATGGAAGACACTTTAAACAAATTACAGGAAGCTGAAATAAAGGTAAAGGAGCTAGAGGTACTGCAAGCCAAGTACAATGAACAAACCAAAGTTATTGATAGTCTTACACCACAGATCAAAGCTGCTGAAGAAAAGCTTTTGGACCTTGCTGCACTTCAGAAAGCCAATTCTGAAGGTAAATTGGAAATCCAGAAACTTAGCAAGCAGCTTGAGGCAGCTGAGAAACAAATTCAGAATTTAGAGACTGAAAAGGTTGATGGAAGTAGCAAGGTTTGTATCAACATCCATCCTTTTATTTTTACTTTGTTTTTATTTTACATTTGTACTGTTCTAATCTGCTATAGCAAACTCATCACAGAAAAAACAAGTTTTATTGAATGCATATCATAGTACCATCTGAGGAGGTTTAGAGAAAAGTGTTAACTGGGTCATGTCTCTCAACAGGTTTCTAGTGGTCAGTCAGCACCACTAAGCAAAAGAAAAAGAAATTCTTTCTGCATTTTCTTGCTGCAAGGTTTGGCATGCTTCTGCTGAAAGCTTTGTGTTATGGAAAAGTTAGTTTGGCTTGTTTTGGAGAAGAATCCACATACCTTAATATACAAGTTTTTAACCTTGGGTGGTAGAGGTATTCAGATAAAAAGTGACTTGGGGCTCAGTGGGGAAGTGTTTCCTCTGTACCTTCACTACCTTGCATCTCATCAAACAAGATGATGGAAGAGGCTATTAAAAACAAAAGAAAGCAAAAAAGATCCTGGTGGAACTTTTCTTTAAGTCAAGGATGTGCAGTGATGTTGTTAGGCACTGTTTCACAGCATTTTTGAAGCACAGACTGCAATGTGATACATCTTACCAAGATTTTTCTTGGATTTAGATGAAATATCTCTTTAAAGTTGATAGCATGGCATTCAGTACTTGAAAGTTGTTCCACCACTGCAGCTAGGAATAAAAGCGCTAAGGTATAATCTCACTTTGGGAGTTCCCCCACACCCCCAATCTATGCATGACCAGACAAGCTCGAGCTCTAATTGTTAAGAGTAGTGGGAAAGTAAACGGAAATAGCTTTCCTAAACTCTTCACAGATGGTTCCAAGATACTGGATTTCTACAGACCTTTGACTCTATTTTTGAGGTCACACTGGATTTCTGTACTACCGCTTGGTGTGGTAGAGCCTTTTAAAAAATTACATCACTGTATGTGTATTGGTCTGAATAGCCAGTTGAAACATAAATGCTAAATTTATCAGATAAAAAAGGTTAAAACAATAAAGAACCAAGAATGCTAATTCATCTGATGCTGTAACTTTGGAAATTTTGAATGTACTCAGAAATGTCTGCCATTAAATAATGTTTTCACCATTAATTCCAAGAGAACCAAATTTTAATGATTTCAAATATATTCCAAGATGCAGTTAGTACTGTGATGTAGTCATCGGTGGAAATCAGCTTCGCTCAGTTAATACATCACATTGTTTTTCTTCAGTTTTTTTTATTTTTCATCTTACAGTGATTTTAATATTATAGTTATTTCTTTCAGATTCTATTTTTAATTTTCCTGTTTTTACATTCGTGTTTGTAATTTTATTTTACTCCATTTCATCATCTTTGTTAGGCTAGTAATCTGGCCAAAGAACTGCAGGGCAAAGAGCAAAAGCTTCTTGACCTTGAGAAAAACTTGAGTGCAGTAAATCAAGTTAAAGATTCTTTGGAAAATGAACTTCAAGTTTTGGTGAGTAATACCCCAAAATTTTGTCTTTATCCTTTGGATTTTGGTTTTCATGGTGAGAGTGCAATTGAAATCTGAGGATCAACTCTGACTGAGCAAAGGTCTTCAGAGCCATTTTACTCATGAAAAAGAAAGCAAAGGTTCGTGACTAATGGGATCCATCTGGGAATGAAAAGAGCATTTCACCTAAGTTCTGTGTTATCAGGTGTTTTGTCTAAATAGAACTCACCTGTTTATGGATTTCAGATAAAATATTAAACCAGATCAAAAGCAGCATGTAGCTTAAATTTAGACTACTCATTAAGGAACACCTGGCCCTTGTTTATAAATGTTGTACAAATTAATGCTCACTATACGCATGTCTTACAAATGTTTTTTTAATACATTTTTCACCTGATTTCTCATTTTGCAAATGTAATTAGGTTTGCAAGTATTGTGTAGTTGGGTAGGATTCTCCTGAGAAACTACACTAGAGTCAGTAACAAAAAGACATGCTTTCAGGTTTTACTGTCCCTGTGATAAAATCTTTCTATGGCCATAGCAAATATTTGAACTTGGAAGAGTCTCGCTTCTTATCTTCCTCAGTATCCTCCCTTTTCTTCATAGTCTAGCATCTCTTCCTGCTGGTAAAGCTGGAAGACACTGGTATGAGATTGATCACAAGATTGCAGATGTCCACTGTGCAGCCTATGAGCAGCATGGATAGCTTCTTGTGTTGAGAAGTCCAGAAATCACATCTCCTACACTGGACTCTGTGGCTGCAGTTCTGTTGCTATGCTAGCTGATGGTGAAGTTTTTTTGAAAATTTAGGGACTTGCTTGCAACCAAGGCAAGGGAAAAATCTTGCTTTATGTTGCCGAATATATCTATGCTAAACTGTAATTCAAAAACTTCAGATCTATTTATGATTGGAGTGAAGACCATTCTATTTTGTACTTGAAAAATACCTAATATAAATTCAGTGGCTGAATTATACTGCTATTACCAAATCTTACCTTAGGTTTTTATCCATTTTTCAGAAAGACAAGTTTACTAGTGCAGCTGATGAAGCAGAAAACGTTCAACAGACTATGCAAGGTATGTCTGCTGCTGAACTTAAAAGAGCTGAAAGGCTGCAGAAAATAAATGCTGCAAAATAAAGGGTTTTTTTTCATGCGCTTTCAAATTTACACCTGGTGGCACAGCAGTTTCAGCAGCTATGTAAAGGACAGGATTACTTGCAGCCTCTCTTCTTAAGAGTAATATACCTTGCAAGTAGGTGGAATTGTCTGCATCTAAGTAGTTACTAACTTTGTTTTCAAAATTTTACTTGCGTAGAAACAATAAAAAAACTAAACCAAAAAGAAGAGCAGTTTGCACTCATGTCTTCAGAACTGGAACAGCTGAAGTCTAGTTTGACTGGTAAGGAAGTAATAAAATGGAATGTTTTGAAATGTGCATCAGCTTTGTGCTTTTGTATGCCTCCTGCTCAGCTTGCCACATCATAGTGTATAATGCTTTCACAAATGCATATGCCTTCAAAAGACAGACTTTTTTCTAGGCAGAAAACAGCTTTTGTGGCACTGTGCATATTGACGTAGCAAGGTGGTGATAATGTTAAGGAAACAGTGCAGTAAAGCAGACAACTTCCTGGCTGATTGTATTCCAAATCAATAGTTAAATTCTTGTTTGATGTTGCAATAAAGTCATGCTGGGGTGATGGTCAGATACGAGGAAAAGGCTTGGGGACCAGACTGAAGCATTACAAATGTAAGATAGCTAATTCACAGTAGTGAATTAAGTCCATAAGTAGTGTTTTCTTTTTAAGAACATAAAAAAGACTGTACATTAGTCTGGTTGTCTCCTTCTTCCTATCTCATAGGAGGGAGTCTTGCTGTATCTTTCTAGTTGTACATCTCAATTTAAAATCAACGTAGAAAGAAATTAAGAATGATTACATACCCCGTAAGCAAGCCTTTCAAGGTGCTGTTGGGACTGTAGAAGTCATCCCACAGGCTCCTCTTGCCCTTGGTGGCAGTGCCTGCCCTAGACTGAGTAATTTTTTTGCTGCAGCTTCATGTTGCTTGCATTATGTCTTCTGCTGCTCTACTAAATAGCTGGTGAGTTGTCTCGCCTGTAAGATGTGCATACCTCTCATTGTATTGCTTGATTATCCTCTGATACGGTTAGAACTCGTATCCACTTCTTATGGCCTGAAGTTAAGTGAATCACTTCTGAAAGAAAGATTTCTTGACTAGTTGCTTTTTTACTATTTCTGAAGAGTTCTTAACCTTTTGCTACAGTTAACAGTTCAAAGTTCAAACAATCATAATTTTTAATTTTAAAGGGGTAATTTGCAAGGTCTGTAGCATTCATATTGCTCTGTTGATATTCTTTACTATTTTCTAGCTAGTCTGTGCATACCCTTTCTCTTAAATTTACTAGACTAACAGCCTTTGTCTTGCTCAGTGATGGAGAAGAAATTGAAGGAGCGAGAAGAGAGAGAACAGCAACTGATTGAAGCTAAAGCCAAACTTGAAAATGATATTGCAGAGATCATGAAGTCTTCAGGAGACAGCTCTGCCCAGCTTACGAAAATGAATGATGAGCTTCGGTTAAAAGAAAGGTATTCCATTGTTGTGAGACCATTTTCACATTTCTTTACTCGTGCACTCCCAGCTTCTAATTTTATCTTTTTGTAAATATCTGAACAAGATGCTCCTGAGTGTCGCACTGATATGACAAGTGAACTTATTCTATCAAACTAAGTTAATCAAAACAGTCTCCTCCGAGTGATTTGGAGAGCGTCTAACATTTATAATTCTAAAATTCTTATGTAACATGCTTCTCATTGCCCAGAGTAAATGAACTTTTTAATAATCTAGACTGTTTTGTGATTGTGCTTCCTAATTATTTGATTACCTGATAAGGTTGGTTTATTTGGATATATAAAAGACTTGCGTCACATTTTTGTCTAGCAAAAGAAAATGTGTTTTATTTCAAATAAAAATTATATGTAGAATAGATGTTCTTTTCCTTTACAAAACCCCTGGGGGCAAAGTAACTGTCAGCTGTGTTGGTCTGCACACGAGCAAGTGCTTGGTCTCACTTGTGTATATTTAATTTAGCAGAATATTGTCTATATGTTAAATAATTAAATCTCTTTCTAAATGTTTGGACAGAATATAGAACTTCAGCATAATTTAGAGTCTTTCATCTCTGTGCTTGTCATGCTGTCAGCAAAAAGTAATGTTCTTTTATTTGGTCTTTTAGGCAGTTGGACCAAATACAACTTGAGCTTACAAAAGCAAATGAAAAGGCTGTTCAGCTTCAGAAAAATGTGGAACAGACAACACAGAAAGCTGAGCAGAGTCAGCAAGAAACTCTTAAGATTCATCAAGCAGAACTGAAAAATATGCAGGATCAACTAACAGACATGGTAAGAACAACTTTAAAAAGCACTAGCTAACTATGTGCAGAATACTGTATCACTGCTTCTTTAACTGTGTTTCAATTGTTTTATCTTCTATCAGAAAAAGCAAATCGAGACTAGCCAGAATCAGTATAAGGATCTTCAGGCAAAGTATGAAAAAGAAACTTCTGAGATGATCACTAAACATGATGCAGATATCAAAGGGTTTAAGCAGAACTTGCTGGATGCAGAAGAGGCGCTGAAAATTGCACAAAAGAAAAATGATGAGCTAGAAAAACAGGCTGAGGAGCTGAAAAATCAAGCAGAACAGGCCAAAGTATGTATATTTGTTATTCTGCAAGTAATTTAAAGTTTAAATCTTCCTGTTTCGGTGAATCACTGTTTTTTGCCTGGCTTTACCATTTCATAGTAAGATTTTTGCAGTGTTTCTTTCTTGAACTTTTCCAGGGTAGATTAATATTGGTAAGGGAAAAGAAGCATACACGACTAACTGGCTGTCTTCTCTAGATTACACAAGAATCCATGAAATAAGGTTCTTTAATGTTAACATTTTCCATTCATAGATATCTGGCTCAGCACAATCAGTTGGAGCCAAGTGTTCTTCTCTGTTTTTTAAATGCATTAATTATTTTAAAATATGTCGTGAACTATCTCATTTTAAAGTGTTACACACCTGAAATTTTGTTCAATAGTATGATCCCATATTATGTGCAACTATTTAGTGTGTAGCTTGACTTCAGTAATTTTTTTTCTCGTGTTTCTTTGACATTACTGCTTGCTTTCATCCCTTGTTAGTTATTTGCTATATTCTTTGTTTTATGCTTTAGCAAAATATTTAGTGTATAAATTGGCACACAGGTTAACTTTAAATACACCACTGATGTGGTGTTTTGAATTAAACGGGTTATGACAGTATGTTTTGGACAGAATCATGAGGAGAATTCTCTCTGGAAGGTGAATTTGAGAATTGGAAGTCAGTATCTAATATAACGCCTTGCATTTTAATTCAGTTAGATTCTCATGAAATAATTTTGTGGCTTTTCTTTCTGAGTAATTTACATTGAGAAAATTTGTTGAGTAGTTTTAAAAACAAGATGAGAGTCTTGTATGGAGGAACCTTCAAACCATTATTTTTTTTAATTATTGTTATTTTATTATTTTTATTAACCACTGTAAAGTTTTCTTGTGGATGGTGGGTGTTTTGTAATGAAATATCAGGGGTGGCTGTCAACAGTTGAGTTCGCACAGGGACTGTGTGTCAGTGTATACACTTTTTAAAAACTTAAGTTACAATAGCTCTATTTGCCCTTAAACCATGTTTCTCATTTGTCTGCTTGACTCCATTTTTGTTTTCCCTTCTCCCTGACTTTGTTTCTTTAGTCCTTAAGCTCTGTGTTAGCATCAGCCAGAAAAGAAATTGAACTAATGTCAGACAAGATGAGGGAGTTGATAACAGAAAAAGAGACTTTGGCACAGGAGGGGAATACTTTAAAATTAGAGAGAGGTTCCTTGTTATCAAAACTTCTAGAATTGGAATCAAAGATTTCATTAATGCAACAAGACCAAGAAGAACTTTGGACAATAAATGAAGAACTTAATTCAGAAAATAAAAAAATCCTGAAGCAGAAGGAAGAAGCTGAGGCCAAAAGCCAACAGGAAGGCACAGAAAAGGTAGCCCTAATTGCTGAGAAAAGCAAATTACTCTCTGAAGTAGAGGCAGCACAGGCAAACCTCCTGAAGGTAACTCAAGAAAATGATGCTCTCCGGTCTTCAGAGTCAACCTTGCTCCAACAGTTGAAAGAACTTCAGGCCAACAAAGATGCTGTGGATGTGGTATGTCAGAAACATATCAAAGAATGGGAAGAACTGGACCATTATCAGAAGAAACTTTTGGAAGAGAAGGATGCAGTTGTTAAAGACAAAGATGATGTTATTCAGAAGCTGGAAAGTTCTTGTGAGGCCCTGGCCAGAGATCAAAGAGAGCTACTGCAAGAACTTTCAACTCTGACTGCAGAGAGAGATTCAGCCCTAGGTAAACACTCAGATCTTAAAAATACACATATAGCCTTAAAAAATGAAATGGACTGTCTATTGCAGACAAGTCAGAGTCTGCAGTCTGAGAAGGAGATGCTCCTTAAAAGCATAGAAGAGCTGCATGTGAGTTTAGACAATACAGTTAGTGAAAACCAAGCATTAAAAGTGAGGAGGGAAAAGATGCAAACAGAACTTGAGACTGAACATAAAGAACTTAAAAAAGTGATGAAAGACAATATGGAGTTGAAGGATTCTCTTGCTAGTCTCTCTTGTCGTCTTGAGGAAATCAAAGCCTCAAGAGAGATATCCAATTCTGAATGTGTTCAGTTACTTCAAGAGAAAGAGGCTCTTTCTTCGTCAGAACGAAGGCTTTTGGCTGAAAGGGAGGAACTTTTAAATGAAAATAAGGCAATTGCTGAAAAGCTTGCTAAGGCCACAGCAGATGCCGTGCTTGCTGAGAGAGTCTTTACTGAGAAAATAAACAAACTGAACTTGGAAAAGGAATCTGTTTTTCATAAGTTGTTGCAATTTGAAAAGCACAATGAAACTCTTCTCCAAGAGAAGAATGAATTGCAGAACAAATACTTAGAACTTCTCGATGAAAACAAGTCTTTTGCAAATGTGATTTCTGATATGAAGAGAGAACATGAACTGGACGTCTCAGCCAAGAGAGCTCTGGCCCAAGAGAATACCATGCTCCAAAATTCTATTGAAACCCTCAAGGAAGACCTAAGTAAGAAGACTCTAGAAAATCAAGAGCTAATAGCCTGTAAATGTGACCTTTCAGATCTTCTGAAAGAGGCCCAGGATGCCAAAAGAACATTAGAAAATGAACTAGCGGCTGTGTCACGTGCCAAGCAGGTCCTGTCATCTTCATTCGAGACCTGTTCCTCTGATAGGGAAATGCTGACCAGAGAGAGGACTGAATTGCAAGATAAGTGTCAGAAATTAAATGGCGAGGTTGCGATTATGAAAGAAAACTTAACCATAGAAAAGGAAGCTAGAAAACTGGACAAGGAATCATTTTTGTTGGAATGTATGGAACTTCAAAGCAACATCAGCTTCTTAGAGAAGGAGATAGAGGAGCTGAGAGACAAAAATAAAGCATCTCTGACTGAGAAAGAACTTCTATTTCAGGAGAAAGAAAAATCTGAAGCTAAACTGGTGGAAATAATTAAAGAAAAAGAAACCCTCTTTGCAGAGACAGAGCAGCTTGCTTCCAGTATCGACCGATTGAAGAGTGACTTTGCTTCCTTGTCTAAATCAAAAGCGGAGCTCCAGGACTTGCACAGCTGTGTCTCTGAGAGGCTAGATGATCTTCAACACAAGCACGAGGTGACAGAGGAGGAGAGAATAAAGTTACTTCACGAAAATGACAGCCTGCTTGCTGAACAGAGGAGTCTGCTCATCATGAAGGAAGAAATACTAAAACAGAAGGAGAAATTCTCCAAGGATTATTATAAACTGCATGAGGAAGTAGCACTTTTAGAACAAACTAATAGTGATCTTTCAGGCAAATTGCTGGTCTGTCAGGGCAAAAATCAGATGCTGCAGGAGGAGATGAACAATCTGGCTTTGAAAGTAAAAGAAATTCAGACTCTCCAGGCCCAAACAGTAGCGCAAAAAAATGAGGTATTGAAACACATAGTTAAACAATTGAATATGGTTTTACTAATACTGAGCACTAACCCAATGGTTTCCTCTCTGCACTAACCCAGTGGTTTCCTCTCTGCACTTCATTGCACAATCAGCACTTCATCTCAGTATAAACAGGCTGGAATTATGGTCTCTCTCAATATATTACTTTGGGGTTTTTTCCATGGTGTAACTGTGAGTCTGAAAGACACTTTAATATTTTTTAAAAAATATTTCTAAATATAAAAGCCTATGTTGTCGCTGAATGTTGCAAGAAAACAATGTAAACTGTGAATAAAAGGAAGTTTTGTTTCCTGAATCTGGTGGGAGAAATTGAGCGCCTCCTGTTGAAGTACTATGCAGCTTAAAAGCTAGAGTAGTAATAGATGAGGTTTTAGATTAGATCTTTGTGCAATTTTATGTTAAATGACAACAAACTACAAATTTGAGTTACTCAAAAAATATAAAACAATGTACTCCTCCTGAAAAATGTAATTGGATAAAAAGCAGTGTAAGAGAACCATTTAAATTTACATTATAGGACTTTCAGTCTGTTAAAGACATTGACAATTCTGGTGTTCCTTTTATTCACAGAAGTGTTTTGTATTCACCACCAACAAATTCTGTGAAGTATTTTGAATTTCGGTTTGTGGGGTGTGAAGCCCATAAAATCACTTTGAATACAAATTGGAATCAAGATATCCTGTAGGAATGCATTATGCCTTCCTAAGTATTTTAATATTCTTGTGAAGTGTTTCCTTTTATGAGGGCATAATGAACAACACTGAAATAATGCGATAATTTGCTTTATCTCCTATTTAATTTTTAATTATTTTTCAAATTTTTAACAGCTTTTTATAATTCCACATTTTCTGAAAATAGAGCAGTCTGTTGGAAGTGAGTATCTATTGAACTACTACTGTCTAAAGTGGTTAGAAGTCTAAGAGCAATCACAGTGGTGGTAATGAGAAATCCAGGAATTGAAGAAACGGGCTTCCTCGGTGGTGACACAAGCATGGGGTTATGATCTGTTTCCGCATGGAATTTAATCTTCTCATGTCCCTTTATTTTTATACTTTATGCAGCTTCAAAATGCAAAGAAATTCCCAGCTGAAGTCCTTGTTTAATTGGAAAGCAGCTGGTAAACTGTGGAGCTGTGCATAAAGTATTGTGGTTCATCTTTTGCTTTGAGAGGTCCTTTTGGGTAATACCCTTTTTTTTTTTTTTTTTTTTTTTTCTCCCCTCCCCACCCTCCTTTATATATAGGCTGCCAAAATGGCAGAAGATGTTTTCCAGACTGTGGAGAAGGTGACCAAAGAGAAGGATGCCATTCACAAAGAAAAGATTGAAACTTTGGCCTCTTTGGAGAACTCTAGACAGACAAATGAGAAGCTACAGAATGAAGTAATCACATTTAAATGCTTTTATATGAAAAGTTTTGCCCAGTTTGTAAGGAACAACTGTTGAATTACAGAGAATTAGATTAGGCAAGAGTGGATTCTGTCATTTTCCCACCACAATATTCAGTCTTGACTGGCTTGTGAAAACTTACTAGATGAGTGCATATTGATGCAAAAGCTAGGTGCTTTATATAGCCATATGACCTATGTTCTTTTGTATTTTGCTTGTGGTTTCAAATACAGTACGTACAGCATGTAAGTTCATGTACCTTAAATCTTGGTGCAGCAAAAAAAAAAAAAAAATGTAATAGGAGTTCTGGATGCTACAGCAGCTTTTGCAGATCACAGAATCAAGAGACATGGGTTTGACTTGAGGACTAATCAGTCTTGCTGTATAGCTTTGGGTAAGTTGCTTAGATGTGACCACTCTGTGCTTCAATTCCCTGGCTGTAAGCATGGGGTGCAACTTCACACTCTGATGAAGTGCTGCAGAGAGAGTAGCAGTGCTCCTAATCCACAAAAGTTATTGCTCTATTTCTCACCAATAATGCACTCCTTGCTCTGTACATCTTCTTTGTGATCTTGACATGTGTAATATTATCATTTCTTCTTTTTTCCACTTTTCTGTTAATCAGAATTGTGGTCTGACAAGGTACAAATTCTGCTGAGCTATGCACTATACATGAGCACAATGGTCGCAAAGAACTTCACAGTCAAACATGTACAGCAGTTCCTCTAGGGACCTGTTTTCAGTCTGTGTCCTCCCACCACTTTGTGATACTTCAGGATTTGAAGAAGGGAAGGATGTCCCCACTAATCTCTTTCACACTTTTGCCCCAGAGTATCTAGTGTAACATTGAACTGGCATCTTTTCTGCAGATCTTGAGCACCCAGTGGCCTCTTTTTGATGGCTTTCATCTTTTGCAGCTCCTGTAATAATGGGTAGTGAACAGCTGGGCTAACCTAAATGCCACAGCTTGTGCTGAAACAGTAATGATTTCCAATGAGATCTGATGACTTGAGAATTAAAAGCGATGACGTTAATAATGGCAGGGCTTCACTTTCTGGATTAAAAAAAAAAATCCACAGGGTCCTGTAATGCCATGAGAATGGCTGAAGATTATCTGTTATGTAATATAAAGTGTTGCTGAATGCAAACAAATAAGGTTTGCAGGCTTGTGTTTGCGTGGTAGATGCAAGCTCAGTAAATTGATATACAGCAATTTGTCCCATGCAACAAGATCTCTGAAAGGAGTTCATTTCTTATGGTTGCAAGCACAACATTCAGCCTACTGTTCCTCAGAAATTAAGGTATGGTAAAGCAGAACTTTTTATTCGTTACCTTAGAGGAATAAAGATCAAGGGAACAGCTAATTTTTGCAACAAGCGTTGAATTAAAAAAAAAAAAAAAAAGTGCTTTGAGTTGTATAGCATTTAAACTGGAGGTGCTTTGGAGCTTTACCTTTTATATCAGGGTATATACATCAGATTACTGTCAGCTGCTCTTCAGTGGACTTTGAATTCTTTGTGCTGCTCAACTTGAATGCAGAAAGTCTCAACATTTTTTGTTAGACAAATGCTTCTCAGTACAAACAGACTGAATTAATCTAAGGACTAAAGATGAAAAAGTGGAACAGCTCAGCTCAGGCCCCCATTTTGCTGAGTATCTTTTCCAAGTGCTACACCTAGGAGCTGTATAGTTTCATTAGTATAATGAGGGTTTTTTTCCTCTTTAAGTTGGACATGCTTAAACAAAACAACCTGAAAAATGAAGAGGAGCTTAATAAATCAAAAGAGCTTCTAAATCTGGAGAACCAGAAAGTGGAAGAACTTAGAAAAGAATTGTAAGTATTTCAATATTAAATCTGTTAAACCATTCCTTTGTAATTACATTTACCTTTCATTTTTTTGAAAAATTGCCTTTCAGTACCTGTCCTGTATCTGCACTTATAAAGCAGGTATTAGGTCAAACTCAAATATTAGTTTGACATGTATAAAACTTGAAATCAGAATGTTGCTCCTGAATTACTGAAGGTTGTTGAAGGAAATCCTTCACTCCAAGCATTGTTTGAAATAATTTGTTTGCTGGAGGAAGTACAGAGTTCTGCCACCTGAGGGCACTAGATTATTTTAAAAGCTTTATTGTAAAGAAATTCTGTTTGGATTTAATTACAAGTACACTTGGAGTGGTAAGTAGTTTTAAGTGGCTTTATTTACAGAAAACCTGGTTCTGCTTTTATTTTTCATTGACGGCTTTATCCAGTTTATTCCTGTTGCCCACTATGCACTTATTTTCTCACTGGTACAATGCAAATGCCATATATAGTATGTAAAACTAGAGTTAATCGCTTATTGTTTGAGAAACTGCCTCTTAGGTACTACAAACTAATGATGTGTAACACTGTATGCAAACAAATTAACTGCAAAGGATCTGGTATAAAGTAATTTGTCCTGTGGAATCTCATTGTATCAAAGCTTTTGGTGTGCCACCATGAATAAAAATCCAGCCTAGTTATTGCTACCCTGCAGTACCTGCACGTCCCCCAACTTTCAGAGATGTAATGCATTAAATCACAAATCTCTGTTCCCACCTGTGCTCCAAGAAGAATTTCTTGACTCATGGAGTGAGAGCTGGAATCTGGACTGAGAGCTAAGAGCAGCTTTGACTAATTATTATTATTGTTAGGTCCATAAATCATTTTGTGACAGTTCTTAATCACTGCTCTGAGGTGAAGACAGGGCACAAAGGAAATCAGCACACAGAATTAATACTAAGTTTCTGCATGATTGACGGGCTTTACTGCTTGCTTTTAAAAAAACTGCATGCTTGTGTAGACAATAGCCTGCTTTGAGAAAAGGCAGGATTTTGTTCCATGAGCAATTCCTACCTTCCTCAGTGCTCCGAAGAAATGCCAAAGCAGAATAATTATTTCCAGACTAGTTGCTCTAATGCTGGAACAGCAAGGGGCTAGTAGACTCTGGTATCGTGGGAAGACAAAATATATTATACTGTAATTTGCCAAGCAGAAGTTATTTATAGAAGATACTTCCTTGAAAATCTTCAGCACTGAAAGGTGTTGTCATGATCCTGACCACTCTGTGGGTTTTTTAAATTATTTTTGTTTTTCTTAAGGTTAATCTTAGTCATAGACTGCTGCTGAATGTGGTGTCTAATCATCAGTGGTAAGAGACAGTGGACAAGTGGAAGCTTGTCTAGTTGGTTTTTAATTGATCTTTGTTGTCATAATTCTTTTGTGTGTTGCCTTGTTTTAATTAGAGTAAGGAATTAGCTTGGTAATAGGCACTTCTTGATCAGCAGTGATGCGGGTAGAGAGAACACCTTTGAGAGGTCAGTTGATGAAGGTAGTGCCCTTGCCTCTGCAAAGGAGAGCAGAGGGAAAATTTTGCCTACCGGAGCTGTTGAGTGTAGGTAGGGCCATGCTGCTGCCTCTAGAGCGGTGCCTTTTGGAGGTGGGAGGATGTTACAGTGACATTGGTGTCCTTCATAAAAGAGCCTTCTGTGTAAAACTAGGATGAAGAAAAGCAGAAATACCGTCTGGACATCATGTATTCGTTTAGTACTGTGTACTGTCAAGTGCACTTGCAGCTATCAGTTTAAAGTTCCTTGGCACTAAACACGGGAGCATTTCACACAAACTGACCCCAGTATTTTGTGTGCTTTTTTTTACAATGCCCCAAATCTACACTTTAATGCTGAAAGGAGAAAGTGAACCGGTGAGTACTGCAGTTCAGCAAACAATCATGGTTAAAAATAGGTATGTTCCTGCATCAGCAAGTAGCTTCATACCAAGATAATTTGAATCGATATTCAGTGATGTGAGCTAGCCTGTTTAATCCAGTCTAGGTGGATTGGACTGGAAATTGGTCAAGGTGAGACCAGATAGAAAAAATGGTTGGGAAATCTTAGTCATATTTACGTGCTGAATTCAAAAAGTAAATCAGACTTCCTTTTGTTTAAATGTGCCCAGTAATAGACCATAGAGTCCTTGTATTTTGAAGTGCTTGAATAAGTTTCTGACTTATGGGTTCTTCTGTCTCCCACAGTCATAGAAGTATTTTTAATATTCCAGTCAGGGTTTAACTCTATGTAATATTGGCACATAGGAGTACTGAGATTCCTTTTTATGAAAACAAAACACAGTCATAAAAATTACTGTTTAGTGAAATGAAGCTTTTTTATTTCTTGAAAGATATTGTCAAATCTTATAAAAGCTTATGTTAGTCATTTGTGTTACAGGCAGGCATGCAAATTTTTTTTTCAAAAATTTGTTGAAAATAAACTTACTTCAAGGAAACCACACATTAGTAGCAACATAGGCTAATGAAACCTGCAAATCCTTTTTTTTTTCTTCACCTATTGTTTAGTCTTGTTTTCAGTTTTGTATCTGTTAAAAGTAATGGAATAGATTACTTTCCTGTTTTGCCTCCTGTGATCTTGCACATTCTTGTATGTTTGGGTGTCAGACCTCGTACAGAGTATTTAAGTAATGGGATCTGTAAGCTGCTTTTTTTTTTTTTTTTTTTTTTTTAAAAAACAATTCTCATCTTTTGCCTCTGGCTCCAGAGTTCACTTCTGAGAAAGTCTAGGCTATAAACCATGCCAACGCTCTTGTCAATCCCTACCCTGTCTTTCTAAACCCAGGCATTTGCTAACCATTGGAAGCATGCAGAACTAGCAGTCTGAACTTACCTTCTATTTCTTTGAGTATCTGATAGGTTTAAAGGAAAAGGAGTTGTGCGCTGCTACTGCTTTTCAGGGTAAAACCTATTCCTGTGCATCCGAGGTACAGATTGTCACCTTTATTATAGATCCCATTAGACACGTGACCTAGATGTATTTTTCCAAGCTGTGAAGCTGAATCTCTCCCACAGTTTTTTCTTGCCTCTCTCGTTCCTATGGTAACGATGCACTCTCTGTCCTCACAGCGAAGCGCTGAAGCTGGCAGCAGCTCAGAAGTCCCAGCAGCTTGCAGCTTTGCAAGAGGAGAACGTGAAACTTGCTGAGGAGCTGGGCAGGAGCAGGGACGAAGTCACAAGTCATCAGAAGGTAGAGTGGCTGGAACGTTTCCTGATCTATGGTGAAAGTGCTGTGCATGCTCTTTCCGCTGATGCCTGGGTGACGTTGCACTGCATGTTTGTGCTTGAAAGATGAGTTGTTCTGAGAACGTTTTAAAATAAATTTGGAAGCCACCTGCATTAGGAGGTTAGAACTGCAGGCTAACAGAAGGTTACGTAACCCGTGAAGGATACTTAGGAGGCTTGGGAGTAAGCGTAAATTAAATTTGCTTTAGCCAAATGTATTAACAGACACTTGCTATTTCTGTCGGTAGTAATTTTGTTATACAACTGTGGAAATCTCCATCTACCCAGTACTAAGGAAATCTAGCTATTTAATACTCCTCTTTATTCCTGCTCTCCTTTCCCACTAAGAAGAAGAGTATTAAGGATGTATTTCATAATACTGTTTAAAACTACTTGGTTGGACTCTCTCTAAAAAGCGCTGTGCACATGTCTGCTTGCTTAAACTTCATACTGTGCACGTACATGAACAGTGCTGCAGCCAGGTAGTGAGTACTGGAGGACCAGAATCAATGTAAGGTGTGTTTTGTGGTCGTAGTTTATAGGGAAGAAAAAGAGTCCCTTAAATTTTATTTTTTATTTCTTACTATTACATTTGAACATGTTGTTGGAATCTTAAAGTATGGGCTTAGTTACACAGCTTATAACACTGGTACTTGCCAAAAGATAAATTAGATTTACAGCCATTAAGTATGGTGGTTTTAGTTCTTGTGGAGCAGTTCTGGTGACAGCCACACCATGAAGACATCTTTGGAAGATCTTGTCCAAAAGCAAGAATGTAGATGATGTGGATTTATATATTGCCTTTCTGAGACAGCACTTGTGCAGAAGAGGGGTATGCCTGTTCCCCAGTGACAGTGGAACAGATCTCTTCCATCTTGCCACAAAGCCTAATATTTTTAAAGCCAAGAGGCTGACTTTACCCCAAAGGTCCTGTTTGGAAATACTGAGGATGGGTGACTACAGATCTGACCAGTTTCTAAACCCTTTTGGCTGCTGACGGGAGTAATGCACGCGCTGCTTCATCCTAAAGAGCCTTTAGAGATGATTAACGAGAGTCCCAGACGTGTGGGCTTAACCACTGACTCATGCTGCATCTGAGTAGTGGTGTGGTAAGAGAACGCTGTCATCCTAAACAGCCAGTGGGAGCTCTGCTCTCCACTCCCACATGTTTTCTTAAATTACTTCAGAATCTTTGAGGCAACCTGTTATTTTCAGAAAGAGTTGTAACTTGAAAACGGCAACATTGGTCAAACCTTTCTGCCTGTTGTATGTAGTCAGTGTTGATACTCAGGAAGTCCCTGAAGGAAGGGACCCTTCAGCCCACAAGGCATAGGCTGGCAGCAGTCACTGCAGTCTCAGTCTGCGGCCTCTGTTGTTTCCAGGTGACCTTGCGAAGGAGTCCTGCTGTCTGCATCCTGCCTACTGTGGATCTGTCAGCAGAGATCCTTCTTTCATTGCCAAGATAGACAGCTGTAATCTGTGAAGCACAAGGGTTAGTTGGTCATCTTGCAAACTGGAGTATTCTCAGTTCACTTGCACCATAGCCTTTTCTGTCCGTGAGCAGATGGCTCCAAGATCAAAGATCTGGAAGATCTGCTAGAGCTTGGAGAAACAGTCTTTTTGCCTTCTTCAGCCATTTGTGTTGCATTAGGTCCTCTTCTGCGAGGAAGATGTAATCTGAATCTTGGAAACGTGGAAATGCCGTCTGTTGCATGCTCTAAGCATAGTATGTGGGCTATGGTGTCTTTAGGTCTAGTGAACTGCACGGCCTCCAAAAAGACTGGAAGAGGCATTTGGTGTTCCAGGCAACTCTGTTGTGGCAAAAGGAACAAAGACAAAATGGTGTCATTTAAAATGCAGGTTTCCTGCCGAGTGTCACATAACGAGAGCAGCTCTTCTCAGAGCAGTATCGTTTGGCGCTCGTTGGTGAAACGTGTGGTCCACCTGCCCAGAACTGTCATATGTCCTGGTTGCTCCTAAGAAGCATTCCCTGTCTCATCTGGAGCCTGTAAAGTACTAACCATCCTTTTCAGTCTGATAGAAAAGACTGCCTCTGCTGTTGCCCCGAGGGGTTGGCCTTTTTTCATGTTCCCTTTAGATCTTACCTAACCTAAACTTACAGCCCCCTTGTTCTGCCTTTGACTCTGCTGGGTTCTCTTCATGAAATGGCAAGAAAACCAGCTGGCCTTGAGGATTCTCACACAGCCCACCCTATCTTGGGCTAGCACAGTCTCAGGGATCCCCACCACCACTTCCATTTTGCTGCCACTCAGGTGAATGTACACCGTGTCTAGGCACCAAGCTGCAGCGTGCTTTGGGCTTCCTTGGTTCAGGCTGTCTATGGGGAGTGGAAAAAATGTTACTATGAAGAATGGTGCGATTAGATTTTAGAGAACAAGTGTCCATGGTGGCAATGAAGACGTTTAACACAGAGCAGGATTGCTCATGGAGCTGTATTTTATGCAGTGGATACTGAAAAATTGGACAGTAGGGAGGGAAGCACAGAATGCAGCAGTACTTCTGTCTGTGTGAGTTTCTGTGCATGTGCCTATTAAAATGCAGTAAGAAAGGTAGCAAGCATATGTTTTAAGTATTTTGAGCAGTTGCTATGGTAACTATATAAATTCTAGCAAGTGTGTTAGTCAATTGGGTTAGTGAATCTGTGGCTGCATGTGACACACTTCGCAAAATTAATGAATACTCCTTCATGAATGATTTATCCTGACATCTAAAGGTTAAAGTGTCTTGTACTAAAGATGCTGAGGGGTGCTTTTCTATATTGACTGATCCATAAATAATTAGCTGTTGTAATTAGTTAAAGATTCCCAGTCAGATAGATACTGAACTCAGGGAACTTTTCTGGCTTCAAATTATTCATTGTGGTATTTCGGGAGCCTCAGACATGCCCGGGCATTTTAACTTAATTGGACAAAGTGTAGAAACATCTACTAGCTCAGCTGGACCATCTTTTATTAAAGGTATGCGAGGAGTCTGTTCTGAGGCTAATGAGAGAGTGAGCGGATTGCTGGAGAAATGTTGATGAGAGAAGGGGTGTCCTGTCTCCCCTTCTACCACAAAGCTGCTCAGGGCTTGATCCATGACTCGTGCAGCTGCAACAGCAGTTTAGAAGCTGCCCGATTCCCTTAACATCTTGTTCTCTGTCGTGGTTTAACCCCAGCCAGCAACTAAACACCACGCAGCCGCTCACTCACTCCCCCCCACCCAGTGGGATGGGGGAGAAAATCGGGGAAAAAAAAAGCAAAACCTGTGGGTTGAGATAAGAACGGTTTAATAGAACAGAAAAGAAGAAACTAATAATGATAATGATGACACTAATAAAATGACAACAGTAATAATGAAAGGATTGCAATGTACAAATGATGTGCAGTGCAATTGCTCACCACCTGCCGACCGACACCCAGCCAGTCCCCCGAGCGGCGATTCCCCGCCCCCACTTCCCCGTTCCTATACTAGATGGGACGTCCCATGGTATGGAATACACCGTTGGCCAGTTTGGGTCAGGTGCCCTGGCTGTGTCCTGTGCCAACTTCTTGTGCCCCTCCAGCTTTCTCACTGGCTGGGCATGAGAAGCTGAAAAATCCTTGACATTAGTCTAAACACTACTGAGCAACAACTGAAGACATCAGTGTTATCAACATTCTTCGCATACTGAACTCAAAACATAGCACTGTACCAGCTACTAGGAAGACAGTTAACTCTATCCCAGCTGAAACCAGGACATTCTCCTTTACGTTTCTCTCCTTTAAATCCACTTCTATCTTGGTCTGTACAAAAATCACTCATCTCTCCACAGCCAACCAGGAAACTAAAAGGGAGGAGAGATGCAGGGTTTATGCTCACAATCTTGGAGCATTCCACAAACATTGAAGGATTTTCCAAGTTAAATGGGCACCACAACCTTTTCCTAAAAGAAACTGATAAAAAGGTGGGGTGTGTTTGGGGGGGCGTGTGGAAGAGAGCATCATGGAGCTCTGTGGACATGGCCTCTGGGGAGTAGAGGGTGAATAATGTCAGTATGAGGTTTTTCCAATTGCATGTGGCAGTCGAGCATAAACACCAGAAAGTTAAGCTAGCCTAGGGTGAATTGAAGTGACTTGTTTGTGGAACGTGGCCAGGTTAATGCTACACAGTGTGACACAGAGAAATGCTAGTGCTGGTGGTAGAGGAAAAGTAGTCAAAAAACCCAGCTAGAAAAGTGTGATGCACAAGAGATTGCAGCATGAGTCTGAGGGAGGAGAGGGACCATATAAAATAGTTGTCGGGGGGGGAGGGCGGTCTGGAGAGGCAGCTGAATAGTGTGCAGCTCACTGGGATTTACAAGTGAAACATTTCTCAGAATTTTGGTATTCTTTTTTCCTTCTCTTTTTTTGTCATCAGTCTGTACAGATGTAAGGAGATCATATAGGTTGCTTCTGTGTAGGAAGCAGACAAAAATTCTTGGAAACAACGGATGTACTTTGTGCTGCTGGTGAAATTGCTGGGTTTGACTTGCCTGCAGGAAAAATTTGGCCGTACCCCCCTAGTACTATGGCTGCTCTGCAGTCTTACAGTGGTTACTTTCCTTGAGAGAGATTTTTTGATTTGCTTTAAGACGTCTTAATATAAGTCTCTCTACACCCTTCTGGTATGTATTTTTCATATCAATAAAGTTGTTTGATTAAGCCCCAGCAAAATGATACCAGTTAATCTTAAACCTGGAAGGCTTACCAGCACTGCAGTACATGAAAGGAGAAGGTAAGTTGTCAGAAAATATGGAGAAGACAATTTATCTTGATGAGCTCTATTTAACCTAATCTTGGAGGCTGGCCAGCAAGCTGCCTTCTCATTGCAACTTGCTTAATGCTTTCTATGCCTGTCTGTGCCAAACCTGAATGTCTGTGAAGTGCTAAAAGTATTTAGTCAAGAAGAGACTATTTGCTGTTGTTCCGGGGCTCTGAGGTTTCCATTATGAATGTATGTCTTGCTAACCTTGGGGATGAGCCCTGAAAGCTTGTGAAATCTAAACAGAGATTGCGTTCAAGTCAAGGCACAGGTAGTTGCTACTATAAGCAGTTCTGCAGGGCCATAATTGCTGACTTTGACCCTTGAGTAAGAAGAAAGGAGGAGATGGTGAAAAATAATTAATTGGCCTGAAAAATACTTAATTTCCTAACCTTATCAGAAGTTCAGTTACCCCCATGTTTCTGTGGTGGGCTTTACAGGTTTTTTTCGTTGTACAAATTATGGTTGGTTGTTTTGTTTTGCTTTTCCTAAACCTATGTGTGCCTATCAGTTTGGATCCCAACAAACTGCAGCAACAATATTTTTCAGTTGAAGGCCTTGCTAGTTGTAAGGGTTTAAGGTGGCTCTGCCAAGTTACAGGTTCAGGATACAGTAATAGACACCAGACTAACAGCCTTAGGGATCAATAATTTATCACTAAATAACAGTACAGTAACAAATACAGATCAGTAGTACAATTATCCAGGTCAGAACAACAGCAAATCCAGTAATTCACCAATACTGGGCTAAACTTAATAGCCAGGCGCACAAAGGCTTATGGTTCGTCTTTGGTGTGCATGGGGCCCAGAAATATCGTATAAGCCTCACACCTCTCTTGTGTGCACAGGACGTGAAAATACTATATAAAGCAGTAATAGCCCCTGACTAGCTAATACACTTGGTCACCGAACAATTTGTGTCTGTGTGCATGTGTTGTCCTAGTAGAAAATCGATTACTTTGAGGATTTTTAGGCTCTGTAGCCTCTCCCACGTTTGTTTTACAATAATAGTGATGCTCTGATATATTATACTAAGGAAACAATCCTTGGTGTATTAACTGTAGTCTTTTTGTACTTGCGTTTTAGTTGGAAGAGGAGAGATCAGTACTCAATAACCAGTTATTAGAGATGAAAAAGAGGTAAGTTGTTCTTTCTGATGTGTGTTTAACTATACAGTCCTACAGAAGACTTCAGAAAACATAATACAAAAACACTGCTAAGAAGGCGGTTCTTTTTTACCGTATCATAGTTAAAAGTGCTGAGGTTGTTACACACATTGGATTATAGATGGCATCTTCCACGGTTGCTTTATTAAAAGTGAGAAGGAAATGTAACTGTACTAATGTAAGTTACACACCTCTTGCATTGTAGTAGTTCTCTTGTTTTTCAGTAACCAGTTAGTGTCTGGTTCTTAAAGAATAATGGAAAAATACAGTGATGCTAAGGATTGGGGTTTTTTAAAGAAAAAAAAAAAAAAAAAGAAAGAAAAGCAGCAGTTACGCAGTACTGAATGGATTGTTCTCATAATTTTGGGATATTGAGTTCATTGTGGCAGTAGTTATTGCAGTTCATTCAGCACTGTTTTTAAATACCAGGAGATTTGTCCTGGGTGACTGGGGCATCCATTTGTAAACTGTGCTGTTCAATAAATGGTCCCAAGTTACAAAATTTACTGTCTTTCTGCAATATGTGTATGGAAAGCTAATAATTGGCTAAGTGCCGAAATGTCTTTAGGAAGATGTGGGCTTTTCAAAAATAGTTATATAAATCCTTAGAAAAAGACACAGCTCTCCATGACACCAAGCATGTTCCAGGAAAAACAAACCAACCCCTGTTAAACTTCCTGAATTTATAACGGTCGCAACAAAGAACAGTGAGTAGCACTTTGGTATTCATGCACATCCTTCGCTACTCAGTATTATACACTGATCCCTTTTTTATTCCCTAATAATCTGTTTTTTGAGAGGTGGGTCATACTCTGTTATATCTCACACTCTTCTAAAAGACAGCAGGCACGCAGGGTATTACACAAGCTAAAGCTTCCTCAGAGAATGCAAGAGTTTGATCAGTTGTTGTACAGAGAGGCAAGCGAACAGCTGAACATCCAGCTTTAACCAACCTTATGAACAGCATCACTCAGCCTTCACCTGCATAGAATAGCATAAGTGTAAGTTACTTTTTAAAGATGAGGTGAAGGAGAAGATAAAGAGAGAAATCTTTAGCTGGTGTAAAGACCATTCAACATCCACAATAATTAGTATGTTTACACCAACTGAGGATCATCTCCAGCATATTTGATGGGGAGGAAGGGAGGGAAAAGGAGGGTATTAGTGCTGCTGACAGCTTAGAATGCTGTTTATAGCCTGTTATTTAACATGTTTTAAAACATGTATTTTAAATAGTATAAGTCCTGAAAGTTACTTGAGGAAAGGAAGGAGTGAGTGGGGACCCAAGATCCATTCAGTACTTTCCAGCAGTTCTATTTCATAGCATACATTTTAAAAGACAAATTCTTTAGTAAGCTATAAAAAGAAAGGTGTGTGGCTCTGATTTTTCCTTCTGTTTTTATGCTCTGTGAGCTGCCTGAAATAATCTAGATAATTATGAAATCATTAAAGTGAATTTTAAGATTACTTTACCTTCAGTTGGTTACACTGAGATGCCC
The DNA here is from genome assembly GCF_026419915.1 of Harpia harpyja. Taxonomy (NCBI): domain Eukaryota; kingdom Metazoa; phylum Chordata; class Aves; order Accipitriformes; family Accipitridae; genus Harpia; species Harpia harpyja. The sequence goes on from NC_068948.1 coordinate 33,373,833, forward strand.
AAGTTTGTGACTGGCTTAATGACGTTCCTCAACAGTGTTGAATAAACTCCAATACAAAGGCCTCACTGAAGCAGACTGCAGGCCACTAGGGGTCAAAATACACCAGCATATGACATTATTTGCTAACAAAACAGGCTGATTGAAGAACTAATTAAATAAAAGAGAGTCTCTCTAAATTCCCATTAAATAAGAGTCTCTCTAAATTCCCAAATTCCACTGAAGTTGGTGATGAGATGAGCAATGATTTCTTCCTTTCATCTTAAGAATGTGAGATACTGAAAAAGAGACGTCTTTTTGTTTTAATTAGGTCAAATCTCTAGAAGCAGTTTTCTCACCTTCCTTTCACCCACAGGAATTCTCTTCCTCTATTTTAGCAACTCCCTCTATGATATAGTCCAGCTAGGAGTGACAGGAGTTTGATATTTATGAATCTAAGGGGGTTCTATGTTACTTCAGCTCATTAGGTTCGTTGTGGGTTGCTAACTGTCTTACTGTCTTTAAGCTTGCGCTATTTATCGATACTCATTTCATTCCTCTCTCTTCCCTTTCCTACCCTTGCTTCCTTTGCTATATCTGTGTGTCTTTAATGGTAAGACTCAAGAAAGTCTATCCACGTTACAATAAATAATTTAATTTTTTTTTTTAAGTAAAGTTGTTGTACATATTTTGGCTGCCTTTGTCCCTTGGTGTCTTGCTTTTGTTTTGTAAAATACTCAGCTATATATATATATACACACATATATATTAAAAAAAAAAAGTCTATATTTTTTACCAAAACAGAAAAGCGCCTTGGTGCAAATTTAGTTCTTCCTTACAGTATTTTGCATTTCTACTCCGTGTTTCTAACGTGGTTCTTGTTATCTTGCATTTTTAAAGCTTGCCCAGTAACAGTTTAAGGTATTTGCTTCATTCTTAGAATTTCTTATTTTTGTAGTAAGGGAAGAATCTGGGTGATTTTTGTAATGTTAAAACAAAAACCTCTCTCCCCCATCACTTCCACACACTGCTCAAAACATGGTTTAACCTCTTCAAGAATGTGAAATCTTAAAATGGTGTGTGAAATGACAAAGTCTTTTTTGTTGTTTTTCTTTAATCCCTGCTGGCAAGCAGATATTTTGGACTTGAACTGGCAGGGGAAAAGTCTAAGTTCATGGAATCTATTTTCTTTTTTTTTTTTCCCCCTGATAAAATTAATAGTTGCCACAAGATTTTTCTTGCAAGTTATCGCTATGTAGTTATTTTACATTCAACATATGCTTCTTACGTTTACTATCTCTCACATGAATCATACCACAAACGATACTGAAGCTGAGAGCATCAGTGGGGTAGATTCTCAGCTGATGCTGGAAGTGAACTGTGATCCACACTTACATATAAGTAGTAGTGACATATACCTACTATATTTGTAGGTTTTCCAGTTTCAGCATTTTAGAGGGCCTCCAGCTGGAGCTGTAAAGCATGGTTCCTGGAGAGACTGCCCTATAAAAGAAAAAAAACAATCCTACAGTACAGGGACCTTTTTCCCCCTCTTGCTTTCTCTCCTCTTCTCTTGTTTCTCTCCCCTTGTGTTATAGAATTCTAGACTCTTATATTGAATTTGTAAATATATATTTACATGCTTACACTCTTTGCCTTTTTCAACCACCTAAGTGCTTGTGGTGGTTGAAACAAAGTCCAATAAATGGCCATCTAACCGTATTTGTACAAAAAGCATATGTTTCGTCTTGATCTCGGAGATGAAGATCTGACCAAAAAGTGGAAATACTGGCTAAATAACAAGCTCTTGAGCATGAGATGATGAGTCACTGGGGTTTCCATCTGCCCTTCTACAGCTGTGTATATAGCAAAGGGAAGCCCGGGTGAAGGCTCAAGTACAGCAGAGCTTGTGAGCAGCAACTTTCAGATGTACTTTCCAGTAAATACTGGATTTGCAGCTCTGTGGATTGGAGAGGGCGGCTGTGCTCTGCGAGCAGCGTCCCATGCATGGGTGGCACATTTCTTTCTGACACTGCCACCCTACGCTTTTGATCCAATTCAGCAAAGCATTTAAAAAAGATGGGTTAGGCAAGAGCATGTGTGTAATCTTGCTGAAGAACACAGAGATTGCTGTCACGCTTTTAGTGCTTTGCTGAATCAGGGTTGGTGAGGAGATCTGTTAAATGCTGTTGCCCTTTTGGTTTTTATTAACAGGAGTATAACTTGTATTTGAAGGCAAGATCGTGCAGTCTGCAATTTGTTGTGTTTCTGCTTATATTAATTTTCTCATTGTAAAAATATACCAAAACCAACCTTTCAGTTCGTTCGTTAGCTGCATCAGCTTCTTTAAACCCCAGATTCTCCACTTGCTGCTTCCATTCCCAAGTATAATCTTAACAATGAAAGAATTGCATTAATTGTGCTCTCATTGTTGAGTTTCCTGTTTATCTTCAGTCGGTGAAATTTATTGTATTTCATGGTCTGGGTATCATGGCTCTCACTAACTGTAGATACTGTGGACATGAAAACTTTCCCATTTGAACTTAATAGCTATTCCCTACCTACTGAGCATTGTCACACAAGGACACGTTCTGCTCTTGATCCCTTGAACAGTCCTAAGAGAGTGTAGTTTTGTCTAGGTACTTCAATGAAATAGTCGTGTCATTTGGTATCTTTGAAGTATTGGTTATGCCGTGCTTTTTGTGTAGTGGGTACGCATTCAGGTAGCCTAGTTTGTCTTCAGTCCTCTCAGCTATTAAGAAGACAAGCAGCGCACTGCTGTGGCAGTGAGGCTGGCATCATCTAAACTGAGATGTATGGAATTGCATAGGAAACTGGCTACGCCTGCAGAAGCTCAGGGAATTGACAGCTAGCTGCTGGGCACTGCTTGGTGCTCTGAAAAGCAAGTTTCTCTTCTAGATAAGTAAACATAGATTTTGGAGTAACGATATTTTTTTAAATTTTTTTTTAAACAAACAAAACCTTTCAGCTTGTAAGGAACTTTTGTAGCAATAGTCCTCGCATCAGAGGATAATTACTCATCTGTGTGTATTGTGTGACCTATCAGGAAGACTCGTTAGCATCAGTTAGAGGATGTTGTAGCTATGATGCCTTAAGATCACTGTCAGGACAGGATTTGTAGGCAGAAGTCATGTCTCTTATTAGACCAGCTGAAAAGGTTGGGAAAACTGGACATACATACACAGAAGATGGGTTTGTGCTGCTCTGGAGGATTTCTTTTTAACCCTTCTTCCATGAAGGAAAACAAATCACACATGGCTTTCTGCTGAAACAGTAGTTGTTAAAAGCCCAGAAACTCTCAAAGTACGTGTTTCAGGAAATAATGATGTCACTGAAATTAGTGAGGACCAGCTGATATTTCCAGCATCATCAATGCTTTGCATGACAACTTGTATGATGAGCTTTGCATGTATGTTTTGTTGCTTGTTAATAATTTTCAAGAAGTAACAAAACTCTGAAGTTAGGTTTTGTGGAACATTGTGCAACATGTTTGTTTATCCTGTATCTCCCCAGTCTATTAACTTGCTTCTTTAAATTCAAATGGATACGATGATATGCAGATTCTGCAATGTACTACCTAGGTAAAGTTTTTGCTTTGTTTCCACAGTTGTAACATCTGAAATGTTTACACATATATAAAATCTTAGTCAAGTACAGAACTGAAATTTGCTTTTTAAGAACCACTCCTTAGAGTAGTCTAATACTTTAAATTAAATTAAACTTCTTTAGGCGACTACAGTAACCTATTCTTTAGATGATTTCTGGATGTATTTGGTTTTCTTTTAGAGAATCAACATTAAAAAAAGAAATTGATGAAGAGAGAGCATCTTTACAAAAATCCATCAGTGCTACTAGTGCCTTGATCACACAAAAAGATGAGGAACTGGAAAAACTCAGAAATGAGGTAAATGAGGAACAGTGGGATGCTTCTTAATTTCGGATCAAGTTATGGCTAGAAGCATATGGCTTTGTATGCTTGATACTGAAGAGTTGGCTAATTCTTTTTCTTTGTTAATTCAGCATAGTTAAACCTTAGAATTAAATCTTTAGGTATCTGTGCCTACTTAGGTGACTTCTAGCATATATTTTTGGTGGCTATTTAGCCCTTACTACTAAGTTGCCTTGGTGCTCTGACTTCACTCTGGAAGGCTTAAGCATTCTCAAATAATTCTTACAGATCACAGTGCTCCGTGGAGAAAATGCTTCTGCAAAAACCTTGCAGTCAGTGGTTAAGTCACTGGAGTCTGATAAATTGAAACTTGAGGAAAAGGTGAAGAACTTGGAGCAAAAACTCAAGGAAAACAACGAACAGCCTTTAACTGTAACTAGCTCCTCAGGTAAAAGAGAGAGCCTCTTTACTGTCTCTCTGCCTTCATTTTTAGTCTTGTAGGTTTTTGCAACTGTTAACCAGATAGTTAAAAGGAGGTTTAACTAATTGAACCTCCTGAGAAATGTGACTTTCCTGTTGTAGGACACATATAAGACTTGAATTAAGGAAGAAATTCTGGCCAGCTGCAAAATGTGAAAGCTACCAACATTGCCAGTTAACCCCATTTATACCAGAGTGGGGGGCAATTTGACTTGAAATGAAACGTGCATAAGCCATAAAAATTTATCCTGTTCATGGGGTGGCTTGTGTGCAAGAGCCTCTTAGACTGATGTAGTTTTTCCTTGCTGTAGCTGCAAAGTAAGGAATGTGTAGGCATCGTAATAAAACCGCCTACCTGAGCTGAGCACAAGACTGGGAATTCCACATTTTAGACATTCGTGCTTACCTTATGCTGAGCTTTTTCAGTTTTGTACCACTACAGTCTCATCTCTCAACAGAGGAGCGTTCCTTTGCAGATCTGTGAACTTCAGCTGTCACCTATACGTACATTTTTTGTATTTTAATAAGTAACATGCAGTATTGAATATGCTTCTGTAATGCAGTGGTCAGAAAAATTCCCCAAAGAAGTCACCCTTACCAAAGCTTATACTGAGTGATTAGAAAGCAGTGAGAGTAAGATGTTTTGGAGACTGTTTATTTCAGTCTCTGACTAAGCTGTTGTGTGTTTCATAATTTAGATTACTGGATACTTACACCTTGTTTGGTTTTGTTTTTTTCTTTAAAGGTGACATTGCTGCTAATCTACTTCAAGATGAAATTGCAAAAGAGAAGCAGGTATTTGATCTGAAACATCAGCATGCTAAAACAGCAGCGTGTCTGTAGGCAGAGTGAAATATTTTTCCAGAGACTGTTCCTAATCAGATTTTGTACATCAGAATTATAATGGGCAGATTTATCTTGTAGCCTTCTGCTTCTGAAGGAAAATATTAATGACAGTAAATATTAAGAATCAAGTGATAAGTGATACTGGAGAAATAGTTCAGGTTATCGGAACATGAGGAAGCAAGCAGGAAAGCAGAGACGGCAAGTTTTGACCTGTAGCCTGTTGGTGAGGTACAGCCTAGCGGAGCACACTCGTAAACTGCTCCTTTGGTGTTCTTTCCAGAGGTTTCTTGGATGTGAACAAGGAATAAGGTGTGGCCCACCTGAATCTGTGGTGCTTGCCATCTTGGAGAAGTGGGCTACTTGAGCTCCATGCTACTTCTAAGCTTCTGCAGTTGAACATGGTGATCCTTGCTGCTTCTTAACTGCAGAACTTTACTTGGAATGAGGGTTGGCAGCAATGGAGCATGGAAGTTGCTCAGTTAGCATGTGCTTGGTAACAGGAGAAATGTGTATCAAAGAGTACGATAATCATAATGAACGTGTGAAGCACTGCCGTGCAACAGGCAGCCTGTGACAACAAATGCCTAGGAAACACAGTTAGACTAGAAGCACCTTCTGCTCGTTATAAAAGTCCTTGTTAGATCGCTATGTCAGTCACATTGATTAAAAAACATCCTTCCTAGTCTGTGCAGAGATCAGTAGTGTAATTAACATACATCAATATTTTTCTGTTTTTCTGCCTCCTTGAATTCACCTGCTGATGGCAACCCTTCCTTCCAATCAGCACGAGGTTTGTTCCACTTCTTGGGTTCCTTTATTTTATTCACTATGTTAATTTGCCAAGCATGACTTGATTACATTCAGCAGTGCTGCTGCAGTGCTGGTCTACTGAACCCTGTGGCTCTGGCTTTGGGAGATGCCGATGGGTGTGCTGCGCTGTCCCCCTGCCCTGCCAGGACAGCTCTGAGAGTATCCCCTAGAGCTGCCGGTTCAGAGGAACAGAGATGCTGTTCTGATCAGAATTACACAATGGGATTTATGTTCAAAATGTAACATTAGAAGATCTGTTGGTGGTGGGTTGAGACCCACCGATGTCCCAGAGGTTTTGGCTGGGCAGAACTACCTAGCTCCCTGGACAGAAATCACACTGAGGGTCTCAGAGTCCTTTGGTCTTTGAGGATCCTAGGTCCTTCCTATCCCTCGTTCTCTCAGTGTCCATGGGTGCTCTCTGTAATACAACGATCCAGTCGTAAGAGTTAATGCAGATCTGCACGTGTCAGTTTGAGGGTTATTCCTTGGTTGCTCGCTTTCTCTGAAGTGCAGTCCTCAACCTGCTGACTGTCCTTGTTCTTGACTATCATAGATTGACTTCCTGAATTCAGTGATAGTAGATCTGCAAAGGAGAAACGAAGAATTGAACTTGAAAATACAAAGAATGTGTGAAGCAGCCCTCAATGGCAATGAAGAGGAGATCAATAACTATGACAGGTATAAATCCTAAAGGAAAACCTTGGCTTGTGTTTTGGGAACTGTTGGCAGCAGGCAGTTCTGTCAGCTGCACAATGCACCAGCCTGATCTCAGCTGTTAGGAAGGACAAACATAGCTTTCTTGTGAATTTAGAGTGAATGAATCCAGCCTTCTTTTTAGGTCCATTACTACGGTGTATCTGGTGGTGCAAAATGATCCTCTGTAGTTATCGATCACAGACACTGATGTATCGCAACATATTTGTTGTCAGTCTTGGTTGAGTTTGGGCCTTCCCGAGTTAAGTAGATGAGTCTTTGCTCTCAAGAGGCTGGCTGGTAGCTGCATCGCGATGGGGAGATCCAGTCCAGAGAAATAGAACTAAAACCTGTTTGATAAGTTGTGACTTCAGATCTCTTCTCTAAAGAGAAAAGAGAAACGAGTTTCCATGTGTTTCTTTTTTAAATAATGTCTGTATTTGTACAAATATTTACACAACAGAGCAGTTTGTTTAGTAAATATTACAGTGTAAGGGATTATGGGGGTACTGCAAGGTAGTCGAGATGTCAGAAGATCTTCAGAAGGGGTTTTGTAATTTTTTTGTTGTTGACCACCGTAGTGTTTCTTGAGTCTCAATAATTACGGGACAGCTTATCACGCAGGGCAGGGAAGCAGGGCTTTCTCCTTTATGGAGGAGAAGTACCCTGCTTGACTTGGGCTGGTGCTGATCTTGCAGTGAGGAAGAAAGCTTGTCAAAGAAGAAACCTCGTCTCTTCTGCGATATCTGCGGCTGCTTTGATCTCCACGACACTGAAGACTGTCCGACTCAGGCACAGATGCTGGAGGAGCCACCCCACTCAGCTTACCATGGCAGCAGGAGAGAAGAACGCCCCTATTGCGATACCTGCGAGATGTTCGGGCACTGGACGGCTGACTGCAATGACGATGAGACCTTCTAATGCAACACGTGGCCGGGAGGATGGACTGTCTGTGCACCCGAATTGGATGATTTATACCACCAGCATTTGTGTGTGCTGAATGTCAGGAAAAGGGACAGCGTTTCTTGACTCCCTCTCTCTAATTCACCTTGCCCATTCACTCCAGAATCAGTAAATTGATAAATATTTTGCTCTTCCACTAATAAATACCCTATCTCCCTTTAATAAACTTAAGTGAAATATAAATGAATGATTTAACAAATGACTTTATGCTATTTCTTCCCAGGTTCTGGGTCTGTCCCCACTCTTAACAAGAAATGCCCCCGTGCTGTGGCATCTGTTGATGGGAAAAGCTATATAGGAACGAAGCACTAGAGTTATATTAAAGCTTATTTAAATACCTTAAAATTATGCTGTTAATTTTCATATTTGCACTAAACCATTTTAAGGCTGAATTTGTACATTTAGATTTTTAAGCTTTTTTTGACACTGGACTGGGTTGAGAAATATTTCATCTTTATTTTCATTTACTCATTTGATTGTGATATTGCTCAGTGAACGTGAGCTCTGGGTTGCAGTTTGACAACAGTGTGAAACATGAAACCTTGAAGCAGGTAAGAAACGGAGCTGCTGTGGGGGTTTTTTAGAAATCCATCTGCTGTGCACACCTAAGTTTGTGGGACATCCTTTTTTTTGTTTTGCATTCTTTCAGCTTCTATATAGTGTGTGTGGTGTGTGTGTGTATATATGCATATATATATTAAAGTTATATTTTGGAAAAAAAGAAAAAAGTGTTTTCTTTTCTACCTTTCCCTTCCGTTAGGACTATCGCGGGCTCTGTGTGGGGACAAACATCCCCTGTGGCTGCACTGTCAGTAAACAGAAAGAAAAAGGTTATAGCACCGTTGTGGGTTGTTTTTACTGAGGCTTTACGCGAGCCCTCCCGCAGCATGCGTTCGGTAGCGGGCGACGGACGTTGCTGACCTCAACAAACCGGTGGAGGACGGAGAATGTGGTGCGAAAGAGCGGGGCTTTGGTGCCGGCGCAGTTGGCGTGGCGCCCGCCAGGGGGCGCCGTACCGCCGGGCCTGGCCCCGCCTCGGCCGTCACGTGGCGGGCGCCAGCTCACCGCCGGCGTCACGTGAGCAGGGGCGGCGGCGGCGGCGGGAGGGCGATGGCGGCTCACCTGAGCTCGGGGCGCGTCAACCTGACGGCGTTGCGCGAGGCGGGGCGCCGGGAGCTCCGCGAGTTCCTCGACAAGTGCGCGGGCTCCAAGGTGAGCGGGGGGCGGGGGAGGGGGAGGTCAGCTCGCCCGCCCGCCCGGCGGGGCGCCCGGGCCTGACGCCTTCGTCCCGTCCCGCAGGCGATCGTCTGGGACGAGTACCTGACCGGGCCCTTCGGGCTGATCGCGCAGTACTCGCTCCTGAAGGTAAGCGCGGCGGCGGCGGCGGGGCGGTGGCGGTCCCTCAGCTGCCGGGCCTCGTCACCGGAGCTCCCCGCAGTTGGCTAACGCCCTTGCCTCTGCCTAGGAGCATGAGGTGGAAAAGATGTTCACGCTCAAGCCGGGCCGCCTGCCTCAGGCTGACGTCAAGAACATCATCTTCTTCGTCAGGCCCAAGCTAGAGCTGATGGACATCATTACGGACAACGTGCTCAGGTAGAGCCGGTGCTGGCGGCGGCTGCGAGGGGTCCCCCCGGGGTTCTTTTCTTGGGCGCCGGCCGAAGGAGGGGACAGGTTTGGCCTGGAAGTGCCGTGTGGTTCCCCGAAACGGGGAACAGCCTGCGGACACCGGAACCGCCACGCAGGCGCTCTGGGGGCTCGGGTCGGGGTGCGAGACACCCTGGGAAGGCAGCGAGGCGGGGGTTCACTTTGGCTGGCAATGCAGAGGGTGCGTTCCTCGTTAAGAGGATGTACGTCCCTTCTAATTAGCTGGAACGAGTCATGCTTTGGTTGACCCTCCTTTTGAGAACCGTAGGAAAACCAAGTCACCGTGCCCTGGTTTCAGACCTGTGGCAGCGGATGCCTACGGCTGGATAAAAAAATATTCTGAAGTGCAAAGCCGGGAATGGAAGGTGGTAACAATAACCAAATGCGGCATTCCTATTTCCTTTGAATTCAGTGCCCCCAGCCCGCGGTCTGTGCTGGCTGCCTGCGCAGCTGAGTTACCGTTTGCTGTGCTCCTGCCTGTGACTCTTCCAGGGAAGACAGAGGCCGCTCTCCCCAGAGGGACTTCCACATCCTCTTCGTGCCGCGCCGCAGCCTGCTCTGCGAGCAGTGGCTGAAGGAGCAGGGCGTGCTGGGGTCCTTCATCCACAGAGAGCAGTACAGCCTGGACTTGATACCCTTCGACGGAGACCTGCTCTCCATGGAGTCTGAGAGCGCGTTCAAGGTAAGCACTCCTCTCGACTTTGAGGAAAGACGCCATGTGTTTTTGTGTTGGCTGTTGGGCTTTGGTACAGGGGCTCGCTTGCTCTCGGAGGGTTTCTCGGTCACCCACAGAGCAGGGAAGGGCCTTGCAGAGCACATGTGGCTTGATCCCGAGAGCCGAACTGAGCCCGAACTGCTCTGTGTGTTTTCTGACTAAACACTGAAGGAACAATCAGTACACCAGGCTGCACCCCATTTCCTCTAGCTTTAACTGCTGGCATTATTTTCACAAATTCATTCATGAGGCTTAAAATACTTAGTTGTTACAAAGAGCCAGCACAGTTTGTGTCAATACATAGAGCTACGCACAGTGGTTAATACTGCACGCTGTCACCTACCAGCTGTGTATCCTGTTTTCTCAGAATGCTGCGTCTGGGGACAGAAAGGTTTGAGAGTTTCTTTGGCCATCTCTGCCTTGTTAAATGTAGCCCAGAGGACGCGTCAGGGCTTGCAGCTGCTTGTCAGCAGCCAGGATGAGGTGGTGTGTGCTCACATTGGCCTCATTAGAGGGAGAGGCTCTTTGCAGTCACTTTCTGGCTCTTCCTCCTCTCCATCAAACTGGGAGTAGCATGTGGGGTTCAGAAATATTACAGTGTCTGGTTTGATCAAATGATTCTATGTAGTAACAGCAGAGATAAGGTCCACATTTGCCAATAACCATAGTTTTTCCCCAGCCTGTGTCACCTCTTAACTGTTCACATGGACCACATTCTGCTGTGGAAGCAGCTGTGTCGGATCGACACCTTCCATCGGGAACCCTTCTTGTTGTTTAGGAATGTTACCTGGAGAGCGACCAGACAAGTCTGTACCATGCGGCAAAGGGGCTGATGACACTGCAGGCTCTCTACGGAACCATCCCGCAGATTTTTGGGAAGGGCGAGTGTGCCCGGGTAAGGCAAATGTTGCTGCTAAAAAAATGTGTCTTGTTCTTTGGAACTGCCTTAAGGAGTGTTTGGTTAAATGCACCCGTGGGTTTTTTTTAATCCAGCCACAGACCCTTCTTATCATACTGGAATTTCAGGATCATGGCCATCAGGTCTTTTTCATCTCTGGCCAAAAGAACAATCTTTGCTATTCCATAAGTCTTCCTGTCAGGATGATTTATCTAATTTTGTATGCTTTTTGCTCAAAGGTGCACTGCCTTCATGTTTTCAGCAGTTCTTTTATCTGTAGAGTTTTAACGCTTAGCCATTCTGTCGGTATCAGAAGCGCTGAATGAAGTGGGAAATGTGTAACCTACTGTTCATGCCTTAGCTTTTTCAGCTCTCCCTATAACTCACTTGCCCTTTTTTCTTCTCTCTGATCAATCTATGGTTTATTTGGTACCTTTTGTAATGAGGGAGTGGCTTGAGATGAACCCAGTGTTTCAGTCACAGTCGCTGTCTTGCTAAGCTGCGGAAAGCAGCAGAGAAGGACTTTTTTTTTTTCTTTTTTTGGTCTTGTCCTGCCCCCATCTGTCACCCAGTTTGTACTTCTTGCCATTCTCTTCCTTTACACAGGGCTGTGCCCCATACTTGCATGAGCATGTGTTTGTAGGGCCTAGGAGTCCAATCCATCTGTTGTGGCCTGCGCCATAACGAGACCAACATGATGTATTTTCAGCACGTAGCTAATATGATGATCAGGATGAAGCGCGAGTTCCCTGGAAGCCAGAACTCGATATTTCCCGTCTTTGATACCCTCTTGTTGCTGGACCGCAATGTCGATCTGCTGACGCCATTAGCTACACAGTTGACGTATGAAGGGCTGATAGACGAAATCTACGGAATTCAGAACAGTGAGTACTGCTGGGTAAGGGGGAGGTCTCCGGCGTGCTGGTGCAGGTTGCGGTGTGTCAGGTGGGTTTCTGCTTCACTAAATAACTGTGATGTGGGAGCAGCTCACCTGATCTTAGTGTGGGGATGGTTCAGTCCCAAGCTAGAGCCCATCGAGATCAGCTCTCGCTCTCTTTTTGCCTAGGAAGGGTAGCTGAGTACAGTGCATGGTTATTGAACGGGCATATTTTGGATGTTGGCTGGGTGCAGATGCAGTGACACAGAACACGTAGTGTTGGAGTAGAAATGTTAGCGTATGCCTTCACCCTCCAGCCTGGCTGGCTTATGTGCCACACTGAGGAGACAGGAACGGTTTGTGAAAGGCTATTCAGAGCGCTCTCCTGCTCTTCAGGCAGTAGTAAGGAACACTCCAGAGAGGCATTTATGGGTTTTAATCCCTCCTGCTGTACTGAAGGCTGGCTGGAAGGCTGCCTCCAAACTTTTTTGAAAGTGGGGTAGCTAGCACTTGGGTTCTGATTGCGTATGTTTGTATAGGTCTCTGGGTGAGTACAGGGAGACCCTCCTTAATTAACACATATACACTGAGTCGTCTGGGCGTTTATATTAGCTTTGCTGCTCAGAACTGTTTCCAGTTCAGGGGATGTGTTTCCACAGCCTGCTTGTCTTAACTTCTGGTGGTGAAGTTCCAGTGCTTATTAGCGTTATTTCTCTGCATTTGGTAGCTTATGTGAAACTGCCTCCTGAGAAGTTTGCCCCGAAGAAGCAGGGTGAAGGTGGAAAAGATCTCCCCACAGAACCCAAGAAGCTCCAGCTGAACTCTGCTGAAGAGCTGTATGCTGAAATCCGAGACAAGAACTTCAATGCTGTGGGGTCAGTGCTGAGCAAGAAAGCCAAGATCATCTCAGCAGCCTTTGAGGTGAGGCCTGCGTCCGACTGTGCATCCCTCGGGCATTCTTGTCATCAGATAAGTCTCAGTCTGCGTTCAGCAGGGCCAGGGCTGTGACTGGCAGCTTGAGCTGTTGCCATGGAGTAATCCCCCAGCCAGAGAAAAAATAGGTAGTCTTCAGAATCCCCTCCAGTCTCTTCCCCTGCCCTGGGATGAGATCAGCTCCACTTTGTTCTGACTAGGTGTTGGTCAAATCTCCTCTTAAGAATCCTGTAGTAATGCAGATCCTCTCTTCTCTTCTCCCCACACCTCTGTTCTGGGGCTTTTCCTATCCTCACTGTTAAAAGCTTGTCTCAGAGCTAGCCTAAACCACATTTCTGCTGTGTGAGCCCATAGTTTCCATCGTAGGAGCAGCTTTCTTCAGTCTGCAGAACAGTCAGGTGCTGCTTCCCTCTGCAAGAGGCCAAAGGTTAATTTTAGCATACTGATCAATTCCACTTGGTTGCTGTTGTTGCCTTTTAACTGAAAGGTCCTTTTCCCTTTGTATTCATTGAGAAAAGTTTTAAGAAATAAAACTCTAGAATGTACCTTCATAGAGTATTATGGCTGGCATAAAAAACAATAGGAATGTGAAAAAGACAGTTGTCTTACAGGAGATTTGACCTGTAAATTCGTGCTCACGTGTCACCTTAGACAACGCTGGAGAGTGCTGTGGGGTGTGTTTGTGGTTTTGTTTGAAAACATCCTGTTGATGATTCATAAAAAACTTGAGATCTGATATCTCTGCTTTCAGACTTCATGGTAATTCTCGAGAGAACTTGTTATGCTGTTTGATTGTATTTCCTTGAGATTATTTTCTTTGCCTCTTCACTTCTGCCACATTTAAGAGGAGGTAGCAGTAACTTAACTGAAATACTGTGTGCTCAGCCTCATCTCCTAGTAAACGTCTATTACCGCAATATTAGTGCGGAAGGTGCTAAAGATGGATTATTCATACTGCTAGTTAAAAAAAAAAAGAAGTTTAAGAAATTGTCAGAGGTAATAGGTGATAATGAAACAGTAGCATATTGGCAGCAGAGGACTTCTTAAATTGCAGGCTTCATTATTATCGCTCTCCTGCCTGCACTTGCCCATTTAAATCCTTCACATATGAGTCAAATTATTACTATTTTTATTCCAAGTTGCAGCAAAAGGCAAGTAGCCCAAATGAAATACAGACCTCTGGACTGCTCTGAGAGCCGAAGTCTGCATTGTGCTTTATAAGATCCTTGCTCAAAACCTGGGCCATTGTTACAGCCAGGTACAGTGAATGGCAGGCTTCCACTCACGAGGGACACAGACCCCGCCAACCCAGTTCCTCAGCACCTTTCACTACTGCTTTGAGGGGGAATGTCCCCCATCTCTGACTGCATTTGCCTAGAGCTCCATGTTTACTGGCAGCTAGCAAAGTAATTCATCTTTGCATGAAAAAGGTAGTTTTGCTGGTAGAGAAACTGAGGAGTAAATAGTGATGGCTGAAGTCAGACAAAGGTGGAGAAAAGTGATTGGCAACACTGGTATAATGGAGAAAACCAGTCTAGTGATCCTGTTGTATCATGTCCTGCCTCTTCTAATGATCAGAGTGCTGTTACAGGTAATGCTGTGACTTTAGTATAAGCATGTAAAGTCTTTTGTCTAAAAGGTTGCGTATCTCTAACAGTATCTGCTGTTGCAGTGAGTGCAGTAAAAACCTTTTTCATGACAAACTCATCTAGTTGGTGTTATTAATCTGAACAAGACCTAACCTAAGCAACGGAATTCTTTAGGAAAGACACCACGCAAAAACCGTTGGAGAGATTAAGCAGTTTGTCTCACAGTTGCCACACATGCAGGCAGCAAGAAGTTCCCTAGCAAACCACACCTCCATAGCAGAACTCATCAAAGACATCACCAGTGAGTATTTGTTGAACAGTCTGACTAATTTAAATATAGCGAGATGCAAGACAACTTGATGGACATCATCCAGCTTGGCAAAAATTGGTTTTGCTCCATCAAGTGCATCTCTGCTGAAATGTTAAATGTAGAAAATAAGTTGTCACTTGCTATTGTATTGATTTTCATTCTTTTCCCAAAGCATCTGAAGATTTCTTTGATAATTTAACAGTGGAACAAGAGTTCATGTCTGGAATAGACACAGACAAGGTAAGACAATTAGTGACTCCTGTCTTGGAAAAAAACCCAAGGTATTTCTCTGGGGTTTTTTCCCTTTGCGTTTTTTGAGAGAGGAAACATCTGGTTTAGATGATGTCTGTCTCCTTCCAGTGTCAAGGTTGTGAGCTCTCATGTGTGTCTCCTTGCACATGTGCAGTTTTTTCCAAGTGACATGCATCACTGAATGTACTTGGAGACGGTGCTTACTGTGTGCTTTGCTGGGCTCCCATCACCTACCATTGCCTGTAATGCAGATATATACAGCTGGGGTGCTTTGACTTGTACAGGGGCATTATGTGCTGTGAGGGATCAGTGAAAGATTGAAGACCATTAATCAGAATATTTTCAGTGCATCAAAGTCTAGCTATTGACTGTGGAATTGACATACTTTAGAAAGACACTAGGTGGAACCACTGCTGGATCACTGTTTTACAGATGGTCTTGAGCTGCCTGGAGAGCAGCTGCACCCACTTTTTTGCTGTTTTGGAGATACTAGACAAAACTAGATCTTTGTTTCCAGGTCTTCTAGATACTTTAACAGGTCTTTAAATAATGGCTTATGTAATTTTTTTAATAGGTTAACAATTATATTGAAGACTGCATAGCTCAAAAACATCCATTAATCAAGATCTTGCGTCTCGTTTGCTTGCAATCTGTATGCAATAGTGGACTGAAGCAGAAGGTTCTGGACCATTACAAAAGAGAGATTCTCCAGGTTGGGCTGTAACTTTTGGATTGATAAATTTCTGAGAAAATCCACATCAAGGCCTCAGCTCTACAACGCTTGCATTCTAGACAGATGCATCTTATACATGGGTAGTGTTGACTTCCAGTGTGTACAGGTGGAGGGCTGAGGCTTCTCTTTGGGCTGATGGCAGTGACTCAGGAGGTGCTTATATGTGTTTTCCAACGTGTAGATACAGAGAGATTTATATCATTGCACTTTTTACTATTATGGTTTAAACACTGTAAATGGGATACACTCTAGAGAGATCTTAACCAAAAAACTTTTTTAAACTAACATCTTTGCCTTTTGTCTTTTTTTTTTTTAACACTCTGGTCATGGATTATTGACATGGTATTAAAGGTGAATTCTTCATATTGCAGACTTACGGCTATGAACATATATTGACCTTAAACAATTTAGAAAAGGCTGGACTCCTGAAACCTCAGACAAGTGGTAGGAATAACTACCCAACGATCAGGAAAACCCTGCGCTTATGGATGGATGATGTTAATGAACAGGTAAACAGGCACCTCAGCAGTAAACATTACATCTAACAATACAGAATGAGGTGCAGCAGGAACACCGTCATCTTTTTCTTTAATTATTTCTATGGTGCTGTTTTGCAGCATGAAGTAGCACGCACCTGCTGCTCACACTGTGCTCTCTCCTGCAGAACCCCAATGATATCTCCTACGTGTACAGTGGCTACGCTCCGCTGAGTGTACGCCTGGCACAGCTACTGGCTCGGCCAGGGTGGCGGAGCATAGAGGAGGTTTTAAAGATGCTGCCGGGTCCCCATTTTGAGGAGAGGCAGCAGTTACCTACTGGCCTTCAGAAAAAGCGTAAGTTTTGATTTGTTTTCCCATTTTTTAAAGGGGGGTGCATTTCTGTTAGGCTGGAATAAGGCAAACTGAAATCAGGGCTGGCAGAGTCCAGGCATCTATCTCATCTCCCTGTCCCACTACAGTATTACATCTAACCCATTTTTGACAGATAGCTTTCTGGCCTCTTTAAAATGTCCAGTCACATATTCAGCCTGCTATTAATGCACAGCACCATGTGTACTGAGAGCTGTACATTCGTTAACTTCTCATCAGAGTACTAAGATAAACCCTAACCTTACATTGGGATTTTAATAAGTAACATTACTTTACAAAGAAGGTCAGCATCAGTCTCCTAGTATTAAACCTGGGCAGGCAGAAGCACATCCTGTAAAGAGACTCCAGAGCTGGGAGTAAGTAGAGTCTGCATTTCTGGGCCCCAGTCTAGTATTCTGCCCAATAGGTTTCTCCTCTAATTCAGCTGCTATCTTTATTCTAGTTTCAGGTCATCTTGAGTTTGACTGATGGACAGGAGATGTAAAAAAAACCCAAACTTAAGACAACCTGTAAATTTCTCTGAATACACAGGTCAACACGGTGAGAACCGAGTCACTCTGGTGTTCTTCCTGGGAGGTGTAACATATGCAGAAATTGCTGCACTGAGATTTCTGTCCCAAATGGAAGATGGAGGCACAGAGTACGTCATTGCCACTACAAAACTGATCAATGGAACAAGTTGGATCAAATCCTTGATGGAAAAACTGGAGCCTGCCCCTTTCTAGAGTCTGTGGCGAGAGACAGTAAAAGTGAGAAGCCCTGTGTGATGCAGGCACGTCAGCTTCTGGTCTTCTGGCATGGATGCTTGAACGTCAGAGAAACATGACAGTTTTCCTGAGACCAGCTCATGATGTGGTTACCCTCACCCCTCTCTGCACTTGCGTTCCTACTGTTTGTGGAAGTTCCTAGTAAAGGCACTAACAATGAAACAAACAACGGGAGAAAGAGAGATTCCTGCTCGTGGTCTGAATTGGCAAACAAGCATTGGGGGAGCAGGGATTTGCCCTGATCCTTCTATTTGGCAAATTGCTTCTTTTTGTTCCTTCAGTTTAATTTTAGTGGGAGATGCGATTACTTCTTTTTACCTTCCTAAGGTGCTGAGGAGGCAGGATGTTTTCTGTTCCTGATTTCATACCAATATTCCCAGTCTGTCTTTCTCTCTCTGGTGCCTGATCTATTCCATCGATGCACTGGATCTGTTTCTGTCAGAGATCTGTACTCAGCTGTACCTAGGGTTCAGTTTCCCGCTCATCTTTCTGATGAAGCCAGGGAACTTGTGGTTCCCCCAGCTTCAGCACATTCCTGTCAACAGGCAGCAGCAAGGGCCAGGCCACAATAGCTAAGTTTTCTCACATCCTTGGAAGCTGATTGTACAATGGAAAAAGAACTGCTGTAAAGGGGAAACAGTAACTTTTTTACTGCATAGGTTTAGAAACTTCATGGCTCTCAGGCATCCAGAATAATGCACCTGCAGGACCTGCTTAGCCTGTGCTGTACTGTAACAAGATGTTATGGTTAGTTGCCTGTAGGACATGCTCAAGTCCACTGTCCTGCATGCTTTGGCCAAGGCATTCATTGGGTTTCCTGCAGCAACAGCTAAACCTTGAACTATCCACATCCATGTCAACAGCACTAACTACGAATACAACCAACCGCACCCAAGTTATGAGGGAGCTGCTTGAGCCTTTTACTTCAGTTGCCCTCTGAAGGGATCAGTGTGAGGTTCCTTGTTTGTGCTGGGTACACCCACCTGACTCTGGAAGGCAACTCCAGAGTATGAATGACATCAGTGTCAAGAGCTTATGTTTCAAGACACACAAACATTCCCTGCATGGGACTCAGGCCAAAAATAGGTACGTTAGTGACCCAGTAAACAGCAGGTTTAAAACAGACACTTTTTTCACCCCCTCTGTTCAGTTTATAAATTGTGGTACTTGCTTCCATGAGCTGTTGTAGAGCTCAACATTTTAAGATGGAATTTTCCATGGTCTTGGTGGCTGGGCCCTTGGTGGTATTGAGCCAGCGTGTACAAGAGGCAGCTTGTGGCTCCGGAAGACTCAGCCATGCTAATTGCTAGAGGCTGGGAAGGCAGACCAGGGGTCTTTGCTTATGCCCGTGCAGCTGCCCACTGCCAAAGCCTGTGCTGCTGCGCCTCAGCCCTTTCCCTGGTCACTGTCACTATACTCAAATGCTTCAACAGCAACCACTGGGGATTCTGTTTCACACTGCACTTCACTCTTAAAAACAACTGAAAAAAAAGCCACCCCACACCTTAAATCACTCTCTTAGCAAACATTTCTGCTCTTAGTTATCCTGCATAATGCATAATATGTCCCCCCCCAAAGGCCTTCATTTTTCCAAATTGTTACAGTTATGACTGTGGGTTTCAATGTCTTGTTTTGTTTTGTAAGAATGAGTTCTGCCAAATCAGCTCCTTCACAGAGCCCCTGTGTCTGTTTAACTCCAGCTGGCTTATTAGAGTAAAATAAAAATGTATTTGATCTTTTTTTGAAAGTGTTTGCTCACTCTCTCTCTCTGGAATACAAAAATAAATAAAATAAAACCCTGCACTGTGGTAGCTGTATCCTTCTCCCCCTGCCATAGGATAACTGAGTTACTTAAGTTGAAACTACTTTTCTAACATCTGGATGTTTTTTCTTTAAGCTTCTGCATTAATTACGTTCTGTTCTACCACTTAACATACTGCATCAGAAATATCTATGGATTTCTTGACTTTTAAAGAAAAACATATTTTTAATCATTTGAAACTTTTTACTTCAGGTGGGTAGGCAACTTGCAGACTTGTCTTACAGAAACAAAACATGCTGCAACTTTGACAATTCAAGGAGCAAATGTGGATTGCCTTGCTCTGCATTAGTTCCACAGTTCCACTGTAAAAAGTAGGTAATTTCACAGTATTTAAAAAGAAAATCGAGGTAGCTTTGGATCAAAAACTAGACATTACTGTGCAGAAAAAAACAAGAAACAATGTGATTCAGTGCAATCCTTGCAGAGTGTCCTTGGCTTGGCCTTGAGGGTCTTTGTACTATCACAATTTCCAGGTTTTTGTTTGGTTTTTTTTTTTAAATCTTAAAAATTGAACTAATTGCAAGGAAATTAATAGCACTGATTGGGCTAGTTTGTGACCTAAGCTCATGACATGTAAAAGCTACACCACAAGTGCATAAAGGAAAACACACAAAGCACCAATTCAACAGCTTGCTTACCTTTCACTTGGCCCAGCACATGTGTTTGTTGTTAGTAACACTAGAGGCAAAACTTACTTGGAAAACAGTTTATGCCGGACACTTGGTAAACTCAAATTTTAATCAACAACACTGCTGCATATTTTTCTGCAGACTGTAGCCTGCACCACCACCAAGCTAGAGCTGTGTGGACACTCAAACTAGACAAAGTTTCTGCCTGGAACTATTCAACAACAACAGCAAAAAATAAAAGCCATCTTGACGTTGATCGATTCTCTGGAGGAGCAATTACTACTTAACAGGCTTCCTGAGCAGCTTGATTATGTTCTGCTTCTGTCTAAGGCCTTGCTGACCATGCGGGTAATAATTTGATAACAAGAGAGCCTAATTAAATTAAGGGGCCATTTTCTACATCATAATATCTTTGTAGGTAAGAGATTTGATTTGCAGTACATACTCTTCCTTCTCTCTGCTGTCTGCATTTGTCTGGTTTACAAGCAAAAAAAGAAAACATTACCCAACCTCCACCCCAAAAGACTTCCACTTTTCATGTAACATTATCGGAAAGCAGTTTTGCTAAAAATAAACATACAGCTTACCTCCCTCCTCCCCCCATGCTGCAAAAGAGTTGCAGCGCTCGCTCTCTAAAAGGTAGGGATGACTTCTTAGGTGTGCAAGGGTGAAGCTAGCGAGCAGTGAACTAGTGACAGTGCAGCAAGTATTAGGCTGTCTTCAGCACTCGCTCTCTTTTGATAAAAAAAAGCCCAACTCAGCCCACACAGTTCCACCCTGTAATGTGCTGCTGCTCTGGGACGATCCCCAGCCATATGTGAGCATCCTCCTCCCCGAGTGGCCCACAGAAGCACAGGGGGCTCAGAGAATGGAGCAAGAGGCACAACAGCCTTCCAGCTAACTGCAGAATCAAAAGTGTAAGATAGCACAATGCTTTGTTAGAGCAAAAACCCTCGCATTTAAATAAATGCAGGTTTTGACATGGTAACACTAAGCCATGGTGCTTAAACTCACAAAATACTGTTGACAAAAGCATGCTGGGGAAGAGGAGCTATTTGGCATGCTCTGTACTGCCATGCTGCACAGAGCGCAAAGGCGCTATGTCATATAATAACTGGTCCTGACCACACCTAGTGCATTAGTCCTTGTGTAGGCTGCAAACACAACCTCATTACTCCTGGCTCCCGGAGGAGCAGATCAGAAGGGGATCAAACTACAGCACAAACCATTTAGAAGCCAGAAATTCAAGGGACAGCTGCAGAACAAAACTAGAGAGATACAGGAACTTTACGAAGTAGAGCCCATCATCTACCTGGGTAAGCAGTTTATTTCTTTATCAACATCTTTTTAGATAATCAGAAATCCTGTAAAGCCTATAGATAGATAGAAAACTTCAACGCCTTGAACAACTGGGAAACTGTGGCTGGTTTTAAAAATGCAATAGCTCCTATAATGTATACTTGTGCCTGAGCTTAGTATTAAATGACTGAACTCTTTAATAAGACCAAAAAGTGAACTCTTTATCACAAGAGCACTTTAAAAAAATATTCTAAGTGGCAGGATGGGAATTCAGTTTACTTTGGCTGGCTTTAGACTGTTTAGAAGATAAATAATCCTTTTAGGTTAGCTTTATCTTAAGTCTGGTTTTATATTCCCTTTATGTGCTTGACCAAGAGTGTAGATATTTTTGATCAGGCACAGTTATGATCAAAATTAACAAGAACATGTAAATTGGAGAGAATTTTTTAGATGGGTCTTCACAGCTTTAAGTCTAAGGAGCCAACAACTTTTGTGAAAGAGTTCAGATTTTATATTAAACTAACAAATGAGCAATCATTTCTAAAGTGATGTGTAAGTATGACTTTAAAATACAGCTAGATGATGAATTCTAAAGCATCTTATCCCGTGTCTCCCATTTAAAGGTTATTTTTAACATGAGATATAAATATTTGCCTGTGCAAACTTGTATTTAAGCCCCAGTTTTCGTCATTCTTAAACAAAAGGCTCAGTTTGTGCCAGTATCTCCATTAGATGCAATTATATAATTAAATATTAATGGTGGCTTCCTTGGAGGAATTGACCACTTTGATCAGAACACACTGTTGGTAATGCACCATCAGCGACCGCTCTGAACGTGAAGCTTCCTGGATGCACAGCCACTGACACAGGGGGAAAGATACCAGGAGGCAGCTGGACTCTGTAACGGCCTCTGGCCCTTACCAACATGGCAGTGTCCGCTGCCTGTGTGTCTATATTTTAATTTGCTTAGTTACCAGTCCTAATGTGGAGACTTTGATCAGATCCCAAACTCTTTCAACACTGGGCAGCTCAGCAACCCTGTACAGGACTCTGAACAAGCACACACAAGTCCAACCTGACACTAACCTTCTTAGAAGGACGGGTGGCCTTTAACCCTCCTGAACCCAGCCATTTCTCCCAACGATAGAGCCACCCCATCGGCTCTGCAGCCTCCGTGCTCGGAAAGACTCACTCTGTCCCTTTGCTTACAGACCGGGGAGGAGCACGGCAGCAGTCCCAAAGACCCTACCTGCCGCTGCGCCGGGGAGAACCATGCCGGACTCCTTCGCCGTCCATTTCCTCAAGGTGCTGAAGGAGCTGCTGGCCTTCGTGCTGTTCAGTTACACCGTGCTGGTCGGGGCGCTGCTGCTCGCCGGCTGGACGACGTACTTCTTGGTGCTTAAATGAGAGCTCCTCTTCTGCTCCTGCAGCCACGGGCTGCCCAGAGGCAACAGGCTCCACCGTGGAGCTCGTCCTGCACGTCTGCTCAGCACACAGGATTGCGGTCCCTCCCTCCTGCACCAATTCTGCAAGCGTTTTGTTTCATTACTGCCTAATCACAATCTTATTTTCATATGTAAAAAGAATAAGTATTAAAAAAAAAAGTATCTACACACATGCACTTTACCCATCTTTGTGGCAATCTTGCAGATTCTTTGTGTCTTCTAGACATTTGCCCCTGTTCCCCAAAGTATTTAAAAGCCTCCCAGCAGTTCTCCTGAGATTCCCACCCCATGCACCATCTCGAGAGCACAGCAGTCTGCCAAGCACAGCGGAGGGACGGGAGGGATGCAACACAATTCAAACATGACCAGCATCTCAAGTAAACAAGTCCTGCCTTGTCTAACTCTGCCTCATTAAAGGTGTGAAGGCAGAGATACAGAAATTACTTGTAATGGTTTTTTTTAAAGTCTTGGGAAAAGACATTTCAAATCAGCACAAGATTTCCCTCTTCCTATGGTTTTATGAGGTACACTTCACGGGGCGGGGGCATCAACACCACATTATCTACAGGCCCATTATTTGGTGCTCTCAAGCGTGCAATGCTTTTCAACAAATGCTTAAAACATGGAGTTAGCTGAAAGATGTGCCTGCGATACAGCGCTGCCTCACTGGAAGTAAACTGTGCTGAGTAAACTGAGCCTCACAGGACAGGAATTACTGCTGTAAATAAAAAGAATAGATTTAATTGATCAAGGCATTTCATGTGCAACTCTACAGAAAACCTTTGCTGGAGAAGCTAGGGATTGTCACTAGTGTGGAACTAGCCAAAAGCTAAGCAGCATCATATACTCTTGAAAAACAAAGATGAATTAAACCGGGAAGGTGGGGAGCAGAACCTGTGGCAGTCAGTCAGTGCAATCCCAGCTAACAGTTCTGCTGATGACCTGACACACAGCTGAAGGCTGTTCTCTGCTGAGCCGGGCTGGCCTGCCAGGTGTCTCTGAGCAGAGCAACACAGAGGAAGTGGCCAAGCACAGCCTGAGCTGAGACCTCCTAATGCCATTTCTGCTTCAACAGGTCCGTGATGATGTGTCCGGGGACGAGTGCTCCTACCTGAAGGGCAGAGCAGCCGCTGGGACAGCCCGGGGCGGCGGGAGCAGCGGACCCCGAAGCCGGAGGGGACGGCCGCCCACCTCAGGCTCCCGCCGCCCTCACAGCCCCGCGCGCGCCACTCCCGCCTTCCACCCAACGGCCGTCCGCCCCATGTGCGCGCCCTCTGCGCATGCGCCAGGCCGGGAACCCAACCCCGCCCGCTCCGCGACACCTCCTCCCACACACACACGCCGCGACGCGCTGACGTCACTTCCTGCGTCCCGTCCAGTCGGAATATGGCTGCTGGCAGCCGGTGGCTACGGAGTTGCTGCTCCTTCCTCAGGTACCACGGCCGGCCCCGCCGCTCCGGGTCCCGAGGGCGCGGCGGGGGCGGCGGCGGGGGCGTTTCAGTGGAGCCACGCTCGCCGTTCACCGGGGCTGGAGCGGGCCGGGCGCGGCCGACGGGGCTGAAGTCAGCTTCTCAGGTCGGTCCCCAGCCGCTTTGTTTGCCCGATATTATCAAGACAGCTGCGGCTGGGTCACAGAAAGGGCCATAACGCACCTCATCCGCCTCCAGATGCCACGGCACAGCTGGAATAGCACACACAGTAGGAGCTGTGGTACCCGTCCAGCGCTTGCCGCTGGTGGTCTGTAGTTTAAGAGTACACAGCGTAAAAGAAGGGAAACCGGCCAGTTATTTTCAGAAAATTGCTGTACAACAAAAAAATTCTCATGACTGGTGCTTCTGTTTTTCTGCTCGAGTATTTTGGTGATCCCAGGGACACTTACACAACACTGGATGTAAATAAAACTGACTACAGAAGGCCCGAAGTGTCACTGGATCGCAGCAAACTATTACCAGTCATATTGCTCAGCTGCATGTACCATATACCACTTTTCAGCTTGCTTTTTAATTTGTTCTTCAATATTATTGAATATTAGCAGTGTGTTAGTACCAGATGAGATACATTTCCTCTCTCAAAGGATTAATAATGCACTAGTTACTGTGCCTGTCTTTTTTTTCTTGCACTTAAGTAATATATAACAGAATTTAAACCAAACTTACTCATTCTCTATTACGCAGCTGCCTTACAGAAGCTTGGTAGAGACTAGGTCACATAGAACAGCTTCTAGGTGTTCTTTTCCTCTGATACCCATTTCCCACCACACACTGATTAGTTCTTGCGCTTAACTTTGTTTCTTGCATTTCCAGACAAAACTTCCCTGTTCTGGCCAATATTAGGAGACACTGCCTCCCAGGAGTGAACGGACGATGGCACCAAATGGTGGGCGTGGGGCTGGGAGTGGCCTTGTGTGCAGTTCCAGTTGTAGAGGTAATGTATCAGGAGTGAGATACATACAGCACCTGCTTGTTAGAAACAGTTTACTATTCAAAAATACTTGCTTAACATTTTACAAACTAGAACTTGCCCTCAGAATTGTATTCCTTCTTGGGGATCACAGGTGTTTAAGCTACATAGTTGTTAAGGAAGAAAAATGAGAAGGACAGTGTCTGCCTTTGATGACGCCTTGCAGAAACAGTTGCCTTGTTTTACAGTGGCAAAACAGCAGTGAGGATTAGGCTGTCCAGCCTGGTAACTAACAGTGGTGCTTTTTCTTACCGTTATTTGTTACTAATAACATCCATATGAAAGTCAGTGTAAACATCACGCAAATATCCTGTCTTTCAGAAACAGAACTCCATTTCTCTCAGTAACGATGCCTTGATTAAAAGAGCAGTTTCCTTGGTAACAGACAGTACTTCTACACTCCTCTCCCAAACAACATATGCATTGATTGAAGCAATGACAGAATATACAAAGGTAAATTGAGAGATTACATGCTTTGCTAGCAAGTCAATACTGGAAATACTAAATTATTTGGCACTAACTACACCTGTTAAACCATATTTAAAATGGACTTTGTTTTTTTATGAGTTTTAGTAAAAGAGGTTTGGGGGTTTGAAAGTGTCAGGTCCCTAGGAAACAGTGCAGCAGGGCTCACTGTTCTACTACATTGAACATGGAAGTTATTTTTAGCTTTGTTAGACTGTTGCTTTGAGCTCGAACTTAAGCCAAAATGACCCACGTCCCAGAACTGGGGCTAAAGAAACTTGGAGCAGTTATTGGATACCTGCCTCCTAAGTAAGTAGGATATGCCACCCTGTGTTCTTAGGTATTTTATTTACCTTCTGCGCCCATTTCTAGGGTCATGAACTTGAGTTTCATGAGAAGAATGGCGTGAGCCATATTTAAGTCTGAAACAACAAGATACAGTTTTAATTTTGTAAGAGAGTGCCAATTTGAGTAAAGTATTGGCATTCCAGTTTACTTCCTTATTAGTACGGCAAGTATATAAAGAGATGCTATCCACAGCACTACTGTGGGCAGACAGCAAATGCTGTCACTGCCTCCAAAACTGCAGTGAACTTGAGAACAAAGCACCTTTGGAGCCATTCAGCAATTTTCCTAATTAACACGAGTTAACACTGCAACAACATCAGAGATGTACAGATTGTCATGTAATTGTGTGAAATGATTCCTTTCCAGGCAGTTTATACACTGGTGTCTCTCTACAAGCAATACGCAAATCTTCTTGGGAAAATGAATTCAGAAGAGGTGGATGCAGTCTGGCAGGTGGTAATAGGAGCCAGAGTTGACGTAAGCAATCGTCTCCCTTCAGTCAGCAATCTGCCTCTTAAAACTCTGCTCAGAAAGTTCTTGTCTCGCTTGCTCACCTTTTCACAAAGGCACTGTTTGGAAAAGCATTCAGATACTGTTACATCTAGTTAAGTAATACTTTGTTTTCCTCCTAGATGACAACAAAACAGCAGGAGTACCTAAGGCTGGAATCCAGCTGGATGACAGCGTTACGTCTTTCAGAGATGGCAGCAGAAGCTGCGTATCAATCAGGTAGGCACAAGCAGAAATATGTAGAGTTTCTTTTCCCTAGCATTTAGGTAGTATTTATTGAATGAGAATGGAGTTGGGAGAAACACAGAATATACATTCAGTTAACATACCAATTTACAACTAGTGCCTGGTTTTTAGAGATGCTGAGAACTTACATTCTTTTATTGGCTACAGGTCTAGTAGAATTGTTTTGAGAACTAGGCCTGGAAACTTCACATGTGGTTTAGATCTAGACCAACCATGCAAAAAAATGTTTGAAGGAAGTGTTTAGTCATTTTTAAATGCGTTCACTTTTAAAAGTGTTCAAACATGGTTCTGGGAGCCACAGAAATAAGGCTACGTATGGGGTCCAGCAGGTCTTTCTAGCTGGATTAACTTGTATTAAAGAGTGAGAATATTTGCCTTTCACTCAGGAAGTATACTAATTTTGGTCTTTTCTCCCTGTATATACTCTTTCACAAAAAGCATAGAGACTTGATAGCTCTGAGATTGAGTTCTGGGCTGATTTATGGTAAATCAGCAAAGTTATTGGAGTGGAGAAGGGGAGGAAAGTGATGAATATACAGGGACACCCTAACTCTTAAGTGCCTGAAAAAGACACAGAATGTGTAGGAGCACGGGAGGAGTATGGGAGGAGAAGGGATTCTGAGTTCAGCAGTGCCACAGACATTCCCACTGCTGGTAGCTGACAGGACAAGACTGAGAGTTCCTGGCACATGATGACTGGGCTGAGCTTAGTTCTCAAACCCACTAGCACAAGCTGATCACTCCAATAAGACACTGGCTGTAACCCACTTGAGTGGGAAGAATTCAAGGGGGCAGAAAAATTTCAAAGTAGGCATATTGTTGTTTAAGGTAAATGAGCAGTAAATGCATTTAGCATTAACATAGCCCAAGAGCCATCGAAACACTTAGCAAAGCAGATGATAATTATAGACAATCGTTTCCTTAATTGAAGGTTTGCCGAGTGCTCCTCTAACCCAATATATTTAAATTATTACTTTTCAGGTGCAGACCAAGCCTCAGTGACAGCCCGCAGCCACATTCAGCTAGTGAAATCACAGGTGCAAGAAGTGCGACAGCTGTCCCAGAAAGCAGAGACCAAATTAGCTGAAGCTCAAACAGAAGAGCTCATAAAAGCTCAAGGAGAGGAATCTTCACTGCCACAGGGTATTTTAGGAAGTACAGAGGCAGGTGAGGACCCTTACCTTCGGGAGGACTGAAAAGAACTTCATTGTCACCATAGAATATGTGAGAATCAATCACAAATTGAAAGGTCCCAAACTTTTAAGTGTGGGATAGTGGGGAAACTGCTGCAATAAGCCTATGATTCCATTTTTTAACCCAAACAGGATGGCTTTACAAATCAAGTCAATTCCAAGTATCTGAAAGGCCTTGATCTTGTTTGTAATACTTTATGGATTCAATTATTTAAATGTTTAACTATGCAAATGTGAAAATTGCTATCAAGGATAGCTTGTTGTTAATTGTCTCTCTGCTGGGAGGGTCCTACTGCTTGTTTGATATGTTTGTGAGAGCTCTCTAACTTGGAGACTAACTAGGTTATCAGCCAAAGAATTGTAGTTAAAAGTCATTATTTTTAACCTGTGAAGTAAATGACGTCTGTTAAGAGATACCTTTATTAAACTGTGCAAAAGCATCTGTTGTGGGTGTGCCCATTTGGATAAGAGATTAAGCACTGTTTTCTATTCAAACTTAAAAGTTTGTAATAGAGCTGAGTCTGACAGCTGCATCAAATTACACTTAATTACAATCAGGGGAAACATTTGCTGTAGAGCTGAAAACTTCTATGGAGTTACCCAGGCTGCTCTTAGTGAAGTTTTGCAGTTCAGTACAGCAGCCTCTTTGACCCAAGAGTCAGTGCTTCTAAGGCATCTGCCTTCCCCAGGAAGCAAAGGGAGATTTGATTTTCAAGATACTGTGGTTATAAACAAAGTCATTGTGGCAACTGCTGCATACTTATTTACACAGCAGTGAGCAAAAGCAAGTTTTACATATT
The DNA here is from genome assembly GCF_026419915.1 of Harpia harpyja. Lineage (NCBI taxonomy): Eukaryota > Metazoa > Chordata > Aves > Accipitriformes > Accipitridae > Harpia > Harpia harpyja. Next base: position 33,402,315 of record NC_068948.1, read on the forward strand.
TGAATGCTTTCCAGCACAAGTTTCAGGAAGGCAATCTTAAGTCTGTCTTTTTGCAAGCCTAATGTTTCACTGCAGGCTTCAAAACCACAGGTGTCTTTCACTGTGTTTACTTTCTAACTTGACAGCTTAATGTGAAATTTGCAATATTAACTGTATAGACAATGTAAACAAGCTGAGACTGCTTTGTAGAATAGCATCCGCTAGAACTTTATCACTGCTGATTTGAGTCAGTTAATCCCTATTCATCAGGTTTTGTAAAACACACATTAATCATAGGTTTTTCACCACAAATTAGCATCTGATGCACTACATCTGTGTCAAGGTTGCTCTTACTAAATTGAGTTGTGGTTGACTAGGGATTTTTTCAGCTGTACCATAAGCCTTTCTGCCTGTGTCTCATTTTGCCTGCCTTTTGAACAAATGCCATCTCAGCTGCACAGCACTGTACATTTATAGATTAAATAGTAAGGAATTAACAAACCACCTTTCCTTGCTCCTGATCCTCACTGGGTGCTGCTGTATCCAAGGAGGATGGCACAGTCCAGAATTCAAGCTCACAGGAAGATGCCAGGGTCTGCTGTGCCTGTAGTCAGGAGGTGCTAACCACAGCTTTGGGCTGGAGCATGAGCAAAAAAACCCACTATCATGAGAGGATTATTTGCAGCAGTGGCACAACCATGCCCCTCAAGAGCCAAATGCAACTTCAGGTCAGCCTCTAACCACAACTGCTCTAATTTGTTACATGCTCCAGTGTAAGGATGTCTGCCAAGCCACTGACCCAAATGCACATACAGGTTGTGTTCCTTTCAGGATGCCACAATAACCCTACTCTGATGCTTGCATGGCAGAGATGTGGCTTATGACAGATGAACACTGCTACAGGAGTCTGCAAAGCAACTCAGTCTTCCCCTTTCAGGGCCTTCTCCAGCCCCCTTGCTGCCCCACTTCTTGTTTCACTGTACACCCTGCTCTTACTTCCCAAGACGCAGGCAGTACCCACACACATCTAAACTTCAGACATGACAGGAATAAAGTAGTCAGTTCAGTCGAGTCAAAATGGGAGCGAGGAGCATGAGTGGCATATTGTCTCCAAAACAGGGTGGAAAAGAGCCTGACACCTTGATTAGGAAGTGACACTTGCCTATCAAGGGTTAGCCCATACACCTAAGCCCACAACAGACATGACATCATGCTCTACATTATGTTACTGAGTTTGCATTTGGAATCATCTAGTGGATCAGAAAAATGCTGCCACAGCAGTTCACGGGGTACCATGGTACCCGCTCTGTCCAGTCTCTTCTCTGGAACAACCAGCAGTGCCCAGAAACTAGGTTTTGCTGCTGATACTCAGCCTTGTTTACAAAGCCAACATATCTGAAACTATATGCAGACCATTTCTCAGGTATAGCTAATACAGCTAATTAATCCCTGTTAGGGCTGCAGTGAGATGATGCAGCAGCAGCTTGTGCAAGACCACACTGAGGATGGACACACACACAGGCTCACCCCTTGCAAGAGCCCTTTTTTCAGACAAACGCCTACTTGCATCTGCCACAGAAACAGCTCACGTGAGAGTGGCAACTCCCTCCGTAAGAGTCTGGGTCACGCCATAGTGCTAAGCTAGAACTACACCAGGTGCTTTAGAAAGCTAAGGCAGCAAGTACTGCCAGGAGTCCGTCAGCCTGAGGGCGTACAGCACTGCACCAGCCCACTGGAAGGCAGGGCAGCCAGCCTGCCCCAAGAGCGTGTCACACCTCTGGTGTCAGGATGTCCTTTGTCTCTCTATCTGTAGTACAAGTAAGGACCTCCTGGAAGCATTTCCCGGGCACCTCTGAAAGCTCCAGCTCACATCTGGTGGGTGGTGAACACTGGGCAGCTGGCACTAGAGACAGCAATGACAACAGCACAACATAAATTGCTGATTTCTGTAATCACACACTTCCTCTCTACCCGCTACCTTTTTCTAAAGCTTCCAGGCTGCTTCCTGTTCGCACACAGCACAGCAGCTTCTGATCTAGCAGCAAGACGCCCTGAAGCTGATGAGCTTCACAGAAGTATCACCAAATCTTAGTTTCATATTTGATCTTTCCTCAAATTAGCAACTCCAGCACACTCATAGATTAATTGCTTCTGTATCAATACATCTTGTCTGGACAGGGGCAGAGAACGGCAGCAGCTCACAGCCAAGAAGTGGCAAGTATCCATTTCCACATAACCTTATCCTCTTTAATATCAATGACTGCTTAATGCAAATGTCCAGCACCAGAGCTCAGCCTTCTCTGGCTTTTAGTGCTCTTAGCTTTCAGGAGACCCAAGAATACTCCTGTGAAAACACTTTTCAAAACTGTGTTATTTTATTTATACCCAACATTACAACAACAACGACAAAAAAAAAAAAACAAACCCAAACGCCTCCCACACAACATGAAAAGCTACAGCCACTCTAACTACCACTGTGATTATTCAAGACATATTGCTCTGCTCAAACCCAAACAGAAAGTGTTTGTGCAAAAGCTTCCAGTGCAAGTAAACCTGTAATAAACTTCTGTAAAATCCAAAAGGCTCAAGTCAGAGCCCAGTCCCTTGGATCATCGTGCTGTGTTAAGGCAGTATATTTTTGAGGCATTTTATTTTTTCCCCACTCCACTCCCTTTCTCCTGCTGTCTGGTAGGACCTGTGGGATTGCTGGATGGCCTGGAACAGTGGAGTTGCACTGCGGTGGACCCAGCAGCACACACTGGCCTTTCTCTTCCACCCCTTCCAAGTAATTTCAAGTGCTCTGTCACCCATTAGTCATCATCAGCTTTCCTACACGAGACTGAATTTGGCTGGCAGTCAGACACCAGCCTTGGTGTTGCAGAGCCTCCACAGCAGGTGGCCCGTCACCCACGTCCCTGTGGCAGTTGTGATTTCCTCTGGCTCCAGTCTGGCTGGGAGGAACTGAGCCGAGTCCCCTGTGCCATGTCTCACCGAGCTACCAGTCCCGTCCCCACCCTGTGGCAACTCAACTGTTTCAGTAACCCACAGACAGAAAAAGGCTTACTGCAAAACAAACCCCTATGGCTCAAGTACAGACTGTTAGTAGAGGACACGTTTCTACCACAACCTGATTTTTAGTTTAAAAGTACCCTGTATCTGTCACCTGTCACAGTCCCAGTGTGCTTGCTCATCAGTAGCTTCTTTTCCAACCCCTTCTGTAGCTGTGCATTACTGACACCGCACACCTAATGCTATCATCCTTCACCAGCGTCCACATGATCCACATCTCGGTTGGGCTTAGTTTGTGCACAATCATCAGTTCTTTGTACAAGCATGGATCAAAAGGATTGAAAGGTCTCTGGATCCCGAAAGTCTTAAAGCCAGCATGGTTCTTTGGGGTCACTGCCATCTTTGCCAGGCACATTCCCACAAAGACATCATCTATTGGGAAGAGTTCCATGTCCTCTGCGGTGCTTTGGAGGCGGCGCACTGTCTCTCTAGACATCACATAGCCCCCTCCACCCGCATAGAGAGGATAGAACTGGGCTCTGTACATAGACTCTGGAATAAAGTATTTGACCTTGGTGTTCCTGATGGGCCGGGCGTTGGTGATCACATCCCCAACAAAGAGATCCTGTTCAGGGTCCAGTTCTTGGAGGAATTCAACAATGTTATAAGTATTGACAAAGACATCATCATCGCCCTTCAGCACAAACCTGGTGTGCAGGCAGTCCTCCATGAACCAGCGGAGGAAATGCAGCTCCTTGAGGGTCAAGTTGAAGAAGTTGTCAACAAAATCCCACTGCAAGATATCATCAAACTCCTGGCTCTCGTAAGCCAGCAGCTGGTGCAGGGGCTGTACCTGGATTTTGGCCTCCAAGCGCCCTAGCAGGAATACCAGCCTGATGCGCTTGCCACCAATGGAGACCTCCTTCCCCCACGTGTTCCTGATTGCCACTCGCCGGTCTATGTTGATTGGGGAAGACTTGATCGCCAGCAAGAGGAACGTGTCTTTGCCACACCTGGAAGGCTTCAGCAGAACCAAGAAGTTCCGGCAGTGCTTGTATGTTAAGAAAACACGGTGAAGCTCTGGGAGGGTGAGAGAAGAATTGGCAAGAGTCAAGTTTGGCAAACACTTGCTGGGTTCAGCATTGTCCAGAACCAAAGACTGTGGTTTGCGATGCGCTACATCCACTTTCTGGTCTGCCGACGACGCTGCCAACTTTGCCTCTTTCTTCATGTAAAAAACCCACGCCAGCAGCATGATCGAAAAGGCATAAAGTGCGAGGTTTTTAATCCTGGGATACATGGCAATCTCTGGTGCGGAACCCAGGCCCTGCACGGTCAGAGGAAGACAAGCCATTTATGACTTAGACCTGCATACTTACACTTTCCACTTGCGCTCGCACCACTCCCACGCCCGCCGTCGTGCAGGGACGGAGCGCACTAGCCAGCCCGGGGAACCACCGGGACAGGTCTCGGCGTTTTCCCTCGCCGTTGGTTTTTTTTGGGTCCCACCGAGCCCAGGTGCTGCCGGCGAGGACGAGAACCACTGTGCCGGGGGCGGCGGCCGTTCGCCCCCGGGAGAGCTCGGGAGCCCGCGGGGAGCCGCGCCGGCCCCGGCCAGAGGAGAGCCCGCCCGGTCCGGGGCACTCCAGTCCGGGCTCGGAGCCCGGCGCTCCACCGTGCTCCCCGGCACGGCCCGGTCCAAACCCCCCCGCACCCTCCCGGTCTGCAAAGCCGCCGCCGAGACTTACCGGGAGCCGCCGCCGCCACCGCCCCCCGCTCCGCGCCGCCGCCACGCGCCGCTCGAGGAGCCCGCCCTGCCACGCCCCGCCCTGCCACGCCACGCCCCGCCGGTCGGGGCGGGGGGGCTTGCACCGGGCACTGCGCACCCGGGGCAGCGTGTGCCAGGCGCTGCACACCGGCACCGGGCACTGCACCCCTGCACATTGCACAGCCGACCCCGCACACCCCACCCCGCACAGCCCACCCTGCACACCACACACCAGTCCCTATGTGCTGCAGAAGCTCAGCAGCAGCCCCAGACAACCACGACCCCCTTGGCATCTCCCAGCTCTGGCGATTCAGCTAAACCAGGATCCACACGGCGTCCCCGTGGGTTTTATTTCCCACTCACTCTTCTGCTATGCACACATTACTGAGCCTTCCCCACTGGCACGGCCATGCTCTCCTGGCTCTGGGTACCGGCTGCTGAGGGCCACCGAAGCAGCTGCATCTGGAATTGAACCGTCAGCGGCACCAGCTGGAGACCTCGACCCTCCTCCAGCTCAGCAGAGTCTTTGTTTTTTCTTTTTCCTGTGGAAAGAAGTAAATCTGTCACTGTCTTGACAGAGTAAATCACCCTAAAACAGCCGTGTGCTGGGGGGAATGCCCACTGCGTTAGCACTGACTTCCTGGGCCTTGAGGGAAAATCTATTTGAATATGAATTCAGGTAAGAAGCCCAAAACCCCATCTTTAAGCAGGCAATCGATCTGGATGGAACTTTGCTTTTTGTTGTTAAACTCCTCTATAATTCCTAGGAAAAAAGAAGGATGCAGAAATAAATAATTTCAAGGATCCTGGAAAATCAAGTGTGGGGCAAAATGAGACCTACGTGAGACTACTTCCGAAGACATCCTTCAATGTCTGGGCAAATTGTTTGCTTGAGACAAAGCTTGCTGCCTTTCCTCTTTGAGCTATCTGGAAGGGATCCCAATTCCTCTGAGAGGACTTATTATTTGTGTGCATTTGCCGACGGAGGGATGCAAATCAGCCTCAGCTCCCGGCTGTGAGAGTGCCGGTCCCTGCACAGCCTCACTGGATGCACGGCTGCAGCAGAGCGAGGGCCGGGAGCCGGCCTCCATGCCTCGGAGCATGGCCACTGCCGCAGCTCCAAGGTGGTACGTGGTACCCAGGTGATGAGCAAGTGCCAAACGACCACGGTGCAATCTGGTGACTCACGGAGCAGCCAGACACTGCGTGCAGTGGCGCTTGAGCAGCCCACCTGCCACCCCAGCCGCAATCAGGGTGTAATTGTGAGTCATGAGTCACAGTGGAGTGCACTGCCGGCACTGGGTGTAGCCAGCTGTGGGGGCAGCTGATTTTTAGACACCATCTTTTTGAAATATGCACTCGGTGGCCTTGCTGTGCAGCCGGCCTGCCTCCACATCCACAGGCATAAGGGGATACCAAATTAAGCACGAGTCTCTAATCGCTCTGGGTTTCCTGCATCAGCAGTGGCTTTCTGTGCATGCAAAACCATCTCCAGCCACAGAACCCCCTGCAGAAAGGGTTCATTCTTGCTCAAGCTGAAGGGAAGACCTCCTACATGCACACTGACCACAGGCCCTGGGGTGGAAAGGAAGTAAAAAACACCACTGCTAAAGTTGTTTGACAGCAGGTCACTGCTTCAGCAACAGTCTGAGCTTATATTGCAAATGCACATCTTCTTGTGGGGAACAAAAATTCAAGGAGTTTTTTCTTCTTTTTAGGTAGCTGGGAAGGCCATCAGGCTTCCTCAAGCACAGAAACAGCCTAGGACTGCAGGGCTCTGAGTCCTCCCCAAAGATGGGGACCTCACCGTGGGTGGCAGGGTACTGAAAAGCATCCCAGAGCTCTTGGGGAAGGGGGTTAATTGCTCTCTTAAATTAGCGACTAAACCTGATGGCAGAGCGGGGACATGAGGCTCCTTTGGTAGCTCCGAGTGGTGCTGGGGAGGCCTGGCCCACTCCATGCTCTCCTCAACCCATGAGCAGCTTTTCAGCATCACCCTGCCACCCCTTCCCCCCCACCCCCACCTTCCTCCTGCTCTTGCATTACCCCTCTGATGTGCTGGCACTGCTATTTTTGTAGTCAAAACAAGATTGCTGGAAAAATAACCTGCAAGAGGCAGGGTGAGGTTTGTCTCCGGCGGATTAAGCAACGCTGCTGGCTGAGCAGACTGTGACCTCTGCACTGGGGAGGCAGGGGACACCCGTCAGGGGTCAGGGTGGTCCCTTCATGAGTGACAGCAGACCCAGGTCTGTTCCCAGCCCCACCATGAGCTGCCTGGGGCACCTGGCGCTCTCTGTGCATCTCATCTCTAAACCAGAAAGAACAATAATCCCCTCTGCAAAGTGCTTTGAGATGTGAGTTGGAAATGGATGAGGACCTTATTATGCATCCCAGACAGCACTCCCCCCAGCTGTCCGTGCCAGCACACACCACCAGCCACATTTGGCAGCTGACACAGTGGGCAGCACATCTTTCACCCAAAAATCTGCTTTGCCCTTCTCCCCTGGCACGCAGAGCTAGTAGGTGTGTGTCGCTCCCAGGACAGCCGGCAGCCCACCCTTGGTGCTTGTTCAGACACCAATTCAACAAGGTGTCCGGGCGTGTGTCTAACCTTACAGCCCCCGCAGTCAATAGATGTATTCACAGCCTGAAGCTCAGGATATGAGTAAGCGCCCTGCTCAGCAGAGCTGGCAGCGTGGCAGGGACCTGTGGCTGCCTTAGGGCCGGGCACTGCTGCTGTTTGCTCTTGCACACACGACCCTCTGCCCAGCCAGCTCCAGTCTCTGTCACCTTTGGTAGATGCTGTGGTTTTCCAGCTGGACTGACTCTCTGCTTTTAGTTTTTTGCTCTTGCCTTTGCCTTTTTTCCTCTCCTGTGGAGAGAGATGTTTCCATAGTTAGACCATTTTAATTCACTGCCCGGGTTCAGTCCTGTGACAGCCATCACCATCTGGGTTCTGTCACCAGGATTTAAAGGGCAAAGGAAAAGGGTGAGGGGAAGCAGGAGCACAGTGACAGGGCTGCTCAGAGAAGAGAATCCAGGAAATAGAAAGTGTCGGTACAGCCAGTGCATGTTGCCATGCCAAGGGAGAGAGAGCATCAGAGGAAGCATGAGTGGTTGCTTTTCACAGTCTCAGATGGAAAAATAAACTCATCTATTTTCTTAATCTTGGCCTATAAAAAGTAGCAGTACTCATTGCTAATATCAACATTAAATAACGATACCAGCAGTGATGGATGGTGTGTAGGCAGGATTATTTCAGCCCCATTTTATGGAGAGGAGAACTGAAGGATGGACAGGATGGATGCCTGGGCCAGCTGCAGGGCAGGACATGCTGAACCCCAGCCTGCAGCGCTGCCCGTCCCTGGCAGCCCTGCCTCACCACCCTGTCCTGGGACATGCTCGTTACCGTCTCCTCCAGACTTGGTGGCTATAGCGGCTGCTCAGTGATCAGGATCCCAAAGTCACACACAGTTGCCACCAGGTCCTCGGTGGCCAGCAGGGTCTCCAGGGTCACCCTCTGGGTGCCCAGGGTCCTCCGAATGGGAGGGTTGCTGCGGAGTTCACGTGGCTTCTCCTTCTTTTTCTGCTTGTCCCTGGGCACAGGAACCTGCAGGGCACCAGCATGGGGACAAGCCTTAGCAGAGGGTTGGGGTGCCTTTATCAGACAGCAAGCAACCCCAACCCAGCCCCTTGCCCACCACTGCATCCAGACTGAGACGTGTGTAAAACCACTGCTGCCTTCCTCCCATAGCAAGGGGGGACTTTGGCAAGAGGTCTGGCATGGAGGGGAGATTCTCTGACACACCAAACTAGCCCAGGAGAAAGGCCCTCATTCTTCCATTATTTTTTTTGCAGCTCGGTGTTTGGACATCATTCTCTCCCAGCATCCTACCTTGGCACCGTCCTTTTGCAGACCCTGTCTTGCCTTCCCCTTCGTGACTGTATTTTCTTGTGGATCAGCATCAACAGGCCATGAGAGCACCTGCCCGGGGAGAGGAGCTGGTGCTGCAGCGGCTGGGACGCCCAAGGACCCTGGTCCGGGATCACTGGCGTCCCAGGCTGCCTCCCAGCGGGAACACTATGCCGCTGCAGGGCCTCCGAGCAGCTCTTTCCCCTTTCATCCAGCTCTGCCACACACTCACCTTCTCCGCCATGACTGAGACAATCGTTCCACATGCCAGGTAGGACTTCAGGCCCACTAAGTCCTTGGCAGTGTGCTCCTTCCTGTAGCTGCAGTCGATGGTGTCTGCCCAGGGCTTTCCAAGCGTGACAAACACCTTTACTGCGCAGGGACACAAAAAAGGTCTGAGGAGAGACCTCTCCTTCCCAAGGACAGGAAGGACCCCGGGGACATGAGCAGTGCCAATTCATTATCCATTAGTCTCAGTAACAGCCCAGCTGCAGCTGACCCTGCGAGGGATGTCCTGATGCTACTGCATGCCAGGAAGAGCCATAAGCCTGCCCTGAGCCGTGGGGCAGGGGATTTATAACTCCTCATTACCAGAGTGGGCCTTGGGCTCCTCCATGGCTGCAGGCTCCTGCTGGCCCTTTGTTTCCCTCGTGTCCTGAGCAGAGCTGTCCACATTCAAGGTGGCCACTATGGGACGCCGATGGATTTTTGTTACCTGGAACAGAGAGGGATCTCTTGGCAAAGCATGTCTGGTTGTGTTTGCATCAGGACCAAGGGGCAGAGCTGTATCCAAAATCCCATTCCCCAGCCCACCCTCATCATGGGAAGAAGGGGCACCACCGCCAGGGAAGGGGTCTGCTGCAGCCAGCGGGAGGGGTTGTGTGAACGCACTCCTACGTGCAGAGCAGCACTGGGCTCCCTGAGAGGGACAGGGAATGTGGGCAGCAGGGACTTGTCCTGCCAGATGTGGCCACACGTGAGTTCTGTCCCCAGTACTGCTGCTGCCCATGCCAGGTCCATTACAAATGGTCTTGCTTCACAGCCTGGAGGTGAAGTCCCCCTTGCTGTGGCCTGACACTGCCTGTTGCTTTCAAGATCTCAGTTAAGCACAAACCTCAGTGCTGCTACCATCCTCGATCTCTTCTCCCTCCACAAACTTGTACGTCACACAGTAGCTGTAGGTGATCACCGGAGCCTCAGAGCCAACCTCCAGCTGCTGACGAGTGCTGGGATCAGGGACTCCCTTGATTTCCCCAATGCTCACAACCACTTGTGCGTCGCTTCTGATCAGCTCTAAAAGGAAGACAATCTTGCTATGAAGCTGCAGCATGCTTCTTCCAGAGTGAGGAAGGCACAGAGCAAGCAGAAGCCTCCAGGACGCCGTGTCCCACCACCTGGCATCCCTCCATGCCGCCCTGCGCTAACGCTGTGACAAGCCACTGCCACATGGGGTCAGTCCAACGCCATGCAAACATCTTCTGGCTTGCTTGCTTTGCCTCCCTGGTTAACATTTTAGACTCCAAAGAGCATGTCCAGCGCATAAACTCATTGAGTAGGGGCCATCAAGAGGGGCTTCCCATGCCCCGGTGTCCCCAGCCCTCTGCTCTTGTCCCAGTCGGGGATGTGCCACGCTGCAGGGGTGGCACAGCTTCGTGCAGACAGTGCAGCACCCATGTGAGCATCTTCCTTGTGGACATGTTCCTCTTTCAGCAGCTCAAGAGGGAAACACACGGTCTGAAACCAGACGGTGTCTAGGAATCATAGAATCATAGAATCATAGAATCATTTTGGTTGGAAAAGACCTTCAAGATCATCGAGTCCAACCACTAACCAGCGAAGATAGGGGCAGGCCATGACACTGAGACAGTGCTAGGACTAGGTTGTTCTTGCAATCTTTGGACCTGACTAAGGCTAAACCCACCTCAATTGTAATTACACTGCTACAGGGTCCTCTGCCTGTCTCCCCGCTTGTACTAATGGGGTAAAAAGCAACCGAGAAAGATCTCCATTTGAGGAGAGGCAAGAAGGAAGTCAATACTGCATCCAGAGTTTGCCCTGAGGACTCCTAGCTCAACCATGATGAAACCACCTTCTGAGTCATGGGGTCAGCACGGACAGGTTCAAAGGCAAAGGCTCACCTGACTGTCTCGCCAAACCCTGGAACTGGTGCCTCTCCTCAGGCCCTATGTGGATGTCATCGAGGATGGAAAGCCTGGGCAGGCTGTCCACAAGGAAGCCTCTGTAAGTGGGAATGAGAGCGAGCGGATTCCCTTGGAGCAGCAGGATGCGGAGCTTCTGCAGACTGGACAGCTGGGAGACCAGCCCCAGCAGATCTGTGAAGTTGTTAAAGCTCAGGTCAAGGGAGACAAGATTTGGCCTAAGGAGAGAATCCAGAGAAGAAGGTTAGGCAAACAGCACCTATCTGAGGATAGAGAACTACTGCCCTGGGTCAAAAAAAGAAACAAAAATTGTGTTTCCCCAGCACAAACTGGGTCAAACTGGGGAATCCAATGGTACAATCTCAAGAGGCCATTCCTGAGCCATATGGTCCATTGCAGTCTGCCCCACAACCCAAAATCATGTTTCTTTAGCATCCATTAGCCACCCGACTGCATCATTCGGTGATGCAGCCTAAGCTTTAGATCCTTCCCAGGGCAGACTCCCAGCAGGGGGTTTGGGAAGGGCATGGAAAAAGGAAGCTGCCCAGGGACAGGGGAACTGTGGTGAGCAGGGTGTCGAGGCAGTTCCCCAGGTGATCTCCCCATTCCACACCTTGGCCATGGACCAAGACAACCTCTGAGCGTGAGACAGAAGACAGCAAACAGACACAGACTGCTCTGCACAGGCAGAAACAACCCTGCTGAAGGGCTGTAATTTCCTAACAGGGGCCACTTTGATGGCTTGAGGTCATCTGTTCACAGCTGCCCACCTCCCTTTCAGGAGCCCATGTTCAGCCTGTGGCATTACCAGAAGGCCGCAGTGAGGTACTTGTCCTCTGAAGGGCCGCACAGCCTGTTGTATCCAAGCCCCAACTGCTGGAGCTCCGGAGGAGGCTGAGCGCACACGTCCTGCAGATCAGCCACAACATTGCAACAAAGCTCCAGGACCTGCCCAGGACAGAGAGAACAACAAACACCCTTTGCAATGAGCTGTTCCTGGCACTCCCTCGAGCTGTTCGGCTTGCATTGCGTTCCCAGACAGGACCTCCTTCCCCATCCTGCTGCAAGGCATCATCACTCACTCACCTTCAGTGTCCGGGGCAGGTTGGCCGAGGTTATCCTACTGATCTGGTTGGTACTGAGGATGAGCTCCTCCAGCTGCTGTAACTGCAACAGACCCTCGTCAACCTCCTCCACCTGCAGAAAGTTGGGTTTGGCCAATGTGTCCCTGAGCCACCTCGTGGCCCAGGTGACATGGACATGTAGTGTTGATCCACATGACATACGTGTAACACAGATTAGTGCAACACACTGGGTGGGGGGACCAGTAGCTCTACCCCAGCTGCAACAGTGGCATCTGGGAAGATGCTGGGACAGGGAAGGTGTCCTTTTCCCAGGATGTTTTCCCTCCCAACAGGAAGACATGGTTTCCTGGACTAGAGATGGGTAGCTTTACAGGCACCAGCAGCTGCACTTACTCCCTTGCCAACGATCCGCAGGGACCTGAGGACCTGGAAGACGTTGGAGCCATGAACAAGCTCGGGTGCCAGCACAGCCATTTCCCGCAGGTGCTGGTCCTGGGGGCTGCAGTCCGGCAGCAAGGCCCAGGTGCTGTGCCGGTCGCTCAGCAGCTCCATCAGCACATCGGGGCTCTCCTCACCCAGCGGCACGGCCTCCTCCTGCCTGGCTGGGTCTGTCCCCAGCCCCAGCTGGCCTCCACAGGGGTTCGTGCATGCATTGAAGTGGTTCTTGTTCTGCAGAGGGGGAGACAAGAGAAGCAGTAAGAACCCTGCAGACCGCAGACCCCCTGCCATGTCCCACGGCTGTGCCCCCCTGGTCCCCTACCCAGCTGCCAAGGCCGCAGGGGAAGTCCTGCAGACCCAGGTGCCGCAGGTGCTCCCAAAAAGCAGCTGAAACGCTGCAGCAGCCGGTGTTGCCATTCAGCCCCAGCCTGGCACAGAATTCCCTGGCTTGGCAGCATGCGTCCCTGTTGCTAGGAGGTGGCGGGGACACGTATGCTCTGGGGACCGGGGACCAAGTTCTGCAAGCGGGGCCACGGACTGAGCCTAGGATGGCACCGAGCTCCCCAGGCTGGGAATAAATCCCTGGTTTTCTGGATCTCCCCCTGGGTTCTGGGGGCTGCTCCCCACCAGGGAAAGAGTGGGTGGCCTCGTACAGCATTTGCAGGGTGCAGCATCAGGACTGTCCCCTGGACAAGGATCTGTGGCATGGCATTTGCCATTTCACTTATCTACATCCTGAGTGTCACTCAGGTTTCGGGGAGGAAGCAGTCAGGTTCTCAGTTAGCTGTAAAAGTGCTGTTCACTGGCGTGGAGGGCACCGCCGCCACAGCCACAGCAGCGCGAGGCCATCGGAAAACATAGTTCACAGCTAAAAATACCGGCCCTTATACTTGGAAAAAGTAGATGAGCCTGAGGCACAAAAGCCATCTATCTTAGGTCAGATTCAGGTCTCCACGTTCTGAGGTTTATTTGCTTTTTCCAGAGATAGGTATTGAGGCAATGGCTACAAATTCCATTTTAGGGAGACTACAGAGCAGCCTGTGTCAGCAAAATTTCACCAGATGAATTGCAGATGCTCTGCAGCATCTGGCAGTTACATGGTGGAAAGCTGAACTTCCACTTGGGTTGGGTTTTACAGGACAGATGCTTATCTGCTACCCTATCAGTTCAGCAGCTTATCACAGCTGTGTACAGATAGGAAAGAATATGCAGAGCATGCACACGCCAAGAGATAGTGGCATACCATGGAGTGGAATAACCAGGCAAGCTGCTATCCTCAGCTCAGTAGAAAATTAAGTCAAATCTTCTAAAAATCTTTGAAAGAGTGTTACCGGTGGTTGAAACATGTTTCGTGGAAAAGCCAAGCTGTAAGAACGCTGCTTCTCTTATTTCTATCACTGTTACAAATAGTTGGGCCCCATTGCCATCAATGCTGCACAAAGAGATGTTACCTGCTCTAGGAGGAAGACTGGCTGCAATTCCTTGTCTGTCCTCCCTGGCTGTACCCATCTGGGGCAGCTGGAAGGGGACTGGCAGTGCCTGGTGCCCAATGGTCTCTTGTATGTGCAAGCTCATGTACCTTCCACACATCTTGCAATGCACTGTGGGGCACTAACCAGCTGAATCTCTCTGCTTTTTTGGTGCTTGCAAACAAGCAACCTGCCAAGATTACCCTTCTACCTGAAAGGAGCCATCTGTATCCATCATTGTCTTTGTAGGGATGTTCCTAAAGGCCACCCTGCACAAAGAAACATCTCTCTCCCTCTCTCTCTCTCCATTTTAACCCCAAATAATAAAAAAACCCTCAAATGTAAAAAAAGCGTCTGCCAGAACTGTCCTTTTCTGGTTCTTCTCCAGCACTCTGCTGTCATGTCTGCTGCCTCATGCCATAGGCCATGATAACTCATTCTCTTTCTTTGCATTATTTAGCACCTGGGAACATGGGTTGTGCAAGAAGAAATGCATCCCTGTGGGATGGCTGCATCCCTCTGCTTGGCTGTCCAGAGCTCCCTTGCAGCACGGTGGCAGAACCACATTTGTGAATCTCCATTATTGTGGCTTCAAGCAAACAATTGAGGCCTGAAGTTACAGGCTGGTGGGACCCCAGTGCAACATGGTACAGGGGAAACGTCCATTCCCATTTCAAGCCTTGGGAATCAGTTCAGACAAGAGAACAGTCCTTGTACCAGTCCCAGGCGCTCCAGAGGAGCTCACGTGCACACCAAGCTTTTTATTTTCCGAGTCAGATTATTTCACATGGAAAACAGAACTGATTATTTTGACACCAAGACATTGGTCCTTAAAAGTTTTCTGGTGACTTGACACACATTCATCTTTGAATCTATGACTACCTTTCAGGTGTATCTTTTATCACAGAGGTGGGAAGTACAAGTGTGTATGTGTCACTTGGCATTTTCACAAAAGTATGTTCATAGGGGTTTTCTCTGCCCTCCTTTCTGTCCTAACCTATCAGTAGTTCTGCAGGTCCTCTTCTGATCACAGCCTCATACTTGTAAATCCTAGGAACAATTTTTCTCTGGTTTTGTGTGTATGGGAATTTCCTGCATTTAGTTACTGGAAACGGAAAATAGTCTCAGGGAAGTTAGAGAGACGGGCGACAGAGATGGGGAGGTAGGATCCTGGACATCCTCTGCTGGGTTATGTGAGAGGGTCACACCTCAGGGACAAGGTCTTACAGACATCCAGCAAAAGGATTTATATGTTGACCTGGAGGCCTGGCCTGCCTTGCACACAAGCCCCTCATGGCTTTTTCACTCCCCGCATTAGCCCACTCTTACATTGACCCTGCAGGAGAAGGTTGCTGGCTTTGGGTACCAATAATGTGCTTGTGTGTTCCAACCATGTTTTTAAAAAAAACCAGCAAAGTTTTATGTTCTAAATCCTACATTTTAGAGAGCCCAAGGATTTAGATGGGATGGCTAAGCCAAGTGTCCTGAGCTCCTAGTCAAACAGATGATACAGGACACCATCTGTGTCAGTCTGAAACTGCATCTAGATCACAATCAGTGAAGACGCATTTGAACTAACTTTTGATGTAATCTTTCAAAAAAGAAAAAACCCCAAACTAGCACCCACAAAAATAAAAAAAAACCATGGAGGAGCCACTGACGCAAAACTCCACAGTACTTAAATGCAGCTTGGCTGTCCACATCTACAGCACTCCAGACAACAAGCAGCTTGAACACCAACGTTCAGCTAGCTTTCAGCCAAGTCAACTGCTCTCCAAGCCTGCCATGAAACGCCAAGCAGGTGGGTCTGACTTAATGTTGCTATGCATTGTAAGGTTGCATTGGCTGATGTTCATTGCTAGCTCAGCCACTTAATGTCTATATGCCTCAGAAATTTAGCATGCTGCACAATATCAGGAAGTTTTGCAAAAATGATGTAGAGGCTTGAGACTGATCATTGTATTTTTTTTTCTTTCCCCTCTTCATTTGAAATAAGACATCAACAGGTTTGCAATCTTCCTCTTCTGTTCACTGGTTCCTTTGGCCTCCTTGGCACCAACAGCCACCTCAGAAGAAAGCAAATCTACTACAGGACAGAGACAGAAGCATTTTACTACCAGAATAAAGCCCTTAGCATCAGTGATAGAAAAGCAAGCGACTACTTTGTTTAAAAACTACGTAAGTGTACTATCTTGCATTTGCTGTGTCTATGTCTGTGGAGAAATCTCTCACATTATTATAAAACACTAAAAAGACTATCAGAAAAGAAATATTTGGGTTAGGAATAGTCTCTTCTCTGTATTCCATACAAGAAGGAAAGCATTTACCTTGCATTACTGTAGGGCAGATTTGGAGCAATGTCTAGGATAGCTGGGGAAAGCTTGGGCAACTTTGCCTCAGCTAACTGCTAGCTCTGATCTTCCAGACTAAATGCATTGCTCCTTCTCAGTCTCCTGAGTCATGTTGGGCTTGAAACAGGCATCTTTTTGGAGGAAACTAGTCACATCACTGGTAACATGGATAGAATTGCCTTGCTTTTCAGTCTGATCCTAGTACTAGAACAGTCAGGAGCACTTCTGCCAAAAATCCTGCTCACCCATCCTTTCCTTGGAGATGGTAAAATGTGCACTGAACCCAAGTGTCAATGTTTCAGACAAATTTTGATTCTGGGGAACGTGTTCCCAAGAGTACATTGATAAAAATCAACGTAAACATTTCCCCTGAATTCATTCTTGAAATCAAAACCATCTCTGCTGAAACAGATGAAAATATGCTTAGGCCAAAGCAAATCTCTTGCATGAGTAAATTTTGCCCATATGGCAAAGATAAAAAAGAAGAGACTTTAAAAAGCTGAAAAAAAAGGAAGCAGGGTATTAAGACAGAAAGTACTGCACGATCACAGCCACAGATAGTGTGCAATACCTATTTGATAAAAGGAGTGTAGGTGCTAATACAGCTATTGAACAATAACAAAAAAACCCCAAGCACACACAAACTGAAAGATAGGTGTGTATGCGCCTAGACATTCAAACGTGAAGCGACTACTAGGAAAGATGTAAACGAAAAAGATTGATAATTTCTCTCTCCTCTTCCTCCCCTACAGAATGTGTGTAGCTCTGTAACGCCCAAAACTGACAGCTGGCTAACTGCTGACTCCCAGGCCAAAGACATGGTGAAGAAAATACCCGAATGCCCAGCTTTTGACGCAGACTGCTGCTTTTTCCACATTTTTTACAACATTTTGCAAAACCTGAGAAGTGATATGGAATTAATCTGTGGTAAGATTTTAACTCAGTTTGTCGATGCAAATATCAATCAGCTAAATGCGACATTGAGTGAACGAGCTGGGCATTACACCTGCAAGAATGAGGACCTTCCGCAGATGGATCGTAGCCAGGTCCAGAGGATGAAAATGGCAGAGAAGAAGACATACATCTGGTGGGTTTTACAGAGATACGAACAATTTATGCAAAATACAACAAAAATGTACTCCTCAGCAGAAATGTAATACACCAGGATGAAAAAATAACTTTAAGATACTAGACTCGGCTAAATGTGACCTATCAGTAGTCATGTGATTGTTTGATGCCAGGAACAACATTGATAATGTACTTGCTATTCTACATATTATAACTATATGATCTAGTTTAATTTAATATTTAAAGGGTGAATGTCTTAAGTTATTGATTGTATTTATTATAAAATTATTTATACTGTTTTATTTGCAACAGCATATAAAAAGGATGGAGTAATGTAAGTCAGGGTGTTTTAATTAACCAATCATGACATAAATAAGCAAACAGGAAAGCATGATTTCAGTAATTTTAATGTTATTTATATTTTTACCTTGCAATTATTTTTCAAAAGAAAAGTTGATTGTCAGTAGACTGATTTTGTACCTCTCTCTGCTAGTGAATTGTATTTATTAATTTATATAATACATCTATTTTTATAAATTTATTTAAGCAATTATATAGTTTTTATATATTTATTCAGATTTTTAACTTTTATATTTTAATACTGAAAGGGACAAATGATTTATTTGCTACTTAGTAGGTGAATGGTTTTACTCATTTTCTGTCATTATATTTGGATAGAACCTGGAATTTAATTAAAATGAGATTAAATAAAACTAATATTGCTGGATTCTCTTTTAACTGTGTAATCCTTTTTTTACAATATTTTTTGCACTGAAAACCTAGTGTTTTATTAAACAGCAAATTGAACTAGTTGTTTCTGGTCCTTATGTTAAAGGTACTAGAAACAGCACATATCCTCCTTTCCCATCCATTTTTATTCATAGACATGAAGCAGTTTTCTTTAAGTTCCTAACTGTTTTCTCGTTTGGATCCACCAGTAGGTAAATTGCTTTCTAATCAGCCCCCACTTCTGAAGGCTGAATTATTGTGGCTTCTGCAACATAGCTCCAGAGTCTGGTTTAGATTTACAAGTTTTCATGGTTCATGGCCAGCACCAGCTTTGCTGGAAACGTGCTGGATTAGCTCAGACACAACCACCACACCAAAATGTGGCTGAGCTAATTACCGCTCCTGGAGCTGGTAGCAGAGCAAAGACACTCAAATGGTCTAGGAGCAATAGGACTTGTCATATACTTGTTTTTCCTTTATTTCATATCAAGTCCTGATTATCCCAAATAATGGGAAGGTTAATAATAATAACACAATTATTTTAGTCTAAATTACCATACAAAGTTCAAGCCAGTCTAAGCATTAGAATCAGTTCCAAAATAAACATTATTTCTCTATTAAAAAAATCAGTTCCAAAAATTAACATTATTTATCTATATAGAAAAAAAAAATTGACTTGAAACACCTACTTAAAACACAAGTAAAGGATTACTCCTCTTTCTGCTGGCATCCCCTGTGTTCATTGATGGTGGTCCACACCAGCACACAGCCCTGTGCAGGGTTGACTTTGCTCAAGAGTACTCAGATTTGTGCTCTGAATGTCCAGGGAATTGCAGCTGGATTGAGCCCCTGCATCCCAGTGGCACCAGTGCTCCTTCTCTGCGAGGCTGTGAAAAGCCCAAGAGGAGCTGGAGCAAGGGATTTTGCTACCAGTTCATCTCCTCCATCCTCCTTTCAAATCCTCTCAATGCAAAATACATCAGTGCCCAACTCGCCCTTGTGCTGTGGTGGTTCTTCAAGACGGTGCCATTAGTCCCGATGCAGCTGTAGCTCCTTCCTCCTCCCATTGCTGGAGAACTGGCCCTGTTCTACCCACACTTCTCTAGGAAGAGTGGTTTCTTGACATCAACGGAGTCACTGCCAGTCCCCAAAAAGCACCAGTTGGGGCCAGGGCAGGGGGTGTTCCTAGGAAAGTATTCTAGTTTCTCCAAGAGGAACAGGGGGACCAAGCTCCTTGCTGGAGCCGGGGAAGATTTCCTCCCAAATGGAATCAATTTCAGACACCACTATAGAGGTGTCACATAGTGCTGACAGGCAGAAGGATGGGGACAGATCTGAGACTGTTACTGTGGTTTCTGATGTTAACACAAGTAGCACAACTCTGTTAGTGCCGTATTGGCACACCCTGAATTCAAAGAATGTTTTAATAAACCATCTCTCTGACCTGTGTGAGCTTTGTGCAAGCATGGCGAGTCCAAAGGTGGGTATTTGCTCATGTCTTCTGCATCATAAAGTCAACTGCCAGTCCTGGAAGTCTCAGTGCTAACCCCTGTGGGGTAACACTGGTGGCTGGGGCACTCTCTCAAATTACTCTGCTTAGTCCCAGTTCTACCAATTTTTCCAGGGTCCAAAAGGTGCAGTTCCAACCTCATATCCTTAATTTTTAATAGAGAAAGAAGAGTGAATAGAAAAGGATCACTGACTGGGGATGCGCTTATCCCCAAGGCAGAAGCAACATCTGCTGACCTTATCAGGTAGGGTCAGCAAACCACTACAAGCAGAAAGACATTTACATCTGAGGGCTTAGACATCACCATTTCCAATGGTTGACACAAACCACTTAAACCTTGCTGAACCAGAGGATTATACAGGGCCACTCCCTGTGGTTTTCTCTGTCATGCACATGTTTTCTTTCACCTTCCAAATATGTAAATAGCTAAATGAAAGTGTTTGCCTTGGAGAGGGAAACAGATTTCCTCAGAAGTTCAAACAAGATGTTAAAAGTGAGTCAGATGGTCTGTCCCAATTCACGTCATAGGAAGAGCAACCTGAAAAAGAAGAGCATTGTTCTTCCCCATGGGGGCACAAAATTGTACTGCCAGCCCTGCAGACTCGGCTCCCCTCAAGAGTCTGAGCTCATGCACACAGGATGCACACTTGAAGTAGGGAGACACAGGCTTATGCAAAACTGTGGCAAGCCACTGTCCTCACATGTGCTTGAAAGAGAGTAGTGCTTTGCCACAAGTGTTCGGGATGCAGCAAGGCAGGCTGGCTGATACCAGAACATCAAACTTCAAAGGGCTGAGGTCAGGAAGTGATGACCAGCACCTCACTGAATAGTCAGAATGAGAGTGCAAGACAGAAACAGTGACTGCAGATAGTCTGATGCACAGTGACACACCTGTATCACTAAAGCACTTCTGACATCTGCATTATGCTCATTTCTGCAAGCTCCTATAGCAAACAGCCACTGATGTTGTGAGAGTTTATTTAGGTTCTGTAGGCAGCCTATGGATGTGTGGCTGCTCAGGTACTGTCCTTTTGTCTATCCTGATATGGTTGGTTCCCTTTCAACCTTGGCCACATGTAAAGGCTTCCTTAAAAGCTCTTCCCAATTCTCTGAGAAGATGGGGCAGCTTCAGAAAAGGGAGGGATATTAAACAGGTGAGAGTCACGTGTTGGATGACTGACCTTGGTCTGCACAGTAAAGAGAAGAGTTGAGAACCAACACTAGCTCTAATGCAGAGGTGGTTGTATGGCTTCCTTTGTAAGAGATTCTCCAGACCTCTGCTGCTCACGCCCAAGGTAGGGTGCTCAAAAGCTCACCCTGAAGCCCAGAGATTCTCAAAAGATGACGTGAGCATTCACAAAGAGAAAGGCTCAGACAAGTCACTCCTAAGCGGAGAAGGCTGCCAGCCCCAGGCAGATCTGCAGACCTGTAGCTTTCCTGCCTGGTGCAGGATGGTCAGGGCTCAGATAAATCCTCCTTAGCCCTGGAGGGCTGGAAGTTAGAGGATACGCCTGCACCACATGGTGCATCTCTGCTGTGATAATGAGGTGGTCACCAGCAAAGCTTTCTTGACAAGCAGTTCCCCACTTATCCTGATTGAAAATGTAGCTGTTGGCTTTCAAGGCCTATGAGGAATTTACAGTTGAGATGGAGGAGTCACAGATGGGCTTTGTAAGAAGGGTCACAAAAGGGCAGGCAGCAGCAGGACTTAGGGATGTGATGAGTCTAGTCTTTGTGGGTTTGTTTCCATTTTGTGATGGAAGGGTGTTGGGGTTTGTGATACACACACCTTGTTCCGAGATAGGAACATGTTAAACATCTCTCTGGATGACAACAAGGACTCTTCTGTGTTTGCACACAGGGAACTTCCCCAACACCCTACTATTCATTGTCTGCCCACCTCCTGGTGATGAGGACGCTCAGGAGGAGAAAGTCCTCAGTGGTGAGAATAGGCATAGAAGAACTCCTAAGGGTAAATACGGGTTAAAAAATAAAATAATAAAAATCTAGTGAGCATTGCTTATCGTTCTTTTATATATAAAGAGAGCTCTGAGCTGTTTGCCCGCTGAAGTACCAATTCCCTTACAACAGTGATTTCATTTGGTGTAATTTCCATAGAGAAATGTAGGTCCACTTCTTAGCACTGTTCACGGTTTAGCAGAATCAGGCACAAAAATAAGCCATTTCAATAACTGTCCTTTGGTGTATCAGCTACAGTTACACCAGCCTCACTGAAATCACCACAAAATCAGTAGTAAAGAAACAGTGCTCTCCAGCCACAGCTTCCTCCCAGAGAAGTTTGATAGCATCACTGCAGTAACATTTGCATTTGTATGCTTGGTTAAGAGTGAAGTCAGGCTGAAGTGTTGGTTTATCGCTGTTTAAATAGCAGTGAAGAATCACTGCCTTCTACCAAAATGCTTTATGTGAGATTAAGCTAGAGATATTAAAAAAATTAAATGCAAACACAAATGCCATACCTTCTCCTGGAACCACAGGCCTGACTCATCAAAAGTTCTCATAAGCTATATTAAGTCAAAGCCACCAATCGCAAGGATGAGATTAACCAGTGTCAACTCTTGTGCAATGATTTTAAAATAAAATCCCTCTTTTCACTCATCTATTACCTTTCACTTCAACTAGAGCCTCAGTCACCCAGTGCTGCTTCCACTAGGCAAGAAAATCCAATATAGCAATGAGGTGACAACTGAAGCACAGAGAGCTGAAGTGTCCTACCAGGGAAAAATAAAAATCAGTCATTAAAGGCAAAGATGAAATGCTATTTGTTTCATTTTTTAAATGGACTTAAGCAGCTCAATGCCTAACACTGACATCAATTCCATGGGAATACCGTGTTATCCAATCTCAGTGCTGGTCTGTGCCGTCCACTGTCCAAGCAGTATGTCAGCCAAGAGCCCCAAATCCAAGCCTGCAATAAAATAAGACCAGAAGGGCTCAAGGCATTGGTGCAGCCCCTACAGGCTTAAGAGTTGTACCTTTCTTGGAGAAGTACCAGGACTACCTTTGAATTACCAGCCTTTTAGAACTAGGTGCAGAAATAAATAGATGTTTGCCTGCTTAGTTTTGTCAAAAGAGCTTGCTCTCACTGTTGTACTTAATATAATTAACAACAACAAGGGCCTGATCACTGTAGGAACACATCAGAACGTCAATACATTTGGAAAATTGTTACGCAAAATGTGGAAGAGCAGGCTCACTGGTTATTTAGGGTGAAGAAACACGTACAGTCTGAAGACACCTGGACTTGAGGAGATTATACTTTAACCCACCTGTTCATTTCCAGTCTCTAAGCTGCTTCAGAGAAGGGGAGCAGAACTGACTACAGAGGGTAATTTTCAATTTTTGCTAATCTGGCTAACGTTTAGCCTGGTGAGACAGGCAACAACCCAGCACAGAGCAAATACAGCCTGGTGGCCAATGCATGAGAAAAAGAAATCACTTGTAAGCTCCATGTAAGCTCAGAGTGAGCTGATTCTTTCAGACAAGAAGGGCCCAAGGGACACCAAGTTTCTTAAAAGGGAATCCAAGCTTCAAAAGATCAACAAAGAATATTAGCCTTGCAATGGGAAAGCCAAACACACAGATCCCAAAGGGGTATCTTCAGCATTGCTAATAGGGAAATGAGCCCTTATCGCCTTTCAGAGTTGCAAAAAGGATGGCAAGTGCTGGTCCTAGTCCAGGAACAATTCCACTTACATTTCCCCATATCAAGTTAGAAAATAAAGGCATTACAACCAGTTTCTTCCAAAAAATAACCTTTATTGTTTTGGTTGTAAATATAAAAAATGCATTGCACAATTTAACAGACCTACTGAAAAGTGCTACATATCAACAGCACAACAGAAGTTGTGTCATGCAACAGAACAGGAAACCTAGGCAAAGCAAGAGCACAACCTGAAGTCCTCATACCTCCAAGCTTTTTTTTTTTTTTGCCTTTTTTTAACAAGAATGAACTCCATTCACTTTAAACACATTTAAATACAAGATTAGAAGAAGAAAAAGAGCAATTTATTCATTGTATTGTTAATTAAAAGGCTTGCTCCTAACATTGATATCTTTTGATTCAAAACCTTATTCATGTTGAAAAGTTCAGACATAAAAGCAGTTCAGATAATGGCTAGAAAGTCATTCTATTATATACCTAAAATGTGTTTCTTTGTAACTGAACCAAGTTTTACAGCTCAGTCTACAACTCTGTACTATCACTTCTGCTCTAACACAGTAAATGAGCATGAAATCCAACTAAGAATGAAACAAAAGGAAACTTAAGGCCTTAACTGATGTTGTGGGAACAATATTGGGGCCCTATAAAAGAAAAAAAAACCAAATCAAATGATCTCCTCTGAAACTCAAGTGTATAAATTGAGGAGGAGTAACAGGAAAACTCCTGTTGTCTCGCTTAATCAAAAAACGTCGTAAAAGTCATCAACAGTTGTCCATAGTCCTCCGAGATTGGTATGACTGAATCCCTAAAGCACCTAAACCAGGTATTATCAGCCTTTGGATTTTGGGTGTTTTTCCATGCAGTAAAGGTGGAAAGGAACCAGAAAAGAAAGGAAAAGGTCAAAATAGTTAACAACCCATTCTATTTTCAGCAGGATCTTCTAGTTGGTAACATCGAGGCCAGAATTATCCACTCCAGAAACACAGAAAGTGAAATAGCTTTCAAATAATTTGTATTACAAAAGCATTATCTTACTGAATGTTTTTGCAGTGAGCTTCCCTCTACTGCTCTTTAAACTGCTCTTCAGGAGTTCTGGGCTTTAAAAGCAAACAAAACAAAATTTACCTGCCCCCCCCCCCCCCGTCACCTAAAAAAACCCTGAAGACACAAAGTAAAGGGACGCTATTTTTCAATGCAATTTGACAGCCCTTCGTCTTTTCAAGCCATTCCAGACTTAGAGATCTAAGCATTTGCATACTTACTGGGTTTCTGTCAAAGTTCTAGTATGACAGTACATACACGTGTGCGTATGTGCTTGTGTACATGGGAATGGAGGAGGGTGAAGTCAGCAGGAAAGACGCAATTTTTTCCATACATACACAAATTTTTTCACAACCTCAGTTTCAAAGGGACACAGTAATGACACACAGATAAAATCCTCTTAAAACCCAGGGAAGCCCCACTTTGTCAATTAACTGAATTTTCCACATTGCATTGTATGAGGAGGAAGAATGTATGACTTCAGATAAATCAAATGCATACAGGATGCCAAGATCTAAGGCACAGATGGAAACATTCTAGTAAGTCTTCCTTCAAGGAAGGCTTCCCAAGGGGTCTAGAAAAGCATGGAAGAACATGCCCATCAGGTCAAATGGTATTAATTAAGAATCCTTTGGTTTCATGCAGAGATCAGACTGTCAAGATGAAGCATGCACTTGCCTCTGTTCCTATGACTCATTAACTCCTTCAATTCTAGTTTGCTCCTGGACTTTTGTCACTTATTCCTCCTGCTAACAGGGAGCATCATACAAGCCTAATAACTATACCAGATAACACGCAAGTTCTCCAAAACTTGTGTTTGGGGTGGGGGCCATCTACAACATACTGATTAATAGAATTCAAGGTCACAAGGAGCCACTAGACAATCTCAGTTTGAGTTTGTGCATATCACAGTCCACAAACATTTTATCTAGCCATTCCCTCATTGAGTGAAATATGTTGGATTTGACTGAATATGACTTGTATTCAATTATACGGGGATTCTTTAAAAAGTTTAGCACCAATTCACTGAAGACAGGTGTGCATCATCTGTAATTCTGTGTAGAGTATAGGCACTGTGTGTTTTGCTTGCTTCAGTATACTTTGGTGACACTGAGGAAATTAGACCACTTAAGTTAGGGGAGAAAGTGTTACCAAATTTTTTTTTTTTTAAAGAAATACAGTATTTAGACTCCTCAATGGGTAAGAAAGACAAGACTAAGGAGTTCAAATATAAACCAAAGTGGAAAACTATGCAGGAATTAATACATACATGGTCAATTTCTTTTCATACCAATCCTCAGTACTTCCACTGTGCAGATGTGAGACATAATACAGCTTTTTTCCTCCTGTGTTTCCAAATGAAGTGAAATCACACCCCTCACAAGGTTGACTGATAAGAGAAAAGAATTCTGATTTGCAATAATAGGGTGAGAAAAATACACTGAATCACTGCTTCAAAGAGCAGCCACATCGTTTCTGGTAATTGCACTACGTGGAAAGTTTCTTTTCACTTTTCATTCCCTCCCTCCTACACTCTTGCCTAAGTAAGCTCTTTGATTTAAATTTTTTCTCTTTACTATGTTAAGATTTGCAGTCTTTTAATAGTGCCATGAGCTTGTTTCTCCACCACAAATTATTAAAATAAGCACTTTCCCTCCAACTGTAAACAGCTCATGGTGCAATGAGCAGGATGATTTTTCCATCCACATCCAGATAAAAACTGCTAATGGACAAAATTTTTAGCAGTTCAGTCACATTACCCCTTCCTATTCCTGTAAGGTCCCTTTCAGCTTCCTATCCATTCAGTGAGATCTGAGATGCTAGGATTTAAGCTTAGAAGTCATCAGAATTCCCTGGGCTTTGAAGTATGCCTTTAGTACACTTTGCTTGTTGAGACAAAACTCTAATGTCATTGATACTAGTAATGGTAAAAATCAAGCACAATCACTGCCTGACAAGCAGGAGACCACACTGCAGGGGAGGCACTACAGAATCTGTTCATCTGAAAAGTACAGCAAAAACACAAGTGGGTCTGTTCTTGGACAATTTGCCTACTGATTTCTTTCTAGAAAACCGGATACATATTTTTAACATGCAAATACGCATGTAGATATCTATGCATCTCAATGAGATAGCCCAGTAAAGAAAGAACTTGAGGGACGCTCCCCAGCTAATCACAGTGTTAAATGACTTCACTGGAATCAAGTTCACAATCAATGATAAAAATGGGAGGATTTAAAGCACTGATTTAAAAAAGAATTTACGCTTAGTCAACGCTTTTTATCCAGATGCATCCCAAAGAATACTGCTTAATTGATTACAACATTATGTATGAAAGACCTAGATACAGGTCCCCCCAGAAAACCTACTCACTATTTAATTACTATGACAACCTTTATACACTATTTCAACAAACGATTCTTTAGCTGAGGCCTGGATTTTTGTTGGTTCTGTCACAGGGACACAGGTTTTCACATGTACCACAAACTTCAAACGATACATCAGATCTCTCTACTGTAAAAAAAAAAAAAAAAAAGAAAAGAAAAAAAAGAGCATCTCCTCATTTGTCTGCGCAGCTACAGAAAGACATGTTGGTACTTAGATCATGCCATTTTGTCTTCGTCTTAGGTTCCTTTCTCCCCCAGCAGTCCCCTTCAGCTCCCAACTCCTCAACTCACAGTACCTTTGCTCAGGAAGAGGGCCCTGGGGTTAACATTTCATGCTTTCTTTTTGCTACAGTCCTGCTCCAACATAAGTGAACTCTGCAATGAAAGCCATTAGCTGCAAAATCTCAGGACAAAGAAGAAAGAAAAATACTCCCCGTGCTTAGTCCCACTCCCCAAGCCTATTGTTTCTTTTTAAACTTAGGCCCACCAAGTGGAGAAGACGGGACAACACTGATAAAAACTACATCTGCCGAAGGAGAACCTACTGACCCCATTTCAGCATGTGCAATGCCCAAATGTTTTAGCTGCTCCTCTTTTTAGCACTGTGATAGCCTGCTAATCACCTCCAGGCAGCCTGCCTTTGAAATCGGAGGAAAACTACTCAGGGGAGGTACCAGAGAAACATTACCCACAGTTTGCATAGCTCTTAAGAATCAGAATCAAGTAAGGAGTGGAATTACAAGAGTCATAAAATAATTCCAGACTATGAACAATCAGCCAGAATGAATACCCCAGTGCTGTCTCAGGATGGACAGACTATCACTGCTGTAAGCAGACTAAGTTTATCTGCAGCAAAGCACAGTACTTGCTAAGACTGTCACAGAAAAATGTTATGCAGTATTTTGGGTTTTAAACATATTTTTATATGTTTTATAATTAATGTTGAACATAACCTTCCCATACTGACCAAATTTAGCTGTCCTTCACGTTTTTCAGATAGAAGGCAAAAAGAACAAGCAAAAAAGATGAAGCAGCAAAGAACTGACTACAAATCCACATGGTTTGATACAGTTTCTGAGATAAAAAAGCCAATTTCTTAACATTACAAACTCAATTCTTGTCTCTGAAGCATTATTACGTTTATCTATGGATGTGTTTTATATGCACATATTTTATGAGGAAGGCAGCTGAACTCTGCAGAGTGCAAGAAAACAGTTCGCAGATTAAATGGTTATGAAATTAATGTATCTATCCTAATTGCAGAGTCTATACAATCTAAAACTGCTTTCTTGCACTTACTGCACAGCCTGCTACTCACTTGCAATGGCAGTATCAGGAAAAACAATAAAAATCAGCTACTTTATTTGCTAGAAAATAAAGCATGTCTTGAAACTGATCACATGCAATGATACACTCATTAAAATAAAAATACACAAAACACAGCCTGAGATTTTAATTCTAGTATTTTTGCCACAAGTTGACATCATTGACGGATTTTTCTTCTCCTTTGGTTTTTAATATGATCCTGTTTAACAATTTTCATTATTCAAGTAAAACAAATGGAACTGAATATCAGAAAACAAAATAAAAAGCACATTTTGTTTCATGAAATTGAAAGTATATTTCCCCTTGAAGAGAACATCCCTTGGTATACAAGATTTACACTTCAGAGAACTTAGTACTTGAAGCTGTTTCATAGAAATATGTTTGTTGCATATAGATGCATGCTGCATTGATGGAGATATATTGCTGCCTGCAGGACTCAAACCTGCTAAATTTACCTGAGCTTGGTGTTTTCTCACTTAATGGAGTAGAGCACAGCACTGAAGAGGAATCAAAACGTTATGACAACGTTGCATCATACTTCCACATATTCTGAAGGCAGAGCCAGATGCCCTGAACAATGTCTCAGGTGATGGAGAGAATTCTTTCTAAAGTGCACCAACTGCAAGGAGACTCGCCAGGCTACTAGACTGGCAGGTTCTCCACACCTTGTATAAGCAACTCATTGTCTTTGGTTGTTAGGTTTCACCAACTGTTTTGTTCATCTTGATAACTGCCTCAGCGGCTTGCTCTGGCAGGCACGATGGATCTGACAGAATTGAGGTGGTTGTACTTAGATGCCGGAGAGTGTTCAGCACCACTACAAAAAAAAGTCAGAAAAGTATCAAGAAAAGCCATTAGTCTGACTGCAAACAGATCCATGCAGGATAGTGTGCAGGTACTGCAAGGCTGTTACGCCTGACAGAATTATGGAAACACTTCTGAAAAACATGCACTCCTCCACACACAGCGAGAGCAATAAACAGAGATGTGCAAGAACTGTGCCCAGGGAACAAGGAATGGAGATCTAGGACTTTTAAAAAAAAAAACCAACACCACCTATTTCTTCTACAAAAGAGAGTACCACTTGGCAATTATAACTGCAAATATAAATACCTGCTGAATTGTAAGGGGGAAAGGATCAAGCAATCATGCCCAAATGGAAAGTCATTCCAAAACAGAATACCAATCTCAGAAGTCTTCCTTCATAATGAGATATATATCACACTGCCAAACTTACTCCAACCAGAGCAGAGTATTTGAAATTTAAATGCAGCTTGAGACCTTTTAAATTCTGGTATCTATATACAGCAATTTGGGGTTTTTTTCTGTTCAGTGTTAAGCATACAACCAAGTGTCTTCACAGTCAAAAAGGGTTCTTATTTTTCTACTGAGATAATAAAAAGGAACTGGAAGTCATACTCAGCATCATGTGCTTTCTTTGTCATCCTCTGACTTTCAAGAAATAGTATTATATATGGACTCACTTTCTATGATCTGGAATAACTGCTGGATAGAACTTCACTTACTTGGCCTCAGAACAGGAAGAGAACAGTGCTGATCCAACCAGGCCATTGCAGTTTGATTCAGATCCTTAAAGCTTGTTGTGGAAACCATCCTATTGAAGGACTCAAACAATGGCTTAATAATAATGCTGAACTGCAATCACCAAATGTTAAGGGAGACAACATAGGAGGAGTTCAAAACATTCTATGGGAAAGGCTACTACAGCTCAGTCTGCAGAGAAAACAATAGACTTCTAAATGGACTTCAACTACTAAAGGGATTGCAACATTTCAAAAAATATTTTTTTAAATCTGTAACACTAAGACAAAGGAAAAAATTGAACCTCAGTCCCTAGTGATACTCATTATTTTTTGCAAAATTCCTGTACACTCACTTGATCTACAAACCAGCTGCATGCTGTGGCACTGCAAGCACATGAGTATCTGAAACTTCTACATACATGTAAAGCATTCAATTTCTTCATCGCCACCTTTTTCATATAACGGTGATGCTTTCATAGCAAAAGGATATAGAAGCTTTAGGGTAACCACATCACTTACCACCACAGCATGCTACAGATGCATCCAAGGTGGGGTACCTGGATGAGTCTTGCCCGGCAATAGTGAGTCCAGCACAGGCCAACAGTGCAAGTATTCAGCCAATTTCTCAGGCAGATTTTTCAGCAAACACTCAAGTTCTCTGCTACTGCAGCTAAACAAAGACCTCAAAGTACATAAGTATATTTTCAGAGATGCTCAATGGCAGGGCAAGGATTCCCACACCAATGACCAGACTTGCTGATCTGCATCTATGCGGACCAGAACGGTAGCAAGCTGCGGAGTATCTGGCTTTTCTTTTGGCTCTCTATCATCACAGCTTGGAAGGATAGACCTGGCGTTGGCAATAACCTTCCTAGCAGAAAAGCAGCAGACAAAATCCTTAGCCTGTAGTGTATTAAAACATACAGAGCACCACCACAAGCCTCAGTTGGCCCCAGCTCCCAGGCTTTCAGATGAAATTTCCTGGACTGATCACCATATTTGAACTCAAAACAGCTTGTTATAACATCACCACGACAATTCACCAAGTAGATTCCAGCTTACAGGTACATTTATTTCAGAAGCTGGTTGGACAATAAACTCATCTGAAGGCTCAGAATCTGTGGTTTTACCATGTTACTCCAGATGGGATTTTCTGACTATAGTCAGCAGCATGTGAGAACGTGGCCCAAATCAACCTCAGCATAGTCATGTGCCCCCATCTTTCTCACTGTGGCTGACAATCAAGATAAATCTAACAATTGCCTGGAATACTTGAGGGGATTTGCATGCCCTTACAGACTTTTACAGAGTGACTGGAAGAACAGCATGGGTATTATTCTATTGATATTCTAATATTCAAGAGTATTCTATTCTTGGGTTATCTCTAGTAGCTCAAGACCAGATTACTCATTTCCCTCCTATATGCAACAGAAACTATGGTATTTTCATATTTGTAATGAACTGCCCTTCTCTCTCTTACAGTCATTTCATAAGGAGGATATTTATTATTATTATTATTATCATCATCATCACCACTCACCCCTGGACCTTGTCAGCTTTTACTGCAAGACATTCTGAAATATGTCATCATGCGTTAAGGATTCAATCCAGCTGTTAGAACAACTGTTCCATCACAGTTACATCCTGACTTGTAAAGGGAAGTTTGGGAACATTACTTTGCCTATCAACCTTCTCTTTCACCAACTACAAAAGCCTTTGCCTTTCCCCAAATATTACAAAACCTAGCTACCCAAAATTGCATCTTCATCCGTGATAACCTCTGCCACTTTCTAGAAGTGTCTCGCTTCCAAATTGTGGAGCTATTTAACGTCTTGGAGCAGCATAAAATAAACATACTATGCAATCAGCAAACGTGTAGGACTGTCTTTAAATAATTATTTTCATTGTTATATTAAAGACCTCTACTTCCATAATTCACTTGAACTTGTTCCAGAGTTAATAGCGCTGTAGAATCCAGAGGTTCAACAGTGGCACCAGCTCTAAGTTATCAGAGACTGTGTGAGACCTTGCTAAGAATTGTTTCCTAAAAGGATGCTAAAAAGAAGAGTGTCTTTCTAGGGCCAACATAAACCAGAGAACACCAAAGAAAGCACTTTCACATATCAAAGTATTAAAAATGCTGTACTTCATGCATGCACAAACATGCACATACATACTTACATTATCCAGGTAGTTATAAATAACCAGCACAGAGCACAGACATACAAAATATAAAGTGCAAATAGCTAGCTATATGAACAAATGAAGTTTAATGGGGAAAGGGAAGGTAAACACTACTGCTCATTGCTAATTACAAATATCCCTGAACTTATTCAAGCTAATAATATTTGATCCAAACTAGATAAGTCTATACAGCACAGCACAAACGCAGCTAACTTGGTTTCATTCAGTTTATGTTTTTCTGCCTCCTGCATTATCATTCGCTTACAAGCACAGCTGCTAGCATTGCAGAAGCAAACAGAGACTAAGTTGATTCACTGTTGTAACAAAAGACAACCAGAAAACTAAAGAAAAAAGAAAAAAAAAAAAAGGAAAAAAAGAGAAACGTGGAAGTTTTTAAAACTGCCATTGCAACAGCTTCAGTAATTATTTGTAATAATTTCTTTTTCCTCCTGAAATCTTTGTTATTCTCTGTGCAGTTTTTCCAGAAGACTACAAGAGCTACAGTTACAGTAGTAGTCCATTAAACTTTTCTTGCAGTATAATAACCCACCAGGAAAACCTTGCCTTTGTATTGCATTTTACTTTCAAGTTACCTCCCTTCAAGTTCTGCCTCACGACAGCCTATAAGGCAAGGATTCATATCCGTATACAGATGTGAATGAAAACTGAGGACATACGCTATTTAAATAACTTGGCTTAAAGTCACAGCATCAGAATCCAGAGTTCTTGGCTGTAAATATATCAGTACCAAACCTGAAGTTCAGCAGGTTGATATAAAAGGATACAATCCAAAACTTCCAGTTCTGCAGGGTCCTGCTTCTCACATACTCATCAAACATCCTCCTCATATGGTCAAACCTTTGCCATGTTACGGGAACTCCGGTAGCAGGGAGCTGCTGTTGACAAGAACTGAAAAGAAGATGTTCTGAGGTCAGAATCCCCACCAGAAGGTACACACTTCTCTTCCAGACTAAATTAAAGCAAGAGTAAAGTGTGTATCCCCAGTATCCCTGACCAAGGTGGCTTCCCAGTGTATGACCCCCAGAATGTTATTGTTATAGCCAGGAATACATACTGTTTTCTCATCAATTTTGTCTATATTCACATAGCAAAGCGATTTCCCAAGCTGCTACACACTTCTTATTACAAGCAACAAAACTGAAAACAAAGTATAACATAGAACAAAGTAGGTTGTGGCATCCAATTAGAAAAAGGCACATTAAGAGTCAAGGAAAAATTTAGAGAGTTACTCCTGAGCAATGTTACAGAAGAAAAGGTTACAGAGATTCTTAAGAAACAGATAAATTTAAAATACAACCAGAAATCATCATACTTTTAAAGAAAAATAAAAATATTTTGATTTGCTGATAAGTCTAACGTAATGCCTAAGCCTAACACTTCTGTAGATGGAAGAAAAACTACTGGGGTTCTCAACATGCTTTGCAATAGTACATAACTATCGTAAAGCCACAGAGGAAACTGAGGCACCAGGAAGGTGAAGTGACTTATCACAGCGTTGTTCAGCCAGCGGCAAGCTCCTTGATTCAAAGTCCTGTGTCTTATGTACTCAACCATATTTTCCTATAAAAATCGACTGCATTTGGAAAGAAAGCTGCAGCAAAGCCATCATGAAGGGTAAAAGTGTTTGATCACCCAGTGAGCCTAGCTTTAAAAAACCATCATCAGTGGCTTCTTAGAATTATTCTAACTGACCTGATGCACCTTTTCTGATGCTGCCACTGTTGTGCATTCATGCTAAGAGCTTGCTGAAAATCCACATGGTTTGCTACCAATGCCCATCCCACAGCAACTATGCTTTTTGTCTGGAAGTTGGTAGCAACTCTACTGTTCAATACCCATCTGTTGTTTGGCATGACATCTGAGGCAAACATTCCCTGTTGCTAGCCAAAGCAACATTCAAGCTGCTCTGCTTCATTACAGAAAGCTCCCCAAATCTCACATGATGGCAGCGTTTAGCTCCTCGATTTCTTCCCGAAGGCGCCTGGTTTCCTCTTGCATCTGTGTTCTTTCCTGCTGTAGTTTAGCGATATATTCTACTGTTTTCTGGAGCGTGATTGCATGGCTGATCTAGACCAAACACAAACACAGAGCTCACTTTCTGGAACAAAGCTAGAGAGATGAAGAGCTTGCCCCTAACCTGCTGTAACACCCAAAAAAGCACTTCAGCCCCTTTTCTTAAGTTTCCTTCACTGTGTGCAAAAGCACACAGATAGGCAGAGCGAAACACTTAACATAATACTAAAGTGTTAATTTCTCCAACTCATGTTTGCACACTAGTACAGAGAAATGTGGTTGTGGTGGTTGTTTTCCTCCACAAATTATATTTTTGCTACTTTGTTGAAATAAGTATTTTAATAATTTAAAATGTTTTATTTCATCTTCTATCCTTTTAAAAATATTTACAATTCTTACTTAAGTACTGAAGTACATCTGCTGATGAAGATGTACTTTCCCCAGTGCTCTTAGAAGCATTGTCTGAAGTTGACAATATAGATTATATAGTTTGGGAAACCTGAAGTTATTAAACAGAAGGTAACGCAGTCTAGCTACCACCAAAGGAGACAGAAACAATGTCACAGATCTTTTTTAAAATACTCTTCAGTTCTGAGGAATGAATTAAAAATCTGTACTTGGGAAATAAAATAATCAGACATTTTACTAAAGCTGAGTTTTCAAAACTGATTACCTTTCAAATAAGCTATTCAAATCAGGAAGTGAAATTCTGATAACTTATAGCCTAAACATAAAAAACTACAAAAATTATGTAAACAAATCAACATTCTACACAACAAGCTTTCATATTTTCCATGTTCCAAAAGGTACTGGTATTGAAAGGACATATAGAATTTTGTTGTGCAGACAAGTCTATGTTTCAATTATTCCGATTTCAATTTAGTGAACTAAGTTAACTAGTGTAGCCAGAATATGTTCTCAGTTTGGACAAAATCATTTCACAATGAGAAGTCAGTTGGGAATTTTTTTCTCTGTAAACCTATGCACAAAAGACAGGTGATGGGAAAAAGAAGTCCTGAGAATATTTGCAAGGCTGTAGGCGCAGGGCCAAATTCTTAAAGGCAGCTGGGTGATACTAGATATAAAGAGTCCTAGAGGGATTTTCAAAATCATATGAACTGGCCAGGCTTCTGACTCCTCCTGGGAGGTACAGACCTCATCAATGTAGGAACTTTTACAAGTTTCACTGCACCTTTTT
Organism: Harpia harpyja; assembly: GCF_026419915.1. NCBI lineage: Eukaryota > Metazoa > Chordata > Aves > Accipitriformes > Accipitridae > Harpia > Harpia harpyja. The sequence continues at coordinate 33,437,192 of NC_068948.1, forward strand.
GTTCTTCCTTTGGCTCACTGACATGTTTCAACAGTATTTGCAGGCACACATGGTTGCTCTGCCATGCTCTCAGCTGACCAAATGCAGCACAGCAAGGATTGCAAAGACCAGTTTTCCTTTCCCCATTGGCTTTAAAGCTGCAGCATGTCATCAGACAAGACTTGGTCAATGTTTGAAGCTGCATCAGAACAATGTCTAAAAGATGAAGCACTTTCACACACTCTTTTGACTATAAGCCACGGATTTATCACCCTTCCTTTCCAAGTCCCTCAGTTCAAGTATCTTCACTCACTAACTAGCATTCTCAGTCAGCAGTGAAGAGATTAAATTTATTAACAAGTCTTTTTAGAATGGCTCTTTCTTATATACCATATTAAACTGTTAGTGCTGCCAAGTTACTTACCGACTTGGAGTTAGCTGAAACCAAGCTGTTCAGAGCACTGAAACCAATCTTGATGTTAAACCTTCGTTTTTGTTCTGAAATATGCTTCATTCTTCGATTCTGCATAAATAAAATTAGCTCAGTCTATGCTGTTCTCCTTTACCATTCCACTGCTATGACTATTTCAGCTATTCAAATTCACAGTGTCATTTTTGTTGAATTGTGGCATTCGTAGTCTTTCCAGTCAAAGCCACATGACTATAAATTTGCAAACAATGATTATTAAAGTTATTTAAAGTTATATAAAGTTATATAAGTTATTAAAAAGAAGTGTCCAGTGTATTAAATTAAATTCCAAACCTTGTAAGGTTTTCTTCCTGAAGTAAAAATTCCTATTTAAGACTGTTATACAACTTCCTTTTCTGAAGTCAAATTCCAATTTTTGAGGCATGTAATAAGTTAGGATCTTGTTGAAGCCTTTAAGTTTAAAACAGTCCATATCATTTATTCCTAATACATATATAAAGTTTACTGATGTAAACAGGCAGTCTGCAAAAAGAAAAAAAGAAAAAAAGAATCCACAGCTCTGGCCTATCCTGAGGATAAAGGCTTTGTCAGAAATTAACATTTTCATTTGTAGCATTAAAAACTTATAAGTTGTTTCCACCAAAATCCTTGGAAAAAAATAAGGAGTTTGCACTTTGAGAATGCATTCTTGGCAGAGCTAGGCTTTCCAGCAGTAGCTCACCATCACCCCATTTTATAATGGAGGAAAACAATGTAATAAAGCAGTGAAGTGGCTGCCCAAAACCACAGAAAATGCAGGTTCAAGAGCAGAACTGAGATTTCCAGGGCCTTCTGTGCTTTGCCAAACTGAAAAAACGTTACCCAGCGATACAGATCTGTTTAGTCTAACAATGCAGAGGAGCAAAAGAACATACATCTAGAGAAAGAGTTACTAACAGTACGCATCCAAAGCAATTCCTGTCAAAGAAGGTGAGTTTAAATGGCTATAAAGCCTGTCTCGTTGCAGTGTCCTTACTTTTAAGGACACTCCTCCATCTAGTGGCCACTTTCCCACCATTGGCCAGTCCTAATAATTTGTTCCTTTGTTAACTTGTCCTCTAGCAGCAAGAACAGGCTGCAACTACTGATTGTGAGCATTTATGCAAAGTAAGTAACTGCACACTTTCATGAGCAACTTGCAGCATGCTCAGCAAGGGGCATTTCTGAATCTTCTCTGCAACGGAACTAGAATTGAGTGCAATCGCAGGCTGCAAGTGTTTAAACTTACCTTTCTGCCCTGCAAATAATCAAGCCAACATCAACTCATAGGGTATACAAAGACAGAGAAGCCAAAAAGGGGTTGGCACTTGCAAAATGGTTAAGTAACACTCCCTTTCACAACAGAATGAACGAGAGGGTTACAGCTGATTGTCATGCATTAGTTGTTTTTTGCAGATAAGTTTCTCATACCATCACAGAAAGTGTTCTGACAAGGTCAGCTTGCATATGATGTACAGCCAGCTTTCAGATGCTTTCTCTAGACTGCTGAGTTCTTACCCCAATAATTCTCAAAGTGTTTTACAGCTGTAACTTGTAGAGTCTGTGGAGCTGCTCTCTGTGGAGCAGCATAGCATCACTGGATGTAACTCAGCAGGTCAAGAACTCCCCCTCCAGCAATGGCCAGAGCCCTGCAGACTGAAGATCCCCAACACAACAATCGCAAAAAGCCATGGTTTAGAAAACTGAAACCTTTGACCAGGTCAACTGAGACCTGTCATAACATCTCTGTGAGCTACAGCAGGAGCTGCTGTCATGACCATAAGGACCTGCAGAGGTACAGTTAAGCCTGGCCCCTCTGGTGACCCATCCCTGAGGAGCAGAGTAGATTACTGAAGTCTGACATTTTAAATTGAACAGAGCAGCACAGACACAGTGCAAGCTAAGCCTAAGGCACAAGTAATCCACTGTTCCTGAAGCACAAGTTACTCTCTAGTCCATGCTCAGACATCAGTGCAGAAAAGTAGCTACAAAGGCAAAGAAGAAAAGCACCTCAAAGGAAAGGACACACACCTTAAGTGCAGCCATATTAGGGTCAGTGGCAGGTTTTCCTGAGCAGCTGTTCTGGGGAGACTGTGGACTGGGGCTCTGCTCAGAGGTGCCAGGGGAAGCTTGGCCTGAATTCTGACAGTCTCGGCCTTCATAAAGGAAGAAAGACAAGTCACATTAACAAACAACTTTCTGTAGCAAATGTAACTGCTGAGAAGCTTCTATTCAGAATTGAACTGAAATGCCGTCGGCAACCAAATTACACTCATTGATGCAGCAACCGCATGCTAGAAAATGTCAAGATGGCTGGGAAAGCTTAGTATTTCACGGCATAAGGCTAATACATCCCAAATAGCGATATGTAATACTCCTTTCACACACACACACATTTCAGCAAAGGCATGTTGAACGCGTAGGCTGCAATTCCATCGTCCTGCTAGACTCCCCTATTTGAGGGTCTAATGGCCTGGGACATGATGGTAACACTTACAAGCCACTTACCAGCAAAACCAGCATATGTCTCTAAAACTGGCCCAGATACTGCTCTATCAACATGCATGCAAAAGGAGTCTTTGCACTTACCTACTGTTAACAAGGATTGTGTCTGAGATCCTCCAATCAAAATTATGATCCTGAACAACAAACGTATTCCACACTTTCTACACAGATGCCTTTCAAACAGGTTTAATTTCTTGGTGACTATAACAGTACATCCTTTTAGAAAGGAGCCACTTACAGGAAGCACAAAATAGCAGTTTGTGGCAATGCTGCACAGTAGCTTAAGACAAAAATTGCAAACAACTACATGCAACCGAAGCTGCAGGGTAGAAGGCCCTAAAAAAGCTTTTCCTTCAAAAATTATCCAGGGATCCTCAAGGCCATTTTACACCCTGCCTAACTAATAGAAACACTTACATGTGTAGGAGAGAGAACGCTTACAGCTTTCTAACTTACTAGGTGTAGGTGAGGGAACTTGTGAACTGCTACTGTGGGAAGGGATTTGCTCTCCTTTCACCAACACATCCTGGACTACACTAGGAGAGAAGAGATGTGAGACTGTGGACTGGGTTTGTTGACTACTTGGTGCTCGCTGTGGTGGACCAACCAGAATGTTACTACGGAACTCCGTCACCCCGGGAGCCTGGGAACAGCATAGAAACAGCACAGAGAATAACAGAGAAAGAAAAAGAGAGCAGGAAGGGTGGGATGGGGGCAGAGGGAGAAAAGGGATGAGAGAAAGGAGAAAGGGGGGGAGAGGGAGAGAAAAAGAGAGAGAGAGATTTGTTACCTTGCCTTTCACTAAAAGTAGCAAATTAATACATGATTAACAATCTGATGACATGAAACAAGGGTGAATATATAAGGAATTGGCAGGCACTGAAGTCAGACTTCTGGCAGGAGACCAGTATCCTTTCATAACTTAAAGCAGTATTACAACACATCAACAGCATAATATACTAAAAACTATTACCATCTTCCTGCATACAATGTATTGGGAAACCCACTCATATACTCAAGGCATGCTTTCCAATATGTAAATGGAAAGGTGAGCATCCTGGGTTCCTTCTAGCTTTTGTGTGATTAATAAGAAGCACAAACCACCCCCATTCATGGTACTGTGTATACATGCCTCTTTATAATCTTACTGTTGTGTGAGACAGAGTCTGTGAAGACTAGATAGTGCTTCCAGACCCATAAAGTAGCTAAATTAAAAATAAGCAAACGTAATGCTGAATGCACAAATGCATACGCTGGGTAACAGGTGAGATTTAGTTACCCTCCTGAGCACATTATGGCTCTAACTACTTGCAAATAACAGGCCTTAAAAAACAAAAAAAAATTTTTTTTCTTCTCCTTACTCTGACAATTCCAGCTGGTGCAATTGCAACATTAGACTGAGACGTGGGTGGCGTCAAAATCCCCTCTCTTTTTAAAGGTGCTGGAGTTACAATCACAGTTCTGGACTGTCCCTGAAAGGCAGCTGAAGAACACAAGTTAGAATAGTTAATGAGACAAAAAAAAAAAGCTGGAGATTATTTTGTAGGAAATAACGTGTCATTGAACAGGGGAATGGATTAATGGGCACCTATTTGGTACTATTTCATTGCAATACAAAGTGCCACTAGTTTTCTCATAATCTCAGTCCCATGAATCCGGTACAAAGGACTCTAACACACCAGTTATTTCTGAGGCTTCTAGCATCACTGTCACTGTTTCAAGGTGAATTTACAGAGGTACCTAGTGAATCAGGGAGGTGCAAAGTGTCTTCATTCTATCAGAGCTGGGTTTCACAGAAGGAGGATCATCTTCACCTCTCCTCTCACATCCATACTTCTTGGATCTCAGGCTTGTTCTGCTGACCCAGAAAGGGTCAATGACAGAAAACAACTGCAGGATGCATATTCAATACTTTGTGCTTCCTTGTATATATATTAAATTATCTTCCGCACCACTTCACTCTACTAGCTTCTTTCACTATCTGGTTTTACAGATGCTTTACATGACACACAAGCAGAAAATATTCCAGAAAATAGGCTAAAGAACCAGGAGTTCTGCAGTGTTAGACAGCTAGAGATAATCGTGAATAGCAGCAATTGTCTCCACAGAGAAACTAAGAAAAAATTCTCAGAAAAAGTCTGTACAGGAGGCTTGCCCCCATGACAGGAATCAGGATCCTTGCTCTGAAGTTTTTTTCACCACTACGGTATTATAGTCTAACATAAATCTGTTAAGGTCTCAATTTAACCAATGCAGATGTGCAGGTATTGGCATGGCATTAATGTTGACATTGTTTTTGCCCAGACTTTAGAGAGAACATCCCTAACCATCCTATATTGTTACTAAAGGAAGAATCATGCAAAAACACAGCTTCTGTATGCTTTTTGAGAAAACTAAACCAAACTTAGTCAGTTTTATTCTAGCCTGTATTGGCTTCAGCTCTCCTTTATACTAATAAAGTCATAGTGTATGATAAGTGTCAGAGTAGCTCAGTTGCTGCCAACCTACCCCTCTGCAGTTTAGCATCAGGGTATCGAAAGACATACACAGCAGAACAGGGAGACAGTGCAGGATATCTGATGTCCTCTCCCCTACTGTGTCATCTGTGACTAACAACTGTGTTTTGAATCAACTAAAGTTTCTGTATAGCCTTTATTAGAAAGGCCTGTGGATTGCACAAACCTTGTGTCAGCCCTTGTGTGGGTATATCTGGCAGAGAGCGCTATCACTCTGATACAGGGAGTTCATTCTTTGTCTGAGCATTCCCAGATATAAAGCTGGAATCACAACCCTTCCACTGTTCACTGATGTTCAGCCGGACTTAAGACATCTCTATTGAGCTAAATAGCCTGCTCTTACCAGTGTATTAATGCTACTGCACAAACTTGGTATTTCTGACTTACCACATCTGGGTAACTGTAACAATCAGCACATATTTAGATGGCCCTTTATATTTTTCATGTTTCTATCCTACACATGTATCTTTTGCAGACTTTCCTCTCAAAATCAGAACATTTATCCTGAAGTGGTGATAGCAGAGTTCTTTCCCATGTGAAGTCTAGCACCTGATGAGACAATCTGTGCAGATTTTTGAGTCTTTATGTCACAGAGCAGCAAATGTCACACATTTCTTTCTAACACAGGTTATAATGCAATTTGTTTTATAGTCATGAGATGATTTGTTTGTCCTGAACACAAATGGCAGGCGTAAATGCCTTAGTTACAAGTTCTGATGTTTATTCTATTGCCAAAAATAAAGCTCCAGTCTTTACATAAAATCTTGGATTTGACCTCTGAGCTTGGTATCCCAGTAGTTTAGGAGCACTGTGATCCCTGAACACATGCCACTGCCAGGAATGAAAAACAGCAACAATTTTAAATCTGGATGAGAAGCAAAGCCATTTGCTGTTTCGGTCCAGAAGTAACTGATGAAGTATTGGGAAAGTGATATATGGGGTGAGGAACAACCCAAGAAGCACTAAGAAAGCTAGGAGCAAAGGCTTTCTGAAAACGAGTTGCCTATCATGCTTTACTAGGTGAGAAATGCGTGTCTCAACTGCTGAAGGTATATGGACTCTTGTTTTATAATGTACTATAGACCAAAACACTGCCATTAAAAACCTAGCACTATTAATCACGGGCCAACTTGTTCCCAGTGACATGCCAGAATTAGATCCTTGGGCCTGTTCTACTCCTGAACAGTGATTTTTTTTTTTTTTTTTTTTTTTTGGTGGGTAACCACAATGCCAGGCCCTGGCAGACACACATACTCCTTAGTAAAGCCTGTTTAACAATACTCCTCCAGGCAGGGTTTTTCTTGGATTATTATTGCACACTTCAGGTGGCTGAAGTCAGTTTGGTCCCCAGCCAGCACAAGTCTAAAAACAGTGTGCAACAATCCCAAGAAAAAGTGTACTGCCTGTCCTGCTCTTGCCTTGAGCTTTCCCACAAGAACCACCATAAACAAAACTCTCCCTGCTCACGCTTGCTATTTTTAGCCTTGTGCAGTGCCAATGGCTCCAAATCATACTCAATGTGGAAGTCCCAGCATATCAGTTAGGCACTCATACTCTGAACTGAAAACCACGTGCTCCTGACTGCATCACAAGTCTGTAGATTGCTTGAGACAAAGATCTCCAGCTCCCCCTGCCTGTTCTTAGCCCTTCCACACTGGAAGGGCTGATTTCTTATCACCCTGGTCCTGCTAGGGACCACTGATGGTGGATGAGAGGCACACTCCCATGCTTCCATCTGGACCAATGCTGTGGTCCACTTCAACAGCTGCTCCCTAGCCAACACTGTACCCAGTCTCAAAGAGTTTCAGGCACACCTAAGATAAAAGTCAGAATACATCCAAAGATGTACACTAGTACCCTGGTATTACAGAGTGTGATCACATACAGGCAGGCATACTGACTTGTCCAGGGCAACCAGATGAGTCAATGACAGGGACAGATCTGCCATTCTCCATCCCACACTATCTCCCTACCATCTTCTCCTCTACTGTGGTTGAATGCTTTGAGGGGCAGAGTTAATCAGAACAGCATTAAACAACAATCAAACAGGCAGGAGCACAGAGGTCCAGTCATCCCATGTGCTGATGCATCTATACAGCCCAGCACAAATTTTACAAGGAGATACCCTCTTTCGCAAGTCAGCTTTTCACACTCACAACCAAACCGCTTCCAATCCTCGCAGCAGTCCAGAGCATCCCATTAAACAGTGTAGCCACACACCAGTGGATTCAGGGGTTCCTTGGACACCCTCAGGAAGCTATATTTTTACTTATTATGTAAATCAAGAAAAGCAAGAAGGTCTCTCCCTCCTGCTAGTCTCACTCAGAAAAGAAAAACATCACCCCATCAGTGCTTCTCACCTGGGGTGATGAAGGCATTCTTTAACAATAAGGACACTGTGTCAGGCTTCGGAGCAGGCACTATTTTTTGTGACTGTTTGGGCCTTATCCCAGCACCGGCCAGAGGAACAGCTTTGGGGAGTGCAAATGTCATTTGGGATAGCACCTGGGGCCGGGGCTGCCCCTGCAGGACAGTAGTCTGGAAAGCCAGGTTACAAGGCACTCCTGCACCTGGCTGCTGTGTTGCCAGGACAAGGTTCTGGCTCTGGCTGAAAGTGGTGGCAGGGGCATTGTGGGTCAACGTAGCAGAAGCTGTGTGGGTGATAACTGTAGATTCACAGAGGCCAAACTTCTGGGTTTCTGGTGCAGCAAATGCAGCTGGCGGAGAGCTTAAGCTAGAATTCAGAGGCACTGCAGGCAACGGGGACTGGTGCTGTTGTGTCGCAGGTTGAAGCAGTGGCAAGGGTGTTTGAAACACTGGCATAAAAGTTTGCGGCCCGCTGAGAGACGAGTCAGGAGTGAAGTCTGCTGGCTGGATGAAAGATCCCCCACTTCTAATGCTGGAACACTGTTCAGTGCCAACATCAGGAATGACAGGAGCAGGTACTGAGGAAGCAATCAGTCCGTCATTGATGTTCCCTGCTGGAAGTGTGTTGGGCAATGAACCCGACGGCAGGACAGGAGACTGACAGAAAAGAAAAATATTACAGATTCAGACATGACCCCTGAAACTCTTGTCTGAACTCCTTCTGAGAAGGACATGGCTCATGTCTGAGAGTCTTCATAGCACATACATGTCTGAGATAAGGCTGTTTTAAACATTGAGAACCTCTCTTACCTGGGAAGAATGGCTGCTGCTGTCTGTTGTAGCTGAGCTGACAGCAGACACAGAAGGGAAATAATTAGTGGAACGACTGGGCGTGAATAAATCTGAAATATGAGAAGTCACCTATTAATTTTCTACTTTTCATACTCAAGATACAGCATTGCTGGATACTAAAATTCACAGGAATATCAAAATTATTTAGCAAATAATGAAACCACAAGATTTTTGCTTCATACAACTGCTGCTGACTGAGCAATGAATTGTCTTCCAGAGGAACTGAACTCTTCAGGGGAAACTTCTTCAACTTTCATGCAAGCCGAGTACAATAAAAAAAATCAGTCTGCTGCTTAAGGTTCACCTACACACAGATAGCTGAGAGCTGATTCTCAATGCAGTCCCACAAAATTCATTTATCTGATGCAGACTGCATGCAGGCCCAGCAAACAGATGTGACTTTTGACTTCCATGAAGATCCATAACCATCAAAGTTGTAAGCAGTAGTTTAATGTCATATGTAATTCTTGAGAGTACCAGAAAAAGTTCCCAGGCAAACAAAGTGTTAAATCACTTCATCACTAAGAAGTGTTAAATGGGAAAACCTTAGTGATTTCTGTGAGTTCTCCTGTCCACATCTGATGTTCTATCTTTAATTACTCAATGACTTAAGGTCTAAATGCCATTCTTTTGAAAGGCAAATTAACAACCAGGTTCAAACCTTGGAGTAAACATCCTAAAGTGACTCTCAAACCCAGGTAAGTAAAGGACTGGGGTCACAGTAACAAGGGAGTCTACCCACATATGCATCTGCTTGAAATAATGAACAATGAAAACATACATGAAGTGTTCTTCACCTTTCACTCAAATCTCCTGCCTTCTGAAGAGAGTAGATATTTGCAATGTTTAATCTTCTGTTAAAAACTAGTTCATATTGACTACATATATGATTCTTACCCTGAAAAGGCTCAAAAGTATCCATAAAATCAAAATTTGGCTGGAGAGGAATAAGCCCTGGTTGAATCATGTCAGCATTTCCTAAGTGTGCTGCAAAATTCAGGAGACAGATTAGATTAGCTTCACATCACTTGCACAGTAACAGCAGTAGGAATATAGCATTTGGCTAGAACACCAACACACACTCCACAGCCAGGCTTGGCCAGGATGTTTACAGAAAAACTGCTGCTGAAATGAACTGAGCATCTGCTTTTCTTCAGAACTACAGCACAGTTCTGAAATCAAAACCATTGGAGAATGAAACTTTCAATTAGTAAAATGGAAGAGGTGAAACCTGAAGGTTCTAACAACTGGGGATTACCAAGTTTGGATGCCTCCTGCTCCCAAACCCTCCTGTCCTGCTCCTGCTGCACAATACATAAACTTGCTAGGAAGTACAACCTGAACCACCACAGCTCATAGCACAGTATTTTAAAATAAACGGTCATTCATTTCATTTTGCCTCAAGTACACTTCATGTAAACCACAGTTGCTCTGGAGTTGCTCAGACAGCTTAGACATCCATGCAGCAAAGATGATGCATAGCAGACATCTGCTGTCCCATTAGACAGTCAGAGCCTTCAGTTAGAGAGCATTCAACAGAACTGTATAGCTCTTGGGATGGCTTTCAGAGGAGATGTGACTTGCATTTGTTCTAAGGGACATATCCAAAGAAAAACACATACGCACTCCCTTAAAAACACACACACACGTGCTTTGAGATAAGTAACAATGCCTTCATCACTGATAAAGCTAAACACTGCTCATTACAGATTTATTCAGAGCAACATTAGAGGACAATGCTAGGAGCAGCAAGTAAGAAGCTAAGACAGAAATTAAATTTGGATGAATAACTGGGATTCCATGACCTATAAAGCATAAGACAGCTGCATTCTCTGACCTATTTTTATCTGTGTCAGCAAAGTAAGATAAATTTCTTAGGCAAGACTAGAAGAGAAGCAATGCAACAAACCAGACTTCACCTAGAGGTTCCCACTGCAACATAGCTAACAGCCAACAAATACCTATGTCCCTGGAATTTGGCCAGGAAACCAGCTGATGTGAAGACAGTGTGGAGAACAGCGTGTCGGTGAACTCGGACATAAGCATATCTGCATCCAAGAGGCTGCCTTCCTCCATAGGGACAGGGGTTTCTCTGCCATACCTTCTTTTTTGCCAGAGAACCACATCATCATCCTGCCGAAGGAAGGAAGAAAAGTCAGGCTGCCTAGACAATGCTAAAGCAGTCTGGTGCAGATATATAAAAACAGTCTTCATTTTTCACATTTTTAGACAAAGAAACTCTCCTTTAGGAGCCATGCAAATGGACTGAAACAGATCAGTGGTACTTCTAATATACCAACAACTTCAGCTCACTGATCTGAGCAACAGCAGAAAACTTCAGTAAAATACCACAACACTCTGGAAGAAGTTTTTGCCCAAAAAACAGAAGTTGACTAGAAGGACATAAGACAAAATAAATTCATCAGCTCTTTCTAGTTTCATTGATTGTACGCATATTTTTGCACCTACAGTTTAACAATCCCGTGGTTTGAATAAAGATTTAAAAATAACATGCACAGCAAAAACTCAAAGCAAACAACTCCTATCGTGAAGAGTATCTGAGTCTCTGAAATGTAGTTAAGTGTAATTGTAATCAGACTTTGCACAAGGTATGCTGATATTCTTGTGGGCACTTTTAGCCTGTGAAAAATACAATATAATGTGACTTGGCTTACCCATCCTTCACCACAGGCTAGGCTAAATTGCATTGCGTTGCATTCGCTGCAGACTAAAAGCACACATAGTCAGGATCTTGTGGCTGAGCCAACATGTAACTGTAACTACACCAACATACCATGATGGTGCATTGGAGCTCATGGCCAAAACAGCTGAGTGTTTTCTGAAACTGGAATAGATCCAGACTTATGCTTAGCTCCAAAAAGAAAAAAAAAAAAAAAAAATCAGAACAGTGTTTCTGATCAACAGTTTATATGCCCAAAGTAGGTTTGATGGCTTTAGGGGGCATACTAAATGGTGATACCATTGTTCCTTTAAACATTTTGCCTTTTTTAGGATCCTGGCACATTATTTGCCCATGTTGTGGGCAGCAGGAAGATCTGCAACATGTAGCACACACATCTTCACAGATCCAGTTACACAAGCAAGGCAGTAGTGCCAGTTACGACTTAGTAATAAGATGAAATAATGTGCCAGCCCTCAAAGACATTGATCTTTCTGGGCACCCAATACTGATTCTCATTTCTTCTGTCACAGCACTTTACATTCAACCTCTCCTCCATCCAATTTAAGCTACAAATCTTACATTGCTCTCTAAGGCACAGAAACATTAAGGTGTCTAACCTTAATTAAAGCTTAAGCAAGATGCTTGTCTTTAGATTTTAATCTATTCAAGCTACTGCACATTACAGCTTTGTTACTTATTGCACCTTCTACAAGCATAAATGCTGCCACTTATCAGTGGCATTACCCACCCTGACCAAACTTGAAAGATCTTCATCTTTATGTTTCTGTAACTGCAAAAGAACAAAACAGATGTTAAAGTCAGAATAGGTCCTGTATATGCCAGTAGAAGTAGTGATTTTGCAAAACTTTTAAGACCCAATCATGCACAATTAGTCCCTGCACAATAATTTTTAGTTAAGTGGGACTAATCAGATGAGTATGCCTGTACTACCTTATCATCTGTTTGAAGCATTTTTGCCTGCTAGCAAAAGTGACATCAAAATTCAAAAAGCAACAACCTACTGATCAAGTTCAAGTAAGCTACTTTAACTGTGTAAACCAACAGACCCTTTTCTTGAAGTATGTTCTCCACTTGTGGTATTCCCTGATGACTATTTCAATTCTTCGCTTCCAGTATTTCCCTTCTGTTGCAATGGCCTGAGAACACAAACACATACCATGAATTACACTGAATCACATAATGGCTGAATGTTCAATAAATTTCCAAGCAAATATTCAGGCATAAAAAAATGCAAAAGAAAGCATGTTAATTCTGTTTGAGCTCATGTATCAGCAGTCCACACTGTTGCAGAGTTCAGTTATCACAGAGCAAATCTGACAGTACTAACTTCATCTTTCCCACAATAAACAAACAAGAGATGATGTCTGACTACACTGTCAGCATCTCCCACAGCAGTTCAACCATAACCAATAGCTAAGAAATCACATAAAAGCCCGTTTAAAATGAATTTACTAAAATATAATGTATAAAGCATACAATACCCTGTTCTGCATAAAACAGGCAAAGAAAATTTCACAAGGTTACATGAACGTGCACACACATACACAAAAGCTGTTAAGAATGACATGAAGCAATAGAAGTCTGATGTCCAGCTCAAGGAGAAGTGTGACCTTGCAGGCCACATACTAATAGCAACAAAAGGATCAGACCAATGTGGGTCTTCAATGTATCACAGATAGCAGTGTGTAAGTTGGGGACAGCAGACTAATGAGAGCATTAACACCACTTTCTTGTGTTCAAGGGTCATCTTTCAACACAAACATCAACACTGTTCTTTCAAAAAACCTGAGACAGTTCCACAAACTCATCTGGAACTCCTTTGAGTTATAAATTATTCTAGAGTTATGCAGTGTAGAGAGTCACATATTGCCACATCAAGGGCCCCACTGGTTTTCTGCAAAAATGCAAGTACACAAACTCATATTTGCTCTTTTTGTGAAGTTACCTTGACAGAGAAAAAGAAATTCCTTGTTGTCTTGAAACCACCCCTCATCAATTAAATAAAATACAGAAAACTCTCACAGGGTCACTTAGATTCAATCTTGAAAACAGTCGTCACTCTGATTTCCCACTAACTTCAGCCATCTCCAGCCAGAAGAGAGCAGTGGCTGTCAAGATCTTAACTATTCAAATTGCACTTCTATGACTTATGCTTCACTAAACTAGAATATAGACATAAGTTACACAGATAATAAATGTCCTTCTGGTTGCACCTTGATCATCTCAATGTGATAAACTTCCAAAAATGGGTTCAGTCTGCTTTTTATTAACGGTTCTTTCTAAATAAAGACAACAGGGCAAAGAATTGCTATGCTGCTCTCATATCTAGCAGACTAGAAAATCTTGTTATAAACTCTAGAGCTCATTAGTCTGTTCCTCAGGTTGTACATACCTCTGGCCGTCGATGTTCATCGACATCAACAGAGCCGTCCAGTGGAGTCACAAAGTGGCACACTGGATTCTTGCGCTTCTCCAGGTCTGAAACAAGAATGAAAATGTGAGTGCTCAGGCTCTGCAGAGAGCTCTGTCACTTCAATGGCAAGATGTGAAAAAATAATTTAGCCAGGGTTCCTTCCAGATAACCAGCATGAAATGGGGAGATCTCCGGCTGTGATTGGACTGATCAGTACAGTCTCTCTGTGGACATCTATCTCTAAGAAAGCACACTGATCCAATGGCAGGGCCATGACAGCCTCTGAGACATCTGGGCCTTAAGCAGATTTTTGAGCTTTTCATTAGACTGTAATTCAAATTCTCTTGCTTCTTACGTATAAGTCTCTCACAAAGTATTTTATAGCAAGTCACACAACCGAGCATTACACTTACATTGCATGTACCATGCCCTCCAGATGGCGTTATTGAGACGGATTTTATCTCTCCACTGAAGTTTCAAGCCTTTAAAATTTTTCCATTTTGGAGAAACCAGCTTTCCACTGAAACAAAACAGACAACAAATCATTCTGCTTTCAGTTTTTCTCTTCCCACTCCTTTCAAGACAAAGCACCCCCTAAAACTGCCAAACTGTCAACAGAAAGAAGTACAAGCAACCACGTTTGGCCAGTGACAACTTTTGCCATATGCTGTCCACTGCTTACTGATCTAGGTGCCAGAGGCAAGTCCAGTTTTCAAGACTCCTTCATGTTCTCATCTGCCTGCTAACAACTGTCACAACTGGTCTCACAAGTATCTTCAGCAGGACTGAAACTCATTTCACTCACGCTTTTCTCCTTGCCAGTATCCCACCTTCTCAAACGCCAGCGTATGAGCTTCCATCAACTGAGAGCAAGATTGCTCAAAATTAAGCCCAAAACCTGGCCTAGAGGTTTTTGCACATTTGGCCACATATAGTTTTGGCTTGGATTTTGCCAAGGAGCTGGATGAAGTCAACACAAGTTCATTTCTACAGTTTCATTCGATTTTCCAGGCTGGTAACACTGGAAAAGAAGACTTGAAATGCCAGTTCTGGCCCAAGAAAAACCATCACCCACCAATTCTACAATGCTGGTAAACACGGCTGGGCACAAAGGATCACCAACAGGCTAGAAATAGTAACTTTTCTCCAAGGAAATGGAAGGCTGCAAAGAGAAATAGCTTATGTATAAACAATCTTGGGATGTGGGAAGGAGTCAGAAGGAAGAAGCAACAGGGACTCCAATAAGCACTGTATAAACACAAACTAGCCAGCCGTTAAAACACAGCTTTATGAATCATTAATCCATATTACTGACAGAGCAGAGGAAGTAGGAAACATTCATAATGTAGTAAATTTTAAGCCATAGATTAAGTATAGGTATTGTTCCCATCCCAGGTTCTCCCTCTCATTTTTTGTGGTTTTAGCCATACATCTTCCTAGTTTACGTCTCCTTATGCTGCTCATGCATTCTTGCTACAACAGAAGTGGACCAGCAATACAAACTGCAGTCAGTAGGACAACACATGCAAAGGCAACAGGTTCATCTTGAAACATTATGAGCATCAGATCAAGAGGTTAAGGTCTTCTGTAGTGAAGAGTACCCAAATGAGTGACAGGAGCAACATCACCTCCAGACACTTTGCCCTCTCAGAAAACATCACTGAGCACCTGGTCAATCAGGAGTGACTTCTACCATGAACTGCAGTGGCACTAGAGAGAGACGTACTAGAACTGGCCTGTGCTAGGGCACTGTATATTTGCTATCACACATTCAGTGCAAATTAACTCAAAGAGTTGAATTATTCTTCCTTGAAAGTCCCTGTTTTACACTTAAGCTCTAAAATCACTGTGAGAATAGAAACTACATCCTACAGAAGTGCCAGGCACTTCCCTTGGCTTGCCCAAGGCCATGCAGAGGCAGGCCTGAAGCTGGAGAACTGCTGATTCCCAGTTTCCCACTTGGTCTGGGAAACCTCCCGATAGCAGCTCTTTTTTAAGAAAACTTGTAATAAAACTTGTAATACTATAAACAAGTAAAAAGTCCTCACAGCCTACACAAAAGAAGCCAGCATGCCAGAGCTGCCAATAGTAGGATATTAAACTACCATTTACTTCAACTATTTGGCTCATCGTTTCTTTTCTCCCTTGCTAGCTAGCACCACCACTGCTGTTACCACTCAGGTATTCCCACAACCGTGACAGTAACAGATGAGCAAATGCCAGACCTCAGCCAAGTGACAGGTAAAGAAAAGCTAGCTCTGCTCTTTCAATTTTACTACTATGTATAATGCCAGTTGTAGCAATAGGTTAAATCACCACCAGGCGAGCTGATGCCTGACAGTAAAAAGATTTTTTTTTTTCTCCTCAACTTCTTTAAAAATAAACTGTTATGCTTTTGTACGTACAGGCAAGTGGGTGTAGAGACCAGATATCAACTGCGCTAAAAGGACAATTCACAGCAGCATGAGAGCAGACAAGTGACAAGCTTGTGAGTCCTGTGTTCACCGCGGTCCATGCCCCACTGCCCTTCCAGGGTGTATGCTGTATGCTGAGCCCTCCAGGCTCTGCTGTAAGGCTCTGCTGCAGCCTTTGGGACTATGGTGCTTGAGAAGAAATAAAGTACAAACAAAATTTGGTACACAGAACAGAACATTGGCTGCCTCTAAGGCAAGTAGACTTGCTGAAGCAAGCAACTTCACTGACTGGAAGTAATAGTAAACCATGTAAACTATTAGCAAGGAATAGGAAAAACAATTATTAATGTACTTGTGTTATTCTCTGTAGCTGGGCTCTAAGACACTCAATACAACCACACTTTGTATGCTCACTGAAGTCTGTGAAAGCCCTTCTGGTTTTGGGGGGTTTTTTTGTTTTTTTTTTTTTTTTGCGCAGGTGCACCCATATGCCACTCTTTGAAATACATCTCCCAAAACCCCACTTCTAAGTTTCAATACTATATCAGTTTATGGAAAGATCTCCAAATTAAGTATTTTATCTCACTGTTATCCAGCTGCTGTGGGTCAGGGCAGAAAGTGGATCTCCATCTGTTTAATATTTTCCCCATCTCTGCAAACTCTCATCACCTTCACAGTGTTCACTGCACAACCAGCTCTGCCTCAAAATCACTGCATACCTTGTCTTACCATTCCTTCTAAACCCAGATTAAAGCACATGTTTTTATGTTTCTCATACGTACATTAACAGTTCGGAGACAGGAGATTAACATGCTGATGCATTACCAACAGTGACAAAACGCCCACATGCCTTCGACTAAGAAATCTGTCAACTTAATGTTCATCTCTTCATAGCTCTGTGTGACTGGACAGTTTGCCAGAGCAACAAAACTCTTAGAGTCTTCACTCAGAATAACAAGAACAAACACTTTTCTACAAAAAAACTAAAAGGAACTGTAATTAATTCTTGTACAGTCTTTGCATCTTCAAAGAGCCAATTAAAACTGGAATTAAAACACAAATAGTTTAAAACATTTTCTATTACATTCTTACAAAATGCTAAACAAAATACTGCATCAAAAGAAGGAAGTGATTAAGAACCTATTCTTAAAATAATTATTATTTTTAGTTCCCATGGGAGCAAAGCACAAGTCCAGCTTGAGGTCATAAATGAAACGACTTTAACCTCAGTAGAGAGGAATCAGCATGAAGCTGACAACAATATTTAGACACTATTCCAAGTTCCAAAGCCAATGGAAAGTCAATTACTTTGAACGACACTGTGACTGAGAGCAGCTGCCTAACTGAAACCCATCTTCAGATTTTAAAGCAGAGAAAAACCAACCAAAAACACCCAAGTGGAGACCCCCACTGGCTACTGTTCCTGCCAGCTCCCTGTCTCGTAAGACCACACCGACTCCTACAAGAAATGCAGAGCAACTTGCCGACCAGCTAGATGGTCACAATGTACCTGCAAGCATAAAACATCAGTGCACACACGGTCCTCGCTCTTTCTACAACGGCTGCTGCAACTCTGCAGGAGTGCTGGTTCCAAACAGGGGAGGAGAGCGTCCCAAGGGAGGCATGGACCAAATACTGCATGGTACAAGCCGGGACAGCTGCATCCACACCAGCCAGTGGCATGACCTAGAGGATGTTGGTGCTGCACAGATGGTGCCCAAGGAGACGAGCGCAGAGAGAATTAAGCTCTCAGTTGCATTCTGCAGGGGTTGTTGCTGCCAGAAGCACAGCCTGTGCTACCCAGGATGTGCAGGCTCATGTAAGCAATGCTGGAGGAACATGTCACTTTCATATCTTCATCACTATCAAACACAGATCAAATCAAACTGGCTGAAAACCATCTGGTGGATAATGTGCAATACATTCCAGCAGCTCAGTTCAGTCTCCCATGTAGAAATCTCCACCTCCCGAGACCAAATGTCCTCAAGTGATTTGATCACAGCAAACCAACTAAAAAAGCTTCAGCTGAACAGCCAACAGGGCTGGAATTCCCCTTGGACACAGGGGCCCCAACATGCTTTGGAGAAGTCACAGTATTTTCAGAAGAGAAGCTGCAGACAGTTGAGGCTGCCACTTCCATATGCTGCAGCTTTCACCTATGAGTCCTGGATATGCCAAGAGAGGCTGGAGTCCATTCCCAAGTTTTTTTACATACTTCTTCTCAGCTCAGGAACTACCTCAGGCAACTGAGATCCAAGCAGGCAGACACATAACACAGCACTGATCTGTCAGAGTAACACAACTCTCTCCATTTTTAAAACTCTAGTGAAAGCAGCTGTGTTTTAAAAACAATTACAAACCTTCAAACATCACAAGATTTGCAGCAAAGTACAAGAAGCAGATGTCCATTGTGAGAGTGTGACCCAATTCCCTTAAACATGTTTTGTTTTTATATTTTTCTTCAATCAACTGAAATATAACTGGGGAGAAGGTATCTATTCTAACATGATACAAAACAGATTTTACCCTGGCAATGTCCATTTTTACACAAAGTCTTGTCTCCCAGAATCTCATAATTTTCTTCTATGTTAATAACATCCAAAATAAAGCATTTCAGGCACACACAGGCAAACAGTACCTATGGAGAGTTCTTCCATTCTTGTCTCCATAGGCTTTTGTTTACGACTATATGTTAAAGGGCTGCCTTCCACTGGTGATCAGTGATGAACAGCATTTTAAGCATATGGCTAACAAACATTATCTAGAAAAGCAGTTAATGAATGGTCTTACAGCATATTTTAGTGATGCTTTTGACTCAGTAGGGACAAGGCAAATGGGTGACCTTCTTCCTTAACAGGTCTGGGGCACATGAGATGCCATTCACAGCTGTTAGGATGATTTCAAATTTAAAGCTGTCTATAACACTGAAAAACCATTCAATCAATAAACTCAACAGAAAAACTCCTGCCAACATCAGTAGAAGCATGATCAAGCTCTGATATAAGATGACTCACAACAGAAGAATCCCCTGTTCTCCTCCCTTAAATCAGAGGATTTTAAGATGGACTTCGGTCAGCATAAAACCATGTGATGCAACCACCCTCTGGATTTAGACAGAAATGGGACATTTATATGTGTGCAAACCCAGAAGTTTGGGGTTTTTTTCATTACTAACTAGCATTAAGAAATGCTAGCATTTTAAGAAACACTGATTTCTACAAAGAGCACTGAAGGGGCAGAGAAGGAAAGTTTTAAATACTAAGATAAATTCCACCCAAACCAAGACAATCTCAGAAGGCTGGTCTGGTCAGCTTACATAATCTCCATTTAATAGGTGGTTTGAATACATGTTGATTAAATGTAAAGTAGTACAGTATGGTAGAACTTACATTTTTTTATACAGCTCAAATGCTTTATTAAGCTGTTCCTGATTAAACTTGCAGTTCCCCATTTTTTATCTGCCTCAGAAATGGTCAAAACAGTACCATAGCTTTATGTTTCAAATCCTTTTCTAATAGAATACAATAGGGAAGATTTTGCTGTAAATACCAGTCTGAAAAATCTCCTTCCCTCATTCAGAAAAAAATTAAGTTCATTCTCCACACCATGACATGTAAATGTTGCTGAGCAAGGAATTTCAGCTGGCAAACTATCTTGCGATTGTAGTGAACTAAATGCTGCACAAAATAAGAGGTCTTTAAAATACCCTGTGAAGGAAGAAATGCATGATCTCTTGCTTAAAAATAAGGAAACAGTGAGACTGATTTATATGCTCATGGCTACGAAGTGTATGAGTGACAGTACTAGAAGTGGGACACGGATTTTTTTTTGACGTACCACCATACTCTGCATGTAAAACCCTCATTTCCACCCTCTCATCTTTCATTTGTTTTGATATGTAGGGACAAGGAAAATCTCTGGCTAGAGCTGGCTCTCTAGCTCAGGAGGAGTTATTTTTTTCTTTTGCACTCGGATAGCATCTGGCCTAGATCTATCGTACGTGGAATTTAAACATAAACCTCCAAGCGCTGCAGCTCAGATTCCCCAGGCCTGACCCTGCTGCCCAAATATATATTCTCAGCAAACACAGCAAAGATACCTTGAAAAGCAGCTACTGCAGACCTGCAAGAACCACTTCTCATACAGACCACAGGGGTCTTGTGTACTACAGTTGTAACCAAATTATTTTGTTTTCAAATCTGAATTTTGTAAATTCAGTTTACAGGAATGAGCTACAAAAATGTATTGCGTTTTCCTGTATAGTTAACAGATTCCCACTGTCCTTGTGCTAAAAGACCTCTTTTTTGCCTCGTTAACTCCTGCCTCAAAACCCACTTCCTCTGTGCCTTTTTTCTGCCCAATTCCTTCCTGTACATGATGATGCATTCTTTTGAGGTAGACTAAGATTTTTCCTTTTATTGCAGGTGATGGTAATGAGGCTATTAAGCAATAGAAAAAAAATGTGATTTGATATTACAGTAGCTAAACAGATTAGCTTTGTCAGCAACACAGAAAAGGAACTTTCTGGCTTCTCCCCAGCAATTTTTTTTTTTTTGAAGGCGTGGTTTTAGTTTGTTTTTTAATCTCCAATCTGTTTTGTTGGGGAGTTGGGCCTGTCAGCTCAGCTCTCCAAGAGCCAAAACTAACAGTGTTTCCCCAAACAAAGGTTCATTCAGAGAATCAGATTATATGCATTGTGTGCTGGAGCAAAGAGGCAGGCAAGTGAAACAAAAACATTTCTACACTGAGTGAACGTGTGTAGGACTTGCAAAGAGGCCACGCTTCAGCATCTTACTGTTTGTACCTACAGAGTTAATCCCAGCTGCAGCCCTAGAATACTAATCCCCGACAGAGCTCATTTTAAAAGCAAGCATTAGTGTAGCTCATTTTCTTGGTTACCTAGTTCATCCTCCTTACCTGAAATCCTCCTGTAGTAGTGGACTCCAGGTGTGTGGAGGGATGTTATATTGCCCACACTCCACAAATGACAGTAGGGAGCTTTGTGCTGAAGTTACATCAAATATTTTAAAACAACCAAACCCTCCCCACTGTTTGATTCATCTCCTTTTAAAAATAATACTTCAACCTTGAAGACAGAGATACTAAAACAGACAAACATTTTT
This sequence comes from Harpia harpyja, assembly GCF_026419915.1. NCBI lineage: Eukaryota > Metazoa > Chordata > Aves > Accipitriformes > Accipitridae > Harpia > Harpia harpyja. The sequence goes on from NC_068948.1 coordinate 33,458,513, forward strand.
CCTCTATCATGAGCATTATATATTAAGAAGTGTTAGAAAAATAAAAAAAAAAGCAAAAATCAAAGTTATCCACTGGCAAATTGAAATTGCAACACCTGCCAAGGAACATGTTATCTAGACTGACTTCACCCAGGAAGGTTGAGGTATGTACCTCCTGAAAAGGAACACGAAAGTAAAAGATCAGTCATACACCAGAAGCAAACATTCCGCCCCAACGAATGCACTATAAACCTTCATTTATTTATTTTACAAATTGAACATTATTTTAAGCGAAGTTTGGAAGTTTAACTTACTTTGCATAAATGAAGATTTGCAGGGTCTGGGCTCATGCTCTGATACAGACCATGTCTACACCGGCGACTCACAAATGGACCAGTTAAGTGTTGCGGCATGCTGAACGCTACCTTGCAAGGGCCTGGCTTATGCCAGCAGACCTGTGCTTTGCCAAGGCAATGTACTGCAGCCTCCTCAGAGAAAAGCAAAAGCTGAAAAACTCACATTTTGAAAGTATTATCGCATCTACACTGACAGCTTTTTATACCACCATTACATCAATCAAGGAAAGGAGTTTCATGCTGTAGTTTTAGCCAAACATAATATGGCCAAGAGCTGCTATGTGAAGAGGAAGGCTTGCCAACAGCTAGGAAGGACCATTGGAGAAATGCTTTCAACAGAAGCAAGTTTCATGCAAGGTATGAAAGGGTGACAAGAGCTCTGAAACAGCACAGAGTAAAGGGGAACATAAAGAGCAGTACAAATATCAAGGAGACTTGGAGGCTGTAGTGTCCTTCCACCAGTGTCTATTTAAAGACTCAGAATATTTAGACAGTTTCGCATTTCCAGTCAGAAATCAAAGGATATTTCTAAAAATATTCCTGCTTTTCCAACATTTGTCCAACATTGACTCACTTTACTACAGAGTTGAAACAGCAAGAAAGCAGAAAAAGCTTCATAAGTAACATCAATAATATTTCAGTCAAAAGGCTGAGAAACAGGCCTCACCATCACCATTGTTGTGGTTTAACTGCAATTACCACTGCTAACTCTTGATCAAAACCTGTTCTTCATCCCTGTTGTACTTAGGTGTGCCCATCTACAAAAGTCATGTACTTTATAAACTTGATAAGCATCAAAACTTTATAAAATGTCACATACTTCAACTGTAAAAAATCAAAACCTTCTTCAAAGGACTACCAGATACCACCATAAAAAAAAGACACTGACATACAGAACTTACACAATGTTTTGAGATCCAAGGTCAGAGGCAAGTACCACTACTTTCATTTGCCCAAATCTGAAATGCCAAGACGGAGAGCAGCTGCCCGGGGCCACAAAGTACGTCAGTGGCAAAGTGAGGACAGAATGCCAGCCGATCTTATCCCAGCCACGCGCCCCACACTAGAAATACTACTAGCAAAAGTAAGTTTTAGCAAGGATTGGATTTACATATTTCAATTTACACATTCCCCAGCATGAGAGAATAATTTATCAAATATTTTAATATGCTCAGTATGAAAATGGTATAAATATAACACTGTAAGAATTAACCTGACCTGCATTATCATTTTATTTGGCATTGCTGTTTCTCAGTTTGTGTTTGGTCAATGAAAAAGAAGAAAGAAGTCTTAATTTTTCTCCCACTTGGCTAGAAAATTCAAGACAACATAGAATCCATTTTTATTCTCTGTGGCAAAAGTCTACAAATAAACATTAAAATATTCATATTTTCTGAACTATTTCTGGGGTCTTCTAGGAACACATCTGTTACTCAGATATCAGTGTGTGTAAAAACATCAGATCTCCTCAAACCTTCCTTTAGAAGAAAGCGTCATTGTAAATGTTGTCAGCAGTTAAAACATCTTACAATTAAGAGAGTTACAAAATTTTTGCAGTAATACAGGCTTATTATTTAAAAAATAAACTGCACAGGTAATTGTTCTGATTTTTGTTTAAATGAACACTGCAACCGAAAGTTTCTATTCTGGTGTAAAATGTTGAGAGACACAATCTGTCATTTATTTTCCTGGCAGATTAGATGTAGATGTGGAAAGCATACAAAATAAAGATCATCACAGTTTCTAAGTATTCAGTTTTAAAAAAAGTTCCTTTGAGGTAAGAACCAGTAGTTCAAGTGTGGACTTACCTATACTGTATAGATTTAATACATACTCTATACAGGGGAGTTCAAATCTCAGCTGGAACTCACCGCCGATGCATGTTTAATATTATCATTTAATCCTACATAAAAGGAAAATTATGGTAGCATACACAATCAATACAAAAGGCAGGAAGCATCTGAATTTATATGTAGGTATCTTTGCACATTTCTTATGATGAAAAGCTTTTATTATAGGATCACAAGCAATCTGTCCACATCCAAAGCCTCCCTGTACAGAATAGATGGTAAGCAGCACATCCTGAATATTTAGCACTTCCGTTGGTGGCCTCTCATGCTGTTTGCTTTTCAGTGCTCATACCTTCATTTATAGATTATTACTTAGGATTAACAAATTCCTCACAAGCTTTTCTACGGTGCTTTCACCCTTATTTTGCAGGTGAGAAACTGAGGCATAGACTTATTGACATTTAATTATCCAATTCTCTGATCTGGCCAGTGTGAGATGATATGCCTGCATTTGCTTGCGAAACTGCATCCAGTTCCCTTTCCTGATCTCTCACCATGCCAGATGGACCTCCAGTCAATGCTCTCACCACCTCTACAGTCACTGCTTTGACTAGTGTATACCTCCAGTTTTATAGAAAATTCATCACCAAGCTTAAAAAGAGTTTTGCAGGACAAAGCACTCCAGTCGAACATGGGCCACCCCATCACCAAATTTCAAGGCCCTGCTCCAATCCTTAGGGTAATATAGTCTTGAAAAATGATGGGAACTTCTTTGTTTTCCTTTATTCTTTTTAACATGGGCAATAAATTTTGTTTCAGCTTTATTAGTGGAACAGACTGAACCACCTTGAACAACTTTTCATCCAAAAATCATATATGCTCAGACATGCGAAAGTTCAGATCAAACAGTTAACCAGAAGTATAGTTACAGATTAGGAATTAGTGGGCAACTTTAAGAGCAGGATATGCTACCAGTGTTGCCTACTGTAATTGCTGGGTAAGAGGGTGGGAAGTCAATTCTTTTTAATGTTTTCTGCAGCATAGCTTTATGCCTCATGTTTTAAAGGACTCACCCTTGTAACAAAACGATCACGTTATCTCTGTATTTAAAGCAGTAAGCATGAAACCCGCTCACAGAATGCCAGACAGCTGTTCTCTACCTGCAAGCTGTGGGCCAAGTATTGAAGTCAATCTACTAGAAATGTAAAATTTCAAATCCAACCCCTCTCCAGTTCCCCTTCTCTCTGGTGCTAGGATTGAAAGGTTCACATAGCTCAGTCAGTGCTGTGCCTTGCTGCCGAAGGACCAGAAGATGAGTATCCAGCATTATTCACAAAGTTGTCAAAACTATTTTTAACACAACCAGCTCAAGAACTTTCACTTAACATACCTTGCAACTTTGTAATACACAAAGGTGCACCAGTAACGAACACTGTGATCAGCAGCAGTGAGGGCTGTGAGAGTTATCAGTTTGTCTTTGCTGCATCATCTTTACCAACAGCTTTCTTTTCAGCTACCTCTGTGCTGCATGCTTCCCTTTTAGAAAACAGCCACTGCACTCAATGCACCCCTTCTCTCCATCACTTCCTTCTCTTCATCTCACCTCCCTGCTGCTCAAACAAGATTTAGAAGGTTTTGGTGAGGCAAAGGAAACTTATATACCTAATCGTGTTACAGGTGGCAGAACAAGGATATCGCGATCAGTTCTACTGTGATCTTTTCTTACAAAATCTCTGCTAGGAGGTAAAGGAACTTTCCTACTGCTATCAACTGTTATGATGATGATGATCAACATGTATTGATAAACATATCAACAAAGTAATTCACACCAGATCAATACATTTGGTTTTCCTTGTTTTTTAAGTGTTTCCTGTGCTCTCTCATGCATGGTGAAAAGTAAGAAGTGTCATTTTTAGAGCAGCTTCAATATAAAGGGAAGTGATCCTACTCGTTTATGTCAGAGCATCTTGAAATATTCCACTTCTTCCTAAAACTTGATTTCTGCCACTGACTTTTCATCAACCTTCTCAGAATCAGAATATTCATTACAAAGAGCTGTTTTCCTATACAGATGATCAGGAACTGATACAGTTGTCCAGTGCACCTTCCTTCTCATTTAAAAGGATGGCTGTTGGAAAAGACGCTCTTGTACAGAGAGCTATGAATGTGTCAGGATCCTTTTGAATGTTAAGGCCTTAGCCTAGATTAATAAACTGATCAAGATGTGATGATCTGGGACCTTGTTTTAAGCATCTAAATTGTAGTTCAAAGACTTTTCACACGCAGAGATTCTGAAAAACCCAAACAAACCGTATCAGCGTGGCAGATCAGCACAGCTCTCTGAGCAGCACACATACCGACAGGAACCCAGAGCTGTTTACCGTGCTCAACAGGCAGAGAAACCAGAAACCGCCACTTCTGCCACAGAGGATAGTGTAACATTCTCTGCGCAACATTACAACCTATAAATACACTGCAAGACTTCAGGGATCTTATTCTGAAAGCGACTTAAGTGTTTTAAAAAGAAGAGACACTCCCCCACCTCTCCCCTTGTGAAACAAAGCTTTCATACCAGCTGCCTGCAACCAACTCCCTGCAGCATGAAGAACAGCAGACTTATTACCAAATTCAGTTAAAGACTCAAGATTGCAACAGCATGTACAGTTTATTCAAAGTTTACATAAAAGCTGAACCAGAAACTACACAACAGACAGAAGGAGACTAAAGGCACTGTTGTGTTACTACAAAGGCTACTGACAGATCAAAAAAAAAAATCCCATAGAAAGATAATGTAGGGAGAAAACCCCTTCAGGGTTAACATAAACCAGAGTGGAATGAAGAAAAAAAGGACTTTAAAAAAAAAATAAAATAAAAGCACCTCTAAAAGGCCACACACACCTCACAGGACAAGTCTCTACTTAGAGCTTTGTTGGATCTATGCGCAAACAAATGCTTTGACAATGCCTTCACCAAAACCAGCCCTTCAATTAGAGGTGAACGTCACACAGACTTGTGAAGCAGCAGTTCCTCCTGCCCCTGCTACAGCAGCAGCCACATCTCAAAGCACAGCAGTGAAACTCCCTGGGATTCACCAGTTAAAGACCACAGCCTTCTAGGAAGGTTGAACATTCAGAGAATGAATAGTGGAAAAGAGACCTTCACCTGTGGGTCACCAGCTCAAACAGGAGCAGTGGAAACTTGTCTGCAGCACTGCAGGAAAGGCTGTGCAAGTGACCCTTCGTTCATTAACTGGGACATGGTGGGGAGCATACTAATGCTCATGACACACAATCCTCACCACACTTTTGCCAGATGGCTCTTGTTGCCTATTTGGGATTGGACAGGCCAAGGGAGATGCCTGGTTCCCACACACAGATGGAGAGAACATGAGCCCTATCCTCAGGAAAGTGGCTCCAGTCATGCTGAAGAGTAGAGTTTGTTACTTTATAATGAGGGTGGTTTATGATTATTATGTTCACCACACACAGGGCATTGACCAATGTTTCTTAGCAGTTAACTTTATAAAGCAATATTTAACCTCACTATAAGCGGCAAGCGTCGGAGAAAGACCTTGGTTTTATTGCAATATAACCTTATAAAGTCATTCCTTTGCTCACAGTAACCACCACACTTAAATATCTACCAGCATAACAGTTCAGCAATTCTGACACCGTTCACCTGTGCACTAGTTAAAAGACACAGCTGCACTGACTTATCCCCTTTCCTTAGGAAGAACACAGTTTCAAATGGACCAAAATGGTTTATGTCCCAAAGCAAGTGGTGACTTCCTGAGTAAAACATACAACAGTATCAGCACTTTCCTCCATCTTACTACAAACAAAGCAAAAATCACTAAATGAACCTCACAAGTCTCTTCTTTGAACCATGTTTTTCTCATGTGCCAAAATCACAATAAACCAGCCTCAACCTTCACTTTATAGAGTCCCTTAGAATGCTCAAATGAAAGGTAAATAACATTTCTTACATGTTTATTGCTACAGAGAGAAGCAAACTCTCTAAACTTCCTATGATCTGTCTCCCCATTTTAAAAAGCCTGCTATATCCACACAGCCTATAATCACCACATGCAGAGGTCAGACCCCAAGCCTACTAATGTGCTAATAAAAACTGCTAATAAAAATTTTAGGCTCCTTAAGCTCCGCTAAGATTTTTACTGGAGATTTGAGTGTTCTACTTGTATGACTGGATACTGAAAACAGATGGGATCCATGCTGGGCTCCTAAACAACAGCCTTCACAGACCAAAACTTTATTAGAAACAGTAATGAATCAGCTTTTATTGCAGATTTCTGTGCATCTACTTACAGAGTCTCTAAGTTGAGCTGTGCTATTCAATAACATTTGCTGATTTGGTAAAGTAAATGAGCAAAATCTAATCACATGGTTCCTATGAAGGGTTAACTATTTCACACAGCAAGAGACAGACCAGAACATGGGAATGCCTCTTGTTCCTGTGCAGTTTGATTACAGATTACCCCTCCGTCATAAGAGGAATGACTCAGATCACAGAGTCATTCAAGTCACAAACATACTGACTCTGCTTTCACAATAGAGCAGAATATCCAGTACCTTCAGGCAGCCGGTTAGGGAAGGCAGCTGCACAGAATGAGGCTGATATCGCAGAAAGCAGCCATGCAGCAACACAAACTGAGCTTATCTCAAGCTTCCAGACCCAAATGCCACTGACATATACCATCCCACGCTGCCCTGAAGAAAACATGTTTCTGTACCAAGCAAAAGCTACAAAATGAGAGCACTTTAAAGCTGTAATTTTTATGAGGCGAAAGACAAATCTCTTATTTAGAAGAAAAAAGGTTAGCAAATAGTGAAAGTGCTGCCTGGAATTTTTTCACAGCTGATACCAAAACACTGTCTAGCTCACTCTAGTACTTGGCACCAGACCTCACCTGCTTTAGCAAGTGCTGTAAGAACACCCATACAGGTTGGGCCAACCTGTATGGGAGTACTGGGCTTTCCCAGTACTCCATCTCCAGCAATGGACACAAGCCGGTGGGTGCTTGGCAAAGAGTGAAAACAGGATGAGCATGTTTGTATGACGGTCCCGCCAGCCCCTCTCAACTATTAAGGAAAATGATATTAACTATTATATTAACTTTACTCCCTAAAAGTGAATTGGAAGAACTACATTGTTTCTCCTTTTGCTGTGTTTATAGACACCTTCCCCCCTGCCCCATACCTGGGTGAATTGAATATGTGTATTGATTTGGCAGGTCTCTGCTTTGAAAAGGGAGGGCTAATGACATTTTTAATAGAGAACAGCCACTATGGTGACTACTGCAACAACTCAGATGCCCCAGCTTTTGGATAGATTGCTTCAGGCTCTCGGCTATTTCGAAATCTCTGCTTTCTATTTTCAACAGGTTTTAGGTGTCAAACATGGTTACTAATTACCTGAAGTAAGTGCAGTTTCCTCCTCGAGGACATCTGTATCTTTGATCAAGTCAGTTCTCCCATTCCAACACTAGGTTCATTTAAAATAAGCTGACAACACGCAAATTCTCCAGCTCTGTTGCAGATCTAAGTATTTCACAATGGTGTCTGAATCCTTTGACTTAGTCCTTCCTTTCTAGAAGTTCTATATCCTCAAACCCAGAAAAGTCATTTTTCTGTGTGTTCCCAGGTCACTAACCTGTTCCCCCCAGTACAACCCTCCTCTCAATTTTCTTTCTCAAAAGCTGTGTTATAAAAAGCAAAAGCAAGTAGATCATTCCCTTTTGCTGCTTCATGCTTTCCCACACCTGGCGTGCCACCACCATATTTTCTATTCAAGTTCTCTCAACCTCCACCCTGTCAGGGACAGATTTTTACCAAGCAAACAGAAAGCTGGACTAAGCTGAAGTATCTGTGCAGATACTAATATGCAGGAGTTTGAATGTATTCAGGGAGACACTTATACCTTCTTTGGACACCGTACAGAATGAGCTAACATGAGAGTCATGACATGTAACATCCAGACCTCTATGTGCTGCTAACAGACAAGCAAAACTCAGAGCCCATTCCTGAATCCACAATGCAGCTTAGCAGAACCAGGACTTCGTTGTGTTGCCTCTCACTCAAATACAGCAAGTTCTCCTGATGCAGACAGTTGTCACTGTGAATATTATTAGCAGAGCTTGACTTGACACAGATAAGCTTGTTCACACTGCTACAGCTTCTATACAAACATTCAGAAATTCATCAGAATGAGCAGAGACCAACCATCCTAGAAAATAACAGATTATGTCATTCTTTGCTCTGGGAAATGTGGCAACAGATAACATCCATATCCACTGATTGGCAGATCAAGAATACAACAAGACCTTCCACTGGCCTCTTCCCGTTTGGCACTTCTTCTCTAACAGCTGCCAGGCCCACAGCCCAGGTATTTCCTTTTTAACTTCTTTTTTTTAATTTTCCTTTTTACATGCATGCCTTTCTTTCTTTACCTTGTTGATCACTTCTGCCTCTGACACACTGCGAAGTAACAGTTTTCAATAACTAACACAGGCTACATCAAGTGTCATACCACAGCACCAAAAGCAAAAGTCTGCATAATAATAAGATGATAATGAACAGCAGTCATGGACTTCAAAGAATCACAAAGAACGGAGAAGCTCTTCCACAATTCATGCTCCATTTGGTCCCTGTCCCTTTGGGAATGGTGTCAATAGTGAAGACAAACAGTGAATAGATTTAACAGCAGCCTAAAATGTGGATGCAAGATGCAGCAAGAACAATTTAGCAGAATAGCCTGTGATGGCTCGCATGCACATCCACATGAATGTACAGTTGCTAGATGGTAATTAAATGCAGTGCGCCTAAGTTATTTTTAGGTTTACTGTGAAACTCCAATGTCACTTCATTCCAGCTGCTCCAAAGATACACCACCACTGTCACTCCCAGTTTGATGGTCTGAGTCTAACCCTTGCCCTACACTAGAATTTCGCTGCCAAGGTGACAAAGCCCCTGGCACAGACAGGGTGACGTGGACAAGAAGAGTGTTTTGGACAACTAGCTCACGTGGGCTGGGGAAGGGGTCTGGCTGTTGGACAGAGAAGTAACTGCATTTGCTGCAGCCCTGCTAGAGGTCTCATAGCCATGCTGGCCAAGGTCACTTCAGTTGATGTGTCCTTGAACTGCTGCAGGCAGAGCACTCGTTACTATGGGACCTTGAGGGAAGGGAGAGTAAACAAAGTGGCAGAGGCAAAGGGAGACCAGGATTTCAAGTAAACATCCCATGCTAGAGAGTTCTGAAAACAATGAACTTGACAGATTCCAGCAGCAAAAGTGTCCTTCGTGCCTCTGCAATGTTTGCTTGAATCTTGTTACGCAGACATATCACTTAAAAAAAACCCCTGCTGATAAATGAGAACCAAGAACTAACAGGCTTCACTGTTGGAAGGATCAGTGAAAAGAAAAGGCCTCATCCTGTTTATGTATGTATGCTTCTGAGGATCTGTTCTAAGCAGCACTATAAGATGCAACACAAACTCTTCAGGACAGAAGAGACTTGTACACCTCTTGCACCTAGCCCCAGGACCAAGTTCCTGTATTTACCACACCTATTCTAATGGCAGTAAGGCTCTGGTGTTCACACAAGCTCTTGACACAGTTACCTCTGAAACATCCACATAAGCAGGACTCTTTTAGAAGAATACCAGGGTAGATATGGCCTAGGAGGCAAGCAGTGCAGAGGACCACATGTGTATCACACAGAGGGTTCAGACCAGGTGCAAGCTGCCACCCCCCCCCCCCCCATTTGCAAGACCCAAGTATAAACAATGTGGCTGCTGTCTCACTTCCAAAACTAGTAACATCAATCCTCTTTCTCAAGAAGGGTGAACCTATTACACAAGAGCGAGGCTATTTGGATCTTCTCCTTACCCCCTCGGTCACCCTTAAGGCTCAACTCTCCAATTCTTGTTCTTATTCACAAGCCAACCCTAGTACAAGTAAACACCACCTAACACCAGCAAAGACAAGGCCACCCTTTCATCTCCAAACTGAGATGGAAGAAGCCTTTTCATGCTCATGCAGAAACAAAGCTGTAGCAAGCATCAGATCCCTGTACTTGTACAAGGACAACTCTTCATGGACTAAAGGGGATAGATCTCTTGAGCTCCCAAATCACTGAGAGAACACATAGGGAAATACTGTTAATTTGCAAGTAAAGAGAAGCACTAACAACATATAGGTACTCTACCCATAAAGATATCCTCTGCTTGCTCTGGTGTGGTATAAATGAGCAATAAAAGGTATCTCTGGAAATCCAGAGATCTCCCACTATATTAAAAAAAAGTATTTTTCTCTGTGTGTAGCAAGACATTTCCACACATAAAAAATTCAAGTAAGAAAAGGCATTAAATATAGCAAAAAGGACTGCATCCACTGCTTCCTTGCACTACACCATCAGCTAAACTAGAAGTAGTGAGATGAGAAAGTCTCTAACTGTGCATTACTGTTGTAGATAATTTGCTGTGAAAACAAAACCAAGGATCAAAACGATGTCTAACAAGTCATTAAAATTTAACAAGTCATGAAAATCTTTCTGTGCTTTTCATAAAAAGTGTTTAGTTCATTAAGTAGCACAGTTAGCCACTTAAACAATTGAACCCTTTTCCTAGCATCATGATACATCACAAAATGTATCATGTCAAAAGGGTTATCTGTAGGTCAGCAGCAGTCTGGCCAAAACACACTTACATATCACTAATTAAAGAGAATCAGATTCTTTCACTAATACCCTGCTATATGATAATCCAAGTGGTGGCCTGCAGGCCCTTCCCATCTGGCCTGTCACCTTTTGTTTTACAGTCTCAAAGGAGACAAAGCAGCTGAGAACCACCCTGAGCTTTGTACCTCTAATGTACCTTCCAAGTGGCCATGGTCTGGGTAACTGACCAAGGGAAGGAACCATTCCACTGTGCCTTGGGCCTATGGTCATCTCCAATCCCATTTTCTATTATCCATCTGACAGCACAGCTGGACAGCCCAACTTCAGAAATACTAGTGTTTCATAAAGGTAACTGTTGCTGAGCTTGCTCTTAAGTAGCACCCAGAGTTTGAATACCTTAAGGCACAAACCAAAATTTACTTAACAGAGAGGGAATGGTGATTACCCTGCAGCCTACCGTTCACACCACAACAGAATGAATGGCCAAGGTGTCATTCAGGCTCTCCTTTAACACTAGTTCCTCAGAGGCATTAAGCCTGTAAGAGACCTATAATAGTTCGTCACATGTATGAGAATGACAGTAAGATAAACACTATCCCCACAGGAGTTTGAGTAGACAAACATCTGCTCAATCCAACACTACATTTAACACAGCAAGGCAAGAGTCCAGCAGCTGCAGCACATCAAGCCAAGGGAGGAAAGCAGACAAGGAGCCCTTGTCTTTCACACCTGCAGAGTAAAGACAGTTCCCGAATAGACAGGGTCCTTCAGCAAACGGGAGCAGCACGTTTGTCTTCTCAACAAATCTCTCTTGCAGAAAGGAGTCATGCCTCACATGGCAATTAAGCATTTGACAGCTCAGGGAGGCTGATGCCATTTAGACTTCCAAGCCCAACAAAACAACTCTCCACAGGTGAAAAATCCAAATTCCTCTATGAATAATACAGCTCCCATTGTTCTAAAAGCCGGAGGGTTTTCTAGATTCTCCAGAAGGCCACCACCAGCAACAGACTCAGGAATCCAGAGCTGATGCTCCAGATATTCAAGCTTCCTTGGGGACTGTGTGAGGAAAGCAATGATGCCTCTCCGAAACACAACTACCAGTCACCGCAGGGAGCAGGTGCTTTTCACAGGCAGTTCAGCAAATGCCAAAGGCAGTTAACAGAACACTGCCCTCCAGAAGCATTATGATTACCATTAAAATACCAGCCTGGTTTTATTACCCTGTAATTTGCATCTGTAGACTTCCTCATCTGTTAGAAGGGCCAGTAGCTTTTCTAACAGAGGTGTCGTAAGCTGCACATCTTCTTCCTCTTCCCCTCCTAAATCTTTCTTCCATTTGTCTCCTTTCCTTTATTATTTAAGTTTGTAGCTGAATTGTCATCTTTGATACGGCTTCCTTTTAGACTCCTGTGTTAGCTCACTTCTGAACTTCATGCCTTTGCTTCCCCCTTTCAAAAAGGCCAGTACACACATCTGGGTCTCTGAAGTATTGAGACTGTTTTGGTCATTTTTAGAAGGGAGAAAGGGAGGAAAAAGCAGTTAACTGATTTATCTAAGATCAACAAGCTGAGAGACTAAGGGCTAGTGAAAAGCTTTGTGCTTGTGCCACAAAGTAAATAAGCTGTGGCAAATGCACACTAGAACGTTTCCGATGGTGATTACTGCTTTACTTAAAAAGAGATGTCTATATTAATTATATTATGACTGGCACCAAGACAGCATGTTTTCCATTCAAAACAAACAATCAAAAATGACCTTCCAACTCCCATTTGAGCAAACAAAAAAAACTTATTTTGAAAAGACCATGTTTAGAATTTCTATTTTAGTACTAAAACTATTAGAAGCAATTTCTGGAAAACCTAGCTTTTCCTAACCCCATTTTTCAAGCCTTCCTGCTTCAGAAACTGTGACAATAGTGTAACTCTAGCTTGCACTAAAAACAATCGGATTCAGGTTTTTCCATCACTGTCTGAAACACAAAGAACCAACTCTATTTTCTTTGGAGGCAACTGAAACAAGTACTTTTCCTAATCATCTTCATAATTGTTTTATAGACATGTTAAAGGTTTCCTTCCCCGAGTGAAGGGAGAATTGTATGAAAGCTGTAAAATATTTCTATAGCCATCAAAGAGTTCAGAAAGCTTGTCTTTTTCCTCAGAAGTAGCTTAGAAGTTTTGTCTTTAAAGAAACTGCTTGTGCCAGTGACGTTAAAATATCAAAGGACAGATGAGGAAAACTGTAAATGCAATTAATTTCTGCATACAAAGGAAAGGAAGTAGCAAGCATATAGCCTGAAGTCTGTTAATTAAAAATGAAATACCAGATTAAACTCAAACTGGTCCAAGTTTCTAAACTGATAAGGTTTTTTGTTATTGTTGTTGTTTTGTTTTTAAAAGACAAACCTTTCTCTCTAACAGCAAAAGGAAGCAAGGCAGCATTAGAAGAGCCAAACCAGGAACCCCAGCTCTCCTGCCCCCATTTTACTGCAACATCATCCATGACTTCCATATCCGGGTCCATCTAGCTCACTCTCTCCCTTTATCAGGCACGCCCTCATGAAGTGCTTCCTATCTACCTCTCCCATCGCAGATCAGAGCTCGGGAAAGAAATGCTGCACTTCCCTGTCTCCAGCCACACCTTCAGTCATCTGCCCTTACTTTCCGTGTTGTCTTCCCTTTCATACCTATTTCTCCTGCCCTGAACAGCACTACACCAGCATCCTCTTTTCTCCCCAACTCATCATTACCCATTCACCTTTGTCCTTTTTTATCAGATCTCCTCTAAGTACAGGTCTAATCTCTTTTCTTCTCCACAATGTCCCTATCATCCTCAGACTTCCCTTTCCTCACTGCCATTCGGTCCAGCCCTGCTGCTGAACATTTTCTCACTCACATGCCTTCAGGGAGTTTGTAACCCGGGCTCAAACCCACCCAGTCAGCTGAAAGGTCATTTGTTTGACTTGAACTTCACAGTATTTTTTTCTTTTTTTTCCCTTCCCGTTTCCATCCCTGTGACCTCCTCTATCAACATCATCCAGCCCACCGTGTGGCTTTATCTTGGCCCTTCTAATTCATTCGATGCATTCCTCAAAGATCCTCTTCATTTTACTCCAAGTCTCAGTGAGCTTCTGGCCTCACTCCTTGCCCTCTCAACCCTTCCTTTTCCGTAACAGATCTCCGATTACTGTTATTAGGGGAAAATTTCCACTCACACATAACAACTTGGAGAGTTCACTCTCTACTTCAATCCTGTCAGTTTCTGTGCAAATTTAAAATGCCTCTCTGACATCTCAGAAATGCCCAGCCATCAGCTTAGTATGGCTACAAAGCTCCCTTTATTCCTCCCCACCACTTTCCAGCTTGCTGCACCACTAGATACCCCTTTGTTTGATTAAGATTAATCATAGCTTAAGGACACACAGACAGATAAGCAGCTGCTCAAGTGACTGCATATCAACTCTGCCTTCCAAAAGAATGGAATTTTTTTTTCCCCACATGGGAGAGTAACAAACAAGAATGATTCAGTGACCTACTAAAGGAGCATGTGGAAAAACATGAGTAAAGCTAAGACCTGAATTTCAGGTTTCTTGGCTTTAATTCTTCTTGCCACTCAGCAGCAAGAAATTAAAACAGGTAAGGGGCAGAGAACTGGAAATCAATGTGTTAATTTCTGTTGCCATCAAACTCTACTTCATTCAAAGCACATCATAATCATGCAACACAAAAAACTTCACTAAAAGTAATTCCAAATCTCACAGTTCAGCCAAGCTTTTTTCAGACCATGCAAAAGTTAGAGAACTGGCAATCTGAGGACAAACTAGCTCCCTCTTCCTTATTTCAGCAACCCATCAAAAATTATGATTATGAAATCCATGTTGTTTTTAAGCCAGAAAATAACATCTGTTTACTGTGTGAAAACACAAGACGAGAACTGCAATAAAATGTGTAGATTAAATGCTAAATCAAAACACAATAGCAACAATGTGCTTTTTTTATAAAAAATGTCATGACTGTGCACCACACCTCTGTAGTAACACCCTACACAGCCAGGTCCACAGCCAGGCCAGAGCCACCAAAATAGCCAGGAGCAGAACAAAAAAATTTGTCCCTGTATCTAAATTTCTGTCTACAGAATTTGTCTTTTCTTCCTACAAGTCATGCGTAGCCCTGAAGACACCAAAACCTTAATTTCAACCAAGGCCTTTTCACACTATCAGTACTAAATATTTACTTTGGCAAAAGAAACGCATCTTTGAAATGAGAACAGCTCAGTAATCTTTCTGCAAACCTTTCTGAGGCTCAAGGTTGTCAAGGTGGAATTTAAAAGCGCGTCTTACATAGAGCTTAAAAGCTTGTGACTATATCAAGCTTTTGACATAAGCAAGGTAAGAGGCTCAGTAACAATGTCCTGATTCATATTGCACTCCGAATATAGCATCTTTGCTTTGAAGTGCCCCTTAATCGTGAATACTTACAACACAGCAACTCTGCTCAAGTAAGGCTTAATTCATAGGATGAATATAGGTGGTTTTATCAGAGTAGTTTCTATAAGCAGCATGCAAAATATATAACTAAATTCCAGAAGTTTTTTGTCTCAAACCCGGTATCACCATTACTAAGAACTTCCCAAAACACATGCTGCATTAACAAAGAATATGTGGCAAAGGTGCTTTGGAAACAAGCTGATCCCTAATGTCAGTCCACTGATGAAGGGAGTATTTTTGGCTTACATCTAGATGAAGTGAAGGGGTCATATTGCTAAAGAGGAGAGATGAGATCTCGAAATGACCTGGCAAGCTTTTTAAAAGGTAGCCTTTGTCACAGTTCCCAGACCATACTCTCCTGTTCTATGCAACTTTAACAACCAGGATCCAGAAGGTTTTAGACAAGTATCTGATGCCAGCGTTAACACTCTTACCTAAAGTACAACACCTGGCATGTTCCTTAAGCTCTTATTAGAAGGTGAGAGAACTCTGAGGCTACTTAATAATAAATGAGCCCACAAAGTCATCTTCATCTACCCTATCATACCCTACCGCTAAGTAAGATGGACATCAACTGACATAAAAAAAGAACACCACCCACATCAAGCATGAGTAGCATCTTTAATAATTCCTAAAATAAAGCTTGTGCTTTGTTTACATGATGTACATGACCACGCAGAACTGACTAGCCCATTCTCTCAACTGCAGAGATCGCCTCCCCAGCACTGCGCAAGAGGGGAACCTTCATAAAGAAAATTAATGACTTACGTGGTCCCAGAGCCTCATCACCCTCTTATTTCTTTACAGGGCATGGATAAAACACACTGGGTGAGTACTACCTGAAGTCTGCACTGTCAACTTATCCATTTTACAACTGGAGAAAATAACTAAAGTATCGATTTAAATCTACTTTTTCCAGGAGTAATACATTGTATTTCCTACTCCCTGCAACGATTACATTAGTCATTCCAGCATGATTTACCTCTCTAAGACCTCAGCATCAAAACCCTAGAGATAAACTAGCAAAATGCCACTGATTCCTACAGCACATTTTTCAGAGCTCCACATGTGGAGTTTAGAATATGCAGATCTGCATTTCCAAGTGCATATTTCAGGTTTTGAACCTTAAACAAACTACATGTCACTGTTCCCAAAGCAGAGCTTTCTACAGGGAAGTCTAAAAATCCCCATATTCCAGCCTGTTAGGGCAATAAATGGTTTACAGTGCCCTTTCATAAAGCATAATTTTTCACTTCACATAAGCCTTCAGCCTGCATTCTACAAGGAGCTGAACTTTATTCTTCTGCTGAAGACAACAGATCTCGAAAATGAAAAGAAAAAATTCTTCTGTCCCAATCTCAAAAAAAAAACCCCCTTCATGATATGCTGTGGTTAGAACATTTCAGAATACAGTTCAGTTTTGGGAAGTTATTTTTGGGTAGTGTAATTATTTGGATAATTGTAAAGTTATTAAAGGGCTTTACTAAATTAAACATCAAGATTATGTATTATTTGACTTAATTCTGCTTAATAACCATTCTAGGCCATATAACCGTTAGCATAGTTTCTCATTAGAATGAACAGCGTCAAAGGTCAGAAAGCACATTTTTTTTTTAATTTTTTTGCCTTTAAAGTGTCCTGCCTGCCATAGGTCAATTATAGCTACTTACACACATCAAGATCTGCAAGGTCATGGTGTTTTAAAGGGCTGAGATGAAGGGGCTAAAAGAGGAAAACCAGTCAGTGTGGTATAGTTCCCACAATCAATCTCATCAGAAAAACAGGTGACATTTAGATAAAGTACAGCCCGCGTGATACCTGTTGTAAACAGTGTTTATAAGTAACTTATTGATTTAGAAGATTGTTTTAATCTCCTAACTGTACAGAGGAATGCACTATGGTCATAATTTCCCCTGTGAAATGGCTCATCTGAAATGAGGATTTTTAACCTGCGCAACTGGATACATGACTGAAACAGCTATGATGAAAATTAAAATCAGGTTAGCTTGTACTGCTCAAAGGCATGAGGGAATCACTTCCCTCATGTTCAGAAATAGCTTTTTTTATCATAAAAAGTTTGACAGTTAACAGCACAAAGCCATATTTAAAAAAAAATATTACAGTACAATTAAAAGAGCCCAGGCTACACTGTGCATTCTAGTGTGAACGTGATTCAGCACAAATTTGGTCATTTTCAAACATAAACCATCCTAGGTAATGACCTAGGTAATCTACAAAAACTTTGCTTTCTAGCTCATTGGTAAAGCTAATGGATAACCCACAGTTTAGTGCTTCTTTTTAAAACTTTAAACACTGAAATACTAGCAATGGGTGTCAAGTGTAAATAAATATTACACACAGAGCTCTGTTACAGCAACTTCCTTGTTTTTGTATTTAACATAGCTGCATTACCCCAGCTATAGAAACATGATGAGTTAGTTCACACCCCTTGTTGCTGGTTCTGCAACAGGCACAAAGCAAAACCCACACTTCTTCACCTTTTTGTTTTACCATTTTTGGTGTTGGTTTCCACACCCCCAGTTCTTTTCTAGAGTGAATTTCTATCCAGCAAAGGCAGTATGAAAAACATAAAACACAGAATCTGCATGTTTTGTCAGTGCTAGATCAGATAGACAATAACAGGAAAGATACAGCAAAGGCAACAGCAGTGAAAACATCCCCATAAGCCAACCAAGTTCAAATCAAACCTGAAGCACAGCACAAAAGGCAGCTGCTCTTTACCCGAGTGTCATACGCTCCCTGAGTAGGATATGGACTGAGAGACTATTTCTAAGGTAGATAGGTTCAACCTACATGCTTAATCAATCATTTGTTAAATGGCAATGACTCCTCATTTCATACCTACATTCATCACCCCAAATTAGGCTTGCTAAAATTATTTTAATTCTTTTTAGACCCAAGTTTACAATGGGTTTGTTAGGCAGATTTAAAAAATTTCTCACAAAGCCATCAAGTAACCAGGCTGAACCTGGGCAGGATGTTTCATGGTTGCAACTAAGCAAACCTTAAGGTATCCATGTACAGAAATATTAAGAATGTGCTTTTCTTTGGTAGCCTCTAAGAAGATATTTTCTGTGCCTTGCCTCATACTACCACCAACAAGCAGGATAAAATTACTTCTCCTAAAATAGATTTGGTGGTCAATTTATGCATCTACATCAGAGTTCAGCATTGTCAAATTAGCATCACAGAATTATTTCTTTGCATTAGATGTGATCCTCAGTTTCAAAAGCCCAAGGACACACTGGTGGAAGCACAACATGAAATAAAGCTGATAGAGGCTAATGTGAAGATATGCATGAGAAGTCTAGTTCTGTCCCTTGTAATACTTGTGGTTCCTTTGCATGTTCCTCTCAGCTTGTACGATAAAGGCAGACTGGTTAATTTTTACTTAAGTTTTCAATTTTTCTTTCTTTTGTAAACACAAAGAATTTATGTCCATTGCTGTACGCAACTTATCTAAGATTCGCTCTCTTGCCAGTAACTAATAACTTGCTTGGTAAAAATTATCAAAATGTGAAGATTACTTACATTACATTTTCTCGCTAATCATACAGAACAGATAGTTCTTTTGTTTCCTCTTCATTGAGCAATACTTAAATAGAGGAATTTGGAGTGGGCAAAGTTAATTTTCTTTTAGCAAGCTAATATGGTTCCTATAAATGAAAATAAGGATTTCCGTTGATATGCTCAGAGGCATTTTCCATCATTCCTTTTAATCAACTTCCAAAATATGCTCAACAGAGAACATCAGATTGGATCCAATTTCTGCTATATCACATGGAACAAAAGACTCGAGGAGGCATACATCTTTTCAAAACACCTCTATTCCATAGCTCTGCCTCCATTTTGGATGACAGACAAAGGGGATAAATGTGAATATAATGCCTTATTAAATAGATGAAAAGCAAAACTGAAGTCTGAGCAAAAGGTGCAGATAAACCCAGGAAGTGCTACTACCAGCTGCAACCACTGGAACAAAGGAAACAATGACAGATGTTGCTTTCTTGAATTTGTTATAAAAATAAAACGGGGGGGGGGGGGGGGGGGGGGGGAGAAAAATTGGCCGGTTTTCACACAGACCAGGGCACAAACGTCTACTTTGCCCTTTAAGGATTTCTCCCGGGACTCTTCAGCACTAGATGTTTCCACTAACTTCAAGCCTGACCGTGAGATGCTGAGCATTTTCTAGTGCCACGAAGAGTCTGCAGAGGCAGCGTGCACTCCCACGCGGGGGACGAGGTCCCACTTCGCCTCACGCCCTCAACCCAACCTCCTCTCCTCCCCTCCCCTCCCCGGCGAAAACGCAATGACAACCGCTCCGCTCACCCGAAACCATTCCCGGCGAGGGGCTCAGGCAACGCTTTGCCGCCGTGATCTCAGGCCTACGGAAGGTGCCCGCAAGGAGCCCAAAGTTCATTGAAAACAAAAGCGAGGCGAACACCCACGCGTGGGTGGGTGTGTGGGGGGGCGGATATCACCGCCGAAAGGCGACGTTCGGCTGCCCCCAGTCCCCCGGCCCATCGCCTCAGGCCTCGCTCCCCCCCCCCGCAGACACCCAGCCGGGGCTTTCCCCGCGGCCGTGACTCACCCCGGGAGCCGCGCGGCCCCCTCCGCACCGTCCCCAGCCCCCGGTCCGCCCTACCCCGCCGGCCTCGGCCCCCGCCCCGCGGCCCGGGGGCGGCGGCCGGTACCTGTAGGCCAGGGACATGCACTCGAAGAGCTTCGTGAGGGAGGCGTCGATGCTGAGGCGCCCGCCGGCGCCGCCGCCGCCGCGGGCCGCCCCGAACTGGTAGGTCTGGCAGGTCTGCTCGTTGACCGTATCGAAGTCGTAGCCCTTCTTGGGCGGGTGCTCGCTGTGCGGCGACGAGACCATGAAGTGACCCGAGTGGATGATCTGGGGGCCCGGGGGCTGCCCCCGCCGAGGCCCGCACCGCCGCCCTCCGCCCGGCGAGGCGCCCCCGTCGTCCGTGTCCGACGAGTCCTCGTCGGGCTCCGTGCGGGGGGACAGCGGCCCCGCCGCCCCGAGGAGCCGCGCCGGCCGCATGAACACGTCGGCGGCCATGGCCCCGCTGCCGCCGGCCGAGCCCGCCGCCCGCCCCGCGCCGCGCCGCCACCGCCCCGCTCCGCCCCGGGCCGGCCCCCGCCGCGCCGCGCCGCCCCGCTTAAAGGAGCCGGAGCGCCCCCGCCGCCCCTCCCCCGCGGCCTGCGCCTTCCCCGCTCCCGCCTCAGCCGCGCGGGCCGCCCGCCTCCCACAGCGGGAGCGCGCCCGGGCCGCAGGCCCACGGCCCCTTTCCCGCAGCAAACGGCCCACCCCTCCCGCCGTTGGCACCCCCGAGGCCACTTTCCCTCCACGCGGCCCCCAGCCGCCCCTGAGGCAACGTCCCCTCAGGGAGAGCCCCCAGGCCACCATCCCGAAGACCACTGGGAAACACCCCAGAGGGTGTTTTCCCTCGGTGAAAGCTGCAGCCTGCCCTCACCCTGGAGGCCGCCTTCCCTCCGCCCGCTGCCCGTTGGTTACAAGAGACCTCCTTCAGAGGAAAGGGCAGGACCACCCCGCTTCCTCCCACACACCCAGAACCAGGCCAGTTCTTGGCCATAAGTGGCACCCACCATGTTTTATCCTTCCCCTTAACACCAGTCGATCATGAAACAGCCCCACGGGGCGGCCACACACCTCACATCACCACCAGCCTCACCAAGAAAGGGGAAGGCATCGCTGCCGGCAAGGCCCTGGTGCCATGCTACTGCTGTCCTGTCCCCACTCCTCCAGCAATGGTTTAAACGATCCAGCATGGTGCTTCCACCCAGCAGGACAGTGTTGTGGGGCGTGAAGTGGCACACACGGAAGCCTCGACCAAAAATGCATAACCACCTCCGGCCTCAAGACTGGGAAGAGGCCTGGGGAGGCTGTGGTCACTCGAACAGAACCATCACAAGGAGGCAATTGCCTGTCTTTGGTAATATGCTTCCTCAGAAAAACACCCCTAAGCTTAAGGGACTCTTAGGAAAATGAGAAGATGCAGAGGACAGCCCAGAACTGGCTTAAGAATGTTGATGAGAGAGTGATTGTGCTAGAAATATTTCATGGATTTAAACTATGTTTAATACAGTAAATTGCTTATTATTTTCCAGAAGCAGCCTGCAAGAAGCCAGGGCAGCTACAGAAGTAGCTGGAGACCTGCAGCAGACAGGCTGCAAACACGGCTGGAGGGATCAGCCTGCCATTGCAGAGAAAAACTCAGGACACAGAGCTTCTACTGCCAGCCTGGTCGCTCACACCTAACCCACATACCTGCTCAGTAATGTGCAAAATGTAAGCACAATTGTTCCAGGGGAAGTAAAGGTCGGATTTGATCCTTCTCAAAAGCATAAAGGAAGCAACGGATCCTGTAGGTCAACATGAAAGCACAGCGATAGGGCCAGTAGATGTATTAGTCTGAGGAGAGAACAGCGGCTTACAGCACAAACCCCCACATATGTACATATGTATATACAAAGCCAAGAGAAGAGATCTACAGCTTGCCCTGCAAACCTCCGTCACCAGGAGAGCAATTGTATTCTAGGTGGCATACTCCAAAGCATTTATACTAAATTGCTTATATTCTCTCAGTTCTAGGACCTCATACTTAAAAGAAAAAAGAAAACCCCAGGCTCTTCTACATAGTCAGGAGGGAAAAAAACCAGCCCAAACATTAAATTGCCACACGCTACTTTTTCTGCTTTGTAAAACCAGAAATAAGATCAAGGGAAACTCAAGAGATAAGAGATAGCAAGTCTTGGGCACAGAAGGAAGATGCATTCCTGCAATACCACAATTATGCCCTTGCAGTGATCTCCATTAGAGAGCATGAAATCAGGACAGATCACTGTTTATGGGAGGAGTGGGAGGTCAAATACTTCCCCACACATGAAAGGAGTAGTAAGACATGGTCACGTCATGTGAGGGCTCTGTAGAAATCTTCAGAAATCAAAACTAACATTCACCTCTTAGTCAGCGTCACATATGACTAAAATTCTTAGAAGAGGCCACAGTCATATTTAGCTTCAAAGCTGGTTATTGCTACCTTATATTAATGTTGGTTTTAAAAAAAGAAAAAAAAAAAAAAAGGCAATGTTATCTCCCAGCGAGGTACAAAAAATGAAAGCGTTTAAAACAACATTCATATTTTAAGTCTTACATGTAGTTTGCTAAGAACTGAACCTGGACTAAAAAAAAAAATCACAACCACACATCAATAACAGCATTGTATACAGTTCTTCCATGACAACAGCCTATACATTCACCCCACAAAATTATAAGCAAGCCACACTTGCTTCTTCCTGTATGAAAAGAGGGGTCACTTGTTAAAATAAAGTCACTAGGTAGCAATGCAATTTTCTAAGAAGAGTTAGCAGTACACCAAACCATCATTTAAAAATAGGGGTAGCAGTCTGAAGCTGTGACTAACATTTAATGCAGTTCAGAGTTTTCTCCTCTAGTCATCCTCAGTGCAAACACCCAAAAAGGCATCCCTTAAAATAAATCCAGTTATTCTGGAGACAGACCTCTTGGTTTGTCTTTTTTAAGATCAGCATTTAGGTGATCAGCAACAGGTGAAGACTCCCAGCTATCCTCTCCTCCTCCACAGTAAGGAATTCCGGGAGGCACAGGCAAACACTAAGGGGCCACAGCAGCATCTTTTGAGCATGCTTTTCTTCTTACTGTTTCTTTTTAGCAATCTGCAGTGCAAGGTGAAAGGTAGGCCACCATCTTCTGATGATGTTCCTTCAACAGCGCAGGCTTTTAGCACAGGAGGAACAGCCATTTACCGACTTAGAATTCAACTCTAATACACACTGAACAGAGAGACATTCAAGCTGTTTAAAAATATACCCGCAGTGTACTCCACAACACTTAGTGGTAAGAGATTATCCTCCTAAATCTACAGACAGGAAGATAAGCATTCCCATGTTGATGAGGTGCAAGAGCTCAAGGAGTCCTACTCACAGCCTCAGACTGCGGGGCTGATTGCAGGCACTGGGAGTCCAGCCATCCCATTGCCACTCCCCCGGCTCCTCTGCCCGTCCTGCTCCCAGGCAAACCACAGGGCCAACCTCCAGCTCCGTGCCGTTCTGCGAGGCTCTGCTGTTGCTCACTCCTTCACCCTTTACTGGCACAAGCCTTACCTGTTTAGAGGTCTTTCCTTCTGAGACCTGCCTTGAATTACATCTTCCTTTCTACGTGTTCTTTCCTCTCTCTCCAGTTCCACCCTATATACAATTCCTCTGTAGAAGTCTGCTGATTTAATGCACTAATCCAGAGAAGAAAAAAAACCTAACTAAAATGGGTAGCTTTCTTCCCAGGTTAGCAAATTTAAGTGGTTGATGAGAGGATGCTATGAGCACCTCAGTAAATGCAAAGAAGGCAACAAAGCCAAGCTGGGAGCAGCCAAGCTAGCTGTGACTCACCCTTCTAGTAGTGCTAAGCCAGCAGACCAGTTCATCTGTCTGTAAAACCGCAGGCTACTTCGGGACAGAGCACACAGAACACTAAAAATAAGCTGGATGCTTTATATCCATCTTAAATGTAAAGAATGTTTCCAAAACTCTTAAGGAGTTTTACCCTTGCTAGCATCAGACTCCAGCATGTTTCCAAACTGAAGCATGTTTCCACACTACACCCTCCTCCCTCCAATTTAAGTTACAACGCATTAGCTGAGTACCAAGCCAACAGTAAGCACCCTAAATTACCGAGTTATTCTGCAGGTTGCTGTAATTACATTGGCCATATCTGTTTGGTTGTTGTTGTTACAACAACTACAAACTGCCCCCGCACTGCTCAGTGTCCTGCTGCAGTATCAAGACACCTTTGGTCCACTCAAAGGTGAATCATTTTACATGTTACCAAATGAGACAACACCATAGAATGCACATTTAAAAATACCACTTATAAAAACAGAAATTTATTGTAAATTTAAAAAACCAAACTAAGATTAAGTTTCTTGATAAAAATTATTCACACAGCATTCATGTTGTGATTTTTTATTTTATTTTTGAAATGAAACCATTGTACATTGTACAAACCATAACTACCGATGGAATAAATAAGTGAAAAATTATACTGCTGTACAACACACACACACAAATCATAAGATGGAAAACGATTAGGTATTGAAGAAAACAAAATTCTTTACACCTTCTAACAGGCCCTTAGATATAAAGAACATTCCAAAACATGACAATGTTTATGTATGAAGATAGCCACCCAAAACCAATATTTTATACTGCCTTGTTGATTATTTTTTGTTGTTTTGTAAGTGCCAGCACTTTTTGGAATGTTTAACAACTACTTTCCCAAGCATAAAAATTCCAAGGAATAGTTCTGCTATAAAATGTTTGGCTGAGTAAATCGCTTATTCGGAAGGCCTTCCCACATGTTCCACAAACTCAGCTAATTTACTTGCTTGCTTCTAGTTTCTTTTTTTTTTTCTTTTTTTTTTCTCCTTTCTTTTTTTGTATTTATTTGTAACTGAAGCTCCAACATTCAGCATTGTAGCAAGGAAGCACTTCTTGATATTTGCACTACTTCTAAAACATTAGCTGTATGAGAACTTTCAGTCGTCTTGAAAAAAATTACATCTCTCCGTCTGCTCCACGTCTCAATGCTTTCAATAAACCCTTTTACAGTGAGTTCATAAAACAAGTTTCTGGTAGAGATAGGTCCAAGCCAAAAAAAGCTGGATTTAGATCTGGTTTCAAACCTCAGGTTGATTTGAATTCGATGTTCTGGTTTGGTCCCATCTGTACTTTCTGGCATTAAAATGTGTTTAATCACATCCGTTGGCCCATAAATGTTATCAGGCACTTCAAAAAAAGACTAATAACAGTCTTATACACTATTTTGGATTTCTTCATACCAGATAATGTCAAAGTCTCTTCCCTTAGAGACTGACAATAACAGGTCTAAGGAACCCAAATCTATCTGCTTGTTCAGTTGTCTGTTGTCACTAGAATCTCTGGTTAAAAAAAAAAAAGTTCTGAATGTATTCTGTATAAGCTGTAAATAAAGCATTACTACTTTAGAAATAAAGCCTCTAGGAATATGGTTATGATGCCTTGTCTTGTAAGCCACAGAACAATGAACAGTTCTGAGCAGAAGCCACAGGAGAGAAAAGGAAGTTTATAATTAAACCTGTTGATGTCAATAATGCCAATAAATGCTTCTATCTAATGAAAATTTTGAGGTATTTTTAGTGCTATTTATATATTTTATTTCTTCCCTAAAGTACAGGAATTAGTTTCTAAATGAAAAGTCTATTTACTCCCTTGGAAACACCTACAAAATTAAAATTAAAAACTTGCTGCGATGCACCTGAAGATAGGGATTAGTAAACATGACTACTTGTCAAAGGTGGCATCAGATTTGTTTTGTTTTAGCATTAAAAACAACAAAAAGTTAGTAAATCAAAAATATTTTTAAGTTTGAATCTTTCTAGATTTGCCCATTTAATATATCAATAGAACTTCTCACAAAATATCACTTAAATCTGAATGTAATATACATACAAATCAATCGTCATTGACCAGTTATCCACATTTTAGGCATACACACAATTCAAGAGAGAATTCTACCGTTTCATTGCATATATTGTGCAAATATAGTTTTTGGCTCCTCATTTCTTTATTTTCAGAATGTTAATGGACTTCATGATCAGACCAGAAATCCCAGAAACTTACTAGGGAGCACACTGTTTTCATGAATGATTTGCAAATTTTATTCAGTTAAAATCCAAAAAGTTTTATTTTAACATAAGGTTCCGAAACTGAGTGTCATACGTTATTTGGAGTTCAATCCTACAAACATCTTATGGAAGGTCAGTATTGGCTCCCCACTCCTCCCTCCCTCTATTCCCTCCCCCCACTTCCCCATTGTTTTTCATAATAAAGTGGTAATTGCAAACGCAATGCAGTAGTCTAAGTGCAAGCCATTTTCACTATTGGAGAATTCAGAAATAAATAAGCTTAATGAAGAGCTAATTATGAAAATGTATCAACTGGAAGCAATTTTTTTTCATTTAAAAAAGTATTTACAGTTCCTAGCTTACAAACTATATGCAACCATTTTCATAGCTGTGAGATCATATTTTAAATTACAAGTTCCATCTCCCACACAAAGTGAAGACAGACTAAGGGCCCAATCCAGCAATATGTACGTATGTATGTAGGTACACTCGCGTGCACGTACTGAGGTGAGAAATAAGCGGCTCCCACCGACACCAGCTATTTGCAACTGGGAGCTCACCCTGGAAGTACAAAGCCCACTGTAAGATCAGGCCCTTGTGCCCTGATGCAGATGGTTCTGCACTTCTACATGCCACAAATTTGAAGGGAGTTGCACATACTTCGTGCCTTTCAATCAAGTTTAGCATAAGCACACTTCAACATAATTGTAAAAGAAGGAACATTTCTAACAATGATGTAGGGACTGTGGAAACAAGGCTTATTTACAAGACTTGCTGAAAGAAAAAAAGAAACCCCAAATACAGTATTAACCTGGAACATAGAAGTAAACATCTTATAAAGAAACAGTACAATGAAATCCAGTTCAATGAAAACACGGTATCAAAAAAGACCAATTGAAAATAAATTCACTGTGCATCAATCCCTTTGATCCTATTTATGTACATAGTGGAACTTTTCTGTAAAGCAAGTTGTACCCAGTACAGAGATCTGGACCTAATACGTAAGTATTTTAACTGCTGTGTTATAGTATATATTCAGATCTGGACTATAAATGGTAAACAGATCATGTTAACTTCTGATGAAGTTAAGTATTTAGAAGACCAAATTTACAGTTGCGAATGCCATGCATTCAATAAAAGATCTCCACTATAGCTGCTAAAATAAAATATCAAGCTCCTTTTTCTCCTTGGACTCCAAGAGTGAAAATGGCTTCCTGATCTGTATTTGTTAAAAATTTAAGCACCAGGGATTTAAAAATTAAAAACAGAACAAAAACCCCAAACAAAAAAGAAAAAAAAAAAGCCTTACTACATGGCGTTATACAAACATAGGCCACTTTGCAAAGGAGACAGTTGCAAAACAACTTTCGAAAGTTAGCACTGTTTTCAGAACACAAGGCACAAAACAAAAGCAGACATCACGCCAGAACAATGAACTTCACATGAAAGCTAATACCTGACCTGTACCATCCTTAAATATCTTACAATGTTAAATAGAGAAATGAAAAAAAAAAAAAAATACAGCAGCAACATAATTGTAATTTTGACTTTAGAAACAGTGCGTAGACCCCTCCTGAGTTGTTTACTCCAACCATTTCAGAGACAGTAACTTAAAAGTTCTCAATGTTTTGTTTCACAGGAAAAAGTTTTCAGTGTCTGAGAAGTTAAACCTTTGTTAGGCTTTCTTGGATTTTTGCTTGGTAACTTGAAAAGTTAGGAGTTCTGTCCTCATCCAAGAGAAGATGCTTAAGTAAGGTTGTTCTATAATTAAGCCCACTGATGTACCTTACATAAAAACTGACCAGAAAAATCTATAGTCTAAATCTCTTCAACATTTTGTTGGGAAGCCTCTACTTTCATCTTTTTAGAAGGTGGCACTCCTTCAGAGTCCTTAATGAGGGGGAAAAGAAAAACAACCATGTTATCATTGCGCTGAATTTCAGGCACCATAAACATCAAACAAAAAACATGAACAAATTCCCTGGTGTGTCATTTGTAAAATACAAAGCATCCCTGGATGCGAGAATGACATGACCGAGTGCATTTGCTTCCTGAAATCAGTCCTCTACTTACATCTTACCTCAACATCTTTACACTTGTTGTTGTCTACCGACAAAGGGCAAAATTCTAGTTCCAGGCTAAAAACCACAGTGAATATTCCAAGCAACAGCCTTGATGCATGGTTAATACCTGGACTTCCCTCAGCTCCACACTCGAGCACAACCCGCACCAAGTGCACACGAATTTTCTCCTGCTGTAGCCAAAGCAATCTCTACAGGACAGAACACGCAAGGTTTGGAAAGCACAAGGTGTGCACTCAAACAAGCCAACCACCCACAAGGAAAACCAACGGACTGAGCAGTGCTCTGCCTGAGGATCTTGGTGGAGGGGGACAACTGCAAGGCTAATTTGTTTCTCCCACCCATGCAGAATTTTTCACTATACCAATAAGTAAGCGTCCAAACATCTCACCCACTGAATCTAAAAAAATTAACTTTCCTAACTGCTATATGCATTTACTTTTATAGAAGGTATTTTATTTCTGAATGGTCCTCAAAGGGGCCTGTCCAGTAGGTTAGGTCCAAACAATTTATTAACATGAAATTTTAATATTCCCTTACAAACCTAACACAGACTGGTTTAGGAAACTGAAAAATAAATCAGACCAATCTAGTCTTACTGTTCAAATTATGTGAAATGCAAGAAGCCAATCAAATTAACCACAGAACCAGATACATGTACACTTAATACTCTACAGCTGCTTTACTGTCCTCACCTTTGGAAATGAGTCTAAATACACAACTGGCCTCCTTACATCTGCTTTTTGGTAAAAATACTCTTTTCCAAATTCCAAGTAACTGGGCTTTTGCACTTAAAGTTACCTGAGAGTTTTTAGATGCCTCTGTAATTATATCATTTTCTCCAGAGGACTGAATTTCTGCTTTCTCTGAACTATTCATGGAATTTTCCATTGAAGACTGTGAATTCTGTTCATCAGAGGTATCTGAAATTTCAAGAAATAATTTTAAACAAACAAACGAAAGCATTCAGCATGAGCTTTTAGGATGTCTTCTCATTAGCAACATCTCAAACACATAAATTTCACCCACGTGTAACCATTAATGGTAACATACATAACAACTGTATGAATATAATGAATTAAGCCCAAACTCCAGGACCACAACCCCTGGCTGCTGCCAGAAGACCTTCGCCTTCACGCTGCCGGCAGTATACAATTGCTGGAATCACTCCCTAGGGGGAGCTAAGCTCCCGCACACCCTGTGACACAGAACGATGTCAACGCTATTAGCAAACAAGTTTCAACATAAACTCTGCAAAGGGACTGACCGCAAGGAAACTTGCTTCAAACCAGAAGTAAAAGGCAGCTACAAAAAGGGCTGAATTGTTATAACTAATGGATCTAAAACTGTGTAGTTCAGGAGAGAGAATAAAGTTATCTGAATTGAAATTCAGACATGTATTTAAAATCCAATTGTTGCTTGATACTGCTTTTAACATAAAATTTAGAAATTCAGCTAGCTAGCTAGCTTAACCATTAAAGTTGTAGAATTTTTAATTCTGGTGCATACTTGTGGAGAAGTCTTCCAGCTTGTTATAGCTCTGGGGTTTGTTTTGGTTTGGGGTTTTTGTTTGTTTTTTTTTAAACACCTCTCTCTCTCTCTCTAAGCAAGACTTACAGACGACTCAGGCTTAAAGCACCCATTGACTCAAAGAGGGGATAGGGGCACTTAAAATGTCTTCACAGGTTAAAGATCCCTGGAAGTTTAACACAGAACATCCAGAAGCAGAGACTCAACAAAAAAACCAAACAACAACAAAAAAACCACCACCCAAACCCAAACCCCTTTGATTGTAAAAGGTCAGTTATATTTCCTTCAGTACCCACATCAAGAACAGTCCCACATTCAAGGACTGGAACCCATTCTTTCCTTCACATCATTTAAAAATCCTTTTTGACTTGAATGAATTCTCAGAAGTATGCATGGAGTCAAGTTTTATGAAGTGATCTTTCCACAGGTCCCTGACCCAGGAAACAAATTTATTCTAGATGACAAGAAATGCAAGATCAAAAACTTTTTTTTACAACTTTGGTTAGTGAAGATGACATAATCAGCGAGTAATGGATATTTTTGTGGTGTACTGTATAAAAAGGATCACAAGCATTTCTGAAAGTTTCTCTGACTGAATTAAAGATAAAGTGATGCCTATGACGAGCAGTCTCAAAGATCATATTCAGCAAACTTGGACAGAATTGTCTTCCTTTCCATGTCTCACCAGAAAAGCATGTTCATACTGATAAAGAAACAAGTCCCAAGGGTCAGAAGGAATTTCAGTTTCAATTTCTGTTGTGTATGTCTGAGCATACATTGCTACTTGAGCTAAGGAGCACTCTGTGATGTGCCCATCACCTCATGACAAAAAAACACACCTAGAGCAACTTCCACAACAGACAGCTCATAGCTGCTGTGCTCTCTTCCAGTGCTACTGACAGCTACCGCTTACGCTGCTGCTGGCCTTTGGGCATGGGGATCCGTATTTTAAACTGCCAAGCCCCAACCTATTCCAATGCCTGCAATGACTTGTTTACGCAGCAAAATGTTTTGAATGTACCTGTTTCTTTAAGAAGTCCACATTAGGCTTTTCTGACCACCCAAACTGTCCCCTAGCTTTAAGGAACCTCCCTGATTTCAGTGTAGTAACATGAGATAGACTACAAGGTCATTAACCCTATCCAGCTGAATAATGTCACAGTTCCAGGGGTTTGGTTGATCATACACTTCGGTAGATAAATAATTATTTAATAAATTTTTAAACACAGCATATAACCAAAAGAAAAAAAAACACATTAATAACAGGTATTTTTTGCCATTACTTCTCCCTTTCATTTTACAGTAACTGGCTCTGGAACTAATCCAGAGAACTTGGTATGATTTTCCTGGAACCTAAATTTAGTCAGGGGAGCATGCATGCTATGTAACAACTTCACACAAGCAAGTTCAGACAATATTAGACCTAGGAGTAAATCCTTACCATTTACCGTGACCAAATATGCTAGTTGAGATTTTCTTTGAAGGATATGGTGTTCTGATTTATTTCAATTTGGTGATGATTCAGTTGTCAAATTTTAACCGCAATTAAAATGACAACATTTAACATACTTAACCATTCTGGTATTACCAAGATAAAAGCTCTAAATTTAAATTGGTTAGTGGATCTACTGAGCTAAGAACTAAATCAGGAGGGCATAATTTAATTGCTTTGCTATGGGAAGAATTCTGCAACCAAATCATTAGAATGGTGTTAAGGACATCTTTTATCTGTTATAATAGGATGGAGAAAGTTATCTTCCCAAGAATATAAATACAGAGCATGTTTCAATTACTCAAAATACCATTTAAAGAGTGAGGTTCAGAACAAGCTCGTAACCCACATGTATTTTTAATCTGTGCACAACTGCAGTACAATATTGTAACACTTTGAGAAAATTAGGACAGAATTCAGAGCTAACTTTTGAATAAATAACTAGCAGGTTGAGAAAAAAGAAAGCTTACATTAAAGTTTACACAATTAAAAAAATAATTTCAAAGTATCTCACCTCTGTTTTACTTTCACACTAGATAACAAACATTCATGGATCTACAAAAGTAATACTTTCCAGGATTTGTGTGATTACATGGTAGCAGCCATTTTAAAGATGATTTTAAACTATTTCTTCTTCCAAGACCGAGATTATGACAACAATAAACCAAGTATTTTCTTTGTTTCCTTTCTGAAAAGACCCTGAATGTCAATGTAACCTTTCCAGTTCTATGGAAGGATCACCAGTAGGCCAGAAAGATTATGCTCCATTTTCACATAAATGCTGAGAATTCAGAAACTATTTCTTTCAAATTGTTAAGACTCAGTTCTTAGAATGGATAAGCAAGTAAATGATACACTAAAGGATAACATTTTTTTATTTGGCTTTGAAGATGGTCTTTTCAGCTTACCTTCTGAACCAGGCTGCTCCTTTGCTTCTGTCTGAGTTTCATCAGACTTTACTTCAGTGCCGTCTGCTTGTGTTGCCAAGTTCTGTTCTGGTGCTGGACTTGAATTACTACTGTTTTCTTGTTTTATTGGAGAAGCATCTGCTATTGAACTCTGGTTGCTATTGTCATCTGTTAACAAAAGAGTTAAAAACCTGAAAGTCTAATTTGACAAGATAAAAAGCACACCTTAATTCTTCCGTATTTTTCCTGTATTATGCCCTGATAACACATGATACAGTCTAGCTTGTTGGGGATCAAGGCCAAGCATTTAGACTAACACTACATCTAACCTTTTTCTACACCACCACAATTTTTGGTCTTGCAGCCTATGCTGTAATACAGGAGTTTTCTAGCAGTCACTAAAAAATAGAAAACTTCAAAAAAGGTGATCTCACTATTATTATACAATAAAACCAAGAGTGTTTTACTCAGATCTCTTCCAAAAGAACCCAGAATTGTGTAATACGAGTAAAACAGATCAACTGAAGCTACAGTTTCATTTTATAGTTCATATAATACAGGGCTAATTAAGTGTTCATGCTGCAGATTTACAAATACCCATCACTACAATGTTCAGATGAGCAGAGAGTTTTTGAATTGTATCCTGAAGGTCAAAAAAACCCCAACAAAAGCCCATCAAGGTAAAATTTAACATCCAGTCCCGCTATCAACAGTTTCTAAGTGGTAATTGTCTAGCCTCCAAAAATCTAGCCTCCAAAAACTTGGATCACAGTAACTTTCTGCAGCACAGATCGTGTCTCTGTAGTGAACAGGAAATATTCTGCCTGTACCCTCTTCCTGTGAAAACCAGTGACAGTAGTTTAAGTACCTCAGCTAACACTTTATGGATAGCAGTGGGGTGCAACTTCCTGCAATCTTTAAGCCAGTCTAACAACTACAGGTAACCAAAAGGGAAGCTCCTGCTCCCTAAAGAAAACTAACCCAGCAAAACATTATTAGTTAGATGACTAGCATGCAAGTCGATCCACCTCCCTCTGCATCTGTACAATCATTACATCCAAAGGACTTCAGAAACACACAGCTGGTGATGGGACCATCTCTCTTCAGAGCAGCTTGAAGTCAGATCAGATTAAGTTTATCATGAAATTGTACAGTAATGGCTTAAAAATGCAAGTCATATATGATAAAAAAAGCAAGCAGTATATTCACCTCATGAGTGGGAGAAACAAGACTTAAGAAAATTAAATTATCTGACCAAGTCAAAAGCTAAGAGGTTTGAATCAGATGAAAAATTAATCAAGATCTGTGAAAATTCTGCTCAATCCTTTAATTGCAAGGCCATACTTGCTGTGAACACCGCAAAAACCAACCAGGAAGCAATACAAATGCAAGTAAAATTGAAATGAAAAATTTACAACCCACTAAAAAGTGATGCCCTCTTATCAGCTCAAATAGTGCTGCATTCTCAGCCATAAGTTATCCAAACTAGTGTTATCCAAACACCTAGAAGGTAAAAAATTGAAACAGAGCTGAGCTGTGCAAGCTCCTCTGTAATAAACACCAGGTTAACACTCAACAGTTGACATTAAAAAGACAAAAATAATAATAAAAAATTGATCTAATAGTGCCTGACTGGCAAGCGAAAAAATATTTTCTTAACCAGTTAATTTCATCAAGCTGAAGCAGAAGGAAGACACCTCAGAACCAGAGCTCACTTTCTTGGCTCTTGCAGAATTCTTTTGACCTGAATCACCTATAGAGTTAAAAAGTACAAAACCTGCAGAACTTATAGAAAGTGCCACTGAGGCTTTGGGGGTCTTTTGGTTCTTCAAGCAGCAATCTTGACAGTTACTACTTCACCTGAGTGTAGTATTTTGAATGGTAGATATTTCTATTTTTGTTTTCATATTTAGCTCCACTACCAATTTTTTCCCTACACACAGCCTAAATAAAAATGGCTTTTAAACAACTGTTAGTACACCCACAGAAGAGAAGTCCAAAGTACCAAATGAGTATCTGATGCTGTATTCACTTTGACTCAGTTGTGCTGTCCATACATCTGAGCAACAGAGAATTTGACACTGTTAGCTTATACCTTCATAGCAGTGTAACAGGCTAATTGGGGCTGACCTTCTCCCACTCACCATGCATGTCCATCATCCCTGGAGAGGAGCTGTTCTCTGGAGTGGTCACTTCAGAGCCACATTTTTCATCTTTGCCTTTTTTCTTATTCTTATTTTTCTGAAAAACAAAAGGTACCACAAACAAATGAGACTACCACCATGAAGAGAAATCCATGTTGCAATATAAAACCCTTCCCACTCATTACTTCTGTAACCATCTCTCTTAATTTCAAGTGAGAAATAAAGCCAATGTAATAATAACTGATATTATCAATAATGCATTAGTCCCAATAACTGCAGGGCTGTTTTTCTAATTGTATTCTTCATGACACAAAACACTAGGACATATAGGTTTTTATCCAGAAATTCTAGTAACAGTCAGCACTTAAACATGGTTTTTTATCTTCAAACAACTGCATAACTTTTGTAAAAAGTGCAGAAGTACTCAGTAATACTCCTCATTCTACAAACAGGGAATCTGAGGCACAGTGATTAAACGGCTTGCTGAAACTGAGTCGGAGAACCTGGGAGGTGCTGGCTGCTAACTTTGTACTTGGTCCAAAGAGCTACAAAAGCAAGGTCAAAAGAATCTCTGCTACGCCAGGAAAAGAGAAGAACATCACTGATCAGAGGCAGGGCTAAAATTCATGAAACTACCCTATTTCTGAGCTCGTAACTCTGCTACAAAACTCAATACATTCTCCCTTCCATATCAGAAAGCTTGTAGAATACACCTAGACAATATGCATGCATGCACAACAGGAATGATAACAGATCTAAAATTTTAACACTAAAGAGACAACTTTTTACCTCTTTCTCAATGACCAACACTGCAGAGACCTCCTCCTTCTCTACAACTAATGCTGTTTCTTCATTAAAACTAAAAGATGGATTAAGAAAAATCAGATTGGCCTAAAACAAAGAGCATAAGCAAGACAGTCCTACATGAACAATAGGTCACAACATGCTCATGACCGAACAACAGTATGGACTGCAAGCATTAAAACAAAGGAAGAGACAGTGGCATCCATCACGTGGAAAATCTGCGTCTGCTAAGGGATGCAGCATTTTCAATTAAGAGGTGACGTAATCAAGTCTCGTAGGAAAAAGAGCCAGCTGCGCTGCTTTTGGAGGATCCTGCGTGCCTGCTGAGAAGACAATTAAAAGCCTGACTCTAGGAAGAACGCTTGGCAACCCATCCATTCGGATACAACAGTGTCCTCCAACGAGGGAAGGAACTGAAGTCACAATCAAATATTGTCTAAGACTGCAGAAGAAATTCAACAAGTGATATCTGGAAGGACTTTTCCCTCTATTTTAAATAGATTATTAGGCTTATTTTTAAATTGTATTTTTACTTTAGAGAAGCCAGATTTATTCCCTAATATGTGAAACAAAGGTGAAAGCACATGAACTTCTTTACCTTTGCAAAATGAAAGTTCAGAGGGGACATAATCTTTCAGGTTTGGTTATTTGGGTTTTTTTAAAGGCAAAAAGGACATTTTTGCCACAAGAGAAATATTAAAAAATGACTGCGAGTAATTTAAGCTGAAAAGTTTTTTTAAAAAATGTTTAACCATCAGAGTGGTGAGGATCTACAACAGCCTTCCAAAACTAGTAGGAGGAAAGAGCCTAGCTAATTCTAGTTCAAAGAAATGTCAAATTGTCTTAGGAACTACATGTGAGGGGGGGAAGTAATCTAACCTGTGTTCAGTAAAATCAAAGACAACTTCCATTTGAAACATGAAGCAGTAAAAAAGATCCCATTCTCCTATTCTGGTAAAAAACAAGTATACTGTCTGCTCCTTCACAGGTGGATGAAATCAGATATAAAAGGATGTCCACAACAAAATTAAATAGCCAAAATGACCCCTACCTGATATTTATTTTTAAAATGTATGCACTTGGTTTAATTGTGAAAACTTCCAGAGCAAAAAGACAGAAACCTTATGACATCAAGCCTGCAACAACTGCAGCTGCACAACGGCCTCTACTTGTAATGACCAGAATGTGACTGTAGGACACTAAAGTAACAGGTCTTGAACAAGTGTCCCAATTTCAGCAAATCTGGAGCCTAAACCTAAAGATGATGGCTCAAAAAATACAATTAAACTCTGCACATAGAGACCATTATAGAAACCCATTCTTCTTAACAGAGAATGAGTTCAGGTACCAGCACCTTGAAAATTCATCCAGAAACTCACTAGAAATTCTATTTCAAAGTTCCATGCAGGCATACCTTAACTGCAGGAAGACAATTTTAAGAAGCCATGAGGCTAAGTATCCTACATCTCTCTCTCTCTCTGATAGCACAGCTTTCCCCCCCCAATGTATTTTAAATAGTAAAATAAAACCAAACATTTGGCAGCTAGAAAGAATGAATGAGTTTCTGTAAAGAAACCAGGAAAGGTTTCCCAGTTCACAACAGGTTACTTCACAGAGATGCTGCTCAAGCATTTGAAGAATACAAGAGGCTTGCCACAACTCTGACAGTCACTGAAATCTGCGGTACAACCAAAGGCACAGAAAGAAACAAACACAGTTAAAACAACACTAATCAAAAATAGGTCTTGAATTTGGACTTTGAATAAGACAAGATCATGACACTGTCTTGTCTGAAAACCCATCATTTTACACATTTATTAACAGAGCAGTTATCTTCCAGATAGGTCTTAACTCCTATTTCAAATAAAGTAAAAGCACATGACAGCCCAAGGAAGGAGTACCAAACTTAGGATATCTATTCTATTGTATCAGTAATTTGCTGTGGTACCATGGATTAGTTTTCTCTCTATAACAATATTTCAATTTATAAAATGAGAACAATGTTCATTTTGAAAAACAATTTGTAAGCCCTATCAACTTTCATTTTTACACTTACTTTTATGCCACATGATGGTATCATGGCAAATGAACAGTGCACACTAAGAATGTAAACATGATGCATACATGAAACATTTATCAAGAGAAAACACACATTACAACAGAAGCATGTCTGCTGTGTTGCTTGGGCTGGACATTTTAATACAAGTGATCTCAGTTCCACAGGATTTCCCTACCCTTACTTCAGTGCTTTGCACCTATTCTTGAGCAAAACAGCAGTGATGCACAGAATACATTCTCTGCACAGTTCCAAACCAGCTACTTTCCTTTAAAGCATCAGGCAGAAAGAGGGGAAAAGTAATTATGTCTTAGCTTTCCCTCCCCACCTCCCAATTATTATGTTAGAGAAAGGTTTCAAAAATCAGTTTCAAGCCAAATGTTTAAGTTATCTGAGAACTGATCCAAGTTGACTCCAGAAAGACTGCCACCCACTGAACCATCACCATCACTTTCTGTAGAGATCAACATTTTCCCTAGAGCTCTTCTATTCAAACGCTTGCAAGACCCACACCAGTCTTAGCTTAAAGGCTCAAAGAATAGAGAGCGTATTTCTCTCGACTTTCCCTAAACATGAGTGTCTACATCTTGAAAAAAGCAAGACGTCTGCAGGATACTTACATCATCGACTTTAGGCTCTGTTACTGGTACCCATTTGTAAATCCTTAGGGATGTGTCGCCAACTGTCACCCACTTCTTCTCCCTATAAAATTACAATGCAGGAGAAGTTAAAGTTAAACTTCAGATTCAAAAGAAAGTGATCTACTATTGTAAGTTGTCAAGGATTTAAATAGGCTATTAAGTAGGATGATCTCTATTACATCGTCTTTAGTACTGCATTGTGCAAATTGTTCTTTGCATTTCAGAAACTTGTTAGAGCACTGCTAACCTCCAGATTTCTCAGGGCTGTTACTTGAGTAGGTGAGTAACTGCAGTAGCAGTAATAAGATCTGGATTAAACATACAGTTAAGAAGAACAGCTATTGAAAATGCAGATTTAATGCCTACAATTTTCACTTAAGTTTCTAGAGAGCAGAAGAGGTTTTAGACAGACCAGTGTTTTGATTGTCATGAAGCTGTTTAATGGTTTTAGAAATCTAAATGCATTTTGACCATCTGAGGTTTGGTTTTGGGTAGAAATTTGCTGCTAGCAGTTTAACATTCACTCAACACTCCTGTCAGACAGCTCTGAAATTCTAGCCTTAGAACCAACAGCCTTATTGGTAGCAATATGTGCCGTGATGCAGAATTCAGACTCTGGGGAGCCTAGCTCTCTTGGAAAGGCAAGGCTGAGGCTATCAGAGAGGGAAAAAGCATAACCTACGGCACTCTGTGCAGACCCCTGCCAGCCAGCCGTGAAGTCGTGACATTGACAAATTGTGAAGGAAATCTGGCTGGAGGGCATCATGCAGTCACAGAGTGTGGAGATGGAAAGGATGTTGAACACTTAGTTAAGGGATGAATTCCTTGAGCTCTTTACATCAGAATATTAAAAGAAGGTCCACAATGCCAGAGAAATTTCATCACATTTCTGTGATCGGTTTTCAGGTCACAGATTACCACTGCTGGTTCCTGGGTTTGTAATATAGCTCTGCAAATGGATCGATTAAAAGTTAACAACAAAGACCAATTCCATTAAATATTCAGGAACATCTGAAATTAATTTGGCATGAGATCTCAAGCATTTTTCTTTTTTAAAAACACATTTAAATAATAGATTTGGGACCCAGTTATAGATTAAAAAAAAAAAAAATGTTCTTTGCAGGATGGGAGAAGCTGGATGTGACTCCAAACATACATATGCGATGCTCCATTTTTAGAATGGGCTTCCAGAATCAAAAGCAGCCACATTGTACAAATGCCACAAACATCCTCCTGACTATTTGTTTTAGCTACTAAAGCCAATCTTATTTGTTTTCCCTTTAGAGGAGACACTTAACTGGGTTTGGTTTTTTTTTTTTTTAAAAAAAAGCTATATAAGACAATTTGATAAGTTTTGGATCTGTCCACGAGGATATTCTAATTAAAGTACAAAACTATTTCAGATTCATTTCTTTCCCACTGCTCTTCCTGGAGCACCGTTTTTCCTCAATGTGTTTAGATACATCCATTTGGGTACGCTAGATGGCTAAAGTATGTCAAAACCCAATTTTACGCTAATTTGGAGCTCTACTGCTAGATGTGATAAAAATGACAGTGGAGATGAGGGCATGTCAATTATGAGAGCATACTTAATTGCGAAAAGATGATAATGATATAATTTTGGTTTTTTTTAAGGATACAAGACAAACTAAACTTATTTCTACTTAGGAAAACCTTTGAAATTATGGAAATAAAACCAGTTGTGGTTTTGTTTTGGGTGTGGGGAGAGGTGAATAAATGCTTTAAAAAACCCAAGATTTTAGTCTTTTCCTACAGCAAAATATTACTTAGAGATGCTGCACTGGAAAACCAAAAGTTCAAGATACCTGTTAGCATCTCAAAGCAGCCTCACACAGCATCTTCACTGGACAGACTGTAGAACACAGGAGGAAACCTATATTAGTAACTTTTTCCTTCTAGTATTAAAATTAGTCCTGACATTTTAATTCTTTGAGCTTCTTAAGTACCACTTTAACTTTTGATAACCCTCAGCTATAGGGATTTTTTTACTGAATTCAATACACAGTAAATTCAGACAACAATGGGAATAAGGATATTGTGTGATGGAAGTACACCAACATCCCAGTCCTGCAAACACTTATGGCTAAAAAGGAAACCCAACATCACACTGCTATTATTCAAATATTTTACATGTGTAAGCATTTACAGTATTGAAGGTTCAAGACCATACAAGTATTAATAAGAAAAAAGAAGACAACCTCTCCTAAAACTTAATAAAATCATTGGCAGCACAAACATAAATTTGTTAACAAAGAAACGTAATGACTTTTGGACATTTAAGATCAACAGGATAAAATAACTTCAGGATTTAAGATGTTTATTGCAAATAAAGCTTCGAATATTTTCTGTAATACTTACTGCCTTTCCATTTCAAGCCAAAAACCAAAACCCAAACCAAACAAACAAACAACACCCCCCCCCCCAAATCCCCCAAACCACTTCTACTCTGAACACTCACTTTTTATCTTTTGTGCAAAGACATCATCCCAACCTGCTGATCAGGGACTTTCCTTTTCATTTAGTTAGAATTGACAATTTACTGATGCTGCCCATAACAATAAGTTTGCTAAATGCTGCACAAACTACAAAATATTCTCGCTGACCAAATGCCAGAGTAGGAATGAGGAATTAATGAAATCTCGTGCCCATTCTGTGGTGAAACCTTAAGTAGTTTCTCCACCTGTTTTCCTGTCTGTAAAATGGATCTACTGTTGAACCCACTCATCTTGAGACCCTGACCAGAATTCCACTCCCCTAACTCTATTCCACCTTTGTTAAGTGATCACTAGGCAATATTTTTATTACACCATCCCCTGTTATACTATATAGGTTGATCTCTATATTGACTGGTGGATTGGAAAAGGTGGTTGATGGAACACCATCAACCTGAGAGTTAATCAGGCTAAAAACGTGGCAATTACCAACTTTACTTGCCCATGTCTAGCTGACAAACTCCGTAGCTTTACAAAAAAACATTTTTTCTGGTTTCAAACCTCTCCTGTTCCTCCATGAATGACTCAGGAATAACAACACTGGAAAATGGCAAAACTTAAAATGTATACAAAAATTTTTTTTTCTTTTAATCTTCCATGCTGAAAAGTATCTTAAATACTTTAGTTATAGTAAATTCAGAAACTAATCAATGCAACAGAAACAAACCCTTACATTTATCTGAAATTGTGTTAAAGCATTTTTAAACTCCAAACCATATCTGCACAGCATTTAAAGGACAGCCAAGGATACGTAGGGTAAGCATTAGTATCAACACTTCTTTAGTGCTTATGCCTGAGGCATACTAATATCCTAGAACTTACATAATTACATACTCAATTCCCCATTCTAAATAGCCCAAGACTCTTAAATAGATTTATATTTTGTATATTAACACTAAAGCTCCAAAGATTACTATCAAGTTCCATGTATAAAAGTAATATACCAGTAAGCAAACGCAACAGTGTATATTACACTTATACATAAAGTGTCAAGGCAGCTTCTGCAGCGGCAATGAGTGCTAGAAACATTTGATGGCAAAGAAACAGAAAGCCTTTACTGCCAATATATTATCATTCAAGAA
Organism: Harpia harpyja; assembly: GCF_026419915.1. NCBI lineage: Eukaryota > Metazoa > Chordata > Aves > Accipitriformes > Accipitridae > Harpia > Harpia harpyja. The sequence continues at coordinate 33,499,814 of NC_068948.1, forward strand.
AAAGGCTTTCACACTTATTTGGCCTTTTACCGTGACTATCATTTATCACAGTGATCTGTATTTACACAAGGATTTGCTCCCACATACCCCATCTTCTGTTGATGATCACGAAGTGACGTCATAATGCTGAATTTATCACATCACACTCACTTGCATTGCAACAGAGTTTGGTGAAAATCACAGAATTATGACCTCCCTGTGGGATCAAGCAAAGGAGAAAGGGGAATGGGAAAGAAAATGCCATTATTATACACAAAAAGTGCTGTCAGATGCACAAAAAAAGATTTTTTTGAAAAGTAGGCTTGCTTTTCAGAGCACGCCTGTTGCTATGTAGACGTTTGTCTAGTGACTAACGTGAAGTAGCCCCAAATATACATGGTGTTTCTTGACCACCCTGCAAATACAATAAAATACCATGTAGCATGAATCGACAAAGACTAACAGTTAAGGACACCTTCCGTCTGAGTTTATGTAAATATGGTGTATTATGAGAGTCTCCTTTAACTTACACAGGTCAGCCTGTTTTTAAGCAAGTTCTGCTAGGTTCCACGTTGCAACAAGCACCTTTTCTTACAATAAAGAGAAACATGGCTTACACATGACAAAACTCTACCTTTAACATACACCCAACTTCCATTAAAGTCCGAGACCATGTCCTGGCTCAAAAAGAAATAATCATGCGCCAGAAAAAATGTATCGTAATTCAAGCATGATAACAGCATGTTTGGGCCACTACAGTACTTCAGGACAGTTCCTGCACATACACTGTGTACTTCTACTTCAACTGCCGCTACCTGACCTACAATCTTAGCAGGAAACCAAACACAGCCAATGTAGCCAGACTAAACTAGGGTGGCAACCTGGTAGTAGCAAAGAGTCTTTTTCCAAAGACATCATGTTAAGGAGTTCTAGGTCATAACTACCTTTCAGAGTGAAAGCCTATTTTAAGAAGGAAGCATGAGCAGCAAAACCTGCAGAAGCTCAATCTCAGAGCATTACATACCGCACAAAAATATTTTAGCAAGTCTGAATGGAGACCAACATTCTCCAAATCAGGGTACCTATGCACATCAGCCACACCATACCTCCATCCTTAAACGTTTGCACAGTTGTCCAAAAGCTCAGCAGTGCTATGTACCCATGCAAATTATTTCACTGCCTCCCAAGATGTCCTACCACTTACACTTGTCTCCTGCCCATTACTTGTCTTTTAGTAAACGTCTGCATTTTCTTTTGTTTAATAAATCAGACTTTTATAAAACAAGAGTGTTTCCAGTATTTTCCTAGTGCTGGTTGAGGGCACAATAGTTTTTGCCTCTTCTTGAGAGCCCATTTAGAATCTACGCATACCCATCAATCTTTAAAGACAAAAAACAATCCTGTACCTTTCACAATTCATTGAGATAAATTTATCTCAGTGTATTTTTTAAAACAGACTGAAAGAACAATTGTAAGTACTGTTAAAAAGAAGTAGAACTACCCTCTTAGCCAAGGAAATTTAATGTTTCTGCCACACAAATACAACACAACCATGTATTCTGTAGGACACGTGCTATGTGTTTTCTGAAATAGAAGCTCATTCATGAGAGTGGTTTAAACAAAGAAGATACGGTTACACTAATCTTCAGATAAAAATGTAACAACTTCACTGTTTACTACTAAGTTCCAGTAATACCAGAAGTACTAGACACTCTACAAACACACATGAAGATAGGGTACCTGCATCAAAGAGCTCACTGTCTAAGAACAAACAATTTTCCAAGGAACAAAGTCTGCACTGGTGGAAACTGCTTTCCAATAGGCGCGTTCATAGATGTGGCAGTACAGCCATTCAGTAATACTGCACAGCAAGGCTGCTGCACACCTTCGCAGATCGATAAAGCATAGGGCAGCACATGCAGGAGCCACTGTCCGCTCAGAAGAGTTTACAGTTCGGTCTGCCTCTCTACTCATCCTCGGCACGCAGCACTCCGAGCGCACAGGTCTAAGAAAACTCTTGTTCTGTGAAATGTTGGATGCAAGGTATTTTAATCTTCAGTGGCTGCATTTCCACAGAAGAGCTGTGGATGGCAACAAATTGCCCCTATCATGCAAATGAAACTGCACACTTGGAAATTGCCTATGTGGCTCTTCTGAAGATGCAGGAATTGCTAGAGTGTAAAGTTCAATTTAACAAGCCAAGTCTTCTCAAAACATTTAAACCACAAGACACAGAATCTCTCTTGCTAATTTCCCACTGTACTTGACTGCAGGTGGGGGGGGAATCATGAGATTCACCTTCAAATTACGATTCCTTTAAAAATAAGAAAACTGGTTTATGTAAATACTTGTGAGATGCACACACAACAAGCCATAAGAACACTTCTGACAATAATCAAAAGAAACATTGATGATCCTGTACAGGAACCCTTTAGAGCAAGTTATCTCTCAGGAGGGTTAAAACATACAAAAAAATCTATTTATACCATAAGATTTCTGTTTTATAGAGGAAGCCATAGCAACTGACATGGTGGCAGAGAGCCCTTGCCAAGGAAAAAAAAAAAAAAAAAAATTAGACATTTTGTTGAATGGCCAAGCTTCTGCCTCTACTCCTCTCTGAAATCCGCAAACTAGGATTCAAAGGAAGTATGCTATGTTCATGAATGAAATACCTACAGACAAAATAGTCCCGCACATCCAACAATGCTCCTGTTTGAACAAAAGTCCTGTCACCTCGCTATATATTGTTCTGACCCTTCAAAGCTGGCCCAGGAGTCAGCAAACAGCACTTAAAAAACACCACCCGAGTAGAAGAGAGTTCCTGAAACCAACCGAACTGTGGTGCTCGGGCTGCTCCGGCTCCCTACACAATGGCTGGATTCTTTGAAATCCCCATCTCGTGCCCTGCGTTATTGGACACACGTCCCGATTCTTTGTCCAGCTCAAGCCAACGGGCCCATTCATGTGCTCAAGGCCATTTAAAACGCAACAATCCATTTCACCCGAAACGAACATGTTTAATTCTGCATTTTGCTCTCCTTTTAACGAAAGCAAAGCGTTAGCTGTGGATTGCAATAAAAGTGCCCCCTTATTTTACCACGTTCAAAACAGCTGAGTTATGCAGATTAATACTAACCCGAGGGATTTCCCCATGGATTTCAAATGTTTAAAGTATTTTAAGATACATGCACAAAGACTACTGAACAGTCAGTCAACTTGCTGGAAGAAAGATTTGCTCTCCAGTCACACTGGCACTGCTCTTTATCCCATCCCAAAACCCTGGACCGACTGTGCAGAACATTGCAGTGACTGTTTTACTGTATTGTTTAAACACCTCATGTTGATTTTCCTAACAAAAGCAGAAAAAGACAAAAGCGGGAAAATGCCAAAACACGTTTAAGGCCTAACAAAAGGGAATTATTTCACCGGGGGTACAACCTTTAATTATATAATTTAAAACAAATTCCAGCAGCAATTACGCGCTCTCTCCTGCTCTGCTCGGCATTTACAACCGCCGGAGCGTTAGTGGGAGACGATCCCACTCGGGTTTGCTGCGCTTACGTGCAAACCTCGGGAACTTGTAAGGTAAAATAAATAAATAAACGTGCAATAATAATAATAAAAAAACCCTCTCGGGCGGTTTACAGAGGTATTTTTAATGCCTTTTTTTTTAATACTTCTTTGAGCACTATTTCCACACAGACCCGGCGGAGGAGCTCCCCCAGGCCCGCTCCTCGGGGCCCTTTGTAGGGGAGGGCGGCGGGAGGAACCCGACCCGCCCCCGTCGCCGCCCAGGATCCTCGGTGCGGCGGACCGGGGACAGCGGGGAGCGGGCTGGGGTCGGCGGGGAGGGGGCTCGGCCGCACAATGGAGCCGCCTCTCGCCCTCACACGCCGCCGCCGCCTTCATGTGACTCGCAGGAGCGAAATGGCTTCTGGGTGCCGCCGGCTCCCCGCCCCCCACGGCCGCCCGGCGAGCTCCGGCCCCGTGAGGGGACGGCGCGGCGGGCGGGAGGGGGGGTGGGGGTGGCGGCGGGAAGGCGAGGGCAGCGGGGAGGGGTGGGGGGGGCGAGCGCGGGGTCCCGGCGCGGCGCGGCCCGCTCACCATTTGCGCACTTTCTCGATGGCCGCCATCACCCGTTTGATATCATCCTTCGCCCGGCTCCGGGTCTCGGCCCGCACCGACCGACCCGACATGCTGCTGGGGGGGGGGGAGGGGGGGGCGGCGGCGGCCTCAGCGGGGAATGCGGCGCTCGGCGCTGCTCACGGCGTCCGTCTCCCTCCGTCCGTCCGTCCGCCCGCCCTCACAATGCTCCCTCCGCTCGGCGCGGCGCGGCTGGGCTCGGCGCGGCGCGGCTCGGCTCCGCCCCGCCCGCCCGCCGGGGCCCGCGCACTGCGCACGCGCCCCGTGCCGCCGCCGGCAGCCCGCGCGCGCGGGGCTGGGAAAGGCGGGGCAAGGGAGGGGTCGGCGCGCGCGGGACGGCAGTTGTGGGGGGGCGGTGTCGGGCAACCGGGCCGGCCCGGACACCTTGGGTCCCTTTGGCGGCGTCGAGGGGGGGGGGTAGAGCCGGTTTGGGGGGAGGAGCGGAGGCAGGGGCCCGGACGCCTGGCTCCGAGGCTGGCCCCTCAGCCGCCCTGGAACCGCGGAGACAAACCGGCGCGGGCCCGCGGAGGAGCTGCCGCCGCCGCGGGGGGTGCCGGGGGGAGACCGGCGGGTCCTCCCGCGGAAGGGTGGCCGGACGGGGGAAGAGTTTAGCTCCGCGGGTCCCTCTTGCCCCGGCAGCGCCGGGGCTGTGAGCCCGCGGGCAGGGAGGGCGGCTCCCCGTCCCCGCGGCGTTGTGTGGCGCGGAGCAGCTCCGGGGGGTATAAGGCGGGGGGGAGGGGGCTCCGGCAGCGGCAGGCGTGGGACCCGCTCGCCCTCAGCTCGGTGCTCGGCGCGGGGACGGCGGAGCAGAGCCCCGCTCCCGGGCAGGCGGCTCACGAGTGACAGCCCCGTCCAGCCCTTGTGCAAGTCACCGTGGCACTATTGCAGACCTTGAGCGTGGGGATTGGCAATGCTTCCTGTTAAGCAGAACATCTGCCTCGTTAAACAGGGCACTTAATAAATCCATAATATGCAGATTTTTTTTTTTTTTTGCAGCGGTTCTAAGGTTTCTTGGTTGCCCAAAATAATTCCATGGAATCCGGGTGGTTTTAAGTAGCAGAGGATCTGCTCCGCCACCAATTCATGGAAGTACATGAACGTAGCAGTAAATGGGCAGTGTTACATGCGAAGCGATGGTCTGCAGAAAATTTCTCCTGTCGCATACGCGGTGTGCTCTGGTCATGGTGCCGCTGGACTCCTTCATTAACTTGCATCTAGTGCACACCTTGCTGTTTGTACTAATTGTACAATCACAGATACTTTCAGAGTACATAACAGCGATCTCTGTTTAAAAAACATTGCCACTGAAAGGAACGCTTCTTGAGGGCCTACATTATTATTCAAATTGATGCTGAGGATGATGTAAAGAAGGAAGCCTGTTCAACAGCACTTGACTGATCTTTCTACAGCAACTTATATCAGCCTCATTATGCTGTTTATACAAACACAGTAAGATGCTGCCCCATTGGTATTACACTACTAATTGGAACTACTACTTTCAGAAAGAAAAAGTAAGTTTTAAAGGCCAAAATGGAAATCTGGTTTTAATGTATATCACAGCATTCCTTTTTTTTACTGAGGTCCGTTGGATTTATAATTGCAAATCCATTCTAACCTATCCAAGCATTTTGTACACTACATTTATCAGTGTATTTAATCAATACAATACTTTTCCATTGCTCTTTTGCTGTCAGGTTTCACAAATAAATACTGTCTTAATGTAATGAAAATAGACTGCATCTGGCATAAGCCCACCTGAAACAAATTCTAGGAAGCTTCCAGCCGAGGACGGGGTGGCCAATGCAAGAAGACAGTGCGGCAACCACTGCTTCGTTCTTTACAGCCACCCCAGTGTTGCCCTACGTAGGTTTGATCTCATAGGTTTGTGGCATGTGCTAAACTGGGGGCTTATTCTAGGGTTTGATTAATATGAAACTATGTGACCTTTACTTTGTAATAAACACAAAATAGAAATTTTGCAGATATTTGAGGAGACTGGAAAGTAGGAACAAGTAGAAAACTTTGTGGCAGCTATGATTCTGAGTCTTCGTAGATCAAAGATTCATCTCTTTTTTTTCTGTTCTTTTTTTCTGGTTCAGCAATAGGTAAGCCAAGAATGTCAGTAGCGAATATCTCCGCTGTGATTTCTGCTGGAATTTCTTCTTCAGTCAAAGCTGCTGCACCTGGAGAGCAGTAACATCAACACAAAACACACAACAGCAATGTAAAAATGGCCTTCCAGATCGGTAAAATTTATAAGCAGCAGTAAGTGGATGGAATGCTTTTAAAGATGTACAAAGTAATCATGAAAAGGTATTGGTTTACTAGCTTAATACTTGATGCATTCCTGTCAGGGATCGAATCTGCTGAATCTGCAAGGCTGTGAGCCTCATCTTGCAGTAGGTCCGTGCCTCAGCAGAGTCAAGGGGTCAAACGCAACTTTTACACACCGGCGATTCGACGTGATTTTAGGATCCCAAGGAATCCAGGGATTTCAAAGTCAGTTTGTAGTGCTAGGCAGTTCCTTCAGGAGCTGTACCTTCGCTGCGTGTGGCCCATTGCCAATGGCCCTAACCAGATACAGTTCTGGACTGGTGTGGACTGGGACATGAAATGTACAAAAATGTGGCACTTGTCAGCAGTTCCAATTACAATGGACAATGCCACTTGGCTGAAATCAACGCTGTAATTTGGTGTTCTAGACTGGTGTAGACTGGGACATAAATTGTAGACAAATGCGGTAGTTATCAACAGCTCCATTACAATGGGCATTGCCGCCTGGATGAAATCAACACTGTAATTTGCATATTGTAGGATTCCTTTTTGCCTGTGGACTTTGGCATGTAAACCTTCTACTGTGTGTTTCTAATTTCAGTTCCAAGCCAGCAGATAAACAGCAATGTAATCTTGTCAGGTCCCAGTTACATTTCATTGTCCGTTTATTTTTAGATACACCCATGCAATTGCTGCATGGATGAGGGACAATCTATAGCTCTATGACTATTTTTGCAATCCCACCTGAGTGTTTTTGAAAGCTCTTGGCCTAACAGGGTAATGGGTTTGCAAATTAAATTATTCTGTTTGGGAATTGAAGCGATCTTGCTTCTGTGCTGTGTGGAATGCTAATCCTGTACCTGAGGGATCATAGGTCTCCAGTTCAGATCCTCCTCCTGCAGGACGCCTGCCCAGCAGGGTGGTCAGACACTGCACCAGCTCGTCCTCTGTCATATGCTCTCCTGTACACAGCAAAGCAACACCAGCCTCTTGGGTTATGGTGTCATTAGCACAAAAACTAGAAGGCAACTTGAACAAGGACAGTGTATAAACAAAACAGGACAGTTTGAAAGAAGATTCGGCTTCTCTGAGATAGAGATATACACATTACCAATCAAAATGCATGAACCCAACACGGGAAAATGTTGATTCTAAGGAAAATTGTTCTTGCATATTGCATTTTAGGCAAAAATGTTTATCAAAGGGAGAAATTCTGATGCAGATGGCTCTTTAGGCTGCATTGCACTTGCAGGGGCTTGTGCTTCTATTCCCACTGAAGAATTCCTGGCACAGGGCAGACCACAGCCCGTGTAGCCCCGTGTCCATGGCAGTAGCCATTTCCACACAGAGGAGGAAGAGGAAGGTGCAGGAAAGTCTTGATCTAGTATTTTGGAATAACCTGGACATAGCACTTGTTCCCAGTTAGTGGTTGGCTCATGCCCCGAAGCATAAGGTTATAGATCTGTTATGAAACTGTTCTATCTAATGTATCTATTTATGGATATTCACACCATCTGTATAAATAACTAACCTTTCTCACACTGGTTCAATCCTTGGCTTCCAAGGATCTTTGTAGCAAGAAGTTTTACCAGGTGATTGTGCTGGTTTTGGCTGGGATAGAGTTAATGTCCTTCACAGTAGCTAGTATGGGGCTATGTTTTGGATTTGTGCTGGAAACAGTGTTGATAATTCAGGGATGTTTTAGCTATTGCTGAGCAGTGCTTACACAGCATCATGGCCTTTTCTGCTCCTCACCCGCCAACACCAGCGAGTAGGCTGGGGGGGTCAGAAGAAGTTGGGAGGGGACACAGCTGGTACAGCTGACCCCAACTGACCCAAGGGATATTCCATCCCATAGGATGTCATGCTCAGCATATAAAGCTGGGGGAAGAAGAAGGAGGCAGGGGGACGTTCAGAGTGATGGCATTTGTCTTCCCAAGTCACCGTTATGTGTGCTGGAGCCCTGTTTTCCTGGAGATGGCTGAACACCTGCCTGCCCATGGGAAGTGGTGAATGGATTCCTGGTTTTGCTTTGCTTGCATGCACAGCTTTTGCTTTACCTATTAAACTGTCTTTATCTCAACCCATGAGTTTCCTCACTTTTACCCTTCCTATTCTTTCCCCCATCCCACTGGGAGGGAAGTGAGCGAGCAGCTGCGTGGTGCTTAGTTGCTGGCTGGGGTTAAACCATGACAGTGATATACTGGGTTAAACAGCATTTCCCTTTACCTGCTTTAATGCTTAACTGTACTTTTGCAACAGGAGCAAGACAATAGAATTTTGTTATTTACCTCTCTGTGGCATTGGCCATAAGCATATTTACACATATCTTTACAGTGTTCTCCCTGATTCACCTGAACTAAACCATCCCATCTTTTCAGTCTTTGACACATAGATGCAGTCCAGGACTGACCAGTTTCATTCCTCCTTTCTTGTCCCCCTCTTTTTCAGTTTTATACTACCTTTCTGGAGACTGTGTGACTGGAAGAGAGAACAATGATTCAGACAAGGGTATACTGGAAGAAGGATACAATTCACCAAGATCCATACTCATCATTTGACAGACAAGATACCTCAGGCCAGCAGAAATTTCCAGAGCAGTAAAAGAAGTGCAGCTGAGACAATAGATGTGATTATTCAATTTAAAATCTTAAGACAGGTGGCTCCACACGCCTGCCCTGGTTACCAGGCTATAGTTCCAGATTAGTTTTTTGCTGCAGTGAATACGTTCTGAAATTGAAGGCAGAACTAGCAAGCATAAAACTAATATTAGAAAAGAAATAACTCACCTCTGCACTGAAGCAGCAACAGTAAGTCTTCTCTGTCAATAACTTTGTCTCCATTCTCATTATCATAACCAAGAACGCGAAATGCTTGTTGTATTTTTTTCATTGACAAGCCAAACACAGGTCGATGATTTATATAAAGTTTGATAAAATCCCCTAAATTGATTTTTGTCACTTGTTCTCCAGTATCCACATACTTGCTGAATTTTACTTCATTTATCATTTCTTCAATCTAAAGATCAAGGCAAGACAGATTGTTACACGTTTTCTTTTTGAAGAGCATCAGGCCAGTTTCCAATCTCATGAATGCCAATGTACCATAATTGTGCACATACTGGTACCACAGATGCCATGACCATATCCCAATAATAAGCTAGCACTCAGCAGCTGAGGATGGACATGGCTAACGGTTACACGCTTGCTGTTATGACAAAATTAGGTAAAGACAGGGGTAACAGATATGTAGTCATTTTGGATTTCCTCTATTTTCTTATGCTAGGCACTTGGTGACTTTGCAGCTGTTACCTTTGCCACAGCTGTGTCTCCACTCTGGGGACAGTGGGCAGGCAAACCACAAACCAGTAAATATACCACCCTGCTACAAAAGTACGTGCATGAATGTCCTGACATAACCAGGCTGCATGCAGTATATACACACTTTGGCCAGCATAAGCAATCTTCCCCCCACCCCCACCGATCTGACATGGTCTGGTACAGTTCTGCCACTTCTCAAGCCAAATCTGAAATTTGCTCAGTGGGGCTGACTTCCTGCACAGCTGGATCACTTGCTCTTCTCTCAGGCAAGCGGGCAAGCACTGGCCGTGCTGGATACTATTGGTTTTCCTGAAGTCTGGTGCTGTGAGTCAGCCCAGTTGGCAGCTGTGCAGATGTGTGTCCGAAAGGCAGGATCTGCTCCATGCATTCATTGTACTCATGCTTCAAGAGGCAGCCCCTTTGGAGATAGATACATGGGCAGCAGAGAAACGCCGGAGAATTCCCTGTGCCAACACATACCAAGCCTGCTGCTCCCTGGGAAGGGAAGCTGATGCAAGATCTCCCTGGGGAGGACTTTGCATTCAGCCTTGGGCCTTTGTCCTTGTGTCACAAGTTTTTCCACTGAATGAAGCCTGGAGAAGGGGGAAATCTCAGCCTTATATTTTTCCCGTAGCGAATGTCACGCCAGGCAAGAACAGTCATTTTCACTCGGCTCTGCCTGATCTGGGATTAGGTTTTATATCAGCCCCACTGAACTACAAAAGAAAAACACCAATTCCCAAAAGCTTTGCTAGTCAGGCCAGGCTGCCTTTTCTCCCTCCTGCTTTTTCTTTATTAAAACACTCTAGAGAGAGATGAACTTTCTCTCTCGATTTTAATACTGTCCTGCCTGCTTCGAGAAGCAGACTGTAAGTTGCCTGGCTTCACAACAGCTTAGCACCTCTGTTTCCATGCCTGAAATTCTGGTTTCATTTGATTTGGGGCAAGGGAGGGTTAACAGTTATTCTTCCAAAGATATTTCTCAGGGGAGTATGTTCTCTCTCTCCCCAAGAGGTGAAAAAGTAATAACCCAAGGAAAAGATCTAACAAAGTACGTGGGGATAACGACACAGCTTGACACAAGGGCAAAGCAGTCACGGCTCAGATGAACATTTGCTGGTTGCAGGGACTCCAAAGCAAGTCTGTTAGGTGGTGGCTGTGGCAAAGGTTCTGCCTCCCATCTGCTGGCTCTCCTGGCAGAGAGTATGCCCAGGCAGATGGGGTGGCACTGACTCACAGCACCATCCCAGCAGCCTGTGGGGTTCCTGTGCAATGGCAGAGATGAATGCAGCCTCCCCCGCAGAAAGATGAAGGGAGCACAGCAATGTACCACTTCTCTTGGGAGAACCCCTCCTGCATTGAAGGGCTGTAGCTGTTGCAAAGAGGTCATTATTTAAATCTCCTTGCATTAGATTCAGTAATTTTTTTTTGTATGCGCTTTAATTACCCTTTTGCCGGGTTACAACATTACAGATGAGGTTTATATACAATACAAACTGCCTTGTAGAAACAGCCACAAAAGGGGAAGAAGCAGCACCCTTATTAAATCAGTTGTCTTTGTTTGCTGTAAAATTTGAAGCTAAAAGCTCTTGAGAAATGTTTGATAGGAAGGTCCACTGCTGCAACCTGAAAGGCAAGCTCAGAGAGAGCTTCTGCAGACTTTATCAGTTATGAAAGAGCTTTAAGTTCTGTGGGAATAAAAGCTGCTGTCTCCATCTAAAATCATTCTTTCATCAGTCCCAGGCAGAAGAAAAAAGAGGCTCTGTAAATGTCCAAATGAGTGATTGCATGGAGCTGGACATTCCCACCCGCGCTGGTAACACACATAGGACATTCTGGTTGAGTCTCCATCTGACCTGGAGGGACTCAGCCCATGGCCCACCAACCACGTGCTGCATGTAAAGCAGCTCAGCCACTAGTAGAAGTCACAAAGAGACCAAAGCACATCACTGCCTGCACTCAAGGCACTTTAGCCCATGGACTTTGGAAAGTTGGAGGCCTGCTTGCCCGAAGCAAGATTCATTCCTCAAGTTTCTCAGTTCACCTTCTGAAGAAACCCACCTCTGCAGTGGTGGCAGAGCACTCAACCTCCAGAAGACCCAGAGGTCAGCTTTTGTTGAACACTTCCGAACCATCAGGCTTCAGGTTTGCTCAGCCTGCCCCTGCGGTTGCCCAGTTCTCTAGTGAGGAATTATTACTTTTTGAGGAATTTGCTGCCAGATTCTGACTACTGCTATATTGATGGAGACCAGGTTAAATACACTGAAAGCCAGCAAATAAACTCTCGAGCCATCCAGCATGCCAACAGTCAGAATCTGACCCACGGGACACTTGGTAAATGCAATCAGTCTGGCTCTTTTTTCTTTTAATAACAACAATAAAAACAACGGACTGACCTTTTCCTCTGATGGATAAAATCCCATTGCTCTCATTACAGAAGGAATTTCCTCCAAGGTAATATGCGTTGACACCTGTCTGGTCTCCAGTGTATCAATACCATGGCTGCGCAGCTGTGCATAGTAAAAATAGTCTTCCAGTTCCTGCGAGGGATTCAAACAAGATACTGTAAAGTTCAGTTACCAACAGGCATAGAAGATAAGACTTCTTTTAAGATTTACTAACAGGCATATCAATGAGATTGCTGTTAAAGGCAAGCTGGACAAAAAATAAAGAAATGTCAGGCCTGTATAAATGAATCTTAAACTCCAACCAGATGTTGCTAGACAGCGTTCATGGTGAGCATAATTACCCTGAAGAATTTGCCTTCTCTGCCACCATCCAGTAGGTTGTAGAATGGGATCAAGTCCTCCCCACCCAGGGAAGCAGCAGCATCCAAGGCACTGGCAGAAGCAGAGAAAAGAAGGTACAGGAAGGGTTCATGTGAGGAGAGATTTCATGTTTCCCTTTCTAGTCATTGTTCACAGACACTTCCAATAAATAAATAAAATCCTTGGGCCTCAGAATTCAGGAAACAAAAGCATTGCCTTGAACGGTATACTATTTTATCATCAGCCTGCACTTCTACAGCATATTTCATACCCAGGTTTTACATACAATAGCACAGTGTGGGAATTAATTATTACTGAATGGTCCTCTTGTTTAGTGGAATGAGCACAGGGCTGGGAGCCAGGAGCTTTTCCATGGACTTGAGCTTGGTGTCTGGCATTTAGCTTTTCTGCTTCCTTATAGAGACATTGAGGGAGATGAATTAGCTAGATCAGCGTTTTGAACATGCAGAGAGGGCTGGGGCTTGGTGTTTGCAATAAACCACACAAACCTAAGCTCCCTGTTCCTTGATCTAACACATTCTTCCCCAATAACTCAGTGCAATCCATTACTCTACTTCCTCTGCTGTGGTGGGTGACTGTGTCGTAGGTGCAGTCTACATTAAACTGAAAGCGTCTGAGTGCCACCTCTTTGTTTCAATTTCATAGGCAGTTGGAGGCAAAAGAATCCGTTCGGCTTGTGCAGATGAAAAAGGAAACCAAGCCTGGTAGTGCAATCATGGCGTAGCGTTGCCACATAATACCCCACGCCTGGCAGCAAGGCTGCAGCTTTCATGCACACCTCTGTAGTGCTGCTTCCACTGGGGTTTTTTGCAAGCTTCATGCTTTTTTCATAATTAAGTTATTTGGGTATTAAACACAGTAGAGATGCACAAGGTGCCAGAAGCAGCAATAAAATGATAATTAGCTCATCAAGAGCTTCGCTCCGAAAACAAATTACATAGAAATGCAATGTTGCCTGGACCCTGGCCAACCATTATAAAGAAGGATCATTTATATTCTATTGCTTTCCTTAAAATGTCGCTTATTCTGACCCCCAACCGCTTAAGCCACACAAAGTGGAAAAGAAAATAAATAAGCCCATTGCTTTCCCACCCAGGTTTCCTTTGTTCTGGCACATGAAGGTGTTCTGGCTCAGCACCCTTTGGGCTTTCCTCGGAGTGAGCAGTACCTGCAAGAAATGTTTTACGCAGGACCAGCACGTGTCTTAACCACGAAGCCTTTGTCCTAGGAAGATGAGGGGCAATGGTGTTTCACAGGTGCACTCCAAAAGGCAAAAACAGCAGGGAGGGCTAAAAGCCAGCTCCCGTGGGGTTGATTTGCCAGAAACCTGGGTGACGTGCAGAATAAGCCACAGACTGACAGAGACCATTCCACGCCGTCTACCTTTTCTAGCTTCAACATGGGCTAAGCTCCCTTTCCAGTCCTTGAAGTGTGAAGGTGAAGTTGCTCCACGCTGGCCTGGCAGTTTTCAGCTCATTCACAGCTGCCTGCTCCCTTTCAACATACACATGTGTCTATGGGGTGCCTGCAGCCACGCTCAGGAGAGGAGAGCCCTCTGCCCTGCAGGCGCATTGCGATGAGCAGCTTTGGTCCTTGACGTGCAAAGAAACCAAAATATATATCCTGCCTTTGCCGCGTTACCCGCCTGCCACGTGGGAGCACGCATCTGGCACTGCTGCCCAAGGGAGCTGGCAGAAGGGAAATTGCACACTTGCAGAGAAAGGTGGAAGAAACCTGGCAGGGTTTATCACTGACGCTCTGGGCCAGAGCCTGGAAATCCTCGTTTGCAAGAGCAGCCTTCACTCCTCCAGCCACCCCATTTACTGCAGTCCATTTAGTCATGTAAGCAAAGCTTTATAGGATTAAGGTGGCTTGTCCTAAATCCAGTCTTCAAATGCAGGGAGGATTTCCTAGCAAATGCTGGCCTATCCCATTTGGAAAGCAGACACTTTTGTATCAGCAGCCGCCCCATATGCTCCTCCTGCAGCCAGTGCCGCTCCTCTGATCCCCTGCCTAACCCCGAAAATCCCCCATCACACTGGCCAAGCCCTCACAAGGACCAGAAAATCCTCTGCTCAACTTCTTACCATTTGGGTACCATTTCCCAGACTGGAGTATTTTATAGGTGCTATGGTCACCACCTGCAAGATCTGCTGATTTAATCCCCCCTATTGACTATGTGGCTACATCACATAGAGGGAAGCAAAGCCCCCCCCAAACTGTGTCCCTCCTGTTTCAGCTGCTATACCACATAGCTTCTCAGGGCCTGACAGGTTGTTGCAATCTCAGCTGACCCCGCTGCCATGCCACCATCCCAGCCTGGTACATGCTGTCTGTAGGTGCTGAGCCAGGGCATTTGGAGAACCTGTGTGAATGCAGGGCATGAGGCTCCGCTATTAATCAACCCAGTTGCAGGCCAGGTGTCCGAGAGCTGGCAGCCCCCAGGGTTGAGCAAAGATGCTACCAGCCTCACTTCATCCTCCTCTCAGCAAGTGGTTGGTCTCCTGCTTGCACGAGTGCTGGGACCTGTCCTCCACCCTGTGACCCTCCTTGCCAGATGCAGTTTGTCAGCCTGGTCGTGGGCATGGTGTTGTGGAAGGAGAGTGAAGCTGCACGGCTTTGTCACTTGCCCCAAAAGGACCTGTGCTAAGAGAGCCCTGCAAAGAAACGCTCCCCGTGCAGCACCCTGCTGTGTTGCCCCATGGGTGCAGCACCACCCTATACACCGGGCTAAGCACAGAAATAGCTGGGAGAACTGGCTTTAACTCCTCTGGACACAAACAGGGACCTCTTAGGACAAAAGCCCCATTCTCAGTGTAAATGCTGGTGAACATTTGCTTCAGCTGTGTTGGCCAAGCAGCTGTGGAAAGCCATAACAAGACTCTGTTCTCCTTCTTGCAGTACTCACTTTAGGTTGACCTCCCATTTCATAAGAGTGCAGTCATTCCCCCCCACTGTAAAGACGTAGCATCCGTCATAGGAGCTAGCAAGGTCAGAGACACCATCCGGGTGGCAAATGAAAGCTGAGGATTTGTGGGGGTTGCCATCGACAGGCAAAATCTGCAAGCCCACCTGTAAGGAAAGAGGGAGCCTGGGAGGGCTGGGGGTCCCACAGGAGGGCTGCATGCCAGGGCAGCACTGCATCCTCCTCCCAGGAGCTCACTTAGCTCTTGGGCAAGACCAGTCTATGCATGGTTTTGTCTGCAGTGAAATTCCCCCAGGGACCACCACCTCTAGAAGTGGGGACTCTTGTACATCTGGGGCGGATGGGGTTCCATACCTTGTCCTTTGTAATGTATGCCAGATAGCGTTTCTGGGGGTCCGTAGAGTTTGTTGGTGGGAGGATTTGTATCTTCTCCAATGCGGAGCCATAGGTTGGTCCCAAAAGGGTCTTTCTAAAGGCAAACAACATTTTCATCCATTCCAGGGCTCACAAAACATTTTCCTTCTCTGAACGGCCGCTGTGCTCAAGGATGGGTAGATATGGGAAGGTGTGGTGGGTGCAAAGGCTTTGTGCTGCTGGCTGAGAGGACAGGATAGGACAGGGGCCCTGGCTAGAATGGACCACACTGGTGCTAAGAAAGGAATTTAGTACTCAGAGAACATTCAGTCCTTGTGCTTTGCTCGTGTAGGCTCCTGACTCTTTATCTGATGTCCAACTGCTGCGTCTCAAGTCCAACATGCTGGGCAGACCGAGACACACCTGCAGCCTCAACCTTACTAGATGACACGCTAGTGAACGGCAGAGTGGACACAAGGATGGAGCAACCTGGGGGCCCTAGAGTAATCTCAAGATCTGCATCCCAGATGGGCAAACACATGCTCATGGGTGGGAGTAGAGCAGGCATTAGACAGAGGAGAACATAGTCAGGATGGGGGTCCCAGGCAGTGGTAGGCATGAATCTCTCTTCTACCTGCACATTTTGGTCGTCGTGTTGTAGAGCTTCATTTTGTAGCAGTTGTTGGCAGTGAGGAGAAAGGACTCGGTGCTGAGCTGTGGGTACCAGGCCAAGCACAGGGGCACAGCAATCTGCTCTATGCGGTCCCTGTGCAAGACCACCAAGTGGTCCTTGCTGCTGCTGTTCAGGTCATATTCAACCTGGAGAGAAGAGAAGGAAACACGGCAACTCCCCTGTGGTCTGCCAGTAACTTGGACCTTGCGGATTAACTGGATCTGGCATCTCCCGCACCAACTGGAGCAAGCAGCCCGCAGTAGCAGAGCCTCAGTCCTGAACCCTGGGCAGATCTGCCCTGAGACCAGGCTGAGAAACAACCCCCTGCAATGGAGCTGGTGGGGAGAGGGTTAGGAGCTGCAGAACCAAAGACTGAGTGTCTCCCTCGATACCCTTGTCCAGCCCCCCACTTTACCCGCAAAGTTCCACTGCCCTTTAGACTTTCACATCGACCTACCAGCTGCCGGTCCTCTCCAAGGCTCAGGAGCCTGGGCTCGTTGCTGTCTAACTGGACCCCAAAGAGAATGCTCCGGATGGGTTTGTAGTGGGAGTGCAGCCCCGCTAGGTGTTCCCAGCATCTGCTCCCATTTTGCAGGACACTCTTGTAAACAGTCACTGAGAATTTCTCATCCTGGAACGACAGCGCAAACGTCAATGAGCCATGATCCCTGTGCACATCCCCTGGCTGGCAGCAGGCAGCTTTGCATGTTCCCTCCGGGTTTAACTCAGCCCTTTCAGTTTTGTGAGTCCCACCAGGAGGGTTAGAGTCACAGCCAGGATAAAACACTGGGTCAGACAGATTTGGGCAGCTGCTCCCAAGGGCAGCACTGCAGCGGTCCTCAGCCTGGCCAGAGCATCCTAGCTGGCTGGAGGCCATTCCCTGCCATGCTCTCACAGCAGAAGGGCAGAAAATAGAGTTCAGTGACTCCCCAGAAATCACAAGGAAGATGCTTCCCACTGCTGTGCCCTGGCATCTGCATGAAGGGGGAGTCTTTTTCTTTGTACAGATCATCCCCAGTTGCTACAACCTCTGTGCCAAACTGCTTCAACGCTGCCTGAACATTTCTGCACTGAGACGTGGGACCAAGGGAGCAACCCCCCTTGCAGTGCACCAGCCAAGAGGAAATCCCTGCTCCAGCCCTTTCTACAGATGGATGCAGAGCTAAGGCTTATCACTGAAGTTAGCGATGGGACACTGCCAGCAGCAGGTCTGTGGAGCGGCTGTGACTGGTGACATTTTTACAGAGTGACTCTTCAAGCCAGGAAAAGCATTTCAGAGTCACGAAGCCCCTGGGGAGGGACAGCCCTCTGCACTGCTCGCTCTGCCGTGCCTCACAGGCTGGCAATTCCCAGTCCCACCGAAAGCTGCACCACAAGCTGCGCACGTAAATCACCGAGAGGAAAAAACAAGCTTACAGCAGTTGCGAAGTACTCTGAATCATGAGAGAAGCTAATATGAGTTATGGGACCATGTGAGAACTTGAACTCTCTGCAGCTAGACTGAAGGGAAATGGCATCGAGGATGTAAACGCTTCCATCAGTAAAACCAGCGGCCAGAAAATAACCTGAAAAGCATGCCCAAAAACTCTCACAACACAATCGTTCCTTCCGGGAAGCCCAGTGCTTGGCACATGGGGAGGTCACAAGGCCAGGATACCTTGAGGGTCATAGGACAAGCACTGGATGCCAGCCTCAGTGAATATCCTGCTAACGAGGTGCTTGGTCTGCTGGTAGTCCCACACCTTCAGCAGCCCACAGTCACTCCCCACAGCAACAAGTGCCTGCCGGGGGTGACAGGCAATGGCATTCACAGCTTTCTTCGCCTCTTCCATGACTTTTTCAAAGTTTGTCCTGTCTGTTGCAACACGGAGCACAGTTGCATTGGAGGTTGAAAGGATAAAGTTCCTGTTTAGTGTGAGAGAAACAGAATTTGATGAATCAGACTAGCTGGCTCACGTCCCTCCAAGCTATATTACACATCAGTCTCTTTTTGGCAACTTAGCAGGACAATCACTTATATTTTGCAATATGCAATATGCAAACATTTCTTGACCTGGAAGGCAGGTGGCACTTTGTATTCATGACCTGGTAAATCTCCATGGGAAGGCACTGGAGCCAGGTCCATTTTCTACTTGGGTAGGCAAGCCAGAAGATGAATGATATCTGTGTAGCTTTTGCCATTTGCAAGTCACTGGTGTGTGAGACAGACAAATGAGCAATTGAAGATACTCTGAATAGCCTTTTCACATGTCTCCATGTCACCATTGCCAGTGGTTCCATGTTGACGGCACTGCATGGACAAGGTCAGAGGACAGTTTCAGTCCCGTGCCACATACGGAGCGGCTGCCTGTCTGTTCTTTCAGCCACGCCAACCGTAACGCAGTGAAGAGGGTCCCACTGGATAATTCGTGATGTGTAAAGCTGACATCTGAATAATTATGCACATTACAGAACAAATATGTATAGTCATCAGTTTGCCTGGGGACTGAGAGTCTGGGCCCAGTTAAAGGGTCAAGAGAGGACCACACAGAGATCTAGGAGCTGCACAGACAGATGTGCATGGCTGCATCACACAGGCAGTATGAGTGGGGAAACGGCAGCCTCTTTGCTAGCTGGCCCGTGACGGCCATCGACTTATGTGCATCTGGCCCAGGCACTGAAGGATGCTGCACCTCTTGCGTGCCTCAGCTGGGGTCTTCAGCCATACCTGATCCCATCAGCCTGGTGAGATGAGCAGGCTCAAGGCTTCGCCCTTGGTTTTCTGCCTTTTGTGCTGCCCAGAGCAGCTGCAAGCGGCAGGAGCTGCAGCAGCAACCCAGAAAGAGGGACAAGAAAACTGAGACTGACAGGGAAAACCAAACTGTTCCCCAGGGCGCTGCTCCAGGCAGGAGAGGAATCTGTCCCATATGGCTCTTTGGAAAACATGTGTGGCTAAGGACAGACGTTGCCAGGAGAGCCTTAACAGGAGTGACAGACATATGGTTTGCAGGCTGGATCGAGCCACAGAACAGCTTCATCTGGCCTGCAGACTTTCTATAAATCCTCAGACACAGCTACATCCCGCAGAGGAGCAGAAAGGGGCTGTTGACCAGGCTGGGGCTGTCCCAGGCTCCTGGGTCCACGTGGTACAACCCAGCACTGGCGCCACGACCACTGGGCCAGTCTCTGCACTGCCACTGCCCCAATTACCTTGCCCAGCCATGATAAAATCTAACTGGAAATAGCCATCCACCAGAGGGGTTTAAGGGAGGGGGGGATTAAGGGGCCCAGCTGGAGCCGGAGGCTCGGCATTAGCACTGCTTGGTGTGCCGAGTACGTGACAGAGGAGCTGTGCACCCTAGGACCAGCGGATCACCTCCGTGCCTGCGTTAATGCTTCTCTCACTTGTGCCAAGGCATCACATCAAGTTCGGAATTTAAGATGTGCTGGCCCTCACCCGGGTTTTGGTGGGAGATGCCTGGGGGCTGTGCGGGCAGAGGCGGGCTGCCCAGGAGACATCCCCCTGCTTGTCTCTGGTGGGCAGGTGGGACAAATACCCAAAGTGAAAATCTGCGGAGGAGTGTAAAGGGGCATGTTCACTCCCTGTCCTGCCCAAAAGCCTGAGTACAGGGTTGAAACCTGCTCCGGCCAAGGCAGAAGCCCACGGGGCAGCTTTCAGATAACCACCTCCCCAGCTTTCAAGCTGCAGGGCAAATGCAGGAGAAGACCTGGCTTCATAAAGGGGCACTCACCTGATGACGAAGGGCTGGCTGCTGGGAATGCAGGAGGTGGAGCAGGCTGGGGAGGCACTGGGAGGATCAGGAAGGGTTTTGGAGAAAGAGATGGACTGAATGGGACCCACTTTGCTGTGGCTGTAGCAGGTGAGGAGCTGCAGCTGCCCGTCATAGAATTTAACCTGACCTTTCACATCACCTGTTACTATGCAGCTACAAGGAAGGGAAAGCTTTTAATCAATACACTGATTGAGAACTCCCAAATATTTCTCGGATAGCGTCCTTGGGCAGAAGCAAATCTCTTCCCCTTTTCTCTGCACAAGTGCATGAAAAGAGCCCCATAGAGATGTGCAGGGGGAAAGCCCAGGGCTGTGCAGAAACGACCAGGCTCTGCTGTGTCCCTGCAATGTCCCCTGCCCTGTCCCCAAGGCTGTCAAGGCGTTTGGTGGCTGTCTGCTCCCTCTGCCGGTAAAGGCCAGGAGGCTGAGCAAGACTCACCCACGGTGCTCCGTGACCGTGGCAATCCAGTGATCTGAGCTACTCCAGCAGAGCTGGGATCACATTACCAGGAGTTTTCAACCTACCCCCCCCCCGCCCCGCCCCAGTCAAATTCATTGCTTGAAAAAGCCGGAGCAATGACTCATAAATCAGCAGCACTTTCCTGCATTAATTTCCCTGGTCCTCACACGCTGCCAAGTGACTTAAAACTGCAATACTTGGCCGTAGTTCATCAACATGAGCTCTGCCATTCCCACGGCTGAGATGTCTGAGGACTGTACCTACGGCTACTGAAAACTGCCATCCCATTACCTCTCAAACACCTTGAGCACAGTAAGGCTGTCCTTCTGCATAGGCACCAGTTTGGTGGCCTTGATGCTGTGCAGCTTGGCCTGCAGTTCCTTGGAGGGGGTGCGGGAACCAACCACATCCCACACCACCAGCTTCCCCGCAGAGGTGCCCGTCAGAGCTTGGGAGTTGTTAAAATGAAAAACTGACTGGCTGAAGTGTCCCACCACACTGTTGAAGGTCTGCAGAGAGAGCAGCGAGGCCGTGCATTCAGCCTGGGTGCTGGCTCTTCCCTCCTCAAGCAGGGACATTTCTGCTTGGTCCCTCATGTGGTGTTCCCACCCTGTCCCATGGCAGGGTCATCAGAGGCAAGAGCCCCAGGAGAAGATGCAGCAGGGCATCTCTGGGAGAGAAAGCCCCTCTTGACCTCAGCTCAGGCAATCCTGGCTTGTCCCTTCAGGAGACCGAGGGGGACAGGCTGGGGACATGGCCACTGTTTTTGCTTAAGGGTATGGGAAGGGACAGTGCTGCTGCCAGAAGGAAAGCCAAGAGGGTGACATGCTGTGGTCCCCCCTGTGCTCACCTGGCTGCTCAGGAGTGGCGCTCCATACTGCAAACCGGCATCGTCCTGGAGAAAGTGGAGAAAATGTCCAGGACAAGCATTTTGGAACTGTGCTCCGTAGTGCCAGCATGTCCCCTCCCCATCATCCAGGCACTGGCCCCGCACTGTGGTAACCAGAGCAGGGCTCCTGGGGCAGAAAGGCTCGAAGACCTTCCAGAGAGCACAAAACACCCTCTCCCTCCACCCACTCCTCTCCCAAAAGCTGCTGACTGGCACGAGGCACACAAAGGGCCCATGGGAAAGCAGGGGTGGCAGAGGCGGAGAGCATCCCTGCCACAGCTGGGACCGACCCCAGTGTGGGAGTGGAGGGAGAGCGATGGTCTGCCCAGACCACCTTTAGGTCTAGTGAGGACAGGGGGTGGGGAGGGTCGAGGGGGGCAAGGGCAGGGGCAGATCTGCAAAACAAAGTGAGACTCCAGTCGTGGGCAGACATCCAGCCCCACAGCCCACGCTGCTTCGCTAGTGTGCAGCCCCCTGCACCACCTTCCAACCCTCTGGGAGCACGTCTGGCACCAGAAATACAACTTCCTATGTCCCTACTTACCCACAGGTAAAATATCACCTGGGTTTTGCTATTGCTGACAAACTCACAGGGATTTTGAGGGTTAAAAATTACATAATCCTGAAATTAAAAGGTGAGAATCGTATTAACACCAAGCTAAGCAATGCTTTCTGCTTATTCTTTCATGCAAAACATCTGCTTTTATCCAAAGCCCACTTCACCACCTGCACTGAACTGAAAACAGAGGCCAAATTCCCTGTGAAACACCAGAGCTGTGCTCTCTCCTCTGTGAGCAGGGACAAGCCAGCAGGGCCATGGGCTTTTCCTGCCATGAGCCCTGGCCAGTGCCAGAGCTGTGGTGGAGGACATGCCACCGGGGTCCCCTCCACGTCCCATGTCTGTCAGGCAGCAGAGGAGCAGCAGTAACAGCCCCGAGACACTCCGCTGCATTGGGGTGCAGCAGGGATGGGGTATGATCCTGCCTCGATCTCCAGCCAGCATCTACCAGCAGCCCCATACTGGATGGGGGCACTGGGGATGCCGGGGGCGGGGGGGAGCAGGTGAGGACAGGGCTGCCCAGCCCAGCCCAGTCACACTCCTCCGCACCCCTCAGCCGCAGTCACTCACCTGATACCCAAACTCAGGCCTCAGCTCCGTGCTGCACATGGGTTTCTCTGTGGGCGAAGTCCACTTCCAAACACAAACTCTCTGGCAGAGAAGGGAAAACCCAAGGGACATTTGTGGCTTTCTGGGAGCTCAGGGGAGCCAGGTGAAGCCTATTCCCTCCAGCTGCAGGGGATGGGGGGGGTAAAAAAGACTGGAGCAGGATAAACCCAACATGTCCTGGCAGCACAGAGCTTAATTTCAGGAAATAATGTTAGAAATTGCTTCAATGAAAAGCATTGGATTCAGAAGCTTTTATCCTAGCTTAAGAACCATTTTCTTAACTCCACAGCATTCACTTTAATGAAATCCAGGTCTGTCTTCCAATGGCTTGGCAAAACCAAGCCATCACTCTGCAAACCTGCTCCACTTCTCTTCTGCTCTCCCCAGCTGAATTCTGCCCTCCCCTTCACTGCACTAGGAAAAACTTCAGGGATCTATCCCGCAAGGCTACAAAAGAGGAGATAGTTTCTTTACCTGCACTGTACCAGCACTAATGGTTGCCAAATACTTTGCATCCTGGGAAATAGCAATAGCACTGACCCCATCCTCTGGATGGCTCTCAAAGATGGTGCGCACTGGTATCCTACGGAGCAAAGTCCTCATGGGGGGGCTCATGGCAGCACAGTGGGTTCACGGCAATTGCTTGGCAAAATCTATGGCACAGCCCACCCCGGTCTGCATGGTGGGGAGGGATTCTGCAACCGCCAGCGCTGTCGCCGCGTGCGAAGCGGGAGCAGCCAGCACCGCAGCTGGTGCTGAGCATCCTCTCCATCCCTTCCTCCCAAGTAAATGGCTCTGGGAAACAAGTCACCAGTGGTCTTTTAAGAAAATACTCCAGCCTGGAGATGTGATGTAATTCTTAGTCTGGGGGAGCTCGGCCCCATCTCAGTGTCCCGTGGGTATGGGTGATATGAAGATGATGAAGCCCTTGGTTCACTTTTGGCTCCTTGGCCACTTTACCCCATCCCCGCGTTTCTCCCATTTCACTCTCAGCTGAGGCTGGAGTGTCCTAAGCGATTCACCAGAAACAGGAGGTTTCCAAAGAGGAGGTTCCAGGGAGCTTACCCGGAGAAGGAGTCCCACACAATGATCAGAGCATCTGGCCCTCGATCGGCAGTTGCCACCCAGCGTCTGTCTTCACTCACGCACAGGCAAGAAATGACATTCGTGTGGCCCTGGGGAAAGAGAAGCAGCAAAGTGCCTCGAAGACTCCAGACCTGATGGCTGTTTAAAGCATTCATCAAACACTTTGCTCATGAGCTCCCCTTGTCTTCCCTCCCAAGGGTCCTCCACTCTCATTCTTCCAGCCCAACTTTTGCATCCCATTTTTCACAGGCTCTTCTGAGCCCGTCACCCTGTCCTTGTGCCTTGTGCTGACTGCAGCTCCCCCAGACAAGAAGCAGTGGAGAGGAGGGGTCATGCTGCATGTGCCGCTCATGGTCACCGCTGCAATCCAACACAAAGCGCCTTCCACCAACACGTGCTGGGAACTGCAACAGGCGTGCAAGCAAAACGACGCACTCCTTTGCACGGGCTGCTCCTCGATTCCGTTATGGGTGACACCTAAGCACCGGGAGAAAGAGACAGGAGAGAGTTCGGGAGAAGGGAAGGAGGAAGATGCGCGGGCTAAGTGCCAGACCTGCAGGTGGGACTGCCTGTTCCCCAGGACATCGTGGATGACCACCGTGTGGGAGGAGACATACAGGAGCACCCGGTCCTCCCCGTCCATCAGGCTGTGCACGGCCAGGCTGCTGTTGTAGCCCAAAACCCAGGACAGGCTCTGCAGGGAAGAGGCAGAGCTTTTGTCCCCGGCACTTAGCGGCCGGGACAAAAAAAGCCACAAAATGCCTCTGCGGTGATAGGAGAGAGCTGGGCAGGAGTGCTGTGTGTTGTTTGGACCATCATGATGGCACTGTGCCCACTGATACTCACGAGGGGGTGAAGTTTGGTCTGCTTGTCCTCCTGGAAGAGCATCCCTGGCGTGGCTGCCCACACCAAGCTGGCAGAGCCATTGCACCCATCGTCCTCCCCACTCCTCTCTTGTGTTTCCTGCTCCCTGCAGCCTAAGCGAGGGTTGGAAATGGTCCCCTTGGGCTCAGGCAGTGCTGGGTGCGGTCCAGGGGGTCCAGCACCCTCCAAGAGTGTTGTCCCAGCAGTGTCTTCTCCCAGGGCAGTCCTCAAGGCGGTCGTGTCTTGCCTCGCAGCCCAGGTGCCGGGCAGGGTGTCTGGGATCCCCATCCCTGAAGGAGACCACAGGAGACCCAACAGTGGATCTGCTCCAGCATCCTCTGGTGCTCCTTTCTTCTCCTTGGCAGCAGCGAGGGGGGCCTTGGAAAGGGAGAGAGGTTTCGGTGCGCACTGGCTCCTGGGCTAGTCTGCAGCTAATGGGAATGCACCCCAGCATGTCTCAGATCCAACCTACATCACTCAGGGCAGGCTCTGATAGCAAGATACTCCTCTGCTCCTGAACTGCCTATGGATTTGTACCAGGGAAAAGTTTCCTACCAGTCACTGCTTATCTTTCTGCACATCTGATCCTGCCCTCTTTGCACATCCACAGCATCCTGGGTCTCACACCAGAACCTCTTCCAGGCAGCTTCTATCACCTGGGCTAAGATGCCTGAGTTTCTTCTCCAAAACTAACCTATGGGTCCTTTGAAGGCAGAAAGTCTGGCCTTTTTGCTCTCCATGCCCTGACTATTCCCTGTGGAACAGTTATTGATTGTTGCAAGGGGGCACATGGTCATGAGCTGGTGTCCTGGTTTTGGCTGGGATAGAGTTAACTATCTTCCTAGTAGCTGGTACAGTGCTGTGTTTTGGGTTCAGTATGAGAAGAATGTTGATAACACACTGTGTTTTCAGTGGTTGCTAAGGAGTGTTTACACCAAGTCAAGGATTTTTCAGCTTCTCATGCCCAGCCAGCAAGAAGGCTGGAGGGGCACAAGAAGTTGGGAGGGGACACAGCCAGGACAGCTGGCCCAAACTGGCCAAAGGGGTATTCCATACCATGTGACATCATGCCCAGTATATAACCTGGGGGGATTTGGCCTGCGGGGTGATTGCTGCTCAGGAACTAACTGGGCATTGGTTGGCAAGTGGTGAGCAATTGCATTGTGCATCACTTGTATATTCCAATCCTTTTATTATTATCATTTTATTAGTGTTATCATTATTAGTTTCTTCCTTTCTGTTCTATTAAACTGTTCTTATCTCAACCCACTTTTTTTTTTTTTTTTTCGAATTCCCTCTGCCATCCCACTGGGGGCAGGGGGGGAGTGACTGAGCGGCTGCGTGGTGCTTACTTGCTGGCTGGGGTTAAACCACAACAGCTGGAAAGGGAGTGATGGCAAATTGAGGTTAAAACCAGGGGAATCAAGTCCTGGGACCAGGGCTGAGATGGCTGCAAAGGGCTCTGCAGCAATCCCAGCTCTGCTGCCAGTGCCTCTTGCCATACTGCCCAGTGAGCATACAGAAAGCGAGGGTAAAAATCCCACCACCACCTTCCTCAGCCCTTCATCAGCCTGTTAATAAATGTATTAAATAGCCCTGGGGTGTCAGAGCTTGCAGCAGCCCCCAGACAGGCTTTCCCCAGTCTGAGCACTGGCCACTTAATTCTTGTTCTTGGGATCCACATCAGCTTTTGCCTCTGCCCCCAGGACTACTTGGTTTCCTATAGCAATCTCTCATGCAAGGTATAAACCTCATTTGGACACCATTTCTGTTTCCAAGGGAGGTAATATAACGTTTTGTTCAGCACGGGGACGAGGCCAGGTTCCCTCCTGCTCATGTAACTCTCAGGCAGCTCAAGTTCTCAGCAAATATTGATGGCTGGCCTGAGACTACGCAGAGATACTGCATCTGCCAAGCCCTGCTGGCAGGGTCCCCACTCCGCCTCCCCGGGGACGTCTCAGGAGAAACCATGCCTGGGAGACATTACCCCTTGGTCCTGGAGTCAGGGGCTCTGCTTCCATCAGGACCTGCCCGCCAACCCTGTGTCAGGCAGGGTTTGTGGTGGTGCTGCCCTCACCCGCTCAGGCAGCACGGCCATCTCCCGAGCCGTCTGTCTGTCCTGGGATGTCTCCCTGGGCTCGCTGCTTACTCCATCTCTTCCCCCACTTGGGTCGTCCAGTGTAATTTCACGTGAACCATCCATCCTCACCCTCCTTCCAGGGAGCTGGGGCACAGAGATGCTCTGAAATACATACACACACACCCCCACACACACACCCCCCCAGGGCTTGGCTGCACAACGACCTGGAATTTGGCACAGCCGGAGGAAAGGGCACCTGTGAAGCTGGGAAACTGGTGCCAGAGCCCCTTTTCAGCTCCAGTAACGCTCCCACTGAATGCAAGCCAGCCCAGCACAGCCCTGGTTACTCCAGCTGAGATCAGGCTCCCTCCCTGTCTGTCCGCATGCCGCGCTGGGCATGGACATTTCCCCTCAGATGGGGTTTTGTCACCGTCCCTGTAAGCAGCAGGGCTACTCCTGGGCAGCAGCTGGTTCATCTCTGGCTTCACGGCTCTGGATTTGAGCCAACACCAAAACCTTACACATAGAAAGCTTTCACAGGAGTGGAAAGGGGGCCCTGGGAAAAAACCCTCCCTCTGGCCCTGGCAGGCAGGACAGGTGCTGAGGGACAGCCGCAGCCCCACAGGTCTCACCGGGGTCACTGCCAAGCTCTTCCCAAGCCCCATCCAGGCCTTGGTGCCTCCCCAACTGTCCCATCCTCCCACTGCCCCGAGGGACCCCCTGGGGACCCCACAGCTCACCGGCACACCAGTCCCTGCTTCTGTTTGCATCCGACTGCCGTTCCCAAGCAACGGCTCCACTGGCTGCACCAACGGCTGCGCCAACGGCTGCACCAACAACAGCCCGGAAAGCACCGGGCTGTACGGGGAGAGAAGGGGGGGATCCTCCTCATCCCCACTGGCTGCCATGGAGAGGCAGCGCTGAAACCCTGCCCAAAGCAGAAACCTGGTGGTGTTGGGGGACGTTCAGCCCCGCGCCGTGCCCAAGCCTAAATCCTGTTCGTGGCTGTGACAAAGCCCTTCTTGGCATCGCCAGACTCCTTTGGGACTGAACCCTCGCCCTGCCTGGGGAACGGGATGAGGGCTCTTTACCCGATGCCCCCTCATGGGGGGTTGTGGGCAGCTTCTGCTCCCTTGGCACCACTGAGCAGGACAAGTAGAGTCAAAGCAAGAAAAACCAGCTGCCAAACACTGCCAGGTCCCCCCGCGGTCCCCAGCTCTCTGCCAGGATGGCACTTGCACAGGGCACCCCATTCCCAGGGATCACTCCAAGCTATCGCCTTCACTACCGCAGATAATGAGCTCTAAGCACTCCCAACTGTTGACTTCAGCCTTGCTGTTAAGCTCAAATAATAACAATTTCTAAATCTAATTTGTTTTTCCTTCTGCCCAGCGAGAGCGTCGTACCCTGCTGGGAGAGGAAAGGAGGTGTGTTTTTTTGGTTTTTTTTTTTATCAGCTCACATTATTTCCTCGACCTGAAGAGGCTGCTGCGCAGGCAGGTCATCAAAATGCAGCTGCTCTCAACTCCTCCTCTGTGGCACAACCCGCTGCTCCGAATTGGAGGAGTTTTATGGCTTCAGGAGCAGGGATTTGATCCTTAAGCCCCATCTCTGCTAGGTGCAAGGCGGCAGCCTTGTTCAGTGCATCAGCACCTGCACATCAAGCTTGCTCAGACATGGTGCTTTTGTTCCCGCCCAGCAGCATCCAGTCCACATTCCCTGATCATATAGAATACAGGGAGTCATCTCTATTCTCCAGCATGAAAATCCTGTTTATTCTGAGAGCAGCTCCTCTTCTGCTCTGGTCCTACGGCAGAGGTTTGAGCGTGGTCTAAGGAAGAAGCCCAAACCTTACCTACCCACAGTGGGTTTCGCAACATAATCTGTGTTTATTACACTCATTGGGATCGTTCAACCCGTTCTAGTCAGGACACGCAACCAGAGGGGCTGGGGATGCAGCAGTTAGGACATAAGGTTACAGGATGCACTTCTACAAAAGCCTCGCAGAGCTAGGAGCCAACTGAAGCATGCAGACACCCTCCACGTTGAAAGGGAAATGAGCTGCCCCAGAGCAGGAATTATGGGGCTACGCTGAGCCCCTAACCTCATTTAAAGAGCAGTACAGAAAGCTGGGATTTTCTAGATCATTTCATCCCAGGAGGCACAAATGCAAAGGCCTGGAAGGATGCGTCCTGCAAGCTTTTCTTCTCCTGGACTGGTATCTAGACCCACATTCATCTGCAGCTCAGGTAAAAGCTAGCCACAGCTGGGATACCTAGACACATATCCCAAGTACACATGGCAAAGGCCAGCCCCTGACACTGCAGCTGCCAATTGATACCCAATTTATCCACATACTTAACACCTACATTCCATTTTATGGGGACAGAAGATAGGGGCAGCTTGCGGACGGTCACACATTTAAAAACTGCAGCAGCACCTACAAATACAAAACCCCCTTTTGCAGAGAAACAAAGCTCCTAAACCTGATACAAGATGCATTAAAAAAAAAAAACCCACCTTGTTTTACACAAGTCTTTTGACACTGTGGTTCCATGCACAGACTCAGCCCTCCTACAGAACAACCCCATGGAGGTGCTTACCTTGTAACTACAGACAGGGACATGACACTGCTTTCTAGTGGGATTTCACAGGGGATTTAGGAGATGCAGTGTCCTTTGTGGGTCACAGCACCTGGTGAAGTTCAGCAGTGCAGGCTTAGCCTCAGAATTGCTCAGGTAAAGCAAGGCAGGATGCGCATGCGACAGAAGGTCCCAAAACACCTCCCATTCTGCTATTTTTCAAGAAAAGAGATGGAGCAGACAGTGCCATGTTTCAGCACTTTTAAAATTACTTGAAAGACCAGGGCGAGACTGCGTTTGATGGGGATTGCCTAGATACAATCTCATCCAAGGAACACTGCCATGGGCTGCTGCAGTAACGTTTCCTCCATAGCACTGTGAAACCTGCAGGAATCACCAAGCAAGGAGCTTTGCTTTGAAGCTTTACCATTTCAGCAAGAATCTGCTCTGTTGGACTGTATGGTGAAACACAAACGCTTGAAATACCAAAAGAGTAAGCCTACTCAATTTAAAACAGAGCCCTGTGTGAATGATTTAAAAGTCTGGGGTTTAGTCCACTTTTTCAGCCCATTTCAGGTATGGTTAATAACAGTTATAACAAAATTGCTCATTACATGTGATGTGTTACTTATGCCGCAACCTGCTTGTGAAGCGCTAATGAATACTCACACCTTACCTGGGCTTTGGCTCTGGAAGGTCAGGGGGTCATGGTTTTGTGTCTGTGCAGATCTGCGTTTAACCCACCCAACTTGGCCTGCAATTATTGCCCAAAATAATAACTTATACAAGAATGGAGAGAGGCATTAGTCAGTTTTATTGTTTTGGGAGAGTATTCTGAAGATGAACTGGAAACAAGCTTAAACCAAACCAATCATACCCAAAATCCCCTCAAAGAGTTTACACACACTAAACCAACTACCACAAATAAACAAATTAAAAAAAATATATTAAAAAAAAAAAAAGAGAAGCCAGATTAGGAGTACTTTTATCATGACTACACAAACTACTAAAAGTAAATCAAAGTAGAATTAAAACCCCTATTCCTTATCTCATTAACTTAAAATAATTAGGCATTCCAAAAATTCTTTCATTGTCTTTAGTGACTTCAAAAGTTGTGGTAACATGGGGAAGATAAAGTATCAAACCTGCCTATTTCTTGACTGTCATCTATTATAGACACCAAAAAGTGCTCCGGGACTTTTTAGCATATATTACAAAGTGTTCAGTGAGGAATTTTACAGGGGAAAAAAAGGAATGCTGTTATCACCAAGTAAGAGTATTTCATGCTTTTTAGAGCCTGTATCAAGTGAAGTTTGGGACTCTATAGTCTCATTCCAAATTGATACAAGGTGTAAGAGATGAAAAGCCACATCTTGCAAATCTGCAAGCTGCTCCTGATGAACCAGTGCAATTCTGAATTGCAGGCAGGCTCTGCCCTATCAGAACCTCTTCAGACTCTGCAAGTCAGACACCTGGAGGTCACAGCCTCTAAAACATTTGTTTCAGCAAAAACATGTAGGAAGTTTTCAAACCAGATCAGAGTCCAGAAAGCAGGCACAAGCTTCAGCTTTATTGTTTTCCAAGCAATGGTCATCTTTGCAAGGGAACAATATTGCAGCTGAAAAAGAAGAGGGTAGAAGGAAACATTAAAATCTCAGACCTCAAACAGGCACAGAAGATCTGACATAGCACAAATCAGACCCACCGCAACCCTCCTCCATCGGTTTCCTCTACCGGACACGCTAGCGCCTGAGACCTTCCTCCCTGTACTCATGTTTGATGCAACTCGCCTCCCCATATCGCTGTGCAAAACTGTCAGCCTCCAGCTCTCAGCTGGTACCTGCCAGTGAAGTCCATCACAACAGGCAGCAACACACACTGACAGCAAAGCACAGAGCTGACCCTGCTGCTGGAAACGTGCTCTGAGCTGGCTGAAAGCCTCATCCGTTCTAGTAAGTGAAATAGCAGCTTACCCCAAGAGGCCCTTCCCAGCCCAGCGCTTTGGAGTCAGCCCCACATGCACTTTTTTGCCGCTGCGGATGACAGTCACACTCAGGGGTCTCTGAAAGGGAGAAAAAAAAAATCAAAGAAAAAAAGGTGGCAACTTTCCATCACCAAGTCAACTCTCTTCTTCCTTCTTCTGCTGAAGCACCAGAAGAACATTAGGCCCAGGGGACCTGTTCTTCAGCAGCACCACAGATCCCTGTGACTAGATCTGAAAGAAGAGAGTGTTTTGTGTGGAGACATCTCCAGATCATCTCTCACTTCCACTATAAAGCAGTCAATGGCTGTGGCAGCTTCCCTGGCCAGTCCACAAAGGTGGCACAGCAACACAGCCTGCTGCTGCAGAGTCCCCAGGGGAGAACAGACAATATGATGCTCACAGCAAAGAGCGCACACCTCTTAGCTCTCTTCTGTCCAGCAGGAATTAGCTCAATGCTGTGAGAGAACAGGGCTACAACAGCACAGACTGAATCTGACACTGTTTCTGACATGGAAATGATGATCCCAGAGACCTAAGTTCCATAGAAAAAGCTGTGGCTAACAGAGACAGGCAAGAGAACGCAGTTACAGCAGAAATGAGCTCACCCCTTCGCTGTGCTGCACTACTGTGGCGATGTTCTGCAGGTTCTGGAAGTTGTTTACATTAACAGAACCAAACTCCACAATCTCATCATCGACCTGAAGTCCCTGGACAGAGACAGAAGAGAGATGAGCACCTGTCTTCTCCAAAGACAGCTCATATCACAGGAGCATCACCCTTCACCCAGCCTCATGGAGAGAGATGTGCTACAACACTACTGTTCTCACCATTCGGGCAACTGAACTGTGTTACACCCTCTCCATGTCCTTAGAAAGAGGTAAGTACTCATTCCGCTGTTCTGTTTTATGGAAAGAGAAATACTGAGGCTAGAATGGTCAGTGAGGCCTGGTATGAGCTGTGCGGTGCAATGATACAGCTGAGAAGAGAGTACTCATCTCATTCCTGTACAGCGACTTGTCCATTCACAGGACATCCCAGTGTGACAAAAAAGGGGGAGGAGGGCCCTAATCAAACCCCCAACTTATTGCCACTTGTTAACAAGAGACAGAGAAAGCAACCTGCTATGTTTTCTCTCTGGGTCCGGAAGAAGCCTTCCGTACGAGTTGTCAGGCCCCACCAACTTACCGAGATACTTGCTGGAGATCCCGGAGTCACCGCGTTCACTTTAGCAAAAGCCTGTGGCAGGCTCTGGTTCTGGCTCATTGCCTCAGCCAACGCCTCCGCCTCATCCCTGGCATGCTTCTCCTTCTCCCGGGCGTGCAACTGGTGAAGAGCTTCCTCTACCTGCTTCATCAGGGCCTTGTGATCGTTCTGCAAACCTGTGGGTGACACCATTAGCAAACAAGGAGCAGGAGTGAGTTACATCTAAGGGTTTGTTCTCAGCACACGCTCTCCTCCCCAGCTGTGCAGAAAATGGTATTCCGGGTGTCTTGGATGTGAGCTGTGGCTAGCAATAACCTCTGCTGGTGTATCTGCTGGGTCCCGGTGCCAGCCCTGCTCACACAGCCCGGCAAATGTTTATCGGTAGAAGTTAGACACAGAGAGAACTACCCTACGAATTTCGGTGAGCACGCAAGGAAGCAGGGCTTGGAGGCCCACAATCACCTAGAAATCATTGAGCAGCTGAAGTCTTTTTTCCATCAAGTCACATACTGTTGCATATGTATTGCAAAAGCCATCCCCGAAGATGGGGCATAGGAGAAGCCTGGGAAGAGATAAATGCCAAGCTGTTTTTTACTCAAAGCTCATTCTACTAACGCCACCGCAAAAACACTTCGGTGTATCTCATGAATCCCAAATGGCTCCACAGCAGAAGCAGAATTTCAACACTGCTGCAACAACGTGTGGACAAAAGCATTTTACTGGCGAAGCCGATCCCCACCGGCTATGAGCACAGAGCAAAATCACCGAAAAACGAACTCGGAGCAACCCTGGCTGCCAGTTTTTGCAGAATTGCAGTGAACAGGCAGAAGGACCCGGTGTTTGAGATACTGGAAAGGCTACACAGTTACTAGCAGGAGTGTTTATTGCAGCAGCAGCCTGTAGCCCTCCCCCACAACCCATTTTTGCTGGTTCACGCCTGGAGGAGGGGGACGCTCCCCTGCCCCCCCCCAGCCGGGATCCCCACTCACAGATGATGTTATGCCGGGCGGTGCGCACTTGGTAGAGAT
The DNA here is from genome assembly GCF_026419915.1 of Harpia harpyja. NCBI lineage: Eukaryota > Metazoa > Chordata > Aves > Accipitriformes > Accipitridae > Harpia > Harpia harpyja. Next base: position 33,533,388 of record NC_068948.1, read on the forward strand.
CGATGTCGTCACGGGGAAACCCCTCCGCGTCAACCAGCGGCTCGTTCATCCCGACGCCCTTTTGCTGCGAGGGAAGAAGCGGCCGTGGGGCTGCGAGCCGAGGCCGCAGCCCGGCCCCGCGCCCCACCGCCGCCCGCCCCCGCCCCGCCGCACTGACGCCCTCCAGCAGCTCGTAGCAGGCCTTGATCTGCGCCTCGATCTCGTCCTTCCTCTTCACCAGCTGCTGCACGTCGCTGACGGTGACGGGGCGGCTCCCACCGGGCTGCGCCATGGCCGCCACCGGCCGCGCCGCAACCGGCCGCTACGGGAGCCGAGAGGGGGCAAACGGCGTCACGGGCGGCGGGGCGGGGCCGGCAGCGGCAGCACCGCCCACGGGGGGCGGAGTAGTGAGCGGGGTGAGTGCGGTGAGGGGGCGTGGTCAGCATCGGGGCGGGGCCACACCGCGGGGGCGGGGCCAGCGGGGAGGGTACCGTCGTGGGCTGACACAGCGGTGGCATTGCCATGAGGTGACAGAGCTCTAACGGTGAGGTGTGGTGGCACGGCAGTGTCACTGCCATGGGGTTACACAGCTGTGATGGTGCCGTGGGGTGACCCCGTCCCTCCTGCCAGCCCCTCTCCAGCCTGTGCCCCAGCACACTTGCCGGGGCGATGCACGGCATCCATGTCCCCCAGGGAGTGTGACAGCAGGGGACACAGCCCCACCACCAGACCTCCACGCTTGTCCTCCGCAACACTGGCACCCACCCAAGCCCCACATAGTCATCCTCCCCGGCCCTGCCGGTCGCTCCGGCTTACTACCGCTCCCAGCCGTGGGGTGTTTGTACCTCCCTCCTGCCCCCTCCTCCTGCTGCTCCCACATTTGGTGGACTCCGGCAGCACTGGGCTCACCGGAGCTGACGGTGACATTGCGCGGCCCCAGGCCCAGACAGCGTACACACGGCTGCACTCTGCCTGCAGCCAAACTGTCCCGGCTCAACATTGGCCAGGATAGGACACGTCCCCACGAAGGGGTGACCACCATCCCCAGGGGCAGGCAGGCGGGCTGGGGGGGACGTGCTGCCCTAGTTGCATCACCCCACTGTGGCCCCGGCATGCATGGGACCAGGGAGGGTTTGCTGCGGGGTTAGCAGGCTCCCGCACTGCAGAGCCTTGCATGCTTGCACACTTGCACGCTCACCACCCCACCTTTAACCCACAGCCAGGACTGCAAAGGACCCTGTGATGCAGCCCCAGAAAGCCACCCACGGGACGATGCCAGCAGTTCCCAGCCCAAACCAAACACATCTTTGGGTCACAACTGCTTGAGGTTGGGGGTGGGTGGAGCCGAGGAGGAGCTTCCCCTGTCCCACCACTATATTAAACGTCCTCCCGGAATCTCGCTCTCTTTGCCACTGTCACATCGCCAGGTCACAAAAATGGTGCGGAGCAGAGGATGGGAATTAATTTAAATGGCCAGGGCTCAATGGCATGGGATGTCTCAGGAGCTTTACCGGGTTTAATCTCTGCTTGAATTTGGACTTTTTAATGACTGTGCTGGAAGTTGTGTAGAAGAGCTGTCCTCATACACTGACCTTTGGATTTGAGTTCTGGGGGGGGCTGAGGTACCTTCCTGAAGTGCTAACACCTCTCTTTTCTGATTCTCTCTTTTAGACATCTTACACAGACAAGGGAGAAAAGGTAAGAGCCGTTTCGTGTCCACGGTCCTGTCCTGCTGCCTGGTGCAAAACATCAGCCATGTTAAAGCAAATATTACTCATTCCTTACTCCTTGATTACCTGGTAAAATCAGAAGTAAAACTTCTCTCTGGCTGGGCCACATAGGACGTGGTTCCTCACTGTAAATCAATGTTAATAATGGAAATTTTTTCGTTTCCTTTTTCCTTCTGGTTTGGGAGGAGAGCGACGAATGGGAGATGATGGGTATTTCCCAGCCAACCCCGATGCCTAAGCAGAATCCTCATTTCTTGCAACATTAATTTCCAGACACTGGACCTATTCGCCACCTTTTTCCCCTATAAAGTGCTTTCCAAACTGCCGGTGCACATCACGGCCAGGTGCCCAACGCCACGGGTTGGATGGCAGTGGGGAAGAGAGCCAAGGGGGATTTGTCCCAGCACTGGTGGTTGTGTAAGGGCGTTTCAGGGGAGAATTAATCTTTAATGCAGCAAGGTTCATGGGTGGGCAGCCTGCTGGGGGGGCCGCTTGCAGGGAGCACCAGGACCACTGTGACCCCAGGCGAGCCGGGACTTTGCCCCTTCCACCCTGCAGAGCAGGATCCTGCAGGACCTGACTGTAAATTGCTTTGGAAATTCCCTGTTTCGGGGCAGCAGCCGGGGATTCACCCGGTTAATTTGGATGCATTCACGGGAGATGCATTTGCAGGGTCGTGGCCGACGCTTCTCCCTGCTCCGGAGATGAGTAGCGCTGCGGGAAAGGCTGCGTCGTTGTCTCTGAGCCCTGTTTTCCCCTTCCCTTTAGCCCCTGCGAGGCCGCTTCATCCATTTCCACTCCATTACCTTCTGGGTTGGCAATGCCAAGCAGGTGAGAGGCTGTGGCCGGCTGGGCACGTGTAATGGTAGGCGCCCGCCCATGTGCGGATGCTTTGGTTATTGGCTGCCAGGGGGGGTGGTTCATCCTGGCAGCCCACCGGGTCATGGCTGTGCTGGCGTCCCAAAGCCCGTCCTTGGCTCAGCGCCCGTGCCCGCCGGCACGGCCTCGGCCGACGGCCTTGGGGGCCCTTGCACAAGGCGAGGGGCGGCTGCCCGGGGGGTGTGCATGGGGCAGGCCCGGAAAATACAAACCGGCACACGTGGCAGGGCTCCAGCCGTGGTCACCAGTCTGCAGCGATAAGGAGTCGTGGTAGCTGCTTTCCGTCACTCGCTGCTAAAAGGCTGCTGGCGAGTTAAAAATCCCTCTGCTCCAAACCTGAGCTGCTTTTCGCCCAACCTGGCTGATGAACGGGAGATGGGCAGAAACGTTTCCCCCTGCACCCGCTGCACCCTGCCTGTCCCCGGCTGCATTGGGTGCAGGAGGGCTCTGGAGACAGTGCTTCCCACTGAATTTGGGATTTTTTTTCCCAATGTGGGCCCTTTCTTGCCCCTGCTTGCTCCTCCTGGGCTGCTGGAGGGAAGCAGAAAAGCTCAGCCGCTCCCCGTGCACACCCACGTGCACACGCGTGACTTGCACGTGCCACCGTGGCCGTTCCCCACAGGCTCTTGGTGCTGCCCTGGCTGGGGGGAGCCCTGTGGGAACCGGGGTCCACTGGCACTGCAGCTTCACCTGGGGTGGTTCTCACCTGCCCGCAGGCTGCATCCTACTACTGCAACAAGCTGGGCTTCGAGGAGCTGGCATACCGGGGACTGGAGACCGGCAGCAGAGAGGTGGTCTCACACGTCATCAAGCAGGACAAGGTAAGGGGGCTGATGAACCTTGCAGAGGTGCCACTGCCAGGGTGGAGGTTGGAGAAAGACGAACCGATGCCAGGCATGTGGGTGCTGCCGAAACCCATTTGCACCATTAAACCCTGCGCCTGCAGTGCCTCTGCCCCAGGCTGGGGCTGCAGCTGCACCGCCATGACTCCATCCCTCACCTCTCCTCCTCTTCCTTGCCAGATCGTGTTTGTTCTCTCGTCCGCTCTCAACCCAGGGAATGAGGGTAGGTGTCACGGCAGGGGGACAGAGTGGGAAATGGCCGCGGTGGAGCAAAGCACCTCTGCTCATGCTCGCGGCTGCTCTTGCTCTGGGCAGAGATGGGGGAGCACCTGGTGAAGCATGGCGATGGGGTGAAGGACGTCGCCTTCGAAGTGGAGGACTGTGACTTCATCGTGCAGGTAGGCAGCCCCTCTGCTCCCTCCTGCACAGCACCCCGAAACGGTAAGGGGAGGTGGGGAAGGGCCCGGGGATGTCTCCCACCAGCCCAGGGGAGCTGTAGCAGGAGAGGATCTGTTGCCTTCTGCCCAGAAAGCCAAGGAGCGCGGAGCTGTGGTGGTAAAGGAGCCCTGGGTGGAGGAGGACAAATTTGGGAAGGTGAAGTTCGCGGTGATCCAGACGGTAAGCGGCAGGGCAGCTGCGGAGGCTGAGCCCCCACGCCAGGGCAGGGTCTGCAGGAGCAGGCTGGACCCAGGAGGTCCTCAAAAAATGGGGCCACCATGCAACCTCTTTCCCCGCTCTCGCAGTACGGTGACACCACCCACACCTTGATAGAAAAGCTCAACTACAAGGGCCTCTTCCTACCTGGGTACCACCCCCCCCTCTTCAAGGACCCCCTGCTGCCGAAGCTGTGAGTACTTTGCAGAGGGTCCTGCCTAGCTCTTTGCCACCGTGTGCCAGTGGGATGTCCCATTGTGGAGCTGGACAGGTCCCCACCACCTTGCCCCGGAGCCCTCCATGCCATGGGGTGCCCCCAAGCCCAGCTGAGATCCGCCCCCCGTCTTCCCCCTGCAGACCAAGCGCTAAGCTCAACTTTGTCGACCATGTCGTGGGGAACCAGCCCGACCTCCAGATGGTCCCAGCAGCAGACTGGTAAGAGTGGGGAGGGCTGGCAGGAGGTGGGATGGAGCAGCAGCACCACTCTGGTTGTCTCACCACTTCCGATGGTGGTGGCTGAGGCTAATTAAGCCAGAACAGAACTTCGTTTGTGCGGGGATGGAGTGAGGGACTTGATTGTGCCCTTTGTGGCCTGGGCAGGTACCAGAAGAACCTGCTCTTCCACCGATTCTGGTCAGTGGATGACAAGCAGCTGCACACCGAGTTCAGCGCCCTGCGCTCCATCGTTGTTACCAACTACGAAGAGACCATTAAGATGCCTATTAACGAGCCGGCACTCGGCAAGAGGAAATCCCAGATTCAGGTGAGCACACACCTCTGGTTGATCCATCAGGCTGCCACCGCCTTGAGCGGGGCTTTAGTGAAGGAAAAGGGACCAAGGGGTCAGTGATTTGGCGCACATGTGCTATGCAAAGGTGGCTCTCTGGAAGGCAGCCCTGGCTCTGCTTGTGTCTGCAAAGGGCTGTCAAACCCTGGAGAGCTGCCAGGACAGAGCCAGTTTACCCCTGATTTCATCGATACTGTCCTTTTTTCCATTCTGTGGTCCTTCAGCCAATTTTGCTTTTATGTTTTTAGGCCCAAGCCCAGCCCTTTGCACACTGTAGCTGCACCGTCACTAACGTGGTGACATTTTTTCCCTGTAGGAATATATTGACTACTACGGAGGGGCCGGAGTCCAGCACATTGCACTGAACACCTCCGACATCATCTCAGCGGTGAGCGCTGCAACCTCAGGCAGCTCCCTGCCCTGGCCCGTCCTGCCCCGGCACTGCTCCACCTCTGCCCCGTCCCACCGGGCATGGTCCTCATCACAGGGCAGTGGTGGACTATGACCCCCGTTGGGGTACGAGGACACAGGCAGGCTGAGCGGGCTTTGTGCCGTGGTTGTCTTACAACCAGGATTAACTGTCCAGCGAGTCACTGGAGGGGGACCTGCATGCACCTGCGAGCTGTTGGCAGATGCCCGTCCCTCCAGCTTAAAGCAATTTGGGTCTGCAGGGACCCCGACGGCACGTGCTGTACTTGAGGGGATGGATGGTGGGGAGCTCAGGCAGCCCAGGCTGCTGGGCTGAGCCACCATAGCACATCACCCACCTCTGCCTGGGGCAGATGCTGGTCTGGATCAAGCCCAGCTGCTGTTGAGCACTTGGTTTTGGACTCCTCTTCAGACCAAAGGGCCTCCAGCGGTATTGAGGGGTCAGGGTGGGATGAAGCATCCTTGCACAGTGGCCAGCTCTCTGCATTGCCTGGAGAGGGCATCTTGCCTCCCCCCCCAGTTCCTGGTGCCCAAAGCAAGAGGGTGGGACAGGTCCCTACGCACGAGGTGGGCCAGTGTCATAGGAAAGTATCGCTCTGCATCCCGACACCATCCATCCTGCGCCATCCTCTCGGCACAAACTGCTCCACAAACAAGCCCCAAGCCCGACCCATGCCGGGGTCTCTCCTGCCTTGCAGATCACCAACCTGAAGCAGCGCGGTGTGCACTTCATGGACGTACCATCCAGCTACTACCAGATGCTGCGGGAGAGGCTGAAAACTGCCAAAATCAAAGTGAAGGAGAACATCGACAAGCTGGCGGTGAGTCAGACCAGCTTGAGAGGGAAAAGGTTTGCCCATGGCTGGACTGGCTTCTCAAAGTGTTTTGCAGGGATGAGGGCAATGCAGACAGATCCCCTTGCTCCTCTGTGGGTCTTCGAGTTGTTGCCCTGTTTCTTTTCTCTAGGAACTGAAAATCCTGGTGGATTTTGATGAGAAAGGCTACTTGCTCCAGATCTTCACGAAACCAGTTCAAGACAGACCCACAGTCTTTCTGGAGATCATCCAGCGGTATAACCACCAGGTCGGTTTGAGGATTTCATGATGATCTCGGCTACGAGACCTCAGGGCCGTCAAGTACCGTCACCCAGCCAGCTCAGTGCTGCTCTTTCCCAGCCAGTTCCGAGCTGACGAACCTGCTGACTGTCCCCACAGTCTGTAACGTTGTTGTCTCCACAGGGCTTCGGCGCCGGGAACTTCAAGTCTCTGTTTGAAGCGATAGAAATGGATCAAGACGCAAGAGGAAACCTGACCATCCTGGAGCCCAATGGGGAGACCAAGTGCATCTAGAGGATGGCAGAAAACGCTGCCCTCACCCCTAATGAGCTGATTCACAAACAAACCAGGAAACGGCCAATGTTTTGGTAAATAGCCCAGATCTAAGTGTCATAAACCCAGGGAAGCTGCTGCCAAGTTGGAGATGTAAAAGGACTCAACACCTATCCCAACCCAGCCCCGGCGCTGCCCTCCAGTGACTTCTTGGGAGAGGGAGCGTGGGAAATAGCAAAAACGCTCTTAAAAAGCAGTTTAATCTGATCCAAACCACCGAATTCTTAACAAAGGGCAGATTTAAGGCATGTGCCAAAGACACGCAGCTACAGAGGAAGACAGAAGAAACAACTGGGAGTGCTTAAATTTAGTCTATCGCAAGTTTTCTGTTAATTTTAGCTACATGGGAAGATGGGAGAGGAAAGCATGGAGGAGTTTGCCTCTCTGCATCTCATTTTGTAAGATTTTATTTTAATTGCTTTTAGACTCAAGTCTTAAATTTGAATTTGCTGAGATTAAACACGCGGTTTTAGGGTACCTACAACATTCTGGAACGAGAATCAAATTTATGTATTTCAGCCTTCCCAAGGCAACACAGTCTTGCTCCAATACCTGTAAATTCCTCAATTAATGAAGGGTTGGGGTTTCTCCCATGTTTCAAGAAGTAATTGCTGGCATTGGCAGCGATTCCTTGGCTCAGATCCCAGCTGCATGTGCAAAGTCCCCTCTGGGCATTGTTCTGGTGTCGTCACTGTCCTTTGCAAGGGGACTTTCCTCATCGACACAATAAAACCCTTTCCTGTCACAGCTTGAGTGCCTGGTAAGTTAACGTGTCAGGGCTGGCTCCCTCTACCCCATGTTCGCTGTGGCTGCAGGTCAAATGCTCCCCAAGAAGTCCGCAGACCTCAGTACATGACTGCTGAAGAACATCTCAGGGTCTCTGGTGCCTGCAGGTCTCCCCACTGCTGCACATCTGTCCTCCAAAGCCCCAGTGCACCCACCGCTGCTCCCCATTTCCCAGCATTGAAGCTGCTCAAACCCCAAGCAGCCAAAGCCCCTGCCAAGCCCTCAGCTCAGGACAGGCTCCTCGGACATGAGTCCTTCCACCAGCCCACAAGCCCCTGTCCCATCCAGCCACCCTCCAGACTGAGCTCTGCTGCCTTCTGCCCGCACCAGCGCTGCAAGGTTTGGCTGTCCTGCATCCCCCCCAGTCCTTCAGCTGCCATGGTCAGCTACTGAAGCAGAGAACTGAGCTGGGAAGCTGCCTGCAGGCAGGCTCTCTTCTGTCTCTTCCAATTCCTCCTCCTCCATCCACCACTCCATTGGTCTCTGCTCCAGGTATCTCTTTTTCTAAAGCTCAGAGAAGCCACTTTGACCACCACCACTACATTCGCAGCAGCAGCTCCCAGCAAGGAAGGGTGGGGGCACATGGCTGGCTCCAGGCTGTGCTTTCATCCACATCAAACCTCAGCGGCTCCCCTGGCTCCCCCCTCCTGTAAACCACAAATAACAGAATTCATTTCAGATTTGAATAAACTGATTTAAAGGAAAGAAACCAAAGGGCCTCTGGCCCCAACAGCATCACCTGAACCAGCAACACTAACACCTCACTTCGTAGGTTAAGGGCCTTTGCCTCCATAAAGTTAAAAAAAACAGATGTGAACTCGGAAAAATCCAGGGCAGAGGCTGCAGGAGCAGGGACCCCTCACCTGCCCAGGCAGCACCACTGAGGCTGGACGGGTTAGGGACACCCAGAACCATGGTAGGGGGCCAGCGCGTGGCTATGCTTCGCCTCTTAAGGGTTGTAAGGATTTTTAACAATAAGAAAATTTGCTTTAAGTTTATAAACTTAAATCACACACATATTTCTTTCATGCAATATAATGTTGCTTAAAGTAATTTCCTGCTCACCAGAATTAATATTTTCAGTAAACTTTGCTGAAAATCAGTTCTTTGGACTGCTCTTTTTCTGGATCTGGTTCCTTGAGCTCTCACGGTTCCCAGCACGGGTCCAAGAGCAAAAAGCTGCCCTGGCTATACATTAAGCACAACATAATTTTTCTGTAAGAAAAGTCAGTATATTTATGGTTTGCTTTATAAAAGTTACTATAATACAATGGTACATAGTATTCAATTCACAAAAATATGAACAAATATATACAGCATGACACATCCACAACAAAAACACTTTCTTCAAAACAAGATACATACTGGTGACAGATTCTATATGCACAAAACATCCCTAAATTTATAAATTTGCTTAACGAAAGAAAAAGCAGAAATCCTAAATCTTCAAAGCAGAGTTGTTTTTTTAAGGAACTTAAAAAAAGAAAATATTTTCTGTTTCATTTATTGCAAACCATTTTACCTGCCTCCTTTTAAAGGAGGCCCTTTATTTTCACACCGTGAATTAAAACAACCTGTTTATAGAACCAGAAAACTGCAATGACTGGGAGCCAGGTGTTCTTCCATTTTGCTTTTAAAACTGCCCATTTGTTTTAGAGTGTCCGTTACGATGTGTTTCTTTTCACTTGGACAAATACTACAGTGGCAATTAAGGAGGAAACTCATAAAAACAAAACAAATATTAAATTGAAAAAATCCAGTTACAAACTCGCTTAAATACATTTTAGGTTGTCTATTAGACTGTACACATTTCCTCGCTTGAAATAAATAGATTTTGCACATTAGGTTTCAGACTGAGTCGGGGGGGGGGGGGAGGGGGGAAGAAGCAGCCTTGACTTGGCAATTTTTTGTCTTCAGTTTCTTAATGCTTCTAATTCCATCTATTTATTTGACAAAAAAACATATTTATACAGAATTTACATTATACAAAGCTTGACACAAGCTGTAAATGCCACCAGCTCCTTTGCTATACTTAGTCCTTCTTCCTCCCCATCTCCTCAACATGATTTAGAGCTGGAATCTGTTTAAAAAGAACTCCAAATTACAATAGTCACTTTTAATAAATTATTTACATGCTCTTGAAGTACAAAGAAATCAGCAAAAAAATTTCAACATGTTTCTACAAGAAACAGTGTTTGAAGAGAAGATTCTTGAGTTTGCCTATGTACAGAAGATGCATTATTTTTTTATACTTCAAAATCTTTTTTCCTTAAATTTGTATTTTATACAGAAATGCACTGAAATGATCCCTGAAAAAGGTCACAAAAACCAGAACTGAAATTACTGTATACTTTGTTGGAGTTTAAAAATGTTTTTTTTTCCTGTAGAAATAAGCTGCTCTATACAATATAAATATCTGCAAGATGAGCCCCTTCCCCTCCTGGACCCCCGATAGTCACAGACCACTTATTGGGACCAACCTGGAATTGCAAACAGCGGAGTGAACCGACGGATAAATGAAGGTGTTGGGCAGAGGCAGGTGGAATTTGCAAGCACAGAGCGCACTTCTTAAAAATGCCAAGTGCAGAGGCATCTGCACCCTGAACTCAAGCCAGCTTCACATTGGGAAACTAAAGATTTAAGTTATATTTCCAAAACTTTTGCACTATTCTTTTGGGTCATTCCACCTAGCGAGATACAATTTTGCAGGGAGCACAGTCAATGTCTCTCTCTTTTTTGTCTTAGGTTTCAATTTAAGTAACAATAAATTGGGGACAGGCTTTTCAGTCAACAAAACAACTTCAGTAAATCTCTCCGTAAAGCACCACGCGCTGGTGACATTTCTTTTTAGTCCTTTGCCACTATTTCCATGGGATGCTGACTGCGGGAGGCAAGCACCGGGTCTGATGCAGGCTGCTGTGTGAATTGCACACTTGCCTTTCTCCTCTCATCTCCCCCCTTTCTAAGTACAAGCCAAAGTACCTGGGAGGGATTAGAAAGGCATCTCCACAGGGCTGCCTTCCAAAACCGCGGCTGCAGGGCTCCCCTGCCCCGACGACGAGACCTCACTGGCTTGCAGGGACAGGGCAGCCACAGGCAACTGCAGCAGCTCATGGAAATCACTAAACCAGACTTATAATCCTCACCATAAAATGATCGGGCTTGGGGATGGGGCAGCTTCGCAGTCTGAGACAAAAGCTGTACAGTAGGACTCTGCAAGCCAAGATTTACGGGGAAGAAAAGAGAAGCCTCAGGTTTGGCTTTGAGACCAGCCTAATGTGATTTTTCAGAAGTGCTGTGGGTCCAACAGCTCCGTTTCCTCCTGGGGGGCTACTGGCAGCTCAGCTCTTCCAAAAACTCACGTTCTTTGTCTGGGATCCTAAAAAGGGATGGGTTACAGGCAGTTTCAGAAGTACCCAAGTGATTTAGGTGCTCATCGCCTTTGGCACCCAAATGCCTTTAGCGCTCCTAAAAACAGGGTGAAGGACCCCAACCTGTAGGTCTCATTTCAGAAGACGGTGACCTGCCTCCCCACCTCTCCTCAACAAAGATTAAGGCAAACTGCAGGGGCTAATCCCGTCCAGAGCACACGGATATGCAGGGAAATACAAAACTGTCAGCAGGTACTTAGGGGCTGGGCCATTTCGGGTGTCTTCGCCCCCACAAAACCATTGTTAATGCACTGGTTTGATGGACCAGAGAGGAAGAAGGCCAAGGACATTGGCAGAACTGCCACACACAGGGGCTTGCTTCAGTTCTGAGACACAGGAAACTTCTGTGCATTCCCAAAGCTTTGAAAGGAAAAGGCCAAGCTGTAGAGATGCCAACTGGAGCGTCAACACAACAAGATGAACCTTATTTAAAAAGAAAATAAAATAAATAGAGCAGCTGGTTTAACTCCCAAATGTTCCTGCCATTGCCACAGTTACAACCAACGTTCAATGACAGAAACTAGTTGTGCTTCTCATAATTTTAGGTTCTGGGTCACCATTACCCAATTGCTGGAGAGATTTATAAAGCGAGGGGGGGGAACAGAACAAAAACCAAACAAAAACAGAGATGAGACTATGGACTGTCCAATCTCAGTGACAATTTCCTCACCCTCAGACAGAAATACAGGAGGTATTAAGGCAGCTTGTAGCAGTCTCTGTGTTCCTGTTCTTTCAGGCCTTTTGTCTGAAGAAGAAATTCAGATGCAGCGGTCTAACCTACATTACAAGCTCCACTCTGCAGTGCGGGCCTGGCAATTCCATGTAACAGATGAAAAAACTTCCAGGAAACTCTTTTGCAAGAGTGTAACCTCTGATCATGGAGCTGTGGTCATACAACAATTATCACTGATTTTGAAAGGCTACAAGAATACAGCTGAGCAATTTGTTCTGTGGGGAGAAGACGTTTAGTTATGCAGATAATCCTCCTATTTCATAATGACATTGCAACTTCCCCTTATAAGCCAATTAAAAAGGTTTTAGTACAACTAATCTCTACTTTTAAAGCAGGAGAAATTCAATGCAAGTTGAAAAACTGATCCTGTCTATACCTGAACGGTCGTGTAACATTTCCAGATCACATCCAAAGAAGTATTTCTTTGGTGTTTTGCCCCATTTTAAAATGGAACCTCTCAAAGAACTGCAACCTTCACCTCAGCACATCTACAAGGACAAAACATATCAAAAAATAATTTCAAAATATGCCTTCCAAATTTAAAGAAGCATTCATTTTCATGCTGTAGATGGGGGAGGACAGGATTGCTCCCGCAGCCTGCTCTCAGGGATGCTTTTACTGTGTTCTTACTGGAGGGATGTGACCATGTCAGGGCAAGTTACTGAGTAACAGAGGGAGGAGAGTGGTGTGGCACAGCTCGTTCCTATCACAGGAGGCATTTCCCATATTCAAGGACAGAGCAAATACTCCACGTAAAAAGCTGGAAGGGCAGAGAAATGCAGACAAAAATGAGAAAAATTAATACAAGACACACATCAGCCTGTTTCTTACCTACAGGAAGAAAATCATGTTATAAATGTGGGCTGTAGTGTATGCTTACAAGGAGGGTAAGATTTCTACAGCGTAAACATGGGCTGAATTGTCTACTTAATTTCAGCCTCAGCCTTTTTTGCATGCAAGACAAACCAATCTCCAAGAAATGGGCATCCCCAAAGGCCACACGCCATACCACGATGCTACAGCTACACAACTGACTCGACTTCTTACTGCTGACTGAAGTATCCAAGTATTTTTCACGTACGGGTGCAGAGGTTTTGATCCCCCAATATACCAGCACGGCATATGAAAATTAGAGACGAGCCCAAGGTGCCATGCTGAGGTCTGCGACTGACCTGACTCTTCCCCGGGGCGTCTGGCTTAGGGGACTTATTCAGGCTCATCCCTAACAAAAAGGCAGGACAGTTCACCTATAGTCTTATTGTGGACACATTTCCATACATACACACACCCAAGCACACACACACACCCATTCACACACCCTCAAGCCTCTGGCTTGCTCTGTAACATCAATCTTACATTTATTTACAGCTTACTCTGAGAAATCTGTGCAATTTCAGCCAATCAAGCTCCCAACAAATCCTATATGGCATTTTCAGTCTCTGCTTCACATTTAAATGTTGAATGTCTTTTTCAACCAACAAAACTGATGAGAAAAAGGTAGCAGCATTTATGAAAAGATGAAGGTTTATAACGACAATTTTAAAAAAGGTACCATTATCCCATTATGGAGCATTAATGTAGGGACTGAACAGAGAAGCTAGTGTTTGGATAGACCATGCCACAAAACGGTAGTCACCTTTTTGTGTGCGTGTTGGATCTGAAAAGGAAAGAGCACCTGAAACATGAACAGTCCTCATAAGCATGTGCGCTTTTTGCTTCCATTCGTGATCCTGGCAGAAGTGCGAAACTTGCTTGGTTTTTTCTTCTCTTTTTTCCTCTCTTGTTTTTTTTTTTAATAGTTTTTTTCCTTTTAAATTTTTTTTCTTCCTTTTTTCTTTTTTTTTTTTTCTCTTTTTTTGGCAAAGTGCAACCACACCTGGTTACCACAGTTTTGACATGGCCGAAGGTGCAAGTGTGACGAGAAACCTCGAGTTCAGTTCAGGGTTCCCCTGCAGTTCTCAGAGCCACATAGACATGGGATTTTTACATCCTCAATTGGAAACTTGTAGTCATAGGTAATTTCCTCATTCACATTGATGTGCTGTTTGGAGTAGATGACGATCTTCTTTTGAGACTCCACTGTGATCACTTTAGCATAACAATTTGGCTGCAAGGATGACAGAACAGGTAATGATTTAGGCTCCCAGTGGCCATGGCTTCCCAGCCTCCACACAATTATTCCAAGCTAAAACAAAGCAGAGTAGTCCTTTCCCTAGATAGCCTCAGCCATGCTTCCAGAGCCTAGACCCAAGGGAAGCTGAGAGAGGCAGGTGTGAAGCCAAAAAACAGAGCAGCCCTCCTTGTGCTCCTCCAAAATATCCACATTCTGGTCATTTGTGGTGCAAAAAAGCCTGAATGATGCTCAACTAAGTTTGTCACAGACCAAAAGCAGCTCAACTAATGCTTAATAATTTGGTCAGGCAGCCAAGTCTTTCAGTGTAGACTGCAGCAGAGAGCAGAGGGGAAAGCAGCTTCTCTACCTGCCAGGGCAGAGAATACTTTTCCCATGTGGACACTAGAAGGAGACTGTTCCCACAGAATAACAATGCTAAAATTTGGTTTGTTTTAAGGAAATACTTGTTAGATATGTTTGAACAGTGTCTGTCAGGATCCCCCAACAGAGTCAGGAGGATTCCGAGTGCGCTCTGTCTCACTGTGTGTTTCATTTCTCAGGTCTCTAAATCTCTTTACACTAGTTTAGACTCTGCTTTGAACTGCTGCAGCTCATTAACGTTTAATTATAACCCTGTGACCCCCTGCTACTTCTGAACATGGCCCCAATCAAAGTTAGCAAGGACTCAGTGGGTTTATCAGTATGTCAGAGTACAATTACATGCAAAAACATGATACTTACATTGCAGCTATGATTAATAAACCTGGCGAAGTTTCCGCATTTCGTGGCATCGATGATGGTGTCATGATCGACTCTGAACATGTAACTGCTTCCGATGCCTTCATCCTCGTATCGCTTTTCACGCATGTCAGCAATGACCTACAGAAAACCCCATCTGTAGCGTCAGGACATGCCGCAGAAGTGATCTGTGAGCAGAGATCTACACGACACTCCCCTGAGCTGTGCTTGTGCCACTCAACAGACACGTGATCCCAAACACCCCAAGAGAACACAGACCTAACTGAAACACAGAAGTTCAGGATGGACTTTCTTTAGAGCTTATCCCCTAAGGATTTGAGTGCTTAGTTTCTACAGGTTGTTGAAAATCCCACCATTGTACCTCCAAACCATATGCCAACCTCCGCCTAGCTCACGCAGCTAACACCTTACAGCAAGGACTCTGACCCCAGCTGTCATACTCGCGCATTTCTTTCAGGGCTAGTTTTTGCTCAGATTTCACCCACAGTCCAGCTTACCTGCCTGATGTTCTGACCCACGTATTCAATCACCATCTCATCAGCTGCAATGGGCTCCATAGCAAAAAGGCCCCAGTCATGAATGTGGCTCTTGCAGAATTTTAGTTTTTTCTTCCGGAACTGCATGAAGAAAACACCCCAAAACCCCAACCCTGAATCAGCCACAGCACAGAAAGGGAAAGGCCATCCCTGGGTCCAGCATCTGCAGCACGCTCCAAGCCACAAGCAGTGCTGGGGTACTTCAACCCAATTTAGTTTCCCTCTGTCTTGTTGTGACAGGAAGGCAGGACAGATGTCATGGGAGGTCCTACAGAGTTGCAGTACTTGGGTTTTTACCACTGACCAGACACTGGGGAGAAGAGACCCTTTGAGGCCATTGGTCTCTGCTCTGCAGAACCCTGATGGTTCCGACTAGGGCTCAAGATCTCTAATTATCATATACTTATTTATAGTCATTTATCAGCCAGCTCATGTCTCTGCTTCTCACAAGTGAGCACACTGGACTAAGCGTCATGTTTTCCCTGTGACTGCTCTGTTCCTATTTCTTTAAGTAAATTATTTGTATTACACATTGTATTAAGTTGTATGGTTGTATCAAGTTGCATTACAAGGGAGTACAGGAGAACCAGGTACCATTCAATCCTCTGGCACATACAGCAGTGCCCAATGCTGAGTCGGCCATCACCAAGGTGAGACCAAACTGGCAGGAGGCCCCCTGCCCTGGCCTCAGCCTGCTCCCAGCCAGCCCCTGTGCAAAGGAGCAATCCACGGGGTGACCTACCTTGAGCTGGTTGAACTTGAGCAGGTCACTGTCACAGCTACCAGTGAAGGAGGAGAGGAGCCTGCGTTGCTCTGACCGCCTCTCGGAGCCAGCCCGGGTGGAAGCATGAGGTTGGGCAGGGATGCTCATACCCTGTGAGGACAAATGGTTGATCAAAACTGACCCAACGGACCCAACACCCTACAGCCTCCCTGTGAGCAATCTCTTGTGCTACAACACATCACCACAGAACGCGTGGCCTCCTAACACATCCCACATCAAACACTAACACCTCCCTAGCAGCTCCCAGATGACCAACTCAACACAGGCGCAGCAACAGCTTCACCTCCCTCCTTGCCAAAAGGCAGGAAGCATCCGCTGTGCGTGACACCATATAAAATCCATTCACACCCCAGCAGTCAGCGGAGGACACATCCTCACCTGCGTGTCAGCTGGAGGCTCCTCTGCGAAAGCTCGGCTATTGTTGAGGTATTTAAGTTTGTCCTTCTTATCAATTTTGTAATAGCCTTCACTTCGTGCACAGCCCGTCACATGCTCCCGCATCCCATCATCCCGCTTCTTTTTCTTGGGGGTAGAAAAGCTAGTAGGTGGAGAGAAGTCAAGGAGAAACACAGCCACCAGTGGATATCAGACAAAACTTGCTACAGCTACATGGAGCTAACGCCAGGAGCTTGGAAAATTAGGAAGTGTTGGGGGGGTTGCAAAAGATAACAATGCTATTGAAAAATAAAAAAAACATCACTGAAGCCCAATGCCTACAGGAAAACCAAGCATGATCTTTCCTTCTTAGCTGCATGCTTTGGGAAACTAAAGTAAAGAGACAATGAAAATTTAAACATAAAAAGGTTAAACTGTCAAGAGAAACCTGTTTGAGAAAGGATTTCCCCACAGCACCCACTATGTACACAGACAGCAGCTGCCCAGCCATCTGGATGTACCACTTCCTCTGTTTTGAGTGACACACTTTTGTTCTACCTCCAGAAACTCCCTGCAGCCACCCCAAGCCCTGAAGATGCCACACCGACCTCATGGCAGCAATCACCCCACTGACTAGGGCTAGAAGCAGCACAGATGGGCAAGAGATGCTCCTCAGCCCAAAGGGCTTGGAGAGAGACACTGTTCTCACTGCCCTCAGTAAATCAGCTCCTTCAGACCCTGATGGCAAGGGTAAGACCCTGTGCAGATGTTTCAAACCCCACTGTCCTATCAGTCAAGAAAACCTGCAGCCGGCCTGGCAAGGATGCACTGCACTGAGCAGGCAGAAGGCACCTTCAGGTCTTTGGCTTCTGGAAGGACAGTGGAGCTGTACTACTGGCAGCTCACCCCAAAAACACAGCCATGAAGCCTATGACAATTGAGATCTACCCAAAAATGCTCCCTGTGAGTCATAACATACCCTTAACACCAGAAAATTGAAGCAAAGGGACCATAAAAAGCAAGAAGTGATGGCCTTGAAATCAGAGTGCTGAGGTGTGAGCTTGCTGCAAAACAGGTGAACCCTGTAGGTACTTTCACACCTATTGCACAGTGTAGCACAGGATGAACCAGCAAGCGACTGCAGATGATTTTTAAATGGTTTAAAAAGTGACTGTAAATTTGCTGTTACAATAATCCTTATCAACAGGGAAACGGATTTCAAATATTTCCACAATGCCAAATGCAAACACATTTAAGTGCAGGGTCACATGCAAGCCCCGCCCTCATCCAACCCATTCTGCCTTTCCCTGGCTGTGGCTCCCCACCACTACGGGGCCAATTACTCCCACCTTGAAACTGGTTTGGTTTTGGAATGGCTTCCCCAAATGAGGCAGACATAGACTGAGAATTACTGGGGATGATGCATTTCATCATCCTTTTAGAGTATTTCCTTTAAACAATTAAATAAACCTATTTCAAGACTATTGCACTGGTATGAAAATTATAAATTTAATCTTACACGTTGCCCTTCAAGATGCGGAGAAAGAAAGGATAAAAATGCACAGCTCAGCACTGAGCTCCACTTGCTTTTTGTTAGTATCATATCACTGACTATTTTAAGTGGTTTGGGCTTTTTTACGTTTGCTTTTGTGTCTTGCAGGGAGTAAGGGATGAGATATTTTAATTCCACACAATCTTTAGCAACACACGAGGTGGTGCATTTGTCATCTTTAACATATGAATCCATATATCCTTCCTAAAAACCATTACTAGAGAGTTCAGAGGTTATGAGAACAGCCTTTTAGGCTCTGTTCTGGAGATCACTACTGGTGGCTGCACACATGTAGAGCCTTGTTCTGA
Source organism: Harpia harpyja (assembly GCF_026419915.1). Classification (NCBI taxonomy): domain Eukaryota; kingdom Metazoa; phylum Chordata; class Aves; order Accipitriformes; family Accipitridae; genus Harpia; species Harpia harpyja. Next base: position 33,551,453 of record NC_068948.1, read on the forward strand.
GACAGCTTGTGTGTCCCAAAAATGCCCCCAAAGATTCAAACCTACAGCCTATGCTGCTGATTACCAGGTCGTGGGCAGGGAGGGAGGGGATGGGGCCAGACCCTGCCCCGCCAGCACCAGCCAGTGCTACACACACTCTTTGCTGCAGCACTAGCAGTACCTTCCCCCATGTAGCCCGGGGGGGTGGCTGATGTGCCACTTAGAAACCATTGCATTTATTAGTATTTCAAACTTAAAGCAAGTTAAAGCTGCTAGCACCACTAACTCATCATTTTGGGCGCAGATGGTGAGACTATTTTTACAGCAAGTTTTAGCCCCAAGTTAAAGCCCTGTATGTGCAGACTAGAAATTCTACAGGCAAGCTGAAAAGAAGTCTGGTTTAAATGCAGACAGAAGCTTCTCAAACTAGCAAGGAAATCTCCCCAGAAGAGATGCATACAGATTTTCCCTGCAGTCCTAGATTGAAAATGCAGCAAGAACAGCCACTTCTGCAGTATTTTTGTATTGCAGCTTCAGGGAATAGAACAGACTAAAATTCCCTCCTGATATAAGCAATTGCTATTCTAGTAAGCAAATGCTTCTTCCACCAAACTTAAATCTTTCACATTTTAAGTCCTACACAATGACCAGCTAGTGCATCTTACACGTGTTGCGTAACACAGAGCGCCAGTGAGAAAGGATATAAGGATGGAATACCCACAGGGTGTCATTGAGCCAGTCCATACCATTGTCCTGCTGTAACAAGCGGTCATATGTGATACACATGAATTTGATATCTTCCTCATCTATGCCTCCATTCCAAATATCATACAAAATGGTCATCTCCTCAAACTCGGAGCGTGGCCTGAACTGAGGCCGGGGTGGGGAATACTCAGGGGAAGGAATCACTGGGAGGTCCTCAGGTGTCTTCTTCTGCCTTCGCCACTGTCTTTTAGGTTTCGTGTGAGCTTCTTCTTCCTTGTAGTCTTCATTCCACTGGTTCTCCAGTTCCTTAAATGGCAGTTTCTCTGCAACTGTCTCAGCTGCTATTTTCTCATGGAAACCATCATTCCTGAAGTCCAGGGTGACGGCTTCAGGGTCTTTCAGTCCATAGAAAGCATCAGGATGTCCACTCAACAGCTCTTTGCCCACAGTACTTTCCACCAAGGCCACTGGCACAGGAGGAGGTTCTATGGTTTTGCCCGAGTACACATCCAACGACAGGACAGAAGGTGGTGACCGTTTTGGCCGACCTGGCCTCCTTTTGGGAAGAACAGAAGGCGGTGGTGGGGGAGGAAGAATAGAAGCACCAGTGGGTACTTCTGGTGAGAGCAAAACAGATTTTACTTCTGCCTTGCATTCCTCAATGGGCATTCTTCCATCTCCATGCATGCATGGCAGGGCTGCTACAGGTATTGGCTCATCAGGTGGCAAACCCATGTCCGTGTGGAAATCTGCTTGGGGGGGGCTGGCAAAGGGAATAGGGGAAGGAACATTGTTCATGCTGATTGTAAGGGAAGCACCAAGAGGCTCTTTAAAGGGTTTCTCGTCTAGCTCATCCTCTGACTGTTTCTTGCCAGGCAGAAGGCAAGGAATGGTAGCACCAGCCTCTGGGAAAGTAGGCGTGAAATTGAAATCTCTCCCAGGAGTCCGAGGAATGCCACTGTTAATGCCAGGAGATTGGGATGGGTAGGAAAAGGGGCTCCCTGGGACTTGAGGGGAACTGAGGGTCAAGCTGCTTCCCATCAGGGAAGCATCGCTTCCTGGTGTGGCTGGAACAGTGTCCGTGCTCTGTGACTTCACAAGGGGGTGTGAAGACTTGGCCAAAAGGTCCCGCCCAGGTGTCCTAGGAATCTCCTCTTCCACAGACGTTTTGGTCACCATTAATTGTTCAGGGAACTTTTCTGGAGGGACTAAAGATTCTTCTTTACCGGGAGTCGGTGGTAAGGGAAGCATGGAGGATGGCACCTTGTGGGCTGGAAGCAAAAGAGTATCAGTCTCCGAATGGATGATCACCTCCCGTCCAGGCGTGCGAGGCACCCGTTCGTCTTCCTCTGCTGCAGAGGGCAGCTTTGTTTTAACACGAGCTTCTAAGCTGCTGTCGTCAGACTTGCTAAAGAAGTTGCTTTTATTGGGCAGAAGTTCTCCGAAGACTCCCACTGGAGTCGAGAGACAGAGCACTTCATCTTGAGATTCAGGCTTTGGACCTTCCTGCACCTCTGGCTCCAGCATGGTAGCGGGTTCAGACTCTTCCTCTGAAAGGGGGAAAAAAGAGGAGAATCAGGAGCTTTGCTTCCACTCGGTTACTCGCCACTTGCCAGTAAACGCATGTTTAAGATTCTGCAATTACAGAACAGCTCAATTCCACTGGGAGGCTTTAAAAACTCCAATGCTTTACATTTTGGAGGCAGAGTGTGGAGTAATTAGACGCTACCACAGACATCCCTAATGGACCATAAAAAAAATGCACTATTAATTTGAGGATTAGCTACAACACTGGCCAGAACGATGGTTTTCTGCTTTCAAAACCCCTGACCACCTTTTGTACAGACATAAAATGAATTAGCGGATTGTGGGGCGAGGACTTCAGAGAGCTGTCAGAGCCCCAAGCTATCAGCTTTTCTAATGTGGGAAGGTAAACTAATTGCAAGGCCAAGAAGCACCCTCAGCTCTCCAAGGAGGGAGCAGCGAAGGGAGGAGCATAACACTCTTGAACAACACATGAAGGAAACGGGAAGCCCTTGTAATGAATGAGGAGACACTCAGATGGTATCAATGAGGCAATTTATATGCTGTGCTCTCTGCAGCAGACTCATTTGTCTGGAGTTTATTTACCCCCTTAGGGCCAGGGCCAAAAGGAATCAACAGTGAATTCTTGTTAGGCAGCTCAAAATAACATTTTCAAGTGAGAGAACAAAAGGAGGTGAAAATGCCTTGGGGAGTTGGAAGGGAAGCATTCCCCATTTGTGCTGAAGGGTCAGATCCCTGTAACTCCTGTACGACTGGGCTGGGCTGCACAAGAACGCTACAGTCTGAGCTTGTTCCCACAGCTTACCTGTAAAGCTCATTCCACATGTCAAGGTGCCCAAATGCAGGTCTCCCCAAATTTATGTCCTTTCTGCACACTGACATGTTCTAGAAAGGATCTGTGCAAAATAGGTTCTTCTTTGCCCTGCCCAGTTTAACATTTTGCTTCTTTACAGCTCTCAGATTTTATGGCAGCCAAGGAGTTATAGCCTGTGCAGGGACTGGATTTCCAGCTCTCCAAGTAGCAAAATATGGTGCAGTCCTCAGACTCCAGTCCTGCCCAGGGCTCACGCTGCAGGCCACACTAGATGTGCTCTCCCTATTGGCTCCAGTTTTTAACTTTTCAATTCCCCCCTAGCTGCAGAATTTGTCAAGCTTTATGCATCTCACTCCTGTTCTAGTAAAAGGTTTCTAATTTCCTTGGTTTAAATACAACTCTGCATTGAATGAATTTCCTTCTTCCAGAAAAACAGGGAGTATCACTCATTTAAAAGGATTAAGTAAAAACAAAACAAACCACAAATAGTAATATTAGGAACCAGATATAATTCTGAGACTCCATTCACCTGCCTCATATAGCTTCCCAATCACATACTCATTCAGTATTAAAATCAAAAAGAGCCAGTAGTGACTCATTAAGCACAGATTCCTGTTCTGTTTTAGCAGCCATGGCTTTTCTATCTTGAGCTTCAGCCACCACACCATCCAATCAGTCACCCCTGGACAACAACAACTCTTCAGTTCCTGTAGGACACTAACTAAACTGGCCCAGGATAAGATTCTGGATACAATAACCACAGTATTTTTAGTAGCAGATGGCTTGTGTAGAGCTCCTTACTAGGAAGGGAAGTTCAGCATGGACCTCTTTCCGGTACAGATAACCCCTAGCCTAGAGCCAAGACTGGAGGAAGAAAGAGAACAAGGGAAATACAAAACCATACATATTGGATGCTGTGAGAACACTGTACTTGGAAATGTGGTAAAAAATGCCAAACCACATGGAAGGGCATACCTGGCCCACAGATGGGAGACAGTGCAAGTTTTGTCTCCTGGTCTCTTTGCATAACCAAGTGTTTCAGTGTTTCAGCAGCAATAGATGCCTCTGGGACTTCACCACATTCACTTTCCCCTGCCTTGATTTCTTCCATGCCTTCATCTTTCACTGCCAAAGCTGGCTCTGCGAGTCTCAAGTCTGTTGGATCCGTGTAGTCATCCACAGGATACAGCTCCAAAATAGTCTCCTTCTCATCATCAGGAAGCTCATGAGCAGCAGGTTCATGCTCTGTCTCAGCAACCATGGCTTCTCTGTCTTGATCTTCAGCCACCTCTTCCTCCTCTTCCTCCTCCTCCTCTTCATCATCCTCATCCTCATCATCTGAGTCTGAACTTGACTCAAATTCAGAGGAGTCCTCGCTTTCATCAGATGATTCAACTTCAGCCTTGGAAGACGAGGGACTTGCCGCATCTACAGTAAGAACAAATTACCATTAGTTCCGATTTCTGACTCCATTAAACAATCAGGGTCTACTACAGGAGCAAATACCACTTCCACACTGTAACAGCGTGGAAACAGCATCAACAGCAGTGTGTGGGTTTGAAGGAGTTGCCTCCCAATTAATTTATTTTTGCAGAGACTTATAAACCATGTATTTGGATGCTTACAACAATCACCATACAACAGGCAGTTCCAAGGGCAGCAGAGCTAGCACTGCCTGGCACCTTGCCCATGTGGGTCTCTTGGAGGACTGCACCTTTACTGGACTTGTACTAAGATTTTCTGCTGCCTTCACACACAGCTTTAAAATGTGGAAAATACCACCTTCCAGAAAGAAGGAATTGATTGATAGGACAGAAAGTTATTAGCGGCTACATTACCCCTGTTTGAAATCTGGTCCCTTCTCCTCCCAGCCACACACGTTTCATAAAACCAGCACAAACTTAGCTGGCTTTAAGACCTCTGCCCCCCTGTCAAGTTGGGCTGAGATCACTCAAGAGCTGCAGAGCTATTGCAAAGGGACCCACAGACTGAGGGATCATGGAAGCCTCGCAGGTAACAATTAAAAATAACTGTATGCATTATCTTGTATAAAACCACCCTTCAGTGAAAGAAGGTGCACAAATAAAAAAATCAGCTTACAAGTACAAAAAGGAGACCACACCTGACCCAAAGGCTACGCTTGCTGCTTCCACTGGAACTGCTTACCCTCCTCAGAGTCCTGCTCCTCTTCTTTGTCACTTGTGTCTATGCCTGTCTCCTCCTCCTCCTCGTCATCATCTTCATCATCCTCTTCATCATCATCATCTTCATCCTCATCATCATCTTCATCCTCCTCCTCATCCTCCTCTTCCTCCTTTGAAAGAAAGCATTGCCAAAAATGAAGAGTGTCTGACTCTGAGACCTGGCTGTCACTGTAGTAACCACCAGTGACTCTCAGAGATGCTGATCAGAGAACCTGAAGAGGGAATAACCTTACAGAGGTTCTCTTAGGACAGACCCTAATAGGGCCACTCATCTTTTAGAGCAGGTAACTTTGGCATCTGGAATTACTAGGTCCCCTTTTAATGACAGCATTCAAAACTGCAATCACAAATGAACACACCTTGCCAGGTGCTGCCTTCACCAAGCCTCCTTCTTCTTCCTGCTCCTCTTCCTTCTCTGAGGAGGACTCTTCCTCTTTCTCTGATGTCTCATCTCCCTCTTCCCCCTCACTGTCAAGCTCCAGTGGCCTTGCTGGTCGCCGCCTCAGCCCCACTGCTTCTGCATCCTTCTTTGACAGGTCAGATGTTGTATCGGAAGCATCCCTGTCCCTCTCCGACTCTGGTGAGCAAAAACAGTAAGGAAATTGCCATCAAATACCTTGCAAGGGAGGGAAAGAGTTGACTACATAATGGAAACTTTTTCTTTGGGAAGATCAAAGTTAAGGGCAACGTGCCCATGTGGTGTGTGAGTTCCCAGGCTTACAGGGACTTACTAATTTCACAGTGCAAGTGAGGGCGAGACTGGATGCAGGGTGTTGAAATGCCAAGGATGGCAAAATGCAGGTGGCCAAAGCTGACAAGCTATAGGCGGAGCAGCTAGGAGAGATGGCACGACAGAGGTCAGAACAGGTAAGCTGAATTTAATGCTTTTTTGTTTTATGTAAGTGCTTTACAAAACCCTGCTTCTGTACTTTGGCTTCAAAACCAGTTGTTAGTCTGAATCAACTTTATGGCACAACTAGCTTGAATCCACTTTCTTATGCAAAACAAAGGGTATTCAAAGCTTTGTCTTATCTCTACTCTTCCTTGCTTCCAGGAAAAACTGTTAAAATATTTTCAAATAGATTTTTCTAGCAAATAACTTTGTTTTGTTTTTAAAATCAAATGCAGGGCAAACTCTTACGTGCTTTCTCCCACAATGTACCCACTGAGCTGCAAGCACGCCCCTCCAACAGCCCATGAACTCATCTGAGCTCCCTCTACTGGGTGACCAGCTCTGCATCAGCAGAACTAAAATAGGTTATAAGTTATTCATAAAATGTGGGTCTTAAATTTCCCACCAGTGAATTTAAGATAACTGAATCCAGAGGAGACATCTCCCAGCTGATCCAAGTTTTGTGAGAAGCAGGGTTTTGGCTCAGATCCTTGACTCTGTTTCTAACTGTAAGTGAGCACGCTGCTGTGAAGTTTAAAAGAATTCAGCTTGCATGTGGTTTGCATCTGCTCGAGTTTCAAACAAACGTGCTTTGCAAACCTTCATCTTCATCATCGACAGAAGTAGAAGGCCGGATTCTCTTCTGATCTCCTGCTGAGGCAGCTTCAGGTGGCTCCTTTCTTTTCACCTGAACAAAAGACACAATTAGCATTTCTAAAAGTTTAGAAACAGCAGAAAGCAACTTCTTAAGCAAATTGCTACTGCTTTACTTCCCCGTGGTGACTTACACCCAGAAACCAAGGGCCACTTCCGCAGCTCTTGATCCCTTTATTTGCTTGCAAACAGAATTTCACTGTGAATGAAATTCTACCCCTTCAATTTGCATCAAAACACTGTGGATACCATCACTTTGAAGATGACAGAGAAAACTTGACAAATCCATGTGTCCAAGATGTAGCAGAACAGAAAGAGAGCCTGAGCCTATGACATCTTAAAGAACCGCAAAGCAAGTTTTACTCTAAATGAAGACTGCAGAATCTCTCATCCCAAACCTCTACTTGCACCTTCTGTGCATTCAAAACCTTAATTTCAGGGATGCTCTCTACCTTTCCACACCCTCCCCCACCCCACACTTTTTTTAAGATACTTTTCATTTTTTATGCAAATGCTCTTTAAAATAGGTGGCCCTATGATTGCAAGTCTCATTCTGTAAACTCATATGAGGCAGAGAACACTTTTAACCAAACTTCAGGTGAGACTCAGCTGCCAAACTGCAAGACATTCTAAGCAAAGAAATAACTGTGTAAAGCACTATGAGCATAAGCATTTTTTTACAATCAGGCTGAAACACTGTGTCCTAAACACACACAGATGTCCCATTTACCTTGCAGAGCAAGGAGATCCTTTACAGAGAATTCACACAAGTGGTAAATGAAAAGCTAAGGCTGGGAAAGAGGATCCTTGCTCTTACAGTGTACTGGTGGGTTACAGGTGATGCTGTCAGCAGCAACCCCGTAAGTGAACACAGAGTGGGGCTAACAGCCTGTAGGGCTTTGGAGCACAAACCTAGAGAGGTCTGTCCTCCTAATACTCCTTTAGGGAATATTAGCATAATGAAGACTGATCTTCGTTTTTACCTTGAAGGATGGCAACCGGATGGCCCCTCGTAACCCAATGCCCAAGCCAATGCCCTCATATCCTAGGCCTTCTCCTTTGTTCCAGTTCTCCAAAAGACAAGATGTGATTCGATCCTTTGGCTTTGGTTTCTCTTCCAGTTCTCCTCCAGACTTCACTGGAGTGAGAGATGCCTGCAACAGAGAAAGCACACTTGAGAGGGGATGTTTCCTGGGAAGCACACTAAGTCTGGAAACCATTTAGACAGTTAAAGTTTGTGAAATATCACTGCCTTGCCCAAGCATCAGTTTCTCTGAAAGCAAGGGCATCTGAAGATGCACCACATGGCCACACACACTTGAAAGGGAGAAGGTGCAAGAGCTCTTCTTGATAACGAGACCTTTCCATTTCTGAGAAGCCTTCTCCCCTTTGCATTTTAAGAAGTTATTTTCTCTGTACAAGGCACTAAAACTGATCAAGACAAAACTGCTGGGACTTCCAGAACAGTGGCTTAGCATGGGACACTAAGTGATCTTGCATTTGGAGCCATCACGCTGGTAGGTAGCAGAGCAGACACTCCTGCTTTCTCCACTGAGTATTTTAAAACATGATCTCAATTTTCTTCACATGCAGCTTAACATAGGCCAAAGTACTTCACAAGAAAGGACAAGGGAAATGAACAGGCCCATTAGCCCCCATGGCTCATTTCAGGTCTCTCAAGCACCTGGTGTGGGGACCACAGTGATCACATTCCAAACAGCCAGAATCCAACACAGATCCTAAAAGCAAATGCTGTAAAAAGGAGAAATGAAAGGGGAAGAAAAGGTGCAAACATGAATGAAGGACTCAACAGCCCAAGGGAACACGTTCCTCCACCGAAGCAGGAGCTACCAAGTGCCAAGAAGCAGCTACTGTACAAAGGTTCTGAACTCTGAAGGGAAGCAAGGAGCTGGGATACACCACTACCCCCAAACTCCCAAACACTGCAGAAGCCCATCTGGTCTGGTCACAGCTATGTGAGAAATAGAGCTACACATATACCTCTTACAAGTATTTCAAGCATGATTTAGGCAAGTTAGCCTAACACTGTGTTATCTACCTTCATTTGCTAACCTACATAACTGAAAGCAACTTCAGACCTTCTAGTTGGGAAGAACTTTCTTCTTTTTAGTGTAAGACACAATATAGCAAGTCAAAAATCACACACATCCATGTGTTCACTTAGCAACCACAGCCCAAGTCCACAAAAACTGTCAGAAGGCTCCAGTCCTGTGAAACAGGAAAATCAAAATATTTAAGTGAAACACCTAAGGGTCTACAAAACTCAGTAACTAGACACACAGCCTCATCTCTGCTCAGCAACAACAAACCGCTTTTCACCAGAGCCGAGGTGTGAAGGAAGAGCAGGAATTCAAACCTCTGCAGCTCTGGAGAGGCGGACGAGCTGGGGAGACCATCACGCATGGTGGCATGCCACGCTTTTCTTGAGCGAAGGGCACTGGAGGTAACGTTCACTCACATCAGCCAGTGGTGTAACACTGTCTAGAAGTTGGTTTCTCTTTCAGATATTAACAGAGCTAATTTGCCAAAGCTGGCTGTAATCACTGAAGAGGAAGCATAAGCTCAGCTCTCCTGCTAATAAGGGACAAGACTAATGGGAATATCAAGCAGAGAATCCAGGCAGCAGCACTCCGTGGCCAGGGATGGCTGGGTATTCCTGGCACTCTGCTTAATGCATCTTACTCAGGCTTTCAAACCTAAACCCATCACTAGGTTCAGGAACAGGGAAAAGCTTTCCCCTAGCTCAAGCAGACAAGGTCCATGGTACTTGCTGCCTTCCCTAGCAACATGCTCCTTAGCAGCTTTCACCTCATACATTTTCCATCCCGCCTGACCTAGGACACCAGCTTTACTCTTGAGCTTTCCCACCCTTTAGCTATGGCATGATACTTCCTGGAAGTCAATCAGCTGCCCAAGTCGATCCCTTTGATGGAATATAGCAGCCAAAAAAAGTGAGAAAAAGAGAGAAATGAGGCACAGGAGGTGACAAGCGTGTTGCCTTCTTGTGCATCGGTGAAGATTCAGGGGCTGCCAGCAGCACTGTGTAGATAATATTTGCTGTCCTACTAAACTTGAACATTGTATGTCAGTCAGGGGAAAAAAGAAACCCACAAGGCTTCCTGCTCTTATGCTTGGGGAAGGTCAGGGACATAGCAGACCTGCAAAGCCTCTGACCAGAGGGACATACCTACTGTAAAAACTGGCATACGGTGGAGCTCATGCACTTCCAAAATGAGCTTTGATCTCTCCTGTGAAATAACAGGAGGGCTGCTGCAGCTATTAAAAGATATCTCTCCCTACAAATCTGCCTCATTTATTTCTAAAGAATAAAAGATGTAAACAAGCACATATGTTGTCTTATTTATACTTCCAAACCTCTGAAAATAATATAATTTCTTTCACTACTATCAATCAGTAAGAAAAAGTATGAGGACCTCCAATTAAAACCATTAGGAGGGAGGAAATGGGGATGCAGGGTCTGTTTTGGAGTGTCATTTCAGCTCAAACAGTGCCTGGAGGTCTTGGTCCATTCTAGAAAAATCAGTGTGATGGCAAAGTACACAGGGAACTGACCTCCAGCTGCCAAGGAGCTAGACGGCTCATCCCCAGGTGTGCATAAAGACATTGGCAATAGGAAGGTGCAGTTTAAGCTGAATACTCATATTTTGTTTTCCTTTGGCAAAAGCAGGCAGCTTATGACTAAGAAGGAATCCTGTCCTGCACCAATGTCAGGGGCTGCCCAGTCCTAGCAGAAAGGAGGCTCTGAAACGTGTGAGATTTTTCTGCATACGACAGTAACACATGCCCTGCTAGAGGCTTCTCCAGGCCGTCCCCTAAAGCAGCAATGGTTCTGGCATTTCTGTTCCTGGACAGAAAGCACAAGTGTTTTTCCATGCAGCAATTTCATATTTTAAATTAGACTGCTCACATCCAACATAACCTGTGGCAAGTACTGTGGCAAGCTGCTGCGGTACAGTCAGCTTCCCTTCCCAAAGTGGGTTACAAATTCCAGGTGAGGGAGGAACATGCTAAATCCAGCCATAGCTTGGGATATAAGAGAGCCCAAGCAACTGCTGAAGATCTGCTTCAACTTGTCTCTGCTTCTTCACTGCGGATGTCTGGTTTAAAACAATTCCTTGGGTACCAGTTGCTGCTTTTTCAACTATTTGCTAGATCTGTTTCCCTCACTGCCCTGGAAACTGAGGGGCCTCCTCCAAAATTGTCAGCGCACGCTCGCTGGTAGGAGGCAGAAGCTCTGAGCATTAGTCAGGAGGAGAGGGACCAGGTTTCTTGCCACACGTCACGCCAGCCAGCTCTAAGCCAAAGCAAATTACACTGTCATAAAACAGCTGTTAAGCAACAGTATTACCAACCTCTCTGGAAAGCCAAGGAGCTCTCCCAGGCGCTAGAGTTAACACACAACTGGCTTACAAAAGCAGGTGGTAAAGATACTGCTCTGAAAACTGGCATCTGAAACAGAAGATGTATCTGCAGGTTGTGGTTTAGTTTGTTGGTTTTTTGGTTTTTTTTTTTTTACAATAATTCATTGTAATAGCAATTTTCTGGCTTGCATGAACCTTTCTATAGTGTTAGCTGTTTTTTGGTAGTGACAACTTCACCACATATTAGATCACAGAGCTGCTTGCTGGCCAACGTATGCTTTAAATTGGCTGAGAAAGGATCAGACAATTCATGCAAAGCTGTTTTCTTAACTAATCCCTGGAACTCCTCATGTATTTGGCCAATGTTCAGCTTTTGAGTTAATTGCTGCTGCACCACTGGGGAGGTGGGAGGAGCACAGAGAACTGGAAATACCCACAGATCTCATCACACAAAGTGGGGAACACAAAATAGCAGCTTGGAGCTAAAGTTCAGCTTCCTCTTAGATGCAAGAAGCCTTTTCACATTTGTCTGCTGATCTCAAGGTCACTTCCTCCTATAAATCCCTTCCTGGAGGCAGCCAGCAGTGCCCCAGATGACCAAAAAAAAAAAAAAACCCCAGCTAAACTTTTCAAATTTCAGGCCCTGGAAATACTGCACTGAGGGGGAAAAGGGAAAGGAGATGAGGAGAGGTGAATAACCCTGGGCTTTTGGGTGGGCAGCCCCCCACCACTCTTGAAGGCCTTCCTGAAAGGAGCAAAGTGAAAAGGACTCTCCCACGTGTACATGCTCTGTCTGTAAAAGCAGCTAGCCTCATCCTATGACTACTGCTTGGTGGACTTCAGCTTTAACAGAGTGTGCAAGCCCCCCCCCCCCCCCCAGCAGAGAAAGTCTGCAAACACGCACCATAGGGCTGCAGTGCCACTCAGGAGGTCACCTAGACCATGACCATGCCCTGGGGCAGCAGCAGCTGCAGCGATGCCCTTTCTCAGACACCTGTGTAAAGACATTACAGCCCTCCAAAACACAGTCAGAAAAACAAGCTCATTTGCAGATCCCTCCTGGATCATGCCCCAGCACGGCCAGTGCATCCCACCAAGACAAACCGAGCAGCCACACAGGCTGGCTTGGGCAATGCGCCGCCAAAGATGAACACGCTCTCCGAGACCCTCGCAAGGTGCGAGATGCACTTAGTCCCTCACAGGGAAAGGGCTGCCCTGAGCTGGCCCCGAAGCTGGAGGGGACGAGCAGGAGGTCCACCCCAAAGCAGACGGACAGCACTGAGAACTAAACACTTCTTACTCAGGCCCACGTTCAAATCAGTGGGACAGTGTGAGACAGAACAGCAGTTCACTCCTAGGCGAGCAGTTATGGCTCCACACATGTTCAGAGATAACTCTGCATGAGGTACCTCCGTCAGTGACTAGGAAGGACTAAAATTCCCAGCCTGTGTTTGTTCTGATGGCAAAGCAGCATGAAATGCCTGCATATATGGAGTGACACCATGGAAAACAAGCCAGGTTTAATACCCAGGTGCTAACCTGTCCTGAGGAACGTGGCTGTAGTGATTGAGCACTTTCTAGATATTTGCAGGCTGAGGTCTGCTGCTCCCAGTGCACACTCCTGCCGCTTGCCGCAGCACAAAGACCAGCCCAATGGGGAGGCGTGGAGCCAGGTGAGGCACAGCAACATGCATGCCTCCCATTTAATTTCAGCAGCCTCAAGCAACAGGGTTTCTCACAGCAAAGCTATTCCATGGCTTTACCTTTTGCTTCTATTTTAGTTACTGTAACATTTTAGGGTTCTGGGTTTTTTTAAAGTCAATTCCAGACCCCTTCTTACCCATGCCCTGGCCACAAACACTATGAAGAGTTCTCCCTGGGATCCAGCACAGCGTATGTGAAAGCCTACCTTTGCCAGACGTTCCTTCTTATCCCACCAGTCATCAAATGCCCGAAACGCTACCACTTCAACCATCTTCCGGTTCAGGTCCCTTTTCATGATAGCCTTTAGTTCCTTCACTATGACCAGGAGGACTCCATCCACGGTGGCTTTGTGGGGATCTTCCTTCTTCGGCTCATAACCTGGTGGTGGAACTGAGGGGTCAAACTTGGGCAGTGGTGGCCACTGCTGTCCACGACCAAGAGCTGCTCCCATTGAGAAAGGGCGGTAGGGCGGAAGATTCACAAACTGCATCCGGCCCGTCATGAAAGGTGGATACTGGTATGTGTTTTGCGCCTGCATCATGCGGCTCAGCATCTGAGTTTGCATCTGGAAGGACATTGGCATGCCACCCCACTGGTTGCCCAAGACACTTATCATATCCACTTGCATGACAGGGAACATGCCAGGGTGGAATGGAGGAAGCGGAGGCAAGATATGAGGCGGAGGGACCCCAGGAGGGGCAGGGAGTGGAGGCGGGGGGACGGTGACGGCGGGGTGAGTGGGTGGAGGTGGCGGAGGTAGTGGCGGAGGCATCGGGAAGCCTGGCTGTGGAGGCGGCGGTGGAGGAAGAGGAGGGAATCCTGGTGGTGGCATGGGGGGAATCGATGGGGCCATCACGGCTGTGTTGCTGACGGAGGAGTTCACCACAATGGTTTTGGCACATTCTGCACTGGTGATGGGTGCAGGGTTGGTCTCGTCATCAGAGATTTCCATGTCCTCCCCTGAAGAATGCTGACCCTGCAACAAAAGAGAGAGAAAAGGTGAGGAGCACATTCCTTTTACATTAAATACCACAGTGCTGGCTGCTTCAAACAAAAACTAAGTTTAACACACATTTTAATTGGGAATGGAGAAAAGCGAGCTATGCTTTGAAAAGACAGGGCCCATTGAGCAGCTGGTGCCTGTTGAAGCTTCTTCCATGTCAGACCTCAGGAAGCAGAGATGTAAAAGCTTTCTAAAAGAGCATCAGTACCAAATGAACAAACCCCTCATCTTCTATGGAATAGGAGGAATTGCTCCCGTGCTCAACGAAATACACACAATCCAAATGTCTTTCACTGCAAGATACATTATCTCTTATTTGCATCTAATACTGACAGGTGCATTACACCATGAGTTTTTATTCCTTAGTTTTCACCATACACAGAGAATTACCCTGTTTTTTAATTATAATCTCTGGCTCATTCGCTGTCAACTCTTAATCTCTAATTGTGGGAAGACAATACTTCCACATGGTTGCTGCTACTAAAAGTTGTCTTGACTAGACCACAGCAATTCACGTGGAAAAAAAGAACCCCAAATCTGCTTAAATTGCCTTTAAACATCAGAGTCATAAATCCTGGGATTCAAAGACATAACATATGTCATGTTCTTGGGCAAAATGAATACTTTACTAGCCACAAGAAATACAGAGTTATATAAAATGCTAAAACGATGTCCCACCTCGACTGTCAAAGGGATGGAAACTGGATTAAAACAGAGGGTGCCTGCTTGCTCTGAAATCTCAAAGCTGCCTGATTAGGTCTCATACAACAGAAAAGCCTCACGAGCTAGCTCCATCCTCAACAGCAAATGGTCACACCTGCACGCTATGCCCTACAGGCACTTCAGTCCTGAAGGTGTCTCCGGCACAAAGAAACCACACATGTGACTGTCACATCCCTCAGGTATTGTTAAAGCAAATCCTGATAAGAAATACAGCAACAAAATACTGCTGGAAGACATATTCAACACACTGACAGTTTATTTAGGAAACACGAATGGGGTTGACCTTTAACTAGTGGGATGTCAGCAAAGACAGGACAGGGTCCCAACAACCTTCTCCAAAACTATTTCTCCCATTCTTCCTTTTCTTCCAGCTAAAATCATCAAAACCCACCACTCTTGTGACAGCAAACATCCCTCAGCTATTTTCAGGACTGAAAAGCAGAAGCACTCATCACAACCTTCTCTCCCAGGCTCTCTACAAGCATGACTGGCTTGCCTCCTTTGAACAACTTACCAAGCACTTCCTTCCTCACAACAGCTTCGCACAAAAAAGCCAGACAGTTTGCATGTTGCCACCAGCTGATCTAAATAAAGAGCATCCCCATGTTCAACAGAGCAGACCAGCGATGCTCCACCTCCACCAGAGCTCTCCTGCCTGCCCTGAATGCTGTGGGCTCTAGCCCACCCGAGGCAGTACGAGATCATGATCAAGTGGTCTTCAAGTGCCTCTCCGTATCTCAATCCTGGCAAGAGTTCTGGAACCTGCTGGCTGTTTTCAGCCAAATTTGACTGAAGAACCCAAAGATGTTTATTTCTTCCATATTTTGTGCCAGCAGGCGCCTCTTCCGTCTGCTCTCCTACTAGTCTCCCCAGTCTGAAAAAAAAGAGCAGTAGAGCTCAGCCCTTACCAGACAGGGGAGAACCTGCACTGGGGAGAACTGCTAGGAAGCAGGCTTTGTTGGCAGTTCTCATCCTGAAGCTGCTGTGACTTGATTTTTAACCTGTGAATTTTGCACAGGGTTAAGGGAACAAAAGCAAGAGCAGCTGAGTTGATGACTCTGCTATGAACTGTAGCTGTATGAATCTGAGCAACCACAACTATCCAAATCAAACCAAATGCTTCACATTTTATCAAAGGTCATCTCTGCTACAGCAGCTACCACCAGAGAGCAGGCTGAGCACAACGCTTGCAACAGCAGCTTTGCAAATCCTCCTGTCCTAGCACCTCCCCTCACCCTGGCTTCCCCGCATTCCTCTGCTGCAGCATGAACCCACCGTCTCATGCACCACATGGGTCACCCCCAAAAAGCCACTCGCAATTTTAGTGGTCTGAAAATGCTCAACCCCTCAGCTCAACAAGGAGACTACCATTTACCCCTGCAGAAAAGCTGAAAGCACAAGCCTGGCAAACCCTGCAGCGAGTGCTATCAACCCCCTGCTAACCGTAACAGAGAGGGGATTCTCACAGTTGCCGAGTTGCTTTAGTGCATCTGTACATGCAGGGAGGTTCTCCGAGGGCTGTTTTGTAAACCCTAAAATGAACAGCTACAAAAGAAGTAGAAATAATAATCCATTGCACTTGAGTCTTTCCAAAGCCAAATTGTATCACCTCCTCATTGAGCTGTCCACATCTGGCCAACATTTCTAAGTGGGTCTCACACCCTGCATCCTCTCCCCAGCTGCTCTATTGCAGTCACGTCCTGCGCTGAGGATGCTGGGGAATGAAAGGACATTCTGCAGTTTCAACTACTGCAGCTCCAGTGAAAGGTGCAAAGGAAGAACAAAGATGACGACTGTGGCAGGTGTAAACAAGTTTCCTGTGAAACAGACCCCATTTTTCAGTAAGTGAACACAAAAGGCACTGTTAAAAGCACTGGCTCCAATTGCAAAAGCTGGATGATGCTGAAGGTCAGCATTGGATAGGAAGCCAGGAGTATTCAGGCTACCAAAGATAGACAAAATCAGCTTCATATTTACATTCATTTCATCTGTTGGGGTATGGAGGAAAGTCACCCCACAAAGCCTTGGGGGAGCACCGGCACCAGGCAATGTCACAGGGAGCTCCAAGCCACGAATCCTCCCTGATCCCCAGTCCCTCCCTGCAGGATCCTGCACCCTCCCAGCACTACCCAACACCAGTCTGAGTCACCACTCAAGATCGGTCTGTGGTGAGTACACAGTA
Organism: Harpia harpyja; assembly: GCF_026419915.1. Classification (NCBI taxonomy): domain Eukaryota; kingdom Metazoa; phylum Chordata; class Aves; order Accipitriformes; family Accipitridae; genus Harpia; species Harpia harpyja. The sequence goes on from NC_068948.1 coordinate 33,568,261, forward strand.
CCAGTCCCAAAGTGCCTGCCCGAACCAACACATCCTCCCTCCCTGGAGCACCACCAGCCCATAGCAGCCCATCTCAGCCAGTCCTGCTGCAGGAGACCCGTGTGCTCCTGCCCATCACCCAGAGCCCACTCTCATCTGCACCAGCCCTTTACTCAGTCTCAGTACCAAAGAATCCTGCCTGATAAATGAGGTTGGTTTTCCCTCTTGAAGGAAATACCAGATAGAAAATGCTGATCCTGAAATTGCAGAGAGGTGGCAGGACTAGCCAGACTCCATGTTGTAGTGCACAGCAGCTGTCTTCATTCATACATGCATTTATTTTTACTTAAGCTGAAATGAGAACTGCTAAAGCAATATCTAGCATTTTTGGAAGATTGTAAGACTTTTTTTTTTTTTTTTAATTCTTCTGGTGCTCAGATGGCTCTGCAGGAAGCAACAACAGATTCCCTGCTTCCTACAATGCTGGGCTGACAACTCACCTGCACTTGCACAGTGAACACAGTCTGTGCTCCAGTTTTATCCCAAGCAAAGGAAAGGGAAAGAGATTAAAGGGCAGGGAGAAACAGATCAAAAAGGCGGGGGGGGCGGGGCAGGGAGGAAGGAATATACAAGGTTAGGAAAGAGGTCAAACCAGAAGAAGATAGTCTACAAGGAAGTCTTTGAAGAAAGTTAAGTGGAATGACTATTTAAAGCAGATGAGCAGTTACAGGAAAGTCATATCTAAGGGGGGAAAACATGGGCACCGAGTGAAAGAGATCAAGGTACGGAAGGAAAAACCAAGGGGAGACATAGAAAGATCCTCTGTTATATGAATTTCTTTTCATTCACCTGTCTGAACCTGGATTTACTGTGGCTGCTACCAAATACCTCTCAGGGTAGAGCTGAAAAGTAGCTACACTGTCTTCCCAAAGAAACCACCTTCTAGCTGGCCTCCCTCTTTGCTCTCACAAGAGGAAAAAGTGAGCTGATATATGGCATATGTACTGCTAAGAGGATAACATGGCCATCACTGTCAAAAAAACTGTGTCAATCAGTCCTGGAGTTCACCTGCCTGTTTCCGAGGGCATCTGGTACAACGCCTCCAGAAACCCTCCCTTCAGCCCACTGAGAGAAAAGCCATTTCCAACTAAATTAATTTGTGCTGCCATCTTTACTTTGCATTAATTAAATTAAGAGTTAGCAAAACAGGTATTTAATTATATGCATGACACATTTTTCCAAAGGTGTTTTAATGATGCAAATTCATTGGGAGAGATTCACGTCAGCATAACTAGTTACAAATGGCCTCATTCATTGTTCACCCAAAATGCTAACTGCCACATTTAATACTGGTGCAGTGTGTTTTAGCACAGACAGAGCCTCTTAAGTGAAGGGAACATCCTGAGACCTCATTCCTGGATCAGCCTGAATAGTGACAGGGTAGAGAGCCACTGAATGCAGGGTATCGGTCTTATCTCAGAGCAATACCCAGCATTTAGCAAGCAAATGTTCATACCTGCAGAAAAAAGAAACTACATCCTAATATTTGCATGCAGAACGGGCAGTTTCCAGATGTGAAGAGGCTGTTCTCTCCCCGACCCAGAGAAGCACTGACACTGTGGCAGCGGTTGGGAGCTTCATCATACGTGCTGTTTGGTACCTTTCCTACAGGCAGAGGAACTTCACATGCTTTCATTTCCTTTTAAAAAGGCCATCTGATAAAGAATTTACTCAGAATTTCAGAATGCATTTTGAATACCATAAGCTTACAGCTAATTTCACTTAAATAAGCTTACAGCTAATTTCACTTAAATATTCTGCTGGGTACCAAGTTACTTATATTTGAGGTAGGGAACTTATATCACTGAACATAGCAACTACGCTGACATAGCCTGGCTGAGCTCTGGTGCATCAAAATAATGAAACACAGGATTAATAGCATTCAGCTCGATGCAAGGTCATTAGCTTTAATGAAGTGAAGCATCCCATGCTTGCAAGAAGTAGCAAACCTTTAAGCCCACTGCAACTTGCACTCACAGAAACCAAACAGAACAAAAAAATTCACTCTAAGCCCTAAACTTCAAAACCTCCATATTTAAATACTGAAAATCTTTGCCATTTAAAATGTTAAGAAGCAGCTTTTCAATAAAGCTAGAATTAAAATCAGAAGTGGCTCTTGGACAAAAAGTTTTCATAACCTGGTCAAACAGTCATCACTTGTTTTTGGATTAAGTCCATCCAAGGGTCTAAAAAATTCTTAAGTGAGCAAGTCTCACCCTTTATCCTTACAAAAAAGTAGGGAAAGAAAAGCCTCCAGTGGTGAGGGGGAGAGGACAACTGACCAAACAGGGTCTCACAGCAAGTCACTGATGGGAGTTGAGAATAGACCCGAGGTTCCTCTGACTTCCTATTCCCTGGCTCCAGCTGCCTCCCCGCACCAAGCTCACACCAAGGTTTGCATTTGACAAGGAAAACGGCCCTAGTGCGATACACTGTGATCCCAGGGTGAAAATAGCCCAAGTTCTCTAACACAAAACTTTCTCTTCCCAGACTCCTTCGGCAGAGCACATTAAAACGAACACCACATTTCAAACCTGCCACGTTTCTTACAACACCATCCAGAACAAAACAGAAGCTTGAGGATGCAAACCAGCCACCTGCAACTCTTCCTCAAAGACACAATTTCAATTAAAAACTCCTTAAAAAAACCACAAGCCCATTCAAGTTTGGCCCAGAGAATCCCACCATACTCTTTGCTAAGAGAGTGAAATACCTCTTGCTGTCCAAAATCTACATACCAGAGCACAGAGAGGGTTTCTGGTAGTATTGCTTTGCTCACTTTCAATCTGCTTTTAGCTAGCAAAGAGCCTGCAGGTTCCACACATTCTTGGCAAAGCCTGTAAAGAGGAGCCATGCCTCTGAACTGCCCTCTTTGCTTACTGGGAGTGCAATACTTGGGCACAATGACATGGCAGAGGGAACGTGCTAAGCATTCACACCTCATGGTGTCAGGCGTGAACAAGGCAGACTCAGTACTGTATTTACAATACATACAAATATTTTTACTTTGCTAACTATAATTATAGCTCTTCCTCTGAAAGAACACACACAAGGGTGGTACTTTGCTGGTGTTGCAGAAGTGAAGTACGGGAGGGCAGAGCTACTCAAGGTGCTTTGCCAGTAGTTTAGCTACAGCAGCAAAAAAACCAGAGCAAACCGCTGCCTGCACTTTCCCGGGTAAGCTTTCAAGCCTGTTCAGATAACTGTGCCATCATCAGCGCCCATGGTGGCTTGCATGGGCCAGCATACCACCACTGCAGCCTGGATCTACAGTGAAGTTTGTTTACTGCCTCCTCCCCGGACGCCCTGGGTTGGTTAGTCACGTCTTTCTACCTCCTTTGGGCAGCTAAGAGAGCACCCATCCTCCTGCTGCTGTCAGAGCATGCAATTGCAATCATGGCAGCTTTTAATTGGGACAAAGACAGCTTTCAGGTGTATTTGCACTACAGTAAAATTCCTAGCTCAGTAACAGGCAAATGGAAAGATTAACATGTTACAGATCAGTGATTATAAGTATCTTCAGCAACATGTATTTCCATCTCAAGAACAGAAAACTGCAAGATTTTTATATAGCTATATATTTATACAGCACTTTGCAAATCTAACTCACAGGCAAATGTTGCAAACAAAGCAGAGCAGAACACAGACAGATCAGGGCAATAGACTCACCGCTGTCCCCCACAAAAAGGGGCACCAAAAAGGCTGCAGTGGAGCAGGGATTTCTCACAAAAGGAAAGACATTACTTGGGTGTTTTGATTTCTTTATTATTGATTGTTAAAGTATCTCTCACTACTTGAAAAAGAGCATTCAAGCTCTATGAGATGACAATATCCTACCTGACACATACACTGTCTTGGCTCAGCTTGTGTTTTTGGTCTGGTACTTATTTGCAGCGCTTCTTTGGCACAGACAATTCTCCCCACACCTACAGGGCTGCGCAACAAGTAAAACAAGTGACAATAATATTCAGGTGCTCATTGTAAACAAACAGCACTGTAAACACCAGCCTAACTTATGCCACTTTCTTTTCTTCTTCTAATGCCAAGAGGGAACTTTAAGTCAATACCTCAAACCACTGAAGGATAGAGGGAGAATTCCCCATCGGTCCCACCACGGTGCTTGTTTGTCTCTCACAATGTGCTGCCTCAGGTGCTGGTCCCTAATTAGACCATCCTGTGCATGGGGAGATGCCACAAGTTGGGATTTTGGAAGGATGCAAGGACGGAGCTCACCTGGGCTTTCAGTACACAGCAGAAAGGGCTCTTGAGAAGGGGAGGCACATGGGGCTAAGGCTTACAAAGGGAAAAGATCTCCTCACTCACTTCCAGTGTTTCCTGACACTAGAAACTTGTAAATCAACTTGTGTTTTAAAGACAGCGGGTGAGCTGGAAGGCTGCCAAATGGTCCATGCCATCATTAGAAAATCTAGTGAATTAAGATGACAAAACGAGCTAAAATGACTCCTGTACGATGGGCAGAAGTGCCAAAGACAGTATTCCCAGACTCATGCAAATCTGCACCGCCAGTTTCCTGCAGGCCCTCGTACGCATCGAGCATCTGAGATGGGTCTTGACACTTTGAGGCACTGTTTCAGACTCCAGAGGGGATTATCCTCCGCCTTCTCCCCGCAGGACAGTGGAATAACAACTGTACCTAGAAGCTCCAGTGGCCGTACGAAATGATGCATGGATTCTTCTTTCCAAAGGTTGAGATGGATCCCGGAGTAAGAAACACCCACTTAGGCAGCCTCTACGCATCTCCATAAGGCTAAGAACTTTTTTTTTATTTAGCAAGTGATCAAGGGAAGGACAGAAAACTCTAGATGAAGCAAAGAGGATAGAGATGGGAAGCAAATGCAGTGTCATTAGTGGTCTGAGGTAACCAGATCTTCACTGATCCAGAAACAAGACGACTTGAGAAATGTGATCCCAATGGGAGAAGATTCAACCAGCATTCAGTACTTTCAAAAATCCATTCTCTTGGCAAGAGAGCACCATACTTCAGTTTTCAACATGACTTTCAAGAGGCCACTGCAAGAGCTTCCTAGGATAGCTGTCCTCAGAGCCATAAATTAAGCCAGTGGGAAAACAACTGCCAGATTTGCCTGAGCAGAAAGCCTGAAGAGATGAATTGGCAGAGAGGACAAAAACTTGCCGAGGGGTTTTCTCTGTTTGTTAGCAAGTGGATTACCTTCCACAAAAGGGGTGGTTTAATTCAGGTCTTTCTCCCTTCTAAAAGGGAAAGGAGGCTCTGAACTGCAAGCTTCATGGCATATGATGTGGTTATATGGTTACACCATTCCTGTGGGCAAGATCACCGAAGAAGGGATATTTGGAGAAGCCAGACATTACCCCTGGGCTTCCAGCATGCACAAGAGACTCTCTGGTGTCTGCAGGGTCAGCTCTAGGAAGAGTGCAGGCTAACATAACATCCTTTGGATCCACATTCATCAACGCTGAGACTGGAAACTTCCAGATCCCCTGACTGTGCAGACTTGAGCAGAGACAAACATGAACATACAACTAGGCAGATCACAAAATACAGTGAGAGTACAAGACGGGGAGTCACCGGACCCCAGCCCGTGATCAGGGATGCCTGGGCAGCCCGTGCGTGCCCCGATGCGAAGCCTGCCTGGACAGTCGCCCCTTCTGCATTATATGAACAAATCCGAACTGGCAGGGTGAATGTGTGCCAATTCAGGGGCTGCGTCATGCAGCCATAGAGTTTTTCATCACATATGAAACACCCTAAAATTGGATTTACCATCTCATGGAACCATGGCCTTTTCCCTCAAGTCTTAAGTAGATCTTATTAAGGGGAAAAAAAAGGTTTCTTTATGGGGGCGAGGAGGAGGTAGGGAAAAGGAAGGAGGAAAAGAGAGGGGTGTTAACATTGGGGAGCCATGTAACAAGGCAGGCTCTTTCCACAGCAATGGTTGTTCTGGTTTCCCTCTTTCAGATGGGGGGAAGGGATAGCTGAAGAGCTATTTGCAATCTAACTTCAAAGGTTTTAGTCGGCTGGGAAGCTAAGTCATGCATAAAAGGATGGTAGAGTGGCAAGAAAATACCCCCTACAGATAAATTAGTCAGGGAATGTTCTCTGCTTCTCCCAAAGACTTTCATGCAGCCTGACTGACTTTACCCAGGTAAAGCCGTTTCCAGACACCAGGTTCAGTGATGCAGAGTCCTGGGAACAAACCAGCCAAATCCAACAGAGGAACTAAACAGCCTCTCCGAAAAAGAGAAAGGCGGCAGTAAGCACGCAATGGGCTGCTCTCTCATTTTCTGCCATCTCAGCTATTATCAGTAGATTTTATTCTAAGGTTTGTCCACATACAAAAGATGCAGAGTTTGAGGCAGCATCTCCCTCTCTAAAGTTGCAAAGAAAAGGAAGGAATTTAGGAGAAAACACACGGTATACGGAGAACTCATTTCCCAAATGATTCTGAAATGCTCTGTTTTCTTCTTCACGCTGGTGTGCAAAAATACACCCACATTTCTAGAGAGTAGAAGGTACTTTACAACTGAAGATAAAGAAGGGAATTGGCAACATCGGATCAGAGTCCATCTATAAGTTAAAAAAAGTAACTGAGTGTGCAGAGTACACAGATACCTTACAGTTCAGTGCCAGGCAGGAGCTCATACACCATCCCCTGAGCTTACCCTCATACTTAAACCTTAGGTCAAATGGAGCCACAAATTCAGATCTTGCTACCAACAGGTTGATAAGAAAGCAGATAAGCTGGGAAAACAGTCTAGCTTCCCAGCTGATATCAGTCTATTGAAGAATAGGTTGTACACATACTGTATTTAAACACATTTTAATCAGCAGAACTAGGCCAATTTGATATTCTTCCCTTTTTACATACTACTACTATACCCTTGAGTATCTGAAATCACATGGCTATTACTGTTATGGTAGCATTTTCAGTGCTCTGTTCAGTGCTCTCTGCATTTCCAGGATTAGTAGCAACAGCAGTTTCATTTGCAAGACCTGGATGTCTGCAACACAACCTGTGCAATGTTGAGTCTCCTCAGAAGGGAGGGCAGAAACGAAGGAATCGAGGTCTTGAAGGACAATGGGCAAAAGAAAAAAAGAAGAGCTTTTGTTAGATCATTCATCAGTATCATCTTTTAATGTTCTTCTGCTCACTGCCGTCTGCTCTCAGAGCCAGGTGCCATTAGTATATCCCGAGGCAGCAGTTCAGACACTTGCCTTCTTTCTCAAGAGGTATCCTGAATGACGAGCCTGGCTTCTCCCTCCGCTCTCCAAGAGCTTGAGCTATTCTTGCCCTGAATTTCTAGGGTGCAGTCCTGATCTGTTAATGCAGCTGGGGAGCAAAGAGGCCTAACTGTTTTTGGCACCTGTAAGAAAACCCAGGAGCCTGTAGCCCACAGCTGATTGATGTAGCCCAGAACAGCCCTTTCCAAACAAGTACAGCTTTTACTCTCCAAAAAGTGTGGAACGAGCAAGGGGAAAGAGTTAAAGTCCTGATTTTTATGTGAACCTTTCCCTTTCCTGAACACTTTTGCTGAGATTTCATGAGCCCTCCACTGCTGGCCTGGGAGGTCACACAGACTTAGCACTACCCTCCTCCCAGGAGCTCTCTACTATCCCAGTACCAACTATTTGAGAAGAAATAAGAAAGCATGAAAGGGGGAACATACTGTTAATAAGGTCTTTAGGATCTTGTTATCATCTTGAGTGCAGTCACAGTGGCAACACAGTATGGTTTCCAATAAGAAAACTTGCGTCCTTCTGTTCTGGAGACAGCCGCTGCTATCATCCCAAGATAGGACAATAGGACATCTGCTGTGTTTCTGAAATTCCCAGCAAAACTGCTGCAGAGAAGACTGTTCAGCCAGTCCACCTGGTCTTGACTGTCTGACAAAAAGCATTTAACCACTTTGGATGAAGCCCCCACTGCAGGTGGTGCAAGTGCTCCAGGCCTGCTGCGACACAGCAATAGAGAATGACCCTGGGGAACGAGGCTCACGAGACAAAAACTTCTCTCTAACTGGCTGTGGCCAGTTTGCGAGCCCTTTGCAGCAATGACCACAAATGATGACTGGCACCCTAACGAGCTTAGCAGGCTCCACTCATTTTCTGAGCATTACAACACAAGCTAACAAGTCCTTCCCAGCAAAGTGCCTTAGATGTATTAAAACCCAGCTAGACCGCAGGAGACGCTTCACTCCAAGGAGCCTATTTCAAGCAGCTAAAGCGGCTGAGTAGAGATGTTCTTCCTCAAAAGTAAGGGTGAGGCCAGCAAGAAACAGTTCCCCTTTGGTAACGTTTCTCTTCTCTTACCGATCTTCTCTCTGGAGGCATCTTGAATTTTTCACTGCTTTATTTCCTGCTTAGATTTTCCTTCTCTTGCTGTACTCTGATTTAACCAAGTGCAGTCAGAGAGGACAGAATCAAGCACATCAGCTGAGGTACGCAACATATTCATTAAAACACTAAAAATCTTCCTCATTCTAAGACAAAGCCTAAAGCAATATCCAGGCAGAAATACCTTCAAGTTGTCCCTCTCCAAAACCTCCTCAGTGAGGGAAAGGCAACTTTTTCCCCATACCACTCCTCTCGGGTGATGGAAACGTAACCCTTCTAGCTGCCAACTGTTGACTGATCCCTTAAAATAATCTCTGTGCAGAACATGGCATTTCTCATGGCCTTCTGGAAGATACCAAACTTTTGCTATTAAACTATCCCCACTATATGCAAAATAAATTGTGTAACCACAACTGTTCTAAATTACCAGAGTGGAAATACCCCACAGCTGGGCTGCATTGCCACTGCCATTTGTGCAGGCATAAAATATTCAAAAAAGAGACAAGAGGTAAAGTATGCTGATTTCCCCACCTGTCCCCTAATTAGCAAGCAGGAGGTTTAAAACAAACACATGGAAACACTCTTCATCTAGAGCAAAATTCAGCTGTACACCTCACTATCACAAGATGCTGCAAGGACTCAGAAGTGCAGATGGGTTTAAAAATGGATTAGACATTTGTGGAAGACAGGTCCACCAGCAACTACTGAACAAGATCATGTCCTAATCTGCTGGTCCTAAGTAGCAGAGGGACACCAGGAGAGCACCACCGCATATGGCCCTGCTGCTGATGGGGTTTTTGCATGGCATGAACTGCTCTGACCTCCCACTGAAGGTTTTTCAGTAACCTAGAGGAAATAACGCCCAACAACACAGACAACCAAGGAAAGGTAAAGATGTGCAGAAAGGTAAAGACATGCCTTTTCCTTGCTTACTCTTGAGTTAGTCCAAAGTCTCTTTCTGTTCTCTCTTGCAGCAAAGCCATCATCAAAAGCTCTACCATAGACGACCGCTCAAGCAGAAGGGCTGCGTGCACACAGGCAGAGCCGTTTGGTGGCAGCAGCCAGTGCCAGGCAACCTGTGCTCTGCTCCTCAGACTGACCACTCCAGCCCTCAGGCTCTTTCAGGCCTCCCCATATTGGTGACACTTATTTTACTCACTTCCTTAATACTTGCTTTAAAGAGCTTTGCTAAAACGATCAAGATGAGTGCGAAGCCCTGCAGAAGCACACAGCAGTACAGCATCTCTACAGCCCATACTTGAGCAGACATATCTAAACCACGCTCAATCACACAGCTCTTATTTTTATTTTTTAAAGCATCTTTCCCATTAGATTGGTTCATTAGTTTGAAGTTACATATGAACTCTTTAAAAGGCAGGTTACTCATTTAAAGAGCTGCATGAAATAGTTGAGAAAGGCACAAAAACAACCGAACATGGCTCTCTGCTTATGCCCTTCATGCACTGCTCCAGGTGACCAGGTGGAAGGCACAGGCATCTTTTTTTTTTTTTTTTTTAGCAGTTGCGCAGGAACAGCTGGCTTGGTGGTTTGCATGTAATAGTTTTCTACTTAGGACAGTTTAGCCTCAGCACCTTCTCAAGCACCAGAGCTGCACAGTACTTCTTATACCATGTACCATATTCAAAACATCTCACTTACTGGATGTGATACTAAGGTTGTGCCTCACTAGAACACAGTTACACTGTACAATATTCTTTATACCAGAGCTCAGTTAAAATAGTAAAAATATTGCAAAAACTAGGTCATAACAAGGGTCCAACATTCATCCTTCTTACAAGTCAGTTTGTACATTTAGCCCCAAATTCACTTACAATAAAATCTAGTCCTAACACAGTCTCCATCCCAATTCAGAAGTCTAGAGACTACTGTAAACTGCCCTTCAGTTTTTTTGTTTGGTGGTGTTTTGTTTTTTTTTAAAGGCATGGTACTATCTAAAGCTCAGGTTTTCTTCAGCTTGGACACTGAAAGCAGATCCACACAAACACTTTCAGAGCAATGACAGAGGCCATGTGGAAGCTGCACCTACCGCACAGTCATTGACCCCCAAAAAACAGTGCAAACCCACCTGCGCAGTTCCTCGTGTCTCCCTTGCCTGCTTCCCCTGGCTCCATGACCCCACAGCGATACGCAGCCAGCTGAGCTGGGCTGCAAAAGCTGCCCCAGGATCCCCTCAGAGGACCGTGTACTCACAGAGCCGTGCCAAAAGGCACTTACCTGACTACAGCCTTGAGCCACGGCCCTTTTGTAGCACCCACGTCCCAGCCAACACAAAGTCATGCAACAAGATTTTCTCAAGCTGAAGCCTGAGCATCCAACCCAGCAAGAATCACCACTTACTTCTGGTGTCCTGCAGCCAGGCTGGGTGCTCCCTACGCAATACCAGCTCCTGGGGAATTTAAAAGCAACTCCAGCATCAGGTCTCCATCCTCCATCAGGGCTCTGCTGGGGCAAGGCTGCCCTTCGCCACTAAACCCACACCACCTTCCTACCTGCTTCTCACTGACCTGGAATACACCTCAGGTTTGCAAACCCACCTGCTGTTACCACTTTTCTGATTAATTTGGGAGATACATCCCACCTGACATTATATTAGCAAGCAAATAAATTCATTAAGACACCCATGTCAAAATGCATCCTTTCACACACACCTCCATGGCATATATTCAACTGGTAGATTGCCCTTTATGTTCTACTGTAATTTGAATAATTTTATACAGTACTAAGGATTTTCATCTTTTCCAAGTATTTTTTTTCCTGGACAATAGCAAAATGCTTGTAGCACCATGATAACAGTTGCTCACATTTATATGCATCATTCAAAGACAATATTTCAATTATCTGCACTGGAAACTCTCAGCCACATCTGCTGACCAAAATACCACATTTGGCAACCACTTAGCAACAAGGACTGGATTGGGAAACTATCCCCAGAGCTATGCGCCAACATTAAACCAGCTCCTGCTTCCACCAAATAACACTGCTATCACCTGAAACACATATATTTTGTTTTGCCTGGGACACACAAGGCACCAGAAATAACAAGCTCCTTTGGGAGAAGGGAAACCTGGAAAGAAGCCACCTACTTCAGCAGGCGTTCCCCGGGCTCCAGAGGGAACTTCTCCCCAACACGTGCAATGCATGTTAATCCTGCACAGCAGGAGGAGGACACACCACTTGGACATAAGCACAAAACTATACTGCTCACTGTGACACACAGCTCTTTTTGGAAAAATCTGGATGTAAGAAAGCAACTCTCACTCCACACCATCTACAAAAGCAGCAGACATCCAATTCCTTGATCAGGCCAGCAAAGGGCTGTTTCAACCCCAGGAAAAACAAACCCCAGTCCTTCCTTCTCATCACCCAACCTGCATCATCCTCAGCCCTCTTCTTCCTAAGGCTCCATGCCATTGCACTCATGGATACAGGGAATTTGGGCAGTGATGAGCTTGAGGACATCCCACCTTGAATGCTTGAAGGTGCAGGCAAGGAGGAAAGATAGGAAGGACTGGACCCTGGTGGGACCATCTCTGCTTCTCCTCCTCACCATTCTCAGAGCCTTTTTCCTAACGATCTCCCTGACTTACTGCCCAATATGGAGAGAGAGATACTGGGGAACACACAGGTGAGCTGGTCAAATATGTGCAATAAATTGCACTTAGTGAAGTTTCAACTCCACATAAATACATACTCCACAAAACACACATGTTCAGAGCAGCCAGCAAATCCAAATGCCACTAAAAAGTACCTAAGTCGAAACACCCAAGTCCCAACAAGTGAAAACTGGAAGTTCTGCTACAGCTGTCTGACCCTTTTGCAACCAAACCTCCAAACCATAAGAACTGCTGCCAGCTTTGAGTTCAAGCAGCAGTTTCGTTTCCTCCCCATGCCGTGCCTGCGCAGCACTCACAGTGCCCTCTATGCAAAGAGCGATTGCCGAAGACCAAGCCGCGAACAACTTCCTTTACTCAAACTGCTCCTGAAGCAACACTTTTGCAACGCCTGCAGGAGTGAACCTATTCCAATCTGGGGAGAAATTAGAAACCCCAATTTGCCGTCTTGCTATTTTATATGCATCTCAACCTCATCAGGCCTGTCTGCACCGCTGGAAACTTGTGAAAGCAGCCACTGGCTTTATTTTAGCACTAAGCAAATAAAAAACATTTTAAAGGACCTTTTAAAAAACTTGTTTTCTTTTTTTAAATACTTTGGTTTTCGGAGCTGAAAAATTTGAGCAACCTTTTTCTCACAATGAATGGACATTTCCAAAAGCAAGCACTGCACTTTCATAATAAACCTTGAGACAGCAGTAACATGTCTGGGTCAAAGGAGCCCTCGTGGGCAGGTATGTGATGCGCAGAGTTAACGAACTCATGGGTTTCATTTTGAGTTTTGCCCCATATTCGCTAGGTACAAACAAGTACCCCAAAGTGAAAACTAAAATTAATAGAAGGGGGATGGCAAAGTCATGGGACTCAAAATTGATGCATACAGAGAAAACATTCAACTGATGAACTGCATCTATTTAGAGGACTCCAGGAAAGGCAACAGCCAGCAGAAATTTGAATAAGCGCTCGTCTGCTCACTGCACTGTGTCAGACACAGACACATACAGAACACAATGGCTGCTCCATCTTCTTCAAAATCAGACCCAGAAATTAGTGCTGTTCAGGTGGCTGCCAGCACAATATGTTAACAGCAATTATTTTCTCAATATTTCTACTGATTACCTAACACACTGGCACATTTTCTCAGTGTCACTGCATGTTGCAACACATACTGCCATCCAGTAACTTGTCTGCATTCCCTTGGTCACTTTTCACAACCATCAGATGCGAAATGCAACTAGAATGATAATGGGTTGGAGAAACTGCGAGGAAAACGTGTCACTTCAATGTGAGGCTTCATGGCCTGCATTTATGACATCTGAACATTCAATATCGTCACTGCTAAAACCTGAGTGTTGAAAAGAATAGGAAGAACTCTATAAGCAGCAAAAGGAAGATGCCAAGGGCTCTCTAACCGTAAATGGTCTGCAGAGCTCAGACTTGCAAATATTATTCCGCCATAATCTATATGCTATGGTTAAAACATTGCAATTTGGATCTAAGTTTCCAGAGCAGCAGAGCTTACAGAAACACAAAATAAGCAGTGCTCTACCTACTAACAAGCAATTTAATTATATATACCCAGTCCACCAGGAACTGAGAATTTACAGAAAGTTACTGATGACAAAACGGAGAATGAACTGAGCTAGTGGCAAGAATATAATCAGCAACAGTGATTTATAAAAAGGGATGGCAATGTCATTTCTATCACGTATGCAAAATGCAAAAGCCTCAAAGTCTTGGCCTGGTATGAGAGAGTGAAAGAACCACTCAGCCTCCCAACCACAGCCTGCTTTCTATTTTTCAGTTACACTCCAGAGCATTTCACCATTTCTATCTCTGTTATCAACAAAGACAAGTTCTCTCATTCTACTGAAGTTGTTAGGTACCCAAAAAACCCAAACCATAAACAGTCAAGTATTTCCCCGTTTAGTTCCCGCTCCCCGCGATGAGCATACATGTATGAGGAGCTGCATCACCAGGAACAGCAGGTGAATCCTATGCAATTCTGCTCTGAAAAAGCAACTGTAAAAACTGACACTGGGCTTGTTACCTCTCACTGCTTCCTATATTGAACACATTTGGCCGGTCAAGCCCTCTGCATTGCTAACCACCAGTTTTGCAAGCACTCCCAAGAATCAAACTGGAGACAAATACAAAAAGTCAAAAGTCAAATACAGCTTAGTAAACACAAAGAGACTTCTCTGCTTCATATAAATTTTTGTAGGAGCAGCAGGTTATCATGTGGTAAATTAATCAGAGGTACAAGGAAGCAGTCCCTGCCTGTGGTCTTCCAGTATCAGCTCCAAAAAAACCCCGTAAGATAACAAAACCCTGCATTTCCACTGCTGCGGGAGCCAGATATCCTCACCTTGGCCAGGTTATACGGGAATTGACCCTGAACCCTGAGCATCCTCGGGAAGGTGCAGGGCTGCAGTCCTGCCCCAACATGCTCCCTCCTCTGGGCATGGAGGCTGAACAGATCTCTGAGGTCTCAAAAGGGTCCAGTGTAGTGTCATATTTAAATCACCTTTTGAGGAATTTGTGTGCTGCCTTTCTTTTCTGAACAAGCTTAAACTCCACAAGATCCCCTGAAGTCCCTGCGGCTTCTCGCTGCTGTTGTGCCTAGGTCAGGGAGGGCAGAACTGAACCCACAGTTAAAGCAGCTTGCTCTCATTTTAATTTCACAGGTTTAGTATGGCTGGTAATTCACATGTAAAACCACAGCAGTCATCCAAATCTTTGCTGCCTGGGCATTGGCTGGCTGCATTTCTGGAAATTCATGGTCATAACATATACCTATTTTTTGAGTTTCCATTAGGAACCGGTTCTGTCAGGCATGATCGCATTTGCAAGAGCTCAGGAGGCAGGAAAATTTGAAAAAGTGTTTATGAGACTGGGCATAAATCACAGCTCTCAGATTTTTCTCCCTTCTTCAATTAAAAAAATACGTTCAGAGCAACCATACCCCACATCTACTCCCCCCACCTCCCTCCAGAAATGATGAATCCCACTCTGGCTGTAAATTGGATCCCAGGCGTACCCATATATATTATACATACATAACAGCTACTTACGGGCATAAGGGCTCTTGCACAGTTACTGTGGAAACCAAGGTATCAAATTTCCTGGCTGTTAAGACTCTACCTTCTCAACCTTAATGTGCATTTACCTTGAATAAATCACTTCTGCACTCTCCAGCCCAGAAACATCCTTTAGTAGAGTGCGTTTGGGTTCATCTTTAGGAGGCTCCATCTAACCTGCTGTCAATGTCCCAGGAACACGGAGCTGCCTCCAACCCTGCACAACCCGCGGATGGGAGCGGGTTACAGGAGGAGAGCATCCTTCTGCAGGCAGAGACCGACTCGTTCCTGCGCAGCACAGCTCCAAGGGGCATCGACCACTCCTGGGGCAACCACGGCAGGTACTGCTGGCAGAGAAACCCCCTGCAGCTCCTCTCACTGCCTCGACAGCATCAGGGCACTGCTTTTTCTCACAGCCGCTCGTGACAACTAAAGGTTGAACTTGGCTCTGTAGGAAAGGGGAATCATTTACCAGCTACTGAAACACAGCCTGGTCTGGATGGCGATGCAGCAGCATGGAGTGGCACAAGACACGATGCAGTGTCTTGAAGAGAATGTCACCACATCCTGCTAAGGCTCCGGAGGGAGAATGTGACACTTCAACATAAATTTCTTCCAGTTCTGGCCACAACCGCACAAGAACCCAAAGATACTTCAATGCGAAGTGCAAATTAAGCCCAGATGTAACCTCAGGGACTTCAGCAGAGCTCACCATAGGGCTGAGCCTGACCCACCTCGTCTATGTGTAAGCACAGCTCAGAAATTCTCCCTGGGTAACTGCGAGAGGATCTGCTGCATATGCATAGCTTGTAACAGGGATGCCACTGCTGTCCTGTAAGAGGCACCTCAGCATCTAGCATGGCAAAAAACATTTACAACAGCTGAGTGAGACGCTGAGGGGTGCTGGTGACAGCAGTGGCTTTTGGGGTCTATGTCGGGCTGCTGTGCACTGTGCAACTTCCAGTTCGCTCCCCAAACCATTTGATAAAATTCACAGTAAGCAGCAAGAGAACTGCTCTCACCTCATTCATGTTTCAGGATCTTTATTTTTATTATTATCTTTGGCATTTTTAAGGCACCCCACCACAGTAACTAGGTGCTTAGCCAAACTACCAGGAAGACAGGAGTCTGTTGATCCTTCAATTAAAAAGTACTTTTGTACTTATAAATCTGGAAAAATACCATTGTCAATCATACAGACTTCCTATTATACACTGGCTATGCACACAAACTAATACATTCACATAAACTGAAACATGAAAGGCATCATCAATATACAAGAAAGTGACTTGTTACAATCCTGTCTGTCACCCTCCCCAGCACACACAGGCAGGGCCTCTTCCTGTAACAAGCCAAGCAAAAACAAGACCTGGCTCAAATGGGATGTCAAAACGTCAAACTGTACTTACTTAACCTTTGCACTTCTGAAACAGCAAAGATCCTGTGAAAAAGAAATTATTACAATTCTTTCCTTGTTATCTCTCAGGAACATAGGAAGGAAAGTTTGTATGTTGCTACCCTCAAAAATTTTCCTAAAATAACAATGCAGCCTGGCTGTTTTCTTTCCTTGCCATCTTCTAGTTTCTTGAAAAAGCCCTCTCTGCCTTGTCTTCCAGGCTGGCAGGTTGTGCTGTTTGTAAAGAATCCCTTTTCTCCTCTTACCTCGTACTGCCCACATCCCGCTCTGTTCCACCTCTCAGCGCTCGTCCCTTGGCTAAGCTTAGCAGGACTTTCTCTGCAGACCATAATCACTGCTCTGAGATTAGTCGGAGTTAGGTGTTGCAGACAGATGCACAGCCCTTCCTCTCCCACACCCAAACTCCCTGCCAAGCTCTGGCTTAGGAGTATCATACCAGATCTTGAAATCAAACTCCGGGGTCTTGCATGATAAATCAGAGCAATTGCTGGGGCTTGGCTGTACTTCCTTTACTTATGGCAAGTCTGGGGTGGTTAACTTGCCTGATGATTTGACAGCGCTTCACCTATAGAACAAATGTTACCATATTAGCAATCATTGACAAAAATTGTGCTTGTTTTGATGGGAAACAGGAGTAGGTCCTTGAAAAGCACCTATTGTCTCAGGAAAAGCTTCCCTGCAACTTTGCTGGCATCCTTATGAATCCTGAGATTTTCCCAGCTAGAGCACCCGCCCAAAGAGAGCTGGCCTGGGGCTGCTCCAACCCTTGAAGAGCCAAATATGAAGTAAATAACAAGTTCAAACTCTCTGCCCTTTATTGCTTCCTTATGATACTTAATGAGCCCTCCCTACACTAATATATCATTTCTGCTCCACTCCCCACGCCACACAGTCACTAGAAATATTCGTGTCTGCCTTCCCTCTGTTTTGCTGAAGGATTCTCTGAAGGACTGGAAGTTGAATAGTGGTATCACAATAGGCTGAAGCCGGAGGTTCAGCTTTCCAGCCCTCAGACAGACTCAATGCCCCTCTCTAACTCAGTTGGAAAGCTGCAGCTCAAATTTCAGCCTATGTTAAGTCACTGTTCAGCTCTGTTCCTTCAGCAAAAGGGAAGCCAGGAGAGCCTTTCTGTAAAGCAAAAAACTGGGGGGGAGGGGGGGGAGAAGGGGGGGGGAAGGAAGAAAAAACACATGGAGATCGTTTTTTGTGCATCAGAAGGAGCAATGAAAGGCACAGGCAACTTTTCAAACATGCCAGAATAGCTTAGTGTGATTTGTAACCAAGAGGAGGGTTGAACAAACAGCTCCAACAACAAACATCGAACTTTTTTTGGGGGGGAGGAGACAATTAAGGCAGCAATGACCTGCATGGAGACCCTGCTACCACCTTTCTGACTTCTGCAGAGGATGGAGGCATTTGTATCATTTTGTATCATAGAACCATCGATGTGAACTTCTGACACCAGCGTCTCATTAAGGGGAGACAAAGACTTAACATGGGCTTCAACGTCAGCATGCCACTGCCCCATATCACAACCTACAAATATAACATCCCAGCCAGTCCCCCAACGCTGATCTTAGCTACAGAAAGTGCCTGACCCCACATACCATGCTGACATTCATCCATCTTCCTAAACATGCTCAAAATCAGCTGCAATCCTCTTTGCACGAGGATAAGGACAGCAGATACAAGCCCAGAATGGCAAGGAGTTGAGGGATGCCTTCCTCATTTTTTTAGACAAACTAAGAGTATCGCCTCTTAAGCCTGCCAGACTGAGCTCAAGGAATGAAAACTCCATTCGTAATTAATACATCATCAGGTCCCACTAGCCAGGGACTCGCCTCCCAAGAGGGGAGCCTGGGCCAGCCTAGATGATGAATGAGACCTCAAGCAGCTGAATTGTTTCAAAGGTTAAACTGGCAACTGCAAGGACAAGCAGGTTTGGAAAGGCATGTTAGAAAAAAAAAAATATCCAGCACAGTTACAATTTTTTTTGTATTTAGCACTGAGACCTGCACTATGTTACTGCTGCAGTGCTTTTCCTCCAGTTAAGCACTCTGCAAACCCTAGAGCTACAGGAGCAGCTCCTCCTCTCCTGAAATGCAGCCGCTTCTCGGGTGAAAACCAAACAACAGCACACCACTGGAGGGAAATCCATTCTGCCAGCTTAACCCCAGCAAACTTTCATGAGTGAATTAAATTGATCTACCACACGTGGGACATTTACACAAGACCAGCCCTCTAGGATGGTCGAGGACCCCTTACTGCAGAGTTCTTGCACACCAGGGACAGCAGTTTTATTTGCTTGCATGACTATTATATAAGCTGAGGAGAAAGGGTCTGGCATTTGCAAAGACCTGTATTTTGACCATTCCTTGACACAGCATAATAGGACCGACACATCCACTGCAGCAATACTCACACTTGTTGCAACAGACCTCCCAAACAGACACACCATGCAACGTAATTTCTCTGTCTGCTGGCACCATTCCACACTGTTAAGCTCTCACCGTCCCTTCAGCCACGAATGCCCCAGCAGAGGCAGCAAGCTCCACTCTATTATTGGAAGACTCAGTGGAGCACATCCCCCACAAGCCAACTACCTCCCCCTTTCAACTGAGCAAAGCGAGTATTAAAACCCAGCAACTGTCTCCCGTTCAAACCAGATGGCACAAATAGCTGGAGAGCTATCAAACAAAGTATACATTCAATACTTCAGCATAACATGAAAGCCCCGTTAAGCAAGTGTGTGCATACATACACACCCACGCTCAGGGACCAAAGCAATGGCAGAAAGTGCTCGATTAACTCCTCTAGTGGCTCAAGTGTCTGTCGACACTCAGGACATTCACACAGCATGAGCACTGGCCAAACTTCCGTGGCTTGTGCAGTCCTTGAGCTCTCCTGAAGCTATAAATTGCAGCAGGCTGCTATTATAAACAAGGAAAGCTGGAGACTGGCAAGTTGATTAAGACCATCACTTTGTGTCACGTCTAACTCATTTCCAGCTGCCTTGAGTAAAAGAAAAAGCCACCAGAAACCCTATGCTCCAACAACACTAAAAGAAAAGAGTGACTCCCTGCCCTGTCCAGCTCTGCACGTATGCATGGAGCTTCGTAACTCAGTTCCAGCTCACTTACCTCGTCCATTTTTTCTGACGTCGGAGTCTGGTCACCAGGCACCATTTCTTTAGCCTCCGATGTCTCAATTTTGGAGGTCCTGCTCAGCTGATCAATGGGAGTCATGCTGGCCTCCGA
Source organism: Harpia harpyja (assembly GCF_026419915.1). Classification (NCBI taxonomy): domain Eukaryota; kingdom Metazoa; phylum Chordata; class Aves; order Accipitriformes; family Accipitridae; genus Harpia; species Harpia harpyja. The sequence continues at coordinate 33,588,021 of NC_068948.1, forward strand.
TGTCCCCCGTGAATTCTGACTCAGAGAAGCCGTCCCAGGGATGGGCTCCTCGTCATCAGAGTCAGGTAACGGCGTTGGGCTAATGTCCTCCAAGCCTGTGCTGGAAGGGCGCGACGAAGGCGTCTGACCTCTGTAACCGAGCTGAGAGTTTGAACTGTACATTGGGATGGGAGAGAGCTGGGAAGAAGAAGAGGAAATAGGGCTACCTTCCATTCGGATCTCATTATCCGAGTCATGCTCGTTAAGAAAGGGTAACTTTGTTCTCTGCTCTTTTAAGAGCATCTCAATCCTTGAGTCTAAACTGTTATGCTGCATTTCAGACTCCATGGTGGGGGTGCCAGGGGTCTCACTTCTCTCTGGAGTCTGAGAGAAGGATGCTGTGCTTGGTTCAGGAACAGAGTTTGAATCAGGCAAGGGCGGAGGGTCCTCCTGTTTCTCCTTCACTGGGACAAAATCGATGTTAGTGGCAGTGCTGCTTTCCACAACGATCTCAGTGGGAGGTGGCACAGGTCTTCGGTACTCTGTTTCCCTGGAAGTTTGGGGAAACTGCTGCTCATCGGATTGGGGAAATACAGCTGGTGCTTGGTAGGGAGAGAAGGCAGATTTGTAGCTCGAAGAACTAGAGTGGCTCAGGGGAGGAGTGTGAGAGAACTGAACTGGCTCCTGCTGATGGGATTTGTACGTACTAAACTGATGCTCTGTCCCTCGGTAAACACCTGCCGAGTTATGAACATAGTGATGTCCTGGTCGACGGTTGTAGGCATCTGTAAATTTTGTTTCGTGTCTCCTGGGTTTGTACCCACTGTCCTGCCCAAAATGGTACACAGGCGTTGTCTGACGACTAGAATAGGTGGAATCCTGGGAAAATGGCGTCCCTAACCGTGGGGTGTGAGGTGTGCCTTGGGACTGTGGCGTAAATTGGCTGTATGAGTTTGGGGTGTCTTGCCGACAGCTGGAATAGGCTGTGTCATGGGAAAATGGCGTGCTACTGTTTGGGGTAACAGATGATCCCGCAGAAGAAAGGTTACTGTCTTTCAGGCGCTTCAGGGAATCCGTCAACTATAAAAACAGAAGAGAGAAAAGCACCTAAACACACACTTTTTAAAAGATATTTGTCTAATCCATTTGGTTTTCAGAGGAGTTGAGTACCCAGGAATTTGCACCGATTTCCATGGCAAAAAAAAAAAAAGGTTACAGCATCCCTGAAAACACAAACCATTATCCATTATTAACAGTTCCCTTTGATTTAAAAGGAGGCGGCAAGCAAAGAGGAACTTGTCTATAAGAGGAGGAAGAAGAAAGCAGATACAACAGTATTGCTTATAAGCTATACCCAAGACCATCAGGTGAACAGGAGACTTGCACAGTACTTTTAGCTAAGAGTTTCAATTTCTATCAACTATGTAAGGCTTGTCTAAATTGCAAAGAGGAAAGATAATTATGAAAATTCTGACATACGAAATTATCAATGTATCTTTTTTGTGAACAAATCGAAACATAAAAATCAGCAAACTCCCAGCCTGCAACCAAACCTAGGCAGCAGGGCTTTGTGTTGGTCCAACTGAGGGAGCTGACCCAACACCCTCTCTACCAAATGTTCATCTGTAACAACAAGGGAGAAGGCTACAGGTATAAAAGGCACAAAAAGTTCTCAACTGCCAGAAACACCATTTTAAACCCCTTCCCAAAGACAAATGCTCAGGTAGAGCACTACTGATAATGGCATTTGAAACTGAAACCCTACAAGCCTACAGAACAGCCAAGTAATTGCTCTGCAACTCACTTCAGAGGCAGATTCAGGGGGTTTCTAGGAGCAGTCCTGCTCCAACTCAGACTCTGCTGAGTCATAACAGTGCCACACTAATCATCAGTGCTGGAACCAATTCTCCATAATGCAAAGCAAGAGCTCAGTGAGAATCTTCCTGCAAGAGAGGTAGGACTGAGCTCCAACTCCCCAGAAGCACACCAGGATAGCAAACTTGTGAGACTACAGGCTGGCTGCTCCTCTCCCAAGCACAGGTAGGTAGAGAGACCCTTAAAATGACCTGCTTGAAACATGCCAGCACCATCAAACTCAAGCTGAGCTCTCACCTGCCTGCTATGCTCACACCCATCTCACCCACTCAGTAGTGTGGACTTGCTCTTGGTGTGACCCCCTAGAGACCACAACCACATGGACATCAGGAAAGTTTCTTCCTCAGCTGTTCTAAAACCCACAGAAAGGGTCAGGAACCAGCCACGTGCTTCCTGCTAAAATCCACATCTCTCCGCCTTTGGTGTAGATGTGATATGGATTGTTTTTCAGTGGGGTTTGGATATGGCCTAGAGGCAGGGATTGTGGCTCACAGAACTGTCAGGTCCTTGCAGCTCTGCATGAGGTGGAAAGCAAATGTCAGGAGTTATTTTACTAAAACTACAACAGCAAACAAGTTTGTTGGCAGATTTGAGTGACAAGAACATGCTGCAAACAGTTAAACTTACACAAAAAGCAATAATTTTGGTGGTAATTGGGAAAAAAATCAACTCAGGATCATAATATAATACATGAACACAATATCCTAGAGAAACAATCTTAAAGATAATCACAGCAGGGACTACTTTGGGGGATACCACCAATTAAGTGTTTTGCTGTTAACCCTGAAGAAGGAGTAAGAACAAATCTGTCCATTTTTATTTCAGATGTGTAACCAGCAGAAATGAAAAGCCAGGCCCTGCTCATAGTAGGGCTCCCAGCAAAATCATTACTTGCCTCCCTCCTGCCTTTAAAAACACCTTGCTGGGAGGTAAGGAAGAATCAATCTCTTTATGATTTTGTTAAAAGGATACTGGGGGTTTGCCTTGTTGCTGTTGGGGTGGTTGGTGGGAGGAGTATTTTATTTTTTCAGATCAACGGGATTTTCATGTTCAATGTGCAGCTCTTACCTGTCATGAAAACATCTGCCCACAGAATTAATGAACTTATGGCATTTTAAGAAGTCATAAGAATGCAGAGAAGTAGAGAGAAGGGGGGAAAAGAAAAAAATCTCTCCCAAATCTCTTCCAAATTTGATGCCTTGAAGTGGGCTCCTAAGTCACAATCAGGAGCCAAAGTACATTTAGAGAAGCCAAGGGGGCTGACAACTTCACACAAACAGGCTTCACTTGCCCTTCGTCCTCTCATCCCAGTGGGGTTCACAGGGGAGCAGGTAACTGTACAAAGCCATTTAGAGAATTGTACCCTAGATATCGACAGACCCCTGGAAGCCCTCAGGAATTCTGTCCACTTTTATTAACAACTGATTCCAGTGACTAATTAAGATTCTGGAAAATTTATGCCACTATTCAAGATCAGACACCTTCCATCTTTTAGCCTTTAAGCAAGGCTGAAGAACGTACGCGCTAAGGATTACATACTGCAGACGCTAGGCCAAACGTACCATTGTAAATCATTCCCCCTGACTTCAAGGGAATAATCTCATCTCAGGAACAAATCTGATCCAGTCCTAACTGCAGGAATTTCTAATGTTAATAGGGCACATACTGTCGGTTCTGTAGGTATTTTTCATTCAGAAAGACAAAAAGCACTTACCATGCTATGCAGACACCAGCATACAGATTAGCCACATGCACTGCATTCACAGAGAGTTACATTTGCTATGGCAATTATGACCAAGTTATATTTAAATGTGAATTAGTAACATCCACTGAAACTATGGCAAGACAAAAAAAAAAAGAGGCTAAATTAAAAGTGTTAAAACGCTAATGTTAATGATGCATTTGTTTGGAATTTTCTAGAAAGTTACTCTTAAAAAAAAAAGCTAAGCAAACATACCTGGAGAGTTTCATTTACAGTTGGCGATACATCCTGTTCGGTGCCTACAGGAAGGGTCTGAGGAGTGTAAAGACCATTAACGAGCAGTTCATAGAATCGCATGCGGGTTTCACCTGCACAGACCACAATGGAAGAGTTCATTAAACAGAAATAACACAGCTGATGTAAAAATATGTATTCTTGACACCTGCATGACCCTGCTCCCACTCCCAGCTCACTGCATCCACACAACAGAGGAGCAGGTATCACCTCTGAGGCTCGCAGGGATCATTTTTAAATAATCTGCTGGGCAAGTGAAGTCAGACACTCTCTTCTCCAGCCAAGACAAGGAGGTTTCTAAATCCTTTTTTCTCTTCTCAGCCTGCTTGGCAGCTCTGCTCTTCACCATGCTTTCTGGAAAGCAGCAGTTTACCTCCTCTCCAAAATGCCAGGCAAATAGCTTGCAGATTTGAGAAGTGAAACTTTCACCCAAGGGACAAGCCTCTGCCAACACCCAGAGCCACTTCAGAAAGCTCTCCCAACACACCTTGCTAGTAGAAACTGGCTGTTATTAATGCAAACACGATGCATGGGAATTCCAAAGACAAAACCCTTAACACTGCTTTTCCAAAAAGACACTGACTAATCCTTCCCCCCCCCGCCCCCTAGTTTAAGGTGTGCTCAGCAGCATCCTTCGAAGAATAAAAGCCAGAGAAGCAAACTGTCCCATATATTGTTACTGAGCCTTAGCCTTTACATTCCTGAATTCTACAAAGACCCAGTTTCTTAATATTGGATTTTTCATTACTACAAAAACCCAAACCTACTTATTTTGCAGTCTGTAAGAAATCTGTCATCAGCTTCAAGGGCAACAGATTCAGACCTCAAAACTGTCTCAATTTCACATGGAAGGATAAAGAATACACAGAAAAATGGACAGACCCAGCACCTGAGCCCAGAAAATGAATTCAGGCAAGATCTCCCCCGAAACAGGACTACTTTCATGAGGAGCTCCTGCAGGATCAAACCCCAAACTCCCTGTGAATCACTTTGTGCAATTTGAAAGCAAAGCACCCCTTAGCACGATTCTGCATACTGGAAAACACTCATTTATCTTGAATAAATGCTGCAGATGAGGTTATTTGGTTATCAAATCTCATTTCACAAAGTCTTGAGCCACATCCTCAGCTATGTTAACTGTTTTAGTTCAACTAAAGTCATGACAAAATAGATCTCTTCGCTACAAGAGCTTGAAGAGATGCTTGAAATATTATGTTTGAAATACTAACACACACCACCCCCCCATAAGACTACAATGCCGTGGATATGGAAGTGTTAGGCTTACTTACATGTTTTCAAATAAATACAAAGTAATTGTTTAAAAGTTTCATAATTCTTTCTGGAAACTCAATATAATGCAGTAAAAGTTAAAATTTCATTTTCAAAGAGGTTTATGAATGTGAAATGCTTCCTATCTATTTCTCTAAGGACAGGTAATTATTGTGTCCATTCTGTAGATGGATAAACTGAGGCAGAGAAGTTGCTTTAAACTAGCTTGTCTTAGATGAGGAGACTGGATATATTAGTTCCAGATTCCCAGGCCTGTGTTCTGGCCAGATAGATAAAACGACATTTTTGCTCCTAATACTTATTTTGCTAGACTATGAAAATCAAGTTTTTAACCAACCTTTCATTCTCTTGAAAAGCTGAATACTAGAATGAAATGTTGAAAACTATACATATGTATTTTAAGAATGTCCTAACCTGCTAATGCTATTTTAGGAATAACATTTTCTCCCAAGAAACAGAAGCATAAACCCCCCTCATTTTCCTGATGCACAGCTAACTTTCTTGAACAGCTGCCTGTTCAAGACTTGCAGAGTAGTTTATAAACGGAGAACAAGTACGAATGTAGTACAATCAGCTTGTTTAAAATGCCTCTCATTAAGACGTCCACCACTTACGAGCCTGCTTTAGCTTACACTATTGAATCTACAAATGGTTAATTTGCTCTTAAATGTAATTTTTAACTTCAAATATCAAAATAAGCAGGGGAAGGAGCCTGTCTGTAAAAATTAATGATACTAGAATTTCAAAGTATACATATGTAAGATCAAGCTAGGCTCACAATATCAAATATTATACTACTACTGTGATACTTCTTCTAACAGTGACCAGTAATGTCAATAAACGTCCTACTATACCCTTTTAACACATGTGGCACACCAATTGCTGTATAGGTTGTGCACTAAATTGTTGAACCCTTTTAATACAGAACAAAAATATCAGCATTTTTAAGAAAACGGTGTTAACAGTGTCCTCTTCCCAAGAAAGAGTGCAGCAAGTCAGTTTTAAACTAGAAATGCCATGTCTGCAATGAAGAAGTACAAGCAGCAACTGATCTACACCTCCTCTGCTTTAGACATTTTCTAAAATTCGGGCACATTTTAGCAAAGCCCTTCACTAACACGCTTGGAGGAAAGAGAAAAGACAAAGCGGTGAAATGCGATGCTGTCATACTTCCAGAAATTTTATTGGGCTGCCTAGGGCTCGGGTCTGGGGCTGAGAGCTGGCTACCTCCAGGAGTCGGAGCTCCTGTCACTTTAAGAGACAGTCTCACACTTACACACTCGCGCACACACACTGACAAGTGCTGCGTGTGCACTCTTTTGCTGCCAGCCTCGACTTTGCTGCTAAGTATCAATGAAATGCCAGGCACGCAGAGGACAGCACCCAGCCCCGCTGCCGCCGCCAGAATCCAGAGATTTGGGTCCCAGGAAACGCCCAAGGTTTGCCCCAAAATCCCAAGTTTGCAAAAGCCAGGTGCCACGGGGTCCGGCAGCCCCGGGAGGTGGCCGAGCGGGGCCAGCCTGGGACACGGAGACAGGGGGCACGGGAGGCCTCCAAGAGCAGGGGACAGGGCAGGGTGAAGGCAGGGGACAGGCAGGATGGCAGCATTTTGCAAATTACAGGGCTGTCTCCTAGCAACAGACAACACATTTGGCTCCACGTGACTTGCAAAGGCCCCAGAAACCAGACCCGCTCGCAGGGGGACAGGAGCACTCCCTTCGTATTTTTAATTGCCAGGCCCTTGCGATCTGCAACAGCCTCTCGTCTTGGGAGAGGGACGGGCAGGGGCACTGCAAAACACAAACGCGTGAGGCCGAAATGTGCCCCCTCACCTTTCGTATCCAGCTCCACGTGGATGATGTTGCCCATGACGGAGGTGTTGTGAAGGTGCTGGACGGCCTCCCGGGCACCCTTGACAGTGGCAAAGATCACTTTGGCAATGCCCAGGTGCTTCTTGTTCTTGGGGTTGTAGAGAATCTCCACCTCTTCCACTTCGCCGTATTTCTTGCACATGTCGGTCAAAAAGTTTTCGCGGATGTTGTCGTTCAGCTTGGCAAAGGTGACCTGCTTGGGAGGCACTGGCCCCACGTAAAATTCATCAATCTGGAAATGGGCACAAGGTGGGGGGGCAATAAAAATAATCGTCATCGTTAACAAGCATGGGGGAGGGCATAAGGATGGCATGGGAGGGAGAGGGTTAAAGCATCCTGCAAACTTTGGGGAAAGAAAACTGCCTCCAAGGCTCTGAGATGAACCCTGGAGCTGAGCAGAGCCTCTGTCGCTGCACCCATTCATTGAAACCGGCTCCTTTCTGGGCTACAAATATGTATTTTGAGCAGTACTGTCAGCAGAGAGCCCCCCTCCGCTGCCCCCCACCCGAGAAGCCCCCAAGACACAGCTCCAAAACCTCCAAGTGATCTCATTAGACAGATGCACTGATTTCTCCTTATCTTTATAGAAGAGGATTATTGTTAAACAGTCTGCCAAATAATAATGTTAATAGGAATATGACTGTCATTTAAACGGTCCATTAAACTACTTGGAACTGAAGCTTCACTCCCAGATAAACAAGAATACAGAGCTAAACCCAGAAGTCAGGGCAGTACCTTGAATTTGGGGACAGACAGCTCCAACTCCTTAGTTTTGGTCCATATTCGCCCTATTCTGGGATCCCTGACACAATCCACAGGAGCGATTCCCGAGTTCTGGGAGGAGGAGGAGGAGAAGGAGGAGGAGGAGGAGAAAAAGCACAAAACCAGCAATAACAGGGCTTGAAATTTAAGACACAAATAAAAGAAAAAATAAACCCCAAGGAAGCACGGGCTGTCTCAAGGGAAGGGGAAAGCGCACACACACACACACACACGTGTCAAATTGCAATACTGCTGGGAAACGCACACAGATTGGAAACACAGAAATAAAGCCGCAGGTTTGGGCTCCTTCTCGGGCTCCTGACAGTTGAATACAGAGTGTCAGGTGGCAGTAACTTTGGTGGCTGTATGTGTGTCCCCCAGACCCCCCTCCCACACGCATGTGCTACGGCAGGGATTACCACGACCCGGAGGGACCCCCAGCCCCCAAAACGCCGGTAAGAAGGAGGCGGGCAAGCGGGGGGGGGGAGATAACACAATGGGGGAAACCCACGACCCCCCCGGCACTCACAGGCATGCTGAAATGTTGCCCATCGTAACGGTAGAGTTTGTGCTGTCCTTTTTTCAGAGCCGGGTCAATAATCAACTTGTAACTTCTCCAATGGTGATTTCTTTTCTCGACAGAAGTGCTGGCTTGCGTGCTGTTCTCCATTCCGTTGATCCAACCTGGACGGGGAGGGGGGGCGGGGGGGGAAGGAAGGGGGAAGGGGAAAAGAAAAAAAAAAAACCACACGGAAAACCATAAAGTTAAAAAAAATATTCAACAAAGACCTCTTCGTTTTTTTGTTTTTTTTTAAACGAGCCGCCCGCTCTACACACCCAGGCAGGGAGGAAATCCACCGCGAAGCGAGCCCTAAAATGGGGGAATTGCCAGCCGGGTCCCCCCCTCCACCCCAGCCAGACAAGAGGCAGAGAGGGAGGAGGAGGAGAGGAGGAGGAAAAAAAAAAAAAAAAAAAAAAAAAAGACCCAATCTCACTTGAACTCTGCTTTTTGCCATGATCTTCAGGGTGCTTGGCTTTTTCCCCCGCCTTGATCTCTCGGAAAGACATCGCGCTCGGTGGCTGATCGTCTCCGGGCGGCGAAAGGCGAGCTCCCGTCTCACATGGGGCCGGTTACCGGCGCGGGCTGGCCGCCAGGCTCCTGCCTCCCGTTTTCGCGAGCCACCACATATTGTGTGTGCTCGCTGCTGGCGGCGGCGGCCTCCCACAATACACCGCTGCGAGCGCCGCGAACGCCTAACCGCCCTCCGCCGCCTGCACATTCACGGCGGCCGCGCCGCGCAGCCCCCGGCCCGCGGCCGCCCGCCGCCGCCCCGCCGCCGCCGAGCGCCGCCGCATGGGCCGCCGCCGGGGTGGGTTTATTTTTTTTTCCTCCCCGCCCCGGGGTTAACGGCATGCGGGGGGGTGAGTGGAATCTGCCCGCTGCATTTACCTTAGCGCAAACTGTTTCTAAACAAGATGGACCTATAGGTGGGACAAGTTTTTTTTTTTTTGGTTTTTTTTTTTTTTAGGGGAAGACTTCGGCGAGCCCGGACCGGGCGGCCGCAGAGCCCGCCGCCCTGCTGCGGCGGGGGGGCCGCCGCCGCCGCACAGCAACTACACAGGGAGGGAGAGAGGGAGGGGGACTAAGGAGGGGAGCAGTTTTGCTTATTAAAGGTCCGGAGCCGGCAGCAGCCAATCAGCGGGGAGCTTCCATTTTGTTTTAGGTATTAAAGGCCGGGCGGCGCGGTCCCTCCGCCGCTCGCCGGGGCGCGGAGCCGGGCGGAGCGCGGCGGGCGCATGGCGCGAGCTTCGCTCGGTCCGCGGGGCCGCGGCGGCTCGGCCGCGGTCGGGCAATTGGCTGGTTAAAGGCAGCGGGGCGGCCGCAGCCAATGGGCGAGCAGCTTCCATGGGGCTTGAGTTATTAGACGGCGGTGTAAAAACATCCTTCAGCAGACAGCTAAGGAGAGGCCAACAGATCAGGCAGCCATTTTTCTGCAATGGAGCGAAATGGCCAACTGGGCTTTTCCTTTGTTCCAAAAGGGGGATCCGCCATGTGAATCCACACCGTCCGCTTGCGGGGGAGCGCTCGGGGTGGTGTTAATGTCTGGCACCATGGTAGAGGACTCACTGAAGAAGGAAGATTTAAAAACAAACAAACAAATTTAAAAAAAAGTGCGGATTTTTTTTCCCCTTATGGTTCGGGATCCATCTTTGTCTTGTGTAACTAGGTCATGGCACGCCCTATGTCAGCAGTTAACAATTTCGAATGCCAAAAAAAAAAAGCAGATACATTATTTTTAATTTTTTTTTGTTTGGGGTTTTTTTAAGCTTTATACAGCTCTCTGATGACCGAACAATAAATTTTAGAGAGTATTTCCTGTATTAAACACTTGAATCCTGGCCATTTTTATTAACTCCTTTGGTGCTTACAAGGTAACGTTTTAAATATAGGTATAGGAATAGTGAATTCTGGCAAAAAAAAAAAGGCAATTGTACTATGATAAGCTTTTTTTCTTTCTTTCCTCTTATGTTGTAAGTACCCAATCCATTCTGTCCTTGCTAAGTGTAGTTTTCATGTTAATGTTACTGAAGTGGTCCTGATTGCTAAGCCTTCATTTGCATGTCTTATGTTTTTGTCTGTTTATCTAAACCAATTTATGCTTTTTGAAATATTTTACTTGTAAAGCAAAATATCTAGCTAAGAGATGCTTAAAAGTTGTTTACAACCAGTAAATGTTAACCAGGTGTTTTCACACTAACATGTGCCTCCTAAAACTATTTAGGAGAATATTTTTAGTGTCTGTGTGCTCTGTGGAAAAACACTGAACGTCCTTTTTATGTACTGAGTAAATCTGCCACAGGAAGGTAGATTTAAGCCTCGAGTAGGAGTCCTCACTGCGTACAGTCAGTCAACATAGCTGGACAACTTTTTCTATAGCTTCCCCCCCCCCTTTTTTTTTGATGCTAGACCACTGCCATACAAAGATCTGTAACTATCTTAACAAGATCTGCTTTGACTTGCAAACTTACGAGAGAAGTGGTGATACAGATCATATATATTTATAGCCGTTATTTTAAAAAAGCGTAACAACTTCACCTTCAGAGCTGCATTCAACTATGGTGCGCGGGTAAGTAAACCCTTTTGCCCTTGCAGAGAAACATATAGACCAGGCCTGTGCGGCTAGTGTTATTGTCCTGGGCGGAAAGATCCTAATGGTCGTCTGTATGAGCGGTGGCGATCTCCTTCTCCTCAGATACATCTAACAGCGTCTCTGAAACGTCTATTTTCAGGGAGGGATTTCTCTTTCTGCACAAAGCGCTTGGTCGTCCGCAGCCCTGGGTTTTTTTTTTTTTGCGGAGAGACGCCGTGAATCCATTGCAGGCGTTACGTGACTGTTAAATTGAACGCACAAAAAAAAAAATCTGCCTGTGAACAGTAAGATATTACTGAGGTTGATTTTAAAAAAGGCGAAAAGGCGGCGGTGGTGGTGACGGTAGGGATCCCTACCATGTTTTATCCGTCTAATTACAGAAGCTCGAACCAAAAAAAAGCAACAAAATGGGGGGGGGGTGTTTTTTCACGACGGTGAGTCTTAATGGCGGATGTCTCACTAAAAAGCACTGTAAAATCCTTCATACCGAGAGGCAGTGACTTGGAGAGAGGGGGGAAAAAGGAGGTCTGGAAGTAAATCCAAAATGAGGGAGTTTCCTTCCAAGTGAGGGACCCTTTGCAGCCTGAGTTTTACAGTTGGAGAGCCGTGACGCAGTTGATATTCACAGCAGTTGTGCTTTAGTGCAGCCACCCAGCCCATGAAATGGCCTCCCGCCGAAGTCTGGTGGTTTTATTATGTGAAAGCCTGCGGAAGCACCGTGTCCCGGGCGCCGGGAGGGGCGGCTGGCGGCGGGCAGGGCGCTCCCGGTCGCGCTCCATGTTGTGTGAGGGTAGCCGCCATCATGGCTTCTCCTTCGGCGCCGCGTTCTCCTCAGGGCTGGGGCGGCGGCGAGGCGGGCTCTCCCCCACTGCCTGGCGGCGCTTCGCGTCCTGATCACTGGAGGGAAATGGCCTTTTTTTGTCTTTTTTTTTTTTTTTTTCCCTCCTCTCTCCCCCCTTTCCCGCCCCCCCCCCTTCCCCCACCGCTTTGTGAGGGGTTGTGAAAAGCGAAGCCGAGGAGGGAGTGGGGCGCCTGGCGGCTTTTTCTCCCCGCGGCTGCCGCGCACAACATGGCCGCGCCGGGGAGCGCCCTGCAGCAGCGGGAGGCAGCGCTGCGGGCGGTGGGGCTGGCGGCACTCCAGCCCGGCTGGGGATGGGGGGGGAGGACAAAGGCAGCTCGCATAATGCAGGCGAAGCCCTGGGTGCCTATAAATAAAGCCGCCCGCCCCTCGCCTTCCTCCCTTCCCCCCGCCGCAGCCTCCCGCTCGCTTGCTTTATAAATACCGAAAGATGAAAGTAGCCTAATGCAGAGAAAGAAAAAAAAAAAGAGGAACAAACAACAGTCGTCGTCGTCGTCCCCCCCTCAAAAAAAAAAAAAAACACGAGCCAGTTGTGGGGGATGGAGGGGGGGTAAGCCAGGCAAATGAGCAGGCAGCGCTGGCCGCGGGAGGAGCAGGGCGGCGTCGCCAGCCTCCCCGCCTGGAGCGGGCTGCGCTGCGCCCCGCCAACGCGCCGGGGGGAGCGAGGCCGCCGCTCGTCACATGGCTCTTTGTTGTTTTCCTTCTCCTGCCCCTCCTGGGCTTTCCCCCCCTCTGCCATCGCCCAGCCGCTCCGCCGGGGCAGCCGCTGCCCTGCCTCCTCCCGCCCGCAGCCGGGGTGGGATGGCCCGGCCTGGCCCGGCCCGGCCGGCCTGCAGCGCCGAGCTCCCCGGGGCCGCAAGCGGGGCTGGCGCGGAGCCGGCTGCCGTGCTGCAGTGCGAGTCGCCATGGCCTTCCGAGGTGTTACATGTGCCTGTTTTAGGGTTTTTTTTCTCTCTTTTTCTGTTTTTTTCTTTTTTTTTTTTTTCCCCCGAACAGATTTTCCTGCAGCTCGCTTTGGGTGGAGGCGTGGGGGTTATTTCGGAGCCTCACAAGCCTCGCTGTGCTCTGCGGGGAGTTGCACCTTGTGCTCCACTGCAGACCCAAATTAGGTGAGCTAGGAAAGCCTGGCTTGAGCAACCACTTCAGAGGGCAGGACATGGGGAGGAAAAGCAAACACTTGTAGAGAGGTGGCCTCCCTGGTAAGGCTAGAGCAGGACCGTCCTGCGGACCCTGTGGGAGGGAGAAGGTAAGTGGCTGCTTGGCAGAGGCTGCCTGCGGGAGCGGCATGTGCCGGGCAGGGTGCGCCCTGCCCGCCAGTACCTGCGGCTCAGGACCAGCCGCTCCGTGGGTTTGTAAAACCTGTGCTGTGGTATGTGCCGAGGCTCAGGGGTGTTTTCCTGCGAGGGAGCAGGGTGCTGCCGCGAAGGAGGCACCACAGCCTGCGCCTTTCGCAACGACGCGAGGGCTTACGCTCATCTCTTCATTTCTTGTCGTCCCCCCCCCCCCCCGGTCCTCACCGGGTCAGGCTCTGTCGAGAACAAGCGACAAACCGTCCGCACAAAACATAACACGTTTCCATGGAGGGGGAGAAAAAAAAAAAGTCTCCGCATGGCCAGGCTGGCTTTAAAACGCTACTTGTTCGCTCTGTGCCCCCATCTCGGGGTGCAGCTGCGGGAGCCATGGCGGTCCGCGGCCACCAGACCCGCCGCTCGGTCCCTGCAAGATGCGCCTTGTCTGGCCAGAGCCCTCTTTAAACGCCTGGCCCTCGCTCGTGCCAGCAGTGCGACTGCCTTCCTGGTTTACCATTGCTTTAAATAATAATCCGCTAATAAACTTGGAAGAAACAGTGACGTTATTCTTAGCTAAACACCATTAAAATGCTCCTCTGCTATTTCTCAATAGAGGTGAAAAGCATTTTGGCTTCCTGGAAATGGCCGAAACAGGCGATGTGTAGATCAAAGTACGGTGTAGGTCTGTTCGTGGTTTTGTAGGGGTTTTTTGAACTGTAATGAAAACGTTTCTGCAGCTTGCATCATAATGAATTAAGTCAGCACGTGAAGTGATTAAAAAAAAAGATTTAAACAGCATTGGCTATTAACTTTCCTGGGATTTAAAGTTTATGTTTAAATAAATATTTGGATATTAGTAATATCTGCATTTAAACCCTAACGTTGGTCTGTTTAACCCTGAAGCAAACTAGCTCTGCCTAACACAGGCTTTGAAATGATTCAGCCAGACCATAATACTGTGGGAGCTTAGACAGCTTTGTCTGTACTTGCACCTCTCTGCGCATTTTTCCAGGACTATGATCTTTGTCTGCAATTAATCATTGTTCAGGACAGCCGTTCCCGATGGTAGAATCCATGAACTGTTCCAGCTGGGAGAGGTCCTAAAGCGTGTGCCTAGCACCACATATGTGCAAACCAGGGCCAGAAATTGCTGGGGCAGCAGGCGTTGTACAGCGAGCCCACCGTGCGGACCCAGTGAATTGTGTGGGTCCTCAGCACTTCTGGAAATTGTTTTTGTAAGTCTGAGCTGAAAATTTCTTTCTGTTTTTAGAGTTTCTGAATGACTGTAATGTTCAATGTAGTTTAAAAGTCACCAAGGCAGTTGAGACCGGTTGCACTCTCAGAGTGGTTGGTTTCATGGCTGAACCTCGTATCTGAAAAGCTAAATGTTCTGGTACAGCATGTTTAAATCCCAGAAAGGTCAAACCAGACTTTCATACTTGAGTTAGATTGACCCTGGTTTACTGTGTGAGACTCTTTAGAGAAAGAGATCTTTCAGGGGAAAGGGAAAAAAAAAAAACAACCGTTTTTTTTTCTCTGAACAGCTTGTGGTGACTCTATGCACATTCTTGAAGCAAAGGGGTTTGTTCTTGCCCACAGTGTCCCTCCCCTGCATTGTTGAGTGGAAAACTCTTATGCTAATTATTTCACTGTCTGTTATCAATAAGAAGTGATTTAATTTCTTTGGCAAAGTGTTGCAACAAGAGCAAATTAGATTGAGAAGAAAAGTGAAATAAAAAATATCCAGCTGTTCTGCCAAACAATGATCGTGACTGTTTACAACATTTTGTTTTAGACTGGCTTGTACACAGAATCCTTTATATTGAAGGTTTTCATGTCACAATCCACTGCTTGTGCAAGGCAACTAGATTAATAGATTATGAAAGACAAAAGAGACCGAGGTTCATCTGGTTTGACTTCCTGCATTATGCAGGTCATGAGATCTTCGTGAATTTGTTGCTTTTTCTCATTTGAAAGAGTGTAACTGCAGCATACCTGCATCATAGAAAAACATCAGATTTTCATTTTTAAATGGGCTGTGAGAGAGAGTAAAATAAGAGTTGCTAAATTGTTTTCATCAAAATCTACCTGACAGACTAGAAGTCAAAATACCTTTTTAAACTTGTCTAGTTTCTGCTTTCAGTTTCTGGATGTTGCTGTATCTCAGTCTTCTTGACAGAGGAGTGCTCCATGACCAGATTTCCGTCCCCATGTAGCTGTGTACAGGCAGATCAACTGAGCATGTAACAGTCCAGCTGCAGACTTGCAGAGCTCCCCCTCGGGTCCATCTTTACTAATCCTGTAGTCGCTCCTGTCGCGGTTCCCTGTGAACACTCCAGTTTTTCACCATTTTTATCCGGGCAGAAGGGGACAGAGTGATCAGTGGTGATCATACCCGCACCAACAGCCCTCCTGGCTGAGATGTCTCTGTTAGGCATCCAGGGATTACACCAGCCCGTGTTCAGCTGTTTTCCCAGCATGGCTCCTAAAATACTCCCAGATCTGCTCCCTCTTGGGATGGCACCCCCGTCCCGTTGGTTTGTGCCCTTTGTTCTGCATGTATGGCTTTACGCTTGGCCCTCTTGAAAAGGCCAAGTCTGTAGACAGCATTGTTGCTTGCAGTGGCTTTTTTTTTTATTTTAATACCCCTTCCTGCTACTGTTGAGTGTCACCTACAAACTTGATTGGTAATGATTTTATATTTTCTTCCAGATAAACAACTGCTTCTGTCTCCACTGTAGGAGTTCCCTCGTTCCAGGTGTGTGTACACGTCAGCTGTGTCAATACTGTGTCAGGAGAAGGTCTGGATGTACACCATCCTCTTGCCACACCCCAGTTTCATGGGAAGAAAGCCCAGTTTAGGCACTGGAAGGGAGCCAGGAGGCACACTGCAGCATTTGCCTGCCCTAGTGTCTACAATGTAGCCATTAAATAATTTAGGGTGCCAAACAGGTAGTTGCAGGGCCCATAAAAGAAGGATGACAGCTCTAGGACACAGCGGTTACAACTGCATTTTGAGACCTTTGTGTCTTCGTGTCTCAAACAAAGAGCCATGTGATGAGTGGCGGGGAGCGGTGGCTTCTCTCCCCCCGGTGTGTTGGCGGGGCGCAGCGCAGCCCGCTCAAGATTCTAGTCCATTTGATTATGCTGTCTTGCTCTTATATTCTCCTACGTATAATCACATAAATGCTTCACAGGGCTTGAAGTATGGCACATCAGCCCTCTTGCAGACATCTCCTACTAGTGCTATTACCATTTACCACCAAAACTTGCAATTTCTTAAAACAGTTTCTCTTTCAGCAGCTAAACGCATGAAGCTTTGTTTCCCATGGATTTGGGTCCATAAATGCCCCCCTGACAAATCTTCCAGTTCTTTCCCAGTCTTGCTTGCCCTGTCTGGCAGAGCAAGGGATAATGTGCTGGCTGGGAGCTCCACAGGGCCCTTGGTAAGGGCAAGGGCCGAGTTCTGCCTGCCTTTCCCCGAGACCAAGGTGGTGCCTCTACTACGTACTCTACTCAGCTATTCATTCAAGACCTAAATACGTTTGGGACTTCTTCCCCACTGCCTCATTTGATTGAGATTGGAGGAAGGAAAGGAAAAATGACACAGAACAACACAGTCACATTATACTGTTTTATTTTTAGGAAACCAGGCTAAGAATATCAAAGGAATATTGAGTAGGAATATGGACAGGGTATTTGCCTGCTCAGTTTTTTTGCCATGAAATTTTTCATTTCTTCCTAAGAACAGCAGATGATGTGTCTAGGGAATTTCTCAGCCAAAATAAGCAACCTCCTGACAGATTTCACCTGTGTCCCAGCATGCTTTGAGGATGCATGGGATGTAAGCATTGAACAATGATGGGGAATCACTAGTCTGCTGTGTTGTTTGGCTGCCTGGGTGCAGAGAGATGTATGGTGATACCCAATAGTGGAACAAACATTTCTTTTGTTTAAGATCCATACAACTTTTGATGGACATGTTGGATATTTGCCAGGGCTGGGGTTTTTGGTTTCTTTTTAAACTGTATCTGTTCATTTTATTTCTGCTAGTATTATGACAAAGCCACCTCCGTAAGATAGGTAGTGAGTGCTTTCAGAGATCTAATCATTCTTGAGCTATAAAGGAATAAAGAAGCTGTTTCAACACCTGACTTGGAGAATGTTTTGTGTTGCTCCTTGCCTATTGAAATGCAGCTGCTATTGAAATGCTATGATTCCATCAGAATGTACAACCAGTTATTTTTTTAGAATACTTTCAAGCTTATAAAAATCATGAAATAAATCAAGGAGGTTGGCAATTCTAATCAACATTCTAAACCCATCAAATTATAGAACATTTCAGTTCAGTGCTTCATGGCCTAAACAGTACAGTTTAAAAAAAAAAAAAGAATTAGAAGAATGTACCATTTAAAGAATTTGGGCACTCACAGAGCTTGCATCAAAAGGAAATGAAGATACAGATAAGTAATCTAAAAGGATTTTTATGCATTGAAATACTTGTGTATCTGGACACCTATCATTAAACAGTCTAGATGTGATGGTAGCTGGAGACCTGTGAGCGTTTTTAACAAATGTAGCACATACAGGGAACATTCTAAGTGATGAAGTATAAAATGTTGCAGCCAGAAAGTGATGACAAAGGTCGAATGGAATGAGTTTAGCTTACAAATCGGAGCAGTTTCTTCTAACTGGTGTGATGCAAACAACATACAACACAAGACCAAGACAGTTTTGCCCTTGACATTGTTGCCATTGCTCTCAAATCTGCAGTTAAGGATCCCTATCTTGATTTATTTTTTGACAGGACAGTTCGGAGTGCCCCAGCTGGTCCGCTAAGCCACTGTTTTCAGCCGAGTGGGCCAGAATGTGCAGAATTAGGGAATGCTGTGCCATCCATTGCCTTTCTATGCTGCTGCATAGCAGCAGCTCCCAGTTGCTAAGCAGCTGCAGAGCCTCTTTGCCTTTGCTACCAATCAGCTGTACTACGGGAGCAACATGGGTTCCCCTTGATCGGTGGAGAGGAGCCGGCAGCATGAAAACGGGAGCAGTGGCCATAGCAAAATTGTTCCTTTTCTGGCTGGCTAATGGGCCCCCTGGCAAAAATGCTGGAGTGAAGCAAAGGGACACTTGATGGCACAGAAGCAGGGGGTGGCAGGGAGGGTAGACGGAGAGCCAGCATATGTGCACAGCGGAGGTTACAAAGACAGCAGATCTTAGCAGAGCAGGGGGCACACACCGAGGAGAAAGAAATGGGAGAGAGGCCAAATGCACCGTTCGGAATAAAAAAAAACCAGGAGGAGAGTGCAGCATATGGAGAGGGGAAATAAAGCAGAACTTGCACAGCCTGCGAATAATTGAATAGAAAATACAGGAAGAGAGGGAAGGAGCTTGATTCATTACTGCCCTTCACCTTGTGGAGACAGCTACACCTGGGAAGAGGAGGTGTGCAATACAACCACATCTTTCATGTTTGCAGTGAACTGTAGGTTTTACTTGTCAACCCCTGCCGTTTGTGGTTTTCTCGCTGTGTAGCCCCTGCCTTTTGTTTAGACTTGATTCCCACAGGCTCTGTTCTTATCTTTGCCTAGTTTCTAATTTATTTGCGTACTTGCTTTAGCTTTTTTTGGTTTTTCAAGGTAAGTCTTAAAATACCTTTGCCAGATACTTTAGTTGTTTTAACCTTCAAGAGGGCAGGCCATTGCTAATTCCAAACTGAAGTTAGTTTCCACTAAATCCACAAAGCCATCGCTACTTTTCTCCCCCATCTCTCTTCTGGGAGCTGCTGATGGAGAATGGGGTTCCCTTTACTTCCCAACGTCTTCCCCTGCATGTTGCCTTTCCTTTTTCCTGCGCAATGCCTGCCAGTAGTCCGGGAAGACTTGCTGCTAGCAGTGTGCAGGAAGTGGTTCCTGTGGCAGTAAATTATCACAAACGTCTGATGTGTTGTGTAAGGGGGGGTAAAAAAGTGTCACGAACATCTCGGGAGGGTGACCAAAAGAGAGTGTCGTTTCACCACCGCTCAGCTGCCCACATGAAAAAATACTTTATGGTCTCAGTGCCTAACATGCAATTGGCTGCATAATAGGAAATGCCAGTAGAGCTGGCAGGGAAGTGGGGGAGCTATATGTTACTCTCTCTGGCTCCTCCAGACAGAGGATTGAGGGGCACATTTGTGCAGGAGGGTGGGGAGAGGAATTAAAGCTCGTGCAGCTGTTGCCCTCCTCTGTGGCCAGCCCTGGCTGGCTTGGAGGCCTGTTCAGTGAGAACACTTTTGCCCAGGTCCAAAACTGAGTCCTAAAAGGAAAACAGAGGTGCCCACCCAGATCTACAGTAGAAAGGATTTGCTATGGGCTCTGTGTGTGTGTGTGTATTTCAAGCCAATAAAAAACTTGACAAATACGCAGCCAGATATGTATCGTACTTGGAAGATTTTTGTCTAAGATGTCTGATTTGGAGGGATGCTATATTTGCTTCTTTCTTCCATTTGTCTGGAGTTCTGTATCTTTGAACAGGCACTGTCTATACTATTGTTAGACTCCTAAGACCATTAAAGGTCTAGGGGCACTGACATTTTAGAAGTATTCAGCTGCCTTTCACACAGAGGCATTTTTAGCATTATGAGAGATGTAAGTTTAATTAGAGTGGTTTTAACCAGGAAATCTCCCCGCCTTAAGAAATCGGAGCTACTATGTTAATCCCAGTAAGCAACTGGGAACTTGACAGTGTGCCTGTTGTTACAATGAGAGGCAGGAAGGGTGAAATGTGTGTAGGAAGGGAGAAAAAGCACAGGAAACATGCCATCAAGGACAGCGGTGTCAAGCTCACACAGGGCAGTGTGCCAGTCCGCGTTTGGTAATGACCCGTGGGCTGGAGCAGCGCTGGCAGGTTGCTGCCCTCTACGTGCCTGCGCACACCAGACCATGCCACCGCCACGATTGCTCAAATACCTTCCCGACCCACTCCGGTGGCTCACAGTGAGGACCTCCAGCCAGGCCACTCTGCACCGTCAACCCATCCAGCTCACACAAGCACGGCAGGGGCCAAAAATCACAGCTCTAAAGCAAACATGACACAATTACAACTGGGTTTATTTCCAGCGCCTCAAGTTACCGATTAGCCTACTCTGAGCATCGCTGTGTCTTTGCAGGGTTTGCTCTGGCCGGGTTAATGGCTACGCTCACATCTGAGATGATAAACTCAGTCTGGGCCTGTCCTTTGTCTAGTGAAGCCACAAACCTCTCTGGCTCTTGCCAAACCTCTATTCCTATGTATGAGCTTCTTCCCAGCCAGACAACGACAGAGCAAGTGTGTCCTGCTTAGCTCTCTGCATACTTCTAGCACTCAACAAAAAACAGGCAGAAATTATGGTGTCTCCCATAGGGATATAAACAGAGGATTTTATCATCTCTTCAGTCTGCAGTTGCTGCCTTTCTGTAGGAAGTTTGCACAAATACCAGAGGGGAGGACTCGAACTTCACGTTAACTGCCTTTTAGTGTCGGTGCCATATGTTACTCAGCAAAAGCCTGCCCCTGTTTCATCCACAGTCCTTTCTGTTACAGCCTACTTTGCCATCCTTTTTTCTCCTCCTCTGAATATTCCCAGTTTCCCCACATTCTTGTCCAAAAGGTTTGAGAGCTTCCTGCCTGGGCCAGCTGCAAGAGTGATGGGTATTGCACAGCCAATGCAGCAATGAAGTGTTGATCAAAGCCCAACTCTTCTAATGGCTCTGAAAAACATGTGCTTGTTCAGTTTGCATTGTAGCTCATATATTGGAAAGCATATTTAGCAAGCCAGACCTGGGATCATTTAAACTTCAGGTTCTCAAAAGCCTCACAAAAAAGTACAACTCCACACATTTCAGGTTTAGTGGAATCTACCAACCAACTTTTGGGGAGCGTAACCCAGATTTGGCCACCCACGGTGGAGTCACCTACTCCATACTTATCCCTGCCATGTAAACTAAAGCAGCTGAATGCAGCTCCTGCTCTGGTGCTGTGGTCATCCTAATTAACATACACTCCTATTGGTTTCAATCCTCCCTTGTCTCTAAACCAGCAAGTACATTAAAAGAAAATATCTCTCTCTACCAGGAATTACTTGGTTTGGGAATGGAAGAAGGGGGGAAGAGTAATCTGAAGAAAGGAGATACTGCAGAGAGTGCTCTGATTTTGAAAAAACAAAGCATCTCAGTGCTTGCTGGGTCAAGTGGATTGCTGGGTAATGAAGACACAGGAAGGCATAAACCAGAGGGATTTTAGGGGTGTATACGAAAGAGATGGGTTGGATGCTGGGTAAAAACACATTGTGTTGCAAGGAAAGCTATTTACAGGCCCTTTCCCTACATTTTCCAAAATTACTTCCTGATGGGATTTATTCTCTGCTGCCAATCTGGATGCAGAAAAGCATCTGATGCTGATTAATTTCATGCAGATCTGTCGCAGAGCCCTGTGCTCTCACTCAGCCACGAGCAAGCCTGTGCATCACTCCTGCACCCGCTGCTTCTGACTGTTCCCATGGTAAAACCAAGCACAGCTACCAGCGCAAACACAACCTGCAGATCTTGCCTGAAACAAGGCATTCTGAATCCCTCTCTCCAGCAAATCTCCAGATTCATTTCTCAGCACAGAGGTAGAAGATGAGATCCAGCATCACTGTGATAGCTCTGCCAGCCTGTGTTGACAAATTCCTCCCCATCGCTCAGTGAAGCCGTGCCAGCACATCTGGGAGACACACATATCGCCCAGATCCATGGGGGCAGAGTTATGGTGGTGTTGGCAGACACTTGCTTGTTCATTTCATGCTTTTCAGAGATCAGTCATTGTGTTTGATGTTCCAGAAAAGCATAGGATGATCTTAACCTTGTGTTACCCATTTTTTATAAAAGAACTTGGCTTGAGAATTCACACTTCAGTGAGGAACAGAAACTTGAAACTGCCCCTAAGCACCTACTGTATCAGGCTGAGACATTGCCATGTTGATTTACACACTATTCAAGTTTGTAAAGTGGGTTTTTTTCCCCCCACAACTGCAAAGCCAAGACTCAGTTTCTAATGAAAGGTGAGATTGCAAATACAGCACACTGGCCATGTGTACATCAGGTAGGCCATTTTGGCCCACATAGTTGGCACCCCTGATTTAAAGCATACCAGAGAAAACCCAAGAAACAGTATGTGTTCCCTATAAATAGCTGCTCTCTAGGTAGCAGTGGTTTATGAACAAAATCTGTCCAAACTACATCAAAGTGCCTGAATATTTGCTGCCTGATTTTGCTGAGTTGTGTGTCTAATTTGGCTAACGCCTTCTGTTGCAGACCATTGTCCTGTTTTCTTTCATAGCCCTCTGAACTCTATGGTAGCATTTGGACAGATTCTATGTAGAGCTTATTGAAAGATTTTTGCACTGATTTAGTGCATGGGCTACTTGAGCCAAGTGAAACAGGAACTGTATTCCTAAGGCATGAAAAGGCAGAAAGGAAATTTTCTTATTGAAATATAATTTTTCCACATTACTTAATAGTCTAGAAAGTTTAATACCTTTCTGGCAGCACTTCCCACTGGGAAAAAAAATGGTTCCTGCTCAGCCAAACAACAGTGTAATAATGTTTTAGGTTGGGTTAAATGTCTTAGAAACTGGCAGGTGTCACAGCCACCTTGCCTTCAGTGAAAAAGGCAATTGAGAGCCCGTATGAAACAGGGGATTTACATCAGTAGGGCCTACTACACAAAAAACAGGCACATGGCAAGGTTTGAATACATGGTGAATCATGTGGCCCAAGGGATTTTTCAGGGTGGGGGCGTGTGTGTAAAATATCAGGCCATGAGGACCAGATGGCAGAGCTCTGCATGTGCAAGAGAAACAGCAAGAAACACTACAGAAATGGATACTGAGAAGCAGCTGAAAGTCAAGGAGGCTGGGAGCTTTGATTTTGAAAAAAGATACTGCCAGGGTTGAATGAGCGTCAAAAGAGTGTTGGCACTGTGGGCAAAAACACAACTGAAAAAACAATTTGTACAGTTGTTCTGTAAACTAAGTTAATTACCTTGAGTATATACCTAGCTTTGTCGTAGGGTTCTCCTCTTACACTGATATTGTCACCCATAACTTCTTTGTGTGTACAAGGTACAGTTCAGTTCTCCTACATTACAGTTTCCCGTTCCCTATCTGCCCTGTCAGTTTACACTAAATTCTGTGGGGCAGAGACAGTGCTTCAGTAAGGGTCTGTGCATATGACAGACAATTGTTGCCCTTGTGTAACATCTGAAATTTAGTGGAAATTCACTCTACTTACATGGTAGGTCCCATTCTTTAGGGTCTGTCTTTCTTATTGTAAACTCTTCAGGGCATTGTCTGTTGCTTTATATGTACATGCTGTAGTGGGAATTCATCGCTGAAAACACAAATAATTAATATCACTGGTAATGTTAAAAAATAAATATTTAAGGCTCTGTTTTGTTATGCACATTCTTAATTAAATTTATCAATATTTCCTTTGACATAAATGGGCTACTTGTTCTTATTGTTAAGTCTTTGTAAAGCTGGGGTCTGTATTATCAAGAAGAAAATTCTTAAGTGTATTTCAAAAATGTAGTTCTAAAGACATTTAGGAAGAACAGGTCCCCATTCTTGTCTAGTTTATATTACCATGTAAACTAATAATACGACTATACAGCAGATGGCATGTGCTGTTACTCCTCTCTGCAGTTGTGGCTACGAGGAAGTACCAGTAGTCTGAGACCTTGCTGGTTAGCTAAAATAGTTGAATTTTCCATTAAAATTTCCATTACTGCAAGCCATGCTTCTTAGCCTAAGGGCATGCACTATGATAGAGCTTAATTGATTGGAAACTTAAAATTTTTACAGTATTCAGAGTTCCTCCAAACAGAAGAACATAGCGAATATTTTGTCAAATCTGTTAACATATTTACTATTTAAAACAGTATGTTGTGAGCAGAAAGATTTACAGTTATGCTTCTCTTCCCTCACTTGTCTATATTCACAAAACTGATGGGCTTGTAATATTATTAAATCTCAGTTTCCTTGACTTCTTCAAGCACATCACGAGGGACAAAGAGAGGCAGCACAAGCACATTGGTGTTGTTTCCTTAGGAGGTCAGGCTAAAGATACGCCTTGAGGTTCTTCCATTGCACCAGAACTGTCCAGGAGGTTGCAAGCACTTTTCCCTGGGCTTGGTATTTTGAGAAATGGGAGTATCAACTTATTTCATCACCCTGTATTATTAAAAAGTCATAGCTTCAATATTAAACCTAATCTGTGAGTCTTTTTTGGTTGTCCTCATAACTAACCTGAATTACTCCTCGACACCATCCAAAGTATTCAAGCGTCTTTTAAAAATCATAAACTTTGAGCAGTTTTCCTAGACAGTGTGCTGACATTTCACTCCTTCCTATTATTTTCCTTGGCAATCATGGAGCACCAAACTGGTAACAAGATTGGAACACAGGTATTTACCATACTCCATTAAAGTCTTGATTTTGGTACAGTCACTGTAAATCTCTATGCGCATATTGACTTGAGCTGCAGATGCGTAAGCTTTTGACGAAACGGAACTCGTGCCAAAATCAATACACAGGCCAAAACAGAAGTAGGAGAAGGACACTTGCAATTAATAATGATTAGATTTGAATTTTACTAATAGAGGGTTGAATCTTCTTCCATTTAAATCGGTGGCAGAATTCCATATTAGATTTTACTTTTTCAGAGTCAGCAAAATATGCTTAGCTTTTGCATAGGACTTTATATGCCTAAAGCACTGCATACCCGTTAATTAAAAATAAGTAACTGAGACACTGAAATGCTATATTCCGTCAATACTAAGTTGACTCACTACAAATAGAACATTCATTACTTAAAAACAGTCTTTGGACTGTTTACAGTTGATTCTATAATCTACTCATTTTATACTGTTTCATCCCAAATCTAAAGGTGTACAAATCTAAAAAGTTTTCTTAACTATAAAATGTTAAAGGAGACAAAGCTGTGAGACATGTAAAGATTGTTTTGTGAGACTTGCAAAAAAAAAAACCAAAAAAAAAGCAAAAAACCCAACCTAACAATGACCCACAAAATACTTTTATCCCCAAAAAAACTTTTATGGCAATAATTGACTTGAAAAAAAACCCTGAATTACAGTACTTGGTTACAGAAAGACTACTAAGTCTATCTGTTGATGGTATCATACACAGTGTGATGGTGGTTTTGACCCAGGTCCAAATAAATCGTTTCAGGGTAAAACAATTCTTTTCTGGACCATTCATTCTTGTGTGATACTGGAATGCCCTCAGCCATTAAAGTCGACAGGAGCTGATGGCTTTTACTGTGTTCCAGATAAGCTATATAAAATTGCGGTTCATAAAGCATCTTTTTGACAGCTTGTGTATTCTACATGCTTGCATCAACTTTTTCCTCAGTAAAATGGTTAGCTTTCAACAGGTGTGAATTTGACTGCTTTTTTATTATTATTATTTGAATTATATGACACTTCTTTGGGTATTTACACGTCCCTCCTCCTACCTATCGCTGAAATATCCTTTTCTAGCTTTTTGTTTGCCCTCTGCACAAAGCAGGGTCTTCCTTGAAAGAGATACGGAGTGCAGTCATGTTTGCATTCGGTCTGGAAGGCCATCTAGTGACACAACTGTGCAGGAGAAAATGTAAAACCCTGTTTGTGATTTTTTTTTTTAGTTGAATTAAATGATCTTGCTACACTCAAGCATGCCCTTGGGGGTTTGTTGCTATTCCCACAAGTGGTATTTCAAAAATTTTGGAGTCAATTTTGGTTTCTTAAGAAGTGATAGGGTTTATTTGAGATGGAGCACACTGTTAACCCCTGCCAGGAAAGAAACACGATTTTTTGTGCAGAATGCTGGCAGATTGACACCTGAGCAGGTCTGTCACGAACACAGCATCACTCCCTTGACATGGGTATCATCGGAGCCAAACGTATCCGGCTGTTGTGATCCCCTGCCTTCCATGGTACAAAACAACGCCAGGTAGGTGCCTGGGGCCACCACATGTCTGCAATTAAAATGTAAAATTCCAGTTTATTTTCATCGCAGCTCACCTTGAACGGGTGGCACTGGGTGAATAAGCAATGAGCAATGAGCAAAGCTGTTCCTACTCAAGCTATAAATACAGTAGAAAACAAGCAGCAAGTCACCGCCACTCCCAGTGCCAGCAACAAGACGCATTTCAGGGGGTACCTCAGGGGGTCTCTGCCTCCCATCCCGCCGTGGCTGGCATGGCACCCGCTGCACGCTCTCCCCTCAGCCTTTGGGACTGGCATCCGCCGCTGCAGACATTGAAGTTGAACTGGGAAGGCATCCCCTCAGCCACTGGTGATCTGGGGTAAACCAAAATGGCAAATGGCGCTTGAGGTCCAAAAGAGGAATAAATGAGGGCTGGGAAGGGGGCGGGAGGATGCTGGTGCTACAGCTGCTGGACGGGGATGAGCACCCAAGCGTGGGTAACATGGCGGGTCGATGGGAAGTGCAAAGGGGACAGGGGCTAACGGCCCCAGGTGGATGGAGGCCTTGGAGGCTCACCGGGAGGGCGGGGGGTGAGCAGCCCCTGCGGGTTTTGGCAGGGAAAAGGCCTGACAGGGTGCCGAGAGGGCTCCTGCCGTGCCCACCGGGGCAGGGGGCCACCCTAGCGCTGTGGCCCCACGGGTGACCCGTGAGGAGCCGATGCCGCGGGCGCTCCGGACCGCCGAGGAGGCTCCGGGCTTCGGGGAGAGCACCCAGCACCGCCCCGGCTGTTAACACAGGCTGAGGCGGCGGCGCGGCCGCGGGCGGGGCCCTGAGGTACCTGAGGCGCCGGCGCCCGCAGCGCGGCCAATCTCCGGCGGGGCGCGGGCGGCGCCTGCCCCGGGGCGCCCGTAGCGCGGCGGCGGTTGTGGGGAGCCGCGTCCCGGAGGCGCTGCGCCCTGCCCTGCCCGGCCCCGCTCCGCTCCGCTCCATGGAGGCGGCCAACGGGGCTCTGCCCGAAGGCGCGGCGGGGGGCTCCCGCGACAACGCGGCCGCCCCGTCGGGCAAGAAGGAGGTGAAGGTGGTGATCGTGGGGGACGGCGGCTGCGGGAAGACGTCGCTGCTGATGGTGTACGCCAAGGGAGACTTCCCGGAGGTGAGCGGGCTGTCCCGCCGCCGGGCCCGGCCTGGTCGGGGTGCGAAGGGGCAGGGAGCCGCCCGGCAAAGCGGCCGGTGCTGGCTGCGAGCTGCTTGTCCCTAGCTAGAGCTGCTTCTCCTCCCTTTGCAGCAATACGCGCCGTCCGTCTTCGAGAAATATACTACCAGCGTTACGGTGGGCAAAAAGGAGGTCACCCTGAATTTGTACGATACGGCAGGTAAGGGTTTTTTTCACATTATGCTTTCCATTTTCCCAATCCCAACAGTACCGGGCTGCGAGAGGCAGTTTCCCTGCGGCCGCTGGGATGGGACCGCCCTGGGGCACTGGCCTGGGACTGAGCCCAAACCCAGCCCCCGGGTTTTTGTAATTTCAGACAAATAAGGAGAAATTGCTTTTACTGGTGTAAAATGCTGCCCCTGTAAAAGTGCCCGTGTTTCTGTTCCAGCAGCTTTTGCTGTGTCAACTTAAACCAGACTGAAACTTGAAGACTGTAAAGCTGGACATATTTTCAAATTGCTTTTCTACTGGCGTACTTTTAGTGTAATATCACAGTTCAGACTGCTAGAGATTAAAGTACAAACTGAACAACAGCCATTACCTGTTGCATGCATAAATGTGCCTTCCAGAAAAAAAAGGGTCTCTGGTCTAATGGCAGTTCTAGCCATGGACTCCTTCATTATCTTAACAACCCAGTTTATTAAGAAAATCACATCAAATATCAAACATATCTGAAGGTATTAAAAACCCAGTTCCCAGATGCAAAGCATAATAATATCAACCAGGAAAATATTTTAATCTCTTGCCATGTGTGATCGAATAGTGAAGGGGAAAAAGGCCAGTTTGTGTTCAAAATATAAAAGCCGTAGCAGTAAAAGTTATTTGAAAATACTGGTAGTTTGTTCAGGTTCATTTCAGGAACTTGTGAAATGGTTCAAAGTTCCTAGGCTCTGTTATCCAGCTGTGTTCCTAAACGAACCCTAAAATCGACACGTGCTTCGTTTCAGCTCAGTGTAAATCATCTGTTTCAGTTCAAGCCTGTGGAGTTGTTGCAAATTTACACCAAGACAAATAACTGAATGCAGTCCATATTAGTTTTTAATAGTAGTAAAACACACTTACCTTCTTGCATGTGTACATGATATCTGAATGGATAATTTTAAAGGTTTTTAATCTAAAAGTGTATTTTATTGCTAATCTTTACTGCAGTATAGTAAGATCCTGAGCACGCAATTTGCCAATATATCTTCTTGTGTCAATGTTACTGTCCTTGAATCCAGTAATGTGGATAACGTAACTTCTACTGAATGGCAAGGCTTTTGTGTTTAAGTCTTAAAGGAAAAGAGAAGGGCTGAAATCTAGTGTGACAGAGGGATTTCCTTAATATAGCGTATTGGCACAAAGAACTTGCCACAGTGAACTTGTCGAGTCTTTATGTTTGTTCACTGTCAGTGTGGAATTTTTGCCTGTCACAGTTCTTGATACTTGGCTGGCTCATTTAAAATCAAGCTGCAGCTTCCAACATTTGCCTTTGGAGTCTCTTCCAAGCTTTAAGGAACATGGGCTGGATCCAGAAATGGGGGTAGGTAGGGCAAGTTCAGTATTGCAGCACTGAACTCTTGCAAGCCTGACATAAGTGCCCAGCTCCTTGCGTCATGCAGGGAGCCGCTCTGCGCAAGACCTACAGCTGCCAGCAGCCTGGAGAGTGCTCGCTGAACCCGGTGCTGGTAGCTTATCATATTATCATAGAACAGTTTGGGTTGGAAGGGACCTTTAAAGGTCATCTAGTCCACCCCCCTCCCCTGCAATGAGCAGGGATATCTTCAACTAGATCAGGTTGCTCAGAGCCCTGTCCATCCTGATGTTGAATGTTTCTGGGGATGGGGCATCTACCACCTCCCTGGGCAACCTGTGCCAGTATTTCACCATCCTCACTGTAAAACATGGTCTTCCTTATATCTAGTCTAAATCTACCCTCTTTTAGTTTAAAACCATTACCCCTTGTCCCATCGCAACAGGCCCTGCTAAAAAGTTTGTCCCCCATTTTACCCTGTTCCCTTGTTCAGGCATGTAACTTTAGCAGAAAGAGTCTACCCTTACACATTTAGTTCATAGCTATAAATACTATCTTGGGACCAAAGTGCTGCCCCATTCAAGAACAGTGTGGGGCGTATTTTGTGTCTTATAAAGACACTTTGGGAATTGGAGATGCCATTGTTGGCTAGTTGGCAGAGCTCTTTGCCATGAAAGAGCAATTGCTTTCCATCTCTCATCTGGAAACCTTGAAAACCAACATGTTTCACCTCCCGAAACAGTGTCACGGCCACCAGGCTACAAGTTGCTAGAGGCTGCTGACACTTGTCTCCTCCCTTCCTGTCAAATTTGCTTTGCATGACACACATCAAGATTATTAGGTGCAAAGAAAGGGTGGACATTGCCACCTTGGTTAAGGCATTTGCTTGGGAGGGGGAAAGACTTAAGTTTTGGTTCTGTTTCAAAGCTGCTTACGTAGTTTTATGTTACAGATCTGTGTCATACTCCATAATTCAAGCAGCTTTTCATCCTCTTTCTGAAGCTGGAAGTTATGCCAGAGGAAGAACTCACTTGAGCACACATTTTAACCCCATCCTGTTTTTAATAATACAAAACTGATGTTGAGTTCCTTAAGGATTAGACTAGGACCGAGAGTTGTGTCCTGTCCTCTAAGTTCAAGTAGTGCAGGAAGGGAAGAGCAAACGGAGTGTCCAGTTCAGGAGACAAGACAGCTCCTGTCCCTCTGCCACATGGATGCAGCATGGGAGATGCGGTTTTGGAATCAGTGTTTCACTATGTTTACTTGCTTTTGTCATATCATACAGCAGCAGCTCATTAAATTCCTCTCTCAGCTGGGCGATGATGCTCTGGGGTGGGTGTACAGCAGCAACCGCAGCTTAAAGAGGAATCTAAACATACAACTTATTGCTGGAAGTACAGTAGTTTAACAGTGCAGCATATTAGCCATATTTTGTGAATCATCTTCTGACTTACTGAACTGCTTGAGTTGGTCTTGCTCTTCTCTAAAATCCTAAGACAGCTTTACATTTGTATTTTGCTTATCAGTCTGAAAGGTTCCCAAATAATTCAGATTATCATAAAACCATTTAAGTGGGATCAAAAGGATGTAAAACCATTTCTGAGGTGAAGGGCTTCAGCTAAGTGCCATGTAGCAGTGTAAGGGAGCAGAAGGCAAAGCTGTTCTAAAAGGCGTCACTGGATTTTCATGATGCACCCACCGCAGGAAGGACTTTGATATTTTTAGGATCTTGCTAAGAGCAACACTGAATAGAGCTGCATGTACTTCAGCGTCATGGGAAGGTAAAGGACAGGTTTAGCTCCATGGGCTGTTTAAAGTTAGAAGGATTCTTTGTATTGTCATGTCCTGTGCAGCTTGAGACTTTGAGCTTGTCCTACTTACTGAAGGAGAAGGACACAAAGTGTCTAACAATCAAACATTTCAAGCTACAAAAGGTATTTTTTTTCTTGACAAGAATTTTGGTAACAAATTAAGTTAATGAGTTAGCCTAAAATATGCTAGAATAACAGTTTTTTGTGAGACTTCGTACTATCCTACTCTGTCTTCCTCAGAGACACCTCTTGCTGTTGCAGGAAGTTGGTGGTATACATACGCAATGTGTAAAGGCTTTGTAATATCACTTGTCTCATCTGCAAACAGGCTTTGCAGCTGCTTATTCAATTAAAAGTTTCCATTTCTTGCTGTGCTCAATAGAGGCAAAGGCATTGAGAGGTAAATTAATTGTATTTTTTTACATACTAAGGGAGCAGTGTTGATGCTTTAGCTGCAGTGCAGAAACACGGTTCAATTTCTGATGCTGTTGAGTGCAGGACTTTCTCAGACCAAAGAAAAGAGCTCTGCTGGGCTGGGCAAGGCTGGGGAGGAAGTAATGCCTCATCATTGCGGGTGC
Organism: Harpia harpyja; assembly: GCF_026419915.1. Taxonomy (NCBI): domain Eukaryota; kingdom Metazoa; phylum Chordata; class Aves; order Accipitriformes; family Accipitridae; genus Harpia; species Harpia harpyja. Next base: position 33,619,200 of record NC_068948.1, read on the forward strand.
TCACTCTGACTGGCAGGAAGCACACGCAAAGCCTCCAGCGGGGTTTTTCAGGTCTGTAATGACAGATGCACGGCAGTCTGAGGCCTTAAGAGAAATTTTAAAAGCCAGTATACGCAAGAGTAATTTTTCATAACTTTGAAAGGAAGGGCATGCCTGAGGAAGACAAAAAAAACCCCAAATTTTTTTAATTGAAGTGTGCCCCCCCCAACTCCAAGTGTCCTCTTCTACTGGTTTTATTCCTGCCATGAATATCTGTTTCCCAATTTTTTTTAAACTGAGTAGTGAAAAAACATAGCTGGCAAGCTAATAACTATGGTATTCCCATGGAGCCTGCAGACTAACAAATCAAAGAGAATTGGGTGCATTTCTGCGTGCTTATGAGGGCTTGCCGTCGCATGGTTCCATGTCGATCCTAAACCACAAGTGTGGAGTATTACAGACAACACATGGCCATACGTAGGAAGTGGTGGGCTGGTTGGGACCGGGTGGCAGGATATTATTACATTCTTCCTTAGCCGCTGGCGGTTGGTGGCGATGGACAGTGCTGCTGTACGTTAGGACAGCGCGTACTGTTAGGCTCCTAGGCTGGCAAGTCTTGACTCTATTGTTTACCCTCTCCTGTCAATGGCAGTGGGTGCTAAGCTCCTTTATGGACTGAGCAACACACAGGCTGGCACTTTCTTGGTGGTGAATTGGTGAAGGGGTGAGGAAGAGCAGACAGAGGTGAATGTGCATGTGAGACCAAGACCTGTGGTTTCACTTCTTTCCCCGTTCACACTCAACCATTACCTGAGGTCCCACCCTGCCGTAGGGCGCAACTGCAGTGATGTGGGTTACGCAGCATGTCACAGAGGCATGCAGGAGTGTGATCTTTGCAAAGAATTAGCAAATTTTAGGTGAATTCAGCTGGATGGAGTTTTTTTCTTTTAAAGAAAAAAAAAAACAAAAACCAAACAGGGTCTCTGATGCTACAATGAAATGAGGAAGGCAGAGGAGAGTCAGATATGCTCCCATGTAGGCATATATTTAACCAATTATTCCACAGCATGCTTTTTGTTAATTGGGGAAAGAAAACAGCTACCTGTGCTTGAGGAAGCACACTCAGGGGCTTTGCATATACATTCAGTTACTGCTTAGGTTCAGCCCTGTTCCTTCATTTTAAAATTCTTCTAGTAGAAGACCTAAATCTGCCAAATTAACTCTGACCACAGACCGAGCAGCTTTACAGAGAAAAAGTCTCCCAGGCCCTTTCTTGCATTTCAGCAGCAGCACTTAAGGACAGGGGGTGAAAGGGATTGTTTTTAGTGAGAGGGATGTCGATATTTAGACACAGCTTGATCTGGGTCTTGTTACATCCTCAGCAACTGAAGAACTACATCTAAGCTCTTAAAGAATAGCTTCCTCTCCTTCCAAGTGAGCGCTGTAATCATCCAACCATAATACAAGTTAAGCAATTACCATCTAACCTTCCCCCTGTGGTCTCTGCGCTATACCTTGTTCTGTGCTCTGTATTTGAAATTCCAAATATGCATGGAGCCACATTTTATACAGCAGCATTTTCTCATGCATTTATTTTCTCAGTTTGCTTAAAAAAACATAACTGCACAGCTGGTTTTGAAGATGAAGGTGCAGTTCACTGGGGCATATCTATAGTTTTTGACTTGCAATACAGCATATTTGTGTCACATCACTGAAGACACTTCTTCAGTTATTCCATCCAGGAGAGTATGAATTTAGCTGTATGTTCTGATTCCAAGCAAACGAATGTGTTCCTTCCAAGGGGACAGTCCTGTCTGCCTCACAAATTGCCAGCAATAAATTGGAGGACCTTTTGATTTTACAAGCTACATTGGTGGAAGCTGAGGCATGAATTTGAACAGGGAAAATCATACACAGCACATAACACTAGAGGAAGTTAGGAGAAAAAAAAAAAAGTTTGGCATCTGATGTGTTTAATGCATTTAGAGGATTATCTCGGCAACAAAATGGTAAATCGGTTGCAAACAAGTAGGTGGATTGGGGAGAATAAGAAGGGCTAAGCAGTACAGTCTTTGCTCTGAATGTTTATACAACATCCATAATTTTGTCAATTGTCTATTATTTCTGGATTAAACCTTGAGGGATCAATCCGTCTTTGTTCTGCACCTCGCCCACGGAGCACGCTGCTCTTGTGGAAGCTCAAATACAGAGTGATCCAAACCTAAGCTTCCTGTTACAAACATCTCGGACAGACTAAGTAATGGCTTATCCAGTAGGGATTGCCTTGTAATAACCTGTATCTCGATCCATCGTTTAAATTAAGGAGGGGAGCAAAGTATTGTAAAACTATTGGCCTTCTGGTATCTGCAATTCTTCAGATTGCAGCTGGAGGCAAACATGTTGGCTAGAGTGATGAGTGTGTGAATTGGGGCTGAGCCAGGTGCCAGGGCAGGAATAGTTGGTATAAAGTTGGGGCACACTGAAATTTTTAGCATCCCTTCATCTGCAATATCAATACAAAGATTTGAGATGCATAACTTTACCTGTAGGGCAGTTTCTGAGCTGTGTGTACATTGTGGTGATTGCGGGAAGGAACAGTGTTCCCAGTTCTTGTTTTGGAAATTTGGTGCATCAGAGACATACCTGATTCCAGGGGCAGCATTCAGGTGGCAAATAGATCTTCTACAGACTGCTTAAATCACTGTTTCTTCCTTATTAAGTCTCTGAAAAAAACTGAAATGAAAAAGATTGGTTTTTTTTTCCTCAGCTGCCAACTATATCTGGTAATTACTGCTTTCTTGAACTGAGCCTCTCAAAGCAAGACACCTTCAGACCCCAGCATGGTGATTACAGCTAAGTTGTATGTACAGCAAGGGGAAGAGTACAGGTCTGAAGCAAATTAGCTTCCTCTTGTCAGATCACATGCTAGAATATCCCTATTCAGAAGTATGACAAATCCCCTGCTTTTCCAGAATTCAGCAGCATCCCTAAGATCTGCTGTGTAGTCCTGCTTCAAAGACCAGTTGAGCCTGGCTCATGTTGCAGCATGCCTTGTAAAATCACATATGTGCTGCTACAGTGAGCAGCAGTGCTAAAGGCACAGTGTGCTAATCACTGCTTCCTCTTAGCTCACTGGGCTGGGAAAAGCAAGTTTGCCACTAAGATTTTTACTTCAGCATTGTAGCAAATTCGGTCTTTCTTCTCACAGCATTGCGTGTGCAAAGTGTTTGGGAGAATGGAGCCACTGCCAAACTGCAAATGTTTTAATCAATAACTGTCAAATTCCTCTTGCTGATCTTGCTTGTGAGCAGCAACTTGGCAATTGGTGATTAGAACTGCTTCTAAGTACTTAGCCGTTGGACAAAGCAGGCCTTTTATTAAAACTTGCCAAGGACGTTTTAAATTCTAAAGCATCAGTTTTGTCAGGGAAGAGAAATCTCCTGCATTTAAGGGAAGGAATTGTACAAGTATGGAAAACTCGCCGTCTGTGCAATTATAATACATACTTGAGATCAAGAACAATGGTATCTTTACATATTCACATCATACTGCTTGTTAAGGACAGATTTCTTTTATCCAAAACATTCTCTGTGTTGCAGGGCAGGAGGACTACGATCGGCTACGACCACTTTCATACCAGAACACAAACGTCGTGTTAATTTGTTACGATGTCATGAACCCCACTAGCTATGATAATGTAGCAGCTAAGGTAAGAGGCTTTCGTAATTGCTTCAGCCTTTTAAATGAATTACATACACCTGATATACGACAAGATGTCAGATTAAAAAAGCTGATGCTTTTAGTGTCCTGTACCCTGGGTGTGTAGATGCACAGATCACTCATCATGCACTGAGCTGCAGGTCACAGACCTTAGACCTGGAGCTCACCTCTCCGTGGCTCGTAAGTGCTCAGAACTGGGGTTGACTCCACAGTAAAAAAGACCAAACACCAGCAGTGAAATTGCTACTTTATCTGTAGCGATGTCACACCACCAACATTGCATACAAGCATTTTAGATACAAGTCTACTTCCATCACATGCACATTTAACTATAGGGTAAAGATGTAAGCAACCGCTTGCTTGTACTAGGATTTCTGTAATGCTCCAAAGTAGAAGTTAGCATTCCTATACATAGCACCAGCAAAACAAAGCAAGACTTGGTCCAAATTCTGCTCTTAAATACAACTTTAGAGGAGCTCTTCTGAATTTAAACAGACGTTAAATAAGCACTTTGGCATAGCGACAGATGCCACCTATGTTTTTATAAAGCAACTGACTTTGGGTAGGACTTTTAAATGTTTCTGTGATGTAAATAGTGCATGTTGGGCCCCTACCACTAAATTAACAACTTTCAAAACTCTGAAATTGTAGCATATATTAAATGCTGGTTCTGTTCCTTGGCTTTATTGTTTTGATTTAAAAAAAAAAAAAAAAAAGCCAGATGTAAAAGTTTTGTTTTTCTACCATCAGTGGTATCCTGAAGTGAATCACTTCTGCCGAGGTGTCCCGCTTGTACTGATTGGCTGCAAGACAGACCTTCGGAAAGACAAAGAACAGTTGCGCAAACTCAGGGCTTCTAAGCAGGAACCCATTACTTACAACCAGGTAAATACAACTGCGTGTAAAGTGGAGTCCTCTTTGCAAGAGATAAAGCACACTTACTTCAGTGGCATTGTTCCTCACAAGTACAATCACAGATACTCCAAAATGATGTGATCACAGTGTCCAAATAAAGAAATTACTGACAGTCAGCACTTACAGGGGTTTCTGTAAGTCCTTTTTGGCAGTGGCCAAATCAACACCCATTTTTAGTACAAAAGTAAAGAGAAATTTGAAGAGTGTTTTGCATACCTTGGGGTGTCTGAAAGGACACTACTAGCTATGCCTTCTAGGCTCATTACATCTCATTCTTGTTTCCTTTCACAGCTAGGTTATTACTCTTACAAATTGGTAAGCCTCAACAAGTTTGTTGGACTCCCTTCGTAATTTTTATTAGCATACATTGCTTCCATCACTGGTACTTTGACCAGGATTGTGATAAGGACTGGAGATGCTAAGATACACATTACGGGATTAAAAATACCGACGATTCCAGAAGAAATGTGTTTTGCAAACCCTATTTGAAAATAAATCCTTTCAAGGACAATAGCAAAAACATCTGCAAGGCTTCTCTAACATAAGAGACTTTTCTTTGAAGTCTCTGAAGTAATCTTTAAAAAAAAAAAAAATCTACATATGTCATAGTTTAACCCCAGCTGGCGACTAAGCCCCACACAGCTGTGCTCTCACTCCCTGTGGTGGGATGGGGGAGAGAATTGGAAGAGTAAAAGTGAGGAAACTCATGGGTTGAGATAAAGACAGTTTGATAGGTAAAGCAAAAGCTGCGCATGCAAGCAAAGCAAAACCAGGAATTCATTCACCACTTCCCATGGGCAGGCAGGTGTTCAGCCACCTCCAGGAAAGCAGGGCTCCATCACACATAACGGTGACTTGGGAAGACAAATGCCATCACTCTGAACGTCCCCCTGCCTCCTCCTTCTTTCCCCAACTTTATATGCTGAGCATGACATCCTATGGGATGGAATATCCCTTGGGTCAGTTGGGGTCAGCTGTCCCAGCTGTGTCCCCTCCCAACTTCTTGTGCACCCCCAGCCTCCTCGCTGGTGTTGCGGGGTGAGGAGCAGAAAAGGCCATGATGCTGTGTAAGCACTGCTCAGCAATAGCTAAAACATCCCTGAATTATCAACACTGTTTCCAGCACAAATCCAAAACATAGCCCCATGCTAGCTACTATGAAGAAAATTAACTCTATCCCAGCCAAAACCAGCACAACATATTAGATATTTTCAATTTAAGTACTACAAAGCAGTGAGGCTTACAACTAGTGTTACAACACCGGCATAGCTGTCCTAGGTACAGGAGAAACAGTCAGTGATGGAACAGCTTGTCCCATGTCACGCAAGACCTTTCTGCTCTGGTCTCCCAGGTTTGTTTTTTTTTTTTAACTACAAAGCCATCCATCCTTCTTCTCAGAGCAAGAACAGCAGCTTTCGAACTGTGTGAGACACAAGTCCGGGGAACAAGATTAAATGCACTAAGACCATGACTGAATCACTACTTTATCTAAATGTCATGAAAAGAAACTGCAACTGTATCACCACTAAACCACGCTGGGACTTCTACCTTGTCTTCCTTGCACGCAAGATGAGATGTTCGTCCTGTCACTTTGTGAACAGCTGCAGATTGTCCCTCATTTGCATTTATAACTCCCTTCATCACCCTCCCATATGAGGTTCAGGGCAAGTAACAGACACTTTTGATGAGTCTGCTGAGGCCTCACGCAATTAAATTTCAGGGCCCACATGATGTACAAACTTTGTCTCCTATGTGAGCCCTCCCGCTTGGTTTTTCTCCCCTTAAATATACACTACCTCAGTCTTTTACAGCTGATGGCATCTTGAGTCACACGACGTGATGCTTCCAATGCCAGGCACAGAGGAGCTGAACAGTATCTGCCAGCACTGCAGCTTGCAAACAACTGGAAGGAGACAAACTTCGCTTAAATGTGCTGAAGAAAAATCCCCCTATAGAAGCCTGAGTGCTCAAGTGACCCCACTCCCAGGGTTTATAATGAATAAATGCAGAGTTTGTGAGGTGTGTGTTGCAGACCTGGAATTCACACTCCAAGGCTCACAAGCATTCAAAACTGGGGGCTGACTCTGCCATGACAAGAAAAGGATCACAAGCAAAGTAAGAAATCACTGTGTTTTGTCTGTAGTGATTTCGCACAACCAGAATTGCACGCAAATGTTTTAGAATCTAGTCTGTTCCCACTGCATGCATTTGGGTGAGGTTGAGAAACACAGGCACACGTTTGTGTATACGAGGATTTGGGCTGAGCCCTTGCAATGCTCCAAAGCAAAAGTCAGGGCTCCTGCATGTGCACCAGCAAAACAAGGCAAGACATTGGTCCAGATTCTGCTCTTGCATGTGACATCAATTACTAAAGGTCACATCACATAATAGTTATGGTCAGGCCTGAAAAAATACTGCTGTGTAGACATCTTATCCTCACTTAAGTATCTACCTCAGCATTTCTTTTAAACAAATTTAATACTGAGAATATTTTTACACTATCAGCAGTCTGCATCTTAGAGTCTCTAATGCACTGAACTGTTAGGCCAGGCTCTAGATCAACGTAGGGGAAAAAAACCTAGTTCATTTAACAGTGCCTCAGTTTATCACCAATGCCACCCACACTCTAGCACTATACTCACAGGCAGCGTCTTTCTTCCTGACCTCATGATACGAAGATGTACAAAATCATTCCCTTTCTTTCCCATCTGACCTTCCTTCTCTCATACATTGAGTTTACATCCTTTCTTACCTTTTTTTTTTTACAGGGTGAAGCAGCTTGTCAGCAGATTAATGCAGAAGTTTATCTGGAGTGCTCAGCAAAATGTCGTGAAAACATAGAAAATGTTTTTAAAGAAGCAACAACCATTGCACTGAATGCCATGAAAAAAGCCAAGCGCCAAAAGAAACGGACAGTGTGCTCAGTGTTATGATCTGGACTGCAAGAAGGCACGGACTGCAAGAGAGCATTGACTGCAAGAGCGCCAGGCGATTCAGATTTTAAAACAGTGTAACTTTAAAGACCATTTTTTTTCATTACATGTTTGTATTCCTAGAACAATTTTTATTTTAATTATTTTTATTATTTTTGCACTTCTTTGCACTGCTCTCACAAGTTTTCAAAGCTCTTTATCAAGGTTAACTGATGCTGCATGCCTTTGTCCATCTGGCTTTTGCTCCCAACTGCAAATGACCACCAGTCACGTCTTGGACTCACTATTTAAACTGCAATGAACAGCGACTGCTACTATATGACTTACTTAGTGTGGCTTTCCTCTGCAAAATAATTGTGGCATGTTACAGCTACAGTTTACTTTTTCAAGCAGAAAAGCCACATCTTTTAGAAGACGTGATGTTAGAGCAGCTTATCAGGCGCCTTTGAAGAGACAGAAATGAAGTTCTGTCTTAATGTTTTCAAAGTTACTTGGTGGCAGTGGTATGAGCTAGCCTCAAGCTGCCCCCAGAGTGCGCAGACAGAGCACCCACTACTCGCCCTGTACCACTGTGCCAGCTTTGCAGAGCTACACCTTTAGAGGTCTCCTTGCAAGGCCTGCTGCTGTAATAGAAACCGGTATTTATCAACGGAAATACATCGGTTGCTCCAATTCAGAAATGGCATATCATGGTAAATATTTAATTTACAGCACTCAAAGTACTCCAAGGAGCTACTATGTGTAATGTAAAGTCAGTTTTACAATAAACTTACATAGCTTATTTAATACATGACAGATGCAAGTATTGGTGCATGCTAGTGGAAATACTTAACTCATGCATTAACTGATGAAGTCATCTCTACTGCTACAAATTAAAATTTTCCCTTTTGTGATGGTGTCAGTTGCCTGTTTAAGGATGAGGGATGCTCCCACTGCACAATGTAGTACATGTGCCTCAAATCTCCTAGTTCTTTTGCACATCCCATGCAGTGAGATCTCAGATTTCAGGAGCAATCACTAGTTTGTAGCCATCATAAACCAAACCCGTGAGGGGGAAGGAGGCTTCTGCAGTACAGGTATTGCTGAAAGCTTTCTGTATAAGGCAAACTACAGCCCATCCTAAGGGAGAATACCTAGGACTTTTACTTACATAACAGTTAACAAGATACAACCTTTTGCCAAAAAGTTTAGGCAGTGCAGGCCAGGAGTCTACTGTTAGACAAACATTGCACATAGAGCCTGGTAACTGTACATCGTAGAGATTTCATGCAACTTTATCCTCTGCTGGTTACATGACCAGTTGGTGAAAAACTCTGTTTTGGAGCAAGCCATCATTATTATTTTACATGCAGGGTAAAGAGATCTTGATCCTCGAAATCATACTTTTTTTTTTTTTCTTCTTTCTTCCCCTAACTTGTTTTGATTTAATTAGGTTTGTCAGTCCCTATCAACTTAAAATGGAAAATTAAAAAAAAATTTAAAAATTACAAGTTTGTGCACATCTTCGACTATACAAAAATCTTGAAGAGTTGTGCACAAGAAAACATTTGTCAGTAAAACACAGCAAACCACCCACCACCTTACCCAGTATGAAACTGAAACATCAATGTGCAGGAAGTTACTGCGTTTACCCTCAGCTCCATGGCAGGAATCTTCTTTGCTTTTTTATTCTGAGTTTCTCATGCGGCAGAACTCAAGTTACTCACCATGTGCAGAGCTCCCCACCCCTGGAGAACCAGATCCACTGCTCAGATCCAGCAGGTTCCAGCATCGCTCTCAAAATAAAACAATTTATATTTCATAAATGGAGAGTTCAAAGGATTAAAAAAAAACTCACAGGGTGTGCAAAAGTTGAAAGTTAACATAGCAAGATACAGCCCAGCTAGTGTGAAAGTTGTTCAAAATATGCAAATTGCAATTTATTGTTCATGCCCACAGGACAGTGACACTGTAAAGGTAATTTTGCTGGCCTCGCATCAACAGAAGAACTGATGAAACCATTTCAAGTCTGTAGTGCATATATATTTGTTCATGAGCACGCTTACTGAGAGAAGGGCATCATTTTCAGATCACTCTGCCAAAGCATATGCCCAATTTGGCCTTTGTGCTAGCTCAAAGGAAGCCTTCACCTTTGGGAAAGATGCTGCCTAAAGCAGCTCACAATACTGCAGCTGGCCTTGGGAGGTACAGCTGTTAAAGCACCCAAAACAAGCTTATTGGAATGAGTTAAGTTTAAGTTCAAGCAGCACAAGGAGTTAAGCAGGACAGCAGTCAGTATTTGTCCTCTGCCATCCTCCTGAATGAGTGTTTACATTCTCTTAATTACTGGTACAAGTGCAGCATCTAAAGAAAGTATTTAATATTTCTGTTGAGCCTGTCCTCCCCTTTCCAGAACAGCACTGGGAACAAACAGTACTGAAAACAGAAACCGAAGTGCAACTGCACTTACTGCCACTAATCAAGGCTATTTTAAGGAAAAATGGTGTCTCGAAAAACCAACCCGAAGGGCAGTGTATTTGTTATTAAAAAGAGGCTGAAGCAGCGGCATATTGAATGGTTTATTTTAGGTCTTTTCCAGGCCTGGACAGATGACCTGGTCTCCCTGGAAGAGGGCTAGCAGACTTCCCTGCCATTTAAAAACTGCTTTTGCTCGCTTGTTTTTGTTTTCAAAAGCAGATTTCTTTAAATAGCTTTTTTAAAGTGTATATAGCAGCAGTATGGTACAAAGATGGGCTTTTTTTTTTTTCACAGTACACACAGGTTAGTATTGCCACTGAAAATATGCCTTCAACAAATGCCTTTAAAACAGCATTCAGTCTGTATGACTGATCAACCTGGAGTGTTCATAAACCTTTGCAAATCCAATACCCAGAATTTAAATAATAAAACTGCAAAGTGTTAAATATCATTCCAGAATTGGAATTACAGTAGATCCGACATTCCCCCAATGCTGGCACTTCACCGGGCAGGTGTATGCTGCTCTATATACAGGAAAAAAAACCCCAAAAGCAAACACGTTTTGTATTAAATGTACATAAATAGCAGGACTGCGGACTGGAGAGCCATGCTTGCATTAATACTGAGTCTGTGCTGGCATAGTCCATATCCTTCGCCAAACACGGGGACAGATGAGTCCTTCCGAGCCCATCCATTGTGTTGCTGGGGTTTAGCAGGATCCATCCCAAACCCAGCGCCTGCTGCGGGCAGGGGGATGGCAGCCAGCACACCGGGGACAGGGGGTTCACAGCTTCTTCATTTTGTCTTTGTTTTTCTGGAGTTTAGTGTGCACCACTTTGAGAGTAGTGAGGAAGTTCCCAAGGAAGAGCAGCAGAAACGTGAAAGCCAAAACAAAAACCTGAGGGGAGAAGAAGGGGAAAAAAGGGTGAGAGCTGAGGGTACCGCTTTGGCCACATGTAAGTGAGCTCTGGTGCAGCTTGGTTGACAAGCCTAGGGATCGGTCAGCACGGAGATCCGAGGAGAGAAGATCGTAGCCAAATACACCCAGCTGTGTGGGTTAACAGGAAGTATATTTTTATCATGATTATTTAAGTAGCAGGTACTACTTTTTAATATTACAACACAGGTTATATTCAACACTGCTGACTCTACCAGACAGTAAAATCAAATCATTAAGTCCAATCTAACAGATTAACATTACACTACAAGCACGTGCACTGAACAGCAGTGGCACAGGTGTCAGGGAATGACCTGTTTCTGCGGGAAGGTGTGTTCTTCCTGAACAAAGTGAGCACACAAGTTACAGCAAGATCTGACCAAAATAAAGACCATCACAGTAAATGCACCACTGCACATGTGATGTGGTCCAATCTGGATCTACAGGAGCAACTGTATAGCTGGAAAGGGATAGACATCTTTGATGGGTGAGAGCAACTGAGAAAACAAGTGGAAGGATCCCTAGAAGTGGGGCAATAAAGCGGATAATACGTTTTTAAAGTGATCCACTGTCATCATATTTTTGTATGTGTAACTCATGGATCAGCCATAAAGAACCACCAGCAACTCAACAGCCATTGCTATTAAATGTCCATATACACAAACAATATGGAGAGATATTTACCCACATGTATTTTCTTCCCCTACATGCTCTGCCTTTCAGTTTGTGTGGTCACCCGTGGGTGCAAACTTCCCTATGGTAACTCACATTTATTTTGAGTTCTCTTGTATAGGCTTTGTGCCACATCATCCTGAGATATTTAGATGGGGTCAGATACCCAAGTATCTTTAAGGATGTGGTTAAACACCCCCTCTTCTCCTGCTCCGTGCTTCTTCTGAGCAGAAGCAACACCCACCTGCCATTCTTTGCACTCCTTATGCCTCGACAATCCAAAAAGCGTGACTGCATTATATAGCTGCCAGAACTACAAAGGAAAAAAAACCAAACAAAAAACAAAACCACAATTTCATTACTAGCAAAAAAACCCCCTTAGAAACATTTGCCATGGGTGCATGTGATCCAAAACACCTTTTTATGGTGCTGCAACCACAGCGGCAGACCCACCCAGGCCCTGTGCCGCAGACGGGGGAACGGGATTGCCCAACTTACGTGCCCAAAGAACAAGAAGGGAAGGAGAAACGTCAGCCCCCGCCACATCCAGGACTGAAATCCTTCTGGAAAAGGTTAACAGAAGAGACAGAGAGTGAGCACAGAAGAGGCAGGACCGGAGCTGCAGCCCTCCCCACCTAGACCACCCCGTAAAGGCTATTCCCATCCAGCTCCGCAATAACCAACCAATTTAAAATATATACCTGAAGGTGTGGTAATGGGAGGAGGATGAAGATGGGGATGACCAAAACCTCCATCTTAACCTTCTTAAGAGCTGACGGAGACCAGAGCCCTCTGCTCCCGAGCCACAGGACCCAAGGAGGGGGATAAAAGCCTCGCTCCCCTTCCTGCCTTAGGACGTAGGCAGCAGGGCAGGGGGGTGGCAGCTCTGCAAAGCTCGCTCTTGGAAGACCACGCAGCCCTCTCCCTATCACTGCATCTAAAACCTGTGCAAAAACTTTGCAAAGAAAGTATTGCAGAAAACCTCACCTACTGTGAGGTCCAAGTGGTTTCTCTCCCCCAAAGCACGGAGTCTATAAAGGCAGCCCCTTTGATAATAATACTGTAGGAACTGAACGCAACCTGGAGAAGGAGAGATAAAACATCATTGCATTGGCTATTCAGAAGTATGATAAACATATCAAACTATTTTAATAATGTTTAATCCAACAGCATTTAATTATTGTTTATATTTGTATGCTATCTTTATATTTCTACAGTTTAATACTCTAGTATTTACGAAGCAGAAGTGTTTTCTTCTAAGCACATACCATACAAAACTATTTTACCCCATGAATTAGCAAGGTAAGATATACTCACTCTGAAATATTGAAAATGCTAAAAATTGACTGCGAAACATTTGATACATGAGTCCATCTGGCCTGAAAGCAAAATATAAAGGAGGTCAATTTGTTTGATAAAAAGCATACGATGCAGTGCGCTATTCCCCTTCACTGCCAAGCCAGATCCCATTAGCAAACGAAGCAAGCAGCTGGTACCCAGCCTGCTCCACCCCATCAGGAGCCCAGAGAGGGTGCTACAGCTGCACATCACAACTCTGGCATGTAGGAAACGCTCTCATCAATTAGGTTTCCCTTCTCCAACACGTATAAATGCTGCCCCCTTTTATTCATTTGCTTATCGCCGTCTTCTCTAGGCAGCGATCAAAGCCGTTCAGCAGTGTCTGCATCAAGAATCCAAGTGGTGGAGCAGGGGGTGGTTGTGCTCCTTATCCTAAGGGTAGTTCAGGATACACAGAGGACAGGGGACCTTGTGCTCCAGCCATGATGTTGTCCCCTTACAGATTCAGGAGCAGAAACATTTGTTGTTTTAAAACAATTTTTAATTATTAACTAATCGGTTCATGCCAAAGTTGAGACACTTTGCACAGGCACCGTACGCAGGGTGCATTGCTTTGTTGTTTGACCAACACCACCACCCATGGGAAGGTAACTTGCATTTTTGGCTTTATACTCTGTTTGTAATCTGGGTTCAGTAAAGGCAGCAAACAGATTAATTTTGTGGTGTCCTCCCTCTAAAGCAAAGTGCTGCTTGTTTGCTTAGTTACAGAGACAGAAATTGAAAGACTTGCAGAGATTTTGCTACCATCAGCACAACTACAGCTTAGGGTTTGGGTTTCTTTCTTTCTTTTTTTGAAATCAGCAATGTAAATACAAACTTGCAGTGTTGTATTTATCATTGAAAACACCTGTAACATCAGACAAATATTAAGTCTGATGCTTCGCCATGTGGCCACAGCTTCGTGGTCACGCTGGATTTAAATGCTCAGATGATGCAAACACCATGAAACAGGCTTGAAGCACCTTGAGGAGGCGAGAGCAGACTCACCACGTTAACATTACTCCAGACAGGAATGTGGAGACATAGTGATGAGACACCCACCAGCCTTTGATCCTGAACAGAAAAAACGTGGCAGTTAGACAAGAAACACGGATTTTAGCATTGTAAGTCTGGCTTTACAGACAAAAAAAAATTACCCTGACTTGGGGGAGGAGGAAGGACAGGGAACAAAATAGATGGCCCAACTCAAGCCAAAGGGGTGCTGTGGAGCGCTGCCCTGGCAATATGGCTTAGCTGGGGGCAAGAATCCACAACTGCCAGAGGGAGCCTCGGGACCAGGGCACATCTCGCGTGCTCCCACGAGCTCTCCAGCACAGCGAGAAGCAGCAGTCCCTGCAGCACGAGGCACCACGGTGACTAATGATGCACAACTTTCAGCCCACACACCCTTTTTTTTTCCGTGCCATGCAAATAAGTGACATTTCCAAGTCCTTCCTGTGAGGTGGCTGTTTCTTTCAGACATGAAAGCTGCAGAAAGCTCAGAAAATTACAGTAAAGTGAGCAAAAGATGTGGCAAGGCAGAATCATGAAGTGAAGAGCTGCCCCAGGGATGGCACTGCTTTGGAAACTAAGCCAACACGATGGCTTAATTTGGGGCGTTTCCAATCAAAGGTGTGTGACCTCTAACACAAGACAGCACCCAAGCTGCTGTGACCAACCTCTGCAGATACAGCAAGCCCAGGCTCAGCTGTTTCTCTGCTGGCCTCAGGCAAGCAACTTTACATCCCCATGCTTTGTTTTTTCCTCTTTGTCTTTAGCCCCACAGCAATCCCCCTCCTCCTCTCTGGAAAGCACCCCAAAACAAGACATCACGCCTGCAGCAGCCCTGGGGACAGCCGTGCTTGCAGAAGAGATTGCTTCATCCCTGCTGCCCACAGTCAGCGCTGGACACTGTGTCCTCAAGCAGCTCCCAGAAATCAGCCCATTTTTAAGATTTTGCCCACGGACAAAGGAGGAAGGGCCTGATTTTCCTGCCGCACATGCCACACTGGTGCCTGCCTCCAGGCACAAACCCCCTCTTGCATCAGGTGTGGGGACCACAAGCATCCAGCCAGCAATGTCAAGACAAAACTCCCAGAAGTGCTCCTTCCTGTCCTCATTTCAAGGAGATCACGGAAGCAACTGGCTTCAGAGAGGGAAGTGACTGGCTGGAACAAGGAGCTGTGAGCTGCTCCCAGCTGATCATTAGATAATGCTACTTAATTAGGACAACACTGACTCCTGCCACTAACACAAGTGCTGGTCCACCCCTGTACAAGCACCACTACAAGGGAGTGTGCAAGTTCTCTGAGCAGCATGCAGAGCAAGAATGAATGTGGGAAGCTGGGCTAACGTGATGCTGGCTGCCCGAAAAGTGCCAAACAAGACAAGTTAGAAGCCCAATTAATTAACGGTACAGGGAGCTGCAAATGTTGCAGCAGCAGCAGCCAGTCACCCAGCAGCAAACTGACATGCACGGGAAGAGACGTGGCAATTGCTGCAGTTTCCCCACACCATCCTATCTGGATGATGAAAATCAGGGACATGCAGCCATCAGGTTATTGCTAAAATCTGACACCAGACTCCAGATTGCACACAAATACAAACTCAGGCAACTTCTCGACCCAGACCCAAGGGAGATACTCCAGAAGCGATTCACCAGCAGGACCTCACCACCCTGCCTTAGGATATCCCTACTAAGGGTGCCATAAAGAAACAAGGGCTTGCAGTAAGGATCATCTTGCAGTTAACTTCTCCCAGGGTTTTACTTGTGTTCCCAGCTCTTTATACAATTATCCCCTAACCGCCAACTTTCCCTCGATACAACTGTAACGTAGTCACACACTCCATGAGATGTGGCAGTGACCAAAAACACGTACACACTTACACCCCAGACCACATCTACAACTAACCCATAGCTACAAAAAATATCCAACACTTCGGACCAAGAGCTTATGGACTTCTAGGAATTGCACCTTCTCCTCCCTCCCCAAACCTCAGGTGGCCACATCTGCCCTCGAAAGTGACCAGGGAGGGGGATGGAGACAAGAGACCCTGCAGAGAGGCATCAGCATCTTGGATTTGCTGGGCTTCAGTGCCAAGGTGAATCCCCTTTTATTGCTCGTTTTTCTTTTAAGGACATTTCATCCTTTAAATAGTTTTGCAGGTGGCACGGTACCTTGATCCATTGCTAATGAGAATGCTTTCCCGTATCGTCAGCGTGCAGTAATACCACACTAACAGAAAGTTAAACACTTCATCTGTCACCCTGTTAAACAGAAAAAACACACAGTAAAAAAAAAATCCTGTTAATTATAAAGACACATTCAAAAAACCCCTATTTTTCCTCCCTCCCCTTGGGCGAATGAAAACCTGCCCAAGTGAGGCTACAGACACAAAGCCCCAGTCCTGAACATCTCTAACCCACACGCAGAGCTGCACACATCGACAGCACCATCAGGCTCAGAGTCCTTTCCTCTGGGAAGTGCCCTGTGATATAACACTGCAGATCTTGAGCTGATAAGCAGGTATGCAGAGATGACATTAATTCCTTCTGAAGGAGAGAAAGCACCATGGAAGCAGCGGATGATCCAATTTAGAGTGGCATTTCCAGGCTAATTCAATGAGGAGATTCCATGAGATCTATATAAATCCAATCAACTAAAAGAGCAGAAGAGCATTACACTCAGAGGGGGGGGGGGAAACCTTTATTTTGCCATTTGCAAACCCCTGAAGCCAAAGGGATTCGGGGCAGCCTCTGTGTACGGCAGCACTGTTCTTCGGTATGATCCTGCATTCACCCCAGACCCAGAGAGACCTCAATGGAAGTGTCTGGCTCCAACACCTTCCTGTTTTTTAAGCAAAACTGAATAGTGGAAGCTTGTTGGTGCTCAGATACTTTATCGTGACCTAGAGATAACATTTCAGGTCTGATCACTTCATGCAAATCCTCCCTTGTTGTGTTTGCAACCCCAGAGCTGCAGCATGGTACCGGCCCCTGCCTGGGACAAGCCGTGAGCAAAACCAACTGCTCGTTCCCAAGCACAGTGCGACTCCAGAAAAATGACAGATCAGGAAACATGATGTTGGACTTCTCTTAGTTACAAGAGACTTCGAAAAAAGTTAAACAAGGAAAAGCAAGTAACAAAAATACAGGGAGTGCCAGTGTTGAAGAAGAGGTGCAAAAGTTATCCTGGTGTCCAACTACGCAAAGCCTAAACATTGCCAGAGCCTGTCTCACTGTCCTTAACAGAAGAGAACAGTTAGTTCAAACCCAGCACGTTTTTATTCAAAATACTTGATTAAAAGTAAAACTGCAGGCTTACCTGTAGTGGAGAATAAACCTGCAGGCAACGGCCCCGAGTAACAAGATTATCGTCAGATAAAGTTTGAACTTCTCATACTCGTCCTTGTAGGCAAACCTGGAAGGGAAGAGCCACCGTTTACGAACACAAATGGGTGTTTTGGCTTCACTTTTTTTTTCAAACCAGATACAAATCCACATGCCAAGCCCAGAGACAGAAGTTTTGCTTGAAACATTTAGAAAACCAGCAGACAGAGGTGAAAAGCAGCATTCTGCCTGCATGGCCATTATACTGCAAGACAACAGCTTAAGTCCGTAAGAACTGGTTTCTGGGTTGGCATGACAGGATTTAAAAAAAAAAAAAACAAACCACCTCCATTTTCTGGAGCACTGTATGCCTAGAAGTCACAATATCATTTATCACCGCAACCCTCCACCCCCCCCCACAATTAAGGCAACAGGCTGGGCTGGGCTTAAAAGCAAGTGATGGACAGAATCCATTGGAGCTACATGAAGCATTAGCTTGGCCCCGTGTCACGGTCCAACTTGCTCACCCTTGACATTTCATCTATTATCAGATCTAAGAGAAACCCATTCTCATCTCTGGACTTCAGTCCATCTCCACAGCTGGCCCCAGAGAAACCCAAATTCACACGTGCGGAAACATTCACTTACTTTGCCTGGTTACTCAGGAGAGTTACGTTCACGTTTCCCAGCACCAGATTTAAGTACAAGCTGGAAGACAAAAAAACAAGAGCAGACCCAAGTAAGTCATTTTATTTGAATGCTGCAGGATGACCCAGATCAGAGCTGAAGAGACCAGCGTATCTGCCAAGGCCACATTTGCTGTAGGTTTTAATTAAGGCAAACTGGAGAGAGAGACTACAGAAGAGGATTTAAATGTGGGAAGATTGGTCAGCATTTCCAAGAAGTTAGAGAAAAGGTTTATTTTCCTGGTCCCTTTTCTGCACTACAGTCTAAGGGCGAGATATGTAGTATGCACTGTCCAAAACCAAAAATAACAAGGAGAAATTGGAAGAAAAGTTTCTGATAGAAACTTCCGAGGGGCTGCAGCATCACACAGCCCTTGACAACTCAAAGAAATATGTCCTAGCAACCCCACTTGGAGCAAAGTAAAAATTTTAAGTCGGTTATAAGCACTATTTAAAAAAAAAGAAAAGTGAGAAAATTCCTATGCTGATTTAGTCTTTAAAAAATTAGCACAGTGTGGAAAAACATCAGTGTGAAACAGTGAATTGCATGATTTCTCGCCAATGCAGGGTTACTTTTATTTTAACAAAAACCCCTGTACTGCCTACATTCAGTACATTTACATACACTTCCAGCTAATGAATTCTGTGTACAAGTGACACAGCAGCTCAGCAAGAGATTTATGACTAATCCAGTTTTACATGTATTTGTTCAACACGCACATTATCCTCCGGGAACAACACCGCTGCGAACACTTGAAAAATCAGCTTTCCTGGAGCACACGCCTCCCCAGCAAAGCACGTACCCGTTCTTCTTTGGCAAGTAGGCTTCCATGTCAAAGAAGGCATTTTGCCTCTCCTTGATCTGGGTGCTGATCTCCTGAATGAGAGCAAACTCTTCAGGACTTGCTCTGGGCTTGCACCTGCAAGAACACAGAAACAAGATATTCCTGTTTATGTTTTTACCTCCTTTTTATTTAAAGGAAAATAACATTATCATAAAATCCATGCTGTTAAAAAGCTAACTGCATGAGCTGATGCCATTGCGCACTTCACTCCTGTATTTGTGCAGCACCATTTGGCTTAGCCATGATTTTATTTCAGTGCCTGGTTTATGTCCTTGTGGGCTATTTCAACCAACTGGTTTATAAATCAGCTTCTTTCTTCATCTCAGCTCAGTGACAGGATTGCGTACTTCTTCCCTAGCAGAGCACTTAGGGAATATTGTGGTTTTTTGCAGGAACTCCTTCCACTTTAGGAACTTTGTGCGCAGTTTCAGGCCCTGGCCTTGCAGAGGCTGCAGCTCATCAGGCATGAAATATTTCAGGATGTAACAAAACACACCGCTGATGATTTATTGACAAACTGAGGTTTTACCAATTAATGTAAAACAGAGAGCAGTGCACAGTGGCATTAACAACCCGTAGTGTTGGAGGTGGTGTATTCAGACCTGCACACAAGGAATTTAGCCTCGGGGATCAGCCGAGCAGCCAGAGACAGTTCCCTCCTGTAAATCTACCCGGGAGCAAGTTACACCTTCATGTTCAAGGACTGATGCACAGCTTACGGAGCAAAGCTTTGCTCACCTAGCAAAACACACAGACCAAAAGCTGCACAGTCCTGCAGCGTATGGCACATACTGCAAGGATGCAAACCCACACAGGCTCCCTCAGAGATCTTATTTATTTACAGGACTTCATCTCTCACAGGGTTACAAACATTTTACCTGGCTGTGATAGATGGAGGTGACTCAAGAATAATACGGAGCAAAATTACAACAGCAACACAGATTGCATATTAAAATGCTAAAAATCTAAACATTTCAGCCCTTTGGGAAAGAGAAAGATCCTATCCCTGCCTCCTCCACCCTCCAGGTCTCCCATTACCGTTGCAGGCTGTGCTTCAGATCCCTTAGTGTCTTCTTCTGCCGGTGTATGGAGCTGCTGCAGGCTGTCTGCAAGCTGGTGACTTCTTCCAGTTTCTGCCTGTAAACTTTGTGTGTTTCCTGCAGGAGAAGAGGAGATGATCGGTAGGAAGAGCCCTTCTAGGTTACACATTGCATTTGGTCCTTGCCTCTGAAGGAAGCAAGCAAACCCCTGGTTTCTTGGGAGCCAACAGTTACCCCTGTGAACAAGCAAGGAGGGGGCAATGCCAAACCAGCACAGATATAACATGGCTTAAATGGACACTAATGAAACCCTTGCAAAAGGAAGAGCATCCTCCCTACGTTCGTCTCATTTCCTCTTTCTAAGGAGCTTTCCCACTCAGGAGCTCTTCCTTCCCATTTCACTCTGTAACAAAGCCCCTAATCCTCTGTGTGATCCCAATCTGTCCCCATCAAATGGGTGGCTAAATCTCAGAGCAGGAACTCTGATTTCCCAGCCAGATTAAATCTGGGGAAAAAAGAAGAAATATGAGGACCCGGGGTGGGGGGAAGACACAAAACCAGCCACAAATCCATGCCTCGGGGTTTAGATGTCTCCTGGCCACCACTGCCATCTTGACCCCATGTATGTTCAAGCAACCTACTGACTCTGGTTTAAGAGCTTAACCCATCCCCTCCCTGGGATGCTAAGGCTCTTAGAGAGGAACTTCTTTATCACAGCTCATTGATCCTCTGAAGCCCCCAATTAGTGTTTGACTGGCCGTAATGAGGATGCGCTAACCAACTGCAAGCCCACTGAGAGGTGCCTCTGCTCTCACACCCTTTCCTCTGCATGGGAATAAACATGCTCTGCTTTTCCGCCCTTTGCAGTGACTTCACCACCTTCCCAAGTGCAGGGAGACCTCAGGAAGGGCTAACCAGACCCCAAGCAATGCCCTCAGGGCAAATTTTAAGATCTATAAAAACTTGGACAACGGAGTTTGCAGAGTTAGTGCCAAATGAAGGCACGGGTTAAATGGCTATTTGCACGGCTGCTTTATCTACCGGCACATCAACAACCACAGAAAATTACCACCAGTTTTCCCAAAGCATAAACATGGTGGTAAAACCATACAAAACAAATCTTTGCTCTCCTCCTTGTTGGGGCCTGCCTGTTAGCTGTTCATTATTTACAGCAGCAATGCAAAACAAGCTCTGGTATCCGATTTAAAAACCTTAATAACCAAACTAACCATGTCCAGGCACCGCAGCTCTCATCCTTTCAGGATGGGTTTGGCTTTGCTTAGCATGGGCAGGACTTTGGGGCTCACTGGATTGCACAGTAACTTCTTCTGCTTCTCTAGATGTCATGCAATAGCGTCTTTAAAAAGACTGGTTCAAAGGGTGTGAGAAGCTCTTCGCCAAAATAGTGTTCAAGTATTTATTGGAAACACAAACAGGCGAGTTGAGAGCTGGTAACTTTTACCGCTAGCCAAAAACATCAGGATAACGATTTCAGAATGACACTGGTATTTAGAAGAACATAACATTTGCTAGTAGTGAAGTTATTTATTCATCAAGAGAGGCGATTGCTTAAAAAGGGGACCTACTGGCAGTGCAGGGAGCTCAGCACTGCCTTTACATTAACACCTATAAGCCACAGGCCAAATATCTGCATGGAGGGTCAGGTCTGGCCACAGCTCTCTCTCCGCGTAGAGAACAACACATGCTGAAAAACAAAGGATGCATGCACCAGGGAGAGGAGTACTTTTGCCCCGAGTTGAAGAGCTCCTGGGCACGAGTTGTCTCTGCACCTGAGTTTACAAGTTTTACAGTGCCAGGACCACAATTGCCCAGTTTGCAAGAGGAAATTGCATTGCCTGATTTGCCCGCAGACTAAGGGCAGGCAGCAGCTCAGCATGGCAGCCCCACGCTGCAACTGCTTGATGTTTTGTGTAGGTACCTCGAGGTCTATTTTCCATTGCACTCACAACAGCCCTGCTTGTGGTCACCGCTTGTTCATTTGCAGGACTCAAGCCACATTCACGGGGAGCCATCTCAGGGCTTTTTTCGAATCAAAATCTGGTTTACATGTTCATACGTAGGGTTTAAATTAATAAGCTGTTGCAGGGCAACTTGCATTTTCTCATGTCTGTGCCCCAAAACTGCAATGCCCCACAGCCCCGAGCTTGAGGCGCTGCCCTAGCAACCCAAACAACAAAAATCTGCAGATGTGGCTGGTTAGAAGTGTTTTGCAAACCTGGATGTCCCCCAACCCCATCTCACGGCTGGTCCCCGCTGCCCCAAGGGGATGCTCAGTGCTGCCGCAGGGCACCATCAGCCCCTTCAAAGCCCCTCAAGCTCCCCAAATACAAGCGTAGCCCCACGTGCCCCATGCCAGCCACCCAGCACGTCAGGGGCAGGAACTATGACCAGAGTCCAAGGTCCTCCTCCACAGGAGAAGGAAGACACAGCCCCTCACCCACAACTTACAACACACTTATAAAATACGAGACAGGGCAGGAATGCATTGAAACAGAGATCATTTTGCCCCACAGGGCCGGCACTGCTCTCAACACACAATCTGCCCACCACCAATTTTTTTTCCCTGCTGGCATTGCACAAGAGACCCTTTCAGTGGGGTTGACCAAAATACCTTGAAAAACGCCGACAGGGAGCTCCTTCGAAATGCAAGAAGCAGTTCCCACGTGGCCCCAGACCAACATTTCCAGCTGGAGAGGAGAGTCAGGCCAGCCAAAAAGGGCGCTGAAGGGGAGTGATGCAGGTGTGGAGGCGGGGTCAAGCTGCTGCCAGGAAAACCAGGCTCCTCAAGAGCAGGAGATGCTGTAAGTGTGTCCAAAAAGCCACATGCAAGGGCAAGCATGAGCAGACACCCATACTGAAGTACTTTCTTACTGAAGAGTTGGGTTTTCTATCCCAACACATCACAGTTTGACTTGAATCAAGTTTGCGAGCACTGAGCCTTCCTCCAAAGCACATTTAAGCACCACCAGCATCTCGCAGAGCTGGAACAAGTCATGTTGTCGTGACAGTGCCGTGTTCCCCTCTTCTGCAATGCTGCATTCAGATACAAACTCTGTTTGTGAGCCCTGAAGCTCTCATATAATGGATGTTATTCCAACTTTTCACCTCTACAGTACTATCCACTGGGCAATGATACCTCATACCACCAGCAGCTGCTATCCCACCAAGAAGCATTTCTACTTCCCTTTTATGAATGGGGAAACTGAGGCAGGGATAAGTCTGATATTTTGCTGTGGTTTAGGTCAGACTTAAGCAACATGCTCGGTGAGAAGGCTGGTTGGCACATACAGCAAACAAGTGATCAACAAAACCATGCCAACTGCTGCTCCCCCCCAACGCCCAACCACCACCTTTCCTTCTGTTAACAAGCGTACAATCTGAATTGACTTTTAAGACATGGAGCTAAATCTGGAAATCACACTTTTTTTTTGTGGTGCATGTTCTGTTTAACAGCCTAAAAGAGGCTAACAGCCACACAGGGCAAGAACAGCCGGTCGCGTTTTAAAACTGGCTTAAAGATTTAAAGCACGTGTATAGGTGCAGCATTGATGACATACAGGGAAGGGAAGGTTTCCTGGAGGTAAAAGCATTTTGCAAAAACAGCTCTCAGCCGCTGCTCCGAGGTCTTTCTGCCCCTCCACACACTTTTGCGAGATGGATAAACAGCACTCGAACCCCTCGTATCTCATCACGTGAAATCAGACTCCATCCAGGAGATGCTCGCAGCACAGGTGTTACTGGCATTGCTCTTTCTGCCACGCTATGGGTGCGCAAACCCACCCCTTTTCCATCCTTGCACCGCGTCCCCTCGGGTGCCTCATCAGACGTCCCCGGGGCACGGCCGCGGTTTGCTCTGGGATGTCCCACGCACACGTAGCACCTGCCTGGGGGTACCGGGGCCCAGTGATGTTTCTGGGGTGCTGTGCAAGCATGTGCATCCATGCACAGCTGCGCTTCGTGCGTGCCCCCCGGCTCTGCGGCGAAGGCGGCGTACACGTGTGGCCCTGTGCCCACCCGGGGCCTCTCCTGGGTGCAGCGAGGAGGGGGTGAGCCTTTCCCGCACCCCTGGAAGCATCTTGCCGAGGCTGCCCCGAGGCGGGTACCTGCCAGGGGAAGGGGTCAGCGGTGGGGATCCCCCCCCCCCCGGGAGGTGCGCACCCCACGCTGTCGGCCCCGCTCCTGCGAGGCCCCCTCCCAGCCTGCGGCAGCGCGGCGGGGGGAAGCAGGGAGGGCGCGGGGGGAGGAAGCCCTGAGGGCGAACCCGGCGCGGTGCCCTCGCCTCACGCAGCAAAGCGATGCAAAGCAAAGCCGGGGAAGGCAGCGCAGGGCGAGAGAAGCGGCGGACGCGAAGCCGGGTCCACCGCGACACCCCGCAGCGCTGCACCGCGCTGCAACGCACCGCACCGCACCGGCGCGGTGCCCCACACCCCCTCCCCGTTCCCCGCCTCACCTGGAGCTGCCGGAATTCCTCCTCCAGCTCCCGCCACTCGCCCCGGCACCGCTCCAGCTGCACCCTCATGGCGCGGCGCGGTGCGACGGACCCGGCGGCGGGAGCTCTGCCGGCGGCGGCGCGAGCCCGCAGCCGGGCCCGGGGGGCCACGTGCGCCCCTGACGTCATCGCGCGGGGCTGGGCCCGGCGCCGTGGTGGCGCGCGCCGCCCGCCGCCCCGCCCCGTCCTCCCGTCCTGCCTGAGGCGGGGGCTTCTCCTCAGCCGCCGGCCCCGCAGCTTCTGCCGGCCCCGGTCACCCCCGTGGGGTCCCCCGCTCCTCTCCCGGGTCCCTTCGTGTTGTGGCAGCGCCTGAAGCGCTCGGTGGGGCTGAGGGTGGAGATAAAACCCTCCGTGTGGCGCCGGCGGAGCCGCCGTGCCGCGGGGACGGTCCCCTCAGAGGGACCTGCTGGCTGAGGCGACCACACACCTGGGCTGAGGCAGACCCAGCCCGGCAGCTTGCCTGGGGCCAGGGCGCGGCGGGTCGTTACTATCAGAAAGATAAAATGACGAGACGATGCCTCATCTTTTTTGTTACTGTAATAATAACAACCCGCTTGGCGGCAGGACTGGCAAACCGGGAGCCGGGCCTGGTGGCCTCTGGGCTGTACAAGTGCAATAGTGGGCAGCCCTGGTCCAGGTAGCTCAGGGTGAGAGTAATGTACAGGGCAGGGGGGTGATGCACGGGAGGTGCAAAGGCTGCGAATGTCGGTACTGGGCTTCTTGGGATTTGGGTTTGTTGCAAAAGGGTGGAAATGGGCAAAGTGGAAGAAAAAAGGAAGGGAAAGGAAGCAATTAAAAAGAAAAGGTACAACGAGGAGGACTGAAGCTAAAGTAAAAATTTGAGTGCAATGCTGTCTTTTCACAAAGAGTATCTGTAGGATCCCGTTTCCTTGAATTTGGCACAAACAACTGAAAACATATGGTCTAGAGACCCTCCTCTGTGTGCTTGCTGTCCCTGGTCCTTTTCGAGTTCTGTATTAGCGCTGTCTGCTCATTTCATGCCCTTTTTGTATGTTCTTTTCATACGTGTGTGGGTGGACACCTGAAATGCAGTCGATGACCTGCTGCCTGCCTCTGCGCTCGGTTTCCAGAGAAACCTGCTCAGAACTTGCGGTGATTGGGGATTTCTGCTGATTTAAGAGCCACCAACCACAGGGATGTTGCATTGTCCTTTCAGTTCCTCCAGTGAGGTCTGTGATTGTCCAGAGATCAAACATGTATTGTGGCAGGCCTTGATAATCTTGAAGTAGAATAATAAACTAATAAACATAGTATAAATGTCGCAGGAGTGTGTTACGTCTGTGTTAAATTTTCCCTGGTTTCTAGCATTTATCTACAATCCTGTGTGACGGGACCTTATGTTACAGGAAGCCTGCAGGATTTTGGATTACAGAGAAAGAATCACATCTTGGGTCACAGCTTTAATTCTGCGCTGGATACATGCTGAAACTTTCCAGTTCACCACAAGGTTGGAGTAGTCCCTACCAGCAAAATTATTTTCCTTTCCCACGTGAAAATAATCCCTCCACCTTTGCAGTTACTCTGTCGTCTCAGCTCAGTTTATCACAGAGCCACCCCTAAGATGTAGCTGCATTTGTTTAGGGCTTGCTCTGCTCATTACATCACTCTTTGAACGGAGCGCGCTCTGCGTGTGTGATGTAATGAGCAGAGCAATCCCTAAAAAAAATGCAGCTATAACTTACCCCTTCCTGCTCAGGGGAAGCTGGGGTGCTGACACCCTCCTGCAGACCTGAGTGGATCCAGACTGGAGGGTGCCAGTGTGCTCGGGGGGTCACGAGGTGCTCAAGGAGATTGACAGATGTCAGTTGATCTAAAAAGCTGGGGGACTGCTGCTGTCAGTTGCAGGTTTGAGCCTCACCTGTGTTTTGCACGTGGCCAGAGCAAACATCCTGGTCTGCGCTGCTAGCAGGAATGGTCAGCTTAGAAGCAGGTGGTTCTGTGGATGTCGCCCTTATTTCCTTTAAGTAAAAACATTTAAGTAAAAGCACTTCAACATTTGTAGGACTGCTTGTGTCAATCCTAACATTCAAGAAGAGGTACTCATAGAATATGTCTTAATTGTAAATAACCCTTAAAACTCTTCATTTCAATCCTGAGATATAAGCCTCAAAAGAACAGAAGAAAGCTCCTAATATCACTCGTGGATATTTGC
This sequence comes from Harpia harpyja, assembly GCF_026419915.1. Lineage (NCBI taxonomy): Eukaryota > Metazoa > Chordata > Aves > Accipitriformes > Accipitridae > Harpia > Harpia harpyja. Next base: position 33,645,735 of record NC_068948.1, read on the forward strand.
CCTGGGCCATAACTTTGCAGCCTGACAACATGTTCGTTAGGGCCGCAGTCTGTGTTTCTACAGGCACTGTGTGTACAAAGGCAGGAAATGTTGTGCATTTCCCACTCAGAGCCATGCTGGCCCTGGGAACAGCCTCGCACCGAGGGATCACCAGACCTTTATTCAAAGCTTTCCTACCTCTTCCCTACACCTCTTGACAAGGAACAATTCTTATGCCTTTTGAGGCTGTGTATAATTATAGCCTCAAAAGATTTCTTGCAAGGTCTTCTAACTAAGACATGCTAATTATTAATATTCATTCAAGAGATCTGTATTTTCTTTAAAACAGAAACACAAAAGAATTTCATTAAACACAAATAATGTGAGTGTAGCACGACTGGCCATACAGCTGGTTCTAGCAGTATTTAATGTTGCGCTGTTACAAAAGATTTCAGAATTACCTGTAATCTCTTTCCACCTCCTGGGAGATTATAGCTGTTCGTATAATCTCATTATTTCAATCACATCTTTGTGAATAAAACCAAAGCAAGGTAAGATAACAGTGGTTTTTTTTTTTTTAAACTAGGACTAGAGAATTTGTTTATTATAGTGGATATAATTTTACTTGCTAAGAATGGAAACTGCAGATTTTAATTAGATCTGTCAATTTTAAAAGGACTCTAATTTCTGAGTTAGGAGTCATAAAATAAAAAAAGCACATAATATATATCACAGTCTATGGTCCTGAGTGACTTAAGCTTCCATATCCACGTTCTTGGCATTCATTTTATTTAACTATCAACTTCTCTTTCAGTTTTCAGGCTTTTTGCAATTTTTATTTCTACAACAACTAAAACATGCTCCAAAACTAGATTTCTTGAAGGAAGAGACTCAAAAAATCTTTATAAATGTTCATCCATTTAACTTTGCACTGAGTTTTCAAATCGGCAGTCTCCTTAATACGGATCCCGCAAAAAGTAAGAGGATGTGCACTAATCTGGAAAGCCTTCCCAGAGATACCTGTGGAAAACTGTAGACCTAAGTCAGCTCTTCCTGCTCCTGAAGCTGGGGACACAGGGGAGGGACAGCTGGAAGGGCAGCAGGGGTTGTGTCTGGTAAGGCTTTGCTGGCCAGTGTCCATCTCTCCCTCTAGGAGCGACTCCTACAGAAAAGACATTTAAAAAATCCAGTCTTTGCGCATTACATGTCCTGTCTGGATTAAATGTTTATCTTGGGGGAAAAATATAGTTAAAATTCCCTCATTATGAAAAGATATATAGGAATAATATACCTTGAGGTTTCATTTTTTTCTGTCTGACTAAAATGTACCCCTAAGGATCTGCACCCATTGCACCCAGTGGACAATCAAAGACCTTACTGGACTATTATAGGAGTGCAAGTTCTTTTAGCAGCTGGATAAAGGATTTAGAGAGGTAATTTTAAGAGCCCAGAAAAGCTCCGGCAGCTTCCCACCCCTTGGCCCCGGATGGTGAGAGGGGCTCTGAGCAGCCGGCGCTTGGGGCTTCCCACACTTCGCCTGTCCTGCCCGGCACTAGGAGCAGGTTCTGCAGCTCAGCTGGAGCACGGGGTAAATTCCTCCAAGCACACACCCCAGGATGGGGCTCTCACAGCCCTGCCTTGTTTTCTGGAGCCTGGTTTATCTCAGGAGAGCCTCCTCTGTTCTTTCTGCATATCTTTCCTCACAGCCTGCTAAACAAACCACATATGCTCTTTGGTCAACAGCTAATTAACCCAGTCATGTACAGTTGTCATATTCAATTTCAAGGATGCCTCCCTACCCACCACAGCAAACAAAACCTGGGCAGTTGCCTTCTCTGGCTGCGTCCCCATCCCTCCCTCTGCTCCCACAGCTTAGATGAGATTTTGATTCAGTTTACTATTCTACAGAGGCAAGAAATGCTGCTGTGCAGGTTTAAGCAGTGAGAGGCTTCTTAAAAGAGGGTTCCTGGCTTCCTTGAAGTAGGTGCCTTTAAACACAACTTACCCCAAAAGTTAAAATGTACAGAAAGAGTCCAATGCCTTCATGCAACAGCACTGCACTGTCGTACCCGTGTTACCTGGGCCAAGAGTGTTGCACAGGCTCTTCCTTCTTCATCTGCTTTTGAGCATGAAGTTGGTCAGTTGGTCTTCTCTGTCCTGCCCCCAGCAGCAGGCTGGCCGGGAGGAGGCTTGTGAGGGCTCCTTCCCTGTTTCCCAGCAGGGAACAGACAGATTTCTGGAGCAGACAGCTGCTCTAGATTTAAGGCTATAAAAATGTGTCTTTCACTTGTGTCAACACATGACGAATGGTGCCTTTCCTCTGAATTTGAATATTTTAACAACATTTTTTTAGGTATCTTGCAAATCTAACCTTCCAGCTTTTGAATGGCTGGCTTTTGCTGCCAGAGATCTTCTAAGGCCTTTGCACAGCAAATCTACAAATTTGAAATCTCTGTTTTGCCTTTACCTTAACTAATCCCACCTCATCAACCATTCACTGCCAGAAAATGTATCAAAGAAATTGAGTTAATAAATCAAGTTAAGGATCACAGCAAAATTGTGACTGCTTGTTCTTCTGATGTTAAATTTTGTTCGAGTACATGTAGTTATATATGTGCAGTCACATGTGAGCTCCTTTCCTTCACCCTCCAGACTGTTTCTGAACACAGATTCCATTCATTCTTTTCTCTTAAGATAATTGAGGCTGTTTCCTTAGATGTTTTTCTCCTGTCCTAGAAATACCAATTCTTTCCAGCACAGTGCAAACTTGAAAGGACAAAATATAAATGTGGGTAAGTCCCTATTCTAACATCAGATGACAGTAAGCCATGATAAATAAAATACTTTGCACATGTTTCAACTGGAGATTGGTACTGCTGATTCACTTTGTAATCTGGATTAATTCCTCAGTTAAGGACTTGCAGTGACGCATTAGCTCGAGTATGGCCAAATTTATCTCCCGCCATCTTCCTACTGTGATCTGCCTGTTTTAAAACAATATCCCTGCAAAGCACTCTACAGTTGTGCAGTAAATAATTCTCAGTTTTTGGTGACTTCACTAATTAACAACAGAAGCCTATGTTTGAACAGTCCTGTTGCAGGTAGTTAAGTAGAGACAATTAGCTGTAAATCTGTGGCAAAAGATACTCCTGGGGAGAGGATGTCATAAGCATCAGCTTCAACGACTTCAACATTTCACTTTGCATGAATATGTAAGCACTTGAACATGTCAGATAACCTAGGGTTCTTACTTTAGGTTGTTTTGATGTAAAACCAACATGTTTTTTATCTTGAGAGAGCTGGTCCCAGCAAAAAGGAGGGAAGAGTTTTAAAGAAACGCTTTCCCGCAAGGCTGCCTCTTAAGTCGAAGTCAACCAGTGAAGTTTACATCTCAAACCTTTCACTTCAATCCCTCCTAAAAGGTGCTAATAATAATTCTTAAAAACAGAGCAGTGGGGAAGCTCCTTCAGCACTGCACCCACTCTCTGCTCATCCGGCTAAACCCGACACACGCTTGGTCGGAGTCCAAGACCCTCCCACCACTTCCTCTGGCTTTTCTTTTGAATATAGCAGCAATAAAACACACATCTGAGCATCCTACTTCCACAGTATGTTGTTGTCACATTCTTCACCTTTAAAGAAATTCAACATATGTTTCTCTAATTTTTTTTCTCTATTTATTCTACAAAGTTCCCAGAATAAACTTAAATTATTGATTTTGACAGTTTTCAGTTGGTTTGGGCATTTCACTTGGGTGATTCCCGAAGCTTTGTGAGAGCAAACTCAGCTCAGAGCAGCTGTCTCCTTTCATTGCAAAAATGATTGGTTTCAGATGTAGAATACTGAGGTCCTTTGGCTTTATTTAATTAAAAAAAAATCTTACTCTCTAAACTGAAAAAAATCAAGGCGCATCCCATGTCATGGGACCTTGCTCCACAAATGGCATGTTTCCAGGCGTTTTCCTCACGCATCCTCCCCTTGCTTAGTTTGCTCTTTGGTATGTCCGAACTGGAAGAAAGTGGAGAGCTAAAAGTCTGTTGCAACAAATTGTATTGGCAGCATAATGGGCGAAGTTAAAGCATAATTTACACTGACTGATTTAACAGCTTCCTTTCAGACTTAATAAATGTAAGGTTTAATCAAATGCCAGACAACTAAAGCAACAACCGTATGAACAGCAACAGAACTGAAACCCCGTCACTCCCTGGTGGAAGAGGCTTTGCTGGTGCTCCTCAGTGGCAGTGACCAATGTCTGTGAGAGTAAAAAGAAAAAACTATTTAAAAAGAAAAAAAAAAGCCAAGAAGGAGATGTGGGGCCAAATTTTGGCTGGAAAGGCCAGAACAAGGGGAGTTGCATCAAGGAAAAACCAAGTTCTCCTAGTCCATTGTAACCTGGATTTTGACCCTACTTTTCATAGTGGCCTCAATGTTGTGTCTTGAAATGACTGCCCTTGGGAGAAGAAAAGGGTTTGGTTGGGGCACTTCCAGGTCATTTCAGGTTTATACCTCACACTTTGGCTGAATTACATATTCTACATACCCGACACCCTTTACAAAAATTATCCACACTTCTTATTTATTAAGGGGATTCCTTCTCTTGTAGTGGAATGACATTTTTTAAGTAAAATTTCAGTTCAGTGAGTCAAAAGAACTTTCTGGTAAAGCTGCAAATATCACCGCCTTCTCTTCAAGATGGTCTAATTTTGCCTTTTTTGTGAGAAGAGTACACTTACATTTACTCACTCTGTATCCTCGTAGTACAAAAAGGTACAGAATGATAATAATGAGTGACAAAATAATAAAATATAATTCAGATATTTGTACCTGGACTAAGAAAACTGTAGATGGGAATCACGCACAGCCTCTTCCTAGATAAATGGCTCTGCGAAGCCGCCTTGGTGGGGCCAGGAGGGTCTGCGAAAGCAGCCGGTGCTGATAACCCGCTCTGGGATCACGGAGGTAAAATAACAAACACACGGAGACCTGGAGCAGAAGGATTTAAAATAAGCGACCCAGAAATGGAGACATCACCAAGTGTTTCCTTCCATCTCATCCAGATATAGAGGCTTTTGCAGAGGCAGCTGCGGGGCAGTTCTTGGTCCCAATTTGTGAATTTTAACTTGTTGCCAAATTATTTTAATCCTTTTAAAGTCTTTATTGCATCTAAAATGGTTTCAAATATATATTGAGTTTCTAATGTGTATATAACTTGTGCTTAGCAAAAGCTGTGGTTAGGTGATACATAGTTTGGACTTGCAGTTCAAAAACCTCAGATAACCTGTGGTGTTTAAAAATAAACAAGTGAAACTGTCTGAGTTAGCTAATTATTTTTAATTGACAAATTCTCAGTTAAGTGTGGTACAATATAGGGGCTGAAATATTCAAAATAATTAATACTTTTCCAGAAGGGTCTATTTCTGGTTGTAATTTAAGACTGTAGGTTTTGAGCTGCAGTAAGCATTTTTTCTTCTCCCTCCTGGGTTTCTCTCATTTCCTCCACAAACCCCATCCCCCACTCTAGCCCCATACAACTGGCCACGGGAAAACACAGGAACGATTGTCTTCGGTAATTCATAGGCTCTGCCCCAAACCAGAATGCATTTACATGAACAAGTGTGAATAAATCCTTCCTGAACATCTTCATCTCATTTTTAATAACAGGAAATATTTTGTCTTGTATAAGTATTTCCTAACTTGGTCAACTTCCATAGTTCTCTGTCTGGTTTTCCTGCTTAAAGGAGACTCTGTAAGTTCCACCTCTCCTACATCCCTGGATTTAGGGAGATGCAGAGCCACCCACCTGGGTCAGCACATCCCCTGCAGCCAGAGAGGTGCTGGGACCTGCTCACCGGCAGCTGCCGTCATCCCAATTCATCTAATTCAGTACCAGAAATTCCGTGTTTGTATTTTCCTGTAGTACAGATCTCTCTCCGCCATTTCCATGCCAGCTTGCAGGTTGGGTGTGGAGCAGCTCTTCCCTCCCCCCGGTTCATTTTCCTTCTCCCCCTGATTCCCGGGTAGCGGCGTTGTCTCCTCCTGCTCCATGAGTCTCACGCATGGCATGGGAAATGGAATATTCACCTTCAGTCACACTCACACTTGGAATAAGTCCAGGGAGGAGGTGTTTTTCTTCCCCTGCCCATACTGACCGCAGCAGAGGCAGTTCTGGGTGAAACAGCTTTACTGTTTCACTATTTGCTATATTCCCTGATACTCACTGTTACTCACCATCAAACCTGAAAGATCCTTCCCTGCTTGCAGTCGAAAATTGGACATTTACCCCGGTAGTCACCACCCCCTCACGCACACCCTCTGTCTACCCGAGCATGGATGCAGCATTTAAGCCACCTTCAATGCTACGAACATGGAAGATGGCAAACGAACACCCATCAGGGAAGACCGAGCTGTATCTCACCTCTGCAGAGACAGGTGCTTTTTTTCAACCCAAGGTTCCTCACCTACCTCGAAATGTTTACCACCCAGCCTGCAGTGCTGTGCACAAAAAATGTGCTTAAAGGATGAGAATAAACAAATGCATTTGGCTCATGGGAGTAAAACGAGAACTTTGGTTTTATGCTTGAAATGTGCACAGTTAAGTACCTGTTAGGGAAGATTATCACAGACACCCACAGGAACATAATGGCAATCCCTGCTCATCGTGCCTGCAGAAGAAACATAATGGGTGAGGGAATTAGTTCAGGATTATTCAGTTTTCTCTTTTAAGATGTCTGACGTGCATTTTCAGGGGGTTTCTCCTTTTTCTTCTGATATTTGCAAGGCTGATTTATTTGTCACCCATCAGTACCATAATCAGTGCTTTCATTTCCAGCCTTCTGCTGCTGCGCATATAAAATAAAACAACCAGAGGTGAAACACTCGTTGCTTATCAGCATTTTATATTCTGTTGGATAATCCTTAACTCAAAGACACATAGCTTCACAGAGCGGTGTGCGTTCGGCGGCTCCACGGAAGAGCCCGGCTCCAGCTCCATCCCTCACGCTTACCGTGGAGCACGCGCGAGCCCCCGTCCCACCAGCATCCCTCTTGCCTGCAGCCGCTCGGTCCTCCAGCTCTCCGGCAGCTCTCCCATAACCCTTCGCGCAGGAGTTTGGCAGAGTTGCTATGACGACCCTGCCCATGCAGCCGGCAGCAGCCAGCACCAATCGCAGGTTGGTGTCTATGGGGTGGCATTTGGGGTGGGGGACAGCAGGAGAGCGTGGGCCAAACTCGAGGGTGCTTTGCAAACCGAGCATGTGGGCTTTCCCCATCGTCCGCTCCCATCGCTGCTCTGGCACCCTGCTCCTTCTTGCTGGGGAGGAGCCGCAGAAGGTGCCCTGAGCACCCCACTCAGAGACACTGCCGTGGGGGCGAGGAGGGGCTGGGGATGGTTTGGCTGCACCGGAGAGTGCCGGCAAAGGGACCCTGGTGCGGGGCAGTGCCATGGTGCAGGGGTCAATGCAAGGGGTGAACTCACCCAGGGCATTCTCGGGGCTGGGTGACAGTCAGGCAGGGTGCTGCCGTGCAGGCAGAGCTGGTGCGGAGATTACACAACGGGATGTGGTGAGGTGGCAGGCAGGGTGTTGCCAGGGACAGCCAGCAGCCCTTTCTTTGCAGTCGGTTGAATTTTCCACCTTACTCTTTATGAAGTTAATATGTACAGCTGGAAAAAAGTATAGTTGTAGCTAAACTGCATTGCTCTGAAGTCCTGTGAAGGGCCAGGGGGAAAAACTGTACAAACTAAAGCTGAATTTTGCCAGAAACCTGACAAAACTCTGAGGTGCATAGAGCAGTATCTAGAGAAGGACGCGGAACTCTAAGATCCTCAACCCCAAACGCAGCAGCAGCAGCAGAGACGCATGGGAGCAGCAGCCTCTAGCCGTCAGCGCCAAGACCTGCAGTCGCTGTTGGGAGGCTGCAGCCAGAGCAGCTCTGCACCACCTGCCTCTTGCTGCCAGCCCCTTCCCACCCTTGTAGTAGGTGGCTAAAAACATCCAGGGCAATAAATACCGACTACGTTATCACTTATGCAAAGCTGGCATCACTGTCTTAAATTTGCAAGGGGATTCAGCAAATGAAGGTGGCTTCAGCCAGCCAGCATTACCCTGGGTGCTCCGCATGGGCTGTGCCTCGGAGGGGACCGTGAGCAGACAGCGGGGTGCTGGGGTTGCCCCTGCAGCTGGGAATCCTCCCTGGGATTTTTAAATCCTAAGCTTTGAGCTAAAGAAGTGGTCAGACATGGTAATGGGACGGTGATGCTCCCATCTGGTGGGGGCAGCAGGGAGACATCTCTTCTCGGCCGTGAGCTGCTCAGAGGTCGCAGCTGGTGTTGGGGTGGGTGCACATAGCTGTAGCTTGGCTCTTCTGCTCCCCCAGCAAGGGGAGGACAGATGTGAGCCGGCAACGTGCGGCTTCGTGTCCTGCAGACACCCAGCCCTTGGCAAATATTGGTGAGATCCCCCTCTCTGGGGGCTGCAGCCTTCAAAGGCGAGGGAGGAACTTAGCAGCTGTGCTGTATCCCATGTTTGCACTGCAGAAAAACCATCCTCTGCGGTGGGCTGCGACTCTGTCATACCGAGACACAGATCCTGCCCTCGATGTCCTCAAACAAAGATGCTCCCAGGTGAGTGGCATGGCCAGGGGACTCCAGCTGCCAAGTCCTCCTCTGCCCTCACAGACAACCCTGTCCCCAAAACATCTGCTTCAAGGGTTGGCAATGTGGTCGTCTTCGCCTTCCCACCTCTCCTTGAGGTCGGTGGAGGAGGTACCTGTGTTCAACAGCTGAAGGGGGACTGACCAGCGGAGAACTGCTTTCCAGCCCCTCTCCTCCCACCGCAGCGTGGCAGGAACCCTTGTCCCCTCCCCGGATCCGAGCTCACAATGCAGTGCCTGGGCAGGTCCCCCAGCCCTGCCTGTGCCCCCCTGGCCCTGCCTGAGCTCCTCCAGCCCTGCCTGCATTCCCCACAGCCCCACAGTAAGGAGCCATGTGGGACGCGCACTACATAACACAGCTGTGTTTTGGGGAGGAAGGCTCATCCTGGAGACAGAAGTACTCTTTTTAGCAATGATATCCCCCCAAATAGCTGCTGAATGACCATTTCCTGCAGCTATGTGGAGAACTGAGGATGAACGCTAACTGTATTGTCTTAGTTGTAATTTCTAGCTTTTATTCCCTAGCAAGGACCCGAAGCACCTTCCTTTCCCCTCTCCTCCCAAGCTCCATGCTTTCCCCCACACTGGGCTCTCTGGCATCCAGAACACAGCAGGAACAGGAGCTCTGCTCTGCCAAGAAGGGAGAGAGGCAGCAAAATCCCTCGACATATCTCAGTCCAGCGGATCAGGACGGAAGGGGGAGCCCAGGAGACAATATCGGAGAGCATCCCACCCCGCCGGGCTCCAGCCAAGCTCTGGATGTTGAAGGCATTCATAGACACTTGCTTTTTGTTTCTATAGCCACCTTTTGGCTTTTCTTTATGGTTTATAGGAGACCACTCTCACCTCTGAGTCCGTGCTGGCATTCCCGCTGTGCCGAATCGCAAGTCGTTCCATCGGCAATGCCCAGAAATCACCACCACACCATACTCTGCTGCTGTCCTCTCTGTATTGATGGGCCAAAACAGTTTCTTCTCCCGTCTCTTCCCCCACGCTGATCCTTTCCCTCCAGACCTCTGACACCCGAATCCCCATCCCCCCCACAGTGCCCATCATCCCCTGCCTGCTGTTCATGCTTTAAAACCCACGTCACTTCGGAAGCCACCTCCTTGGTGGCTTGTTTGACTGATGAGCGGTTGTCCTGCCCTGGGCAAGTCTGCAACCCTCTTTCCTGGTAGATGGAAACATTGTGGTTTCGATGCCTTTTAACAAGACACCTGCAGGACTGGTATTTTTAGCAGTAAAGGAGCCTGAGCTACGTTACTTCTGGGGGTATGAAGTGTCCCAGCTCCTGGTGCACCCCAGGGACACCGGCCAACTCTCTGACCTGCTCCACCTTGTGAATGTCTTCTAATGTCCTGAGAGATTTCCTAGCAAACAAATAATTTTCTAATTTGCTTAAACCACTGCTCCTGCCTCGCCAGGAGCCTGGCAGGGTTTCGGTTGTACAGAGAAGGGGCTGCCTTTCCCTGTGCTCCTCAAGATCTCTGGCAGGCACAGAGACCAATGCCTACCATAGACCTGACCTGCTGAGACTTATTTAACGCTTCTTAACAGCCCAGGCTATGCTGTGAGCCTATTTTCAGATAGCGCTGGTTTGTACTTCAGTATTTTTAGATATCTTCTGTTTGTTATATCTCTATTTTACCCTTCCAAAGCCAGACATCAATTACTGACTCGAGTGCCTATTAAAGCATAGCTCACAAATAAACTACTCTGCCAGTACCTGCCTTAGTAATTTCTCTTTCATTTATTGCTGACAATCGTTTGTTTTCCTCTCCAGCCGCGAACAATATGCCCATTGTAAAATACCCCAGGGCTACAGAGCCTCTCTGGCATGAATGGGACAGGAAAGCACAGAAATGTGGATTAAGACACACGGTCTATGCTGTAAATGGGGATCAGTATACCGGCGAATGGCTGGACAACTTGAAGCATGGTAAGATACACCATTTTGAGAAAAAGTACCAATTTAGATGTCTTTACAAAAGTTCCTGGGGGCAGGGAGTGGTCAGCGGTTGTATATGCTCCTGGAAGACCATTCATTCATGTATGACTATAGATATATATATGTCTTTGATATATGTTATGCAAAAATGTACTCAGAAATATTCCTGATAGGTAACTTGAAGAGCTTTTGCATGCACTCAGGGGCAATTACCTGATCTATCTAGACGATAGATGTTAAAAAATCCTCTGCAAACACAGCAAACTGCAGTCAGCTCCATGCACCGGGACGTGCCCTGGCTGCACAGTCCCTGGAGCTCTCTTGGCTCCTGACTTGGCTTCAGGAATATTCATTTATCCTCAAGCTGTGGCGGGTGCTGCAGAAGATAGAGCAGAGGAAGAAGACCCTGACCGAGCCCTGAGCAGCCAGAGCAGGACAGGCTTGTTTACAAGCAGTAAACCAGGGTTTGGAAAGATTTAAGTGCATTCAGCAAAGGCCACACAGGAAGCCCCTGATCAAGATTAACGATGGTTCCTACTCAGGAAGCTAAACTGAATCCCAGGCATAAACCTGCCTCGGTGCAGGGAGCACTGCCTTGCCTGGGATGGAGCTGTAGGAAGGCAGCCCCCTAAACCCTTCTCTTACAACTGCAATGGTCATTCCTCTTGTTTGTTAAACAGGTAAAGGCACCCAGGTATGGAAATGCACCGGAGCTATTTATAGCGGTGACTGGAAGTTTGGGAAGAGGGATGGTTATGGCTCATACAGCATTCCTGACCCTGTAACCAAGGAATACAAGAAGGTGTACACAGGCTGGTGGAAAAATGACCGAAAATCCGTAAGTGAGATTTCCTGCGCATGCCAGCGGTGAGGCAGTGTGCCCCAAAACATGGGGAAGTGTTGGGTGCACACATGCAAAAAGATCACTTAAAATGCTGATTTTTCAAATACTGAGGCTGAATTGAAGGGGTATGGGGAAATGAATGTATGGAACAAGACAATGAAAGCAAGAGCAAAAGCTCTGGTGTTTAAGCCTTCTCCCCCTGCCCTCCCCAACCTCGCTGCTCCTGCTGTTAATCACTTCTCCATGTCAGATGCTGTAGGAGCTGCACTGTGTCCCACAGCCAGCAATAGGGAAGGAGCAGCATGACTCCAGGCAGAAGCTACAGGAACAGATTTTCCTCCAGGCTTGGGCTCTCTTTAAAACTTAATTTGAACCTGCAGAAAGCCCAGGAAGCTTCAGGAGTAAAAACCCATCATTCATAAAAAGCCAAGCGTGGCCAAGAGTGCCCTGTCACCCGCCATCTCCTCGCTGGAGTGGGACTCATGCCACCCATCCACTGGTGACCGGGCTACAGCCCCGACCTCCCACCAGCGATCGCTGCTCAGACTCACCTGCAGCTTGGCCAAGCAGGACAAGAGGTTTCATGTCCTGTGTGTTAATCCTCCCTACCCATCCCTTTCATTCCTCTCATCCTTGAAGCAGTCAGAGGAACCTTTATCATAAGCACTGCAGGAAAACGTACCTTCTTCTGGGAGTTTTACAGCATATTAGACAACGTGAGTTCTTTTGGAAATTAAGCCTGTCACATAAATCACTGGTTTTTCTAAAAGGAACAAAATGAGGAAGTCATCTGGTGAATATGACTGCAATCTTATGTGCAAAATCCTTGTAGGAACTTTTTCTGATCTGCCAATGGAAACCTTGTGTTCATCTTTGTGTCTGCTCTTAAATTAAATTAATTTCCTCTTACGCTTCTAATAGGCGTGCGGCTCTATGGCTCCAGTCTCTTGGAGGGAGCTTCCCCTCCCGTTCTTTGAGGATATATTTTGCATGATTGGGCTTTGGTGAAAGATTTATAATGACATCCAAATATAACTAGGGTTGTTTTTTTCTTCTACAGAAGTCTTGCCTTTACATCCATGCAGTTTAATAAAATTAATGCTCAGAAAAATCAGTTATTTCCAGAACTGATTTCATTTTTTTTTTCAGAGATAAATTAACGCTTTATTCCTATGGGAAAACTGATTAGTAATATGTAAATATTTCTTACTGCTATCACTCCCCGGAATAGGGGGTACCTCTGGACTTCTCTTAATGGCAAACACACACATAACACCAACACCTCCTGGGATCCCCAGCTTGCACACACGCAGTGGTCTTAATTCAGAAGTTCACCAACCAAACCTGCCAGCAGCATCGAGCCTGAGGAAAGAAAGCAAAGAGTGGAGACAGTTCAACATCAGAGCCTCACCTGCCCCGCCGGTGTGACACCTGCTACCCCGGGGAGCCTGGCCCGGTGCCTGGCTGCGGGGAGACATGGGTGGCATTGCAGCCTGCCGGTCTCGCCGCAGGTAGCCTTCGGGGCTGCCTTTAGTTTCTTGTAAAGGAGGAAGGAAGCGAGGCAAGGGGCTGTTTAGGATATTAGCTCTTTGGGGGTATGGATGGAGAAGGCGGCAAAACTGTTTCTGTGGTTAGCATCACTTAGAGACCTTTGGTCTGCCCAGGGGCAAGCAGAGGAGTTGCCCAGCCTGGGACACACTGGGCTGTAGGAAGCATCATCAGGGTTGAAAGGCATAAAATCCCCACATTGAGAGACAGGTCTTGTTTATGCTGCCTATTCCCAGGCAGCTTTATATTCTAGTAAAACCTGCTTTTAGCTAAATATTAGCAGCAGTCATGCCAATAATAACATACTGAGATACAAACCTGAGGTTTTGTCATGGGAACAAAATCATTTGCCAAAAAAAATCCCATACCACCACCTCTTGTTTCCTCCAACACAAGAACAGCCACTGAGCTGGGCTGCCAGCAGCCATGTATAAGAGTAATAAGCAAAGGAATAGTGTCTCAAGAAAGTAATGTCCCAAAATTGAACATTGACGTCTTTCAATACAGAGGCTCCTAACCGGCCATCTCTGTGCTGCTCTCCAGGGCTACGGGGTGACATTTTATGCCGGCAGGAAGCGCTACGAGGGCGAGTGGAGTGGTGGGCTGCGGAGCGGCTGGGGACGGATGTACTACCGAGATGGCTCCATCTACGAGGGGCAGTGGCTGGAGAACAAGCCCAATGGGCAGGGGATGCTGCGGCTGCGTAAGTACCGGTCACCCTCGCCCAATGTGCCTGCCTGCCCCCTTCAAGGTATTTGGTGTTGTGCTGCTTTCCAGATGCCTCTGCTGTCCAGATTTCTGGATGTTACATCGCATCTCCTGCACAGCCTTGCGGCAGGGTTGCGGCTGCTCCCCTGCATCATCCCTCCCCTCCTGATTTGGTGTTGGAGGAAGCACAGGCTGTGCAAGGGCCGGTGTTGCGCTGCTCAAGCCCACACGCAGGAAAGCTTATTTTTGCTGTGATTTACATTTAAATGACTGAGATGGTTAGGGTTAGAGATAATATACTGTTGGGTCAGAGAAGAGCAAATCTCTCTTTTCAAGCCAGGCACTTTGCCAGACATACTTTCTAACTGCTGCATACCAAAGAGGAGTCCACTTTCCAGCACAGAAAAAAAAAAAAAAAAAAAAAAAAAAAGAGAAGTTTTCATTTTGAGTTCACTCCATCCCCTCTCTTACTTCCGACACTGGCTCATGTTGAGTGAACACAGGGGTTTCATTAGTACACAATCCCTTCCCAGAAATAACACCGAGCACATCATGAATTGGGAATGTTGGGGGCAATCTCAGCATAAAAATAGAAATTTGGAATTTTTTTTCCCTTATTTTGCTTGGAGTTTAACACATTTTTCCCCAAAGCCAAGAATCCCAATCCTTTGAAATACAAGGCCCTGCATTCCAGGAACATTTGAAGAAATATTATCTCCATATTATTATTCATCTATTTTTTTTGCTTGAAAATGATCTCAAGGCTAGAAATTAGCTAAGCAAAGCAGCAGGGAGGAACGAGCACGACCTTCACTGCACATCACATGCACGACTGCGCTCTCTCTGCTGACTGTAAAGTCACTTTGGACAGATGGCTCATCCAGATGAAATCAGCACCCGCTTCCAGGGGTAACTCCTTCCACTGATCTGCTTCACTCCCATCAAAGTCACCCTTGGTGTTATAAACTGACAGCCCCTGTGGGCCGAGACACGGCCGACGCACCATTTCAGAGCCCAGTTGCCTCCAGTGTAGCCTGCAACTGATTGCGAGCTGGATTCCTTTTGGTTAAAATTAGCCAGAGCAATTATTTCATACCCACAAGCTTAATGTATTCAGCTCAGCCGCTGGAAGTGTGCCCACGTGCCAGCAGCTTTGCGATGGTGAAAGAAAAGGAGTTCTTCAGCGGAGGTCACGATGAGCTGCAGCTCAAGATTAAATTGCTTGTAGTGGCAGTACGCCCGGTGAGGGTGAGCTCGGCTGGGAGCACTGCGCTGATTTGCCGCCTCTGCTACAGCCCGTTGCCGAACAGCTTTTAAACCAGAGCATTGCACATCTGCAGAGATTTTGGCTGTGAGCAATGCAGCCTCTCAGATGCTGCGGGAGGAGAGCGGATGGGAGCAGCTGGGCGCTGCGGTGCAGCCAGGGCATTCAATGGCCCCTCCATCACAGCCGGGTCTGTGATTTTGGTGGTTTCTGAGTTGTCGGTGGCTGAAGAGCAGAAGCTGAGCTGCTCCCACCAGTGGGCAGGGCAGGTCGGCATTGCAGATAAGCACACCACCAGATGCAAGCTGAAGATAACCACAGACATGGCTCCAACCTGTAAACCAGACCCTGCCTGAAGAGCCCAGCAGCCACGCTCCCTGGAAGCATTTTTGGTTTTTCCCTCTTGCCTTACAGCATTCTGGCAATCCCCAGCTCTCTCTGCAGCACTGTGCGGGGTACCCTGGTAGTTCGGCCATCTCCTGCCATGAAGAATGGCAGAATTCAGCTGAGAACTAAAGATATTTCCACTAAGTAACTTGGTCAGAAATCCCCATGGTTTTTGGCTTAGAAACACTGTATGTAGGAAAAGAGGACAGCAGAGGATTCCCCCAGTGAGAGCAGGGTGGCCTGGATATATCCCAGCCCCAACATCACTGTGGGTATGATACCCCTTCTGAACCAGTGTCCCTGGACGAGGCTGCTCTCTTCCCCTTGCAGCTCTGCTTTCCCTGTTGGTGATGGATGGATGGATTCCTGGAGAGCAGCAGAGCGCCCAAAAAAACCTCTCTCAACTTGCAGAAAAACACCAAGAGATGCAGTACAGCTGGAAAAACAGTCTGTAACTGATTGCCTGAAACATTCAGACACTCATAGAAATTCTTGCCCTGTAATTCATTGAGGAAAAACATAACTACAAGTATTATCTGAAATCAAGATTATTTTGACTGGACAACAATCAGACAGTGCGGCTGTTCCTTGCCCAGACAAGCAAACCTCTTCAAGCCAGAGATTCTGTGTGATTTGTTGCAGTGACAAATCCAACATGTGTCCTATAATTTTTCATGTTGTGAAGAGTGACTCACCAACTAGTCCCTTACCCCAAGCTCACTCGCTCCGCACATCAGCTAAAAAGTACTGTCACCATGAGAAGAACAAAGCAGGTGAATGCAGTTCTTGTTCCAAGTCGGCAAGCGTGGCCTCCTTCCACAGCCTTTTCTCCCTCTGCAGCACAGCAAATGGAGCACTGCGAAAGCAAAATGATACACCGTGCCACAGCCCCTGTGAAATTAATAAGAGGAGCCAAAGAGATGATTTCCTCTTCTGTCCATTCGCTGTGTTGATCAGTTTCATTTGTAGCCCCTTAACGAAACAGTGCAAATTTCATGATCTGTTCATGTATTTAATTGCAGCAAATGAAAATCGGTACGAAGGAGGTTGGAAAGGTGGAAAGAAGCATGGCCCAGGGAAATTTTTCTACTTGGATAAGGGACAGTTGTTTGAAGGTATCTGGGCAGCAGATATACCAAAATGTGGAATTCTGATTGACTTTGGCAGAGATGAAGCTCCTGCCCCTACTCAGTATCCAATCCCAAAGGTAATTGCTTGGAAATTTGGGTTTTGCTAGTGAAGTTTGCATTCATCAGTGCTCGGGGAAGCTCTCCAGGTAGCATTTCCCTCTTCAGGCGATTACCCCCATGGGGTTCCCACCTCACAGGGCGTGTGCTCAGAGTCTTTTGGCCAGCA
The DNA here is from genome assembly GCF_026419915.1 of Harpia harpyja. Classification (NCBI taxonomy): domain Eukaryota; kingdom Metazoa; phylum Chordata; class Aves; order Accipitriformes; family Accipitridae; genus Harpia; species Harpia harpyja. The sequence continues at coordinate 33,662,418 of NC_068948.1, forward strand.
GTGTCCTCAACAGCCCCATAGGGACCAAAGGCCCATCCAGCCACTGCTGGAGCCTCTTAATTGCCTACATCTGAAAAAATGCAGTTCTCATGCACCAAAACTGCTTAGAGACCTGAAGCCGCACAAAGGAAATGGGGACAATAGAGGCAGAGACAATAGTGGGATTTGCGTCAAAATCAAATGATTTCGCCAAGCCAAACTGCTGAAGCTGACTAGAACTTACTGAAACCCAAGCAGCTGCAGAGCTAAGATCAGCTATTTCCTTTACCTGGGCACTGTCCAGGGGCTCGTTCGTGTCCAGCAGGATAGAGGGACATGCATATAGCAGGTGGGTGTCTGAGAGCCGACATCCTCCAGTCCCCTTTTCTCTTAAGGTCAACACAGGCTGCGGAGGAAGAGCCAGTCCCTGTCCCCATACCCCTCCCAAAGACTCAGCGAGATGCACGAAGGGGCACACAGACACTCTGGGCCGTCAGCCTGGCAGCTGCCGGGTCCTTGCACATCACTTTGGCACAGGAGCCGGAGGACAGGAGAGCCTATCCCCCGCTCTGTGTCCTCGGAGGAGGGCAGGGAATGGGGACCAGTAGGGAAGAGACGTGGCTCCAAGTGAAACAGCTGGCCAAAAGAGTCTCAGCTCAAATCCCCATGGTCTGCACACGTGAAACCCAAAGACATTGCATTTCCAAGGGACGGTGACTGCAGGATACGGGTGGGGAAGCTCCTCTTTGCTTAGAGCCTAGCAGAACCTCACCAGATAACCACAGCACAATGCTTTACTCCAGGAACACAGGGAACAGCACGGCCCTGTGGCAGGTAAAGCTACCTATCTTCCTCCTCTGCTCCAGGGACAAGGTTGTTGCAAATGATACTGAGCACACACAGCCTACCGAAGCGAACAGCTGTTACACCTTTGCTTCCCTTATTTTTTTTCAAATCTGGTTTCTGTAGCAAGGGCTCTTTGAGCGCAGCCATTTTTGACGAGCCAGTTAATCCTGTAAGTACTAGGCACACCCACGGCAGTGCAGACAAATAAACACCAAATACTCGGCAGGGAAAAACAATCTCTATTTTGCAAAAAGAGTGAAAGGAGCAGTACTTCTGTAGCTAAAAATATTTACCTTACAAGGCTTGTCAAAGGTCACCTGAGAACAGCCTCCTCAACAACCCAGCCCAACAGCCTGGGATGAACTGCCACTTCACTAAGGCAGGATGTTCAAGCCTGGCTGTTTATTTAACTCCCTGAAGACCAAGTTATGACCCAATTTTCTTCTGCTCTATGGGCAAAAAGAAAGCATCAACTTTCACTGACATTATTGTGCTTTCCATCGGAAGAGATTTATTGATCTCAGAATATGGGGGAAGGAACAGATAAAAGGAGAAAAATTGACTTCAGATTTTCATAAACCTTTTGTCAAATTACTGCTGCAAGCAGCTGTTAGGAGAAAAGTAGATGACAGGTGAGCATTAGAAATTGCCAAAGCCAGGCAACTAAATAGTCAGCTTTTGCCTAGCAAGAGGCTAACAGTGAGGATCCAAGCTTCTGCATGGGAGAAGCATCACTGTGTGTCTTCATTAGCAGGTAAACAGAACAAATGGTGGGGATGCACAGGACAGAAAATGGCTGAAAACTAGAGAGCAACTGTCATAAGCTTTGAAGGAATCCAGTATGTAGATGAAGGGGTTGCATCAAGGCAGAATTTGAACATACCTGCAGAGATGGGAAAAGACACAACATGGTGAACTTGTGATATTTGCTGTTACAATTATTGAAGCCAAGGCTTCAGAAAGCGTAACAAAATAAATGAGGGAAAGACTGGACATCTTCTGCCTGGAAGAACACACACATGAACCCCCCAGAAAGCATCAGGACATAAAGCAGGTCAGAGATGACAAGTTCCTGGCAGGGCTTTGCCACTTCCTGCTCAAGAATCCGCGTCCAGTTGCAGGCAGGTTACGTGACTCCAGACTCCTGCTTTCATGTGACCTTTAACGCTCACTTGGGTGACTGCAATTACTCACCTTTTAAAACTATAGGTGAGACCCGACAGGCTACAAATCAAAGCCAGTTTTGTCTGAGAATGTGTTTTGTTAAAGGGGAATCAGTCCACTCCACGCAGAGCTATTTCAAGGAGATGAAGCAATGTTCAATATGCTAATAAAATTAGGAAAGTGTAGCAATGTTTCTAAAACAGTAATTGAAAGGCTGCAATACAAACTAAAGTCCTGATACCTGAGAGCTTCTCTGTTAATGCTCAAATAATCAAGATCTATAAAACCTTAAGCTTCTTCAATTACACTGCATAACTGATTTGTATTCTTTTTATTTAGATTGAACTAGCTGATCCAGATGGTGTTTTAGCAGAGGCCCAGGCGATGTTTGATGACAGCCAAAATTAATAACCGGATGCTGAAGAAAAAAAAGATGCAAGATAAGAACATGATCCTGGGTTACTTATTGAGTCTCAAATCCACAGTGGTGTATCGTGTCATGGTCTGCCTCACTTTTCCATCAAGGCTGCCCATGTATGCTTCACTCTGCAGGTGGCTTTGTTCAGAAGCCTCCTTCCACCCCGCCCTTATTTTGGAAAAGAAAGGGAAAAAAGAAGACAGCGGGGGGAGGGAGAAGAGATAAAAACCACAAGCAGCAAAACACTGCAAGCCAGGCAGAGTGAGTCTTTGCCCAGCTCCTCTGACTTATTCCTCCTGTAAAGAAATCGCACTCCTGTTGGTTTCAAGGTCTTTCACGTTGCCATAGAGAAGAAGCAGGGTTTCTATTACATGCTATAAAAGTAAAGCCCTAGAAAAGTACAGCCAAATAACTGCCCCCTTCCACCCACCCCCAAATTTAGTCCAATACATACCTGTGACCCAAGATGGCTTTTGAAGTTATAACAGATCATGTTTCAATTTTTGTATTAATACTTTACTTGCCCTCTCCATGCATTTTCCGTAACGTGATGCTGGTTCTCCTCCCTAACCCGCGACAATGCGCGACCAGACCTCACCCCAGCTCTGCTCCTCAGCCAGCCCACGTGCTGGACTCCCAGCACTCAATGGCACTGGGTGTTTCTACCCAATGCCATGGACCATGCGCCAGCCACGCAGAGCTACGGCACTTCTGATCTGCGAGGTGCTGCTGAACGTCACCCATAAGACTGAAGGAAGGTGACACTGCAGCTGGCTGGTGAAAAACAAACTGTGGGCGAGTGGGTTGTTAGTTCACCTGATTAATACCGTGCTTCCAAGCATCATCTCTTGTTTATACAGTTCATTTGATCCCTTGACTCTTCATGTTTTCTAGGCTGAAAGATAACCTACTTTTCTATTTAAGCACTTGGAGAGGATAACAAAACAACATGCTTAGTCCCAAGATTTCAGGAGTGCTGACAGGAGGGAAAGCATGTCAGCTACATTATATTCTTTACACCTGTCTGCATGAACAGGAAGTTTTATCTTCATATGACTGAAATGAGTAACTGAACATATTTAAGAGATCCTCAGAAACACACAGTTAGGATTAGCACAATCTAGCTGAAGAGATAAGGGATAGAGAAAATAAGCATATTTTAGGCCTCTAGATAACAAATAATCAGCAACAATTGAGTATATTTTATTTCATTGAAGTATTTTATATCTAAATAAGTGATATACAATAACCAATGTTTAAAATGCTTGAGGTGAATGCATAATACCATTAGTATAAATAAGGGATAAAAAAAAAATTCTAAGTGCACTCTTAAGGTTTAGATCCACGTGTTTAGGTCTAGTTACTGCCTCTGGCACATAGTTACGATGCTGTGCCCAAGGTGTAACTTTCATGACCATGTCCACGGCTGGAAAATGAGAGAAACATATTCGATATCATGGCTTAAAGTGCAGAAAATAGTCAGAAAAGCAGCTGTAATAACAGCACCATTAGCTCAGAACCTACCAGCTTGAGAAAGTTAAAAATAAGGTTGTCCCACTAGCTTCTAATTCTGTATTTCTTAAACAAAACCCAAACCCCCACACTTCTCTGTCACTTTGTAAAAGATACACAAAATAAAGAGAAATTCAGCTACTTATCCAGGACAGCAAGTAATCTTACAAAATAAACTTGGAAAATCTATTTTCTGGGCTTCCATTCAAAATAACATTGTAATGTTTAAATACACAATTTATGGACAGAAGCGTAATTTTGAAGCCTGACAGCACCCTTTCAACCATTTGCTCTAGTGTGAATATTGAGTCAGGTTTTCTTCCTTTACTGAGGGTTTTTAAAAGTCTTTTTTTCCTCAAGACAGGACTAGTATTCCAGTAAAGGATGAGAAAATACATTTTGTCCCTACTACTAAGATTTCATGTTTTGAAATGCTGCTTCATTAATGCCTTTACTAACATAAACCTTCCAGTGCTCCATGAATTAACACCTGTGGGACTGTAGTCACAATTCTCACCATCAGCAGATTTACATCAGTAATAGAATATATTTGAAGCATAATGTAATGGCAGAGCTAGAGAAAATCCAGTTTGGCCTCTGTACGCCAGAAGGACTTGTGAAAAGGGCAAGTGGAAAGCTGTTTTCTGCTTGTGAACCAAGAATGCTGCTGCAAAAAAAGCCCAGCAGGTTTTTTTACAGTTATTTTTCAGCATACAAATGCACCACGGGTAACCTTGTCAACACTTTCCACTGCGGTGGTGCTGACATGAGAAATCAGTCCCATTCGCTTCATGAGGCTGCTTCAGTAGTAAACACACTCTGCCACTCTAACTCTGTAGGCACATCCTACAGTTTGTAAATATGTCAGGATAACCTGAGATGGAGGTTGGGTGTGAGAGACCATGTTCAGCCCAGGCTCAGGCAGGTACAGCTCCACTGTATTGTCATGTTCATTCCTGTCTAATTTCAAAATCCCAGGTTTCTTTTCCACAGTGTTAGCTACAATAGGGAGGTCAAGTTTTGTTCCATTAGACTTGAAACCTGTCTCAGTGTTCAAAAAACAGCTTTTACCCAGTAAAGCCCAAAGCTGCTCCATAGAAGAACTGCATTTGAAAAAAATTCCACTTCTAGACATAGCTAGAATTACTGAAGCAGCCCAGGACAACTGCTGCAATCTTTCTTGGACAAACCTCTTATCTAAGAGACCAAATGGAAGTTTTTGTTTAAAGAGGAAATTAAAAAACGACACAGTAGCCTCGCTGTCACAGACGTGTGTCTGAAAGTAAGCAGCAATATTAATTACAAATAACCTCCTTTCATAAATAAATATACATAGAGAAAAGTAGTCTTCCAGATCCTTTAGAAGCAAAAATGTGTAATAAGTTATCAAATACAACACTTCAGCAAGAAGATGACTTTTTCTAAACAAGGAAGACCAAGGCATAGCTAATTACTTGGGAATCCAACGCAGAGAAAGCACCTTTTGCTGCTTGTATCTGAGGATTTATTAAAAATATATATTTAATATAAAAGTATAAAATAATTACTACTTTGGCTTGGAAAAAACCAGCAGTGGTTCTGATTATCAAGCAAAAAAGTTATCCAGTGATAATCTCCACCTAGTTCCTTCTTTTTAAAAAAAGATTCCTAAATGGGAAACAGGCAAATCTATCTCTCCAGATAATATGTGCCGGCTCGTGAGAACTTTAAAACAGTTATTGCTTTTATTTTCTTCCAAGGAAGAGTAGAGTCTCATTCCTACTCATGTGGCCATACCACATCGCAGTAAGACTAGTCACGGGTGTTTAGCAAGTTATAAAATGTGTAACTGCCACTGGAAAAAGGCGCTGAAGAAATCAGTAAAGTAATAATTACTTGGCAGCAAAACATACTGGGGAAAGTAGTGGGAAAGCTTTCACTTCTACCATCTGTCAGGCTTTCTAGAGAGAACAGCACTAGCACTGAAACCAAGTGCTAATTGCTGCATATCCCAAGTAATTTGTATCATGCCATGCAATATGGATGGACAAGCAGTTATCTTCTAGTAAATGCCAACATCAAATAAAGAGAGGGAAAAAAAAAAGCTTCTCTACCCATCTCTAACAAATACCCAAATTTACAATGTTATCTTCCATGTATTTATACAGCCACCATTCAGCATTAAAAAGAAGCAATCTAGACAGTGTTCACAAGAGGAGGGATACATATGCAGTGCAAGCATACCCCACCATCCATTCCTGCAGATGTCAGATAGCCAAAATTTTACGAAAGGAACATTTTTTTTCCTCTCTAAAGGGTTAGAACAACAATCATAATCTCTCTTTAAACAATCATCAACAGCTCAACCAGTTCATCCACAGGGGAGTCAACCTAACATGGCAGAAGCAGAATAGTGGGTTTATTTTCTTTAAGTACAGGTTTATGCAAAATGGGTAACAGCTGAGGAGATAGTATCACCTCTGTGATCCAGCTGATCCTGGAGCCGTGCAAATTCAGCAAGTTCATTCAGTTCTTGAAACTGCCTGTCTGTTTTATGGCTCACCAGTGACCTGTAGAAGTGGACTGCAAACACAATGAAAATCAATCCAAAGGGAACCATAATAGACGTTGATGCAATGGCTGCTGCCTGTCCCGATGTGATGGTAGAACTGTTGCCCTGGAGTGGATTATCAGTTTTCTTCTTTAAAGGAAGAAACTTCACCCAGCACAGTAGCACCACCTCTGCAAGAAAGAGCAAAGTCCCAATGACAGTAGAAAATGCCCACGCAAGCTCAATGTGCCGATGCATACGCTCATGAGGAGATTCCTTTACAGAGTTGAGATTGTGCACGTTGCTAACAGCCTCTATATTTGGAAGAATGCAGGTACTTATCATGAGTGCAAAAAGGTGAACTGCAACAAGGACAGTAGTACAGGCACTGAAGGCTATCAAGAGACCTTGAGGGTAGTCATGTTCTGCATCTAGCTGAACTTCTACCATAGCCACCTGAAAAGGAAAGAAAAGAGATGCAATTACCTACATTACATATTATTTGACTATAGACTATTTTAAGTTTAAATCCTGTTTCCAGAAGATCATATGGTCCAGACAAAATAATAGTTTGCATTTAAATTTCTCTTCATGTCAATCTGTGCTGTTTTCATTAGGTCCAAATTTAGGTCTGAGCACAAGCCACTATTTTCATACTTACTGTTCTGTTGTAGAGCAAACCATCAGTATGCATAAAAGCTCTTAACAGCACAACCACCGTGCCACCTCCAGCTTATTCCAAGAAAACAGCTGAACTTTTAGAGTCCAAGTATGTTGATCACAAAGTGAAACATTTCTTCTTTCCTGTGTTATATTGTAAAGGCAACTTTTGATCTTTCACTATAGATTATAAATTTTGCTGGGTATTAGGAAATGTTTTGTGCCCCATACTTATGTAGAATGAATACCATATGAAGTATTTTGAAGTAGGTATCTATAAGATGAAAGCCTGTGAAGGCAGCAGACTGTCCGTCACAATTTTGGTGGTCTTTTCTCCTTGGATTTTTTTTTTTTTTTTTTTTTTTTTTTTTTAAGTTCTGAAGAGTCCAAGGCTTTCATTTGGAAGGTCACCTTTCCATGGGGCTCTCAACTATATTCTTTCACTCAAAATAATTATTTAAGCAGACTCTAGAATGCAGATCCAAAACATGAAAGTCTCCACAACATCCACAGCAGCCAAACAGGCCTGTTCAAGGCTGGAGGAAAGACAAACAGTTGTCTCCCAGAAAAGATAACATAGAATGCTCCCAGATAGCACTAGCTACTCTTACTCTGGAAGCTGTGTCTAGCCTCATCTCTGGGCAAGCAGTGCTATCTCATGAAGATGCTCCAAGGTCCAGTCTTCCACTATTGTATGCAGCCACGCCCTTTTATAAACTTAGATCTCCAAGCATGCCTGTGCTTAAGGAGCAGAAATTAGCCTTAAATAACAGCAGAAGGAAACTCATAAACCCAGCTCAAATATTTTTGACAAAGAAAATTAACTAGAATGCCTTTTAACAGTTTTTAAAACTGTCAGGTGGTTTCATGCAAGTGCAATTGATAAGCGACATTAATCCCAGCAGCCCTCTTGAAAAATAATCTTTCCTGATAAATTTGCCTTTCAGACAAAGCACAGTTCTGAAGAGGGAATAATGGAACAACACCTCTATGTTTAGTGCTGTTTCTCAAAGGATCTCATTAGACAAAATATGTTTAAAATGCAGAGAAAAAAATCTAATGGCAATCTTAAACATAGACACATGTACATCATAGAAGGAAGATGTAGAAGCTGCCATTCAGCACAGTTCAGACTGATCCACACCAGCCCTTGCTGCACCTTGGCTGCCCACTTCTGATCCTTCATTGAAATGACTCAACTTGCTAGCCCGGCAAAAGCTAACCTGGTTAAGAAGTGGTAATCTGCTAGCTTAGTAAGCTGAGCTGTTCCTGCAATGCCTCTGATGAACAACGAAGCTGGCACAGGCCCATGTAACTGAGGAGAAAGCAGTTGTACCAGGACCTTAGACTCTTGGCAGCACTAAACCACGAGCCTAGTTCTCCTGTAACATACCAGTTTGCCATCAAAAAGACCAAGAAATCAGGTCGTACAACGCAGTGCCTGAAACAAATCAGCTCTTTTGAGTCCCACCAGTACAGGTTTAGCCCATTACCACATGCCATTATTAATGGTTTGGACATTACGCAGCCTATAGCATATGTTTCAAACACCGCAATTCTCATCAAGCTGATATGAAGGAATTTTCACAAAGTATGGATGCTGGGAGACATAGAAACCTGTACCCAAAGACAGCTGCAAAAACAGTAAGAATATTCAAAGCTCACTATTTTGCAAGAGCTGAGCCAAGATACACCTAGTCTGGGATCCTATCTTTTTACACTCCCAGAACCAGCATGTTCCAGGACATCAGAACTCTTAACTGCTAACACACCAAATATTAAGACAACCAAGAGTTTTGCTCAGACATGTTTCAACAGGCATTCAAGGCCATTTGCCAATATTTTAATTCCTTTATTGAAAGCTTTTATCGTCATAAGCTGAACCACCCAGCCAACTAGCAAACAGTTTCCAAATGTTAGAAGCAACTCAAGAAGAAATTACATTAATGCATATACAATTCTTGCCTGAAGATTTAAAAATACCATTTCCCAACCGTGGGAAACTTCACATTTGAGAGGATAAATATTTGGTTGTTAGGTCTGTCTTCTGCAGGATTGTTTAAGTCCCAATGCACTCGTAGCATGTTGGGCTTCCTGTGTTTTTCACAGAACAATGAACCCTTCACCACTGAGGATTCATTTCCATACTTATCAAATTTTTCTTCTTGTAAATTTTCTGGTGTATGTCTAGACTCAAAACCATCCAGCATCGCAAGACATTTTAGTCCTTTATCCTGGTACTTATTATATTAACATAACCACGACACTGTTATAGTAACTCACAGAATGAACTCACAAAGTTGGCAAAACTTACCAAACTGAAATAATTGGTATGAAGAAATGCATTACCTTGGAGATGCTGCTAGGTGATCATGTAAACTTAAGATAAGTAGAGAGTTAGAATATGTGTGGTATGTAGAACCGAGAACATCTTAATCATTAGGAATAGATAACAGTAGATTAGTCAATCCTGGACAAGAATCAAGTAAAGACCCTGTCCTTGCCTTACCTTCCTTCATTTTAATACTAAAATCAACACCCTCTTGTTGATAATGAGTATGTAAATGTGAGACCACCTTAGTATAATGAACTGGACAAGAGCATGACATGCTCAAAAGATCTTTTTATTATATAAGTCTGTGTAGCCTATCACAATTTTTGCTGTATATGTTCCCTTGTAACAAAATTGTATAAAAACCTTAACCTTTCTCTCTAAAGGCATGCAGGTATTTGGAGACCTGGCACCCTATACTGCAGTATAGCAATAAAGACAAATATCTCGACTCGATGTGTTGATTGGCTTATTGCACACCGGGTAAAAGAACCCAACTTTCGGGGCAAAAACACTAAAGAGGTTGCCAAGATGAAGACTTTATTTTCTCTTAAGAACTGATGTATTTAATTCACCAAATATTGAAGACATTTTATATTTCCATTAATCAATGTCTCCATGTAATAATGGTATCAAGCATCTGATTTTAAACTTCAGTCAGACTCTCTTAATTCCAACGTACCAGCTGTCCTGGAGCTACTGTTCTCGTCCCATTTCAAGAGAGTACCAAGAAGAAATCTTTTCTTCCTCTTCTTAGCCTAGCCTGAGCTAAAAAGAAATGCTAAATAATTACATTTAATCTAAATGTACCTATTTCTGATTTGGCTATAATTACATGCAAGATCAAAACAAAATCTTGCAAGAAACCAACTTAATTTAAGTAGTATTCAGGTACTCAGCTCTGTACCTTGATAACCACTGACAATCATAGGGACAACTAACTATTAAAAAGAAACGCCCAGACCAGGAATCCAAGTTTTCCTGGGTCAAAAAGACTTCATTTTAATATTGCTAGGTGTTTCCCTAAAAGAGTGACCCCAGGAGTACCTACAACCATTATACACTGATGGGATAGCTTAAACCCGCATTCCAGCTACACAAGTAAGGCTTCAGTTCACATGGCTGACAAATACATTAATACAGACCTGCTTTGCACAGGAAGCTTGTTGTGTAGGTAGGCCCCAAATCATCTTTCAGAAGAAGAGTTTTCTGAAAATCAGCAAGACTACAGTTGTTACTTAAGACTTGCCACAATCTACCCCATGAGCAGGAAGGGTGTAACTTCCTTCAAGTCAAACCATACCACACAATTACTTACTGTAATTCCAAGTGTACTCTCTCTATAAGAATAATTATGGGTAGCATCAACATCACTTGAAAGGTAACCTAAGTACTAGTCTTTTAACGTGCAAAATAAGCTGGCAGCCAAGTAGCCACCACCATACACACTGCCAATTATTCCCAGTTTGAGATGCTAACAATGTGCAAATAAGGCAGAAGCAGGGCAGTCGGCCATCCCAACCTTGAAGCCTCGCGTACACCTTCACACAGCTGAAAGCTGCAGGAGGGAGGCCACGCACTGCAAAGCGCCAAGGAGAGGGCAAGCTCCCAAAGGAGACTTCACGACCTCCTCTCCACAGCTGGAACAAAAGGGAAGAGTACTAGCTGCATCAACTGCTGGGCCAGAAAAGATCTTACACCAAAGTAAATAACAGAAATGCTAAAAGGAAGAAAATATCCACCTGCTTTGAGATAAAGCACCACAATTTAGCAGCTTGAGAGACTACAGTGGCTGGAAAAAAAACTTCTATTGATGCTGAAGGAATCACAGCTTTATAGGCTCAGCCCTCCAAAGGATGAGTGTAAGAGACCCCCAATTTGAACATTCAGGGTATACTTACAAGACAGACACATTAGGTGCAGCTCCACAACACACTGACAACTCTTTGCAGACCACAAATTCTCCAGCAAGGGATTTTGATGTTTTTCTTAAACTGACCAGTGACAAAATGTGATAAAAGCTAGAGGGTATGTGCATAACAAACAAAAGACACAAGAGTTTCACAGACAGGACAGGAAAAAATTTGCTTACAGGTGTCTCTGTCCAGCATAAGAGAAAATGCATTAAGTTGCAGTTGTAACTGGCACTGGTGTTAGAAACACCCTAAAAGCAGGAGTGGGGGAAGCAAGAAAACACTTCTTTTTCCCATTCATTCAGGATTAATAGATACTTCAGTACTCAATTCAAAGGGAGACTTTTGGGGACGTTGTAGGATGCAGAATGCCTGAAGGATTTCAAAGTCTACTGAAGTTGATGAAAAGTCTCCAGGGGGGCACAGCAAAGCCTCCTTGTGTTCACACTTGGCAGTGTAACTCCAGCTTGACCCATAAGTGAAAAAAATCAGTTCATGTTTTCTGTCTCCTCAAACTGTCAAGGAAGCTAATTTGGGAACCTTTTCACTATAAACCAGCAGAAAACTGCCAACTCTTTTCAATTGCAAGCCTCTGTTCTTTACTTCCTGGGCCAAGCTTGAGCTAGGCACCTAAAACAAAAAGCTCCATTTTCATTATAAGGCCCCGTGCCTGTTTTCATACAGTGAAGCAAAGCATCAGAAGTTCTCTCCTTTGCTCATGCTGTGATTTCAAAATGCACAGATCACAACTGCTCTTGTAACGTAACACTTGCAAAAACAGGGCCCCAGTGAGCTCATCTGATGAGATCCAAATCCATGCAAAGCCTGAACTCATAAGTACATGCTGATGTTCTACACAGGAAAACGTCCTCCTGTGTCGTCTATTAGGTTTCTACGCTGGTTCAGAAGACAGGCTCCTCAGGGCAGGTCACTGATGTCTGCACAGCATCCAATATAACATGTTTCAGCACCTTCTCCATCACCACTTTCAAAGCTTCTTTGAACGCTTGCCGCATGATTTTTACTGTGCAGCTACCATGCTGCAAGCATCCTGCCTTGCTGCATAATCATAGAATAATGTAGGTTGGAAGACACCTCAAGAGGTCATCTAGTGTAATCCCTGGCTCAAAGAAGAGCTAACTTCAACTTCAGATCATCCTGCAGATATGACTGACAGATTTACTACAGCCCTTGACAAAGCTATAAATCTGAAATATGGTTCTTGACAAAATCAGAGGACTCTCATGATGTTAGGATGCAGGACTGGAGTTCTCATAAGCCTAAAGAAGGTGGGCATTCAGATGCTTTCAAAGATAACTGAATTTGGGCACAGAATCATGTTAAGGCTTCTGACACCCCTGGCTTTCAGAGTCATGGCAGCCTGAATATGACCATAGTGCAAGAAATTTAACAACTTGCTCTCTAGAAGAATCTGCATTTCAATTTTATTTAATGTTTATTATCCTGAATTAAGTTCATTTCACTTACATGTGTATAATGCTTCCACGTCTTATTAGACCAGAGTGGCTTACAAGAAGCTCCTGCTTTTAAAGGAAGATCAAAATCCTGAATGCTCTGAAGGTTTCTATCCATACAAGAGCACTTATGCAGTGCCTCTGACAAATATTGACTCCATTGCTTCACAAGAAGTGAGCTGTGATACACTAATAAAACAATTTTCACCAGCAATAACAATTAATATAAAGAACCAGTCACATACATAGCTGCAAATGAAGCTCATATTGCTACTGAAATGCAGGATAAGCAACTGTCCTGGTTTGTCACTTGTTCCTTTTTACCACAGCAGCAGGACAGAAATTAATGACTTGCTTCAAATTTTAGCATTATTCCCCAGTTTTATAAGCTACTAGACAGTTATGTTGGTTTTAATTCCAGCATAATACAAGCTTCAAATTCAATTACTGTTTTAAGATAGGGGTTTCTGAAATAAGAAGTATCCAGGGAAAATAAAACATTACAGACAATGATCAGAAGAAAAACAAATGGAAGAACTGTAGATAAGAGCCACCCATGTAGCAGGTCATATTGAAACTCAAGACTTTCAACACACGAAAAAAGGTAGCTGCTCTTTGTTACCATGTGTAATAGCAACAGCAGTGAACACAGTATCTGAGAGCTTTCTGACTTAATCACAGGCTTACATCATTTTCAGAGTCAGTAGCCACTGCTGTAGAGAAAAGGAAATAAAATACCTTATCTCAAGTAAATCTGTATCAGCTATTTATAGATTACTTCCTCTCCTCCCCTTCCCTGCAAAGATGACTCTGAGCTCTGGTCAGCAGGAACGTAACATGGGCTGGGAGCCTGTGCTGTAACTGCCACACTATCTCTCACAGTATCAAATACTAGCATTAACACAGAGCTGCGAGTCACGATTGAGTTCAGCACGCTGTGGATAAACAGCTTCAAACCGGACAGAGCCACAGCGAATTCAAACACCTCGCCGCTTCTCCACTAGACACCTCATTTTAGCTAAATACATTCTGTAACCAGGGGGCTGCAGTCAACAACTACTGATGGCCCTGTGATACAATGGCTGTAGATTTGTCTCCCATACCTCACAAGATGCTGACCAGCCTAAAGCTCCAACCACAAGTGCTCTCCTGTCCTTTGTATCTGACAGATTCAGACAAGAATCACAGAGCAAGAAACCAATCCTATTAAAAGTTACTAGGTTTAATTATAGACAATCTTGTAATGACCCGTTTAACGGAATACTTTGAGAAACGCTGGCTCTTGGTATGATCACATTCTTACTATGTCTACTGCTCATGCAGTTAGCTGCCTCACAGATTGTAACAAGCAAAACCCCTTCGGAAAGGACAATGTCAGCTTCAAACATCAGTCATACTAAAGACATCAACCACCTCTTAATGAACACAAGTCTAGAATTATATGTATACCCTTGCAAGACTGTTCTCACCTCCTCTTCCCTGGCCACAGCTACCATTCCCAAATTGGAAACTGATTAAAAGGACAAAAGAACTTTTATACAGTCTAGCATGTCAGGAACAGCTTAAAAGCAAGCTGTGTTGATCAGACATCACAGTTGCATTTTGTTACGGTCCATCCACACAGTGAGAGGAGGTTGTGAATCTTACCTCAAGAAACGTATCAGTGCTACACCACCTTCACCTCGCTGGACCAACACACTCAAAGGTAAAATTGCACATGGTGATCAGTGAAATATTTCCATCGACACCTATCTGCAGAAATATTTTCTTACCTTCACTTGTTGCAGCTAGGACTAGACTTGACTGCATGTAGTTACAAGTGCAAGTGACATTTCATAGCACATGCTACTCTTAGCAGGAAAAAACACCCACGCACATAAAGGTGGTTTCTCCCAAGTCTGGAGGTTCACATCACATGGTTATTTCAAAAACAAATTCCATTTTCTACCCCATTACTTGTCTGTATGTGAGACCACAGGGGAAAGTTGAGAACGAGATGGGTGTCGTGGCATCACTGGAAATTAGCACTCCTCTGGCTATCTCCTCAGCTCCCGAGTTGGTCAGCCAGTCTCTGTTTCCCTGACAGTATTATTCTTTCCCAGAGACAGAGGCGCAGAGCCAGGCTCTCACAGAGTGTCTACACCATTCATCAACAGTTATAAACAACTCACAGAAAGACTCTGTATGAGCCAGAATCAGTCACCAGAAATTAAAAAAGGTAAGTCAAAATAATAATCTTAATACTTGTTTTATACAGAAAAGAATGCAAGCATCATTTATCCACTAGTCTAGAATCTTGACTCTGTGGATTATTATATGTTGCAGAATGGCAAAACACATTAATATTTGCTAAAGCTAACACTGGAATACAAATATGGGATTTAATTTTATTTTGCTAGTAAACATGAAAAGGCAATACCCATATAATAGGAGTAATTGCATCTTGAGAAGGTAGTATCTCTACACAGTGTTACTTACAGTACATCTATTCAATAAGTACAAGGTCAGATTAGACAGTACAGCAGGGAGAAGAAACAGCACATCCTCCAAACTACACCAGCCACAAGCAGCCACTCACAGCTGCTGGAAGACAGAATGGCAAGAGCCCCAAATACTCCACACTGCCTTGGTCATCTATAACCTTGAGACAGGGATGCTCAAAAGAGCAACAAAATGTTGCTTTCATGACTGCAACACAAGAAACCTTTCGCATGGCGGAAGATCCTTCAGAGCACGGTTCTAATCTGTAAGTGCAATGGCAACATAAAAGGCAAGCGGTGGCAGAAGCCATGAAACTGGGCTTGTAACGCTCTCCTGCAGGTTACAAAATGCCGCTGTTTCATGTTATCCTACCAGCAATCCAGTTAAATACAGCTAGAACAACTTCTACAGAGAGACCATTTTAGTACTTAGAACCACAGAGTAACCTTTTCTAGACAAGGACTATGCTGTCTTGAGTATCTGTACAGCACTGACAGCAGTGGGGCCAGAGTCCTACCTAGCATTGGTTCAACATCAACTGTTATTATGGAAATCAGTTTCATAAATATTTATCAGTGTAGTCAGTCTTTTACAAAACATGACTGAGGCTGTCTTCAGAAGACCATATTGGCTATATTTCAAAGGCAAGAGTTGACAGCTCTTTGATGATACTCAATATTTGAAGCATATATATTACCACCTAGACAACAGTCTAGCCAGCTTGAATCATTAGAGGTATTTAAAAGAAAACTGTGCTGCCTGGTAAATAACATTCTCCAAATCCTAAATATAATGAAGCCAACCATAGCATATAATTTAGACCCCTAGTTTAGGCTCGGGTATTTTCACAAAGCTGTTAATTGGTGGAGGGAGGCGACGTTTGAGTTTTCCAGTTTTATAACTGTTGGGATCTAACAACTTCCCTAACATTTGTGACTCTAGTATCGTGATGATGTTATACTACTGCGTGATGCATCCCTGGTGACAAAATTATGCTAACAAGTCAGCTTAATTGTTCAAACAAAAATAACCTGCCAGCAGCCTGTCTACACTGGAGCTCTTGATACTGCTACTGTAGGTGTGGATGACCTAGTGTTTGCAATATTGGATACAATCTGCAAAATATTTCCAGCATTCAGATAAACTGGATTAAGAAATAAAAAAACAGATAAAGCCAGGCATGGAGGGGAAAAAAAACCCAAAACGCACCATACATCAATATCTGGTATATAACACACAAGTGAGAAATACTTCATGCCTCCGCCAGCACATGGAAGGAATCCTCTGTTCTTTCATGGACTACATATGCCCTACAACCTACAATTTATTTCTTTACCTCTAACAATTTTGGGGATTGATATTACTTGCTGGCCCCATAAATTGGAAAAGCATACTAAATGCAAGATTATAAGCTTCATAGATTTCCTCCTAGACCTATGGCACTGGACGATAGCATCCATGGAAACCTGCACAAAGTAAATGCTCAGGTTTATTTGTGGGAGCTTAGCTCTAACAACAGTTTACTATAACCAGACCCTGCAACTGTTTCTGAAGCTAACGGACAGTGGCAAACTGTGATGTGTAGCTCTAAAACAAAACTAATTGTAAAACAGGTTTTTAATCAATCTTCTCTGTGGAAGCGTAACACTTGCGAGTTTGCAACCTGGCTGAGCATTTCATACTCTACACATCACTGACCCGGGCAATCTCTTGACTTTGGCATGCATGATTTAACCAGGGTATGGGTAACCAATCTTGAGGGAATAAACTTTGCAAAAATGGCTGCAGTTATACACAAAATCAGTCCAAAATAAAGGAACAGTTTAGCTGGGATAAACTTAGCTCATACTAGAGGATGCAAGTACTGTTTAATTAAAGAGCAAGGATCAACGGGGCTGGCTTAGAAACAAGCACATTCCACTCCCGACAATTCCCATCAATTTGCTGGGTGGTCCTAGATATGTCATTTAGGCTCTTTCTTCCTTGCATAGATAGGGAAAACAGAGGAACAATGACGCTTAATTGCTGTTGTAAGCTTTAGATCCAAGACTAGATTGTACTTTAACAGCATTTTGTTCAAATACCAGGTGCCAAAGAATCTGCTGAATTTAGTAAACAATGCATAGGCGTGACAGCAGAAAGAAGGCCCTGCTTTTCAAGGCAGGACAACTTTAAAAGATAAGCAAAGTTATTCAAAAGAAATCTAAAAATACTTGAAAGTTAAGTCAGCTCTTCTGAAAATAGATGAGGAAGTCTCAGCTAGAGGACTATCTGTCATAGCAAAACCAATGAGGCTACAAGTTGATTTCCAGCGTGATCTTGTTAAAGTAAGAAAAAAAGTGGATTTTTTTGAGGGGCTACTTCCGGAAAATTAAAATACAATGAATGTTCACATGTAACGTTCTTGGCAACTAGAGATTTTGTTAATCGGAAGAAAGTGGCTTTTTCCTCAAATACCCTAAACAACATAAAGTCAAAAGCAGCAGTTTTCAACTGCAGGACACTGAACTGCTAGAAGTCTTCTAGAGAATCAAGAAAGTAGAAGAAGCCTCACCTCATACATCCATGGGATTTTGAGAGTCCACATAGCATATAGAGAAAAGCCAAAAGGATTTAGGAGATTAAGTATGACTTTTAAATAATAGTATTTTTATTAATGGAGATGCAACCTCCCTTAGATGAAAACGTGTAAAACCCCCATAACAGCAGGGTTTTTTCCATGTTGTCTCTCTCTGTAAAAGCCTGACTCAAGAAACCACCCTGACAAACTGCTCTGACACAGGAGAACGGGCATACAATAAGGAAAACTCATTAGCAGCAGCAGAGTATGAGCTACCAGCCCCATGCATGTTACCCAAGGAGAACCAACTCAAATATGCCGCTGCACTAACACAGTCGCCTGTCAGTCAAATGAATAGCAGTCCACCACCACCCTTGAAGAGTTGTAGTCTGTTTTTAGCCATTAAAGGAGGGCAGTGACATTTATTTGACCATCAGAAGGCTGCTGCAGACCGGCTGCTATGTTTTCAAACAGCATCCTCTAATTAGAGCAATGGCTCTTAAGGGGAATACATCTTATGGCTGAAAATACCTTGTTAAAAGCGGGGCAAAAATCAAAACAAAGCAAGTCAGAGCTGCATAATTTGGTATTTACAACTATGAAGCATTTTTAACAGGAATGAATAAAGGGGCCGACTGCATAGTTAGCAGCTCAGTACATTAGAGGACTGGACACATGATGAAACCTGTAAGTTACCAAATTTCAATCTATATGGAGCCTTCATTTGAGACAATTAGGATTACTAGACTACGTTTCTGTATCAAACGTGCAAGCAAAAAACATACTAACAAAAAAAAAGTTTCTAAAACATGCACAAAACTCCAAACTAAGCAACACTCAAGATTTCCTTAAAAAAAAGAAACATCGCAACTTCAAATGTCTAATGATGGCTGTAATGAGTCAGAGGGACACCGTCAACTTTAATCAGTTATTTTTCCTCATTCACCGAAAAATAGCTCCAGTGCAACACCTGCCCTGTGCGGTTGTGTTCTGGGAAGAAGAGTAGGAGTGCAGAGTACCACAACCTTGGAAGAGCTGTGGACTTTCTGTACGCAGCCCGCTTTGCTCTTGACGCCAGAGCACGAAGCAAAGTGAAACACCGAAACCCAATATGCTAACCTCCCTATTTACAGCACCGTACGGTGCTTCCTACAAGAGCAAGCAGCAGGAACGTCCCGCCAAGTGCGATTTTTGGCGTGCCGAGCATCCTCCGCAGGAAAAATAAGCAACGAACAAAAGTCCTGCATGAGGTATCTGAGCTATCCGGAGGAGATAAAAGCCGTGAGGCAGCTTTTAACTTGCGGCACGACAGCTCTCCACAGAAAACGAGCTACCGATACGAGCCCACCGGGGTATGCCGGGGCACCCCACCCGGCCCCGCTGCACGCGGGGCGGCCTCCTCCTCCGGCCCGGCCGCCGCCCGGGTGCGCTGACCCCGGCGGCCCGGAGGACTGAAGGTCAGGGCGGGCCGGTCAGTCCGTGGAAAAGGCGCCAGGGCCAGGGCCCGCCCCGCTTCCCGCCGCCCCGGGGTGCCACACGCCGCCTCAGGGGGCTGCGCTCGTCGTCCCCCCCGCCCCGCCCCGCTGCAGCCACCAGCCTGAGGGGAGACGGGGAGTTCCCCGGTCAGAAAAAGGAGAAGCGGCAGCACCGCTCCCCGCACCCGGCTCTCTGCTGCCGGGGAGGCCGCGGGCCGCCTGCCAGGGTCCCCTGCCCGCCGGGCGAGGCCGACCGCTCACCATGGCGAAGCCGGAGAGCAGCGCGGAGGTGCGGCTGGAGGCTTTCAGCTTGGCGCGGCTCAGGTAGAGCTTCCGCCAGGACAGCGCCTGCATCGAGTGCTCGTTCAGGCTCATGGGCTCCGGGCGGCGGGGGCGGCGGCGGCGGCACGGAGGGGAGCGGGAGAGCACACGGCGGTAACGGCGGCTCCTTCCGGCGGCAGAGCGAGGGCACCAGCTGCGCTAACACCCCATAGCGCCCGGCGGCAGCTCCTGCCGGTGCTGGGGCCACTCCTGCTGCTGCCGCTGCCGCCGCGGCGCTGCGAGTCTGCGCGCCCGTCGCCCGCCGGGCACCGCCCCGCCGCCGCCTCATTGGGCGGCCCAGCCCAGCCCGGCCCCCAGCCCCGCTCGGCCCCCAGCCCCGCTCCTCCGCGGCCGCTTCCCGGCAGCCCCTCGAGGGAGCCCGAGGGCGGGCGGGCGTCGTGCTCCAGAGTCCGCTTCCCGCCGCCGCCGCCGCTGTGGTGAGAGGGGAGGCACGCTGAGGGGGGCGCGGCCTCCTCGCTGCAGCCCGTCGGGAGCCGTGAGCGGGGCCTGCCCCTGAGGGAGGTGCGACCCCGCCGTCCCCCACCTCCCTCAGCGGGGCTGTGGAGGGCGAGCGCCCGCAGCAAGGCCCGGCTGGAGCCCGGGGGGAGCGGCCTCCGGGTGGTTGCGGCAGCGGGGCGGGTGAGCAGTGTTAGGCTGGAGCGTAGTTGACGGGAATCTGTAGTTTCCCCGTCAGTTGTGTGTACCCCTGTCCGGCGGCGGGTGCCCTGCTGCGTAGAGGTGCCCCCTCCGCTCAGGGCAGAAAGGGATGGGGTGTCCCCCTGCTCCATCCCCACTCCTTGCTGCCTTCCCTCAAAACACAACCACAAGGCCATTTCTCAACTACTTCCTTCATTAGCCTCCCCTCCTAAAAAGCTTAATCGTTTAATCTACAGCTGTCCTGTGGATCTAAACCAGTCTGAGCACCCACCCTCACTTCCAATTAAAACTGATAGACCTAAGCGTTTGTCGCATATTTAAGGTTTTCATAACCATTCTGTACACCCAGAGCGCCTGATAAACTCGGTTTATTATTAGCAGGCAGCTGATACAGTTGATTAAGCAGAACATTTCAACAGATCTGTATGCCGGCGTTGAAAGATTTTTTTATTACCACGTTCGTGCAAACCCTTTAAACCATTATTTATTTTTTCGTGTTTTACAGAGGGGAAAATGAGGCATATAGCAGAACTCCATAGCAAATACATGGCACAGTTATGAAGATGATTTCTGAAAAGGTGAGACTTAATACAGTGCTTCTGCCACCTCAAACTTGTGGGTCTGGAGAATTAAGGGACATGTAAGAAACGAACCTGTTGCTATCGATTTGTAATAAGAAAAATACGATTTTAGCAATAGAAATATTACTGGACAAGGATACTTTTACTATTTACAGGCACATGGATGGTCACCTAGGAGCTGAATCCCTGCAGTGCTTGTTCCATTAGAAATCAAAAGCATTGGTGATTTTCTATTGTGTTGAAATTTTCCACCTTATTTACAAGTAGGAAAAATGCAGCACATTCTTTCACATTTTTGCTTTGTTCTTCTCTTCACACCTTTATCTGATTTGCAAGGTCGTTCATTTACTTATGCACAGTAAAGGTGATGACAATCTATACCAACATACGTCACATAATGCTCTTTAACATGGCATTCTTTTTAAAAAAAGACGTAGTTGAAGCATCCAAGAAAAAAATCTTAACTATTTGAAGTCTTCAGGGGCATCCCCTGAAACTACCCTTTCGTACCATGTAGATTTGATCTCATTCCCTTCTCAGGAAATAAACAGAGCTTTCTTGTTATAAACAACTTTTGGTTAGATTTTTATCTACAGGGGTATTAAAACACCTCTGTAGAAGAATCAGTTTGACTTACAGTCTTTCCATAAAAGCCACTGCTGTTGTATAAATGACTCCGTGGAGTGTTTGCCACCTTCCTTCTCTTCGATGGGTGACAGTACTACTGTATAGGATCTATTCGAGTGAAAGTCCAGCATATGTTAGCATTATAAAATACTACTCTTCGTTCAGTGTGCTTTAATTCTTAAAAAAAAAACAAAACAACAAAAAAAACCCCAAGCAGAAGACCTCATCACCACAATCAGCATTTTCTCTGTCTCCCACTGATGCCTTAGGCTAAGTCTGAGCACCACATTGCAAAGCAATGAGTAACAACCATATTGTGATTTCATTACCACATTTTATTTGGGAGAAATGGTAACCATCAAAAACCAGTAATGTACATCTCAAGCAAACATTTAGTCTCTGTCATGTCACTTCTGCGGAATCATACATCTAAAAATATTTTGCATTGTTGCTCATAAGCTATGAAAAATGTTTATGTACGTGTACATAACCATGATTCATTGTTCACTATTTCTCCTCGTTTCTGCACAAAATTACAGTTGAACTGCAACATCATGGGTGAGCGCTACCGCACAAATAACACTTAGGTCTTGACCTGTTCTCTTAAATCAGATTTCTCAAAAAAAAAACCCCAAGCCTGCAAGACATACAGCTGGGAAGGACTTCAAGTGTCTTTCTAAACAACTGTATTACAATAGACTTTTTGAACTCACTGTTTCTCTATTCTTCTGTCCATCACTCCTATTCCTGTTTATCAGGAAGGGCTTTGAGAAAGATAGAACAATATTGCATGCTGATGTACTGTTGAGTTCATATTTCATTCAAAGAAACAGTATGGAAAAGGACCTACCGAATCAGTGAAGAAATCTCATCTCATCCCATCTGCTTTTCCAAACCAAACCCATGTGTAATTTTAAGCTTCCAAGCCCCCCAGCATTATAGCTTTAAAATAAGCATTAATTCCTTTCCTGTCAGAAATAAAAAATCGGTTTGTTAAATAGGAAAACATAAAGTAAGGACGAAGCCTTCTTCTGCAACTAAAACATCAGGACTATAGCAGTGTACCCTTTTTCCCCTTTATGTTCCATTTTACAGCTCCATTCTGAGGTATAAACTAAACAGGACAAATTCTTTTCTTTCCAACTCTAATTACTCATTTTTACACACCTCTATACTGCCACTCTAGAGTTAGCTGAAACAAAAAGAGTCAGTCATGCTTAATTAACTCTTGGAAATGCTTCAGGGAGTTCTTCTGAAATCATGCTGGAGTTCAAAGCTGTGGTTTGATGTTACCTCTGATCAGTGCAATTGCGGAAGGCCACCAAAAGGGTGTAGTCCTGTACTCTTCCTTCATCTCATCCCACAGGCCTCTCCATCCTGTAGATTACACCGATCAAATGGCTACAGAGCTTCAGTGAATTGACCTAATGAAAAAAAATTACTTTTTTTTTTTTTTCTTAATGGGTGAGTTTTCTGCTGGATCAGGTCACTGAACTGGCTTACCCTGTGGCTGCATGAACACTAGACCTAATGCAGGAGAAATGAGGGACATACACGCAAGAGAAAGGGAACTGGCTCTTTCAGCAGCAGGCTGTTATTACCTCTAATTAGAGGTAATGTCAGCCCATTCTCTGGATCATTTATGCATGAACACAATTGGAGCAGGTGGCAGAAGTCCAAGTTTCTTTCCAGAAAGCCCTGAGAAATCTGTACACTGTCACAAGGGTACTCATAGGGTTTTTTTCTGCTAAAAATGTACTTCTGTATTTTCTGTAGGAGGACTGAGTAAGAAGAATAGGTTCCCTGAGTACCATATGATTAATGTGATACGGTACTGAGCATGCAAAGGTGCTACCCTCTGCATAGCAGTTTTTCTAAAACATATTTCCAGCTTCACATGCAAATTGCCACTTCCATTTGTTCCTGTTATTGTACCAAAACCAAATCAGGTTGCCACAAAATGGAAATTATGGTAGATCTGCATTAAAAACAACACATTAGAAGTAGAAGTTGCAAAAGGCAAATAAAGGTTTGTCAGCAGTCCCAAGCAGCAGGGAGGTTAAGGCAAGCATCTCTGCAAATCTCATCTAAAGTAGAGCTTAAAGTTTAGTTGATGGAATTTCTGCAGAGGAAAGATTTTGATCTGTCAGGTCTAGAAAAAGTGTATCATTTTTAACTGCCTTCATAAAACAATGAAATGGTTAAATATCTAGTCTTCCATCTTAACCAAGGTAATATATAGAATGGTAGGTCTTACAGGATAAAAGGTATTTAAAAAAATGTTTTAAGATTATTTCAGTCTATTCTATCCAATGGGAAACAACTATGTTTGAAAGCTCAGTAGGGGTGAAATTAACCCATTTCTTCATACAGCCTTCCCAAGCACAGCACTATAGTTCTTATTTTAGCATGAGCCCTGCAGTAGAAGTTTAATTAAATGACAGCTCCTAGTTTCAAGCTAACAAGGTCAGGATCCAGCACATTGTCATGATTAGATCTTAAATAATTTGTTACAATAACATCCAGCAAAAAAGTTTTAGTGGTTGGTTTTTTTTTTTTTAAAGACAGTTCATACTAGCCCCTTTCTCAATAATAACCACTCCCTTTTTGCAGTATTTATACCTGAAGTGGTTTTTCCTGTATTTTTGACTGTGAAGAAAGCCAGCCTTGCGGCAGCCCTGGCCTGTCCCTGACAGGGCCCAGCTCCAGGCACTGCTGGAAGC
Organism: Harpia harpyja; assembly: GCF_026419915.1. Taxonomy (NCBI): domain Eukaryota; kingdom Metazoa; phylum Chordata; class Aves; order Accipitriformes; family Accipitridae; genus Harpia; species Harpia harpyja. Next base: position 33,686,672 of record NC_068948.1, read on the forward strand.
CTGCGGCATGACCTGCTCAGAGGGGAAACGAGCCCTAACCCTCATCTGCCAGTGCTTAACCTGTGTCCTGAAGCACACGGGTTTAATATTGCTTCTAAATGTTTTTATCCTATCTAATGCAGCTGTGGATATTCTCATCATCCACAGCCTACCATCCTGCCCCCCTTTTTTTTCCCCCAGTTCTTTTAAGTTTGAGACAGGTTTTTGGTTATTAATACACAGATTACAGTATTATTTCAATGGTAACATGAATTGTAGTTTAATAGGAATCATTTCTGTCTTAAAAACAAAGTTAAAAACATGTTTTCTATTTTTGGAGATATGTAGATTAAAATTGTAATATTTCTGAAACATAGTTACTTCCGTGCTTCCAGGTGTATGTGATTAATACAGTCCTTGCTGGGTTTGCTTCATACACCAAGAGTCTCAGATTGTTCATGTCCAAAAAAAAAAAAAAAAATTTAGAAAAATGAGTTGATTTTCTTTTATGTCTCTGTTCTGTCTTTTTTGGTGGACTTTTGTGGAATGGATGGATTATGTGTTTTTTGTCTGATGATTCTCTAGTAACATCCATTTATCTTGTACAAGTACTCTGGCCTCAGTCATACAGATGTACACATGCATTTAATTTTAAGATTGAGTAATCTTGGCTGAGAGGTCAACATATGCCTACATCTCAGGATTATGGATTAATAATGCACTTGCTGTAACAGACATCTGGAATCCACACTTCAATATATAGCCTATACAACGCTTCTATATGATAATAAAATTCAATCATCTGCAAATAGGGAGATGTTAGAGAAAGATTCTGCAAACAGTTATTGGCAGATGCAGAAGGAGCAGCTCATGCCTTAAATCCTAAGTTAGAACTCTAACCTCTCCTGCCTTTATCCATGTCATGGTTCATTAAAATACGGATCTTTCCAAAGAGAAGACCGGTGAGGCCCGCAAAGTTGAATTTTAATGTGTTTTGTCTTTTGCATAATATGTAATACGTTTCATGTAGTACCTAGAACATAACTGGTTAGGTATGCAAAGGGCAACTCGATGCTATATGAAAATGTTTCTGCTGGTAGAAGCAGAAAAATAGTAAAGAAAAATGCCATATTTTAAGAAAAGTTTCAGTCTCCGTTTAACTGATCTGAGAATTAAAGCCATGGAAAGACAGTTCAAAATTTACTTCTGAGATTTGTACTGGTTAGATCAGAGCACTCCCAACTTTTGCTGGCCCAGGAGAGAGACAACAGTGAACAAGTACTGTACTGAAGGTAGAAACACAATTATTCTCAATGTCAATCTCAAAAATTGCAAAAAGCAAACCAGAGGAGTGCTGTCAAAGCCATCAGCCCCCAGCCCTGGGTTTCGGTACGCTTTGATGTTCCCTTTCTTGGGGGGTGTGGGGGTGTGGAGGGGAGGTAAAGGATGTCACTTCAGAGAGGAGCCACACTTTGGAACCTGGAGGCTGTTCAAAACCTGCACTCTGACCCTGCTATTGCAATCAGATGGTCCTAATATTTGCTCAGCATCAATTTAGAGTAGATGTGAATTGGTGTTCTAGAAATGAAGCCCTCTGATAGTCTTATAAACCCGCAGTATGGCTATACTGAAGATTTTTTGTATCAGTAGCTACTTTATGTAATTTTTGCCTACTTTTTCATGCGACTTCTAACTACCTGTTGTACATGCATATTACGAAGGCAATTTTGCTTTATTTAACACCGAATAATACATTACAGATATTAGAACCAGTTCCCATAAGACAGATGTAGGTGCAGATCTTGGAGCATTTTATGCACTGGCCGGTGTTTGCCTTTGGTCGGGCTCCCTTGCCGAGCTACTGGCCGCACGCGTGATAGAGGAACACAGCAAAACCAAGTGTATGTAAAACAGCGTGCTTAACTAAACACAGTAATTAACTGCAACTCCACGTATTAGAAGATTTATTTTCCAGTGTTTGCTATGTTAATTCCCCACTCTTTAGAGGAATCCTCCAAAACTGCGCCTGGGTTTAAAACGTGACGCTGGGCAGCCGGCGCTGAACCCAATCCCCCCCGTGTAAGCAGAGCCGCTCAACTTTTAGGACATGTCTCGGGCGACTGCGGTACCCACGCAGGGACCGTCCCCGCCTTTGTGGTGCCCTCCCCGGTCCCGTCCCGTCCGTCCCGTCCGTCCCCCCCCCCCCCCCCCGCGGGGCTCCGCGCTGCCCCGCCGCCGCTGCCGCTCAGCGCCTGCGTGCCGCGCCCGCTGCGCACTCGTGACCTAAACACCGCCACGGCGGGGCCGGCGGCCAGCCCAGCGCCGGTACCGCGCCGCTGCCCCCGGACACCACCACCCCCCCCTGCCTCGGCCTCACCCCCCCCCCCCCCTCCGGCCCCGCCAGTGTTTACGTTCCGGGCACTGCGACGCCTGCGCCCCCGCTCCACACGCAGTGCCTGAAAATGGTTCCTTAGGACTTTGCAAAACGCATCGCCGCCGCCCCCCTCCCCTTCCCTCCCCCTCCTCTTCCCCCCCCCCCCCCAAAAAAGTGCTGGTGCAAAATTGCAAAACTTTAGAGAGACCTGGATGGCTTTTGATTTTCCTCCTCCCCATTTGGGCCAAAAATGCAGGACAGGAACTGTTGACAATTAAGTGATGAAACTCTCCAAAAAAATGGAGGCAGAGAAAGACTCTGGAAGAAGATTGGTGTGTAGCTGGCTTCTGTCTATTTCCTATTTGTGCCTTTTAACTGATTTTGCTTAATTGTTTGCAAAGGGAGAAATGCATGTAAAACGTAGGCAGCAGAGCGACTTAGTTTGCAAGAGAGCAGCTTAGACACTGGGGAAGGGGGTGGAATTTAACCGATGGGAAGGAGAGGGTGGGACAATAATTTTTTTTTTTTTTTTTTTTTCCTCCTGTGGGTAAGGGTTTGTGCTGATCAACCGCGCGTCTGTGTAGGGCTGGCTGCCGGGGCGGATTTACAGGGAGAGATCTGCCGGGAGAGGGGCAGAGCCGCCGGCGGCAGCTGGTGCATCGGCTTCCCCCAACCAACCTCTCCCCGCCCCGTTCCGTTCCCCGCACCGGGGGAACCTACCTTTGTGCCCGGCCGACCGTCCCCCGCTACCGGCGGCATGCGGCGGGGGCCCGCCGCCTCCAGCCCCGGCTCCGCGCCCGCCGCAGCTTCCCCGGGGGAGCGACACCGGCCTCCGCCGGGCCTACCCCACATATTTCCCTCCCCCCCATGCATTTAACTCGTTCCTGTCCCCGGACCCCCCTCGCTTTCGGCGCTGTAAAAGCGCGCAGGCTCCGGCCGCGGCGGAGCAGCGTGCGGGGCTCCGGGGGGCGGGGGGGAGCGGGGTGGGGGCTGCGCATCCATCGCGGCGTTACATAAAGCGATCTGTTTTTTAAATCGCGGCTTCCGGTGTGACTATGGAAACACTCGGATTATGTAAATACCGAAACCTGGATGCTGTGCATCGGATTAAATGATTCTCACCCCTTCCCTTCCCCGGGGAATTATCTTGTATTCACGTGCAAAAAATAATAGTAATAATAAAAATGATCCGGTTGCTAACGAGCGTTGGCCGCCGTTCACGGTTTTTTACGGGATTGCAAAGCACATCGGTGCTGTAGCTTGTGAATTTTCGGCGAGTTGCGCCTGTCTCCTGCTCGCCTTTAACCGCCAGCTTCTGCACAGCAGCCCAAGTTTTAGTTTTCCTGCAGCCAAACACCTGTTATTCTTGTCTAGTTCCGTGTCACGGGATGGAAAAGGTTGTGCATGCAGCTGTGTTGTAGCTTGTTTGGGTTTAGGTTTTTTTCAGTTTGTGTCTTGCCGTCCTCATTGTTTCCCCCAAAATGTTTATCAACTTGTCCTGCACGATCCATGCACTTTCCTCCCTACCGACCCCGATTTTTATTTTTTTTTTTTCCGGACAATGTGGGGTTTTTTTGTTTGTCTGTTTGTTTTCTAGCGATCTATTGGCAGAAGGCGATACGATGAGAACGAGGACCTTTCGGACGTGGAGGAAATTGTCAGCATCAGGAGTTTCAATTTGGAAGAGAAATTAAAGAGTAAAATGTATCACGGGGATTTCGTCCATGCCATGGACGGGAAAGGTAACTGCCCGGGGACGGGGATGGGGGGGGGGGGACGGACACGGGGGCTGCCCAGCCCGGGCTCGCTCCGCTGTCGGAGCTTCCACGTGTAGCTCCGCGCCTGGGTTCGTATTTCGCGCCCGCGCCCCCCTGCCCGGGGATCCGGTGACGACGCCGGGCCGAGCAGCAGGGGAGGTAGGGAGGGGGGGACGGCTGCTGCACCGGGGCCCTGCAGCCCTCACCGTCGGGGTGCTGCCCCGTCCGTCCCCCCGCACCCGGAGGGCGGTTTTTGCCCCGACCTGGTGCTTGGGAGGCGGCGTAGTGATAAATGGCAGAGCCTTGCGCTCCCCCCACCTCCGACGTGCTCCGCTACCGTGACCCCAGCGCACCACCGAGGTGTTCAGGAATTAGGTCCTGGCAAAGGAGAGGCAGAAACCCCAGCCCCCACTTAGCCGGAGGTGATTCCTGCTCGCCCTCCGCCCCCTATTGAATCCAGGACCCCTTTTGCAAAAGGATGCAATTGATGAGCCTGTTCGCCAGGGTTGGAGACTTTAAAGTCAATAACTTCTTTGTCTTTCTATCATATATTAAATTACAACGCTCCCCTCCCCAAAGTTCTTTGGTTTGCTTAGGTGACTTAAATTTCGGAGCGGTAAGCAAAGCCAGACAGCCCAGCTCTGCAGCATGGTTGCCTGGCAGGAAGGAGGAGAGCAGTTTGCCCGGGAATCAAACGGGCGGGGGGGGGGGGTGTGTGCAAGTCACCTTTATTTACTGCGGCATTGTTGAAACGGATCCTGAATCCCAGATGGCTATCGCCAAAACTCGGCCTTATGGAGGACTCCCTGCGTAAGCCGGCTTTCTCAGGAAAGAGTAGTTTTGGGTGTAATCCTCCTGAAACGGCTATAACTGTGGAGCCACTAATCTAGTTTAGAAAATTTCCTTTTCTCCCCTAGGCTTAGTTTTGCATGAGCATTTTAAGCTTCTTTTAGAAAAGTTAATGTGGTGGAGAAATTAAATACCTATCTTATTTAGGAAGGTATTTGTTTAGGAGATAAGCTCAACCCTGACCCCTCTTCCTCCAAACAAAACACAAACACCTATTTTTTAGCTGGAAAATGTTAATTAATTTTCCAGAAAATGATTGCATTCTACCCTCAACTTCCAAATACTCCAGCGGTTGCTATTGCTACATGCTAACTATAGTACAATCCACAGCTTCCCTAGCTCAGCAGCTCTGCAATCTTTGGGTAGCTTTCTCCTTTCTAGGGAACTTGAAAATAAATGAGTGTCTTTTGTTATTTTGTTGTGGTCTCTGTCTGCTTTGTTCGACCCCACAAGGGATTTAAATGCTTTGTTGGGGTATTACGAAGAAAGAGTCTGCCTTCCTATTTGCTCTGGTTTTATTTTTACTATTGGTTTATTTTTTCTATAAATCCAGGAGTTGAATCTAGGCAAAACAATGACAGTGGTTAGTAAGAATAAAAAAGTCAGCTTATATGAACACATGGAATTGGTTGAGCGATATATTTATTTATTTTTATTTCCCATGTCCTCATTTTTACTTTTAACAATAACTCTTCTTTGATTTTTTTTTTTTTTTTTTGCCGGGAATGTGGGTTGGAGGTTTTCCTCGAGGTGCTGCAAGGCAGTGGCCTGATTTTTGGCTTGAATGCAGTTTGTCATAGCTACTTGTTCTCTAGTCTGCTAGACTATATAGCTACCTCAGCTTCCACCGATACTCTTCTTGATGTTTGTTGACTTTCTGTTGTGGATGAGTGTCCTTAACAAATATCTGTGGTTTATTTATTTGCTTACCTAAAGCCAATAGTTTTAATGGGAATGAAGATTTCTCTAGTACAGAAATATTTATTTGGTAACCTTAGTTAATTGGAGTATTCATTACACTTATTTTGAGACTAGTAGCGATAAAGTTTCTGTAATTTTAATGTTTTTGTAAATGGATAATTACAGTGCTCTGATTTGGTAACTCTAAGTAGGAATATTATATCCCTACTTGTCATAATTACTAACTGAATACAGCAGAGAAAAAGTTGTAAAAATAGAGGGAAATGGGTCTGCAGGCATGGAAGCTTAGCCTCTGTTTCCCCTGTTTCTTTCAGTATGGATTTTTACAGCAGAGAAACGTTACCAATATAAGCTCGGCTCTGAGGTTCTCATGCTCTCCTAGGAAGCGTGTACATTGCTGGCTGAATCTTGGAGAAGTTAAACTACTTGTGTGTACCTGAATATAATACATAAAGTGTATAGTATATTTGGCAGCGTGTAGTGTATTTTGTAGTGCTGAAGAGTCAAGCAATGTTTTCCATTTTAAGGTAGCGTGTGGATGCTATATAAAAGTCATTTTTTCTGTAAGAAAGGGGGAATAGCAGAACCATAGAAACAGTATGTGGCCACTGCAGGAATTCCTCTTCTCTCTGTGGCAGAAGGCTCCAAATGGAGTGTGGGGTTTTGTAGGCACAGCTCACCCAAATCGCTGCCTTGTAACTTCCTCTCTAATCCCCAAATCACTGCTATTGTATCAGACCATTGCATAAAGAAATCCCCAGGAAAGGCCAGTTCTCTGTAATCCTCAGAGTGAAGCAACAAGGTGATACTAGTCAGTGTTAACATAACAAACTTATGTTTAATTTTCAGTTTGCTTGTGTGTTATACTGTGACTCCCACATAAAATCTATTCTTTTTTCACCATCTCCCTAAGTGCCAGGAGCTGTATAAGATTTCTGTCTGTCAGCTCCTGCAGTTACATTTCTGATTAATTAACAAAAAAAGTACTCTGTTGAAAGTAACAGTAACCCTCACGTAAAAAGAAAATTACGTGTTCACAGAATCGGGGCTTTCTGCTATACTCGGATAATGCTCACAAGAAAACATGTTTTTTTCCTAAGTAGAAATGTATAGCTTAGAATGTGTAAACTTAAACATCCAGTTTAAACTACACATTTGCCCCAAAAGTACTAGGCTGATTTGCAGTAATTTAGTTAGGATTATCTTTTAACTGTTAATTTGGTATTTCATTACAGCCTGGGTATTTCAACCCAGACCTTAATTGACAAACTCTGACTGGATTCTATTTTATGTGCGTCAGTGAACAGGAAAAATAGAGAGCAGCTGGGAGAGCATTGTCTGTCATTTGGTTTCCGGTTTGGACCTATAAATATGCATTCTCTTTATATTTTTCTTTACGTGACAGTGGAGTTCTGTGGTGAGGAAAGGGAAATGGGGAGCGTTTTGAGAAAATGTAATGTGAGGTGCTAATGCCATTGTAATTGATTTTGGATTTTTTTTATTCATTATTCAAACAGATTTTACTTTTGAGTATGTGCAAAGAGAAGCTCTCAGAGTTCCCCTTATCTTCAGAAATAAGGATGGACTGGGAATTAAGTAAGTTACAACCAAATCTTGATGATTAATAAATGCTTTTATAAAATAACCATTATGCTGTCCACTTCTATGTGGTATTTCTTTTGATGATCTCAAAATGTATTGCAATTAGTAAGACTGTCAGCACCCTTGAGAAGAGAAATGTTTATTTTCCGCTTATAAACAAGCAGATAATGAGGTCTATAAAAGCTAAGTGCATACAGCATAGTACTACACAATCAAAAATAAGTCAGTGATGAAAACTAGGAAGAAAATTCAAAGGTCCTTGCATCCAATCCATGCTGTAATGACAGATCAACCTTCTTTCAATTTTTGACTTATCAATTGTTTTCTGCGTTACAGGTGGAATGTCTAATGATGCCTGTCGTTTTCCATTATAATTGTATTTCTTCAGAATGTTATAGCTTTGTAAATAGTTAATAATGTCTAGTTAAAACATGGTATTATTGGAGTCTTTTTGAGGTTGCATTTTGTTAATGTCCAGTCATAAAGGATTTGGTATTTTAATAAGAGAATCCTGCAAGTTTCTTTGTAAAAGTGACAGTGTCTAAGAGAGAAATATTAAAATGATATACTTGATTAGTCACATAATCCATAGTTTAGATAAATGTTCCTTGATACTTTTGGAAATTAGGACTGTGTAACTGATTATATCTGAAAGAAAATTAATTTTCTGAAAGCATAATTACTTTGCTCAGTTTCAGCTGGAACACCTCAAAGTTTAGGGAACTGAGGAGTCCCAATTATTTAATTAAAAAGAATCAAGCCACCCCAATATAACTTAAGGAGAGAAAGAGAAGAAATAGTGTTTGGGGTATTTGACAAGCATATGTCCTTTTACTATAAGAGCGAATAGGAGCTGCTGTGATGCTTCTCATGATGCAGTAAAATAGTTTTATATGTTGAACTCTGAACAAGACACACTTAATAGGTACTCAGTAGTAATTACAGTAATGTTTATTTTGTTGTACCATTATGTTGTACCACGATATTTTTTTCTTTGGTTATTAAGCCCAGCTATTTCTCTACTTAGTCCTGGATACATAGTCTAGTTTCTTGTTAAAAAAAGAAATGCAAACACCAAGATACCATCTTTTTATTTGTTTGTGCAAAGCCTTTCCTAGATTGTATCCTAATTTTGTGATGAAAATGTGCATGTATTCTGTAATGTTTTAGAAGATAGGTAGAAACCCTAGCTATTAAGTGAGAAAGGCTGGTCACTTCTTACAGTTTCTAAACAGTTCTATGCTCCTATTTGGTGTCGTAGAAGAATAACCTAATTTTTCTGTTGTATTATTTGAAAGAAGGTGTGGTTGAGTGGAAAGCATTGATCCTTAAATCCCGCTCTCCTTGTGGACAAGAGGGGACACAAAAGCACCTGTTTTGATATTCCTGAAGTCTACAGCCTTCCATATAACCTTCATATGAAAACCTGAGAAGCAGAGAAAAGTCTTCCATATTCATAGCTTAATTATGCTTCACCTGCAGAAGCCACCTCCTTAATCTTAGCTTATATATTACATGACTATAGTATTGTCTTTCCTGATTAATAATTTTCTTGTTTATCTTCTCAGCTGAGTTTCCTTAATGTAAAGTACCATTTGTTCTACATTCACTCGTGACACTGTTGGCCAGCCTAGTTCCTAGAGAGCCAATGACATCTCCATTGAGTGCTTGTCCGAATGTATATTTACACTGTATGTGTATATGTAACCATCACCTGAAGCTGAATAATTTTTTTCTTCAGCAGGAGCTTTATTATTTCCAGGAAATTCCTGCTCACTTAAGGGTTGTGCTCTCCACTCTACTCACCCAACTTGGCATCCCAGTTCCTCGCTTCCTCTCAGCCTCCAAATACAGGAGCTTTCCCTCCTAGAACCATTTTTCCTGCTGCTTTGGGGCCTCTGTTTTTCTGACCCTCCTTTTGGCTTCTCTGGTCAATGTGGCAGGGAGGGTTTTTTTTTTGTTGAAGGTTGTTGCTACTTTTTTGTTCAGTTTATTTCTTCAAGAGATGCTTCTCTTGGAGGGGTCCAATGAAAGACATATCTACTGTGGAAGATGGTGGAAAATCATCTGAGACAACTGCTCTCTCTATATGCATTGGTTTTAAACTGCCGCTTCTAAAGGGCAAATGATAAAAGCTTCAAGAATTTCTTCGGGATGAAGCCATCAGCTCTTCTGTGAAACTGGGGAGCGTTTAGGAGCCAGAGATACTGCTGCACCTTCCTAGCAGCCAGATCTTCCTCCTGTGTGTGAGAAAGCTCACAAATTCCATACAGTACGAGAAGAAAACTGTGGAGATGTTTCAGTTCCTACTGTGTCAACGGTACCTGTTCAGCTAGCGCTCCATCAGCAGAGAAGTGCGGAAGTGAGAGCGCGTCCCACAGACACAAACATTACTGGGCTTCAGATCCTCAGCTGCAAATGGCAGGGCATTATCACACATGGATAGTGAGCACCCCAGCCTGGGACCAGTGTCTCCTATGGCTGCCTGTACCAGACAGTGGTGCCTTCAGAACTCAGGCTGCCCGATGCACTGTAAAGGTTGCACAAGATCCTTCACAAAGATACCTTGTTTCTTGGTGTCCATAACAACAAGATGTAATACCTGTTTCTACTTGATAGCTCATTATTTAGGATTCTGTAATGAGGCAATTTCACCTTTGACATTTTAACACTGGAATCTCAGCTCACACATCATCATTGGCTTCCCCATTGTTCCTGTGCCTGAAATCTGGAGAACTGCCACCTGGCACTCCCCTCCAATTTCGGTTAGCTGTGTGCTTTCACTGAAGCCTCCTGGTGTGATATGGCCTTTGGAGCGTGGTCTTTGGTCTTTCTTGATCCAGGGGTTCAGAGAGTCCTCAAGCTAATGAGATCATGTAAAGAGTAATCTGCTTTTTTGTGTCATGTGTTGGCTTGTTTTTCTTCAAGATGTGTTGGTTTTAGATGCATTCACAGTCAGCCTTCCTGTTCCTCTTCCTTCCTGGAAGCCACCAGTAATGTTTAAGACCTTGAAGAAGGCAGGGCTTTGGCTCTGTACCTGCCCCTTTTATGGTTATACGCCACGTGCACAGACAGACCAGGTTATAGATGTACTTCTGTGTTTCACTGAGGCAAAAAAAAGACCTGGTCTCAAATGCTTATGTGAACGCGCACATACACAGCATGCATCCATGTATAGATGACCATGCCTCAAAGACGATCGTTGGAGATCAGGTACCTCTCTTTGTAAGCATTATCAAAGCAGTCGAATAAATAGCAGTTTTGGAACATGCATTGGAAGTGAAGAAGTAGCAGGACTGAATGCTGCTTGCCTTTATTTTCAGTTGGAGTTCTGCAGCTCTGGCAGTTAGGATAATGTGTCTTTTGAATTCTGAACTGGATTGAGAAGAGGTGGAAGAGGAGTAAATGCTAATCTACAGCAAGAGTTTTGGAGTCACTTACCCAGCTCTCTGTCACACACTAATGCTTTGGATAGTGAAGGAGAAATATGTGTTTCAGTTTGCTGTGATGAGCTTAAAACAGTCTCAGCAGCCAGGCTTGACTAGCTAGCTTCTCAGTTTCCTACCAGCTGATGGTATCATTCTAATACTATTCTGACATCTTTCCTCCTTTCTAGGGCTGTTTCCCTTTTTCCCTTTTGTGAACCATCTACACATCATGTGCAAATTCTTCTAGCTGGAATTCACTGTCAGAGAAGAGAGTAAAACTACTGAAGCTTTTTTTTTTCTTTTGAAGATATTTTTGATGAATTAGTATGCTGACAAAAGTAAGAGCAAATTTTATCTGATACGTGAGCTTTGGATGGTTCCTGCATAGAATCAGTCGAATTCTCCATTTCACAGTTAGTTGGGTGAATTGTTTTTATATTCCCATTCTCTGCTGAATCATTGAATACTGACTGCTCTGGGGGATTAAAATACTAGAATTTGTAGATCAGTAATCTCTTATAGCACATTCAACATTCTAATATTTTTTCTTTAAATGAGCATGACTTAGTTTGAAATGATGTTATAAAAGAATTGTACGCACTTGGGCATAAATGTCACTAGAGTGAGAGAAGGTTGGAAAAATGGTTTATGTGTATTTTAAATGACAGAAGTGAAATGCGTGAGCAAACTTTTCTATTTGGCACTCTGCAGGATAACACGTTTTAATTTTATTTACATTTCCACTTCTTACGTGTATCTATCAAAAGTAGCTGGCATGCAATGCCAGTTTTGTGGATGTGTAGATACATAAATGCTGTGTGCGTTGTATTCCAGCAAGATCAAAATAGTATTGACACCTGCCTAACTGATCCAAAACGTTGAGAACCTTTAGTCTCATCATCCTGACATTTGCTGCTTGAATTAATGAATGTCATAGCCTGCCTTCTTCCATCAGTAGAGGGAGACTGGACAGTTTGCCTTTGGATCTGAGTAATTTGCTGATGAGCCTCAGGAACCTTATGTTCCGCTTCAGGCTCTGGAGGAAATTATGCTTTACTGGATCTTTTCTAGCACTACTGTCTCTTGTCCAGAGGAGGCTGTGTGTGTCATGATACAGTAAGTTAGGTGATCTGCATGTGTGTAGGGTGACTTTTGAGATACAGTAGTCTATAAAGTATATGATAGAAGATGATTTTTAGACTTCTGATGTTTTGAATAACTGATGTTATGTGCTTCCACTTCTGTTTGCTGTTAAGCAGTCAGCTTCCATGTCTATGCCCGGCAGATGTACAAAGCATAGCTGAGCAGTTTGGTTACTGTGCTTGGAGGTACTCTGAAATGGCAAGGAATGAGATGAATGAGGAAAAAATTATTATAATGAAACTTTGAAAATTGCTTTCTTGTATATTTCGGAGCTGTTACTTGTATGGCTAGAAGCAGGAAAGTCCACCTGTGATCTCTTAGCTGAAGAGGAGCTGTTTTTCTCAGAGGGTTGTTTGCCTGTTTCCAGGATTGTAACTTGGAGAGAGAATGCTGTTTGGAGAGATGTCTCTCTTATCTGAACAGCAGTCATCTTGCATTGTATTGTGGTTAATCAGATATGTATGCTAGCCAGAGCTCATCCTCATGAGGATTTGAATAGGAGACTTCTCTAGCAAATCTTTAAACATTTACTAAAATCCAAGTTTGTATCCAGTGCAACACTAAGGTGTTTGCATTTCTTTTCTGTTTGAGGCAACATGATTTGTATATAACAGAATTGCAGAAAATCTCAAATGTAGTCAGCCGTATTTTGGTGTCAAGTCGAGCCAGCCTGCTATACTATTCTTCATCTATTTTTTATGATATATGAAATCTTTGGAAGCATTCATAGTGGTTTTATGCAAGATGCATTTGCCTGAAAATTGCGTAACAGCGAGGGGAAAAAACCTCTCTGCTCAGTTCTTGCGTTGTTGGTGTTTTGGATTTATATGCAGAAAAACGAATGAACCAACACTTAGTGATTGGTATAGGACCAGTGACATTCAAGCAAATAATTTTTTTTTTGGCCATCATCATGCTGTAGCAAACCAGCCCTAATTGTATAAGAGTGAGTGTGGCAGTTATGCTGGGTGGGGCTGGAGACGAAGAAGTACAGTCATTAATGGTCTCAGCAGACAGTAGAATGAGTTTGAATTAAAGCTGGACCTCACAAGGCAACCCAACCACAAAATGGGTTCTTGTACTTGAAACCTGCTGTGTTCAAGCCTGAAATTCTTCCCTTGGTGTACTCTTTCTCTAATGTATCATACATCCTGAGGTTGCAGAGAAAAAAACCCAAGGATATGCCAGGTGTGCTCTCCAAAGAGCTAAACATGCAATTTTATTATTAGGGAGGATTGTATTCTTCTAGTTTGAGTAATGTTTATTATCAGCTGCTGTGGGACCTCTCGGAAAGACTGGATTTGCTTGTATGCCTCTGGATTAGGGTTGTTACCTATCTTGGTGGTTGACTTTTATTTTGGTTGATACAAATGTGAAAAAGATTGCCATCTAATTGTTCTATGTGTCTGACATAAAATACAGGCAAGCTGTTTCATTTGAAGATAAGCCTTGCATGTTCTTGTCACCCACAAATAGTTCCTTCTTCCCCTACTTCTGACTTTCTAGTGCTTGGAAAAAAAGATGAGCTCTGAATGAACCCTGAAGGTCAGTAGATTCAGGCTGTTTCATTCCAGCGAGGGAGTAAATTCCAAAGCTGTGGGGCCCCCGCAGCTAAATGCAAAGATGTGAGGGTTGGCGGAGAACTAACAAAAGGTATTGTCCAGCCTCTGCATCCCACCAGAGGAAGGTGGTAAGGGTAAAAGAAAGTGGGCAAACAGAATTTGGCAAATAGTTATCCAGATATATGCATGACAGTAAATGCATTTTTTAACTTTACCTTTCAGTGTTTTCTTAATAGTGAAAACTGTTGCTCTAAAAGTTTGCCTATGGGCTGGTTCGTTCTGATTTCTAACTGAATCATGTCAAAAGTCCTTTATGACCAGAAGCAAGTTGTTTATCTTCAACCCAGGGCAGTACAAGAGGCACAGAGCACCTAGCTGGCAGGTTCCACAGGGCTGTTTTTCATTACAATTCCTTAGTCAGTTTTTGTGCAATGTGAAGGGTGAAATACGGTCATTAAGATGAAGTCAATCAGCTTTGAAACCCCACTACTGTTTTTGTTTTCTTTTTCTGTCCAGTCTATATGTTGCAGAATTTTACTCTCTACCTGACATGTAAAACTCACTCACTTGATGTACTAAGCTATTGTCTAATTACATTAAACCCCGAAAACATTGCCTGTGTTAGAAGTGATCGTATAAATGCATCGACATTGGTGAACCAATTATGCTACCATTTAATTTAGCTCTGAATTAGCCCAGTTTGAATTGAACAACAATTTCCCTACCCACCAAATACAGCCAGGTTGTCTTCTGCCAGACAAGGAAGTTTGGAATAGTCATTAAAACAAAGGGGCTTTAATTCATTATTTTTTATATTTTATTTCTAAGCAGTGAATCTAACCTGTGATGATGTGCCTTTGAACAAATTGGTTTACTGCTCTATGCCTCAGTTTATATCCACTGGCAAATGTGATAATGCTCACCTTGAGGAATATACATGAGGCACCACCAGTTGCAAACCATGCGAGTTGCTTAGCAGGAACAAGCTGTAAAGGTTTAGGGTTTTATTGAAATCGCCCCCAAACCCTTCCCTTCCCTCCCACTCCAGCGCTGCTAGAGAGTGCTTGAAAAGACACCTCTTCTCCTCTTTCATTATGAGTAGAGAAACTTTTGTACACTTGCCAATGCAAAGATGTTACATATGTCATTAAAACTTGCACTGTCCACACTTCGGAGAGGCCTTGCTTGATTCCACCTACTGCATTATGGACAAAGAGCACTATGCATTTATTTCTCTTTTATTATGGTAACGAAAGTGTACCCATACTTATCTTGACAGTATTTAACGTTGCTTTCTTTGCTAATTATAGAATGCCTGACCCGGATTTCACCGTCAGAGACGTGAAGCTATTAGTGGGTAAGTTATTTTGAATGCACTGGATTAAGTCTATACAGAACAGAATTGCTTTGAAATACTTGTCCAGTTGTGTTTGTAGACATTTGTGGTAACTCTCAGAATCTGGGAGAAGGCATGGAGAAGCAATTTGTAAATTAAAAAGGCTGGGAGAACCCTAATTAGTAGTTGTGCTGACCGGACTCTGATCTTACGCTGGATAATTGGCCATTTGAAAGAGAGTGAATGCTTTTGCTCTTAACAGGTGTCCTACAAACACTTTTGTGATCCTGGAAAGCGGCAGCTCTATTGATGAAGTTCCCATTTTTTTTTTAATCTGTTGTAGAGCATCTGTTTGTAAAAGGTATGATTGGAGCCGTATCACCTTTTGCCTGTGCTCTCCCCACAGTCTTTATCAGTGTCAGGCCAGGTCAGTGCTTTGAGGAAAGGTTGCTAAGAGAGACTGAGCACAAAGCTTTGCAAACTGTCTGTCTTTTTGGTAAGACACAAACCAGAGAATTGCTGACTGCAATCATCAAATGTTTCCTAGCAATTTTTGCAAAAGGATTTTTTTTAACTCTAAGAAAAGCTACATTTTGAGTAGGAGATTATACTGTATGTTTCTTTGAAATCTGCTTTTACTGAAGATGGATGTGTTATTTATTGTTTATCTGAAATTGTTACTGAATAGTGATACTGCGCTCTGTGAAGTCGTCACTGTGGAGCTAGCCGAGTTTTGGATGTTAGCTGCAGTCCTCCATGGAGACTTTTAACTGCATTCTTGCTATTTAGAATTTACTGGTTTTATCTACCTGTGTTATGGCAGGAGTTATCTTTTAAATTAGCCCAATTGCTGCATTCTGAAAGACAAATTTTTGAAAATTACTCTTGAGTTTAATAATCAATGGGAATGTCAAGTCTGGAAAAGATGTAGTTAAGAAAAATGAGGGAGAGGAACTTGTGCCTCATTTCTGCTCACTTGGGGTTATCTGTAAGAGAAGGGTTATCTCTGATAACCTTCCTTCACAAACAAAACTTGGCAATGTTGCTTAATTTATGATCATTTATAAGTTTGGAAGAAAAAAAGGCCCAAAACTCTTTGGCAGAAAATGTTAGGGAAGTGGTGTGGGAAGTGCTATTCGTAGGATTTCTGTTGGTCAATCTGCAGTTAAATTAGGAAATAATGTGAGGGTATTTGGAAGTCCTAAATTTTAAGGATTTCCTAAATACCTGCAACTGCACATTTGTAGGTACGGAATACCTCTTCTTGTTGCAGAGGAGCCTCGTGCATAAACCTTGTAATTATCTGGACCCTGTTGGCAATTTTCTGTGAATTTGTTCCATAGCTGATAAACTGCCACTTCTGTCTCTGAAACTGCTGAAGTTGAGGGTCTGACTTTGAGATGTTTTGGAACAGTGTAGTGTTGCATAACAACATTGTTTTTCCTGTATAACAGTCAAAGTGTGGGAGTTGCATTTCCTCAAGATTGATGTCCCTTAAAGTATTAGGGGGGTGGAAATTCCTGTGTACATGGCTAGCAAACCGGGAGGATATTTATAAATAAAATTAGATTTATAAAACAATGGAGCAGAAATAACAATTGCAATTAACTGTGAGATTAACTTTAATGTAAAAGTGTGCCGTTTCTCACAGCTGGTTCAGCAATCTATGTATATGCTCTTGGCCAGATACTGCACGTCATGGGTCTTTTTTTGTGTTTGGACAAACTCCCTTTGGAGTCATTGTATTGAGCCTGAAATGTGGTCAAGAGCATTGTCACCTGCTCTGTTTTTAATATAGTAGATGACTTCTGGCATCACAGGTGGAAACTTTGATTCAAAAGGTCTAAAATATTTGGGAAATGGACTCTAAGTTATACCTGAAAACTCGTGGTTCTCATGGCAAATCATTTCTGTTGCTGTGGAATTTGTGCTGTATGTAAGAGCCACATTGACACTGACAGCACATGGGGGCAATTCCTGTCTCTATGCCAAATTTCTAAATTATCTACTAATGACTTCAGGAAACACTGGTGAGCAATTTCCAATGACATATCATTGCTGATAATTTTTTCTAGTTTTAGGTTAATATATATGTTACACTCACAATCTAATGTTCAAATAAAGCAGATGAAGAGTCTTGTTTTATTAATATCTCCTGTGATTGTCCCTGCATTTTTTTTTAGCAGACTCCTCAGATCTTGACTGAACCTCCAGGTGTCTGAGTTTCTGAAGCACAGTGTTTTCAAAACTTACTGCTGAACCTGGGAGGGAGGGGAATGATGTTTTGCGAATGTGAAATGGAATGATCATAACTCTCTGCATCTGAATGTGCGTGGGAGTCGACAGAGAGAGAACATAGCTTGAAAAATGTTGTGTTCTGTGTAAACTTGTTGTTTTTATAAGGGCTCATCATTATAGTATGCTGGTGCTATTTAAACCTATCATTTGTTCTCTTCTTCGCATCAGGGGAAATGCATTTGTCATAGAACATTTTAAAGAGATGGTGCTGGGTTTTTCCAAAGCACATAAATTCCATAGGAAGTTACTGAGCCTTTGGTCTCAAATTATTCTGAAATCTTACTTTCTATTTCTAATGTGATTGTTGTATCATCTCCATATTTGAGTACCTATAAGTCACAAGGAAATAACAACAGTTGGTAGCCTAGCTTTTTTAATCTCCCTTTGAAAACTCTAGTCTGTGGCAAAAATAAGGATAAAAAAAGGTGGGTTTTTTGATCATCGTTTGTGGTTACTTAGGCTTAAGTGTATATTTCTTTAGTGTTTCATCAGACTTCCGAAGAAACGTTGCCATTGCTTGTTGGATTTTTTTGTTTTCATTGTTCAAAAAATGCAGATACCAGCTGTAATTTAGTTTGGTAATGTCTATGACCTACCGTTTATGACTTGCACGTTAGTGTGCATGAATGTACACCTATGTATAATGTGCATGGATGAAATACTCTGCATGTACAGTAGCTTTACTTTAAAGAACAAACACTTCAAACTGCACGGTTGGAGTAATGGTTACAACTAGACTCCTACCTCCACATGAAAGTTATCCTGGATACTCTTTAAACCTGAGACAGTGGATTAATTTCAGCAGTTGGAATTTGCCTGATCTCTGAAATGGCTGTGAGCCAAGAATACAAATGGAGAAATGGAGAGGAATTACTGGCCTGCTTAGGAACTTGAGACAACTCTTGAAAGAAGAAAAACTCTGTTGTAATTTAATAACTATTAAGCTTTGTAATTTCATTGTTGAAGGTAGATTTGATTGCTAATTCTGAAGGGCAGAATGTCACTGTCATCTCTTCATACGTTGATTTAAAATTTGATTAAGAGGGTCATTGGCCCTCTTAATGTCTCCTTAAACATCTGCCACATCTGCACTAAAAGCTTGGTAAGTGTTATTTCTGCAGGCTCCTTACTTTTCCTATTGGCATGCCACGCTGGTGTATTGGTCGTGTTAGCATATGCATATGGACTACTTGAAAAACAAGTGCACAGCAATAGCTAGTTAAGTATTGGGGCTTTGTTTTGTTCCAAAACTTTTTGCACATTTGTGATTGTCTTTAGATCTGCATAGTATCTTGGTTTATGTCCTTTTTTTCTTTCTTTCATGTTCTCCTACTCCCTTGTTTTAAGGGCTCCCAGAAGTTCAGAGAACTTATACCCATTGTCCATTTATTCTTCTCTGTAACTAGAGTTAGTCTTCCAGCCGGTAAACAGTGTATCTCAAGGATACTCCCAACCAGGGCTACTGGTGAGACTCTCAGACACTGTTTTTTTTCCTTGGCTGCTAGTCATGTAAATGTAAGTCACAAAGCTCCCTAGAAACACTCCAGAAGTGTCTTTACAAAAAAAAAAGGGGGGGGGGGGAGAGTTAGCTGAAGAACTGATAATGGGGAGTAACGGGTATGCGAACTGCTAAGTGTTGGGACAGCACAATAGCTATTACTAATTTTTCCTCAGACCGTGTGATTCTGAGTGACTTATTGCTCATGCCCAGAAGAGGCAGCTATACAGAATAATTTATATTTTCCAGGCCTCTTGTTGGCTTCTTCTACCAACAGCGCTTCTGGGCCACAGCACGGAGAGGTGTCTGTCATAGATAGGCAGAAAAGAAAAAAGCAGGTTTTCCCAGATGTGCTTGCTTGAATCTCCATACACACATATCTGTGTGAATGCTTTATGCTAATTACATTAAAAAACAAATGAATTACACTTGCCAGGGATAACCTAGGACTGAGCAAGGAGAAAGGTAACGAACTGCCTTGCTCAGCAAGCTGTTTGAAAGCCAGAGCTTCTGTCGTTGCTGTTGACCATCTCTAGTCTTTGCTATTCCTAAATTCAAGGACTGAATGCAATCATTTGCTTTAGTCTTTGATGTCAGAAAGCCAAAGCATTCCACTTTTTCGTTTGTTTGATTTTTGTCATTATATTATTCTTCACAGACATCATAGAATCTGAAGGGAGCGCTGAGTAGTTTTGGAAGCTATGAACCATGTAAAGGAGAGAAAAAGCGGAAGCATACATGAATGTGTGCGTCAGTCTATCAGTCTGAGCTCCTTTCTTTGATTACTTTTTTTTTTGGTGGTTTGCTTGGGTCAGCACTGATTGAATTTAAAAGAGTATCTGCTTTTCTGTGGCATCTGCAGTGTCTCACCCTTTGACTTGTAATTGATGTCTGCACTGCCTTTGTCTTCCTGGGTTGTCACAGTCTGCCACGGAGCTCCCTGGGTAGGTGTGGAGTCCCTGCACAAGCATGGTGTCTATATCTAAACAGTAATGGCTAGTCTGGATATATTTGCTTTTATTTTTAATTTTTAGCTGACCTGTCTTCAGTTTGCTTGCCACAGGCTGGTGGTCTATTGCCATGGAATCCCAGCTTTTACACTCATACCTAAATAAACTAAATAAACCACTAAACAAACATAAGTGGTGCTGCTGGGTCTGTAATGTGCATCGCCTCCTCTCTCTATGGGCTGGTGTAGCTTTCTGTGCCAGAGTATGTATTATACACCCCCAAAGTTGAACTTGCAATCCCAGCTAGTGGCAAAAGGGGCAATTTCAAAACATGCTGAGGATTGTCAGAAAGAAAAGAGACTTTCAGTTATTGTGATGCCTGGGCTGAAGAGGTTAAAGTTGTGACCACGTGGTCACTTCTGCAGGATCAGCAGCATTGTTGTATGGAATTCACCATACCCGGCCAGGCATTGTATCAGTGGGAACAGTGCAAGTACAGGATTTATACTATTCATGGGGTGGTCTAACAACTGACATCAACTCACTGATTGATTTTATTTAACTAACTCACTAAGGGTTTATTTATAGAATTAAAAAAATAAGTGTAGGAGCAGAGAACAATGCATCATCAGCCACGTATTTTGCTATTGAAATCTGATGCTGTAGACTGGACTGGGCCATAATGCTTAGATAGATAGAAAATGTTTGGTTCCCTTAATTTAGTTGCTGTGTTCACAAACTGTGTTGAAAGGCTTTGGTGTTTTTGTCTTGTATAAAGAATCCAAGTAAAGTTGAAAGCAGCAGTTGAAAGTTTTTAATTGTGATAAAATTTGTGCATTGAGGTATGGCAGTAAAAAGCAAACATGACAAAGCTTTGAAAACTGTTGCAGAGAGCAATCCTCATCTGGCCCAAGGAGATGATGCACAAGACGGGACCTAATAGATCATTTCAATATTTGATTTCTGTGATTCTGTCAAATCTTTGAGGACCTGGCAGGAGGCTTTGATCTCCAAGACAAAGGGTAAAAGGAAAACCAAGGCTCTATATATTCTGTTGCTTTCTTTGCTGGGAGTAGCTGAAGAGATACCTGATTATTGCTGGGTTTTGCCTTCTCGTTAGAAACACCAAAAGAACAGGAGCTGAGCCAAAAATTTCTGTTGCAAATTGAGTGTTTAAAGAAATATGTGTGAAGGTCTCTGCCTCAACTATGAGTCTATAATCATGGTGTCAGTGGAGAAAGATAAAAGAATAAATTACATCATTAAATCCCAGACATTTGCAAGGGAAAAGCCCTATAAATAAGGGGGTTTGGCCCTGCAACTGCAGGTCAGCCTTCCCTTGTGCTGCTGACAAGTATCAGTTCTGGAGGAGATGCTGTGTGCCGTCATGCATCTGCTCATGGTTTATTGACTAAGTGGATAAGATGTTAAGGACTTCATCGTACCACACTGAAGTGAGCAACTGAGCTCTCTTTAACATCAGTGGAAGAAATTAGACCTGCAGAGGAGTATTTCACTGGCTGTGAAGTTTTTTTTTTTCACAGGGGAGAGAGCTAAGCAAGTTTTCTGAAGTTTGGCATTGCAACATTTTGCCCATTGTAGGAGTAACTGCTATTCCGCAGTGTAATGGTGCGCAGTAAATAGTGTGGCCTTCTTTTCCCAGGTGGAAACTGGGCTGAAAGGTGAGATGATCTGCTCAGGTCCCTGTTCAATGCGGTGCTGAAGACAGAATTTGGGGAGTCTCAGTTGCTAGTTTTACTGTAAACTGTAAATGATGTACTGAATGTGGTGAGCCATGGCCTCTTCTGTGCAGGAGACAGCGATGGGGTGGAACAAATTCGCTTACTAGTTAATGTAAGCGGGCTGATTTAAATAATTTAAATTCAGTTAGGACAGAAAGGATTACTGCCCATCAAGTGTACGTAGCAGCCATCAGCTGTGTGAGGCTCTGTATCTTTCATCTACCCATTTTTGTTTTGTTAAATACATACACTGCTGTAGTCCCCAGGAACTCCAGCTAAAATGAGAATATATACGTCAGGTACTTCACAGGAAGACAAGAACGCCCCTAATCTATACTTCTGGAAGTAGGTGATAATGAAAGGGGAATGGAAAGAGATGCAGGCATTGTAGGTAATGATTATTCTGGGTTTATAAAATGTGATTTTTTATATATATTAAAAACTGTACACACATTTATAGATGTATACATATACATATGTATAAATTTCATTTAGTACTGAATCAAGAATCATAAGTGGTGTTTTCACAGAAGAGAAAATTTTGGTGGTGGTGACTGCAGATCAGGTGGGTAAAGGCAGGCGGGAGGGAGGGCAGAGACCATGTAAACCATTTCTTCTATATTAGCATACATTTCTTGTGGTGTGTTAGCACAATTGTTCCCGAGCTGGCTGTGCAAATGTGTTCAGCTTTTTGTTGGCTACTCGAAAAAGCTGAAAGCAAACCAGGTAACTGTCTCAGAGTAACTGCTTCCTAGTGATTTTTTTGGTTCATTCCTCCTGCGTGTTTGCTCCCCCTCTCAAATTGATCTGCTCTGAAAATTGTATCATGGTTGAATTCACATCAAACTACAAAGCAAGTCGAGAGGCTTGTAGTGTGGTGTGTGGGCAAGTAGGGGAAATTTTGTCTTAATCAATGTACAGTTCTCCATCCTGTGAAAGAAAATTAGCTGTGCAGATACAAAAGAAGGACAAAGCAGCCACACATTGCAGTTCAGAAAACTTTCCATCATTTCTGCTGAATAGGGACCTAGTGTTGCTTTTTCTATAGAGCAACGCTCCATTTGTTTCAAGGAAGTTGTGAAATTGGAGACCAAGAGGAGTTAGGAGGGAGGCTCATTAGCGAAACTTTGTTGTAAGGAGTGCTTCCCAAAATTAAACAGGCTGTTCAAAGGAAGTGCAAAAGTCTGCCCTCAGACTTGCATCTAAGTCTTGATTAAGATGTATGGTTCTTCCCCTGTGTGGGGATTTGTCCTGTGAATGCAAGTGCCACGTTTGGAAGAGCAAAAGAGCTGCGTCAGGAGTCATTAGCTGCTGTATCTCCAGAAGTCTTGTGTGGAGGGATAAGGAGGAAGCAGTGAGGTCTTTGCTCTGTTCCTAGTGCCCAAATAATGCATTTTTCAAAATGCAGTAGACCAGGCTCTTCTAGGGGAGAGGAGTGAACACTGATCCCATGGGAGGGGAGGTACTTGTATGAAATATTTCCATTCATTGTAAGATTTCTTCTCTTGTTGCTCAGGGTTTCTTTTGTGCCCCATGGTGTGATCTGTGCCTGGCTTGCTCTCTGGGTTCTGCTTTTTTCCTTTTCATGTAAGTGGGACTGTTGGAGTATTAACCAAAGCTGAGTTAATGAAAGCATCCTCATTGTTCTTGTGGCTTGGAAGGCCAATGTCTGTGTAGTTTTTTAAAAAACAACTTGTGAACATGTTCTTCAGCTTGTGAGGATTCAGATTGAGGGTACCTCAGTCTCTGGATCCTGCAAGTCACACCCCAAATTCATCAAGGGACTCAGATCCACAAGAGACAGTACATCTCTCTGATGGCTGTGAGGAGCAGGGGGATCCCAAGAGCGCTTTGAAGACAGGAGATAAGGATGGCTCCTTGCAGGATGAGGATGAGCTTGGATGTTCCTCACAAGTGACTGTAAAATAATTGCATGTCAGTGCTATTCCCATTGATCTGAGGATACAAAACCAAAACGTGTGCTTTAAGGGAGCTGAGTTATGTACCTGGCTATAAACTTTTTCAAGGGAAAAAATGGAAAATCAGAAAGCAGTGTATGTCAAGGCCAGTGATTTGTCTCAGATGTTATGAGGCTATTTGCAGTATTACAGCAACATGTGCTTGAGATCCAGTCTTTGTAAAAACAAACAGTTCCTCCATCATATTGTTTTGTGGCCAAAACTTGTTTTAAAATCTCCCACTATTTTTTTAAAAACACTTTGTTTTTAAAATCAAGTTCCAAATGTCCTCACAGTCATGCTGTTGGGACTGCCAACATTCTTCATGCTCTGAAGCTTCTCTGTAATTGGGAAATCTGCTAAGTCAGACCTCAACTAAAATTGGCAAATAAATATTACCACTGAAAATGAACTTCCAAGTGCCTTTAACTAGGATGGAGTCAAACCAATGGTCTATCAACAAAGGGGTTTATAAGTACTGTTGGTGTGAGCTGGCCAGACTTCTAGCTATTGCATTTCTTTTTAAATGTGAGAACTACAAAGAGGAAACATCTGGACAATTTAAAAAAAGAAAAAAACCCCACTGTTTTATTGAAGTGATTTATTCCAATTCTATCTAGCAAGTTTCTCTTTTCCAAGTACAGCACTGAAGACTTACTGGCTCATCTTTTTGTGTTTGTCTTTTTTTTCTTTTTTTTCCCTTGAGCGACCTCTCCTGTTTTCTTTGTATCCCTCTTTCTTTGATGAGGCTACTGTACTGTACAGAACTCATTTTACTCCCTAATCTCATAGTAGCTTGTGAGGAAGTACAGATAAATCCTTCCAGACTTGAGCAAGTGCTATTAGGATACTCTTACCAACCATGAACCAATAATGATAGAGCAACATACTTTACTGTAAGCAGGACCAGTAGGACTTGACAGGTGGGTTTTTGTTTGTTTATCATGGGATCTATTAGTTCTTTGTGGGACACTAGCAGTCATGTATGTAATGCGATTTCTGAACTGTTCCTCTCTCTGCTCCCTGTTTGCTCAGGGCTAGGAAGAATTACAACGTTGTGGAGCTGCACTGTGTTCTCTCCTGGGCAGAATTAAAATTAGAAACTAGACTTCAGAGTTTCTGAATGGATATTTTTTCAAGTGAAGGTTACATTAGTGATTTTCCTATGGTCTGAGGGCTCTACCTAATTTGTTGAAAATTGAAGCGGTTTGTAGCAGCTCTGAAGCAACCCTTTGGGACTTTGGCATCCACTGATACTAAGGTGGAGCAGTGCACATATGAAGTGGAAATCTGTCTATATTAAAGTGGTGTATTGCAGACTTTCAGAGGACATTGCTTCATTTAACACACACTGGTTTTGTGCCTCTTAAACAGCTTATTGTTTAAGGAGAAAAGCTCCAGCCTGTAATATCAGAAGGGGATACTGGGACTATGGTTCGGTGTCACTGTATGATTTCCCACACCAGCTGCTGGCGCTGGTGCTGGATGCACATCCCTTACCCTTATGTTTGTGGAACTGTGCTGTGAAGCAGGCAGGGAGCTGACCCCGCTTAAAAAAATTATTTAAGCCTCATCAGTTTCTTGAGTATTGGTGAACAGTTTGTATCATGAAACCAGAACCTAGGGCAGAGAGAGGTTAAAACTTACCCAATGTTCCTGATAGTCTGGAAATAGAAACTTGTCCCTCTAATTCCAGTACTGTGCTCTGGTGCCAGACCATCTTTTTGTCATCTAAACTGGCCTCTAGTTTTTGCTGTTGCTGCCTACTATGTGCCCTGCTGTAGTGTCTCTATTCCCTGTGCTATCCGTTGCATCTAACAACTTGCTTTTTTGCCATACCAGTTCAGCAAGTCTAAATTGGTGTCCTGTTCATTCTCATCCTTCTCTCCCCACTTTTGGCATTGCTCTCCTATCCCCTTCCTGTGAGCTGGCATGGGCTTTGCTCTTTCTTGCAGTGAGGTGGTTCAGAAAGTTGAATCGGCAGAAAACTCACGCTGTCTTCCTCCCTCGCAGAGAGGGGGAGGAATATATATGTTCTGGTTTTATTTTTTTTGTAATGCTGGTTTAGGTCTCGGCCGTAACCAATGCTGGGCTAAAACATGATGGATGTAGCCTTCTACCTCTGTCATGAGTTTCCAGTGGGGAGCTCTGCATCAGAAGAGTGGCTGGTGAGTGAGCCTTGATCCACGATTAGGGCTTCTGTGCAATAAAATAAATAAAAAGAAGGTATTTGATGCTCCCTCTTTATGCTTTTTTTTGGCTCTTAGAAATAAAAATGAAATATTGTAACACTCGCTTGCCTATGTTTAGCATGTCCGCTGACTTGCCATTTTGGAAGTAGAACCATTTCTATTTTTAGAGCTGAGCTTCCTGTTTGAGCTGTCTTTAAGTTTGTCCTTCGCCTAACTCGGTCAAACTCTTTAAAAAAACCTTAGTTAAACTGGGACAGTTTTGCTAAAAACAGTCATGTTCATGTCTGGATATAAACAGCAGTAAATCCGCTTTGAATGAACATTATAATAAAAATTCAACCTCTCAAAAGAATGTGTTTCCATGATGTCAAAACATGAAAGTGAAATTGAACTGATGTGTTGATGTGGTCACGGTCATCTCAAAGCCTCTGTCTACAAGTGGATTTAAAAATGAGTTGTCCACTTGGGAAAATTAACCAGAACAGCTATTTTAGAATAACTCCCCCTAGTCACCCTGTTCTGCAATAAGCATCCCCTGCTTTTTAGCTCATCCAAACTAGAAGAGAGCTGTCTGGAGGAATAGCACCCAAAATCCTAAATATTTCATGGTAGTTGTTATGCTTTAGTGTCATAATTTACCTTAGTCCAAAATGACCTTCAAGTGTAGTTATGCCTTTACCTAAAAATATATATTAATGTCAGCATGTTCTGGAGGTCTGATGTAATCACAGCTATATAAATCTTAACATGTCCTCATTGAAGTGTGGACACTAGATGTGTGGTGGTGATGCTAACCCTTTGACAGGTCATCTTTGAATACTGGTTTGGACCAAAGGAGAGCTGCAGGATTGCTGATATAATTCACACATTAATTGGTAACATGAATGGTAGTTGAAGGTCATCTTCCATTTCCTAATTGCCAAGTATCAGGAAAATCAAGGCCATAGTGTTTCTTATTTTGGGCTGATGATGAGATTTCAGGAGGGCAGAAGGGCAATCTAAGGAAAGAGGCAGTCTTTCTCTCCCAGTTCTGGCTGTTCCATCCCTGCTTGTGCCATGCTGGCTCTTGATCCTGAGGTCCTTCTCCTGGGCCAGCTTTGGTGCCTGCCTAATCCCACAGCGAGCTGATCCAGTTCACACTATGAGCAGAAAAAGGAAAATATTTTCCTGATATCTTAGTAATCTCCATTTGCTTGCCCTAAAGTCAGAGGAGTGCCAGGGTCAAAGTGAGAGAAGGTCAGGGCTGCACAGCCAGGGCAGGGGAGGTGAGACCTTTGAGGAGCAGGGAGCTTTTGAATCATCTCAGCCATCTCCCAAAATGTCTCCCTGATGGAGAGGCATGCTCCGTCCCTCGGAGCTGGATGCTGGGTTGCAGGCTCGGCTTTGTCATGTTGCCAGATGCCGGGCACAGCTACGCTCTTCTTTCCACCATTGATATTACTGGTGGAGCACATCACAAGAAACTATAGCTTGGAATTTACAATGTAAATAAGGCCATAAAAACCTGAATTGTCCTTTCCTTGTTGGGGTGTCCTTCTGCATCAGAGGTAGCTTTCCTAAAAATAAAATGAGAATAGATTGCACTGATCCAATCAATGCTACTTTGTACTTGTCTTTCAGAAAATAAAGAACTCTGCTATTGCCAGATTAACTTAATGAAATAATTTAATTTCTGTAGGATTCTTCATATGCAAAGATGCTCTTGATAGTGTAGAATACAATACTATAAAATGCTATTAACATGAAATAATATAATTCTTATAACATTTTTCCTATATTTTATCTGTTACTATTAAATATGTTTTATGTTGAGATAGGAAACAATCAATGGTCTTAAAATAGATTTGACAGATAAAGAAAACAAGTTTTTCAACAAAGTTATATCCCTTCCCACTTTCCTTAGAACTTGTATTATTTTCCTTTCTGTAATTGTTCTTTGTGTGCTAGCTCTGTCTTTTCAGCTACCTGGAGTATGCTTATATTATAGGTTAGTGCATTTGGATACTGTATAAAAATTAAAAGTAAAATGTTTCTTTGTATATGGAATTTTTTTTTCCGTGTGGTTTTCACTTGCTGAAGTTTCAAAGAATCACTGAAAATTACAGTTTATCTTTTGGGTAGATGTAAGGATACTAATTGATTCTATATAATGCCACTAAAACACATTATTTGCCAGGAGCCTCTTTCTTTAGTCTAGTCCTATAGCATTAAGGGTTAAGACTTTTTGCTGGCTTAAGCTCTTCCTGTGGACATGCTCTAAATACCTTACCTTTTGTTGGGTGAAAAAAACTAATAACGTGGGTTATTGCAATTTGTCAGTTTTATACCAAATGATAAAGCTGCAGACACCAAAGAGGGGAAGGAGGGGGAAGGAAGGGGGAAGGTACATGTCAGGTACTCCTAGCTTTACATCTCCATAAGAAGGAAATAATTTAACTCTACTGAAAAGGCTCCTGCTCTGCAGCCAGCAAGGCATGTGCTGGGGAGCTGGGGGGGGCAGGCAGATACCTGGGCAAGGGGATGTAAAGAAGAAAGGCAGAGAGCACTGCAAAGGGGGAGCTGGATGACTTGGGGATACTTGTTTCATGGTGGACGAGGCTGTGCTGGGGAAAATGCTGGGTGAGAAAACTAACTGGGAGGTGTGCGGGAGAGATGTGTGCAAGTGTCCCAGCTGGACTCTTATTTCCCTTTGTTCTTCTGTGCCCTCTGGTGGATCTGGGAGCGATGGTATTGGTATGTGTCTCTTAAGTTGTTCTTATCCTGGGTCTGAAATGCAGGGAATGTCTTGAATAGCTCCACTTGAGCAAGGACTTTCTGCTCTGATTCACGTCCCTCCCAGTTAGTATGGGATATCATAATAGTCTCCTGTGGGTAGCAGAAGAATACGTGCTTTCCAGCTCCAGGAGCTCCAGCGGGATTAACTGGGATGCAAGTCAAAGCCTCAGTCTTTAGGTACAATTAACCCGCTAGTGACGCTAGCAGATTTCCTAAGGCTCTGCCAAAAATCCTGCTTTACAAACCAAGGATTTTTTTCCCAGTAAGAAGCATAAAGATTAGAAAGGACCAGCAGGTCTGTTCCTTGGCATTTGAGGTTGGTTTCTGTAGACGCTGTATTGTACCTTGGACACAGATCTTAATTCAGTCACAAAGGGTTAAAATAATTCCTCAAGGTAGCTTTATCCTCTTAATGGACAGGCTTGATAATCATTCTTACAGAAAGGACATTTCGTCTTTCCTCTGTGGTGGGAAAGTTGCACCTTTTCCTCCCGGTGGTGCGCCGTGGAAGAGACAACAGCCTAGAAAACACTGGTGTAATTTTCACCTCTGATTCACACCTCCTGTGCATTTCCCATATTCTACTGTGTGGTTCATGTTTGCTTTACTGATGGACCACCTCTTGCTCCCACTGCTCCTAATATCAATGCTAAATCCACGTCAGGGGAAAGGATGGGCTATTTGGAAGACTGGAGTCTGGTAGCCTGGATAATGCAAGTCTGAAGCTGTTTCAGGTCAAGGCAGGGGAAGGCAGTGCTTCACCTTTTTAGAAATGGGAAATGGCAATTGGTGGACCCCAGAGGAGATTATTATAGTCCCAGAATTCCCCATTCTCTCTTCCCTCTCTGGCAAATTGTTACAATATTCTATATGTGAAGCAAAGTGTGGGTGCAAATTCTGCAGGGATGATCGATGAGCGCTTTGCTGAATGACTTCGGAGCTGGAGCCTGTCACTCCTGAAGTCTCCGGGGTGGACTTGGTGAAGCTGTGATTTGTGAAAGTGCTTGCTGATGTGGGGAAGGTGCCTATGTAACTTGTATTCATGAAGTGCAGTTCTCTATCTGACTGGAGAACAAGATTTGCCTCTCTGTTGCTCTCAAAGTATTTTTTCCAAGAAGTTCAGAACAGAGAGGTACAAATCTCCATACCAAACCAACTTGTACAGGGTGGGCAATGGGAGGCAAGGACTCTGCACAAGTCATTTTTCCTCCAGGTGTTCATTTTTATGTAAAAAAAGTAATGATATTGCAGCATATAGCAAGGTTGTAGGATTTAACCTGTTAAAACCTTTACAGCATCTTGGTCACTAGGCCTCTAAATAAAGGGAACGGATATTACATATGCTATTTCCCCCTTAATTTTACTGTGGATTTTACTAATATGTGGGCTGGAGTAACTTGATTTTTTTTTTTTTTTAAGGTTTCAAATGAAGCATAGTTCTTAAGTAGCTCTTCCTGGTTGATTTTATTTTCCAGCTTACATCTCTGCAACTGATTCTTCCCTCTCCTTCTTGCTTTTGTCTGTTCCTCTTGTTGAAGATGGCGCTAGTTTGTTTCTTAGTTACTGGCTTTGTGATCCTTTGGGGATTCACTTGTGCTTGATGAGTAAGCAGCAGTAGAGGAGGAAGACATTTCCTCCAGTGAACCCTAGCATCACCACTTTGCCTCTCAGTCACATCTGCTGCTGGAGAGGAAACAACACCTCCTAATCCCGCACTGTCCAGCCATTCTCCAGTCAAGAGTTATATTGGAAAAAATACTGCGAAGCCAAGGATGAGGTGATGCATCGTGCACTGAAGCTTCCCATGTCCGCAGTAAGAGATGCTCTTTGCCAGCTAGGGATCCAGGTATATGTTAATCCATGCACAGCGAGTGATGAGCTGAAGCAAGGAATATGGACCATACGAGGGCAAGAGGCTGCCAGGGTTGCTGAGATCCTGCTGGGACTTGGTGGGCTGCGTCATGCTTGATTGAGTGGGGTCCCTTTTTACAGGACAGGGTGAGACTGTGGCAAGAGGATATCTAGGAAATCGTTAACAGAAATGGTACATCAAGTAAAAGGCATGTTGGAGATGTTCAGAAATCTAGCCTGACATGAGATCTCTCAGCCTGCCACTGCTTTTTGGAGCCTCTGTGTGCTTCTTTCCCTTGTTCTTTACCTGTTTCTCCTTCTGGATGATATTTTTTAACTTTCGCCTAGGGGCAGGAGATAGAAGAAAGAGCTGAATCTTTTCAGGAAAGAGGAGATAAAGTTGGCAGTAAGCCAGAACCACTAGGAAGTGGGCAGCGAGCACAAGGCTGTTAACCTGTAATTATATGTCTCAGATTTTGCGAGCAGTACTCCAGGAAACATTATGTATGGGCTTGTTTGATAGTACTGTGGTTTAAGAGAAAAACATCCTCTCAAATTACTCTTTAATTTGGAAGTCAAGAGACTATTAATTCAAATCTTAGCTCTTCTGCCTGTAATTGATAATAGTGTACATTTAACAAACCTGCTATTGAACTGTGCCTCATACTTTTAATTCATCAGGTAACTGCTGATTTTTCTTTCAGAAAGCATAACTGAGAGGCTGTACAAGGTTGCTTCCAGCAAAGCTGAGATCAAACCTAGACTATAATATGGCAGATCCCAGACTCTGCCATGCAGTCCTTCAAATATAATTTTTCGGTATCCGTGTACTTAACCCCTCTGGGCTGTAGCCATTGCTTTAATCCCCAGGCACCGGAGGCCAGAAATCAGGCTGGCTTTTTTTCAGGAGCTGTTTAACAGGACTTCACCCCAGTTGCTAACCTATTGAGTTGAAAAAAGACTATTCCCCCTAGATAGTAAAGTTAACAGTTAAAAAAACAACAACAAAAAATCCCAACCCAAACCTAGATTTCAT
The DNA here is from genome assembly GCF_026419915.1 of Harpia harpyja. Lineage (NCBI taxonomy): Eukaryota > Metazoa > Chordata > Aves > Accipitriformes > Accipitridae > Harpia > Harpia harpyja. Next base: position 33,717,923 of record NC_068948.1, read on the forward strand.
GTATGTTGTTTCAAACATGTAAATACCAAATTTAAGGACTCTTGTGCTTTTTCACACGTAACTAAACTTTCTCCCCATCCTGCCTCAAGGTGGCAACACTATGTACAGTCTCGAGCTCAGACTAAGGGTGAAATCCTGTTCACCGGCCTTGTAGTGAAGAGTTTGACTGACGGGCCAGTAGGACTATTCGGGATTTACACTGTATAAATTTTTCTTTTTGATTACAAAGCTTTATGGTCTTGAGTTCCTTTCCAGAATCATTATCACATCTGTCACTGTCATTGCTATCAGTGGCTAAGGATGTTTTTAATGGAGTGATGCAATCCAAACTATCATTCTTGCTGAAATACTGCTCCCAAGCACACAATAGGCCAGGTGCTGTAATTATTAATAATTCCCTCTGATGGCATATATCGGCCCTCCATTTTGTTTTAATGCAATTTATTTCGAGTTATTTCTTCAGCAGCGAAAATGGATTTGGAGTCATTTTTTGGAAGCAGTGTGAGTTTGCTTGCTGGAATCCTTCTCTCCTGGAAATGAGGCATGTCTCTCATGGGCTCCCGTTTGCTCACACACAAATGAACTGCTAATTAGGATGATGAAATTGCTGGGAGAGGTGAAACCTTCCAGTTGGCCGAAGAGAAGATTGTGGATTAATCTGTGTAAAGCTGAAGGCTCGACTAAAACTGCTGTTCAACATTCTGGTGCTAATGAGACTTGTATGTCTGCCACTTGAGAAGCTGAAAGTATGTCCTGTAGTTTTTGTTGAGAGATCCAAAGTGGGGGCTCACTCTTCTATGGCATTTAGTGCTTTCATCTCCACTGATGATGACCGGAATTGAGAATACTCAGCAATCTGTATAAGGTGTTCAGCAGTTTATAGCATCCAGTGATGCAAGGCAGTTTGCTCTTTATGGATAATTTTTGTACATGAGTAAAAGCAACTTGAGAAGCGTATGGATGTTTAGAAAATTGCAGAGTATGATTTGCAGAGCTATTTGTCGTGCATGCTCCCTGCTACCATCTTATATTGCTTCTTCATAGTTTTTAATGTACTTCTGCTCATGTCAATTCATGTAAAGGAGGAAACTACTCTCTCCATCTCTGTGAAGCAGAGACACCAGCTGACTTGTTCAGTGTCATACTGGGCAAAAAGTCCAGTTCCAAGTTAGTTCCTGCTCGCTGTTTGAGCTGCTCAGGACCTGTGGAGGGACTGATGCTGGTCTCTTGTCCTCTAGTAACAGTTTCCCTCCAGTTATTGAGAATTTATACATATATATAATAATATATACATATATATATATAAAAAAAAATAAAGCCAAGGCAGATGTTTTGAGACTGTTTCTGTGTGTTTGCAGGAAGCCGACGGATAGTGGATGTGATGGATGTGAACACGCAGAAAGGTGTTGAAATGAGCATGTCTCAATTTGTGAGATACTATGAAACACCAGAGGCCCAGCGTGAAAAACTCTACAATGTCATCAGCCTGGAGTTCAGTCACACGAAGCTGGAGAACATTGTCAAACGCCCCAATGTGGTAAGGGATCCTGTGGTGATGGTGTTTATTTTCAGCTTCTTCCCAGTCACTGGTTGCTTTGTAAGAAATAATACATGGAGTTTAAACAAGCGGATATGAAGTACCTGTAACTCCTGTCTATTTGGTGTTAGGATCTCATTTTTACCCAGGTAGAAAGCTGGTCTTCTTGACAGTGGAACTTAATTTACAGGAATTAGGTACCTGATCAGCTCTTAATCATGCAATTTGCACAGATACCCAGTTCTTCTCAAGGTATTTAGTGGAAATTCCATCCAAAATTAAATACCTATCTATTGTTTTTCCTCCTCTAAGGAAGCTTAAATTATCAGGAAGCTTAAATTCCTTATATATGAACCTTCCTATTAACTAAAAAATGTTCAGGGGGCTCCAATGCAAAAAAGTTGAAAACACGTGTATTAAATGTAGAAATTTATACATCATTAAATAAATAATAATAAATCAGCATAATCACTGCTATGTCAGAATTGGCAATGTCAGAGGAAGGGGGTAGATTTGTACACATTTTTTAAAGATAGGGGGCTCTTATGACTTTGTTTCCCAATGGAGTCACTGGCAGTGAAACCATGACCTTACTAATAAAGATTATTTAATTTATCACTAAAACGTAGCCATGTGTGGGTAAGGGTTAGAGCATCAACTCACTATACACAGTGATGGAGGAAATGGCATTGGAGATGTTAGAGTGTCTTCTCAGGACACTCAGCAGAGAGTCTGGGCATCGGTCCTGGTTGATCAGGGAACAAAGGGACTTCTCAAAGTAGAACGTGTGTGCTGCTTGTTCCCTTCATATCTACTCGTGGCACTGGATGCTGAAGGTACTGCTGGGTGTGAAACTATAGCTCAATGATGTTTTGTTTTCAGACACTTTTCTCCTCATTTCTAAATGCTATTCTAGTTACACCAGCAGTTTTTTCACTGGGGCCATCTCTTGACTATGCAGACAATATAAACACCACACTTCTGTCTGAACAGGTCAAAAATAGATGGCAGCTCTAATTGCTGATTTCTAGAAGTAATTCTTAAGTAGGCTTTTGTGTTCTGTTGTGCACATATCACAAATTGAATAGTAAGCACATATTTAGAAGTTTGTGCAGGTGTTTGCTGTCATTCAGACACTAGCGGACAGTTTGGAAGTTCTCTGGGGAGTTTCTGGTGTTCAACTGATCCTGGTATTCCCAAGTACATCATGCTCAGTGAGCTTTAAAAACATCTGTGCAAATTTCCTGGGTGCTCAGAACTGAAAAATGCAATTAGGTACCCGTTACCAGTGTAAATTAATACTTCATATCTGTTTAATATGGCCTGAGTGCACAATAGTTTGTAAACTGAGGAATATTTAGATCTCACTGAAAGAGAGATTTGCGTTCCCATTAGGTACTTGGGAATAGAAGAGAGGGTGCTGGGGAAGTGGGTGCTGAGAGGAAGTCTAGTACGTAAAGTCAGATACTAGTGGAATACTATATTTGTATAAGTGGTTTCCTTGAATTCTGCAGAGCTCTTTAGAGCCCACATAAGGCAGAAATACTTGATTCATGTTCTGTGTTGTGTAAAGACTGTGGGTTGCAATGTCAGGATGTGGGAATTATTTCAGAATCAGGGCAGTAACCATCAATTTTATTTTCACATACAATGGTGATATTCATGGAATTGGTCCTATTTCTACTGGCTGCATTATCTCCTTTTGCCTCTTCTCAAAGTACTGTGTGTGTTATCAACAGTACCTGATGCAGATGGAGAAATAGATAGGGATCAGCCCCAATCTGCAAGAATTTCATGTGCTTATTGCCCTGTTATGAAAGTCCTCTGGGGATACAAACAGTTGAGTTGCCTCATACCAGTAACATTCTTGGCTGGGCCTTTAAAATATTTAGCAGTCAGGAGGCTAAGTGGGGTGCTAACCATGACTGAATTGGACTTCATTCTTGCTGCACGCAGTCAGAGGACAGCTTTGTCACCAACGCCTAGGATAGGTCTTGCAGCCCTTATTGACTCATAAATGGAGGTTCATTCACACATCATGATTTTTTGAGCTGGGTCAGGATGTACAGCCACACTGTGGCCAAACGCAGCACTACAGCCTGCTTTGTTGGACTTCCCAAGTTCACTGGTGTTTTCCCCTGTTTTGAAACCTGGCACATGTGATCCACTTGCATAACCAGAGGGGAGTGTTAAGGATATCTAGCACAGGCTCCATCATAAAACAAACCAAAGCATGAGTCACAGGCTTGTTCTTGCTGTGGCTGTGATGGACAGATTGCGGTTTGTGCTCTGGCACACAGCGCAGGAGCTGTGTTTCAATGTCCCTGAACAATCTTCAGTTTCCACCTCTCCCTCACCTTGCTGGCAGTATGTTTCCAATTGCTCGGCTTTTGCTGTTTTTTCCTGCCCACGTCTCCTAAAAGTTTGGCTTTTGGACAAGAACTTTGGTGAATTTTATACCCAAGTAGAACAATGAACAAAGTGCACAGTAGGCAATACAGTAATTACTCAAATCAGAATTTGGCCAGAACAATGGTGTTAATATTCCTTGAAATGTAAGGTATTGGAATAGTATAATCTCTTTGATGTTTGTATTTTAATGTTCATAAATGCAATTTCTAGGCTGTTGGCTACAAAAATGCATTTGAATACAGACAGCCAGGTGATGCTGCAAGAGAAGGTGCTCACAGGTGCCTACAGGACAGAATTTGCACCCAGTTAAATTGACTGCAAAACTCTCCTTACTCTGGGTTGCAAAGGGCTGAGTTGTGGTGATGAAGTGCTGCACCTTAACAAGTTGGGTCCATAGGACTTCTGCTGAACAGCAAGGTTCTTGCTGTCTGTGAGCGTCTGCTGCTGCTGCCACTGTTAGAGTTTTAGTCAACAGGAGTATATCCTACCATGTGGTCAGTAATTAACAGTTGATTTTGGTGGGGCTTTCAGGTGGACTTAGTCGACTGGGTGGATAATATGTGGCCGCAGCATTTGAAGGAGAGACAGACGGATGCTACCAATGCTCTTTCAGAGATGAAATACCCCAAAGTGAAAAAGTAAGTTTGTTTAAGTCTTTAAAAAACTCTACGCTTGACCTCCTTGATTAATTCCTTTTACAGTTTGCTGAATAGAATCCTTAATCAAATCTCTTTGAAAAGTGCATTTTTAGTTTTGAGCAACTCTGTTTTGAAAATGGCAGACTGACCTTTCTCCACAAGTGCTACCCAAAGAAATCACTTCACAGGATACAGATATGTCATACAGTTCACACACTGTGGTCAAAGTCCTTCTGTAGGCTGGGTTCAGATCCCTCCCATGTTCTAAACTACTAATGGCTGAAGAGTTATTAGCTGAGAGATGTTTTGTGAAATGAACCTTGAAGTCCATTTTTAATAGGTGTGTTTCTCCACAAAAACTCTGTCACTGCCCTTCATGCCAGTTTACTTTTGACTTTTTCAACAGCAAGATCAAATACTGGACTGACTATATAGGCTGTGTTTTGTGTTTCAGAGGACCCACTCAGGGCAGGTTTGAGACCGAACACAAGAGCAGTTTGTCCTGCTTCTGCCTATCTTGGCTCTAGTTTCTGGGCAAGTTGTGATAGCATAGCCTCACCTCACTGTTCCTTCTGTTTGAATGTCTTCCTTGAAAATTTTTATATGATGATTGGAAGAAGGAACTATTTTGGGGGTCTGAAAATGTGCACTGTAAGTTTCATAGGAATTAGTACAACTGAGATAGGGGTTACTGTTAATGATATAATAGCTATTGACCTGTATGGCTGATGAACATCATATAATCCTAGAAGCCCTTCACTGCTGTCTCTGTTTTAGAGGCATTTTCTATTGGCCAGACCTAATGCTGGCGGTATCCAAGGCTCTGCTGTTGAACTGACCTCTAGTGTTTCGCAAATTGCTCAGAACTCTTTCAAAACTGTAATGTCTAAAATAGATTGGTACTAACATATACAGAGGAGTGTGCAGTCAGAAAGCGATATGCAGCATTTACTCTCATTCTGTAAAAATAAACATTTTGGAAGGTAAAGGTCTCCATAATAGAAGAGCCTCTGTGGCAGGCATCATGGGGAAGCCTGGTCCTATGATATGCTCAGCACCATTGATTTCAACGGAAGTTAAAGATATTTTATCGTTCTGAAAAGAGTAAGCTGCTTGTTTTGATAACTAGATATGGATAAGAGTGCCAAATTTCACATATGCATTTGGAAATGTCTTAAGTGACTTGCCTAAGGTCACACAATAAGCCAGTGGCAGAGCAGAAAATAGAACTCAGGCAACTTGCTTCTCAAGCGGTTAGTCTACTAAATAACATTATTTATAATCTGCTAGAGCTAAGAAACTGAGTCATGATTCAGGGCTTCAGGATTCATGGATTGTACAAGGTAAGAAGTAAAGAAAATGATCCCTTTCCTAGAGCAGGCACACTCCAGATGCTGAAAAAAATGTAGCAAGTAAACAAAGCAAGGCAGAGATGGCTTAAAGGATAAGGTAGCAACATGACTAACAGAATTTAGCAGAAAAAGCAGAGTATATTCTTGCAGTTCACTACTTGCATCATGAAATGCCAGATGGTAGGTTTCAAAGAGGGATTTTAGAGAAGTAGCAATTCAACAGATTTTGACATGGAGCTATTCCCATGTGTGGGGGATGGCCTGGTAGAAAGGAAGAAGATGCCTGATAAAGAAGCAGACAGAGAGCCATTGAGGTTGCTGTCACTGGCAAAGTGAAGGTGGAGGTTGACAGCTTGATAAACTAGTAGATGTGATAGGTAGAGGGAAGCTAAACAGTGAAAGACTGTAAGCACTTGAAATGTGACAATAGAGTTTGATGCGGGGAAAAGGAGTTACCATGCATGAGAGTTAAAGGCAAGGGTGATGCAGATGGAGTGATGAGGATGTTGCTAGTGAGCATCATCTAGCATAAAGACTAGAGAAGGCTGATTTACAGCACTATTGGCACAAAACCCTCATCGGTCTGAAGAAGCAACAAAGCAATGGCAAACATTGATAGTCTAGAGCACAAGAGAAGTTGTACTGGATCAGGACAAAGATCTGTGGCGCTCAGTAACCTGTCTGCTATTGGGTGCTGTCATAGATGCCCTGGGAGGAGTGTAAGAACAGTGTAAACATAAAAGGATGCCACCTCTTGAAATTACCTTCTGAACTTCCACTGTCTGCAGTTCAGGCAGGGGCTGTCCTGAGGTGGAAGTGGTTTCTGTGTGTGTGACTCCCAAGAGATTTCTTTTCCATGAACTTGTCCAGTTTTAATATGAACTCCTCAAGAGATTAGTTTTCTCCATCTTTGGAAATTCAGATTGACCCTTTCCTGTATAGATACTAGTCACAGCTATTGCTGTGAGTACCCAGAGGGTATAAGCCCTTATTAAAGAGATCGTGTTCAATTGTGGAGCTAAATGTCAGTGCTGTCACTTGTTTCATGCTGCCCATTCTTTTATGCAAATCATCAATATTCATATGCTTTATTAATGACTGTTGCTCAGAAATGGGATTGTTTCATTTCATTCTTGTTCTTAGCATCTCATAATACTAAGAGTTTGCAGTATGCAATACCCACCATTAACGTGTTCCCTACAAACAAAAAGCACTCCAGCGAAAGCGTTGTGGTTTTGCAGACACAGATGGCATTACCAGACACAAATGTCTGTCTTGGCTTCTGCACGTCAAGTTCCGTGCTGGGAGTGAAGTTAGAGAACGCTCCATCTGCTGCGCTGCTTTAGTTACCAGGAGCACTACGCGCACTGGAGACCGCCCTGGCTTTCACTTGGACTTGCACCATTAACGTTTTTAAAAAATTCTGGGTAATTAGGTTATTTTTCTGTCTGTAAGTAAATGACTACATACCTAATAGGAGCCTTAGAGGACTGAATTAAGTGGGGAAACAGTTTGTGTCAAAAATATGTAAAACTTTCCAAGTACTACCTCTTAAGCAGTAAGACAGCATAAGAAAATAAGGGGATGGCTAGCTGAGATTGTAGTGTGACAAACTTCAAACTGATGTAAGTTGGCATTGCCCCTGAAAAAACAGTCCCATGCCCACATTGTCCCATCCTCATTGCTAGAACATGCTGTTGTGCAGCTGCAGAGTAAACTGGACTAGGGACTGGTCTGGCTGAAAACCGACTCGGGAATAAAGAAGAAAAAATGGTTAGTTTTCAGGCCATCCAAACCACCACATGGCTGCATAAATGCTTGCGCCAACTGAAGGGCAGTGCAGAAGTGTGAAAAAAACATAGCAGTGGGATCACCGACAAACCCCTTCTGCGTTTCTCGCAAGGTGCAGGGCCACAAGACACCGGGTGAGCAGAGCGAGCAGCTCATTGCTACTGAGGAAGCCTGCTCCTGCCTCCCCTCTTTCACATCCCTGGGTGCAAATTCCTGCGAAGAGCCTCACAAACATGGGAGCCTGGTTGAGAGCAGGCAGCGTGCTGTGTAACCAGGAGCCAGGGCAGGAGGAAAAGGCAGTGCTGTTCTAACATCAGCTTTTAGGGACAAAAGCTTGTTATGTCACCTCAGATATCTGTGGTACTACAAATCCTAAGGGTAGGAAACTGACAAAAGGGAACTGAACTGGACTCAGAACTGCTTCTTTTCGTCATGGTGCACCATAACCATTTTCAGGTAGCTCAAAACAAGCTCAGATGTAGGTTTCTGTTTAAATTCAACCAGGACAGAAGCAATCTGGATACAGCTGAACCTGAACCAAACCAAACAAAAATAAGTACTAATTTGATTTCTTGTTTATCAAAACGGATAGCCCTGCTGAAATTATTATCCTCTTTATTAGGTTTTGTGTTCGTAGCCTTGCAAGATTATTTGCAAAGCAGTGGCAGTGAAATAGCTAGTGTGCCAGGACATGATGGGTATGGAAATAGCAACAGGCACTTCTAAGAACTTGGTAATGTTTGTGCTATGGAACAAGTGATAAACAAAAGCCTGAGTCACTACAACACACTTTTTACCTTCAGAATTCTTCCTATTACTTAAAATATCTAAGCACTGCTATAATAGGTCTTTATATTGCTGCTGTCCTTCAGTTAAGGATGGGGTATCTTGTATGAAACATCTACCTGTTCACAGAAGGATGATGGTCTGTTACCATGTAGTCAGCCCTACTTTCCCTCTCCTAGGCTGTTATTCAGCCATCCATTCCTTTCTATTAATTCCTTTACTAAGTAGGGATGGATTTAAACAGATGCTAAAATGCTCTGCTGAGCTGTGGTCTAATTAGAAGCTGAGGGTGTGCCTCTGGAGACAGAGATTGCCCTTTGAATTGAGGGAGCTCACAGGTCCCACAACGCAACCTGGCACTGTTTTATGCGAGATACTCATATGCACTTCGTATGTCATTTGTGAATTGCTTTTGATACAAAAGTGCTCTATAAATATAATTAAGAAAATTAGACCAATAAGCTCAAGTTCTCATGAAAACTTTCCAAGCTAGCAAAGTAAATAAAATTTAACGTCTTTAAGTCAGTGCGTTAGTCTCAAATCCTCCTTTGTGTAGAGCTTGGAGGATTTGCAGCATCACACGTGTAACTGAAATAAGCACTGGCATTTAAAATGGTTTGTGGTGAGCCTGGAGATGAACAGCCATGTCACAAGGATGGAGAAACAAGTCGTGTTCTCACTGATACCAAACTGCTGTTCTAGGGGCAGACGGCCCCGGCTCGCTGTGAATTGGCAGCTTGGTTCATTTCCTTGTGGTGGTGGGTGCCTTCTCAGAAATTTAAGCTTCCAATCAAAAAAAAAAAAAAAAAAAAAGAGGCCTCTTCATTTTTAAAGTTCAAAGGTAACCTTCCCAGCAGCAGCTGAACATACGCCGCAGCAACGAGGTTTGCAGGCAGCCTGAGATGGTAGCTGGGTGCAGTTCTGCTGATCCTCTATGTGGGCTGTTAATGCCAAAAATCTGACGGCTGGAAGGTAAATAACGCTTTCCCTGTGAGGTCCCCGCTCGCGGCAGCGGCATGCCCAGGTGTGAGCCCACCCGGCGCACACCGAAGCTTGGCGTTTCACCTCGGATGGGACCTGGGCAAGGGCGGGACGAGGGAAGTTGCCACTTACTTTGGTCCCAGCGTGATCTGTGAGCGTAATTTGCAGTCGCTTCACAACATCTCTGGTGCATCGCAGAAAATAGGCTTTCTCTTATCTCGGGTGTTGTTTTTGTCTGACTGACTCAGATCGTAACCCCCTCAGGGCAGGAGCCGGGTCTTTCATGTGCTTTTGAAGCGCCTGGTACGCGCACGCTGTTTAATGATTAGTTACTATTCGGTCTCGATAGGTGGTGGTTTGCTTTTACTTCAGGCTGGAAGCGCTCAACGGTCTTTTACTGGAAGCGCCGGTTACCACAGCCGGGCCGCCCCGCTCCTGAGGAGGGGAAGGGGGCCGGGTGCGTTTGTGCCTGCGGGAAGGCTGTGGGGCTGGTGGCGGAGGCCGGTCCCCGGCAGGGCCATGGGCGTGTGTCCCACCCTGGCCTGGGCTCCGGAGGGCCCCTCGATGGGCAGAGCCGGCCCCGGCGGCCGGAGGTGGGTGCTGCAGGGGCCCTCCCGGCGGAGAAGCCCTTAGGCTTTCCCTGCGGAGGAGAGGCCGCTCGCTGCCGGCGGGGAGCCCCGCGGCGGGGGGCGGCGGCGGGGGTGGGGCGGCAGACGGGCCGGGCGGGTTGGCCCCGTGTCTCCCGGGTGACAATGGTTTCTTTTGTCTTGCGGCGTAATTTGTGGCTTTCGGTTACAGGGCCCCAGTGTGGGAGCGTTGCTCGGTGCGGGTCAGGCCGTTAGCGTGCGGAGTCGCCCAAAGGTAGCTATTGTTGCCTGCTGTGTCCTTCCAGCTCCCGCTTCCAGATGCTGTGAGGCGAGGCCTGGGAGAGGGGGGACCCCGGGGTGCCGGGATGCCGGCGGGGACCGCCGCAGCCGCCCTCGTCCGACGCCTGGCAGCACCTCTCCTGCCTGGGGGAGAGGAGGGAGCAAGCGAGCGAACGCAGGGAGCGGGGCCTGCTCCTTTTCCCTGCTTTGGCACTTGCAGTTGGCTCATGGGTTTGTGGTATTCGGTTTCAGGCTTAGGGATTTCAACCAGCCGGCGCTGCTCCTGGGAGGAAGGAAGAGTGAGCTATACTTTTCTCATTGGCCCGAACAAAAAACAGAAGCCTCTGCTGGGGTTTGGGAGTGGTTTATGGGCTGAGCTCAGTGGCAGGGGAGCCCTTGCAATGCCAGAGGGAATAGAGCCGTATGGTGTGCTGTACCTATTGCGAGAGAAAAGGAGCTAAGCTCAGGGTAATGCTGCCTCTGCGTGTGCTCGCGCGTCTTCCCCCCGAGTCCATGTGCATGTAACGCTGCGCCTCTGCGTTCCCCTGCCTCCGTGTGTGTGTGTGTGCGCGTTCGCATCCCGGCGTGTCCGTCGCTGTCTTTGTTTCTCTGTTTGCTTGCGGGTTTGTAGCTATGCGTGGCGAGTGCATTGTGGGTTTGCCTGGGAGTGTGGTATCTGCGCTGGCTTATGGAGCGGTGTCTCTGTGTTGTTACTGTGTTGCCAGCTCTCTGTGTTTGCCTAGTGGTTTAGCTTTGTTTGTATCATCTCCGTCTCTCGTTTTTGGGGGGATCTCTCTGTTTGCTCTTCCCTGTGAGTTCGCAAGTTACTCCATATTTCTTAGCATCATTTCTCTAACGAATGTCCCTAGATTTTTGGGGGGAAAGTTGCCCTTTCTCCCGCACCACAAATCCTTCCTCCAAAATAACAATACGTTAACTTGAACAATTTCAGGCTTGTGGAGAGCATAAAACAAACTCTTCAGTGGGGAAGGGAAGCTCCCCCACAACAGATTACAAGCAGCTGCATGTTTTAAAACCCTAGCTGAGGCTGTGCAGGGAGATAAACTGGAGTATGCAGGGATTGGATGTGCTAGCAGTTGTGGAAAAAAAAATTAAAGTTGGGGCATCTTTTGCGTCGCCTGTTTTTTCAAGGTGTAACTCTGGTCACATTGTCCCCTCGTGCCCTACTTGGGGTTGTGTTCCTGTAACCCACTTTACCAGCTCTGGCCCAGGGTGCTGAAGGAAGAGAGCTATGACCAGAGCACGCAGTGGGATGTAGTTTCTAGATGTCTTTCAACATGGATGCTGTGTTATAGCTTTTTTTTCTCTTTCTCTTTATTTATTTATTTAATTTTTTTGGTCATGGAAAAACCTGAAAAGTTGAGTTGTTCCCCAAATTAGCAGCTGTTAGTGATGAGAAGCTGCTTGCTGAGGTTGGAGCCGAGCGGTGTATAAGATTAGCTGTGGCATGGAGCTGTGCTGGGACCATGTGACTGCGGTGTACATTGGAAGAGGAAGCTGTAGAGGTCAATGCAAAGGCATTGTGCCAGACTCTGGCAACAAGGGAGATTGCTATATGGCGGAAGATCGCTTTTTCAGGCTCCTGAGCCTTTCGGTAGCTGTTGGGGTTGGACAAAAGCAGCCCTGTAAAATTAACAGCAGAAATTAAATGGCATGGCTCGTTGGTGGATGGGAAGAAAAACTGTTTTTTTTCCAAATGCTTTGTAGGTTTTTATTAATCACCATATGTGGCTCTTTCACTAAAACCACCTTTATTGGAATGGAAATTTTTGTGTTTAGAGGAGTTTCAAGAAAACAGGGAAAATGGGGAAAAACAAGGCGGGGGGGGAAGAGTTGCGTGTTCACAGTTATATCTGCCTTGGTGTTTTCTCACAAAACTAATTTTAAGCACTTTGATTTGACAGAGTATTCAATCCTGTTATTTTCTCTCTGAACACAAACCAATTGACAGCTTCAAGTTTAAATTATTGACTACTGAGAAATAAATAAAACTGCCTAATGCTTAGGCCATTTATGCTCTTTCAGAATACCTTAATATGAATGGATAATTGTTGGTAGGTAGCGCTGTCTTAGAAAATTTTTGTTAGCGTGGTGTATTTTACATCTGACCTTTTGGAAACTGAAAACGATTCCAAAGGGATTTGAATTTTTTACTTTAAAACAACGTGAACCTCTAATACTCAACACTGCCCACAAACTTAGAATTTCCATCTTGTTTTTTTGTTTTGTGAGCAATTATTGAGTCTGTGACTTTTTGCAGTTTGGCTGGAAGAAAGGCAACTTCCTTTCTGGGCTTCTTTCATTGTTTTTAAATTCTATCTGACTTGTAATCAACAACATCTTGGTAGAGAAAACATAAAAGGAGAAATTAAAAAAAAAAAAGTGTTTGGGAGGGTAGGACTCATATTTTGAAATGGAGCATATTGAGAGTCTAGACAGCTTCTTGGCTAGCTGTGATTTTTGAAGCATCTGAAATACCCCAGGGGCAGAAAAAGCTCTCTTCCTGCTTCTGAAGGATTAAAAAAAAAAAGAAAAAAATTCCAGAGTGGGCAGAGGAGAGACGTGTAATTGCACAAGGAGAGGTTTTAATTGTGAGATGAAGGCGCAGGACCTTTTTTGAAGCCCACAAATTGACTGTCTTCATGACAGCATTGCGTATCATTCTGTCAACTCCGGCTCGGGATGTGGTTGCTAGGCAGCGGGCTCTTATGTACCTATAGTCTCTCTGATTTGCCAGCCTTCTGCAGACACATGGTAAGGTCCTTTCCAGCCTATCATCTAGAGGGACTTTTGCACGCCGTCTGCATACTGCTGAGATTCTCTCTACCTGAATGTGATGAGAAAAAGACACAGTTAAATGAAACCTTTTTTCTTTTTTTTTTATAAATCCCGTTCTGGTACTGTTTCCATACCCCCCCCCCCAAAAAAAAAAAAAAAAAAGCCATGAAACGGAGACCGGAACAAGGAAAAGAGGTTAGTGGGTTAAGTGGTGTGTGTTTCCTGCATTTGCAAAGGTGCCTATAGCGAGAAGGGTGGCTGTAATTCGGCCATTAGTTACAGATGGTGGCTGGAGACTCGAGATTCATGCAGCAAGATGAGAGCTCTTGCATCTCTTTTCAGTGATGCTGACTTTAAGCTGCTTTGAAAACCTGAATCAAGACGGCATAAAAAATAGTGGATTTGATACTTAGCGATGCTGCCAGCTGGTTCCTTTATGTATTTTGATGCAGAAATGCCTAGAAATGTGAACAAAAAGGAGTTAATTTGCCAAATGATGTTTCTGTCCCCCAATCCTTGCAAAAATGGCATTAGTGGCAAGTAGGTAAAGAACATTCAGGAGGATTTCTAAGCAAATTAGATTTTTCGAAACTTTGCTCTTTGAAGCAATTTGTGTACAACTTCTGGTGAAGGTTATGTCTCTCGGGCAGCAGAGGAGAGCATTAAACCGATCACCCCAGGGATTGGCAGTGGCATCAGAAATATTTCTGAACAGTGTAACTTTTAATGTTTTTCCATTCCTTAACTCTGAAAGCTTTCGCTCCAGTTGTATGAATAGCAAACTTAAATATGGAGATATGAATTTTTCAGCAGAAACCTAGTTATAGTTACTTCATGAGACAAATCCCAGTATTATAAATGCAGAAACTTAATTGGTGGAAACAGTATCGCACATGCAGTTAACCTGTGCAAATTAAGATGTGAAAAATACCTTTTCAGACTGATTCATTTTTGTCCTTCACTCTGCTTACAGGTACTGTTTGATGAGCGTGAAAGGATGCTTCACTGATTTTCATATTGATTTTGGTGGCACTTCAGTGTGGTATCACGTTTTCCGTGGGGGGAAGGTAGGTGAACCTTGTTTGATATTTGTTTTTATTCCTCTGTGTCTCTTATGGAGGGGAGGGGTTGCTTTCTTTTATTTTTCCTTTTTTTTCTCTTTGGGGGGGGGGGGCTAGTCAGTGATCAGTCTATTTCAGCTAGCTTTATCCATGCACTTGGAGTTTGTTGAACTAGAAGGACACCATTCACCTTTACGAAACAAATGAGTGATTTATTTTGAAATATCAAATGTGTTACTTGCTGGTGGTGGTGCTTTTAGGTTTGCTATTGCTGAATGGTTTAGAAGTGTATTGCAGCGAGTATGTGGCTGTGTATACCCTTGTTGGGTCAGAGTGCCCTCACAAGTCTCCTGTAGCTAGAGCTTCTGTTTCCTTTTAGAGATTCCATGTTCCTTTAGTGTGCACATGCACACCACGCCGGAACTGAAATATTACAGAAACGTTAAAATATACAGCATGTATGGCTACATTCACATCTTTACTGTTTTAGGTCGCTTTTCCCAATTCTAGTGTAGACAGCGTATGGTGGGAACTGAAATAAATACAGCAGATTGAACATCTCTGTGGTACAGATACTGTTCATCTATATAGTCCAATTAAGTTGTACTATACCAACGCACTGTTTTGAACTGAAAGTAAACTGTGCAAGCATCTTCTGAATAAGATGTTTCATGGAAGAGAGATGACAACTGACAGTTATCTTGCCAATTCCAGCACATGGACTAATTGCTGCTGCTGTCTGCTGTGTGCCTCTGTGTACAACACCTGGAAAACATGCGTTTTATGCAGAAAGCAGGCTTGGTGTTATGTGTTCGTTTGTCTAACGCATGATAACCTTGTTGGAATCTCTCAGTGATTTATTTTTGTTGACTGTTGGTAATAGTTAAATGTTTTTTTTATTTTTAGATCTTCTGGCTGATTCCGCCCACTCTGCAGAATCTAGAACTTTATGAAGAATGGGTTCTCTCAGGAAAGCAAAGTGATATCTTTCTGGGAGACAGGGTGGAACGATGCCAAAGAATTGAGCTGAAACAGGGCTATACGTTCTTCATTCCTTCAGGTATCCCTTGTTAACTAACTGGTTTTGGAATTGCTGGAATTGTGTTTGACTAACAGTTCTCTGTAAAACAATTCTTCACATGTAAACCCCATATTGACCTCTTTATTTGCTGTGGCAAAAGAAAGGCTAGGGACTGAATGCACTTAATTTTCCAGAAATTGACCCATCCAGACTGATGAAAAATGTACTGTGAGGAAGTGTATGCAGAAATCACTTGTGCTGTACCGGGGAAAAGGAGAGAGGACTTGGGTCTCTGGAGCTGTCAGTCCACCACTTCTCATCAGAGTCATACTTTTACTATTGTTAGCTTTCTTGGAAAAATATTTTTCTGTTTTTGTGATCTCTTCCAGCAGGTTTCACCTGCAGTTCAGTATCCTACTTCTTTGCCTCTGTCTCTGGCCAGAGGTTGGTCTCAATTCCCTGATGGAGCTCAGTGGAGATTCCAGTACATGGAAGTGCAGGTGCTGTGCTCTCTCAGGGTTGCTTCTTGGGGAAACAACTTTATTTTATTGTCATAACTCTTCAGAATTCCTGCTGATGGAGATTGTGCTGAATCTGGACATCTTCCAGTAGCCCAGACACACTTAATTTTTACAGTACTGCCCACCTCAGTAGCTGTGTTGCATGATTCAGGCTCTTCTTGCAAAGCAACCAAATAGTAGCTGCCTTGAAGGCTGGTGGCTTCAGCCCTTTCTGCTCCTGCCTAAATTGGATTAAAGATGATGCAATCTGTAACACTCCTCATTTAAGATGATATTGGGCTTTGCTTTTTTGACTATTATGGGACCATACATTTGTTTATAATGATATAACACATTGCCTCTGTCTGGTGGATCTTACCAGGGAAATAAATATAGGTAGTCTTTCTACATGGCAGAAAGACAGGTTGGTAGTTTTTCAGCTCTAGAATTACTCTGTGGAGATAGGATAATTATTTTTTAATCCTGGAGGAGGAGAGAATGCAGGTCATGCGAAGACAGTGACAATGTTCTTGCCGACTAGGCAGCGTTGTTAGTGTCAGTTGAAGGCCACAGATTTGCACATTTGTAAGTATTTGGTAAGAATCAGCCTGGGAGGTGACAGGCAAAATGTCTTTGAGGGTGGAGGAGTTAATCCATTAAACGAATTAGGTCTTCCCTTGAAACAGGTCAGAATGTGCTGTTACTGTTTGAACTGGGTGTTTGAGTGTGCCTGTGCTGTTTGCTTAGATCCTGTTACTGCATCTTCGTATTTATCTTCATTCCCCTGTGAACAGCCTCCTACGAATAAGACTTTCTGTATGTTAGTTTAGTCATGCTCAGCAGTTGGAATACAGCAAGTTGTGGGAGCTTGTGCAGGACACAACTGTAACATGGTGGCTGAAGTGAAGTGATTCCAAATGTGTTTTTTGACTATAGTTTCTGTTTTCATAGGAAAGCCCAAAGTACAGAAATGCCAATACCTCGGACGTTTTAGGCTCCATGCCATATTTGAGAGGCAGATATGAATAATTTCTCTGTAAGCACCTCATGGATTCAGGTTTTTTTGCTGTATTTTGTTTGGAAAACTTATTTGCAAATCTCTTATTTATGTGAAAGGGCATTATTTCTACATTTGTTTTAAGAATATGGAAGTGCCTAATTAAAGGCTATTCCAGGTCAGTGAATTGAGCATAGCTGTGTAAAACAGGTGAATTCCTATGACCTCTTTGCTCTGGTTTGTGTGTGTATCACATTAGTTAATGTTTGCATGTGTTTTGTACGTACTTTATAAGCGTTCATAGTGTTTAGGTTTTGATAAATGGTGCCTGTAAAACCAGTGTGTCCTATACTTTCAATTGAGCCTGTTAAACTCTTGACCAGCCTCAACTCATCCATGAGGAAAATACCTTCTAATTACAGTTCTGGTCACAGAAAGTGATACAAGAGTGATACAGCTAGTGCTCAGCTGGACTGTGAATGGAGAACATTTCAGCAAAGGATCTTTTTCATAAAATATCCTGCTCTGCTCCTGTTTTCAGGTAATTTTTGGGGGTGGTCCTAGAAATGCTATTACACCGTAGCAGTGTAAGGATGAAGTAGGTAGAGAGAACTGTAGCAAGACACATGAGGGAGTGAGATCATAGGCTTGTGGGACATGGAAGGTTTCTCTGAGAATCTAGGATCAGCATTAGATCCAGTAAATCCCTGAAACTACAAACCATTTGGACAAGAATGGGAATTATTCTTACAGAAGGCATAATTATAGTGCTCACCAGGGCCTCAGGGTATTTTCCTCTCCATCACTGCCATCATCCTTTCAGGATTAAGTTGAAACCAGTTAATTTCTACCTGTGCTTCTAACCCTGCAAAGCACTGAGAGGCATGATCACAGCTGTGGTATCAAGGAGAAATTGAGCTAAGTATTGTCAGCATAGTGAGTTGTTATGGGACAAGGTGCATCTTGCAGCACTTTACGAGTCCCTCCTAAGTATGGGGTGGGGGGAAGTAAGCTGGGATTCTGAAGGATACTGTGTCTGGGGCCTTGTGGCCCCATAGGACTTCTCCAAACAAGCAATGCACCGTTACAAGTTCTCACCTCCCACTTCACCGGTTCCCACTGATGAGTCAAGGATGATCAACTCTGGTATAGTCTGTGGTAAAGTGATAAAATCAACTAGGAACCTGGCCTTTTCAATTAATATAATTGCCTAAACTGATGTCAGCATAATTGTTGATTGAGAAATATACCATATTGTGCCATGCTGAGGTTTATGGCCAGATGTAGATTCAAGATGTTAAAATAGCTGAAGGTTCAAAAGGGGAGGAAGCTATAGTTGCTACCCGTGTCAGTGAATGATTATTTTTTTCTGTAGAAATCTGACTGCTGTTTTCCCAGGATGGGAGAGAACTTGTCCTTATGCAGGAAGACATTACTAAAGAATGCTACGGCCCTAGGGTGTTTGCACTGTGTATGTTACCATGAGCAATGTTTAATCTTTCATATGGTTAAGTGTTCAACAGAGATGAAATTTGGTCAAGGTAATATATCTTACTCTGGTACAGTGGACAGTGGATGCTGCATATCTGACCCACATGCCAAATAGAAGGGAAAGTCTTTATAGAGTGAGCTTCTCTTTTCAGGTATAAACTGTGATGATCTGGAAGAGGAAAAGCATAATCTCAGTGCTCAGTTATTGTCTCAGTAGGGAAACAATAAATTTTATCAGTCACAATCAAATCTAGAGCTTGTTCAGTATTATTTCCACTGTAGCTTTCTTCTGTACTCTGTGTGTGTCCAGTGACAACTGGCAGGGAGGATGTGAAGTGTTTGCAGTCCATTGTGGTGGTGTTACAGAGAAGTAGTTTAGATACCTCTCGTCACTGTGCTAGGGACACACAGAACCAGTGTTTGGGCAGCATCCCTCAGATTTCTACAGCTCAGGATTACTGTAGGCACATGTTTCTGGCTTGCATGCAGGCACTTGTTCTGTTACATCCTGGTTGCTCCCCTACAGCCTGTTTGAAATACTGCTTACTAAGTTAACGCCAATGTATTACTCGTTTTTTTTAATATCTTCAGTGCTTCTCTTTTTACTTCAAGTATTTTTCTCCTTTTACATCACTGCATAACTTCACTGGAACCTTTTCTCCCACCTCCTCTTGCCCTTCACCTGCCACTCCAGTCTTTATGCTCTGTAAACCATCTTTTAGTTCTATCCTTGCACTTGTTTTTTCAAGTGGCGCATTATGCATCCAATTCCCTTCTGTCTTGATTCTCTGAACACCACATTAGTTTCTCTTCTGTACTCCTAAACATCACTGTTGTTACCTAAACCCAAGCTCAAAACTAAGCATACACAAAATGAAAAATTAATCCTTTGTCAATCCAGTTGCTCTTTTGGGTCTTTTACTTTTGCTGAATATGTCATTTTGATGGTAGGTGATGGAGCTCTGACATGGATATTTTCCTTCTCCTCCTTCCCTGTTGTCCTCTACAAACAAGATATTGCAGTAGTCTGACATATGTTAAGCTTGTTTGCTTTTTTCCTCAATTTCCTACCAGACCTCTCTTTCAAAAAATGACCTTTTCTTTCATGCGTGTGTATTTATGCTTGGTGTAGACACTTGCACTTCAAATTCAAGAGAGTTTATGCATGCAAAATTGGGACATACAGAAGCAGGCCAACTGGTAGTCTCTTGTGGAAAATTTGTCTTGCAGTATTTGTCTCTGTTAATATTGTGAAGTAAGAGTGTAATCATTATGTAGTAATCATTGCCTTGAAAAGGCAAACTTGAGCCAGTTCTGGATTGTTACTGATAATGTAGTCTGCCAGAATATGGATAAACTTGGATTTTCTTCTCTTTTTGTGAAGACCAGTTTTGCTGACCTCCAAGGAAGTTGCCACAGTTCTGCGGATACAGTTTGATTCCAGGGTTTGCAGTGTGATTGGTCTAAGAAAGTTTGCAAAAATACTGGTTTTGGTTCCTTTGGGAGGAGATGGCTAATACTACCAAGGGTTACTCTAATAATCCTCTGTTTCTTACGGTCTTTTTCTGACCCTCTGCTGCTGGTCAGAAGCAGTAGACTCATGAGCAGGTATGTGTTTGGGTTGACTCTGCATGGGTGTTCTTACTGTAGGCTTTGCAAATACGTAGCTTTAATGTGAGTACATTGAAGAGATGAGATGTTTTGATGTGCGTGAACTCGTAGTTTAGAGAGCTGTGTTTATGGGGGAGCAGAAATCCTCAAGTAGCCAGGCCATTTTGAGTGACTTTTGTGTATTTTTTAAATCTGACAGTAATGGTCTCAGTAATAGACCACTACATGGTCCATAAAATAATGGTCCAAGAAGCCACTGTGCATTTATTATTTCTGAAAATTGAATAATGGACTGCCGTTAGATACTGTAGAGCACTTCAGCAGTGCTGCTTTATTAGACATTCCTATGATCAAAATCCAGACAGGGTAACTTACTGTCAACTGGACATGGTGTTCCTTTCTGGTTCCTCTTCAAACTTCTCTGTAGTGTTGCTGTAGTCTATTTTATAAGAGTTGTGTTTCACCTTGGAGTTGGCAGTGTTCCATGGAGGAGTAAGCTGTTTGTTTTATTTTGTTTTTCTTACATTCTTTACAATGCACTTGGGGCCTTTGACATGGAAACATGCTGTTATAGTCTCTCTTAATTTCTTGAGAGCTGAAGAATGAGCCGCAGTCTAACAAAATATTCTCATTGGTCTGTGGCGATTAGTATGGTGACATGAGAGTGCTCCAAAGTTCTTGTTTCCAGTCAAGTGCAGAAATAATGACTTTTCTCAGATGAATGTTTTTGGGAAGGAAAGTGGACAGAAAGATGTTCTGTGCTAGACTCTAGGCAGGTATTTGCAAGGATTCAAAGTGCTTCAAATACTGTATCAGTGGTTAACAGTAGGATTCTGCCTATTACAAGTGTGCGGTCTTAGGTCACCTCTGCTATGCCAGTCAGTATTTGATAAATTATTACATAGTGGGGCCAGAAGGTAGCATATAGTCTTTATATCAAGGAGAATGACAGGCTATTAAAATCTGACTGGTAAATTTTTTGCGGAGAGTTGTGCTAGGGCTGCATAGCTGCCTGGCTATTTTTGGTTGCTGTTAGCTTTTCCCATTTTGGGAGCTTTCACTGACATTAATGGAACCTCCATGCCTAGAACCTTTAGGGGCCAAGTGGTGAAGATCAGTGGAGAGGATCAGAGAGGAGCGGTTTTTTGCCTTGGGTGTCTGTTTCAGATAGAAGGTGACAGCATAATGTTGGATTTTTAGTTCTATTCCTCTGCAGTGCTCTACCTAATTCTTATCAAATGATGTGAGATTAAGAGTTGCTGTATGTATTACTTGTACTACCAGGGCAAAATTAGTAATTTTTTTTACTTTTAAAATGTAAACGTGATGTTTCCTTGATATATTTGGTTGTGGGCGCTATTATGATGCAATCATTCCTCTTCTGAGATGAGAGAAATAATGTTTCATTTGCTGGCAGTGCCCACTCTAAGGTTATCTCTTCAGTCACTTTTTATTTTTAAGACATATATATTTCATCTTTTCCACCTCAAGTTGCTGTAGAATTGCAGGAAAATAAGTATGCCTTCTATATCACAAAGCAAAATATCTGTTCAGTTACTAATGGAAACAGATGCACCATTGTTTTGGCTTGGACCTTGTAGTCTATTTGCCCCATAACTTTATAAGTTAATATTCTTTTTTATTATTCTCAGATGGATGATTGCATCCTTGAAGGTACAGTAAGAATTTGCAGGCCCCTGAAATCTTCTAACAAGTCTGCAATGTTTAATAATACTTGTTTTATAAAATTCAAAAGATAATGAGATCATATCTTTCTTTTAACTGTTCAGAAAAGCTTTTGTTACTGTTAATTTTACCTTCTTGATTTACTAGAGATGATAACATCTAAATATTCAAGTGTATCTTAGGAGTGGTGGAATAATTTGTAACTGTAAATCAGCTGAGAGTATTTCTGAGCCTCCTGAATAGAATTCCTGCTCAATATTGGCTTGGCTTCATAAACTACAATTGTGTTGGGAAGGAAAAAAATACTCATTAGTCACCAAGAACTGAAATAAAAAAGATCAACTTCAGAAAAACTATAAGTGGACGGTCTTCTTGTTGAGGCTTGAAATGAGGGTTGTGAACAGTGACTATGCAGTGTCTGTACTCTCCAAGCCATCTATTCCCATTTAGCTCAGCTTGTTGCTGGTGTGCCTGGTGTGTGTTCTGAAGTACCCTGCTCACAGGGCAGGACTGTGCAGTGGCCATGCAGGAGCCGCTCTGCCGCACTGAGAGCCGCACTGAGAGCGAGCTCCAGCTGCGAGCTGTCAGACCAACCTGCGAAGGAAGGACGGGCTGGTTCCACGTTCACTCAGTCGTTAACACTATCAACACAGGCTGGTTTGAAACTGGTCACCCATGAAGAAGAGCTTTCTAATTCATGACTAGACCTTGAAGCCACACAGTGTATGTCTTTCTCTCATCTATAGGATTTAATTGCAGCCTTAGATAATGTTTAGCAGGTGCTTTTTTTTGTGTATTTCAGCCAAAAATGAACAATATCTTATTCACTGACTTTTGACTTTTTCAGTCCTTAATCCATTTGTTCTGATATTACTCCAGTGCTTTTTTTGGCATTAAGGATAAAATTAAATTTGTGGCATTTTATTCTGTGTTGCTTTCCTTTTTCTGAGAATATTGCAGTTTTGGAGAGTATTACCAAGGGGAGAGATGTTATCTCCTGTCTTGCACTAACCCATGAAACATTTAGGGTTGTGCAGTAGTACCAGGGTTTATGTAAACAGTAGAAAGCAGTCACTGAGGAGAGAATTGATGACACTCGCTTCAGAGGTGTCTGTATTGGAGGCTGTGGCAAGTTTTTGCTGTGAGAGCTGAACGATGCAGACATACGTGAGCAGACATGACAAGCTGTCCAGCATAGAGTGAGTTGATCGTACATTTCAACAGACCTGTCAATTCATCTGGCAAAAACTTACAGCATAGCTGAAGGTGAGACAGGTGGGATGTATTGGTGTGGATGATACTAAAGCAATCCTCTTGGCTGTCCTTTTTGTCTTACGCATACGTGCAGCTTGCTTCTATTCTGGAGGTCTATCTTCCTCTTGAAAAACCTTTGTAATTGGGAAGCTTAGAAGATGGGTGTTCTTGTTTGCAGATGGTCACAATGAACATTCATCTTCCTCAGTTTATTTCTGAGTCGTGCTTGTATCTAAGCTGTGGGAATGAATTGAATGTGCCATCCAAGCTTATCTGTTCTCAGAGCTCATTTCCACAATATATTACCCTCATGGAAACTGTTTCCTGTTTTCTGCTCATCTCTGTTTCCTCCTACTTCTACTTTTCTGGTGCTGGCCTCTTCAGTTTTTCTCCATACACAGTCTTGTTAATGTTAGAACAGGAGATTTTTTTCTTCTTCTTCTTTTTAACATCTGTGCCGATCTTCCTGTGGTTTTCTATCTTTTCAATTCTCCATCTTTTTTGCCTTATCTTGCCTGTAGTGTCCTACGTCTCTGGAATATCTCTTGGTGCTTGCGTCTCTGCAGTTTCAATATTGCACGTATGTTCCTCAGGCAAGTCAAAACTATTTTGGGATGCAGTATAACTGAAAAATGCTGTAGAGCTGAGTGGCCAGAATCTATTTTATGATCCGGTGACTCCTTTGACAGGGCTGCGTCCTGTAGCTGGCAGAGGGACTGTGGGCTGGATCCTGCATGTGGGAGCACATGAACTGCTGGAGATCTAGGGATTCCCTGGCACTTAGCTGTGTGCCTAGCTCAATGCTGTTCAACAGTGAAGGGATGGTACCCACAGGCATCGTTCTTACCCATCTCTGAGCTATGCCTGGAAATCATCCTACACCCTGCTTTGGCGAGGGGTAGGAACTTCACTTCCAAGGACTTTACAGTTAATGACTTTTCTGTTTGTTGCTTGGTCTCTGGTTTATTTTTAATTTTATTTTCCCAACCCTGATGGATTTTAGTGCTTCGTTATTACAGGGTTTTGTTATTGAGAACTGTCACAAAAAGCAGTATTTTCAGTCTTGTTATTAGAAATACATTAATCTTGAAGTACCTAGTGTTTAGTTAGTTCAGAAGTTAGGAGTTGAAGGTACCAATTGTAAGATGAATTTAGACCTGGATTAAAATGTAAGTAGGGAATTAAATACATTATCTGAGACAACCTCTGGTTCTACAGATACTTTAAGGAAGACTTTGAATTTGCACTTCTACCTGCTCTTCAACAATACAGGATTGAATCTATATTCATGTTTGTTAATCTTTCTCTTGAGGGTTTGTCATGTCTGGGACATCATTTGTTGGAGCATTGGCTCAAGCCAGTGATAGATCCTTTCACATTTCTCCCCAAAATATTGAGACTACTACCGAGGAAGTCTAGCAGTTATTAACATAAAGACCCTTGGCATCTAGTGGGAGCAGAGTCAAGAGGCCAGGGAAAGTCTGATGAGAATGAAACCCAAAGAGCAAGAAGCAATGAAACCAACTGCAATCCAGTGTGAAATTTTCACTGAGGAAATATAATTTGTAGGAGGAGGCTACTGTGTGGTTGTAGTAAAAGCATACACTTGAGGAACAAGTGCATTGATGGGATTTTATTTTATTTCTTGTAAGATGAAGGATATCTCCTTTCTACCTTTCATATAGGACTAGAAAGCCAGGTTTCAGCTCAGTTACTCCTTTTACTTAAGTTGTAAATATTTGATAACAAATTGTATTTAGAATGCTGTTGATCATTCCACTAAAATAACTTGTTGCATCTGCCAGCTCCAGTGTGTTTATACATTGTCTGATCTGTGCTGGGAGAATTGCAGTGGGAAGTAGCAGTGGGGACTCCTCAGTGTTCTGCTGATATTTGGCTGTTTCTGACGTGTCTTCTGCTACCACTCAGTTGTGTGGCCATGGATAAGTCATTTCACTTTTTTGAGCTTCAGTTTGTTCATCTCTAAACCTGACAATTAAGGTGAATTGTTACACAAATTGACCCTGTGTTTCAGCACCTATCCAATAAGTCGGCTTTGGGGACCCACCAACATGTTTGCTTCAGCACGTGGTTTCCGTTCTTTCCCCCAACCGCATAAATCTTTGATTACCTAGTGGAAGCAGCGGCCCCAACTTCCTTGACCTTGGATCTTTTTTCCTTCCCAAAGACTAGGATCGGGAAGATCATTTATTTTCCCAGTAGTTTGCTCTTAGTACAGACTGATGTATTTCATGTGAGGTGGTGAACTACTTCAACTGTGAAGAGTTTTTATAGTGTTGATGTATGTAGTTGCTGTGCTATCGTTACATGAAAAAAGAAATTCCTCTCTAGTTGGTTGTTCTTGATTTGGAAGTAGTAAACAGACCGGATCATTGTGAGCTACTCTGTAACTGAAATTATATTAACTGGAGCAGGAAAGATTTAATAATACCAAGAGCTGCCAGAGCTATGAGCCACTTGCTTTTTTATATGCGTCACATTTATCATATGGAATCAGACCTGTAAATTGACTGAACACTGGAACAGGTTGCCCAGAGGGGTTTGTGGAGTCTCCATCCTAGGAGATACTGAAAAGCTACCTGGACATAGTTCTGGGCAGCTGGGTCTAGGTGGTCCTGCTTGAGCAGGGGAGTTGGACCTTCAGAGGTCTCTTCCAATCTCAACCATTCTGTGATTCTGAAATTCAGAAGAATGTATCCAGAGTGATGAGGTTGTGTTTCTAGGGAGAAAATTCTAGTGGTGGTTTCTTTTCCTTCCTGTCTCTCTCCTACCAATATGCCCTTAAATGAAAGCCCCAGTTCTGCCATGTGCTGTGGCTCAAGGACTTCTGAGATTCAGCTTTGCAGGCATTTGCCATCTAAAGATTGTTGCGTAGGAGAGCTTTTGTGGCTGCTAGCTGGAGAACCCTTTAGGCTGAAGGGCATTTTCCTGCTCCCTCACTGATCTTGAAGTGAAGGAAAGCTGCCACAGCTTTAATGGAAAGTACTGCACAGTTAGGAGAAAATTGACTGCCCCCTATGTTGCTTTGCTGTCTGGTGGTTTATAAATTGTAATGCTTTTCATTAAAAAAGAAGAAAAAAAAAAAGTGTCAGGTCTCTGTGGGTTCCAGATCATTAGCAAGATCAATTCCTTTTTCACTGCAGAGATCAGAGGCTACAGTCTTGCATAGCCAGTCCTTCAGCTGCTGACATACCAAGCAAACAATGCAGAAGCAGAAGAGCTGGTGTGTGGCTGCCTTAATTGCTACGCCTGAATTTTCTTTGTGATAGAAAATTCTTCCCTTGCTTTGGAGCCTGTGAAATGAATTCAGTCCCTTGCAGGATTGGGTCAGAACAGTCTCATCAGCTCCAGTACTGGAAATGTTAAATCCCCTAACTTGGGGCTTGCAGTGATGAAGATTTTTTTGGTAGTTTCAGGAAGCTGATAATAGAATATGAAACTTTCACCTCTGAAGGAGGGCTGGTAATAATTTGAAATTGTTGACATCTGAAGATGTATGTTCTGGTGCTGGTGTGAAAGAAGTTTGATGTGACTCAGTCCAGTTCCACAGCCCTAGCCCACACCACTGCTAACATGATTTGCAACCCTACTGGAGGTGCCAGTAGATATATCGGAGAGCCAAGTGTATCGAACAGACTGAATTTACTTTTTAGTCATGGATGTGGTTGAGTCACAAGCTTGCGCATTCTCAGTAAATACTGTAACTGTTCTGTGAATAAATAGAAGAACCCAATTTACAGAGGGTTGTAAGACTTTACACCGTAAGATGCCATTCTCCTGCTATGACTAGTCTTAAAGTGTGGCTACGAGCATACCATTTAACATTTCACTGCTTTAACCTCTTATCCCCTGCAGAATGGGGTTCATGGGGTTGTTAAAATTTGATGATAAATTGCTCTGTAATACTACATAGCATGAGGCATTCTCAGTTCTTTGCTTTCCCTCTCTAGGGTGGATACACGCGGTTTATACTCCAGTAGATTCTCTGGTGTTTGGTGGAAATATCCTGCATAGCTTTAATGTTCCCATGCAGCTTCGCATCTATGAAATTGAGGACAGAACAAGGGTAAGGATACTTGATTCTCTTTTTAACTGAACAGTTCTTTGTGACTATGATCTCTCATAGTCTCTTCCTCGTATTCCCTTCTGACAAACAACTGATGGGATCTCCGTGTCAGAGTCATTGAAACGAGGTAAACGTGAAGTAAGGAGACTTTAAAATGTTGGCTATTTTTAGTGGGATTTACTCATCTGTTTTTCCCTAGTTCCCACAGACGTGTCCCTTCTGTGTCTTTTGTCTGCCTGTCAAACTTCCATAAAACACCTTCCCTTTTGCACAAAAACATATTGCGCTTTACAGACCTTTGTACTGGTACTTCTGGTAACCCCCTGCTTATCATCTCTCTGTGCACACCTGGAATGGATACCTGAGCCTGGAGAACTAATGGGACTAGGATGGTTCTACTGTCTACTGAATTGACAAAGCTGCACAGAAGTTGCGTATGAAATGACGTCTTCTATACTTTGCAGGATTTTCTTCTACGATGACTCGATACTGTGCAGGAATTCTTGGAACAAAGAGAATCTGGGGTGGGACATTAATCTGAACATAGTGATGTTCATCTGGCTGTAGCATCTACCTGATGGAAAGAGTATTACATCTTGGAGGAGGTTACTGTGCGGCGTCTTTGTTGGGAGCGAAAATTTTATCCTTGATTAATAAACAGGACACCTAGTCGTCATATACTTTGCAGTTTCATAAAGTAGCAGAATCTGAAGGAAGTGCCATTGGTTTAGTCAGCTATTAAATAAGCTATGCAAGAAAATTGTAGCATTCTGATGCAAAAGTGGACCACTGGTATGTGCAAATTCAGATGGGGACTTTTTTTGTGGCTGACTGTTTTGGAGGCATTGCACTGAGGCAGTGCTGGTAAATCACTGGCATGGTTGCCAGCTGTGGTGGTAATGGAGACTTGGACTGGCAAAATGGCAGGAAGTTGCAATTCTTCTTCACTAAAAGGTCTTAAAATGGTATGTCTTGGACATCAGTACAGTTCACTGTTGGTCACCTCTACAAGAGGGCACAGTTCTGGCTCCAAGTGGGCTTTTACCCCAGATTGCTTTCTTTGCAGTGAGAGTACATAGGCCTGAAGCAATATGTATTGTTTTGAAGTACATCTCTGATTGTGTGAGAGGAAGGGTGTCCTCCCTCCAGCCTCCCTTACTTCACAGGGGGTACAAGGCCTGGTAATCTTCACATTGCAGAACAGTGGTGGGAGCAGTTGGTTTCCTGGAGTGATTTTAATGAAGAGAAGGAATATTAAGCAGAAAAATGAATTCTTAGTGGAAGAGAGATGGAGACAAAAGCTGAAGTTCAGGGGAATTGGAACAGCGGGAATGTAGCTGAGAGCAGAAGTAGAGACCAGAGTGGAGTTCAGCCTGGCTTTGAATATGTGTCCCAAGGCAAGAATGTCAAGTGTCTTAAGAAAGCGTAAAGGGACTTGGACAGGAAAGAGTTATGATGGCAGAAGCAGGAAGGGGCTCACTGTGGCTAGACAGAGGTGCTAGGCACAAGAAGGTTTTCAGAGTGACTGTAAATAAGAACCAGCAGTATATGCCAGATATGTATGCTGCAGGTGGGTAAGGGGAGGGTGTGTTGTTGCCAGGAAGGATGCTAGCACAGGCAACTGGCATGGAGAATGGAGAAGAGGAGACTGGGAGGAAGGATTGATGCCAGAAACAAGTTATTTCTATTGATGTCTGTGGGGAAGATGGGAAGGAAACGCTCTTTTTCCTGAAGTTGTATAAAAGGTGACATTTTGTTCCCAGAGGACTTGAGCAACCCAAGATCACACACCTTGGGTTGTAACTGCTCAGTAGTGCTTCATGTCAGGCCCTTCTCTTTGGCAAGCTGGGTGCAGCTTTGATCTCCTAAGCTTTTATACCAGGAGGCAGAATTCCCCGTAACAGTCAAATATTTTGGTAACTTTCAGGAATTTACCAGCCACTTACACTGAAATGCCTTTTAAAAGTCACTAGCACCCTGATCCTGTGGGGAGGTTTTGGGAGTTGGTATCTGCCTCTTTGAAAATGTCCTGTCACAGTTTTTTGGAAAAGGATCCTGCAGCATTTGGAAGTCCCGGATCAGACCTTTAGTCTTCTCAGTGTTAGTTTAGATTTTCTTCAAAGTCTGTGTAGTTTTTTAACATTTTCCCTCCAAAAATAAAGTGCTTTAAAAAAGACTAATGAAAGCCAACAGCCCAGAATTTCCATGACTTCGCAGAAACAATTTCAGCGGTTGCATGTTGCTGCGTGCAAGCAATGTGTTATGCACAGCCCGCACCTGTGTTCACAAACTTGTGCTCATAGGCAGCCATATAATAACAAAGCTGTGTGAACAGTCGAAGAATAGCAAGAATTTCTAGACAGAAACAAAATATAAGCTGTGCAACTAAGGCATACAGAAATTTGATAAAAGGCAGGAAAATCAATAATGCTATTTAGAAATAATAACACCACTACCACCATCCCCCAACCTAAAAATATCATGCAGGAATCTTGAAGGGGTAAATGTTTTCAAAATAGGATTCTAGTGTGTACTACTTGACAAAATTTGATGGGCAAAGCAAATAATTTCTTTGTTCAAATAATTCTATTCATACACTGGCTAGTATAGCAGACTCGGTACAGTATGTAGTTCACACAAATTTGCCAGTGTGAACATACTGCAAATGAGTTTCTCATCAGTATTGATTTTCCATTGTGTATAGCACAGAAGTAAATTACATGATGTGATTGACGAAGTAATTTGCCACACTCAAATCAAAGTGTAATACAGGTGTGTTTCCCCTCTTCATTTTGCACAGAGCAATTTTATGGAGGTTTCACTGTGTTTAAACCTGCTATATAATGCTTAATCATCTTTGATTGCTGATATTCAAAGTCATTTTTATGCTAGGTGTAGTTGTTATTGTCTTAGCAGCTAAGACAAGAATAAATACATGGTTGAAATGGTAATGCTGATTTACAGCCTGATAAAATTGCCTAGTTTATATACTTGTCATGCTTATTCTAGCTTAATTTCTCATATCCCTGGGAGACTTTTTAAGAGGGTTATAGCCATTTAAAAATAGTTTTAAGGAGTAATAAAAAACATGTCTATTGTTGGAAACAGTTCCTAATGTGCAATTGAGGTAAACAAATATTCTCCAGCCTTACAGTTTGTAGAGACTCTCATTTTGCAGTCTGGCTTTCCTAGAGGCCAATTAACAGCTAGTCAAATAGGCCAAGCTGTTTAGCTCTCTGCTAGACCAGCTTGAATAACTGCAAAGCAGGCTGCCATGCAGCGATTCATCATCTTGGCACAGGGGTGTTACAGCTCTGTATTACTGAAGAGGAAGAATGTGTCAAACTTACTCCCAACTCATCTAAATTTAACTGTGTTAAAATATTTCAACACAGATAGGGACAAAAGCACTCAAAATACATACGTAAGGTGGTCACTCACAGATGATGGTGTTTGCTACTGATTTTGTTTTCTGGAATGTAAGATAATATTTTAAGTGGATAGAGTAATTATTTTGTAAATAATCAGAAATTGTTTTTCAGTATTGTGATTAGATTGATTAAACACAAGTGGGGTTTGTAATGATTTTAATGGACATTGTGGAAGAGACTAATACTTTCTTAAGGAAAATGTGTGCCTTACTTGCTTAGGGTTTTTTGGTTTGTTTTTGGAGGGGGATATAAGTCTCTCAAATAATTTCACTTTGAACTGAAGAAATGGATCATATTCCAGAGAGGATTTTTCTTGCTGTACAGGAATAATTAAAAAATTTATTCAGTGGATTGTAAATTATTAATCACAGAAGTTAGAGCTGGAAATGCCTATTAGATGATCTAGTGTATTTCCCTGCTGGTGGGGGTTTTAGTCCTCTGGCAGTGTCTGTATCAGATATTACACTTTAAATTCATCACAGACATTTTTAATTTCTTTCTTTCTTTCTTTTATTCCCCCCCCCCCACCCCGAGTTCATTTGACCATAAGTGTAAAATGGAAAAAGTATGGACATGTACATAATGCAGTTCACATCCATTATAATTAATAAATGTCCAAGGATATAATGAAGGACGTACTCCTCTATACTTTTCCATAAGGCAAACTTTAAAAGATTTTTAAAGCACTGTTAGACTTGCTTTACTGGCAAAAGGCTGTAGATCTTTGCACAGTATCTCTTGCTTCATATGGTAGCTCTTACTTCTGAAGGTTTGTAAAAGCAGGGCCTTGTTGGGCAAATAGTGAATTACAGAGGCATGGAGGGATTTGCTGTGGGTTGGAACATTGATAGTGAGGCAATTAGGAACTCAAATTGAATATTAAAGATTGATATACATAATGGGAGCACTGCATGCATTACTGCCTTGTCTTTCACATTGAATTAACATTGGTAACAACTAAATTTGGTGAAGCTCAGAATCTGTCAACAAATGTTGAGCAATGATGTCTTTAATATTCCCAGGCATGTGGCTGAAAACCTTTTGAAGGCTGAGGGGTGGAAGGCGGCTTCCTGTTTGTAAGTCAATTCTTTGCAAATTTTGTTTCCTGCAGTGCTCTCTTGGAAAAATTTGAGTTCCTTTATTAGCATATATTTTAGCATGGCTAATTTCCCCTGTGTTCCATAATAGTGATAAGTGACTCGATCTCTTCTTTATGACAAATAACTAAACCAAAGGAAAAATATTCTCCAATGCAAAAAGGCCCTGGGGTTAAATGTTCTCACATTTAGGGGGATGTTGTTTTGTTGCTTGGGTTTTACTTTTTTTTCCTTTTATTTTTTTTTTCTTCTTTTTTTTGGTATGTGTGCTTTGTAACAAACAACACAGGGAAACATTTGGGAAGGTGTATCATCACTGGATGCATGACCCATAGCTACATACACTTCAGATTTACCCGCTACATTTGTGTTGAATTTAAGAGATCTTAACTTTTGGGAATTGCCATGGAATATTGAAATCCTGCACTGTGATACATTTAGTGGGACAATACAGTGTATTTTCCCTTCGTTACGTTTTTTTTTACGGCTAAAAGTGTTTGCATTTCCTGTGTCCTGGGAATAGAGACAAGTTCTTTGACTGTCTACCTTGGGGACAGTTTTCAAATATGGGCATACTAGTAAGTCACTGATATGCTCAAGTGGATGCTTTTATCACCATGCAGATGTTTTGACAATGCCTGCTTTGCAGAGCTGAATGAGTTTCCAGGTGCTGGGTTAGTGGTTCTGTTTAGACTTTGGGGCTTTGGGTGATCTGGGGTGGGGTGGTATTTTGGTTTTGTTTTTTAAAAATGGGCTTTCTAAGATAATGCTCCTTTATGGTGCAGTCCAGCTTTTCATTAAAGG
This sequence comes from Harpia harpyja, assembly GCF_026419915.1. Classification (NCBI taxonomy): domain Eukaryota; kingdom Metazoa; phylum Chordata; class Aves; order Accipitriformes; family Accipitridae; genus Harpia; species Harpia harpyja. The sequence continues at coordinate 33,750,125 of NC_068948.1, forward strand.
TGGGTGGACACCTCTTGGCTAGGTGAGCAGTTAATACGCATAGAATGTCTTAAAGCAGTTCCTATAATCCCAGTGCAATGCATGCACACAAGCCTGCAAAATGCAAATTTTGGTGCCACCAGGAGAAAGAAGTGTACAGTGTAAGTACAAGTGCATGCAAGATGCATGGCATCCATTTTTAACAAATCACAATAAATATACGTATGTTCTTGCATTTTAGGAGCTTCTCAGATTCTTCTTTGGTACAGTGACCTCCCATAGATAGAAAACTGTGTTAGAAAGGAAGGAAACCCACTTTGTTTTCTTTCGAATCTGAAATAATCTCACAAATACATAGTGTTGGAGAATAAGCTTTTTGTGTGAGAACAACAGGTCTGAGATGTAAGAACAAGTGCACAGCTTGACAGGATCTTTTGTCAAAATCCTGCTTTTCTATTCTGTTTGTGGCAAAAGCTAACTTGCTACCAAAATGTTAAGTGTAAACCACATAAGGGATTTTTACTTTTAATGTGTAGTTATCAATAATTGAGAATTTGTGTGTTCATTTGTTTAATCAAATTGTTGTGAAGACCATAATTGAAAAAGATGTATTTCCTGCTTGACTCATTTTAGGTAATGTTGCCATTTTGATAAAAATCGTGTGATAGTGTTTAGGAAATAAAATTTTAAAATCCTTTATTTTAACTTGAGTTCTAGTGACTAACATCTGTATGTGACCACCCTATGTTTATACAGTAGGTAAATAATACTGTAGGGGCCATCCGTCAGTTTCATGATTTCACAAGAACACAAACCCTTTCCTCTCCCACCACCCCAAGAGGATACAAATTAGTGAACCAAGAAATGATGCTATCATGGTAGGCAGGCAGGCAGTCTCCTCATTTTGTATGCTGAAGGCATACATCTCACTCGGCTCCCACCCTCTCTCCCCTCCCCCTCCTGCATACTGTTTGTGCTCTTGATAACATGATGAGAATGATGACTGGCCCTTGTGCTGCAAACTTCTCTCCCTTCCCCATGGACTGACAGTCTTGATCTTGCTTTCAGGTGCATGCTAAATTCCGTTATCCTTTCTACTATGAAATGTGCTGGTATGTTCTGGAGAGATACGTGTCCTGTGTGACCCAGCGCTGCCACCTCAGCAAAGAGTACCAGAAAGAATCAATGTTAATTGGTGAGTGAATCCTTTGAGTGCATATTCAGAACTGATGCTGGCACCTTAGGCTAGTTACTGCTTTGGTTTCTGCAAAGCAGATTATAAATTGAATTGGAGAACTGTAGAAATTCTAATGAACTATTTCTTTATTTTGGGGTGGGGAGGGTGTTGACTCTTAAACATTTCCATGAAGTACCAGCCTACTTAGAATTATATTTATTGAGCATTCCCTTAGCAAGTGGATCCCAGAAAAATAATTTTTGGATGCGTTTGTTCTTTGTTTTCAGTAATGTTTGTGTTGAGATGATCTGCCAAACAGTTGAGGATTTACTGCTATGTTTGGCACTGTACCTTAGTAGCCAGAAATGTGTGCATTACAAATGTGCTCTGGTGGGATGGATATTTAGTCCTTTTATAGAGCATCTCCTCTACAGAATGCGTTACGGTCACTAAACCTGGCTTCCCTCTCCTTTCTTTTCTTTAATCTCTACTTTAGTTCTGTCTGTTTGGTGACTGACTTCTAGTTCTGCAGAGTAACAAAACCAAGAAAACACCTACACAAATCTACATGATCTATAACCTAAGTGCAGGGAGGTCAAAGAAACCTTTACAACAATAGCTGAAAATGGACCATAGCAGAGATGGATAGATGTGCCTGAAGCGGGAAGGCATTACCTTGGCACTGATGTGAGCTTTACATCAGTGTGTGACAATTCCAGTTGTTGCCTTGCTGAACTGCCCTGTTTTTCCTCCTTTTAATGGAACAAGACGGTGGGCCATGTTGCCTCCCTGCTTTTAAGCGCAGAATGGCTGAAAGTAGCACAAGTGCCAACTAAATCTTAACTGATACATGTTAAGTGTGGAGGATGACTAAAGTATTTCTGTGCCTCCTGCTCCCTGAGGTGCCACTTGGAGTGAACCTGGCATGCTTGGAACTGCCCCAGGTTCTGGACAGAGTGGGGAAATGATCACCTACTAGAATAATTCTTAGTAGAAGGGATTGAAGAAGTTATGGGCAGACGTCACTCTCCAGTGAGTTTTACTGACCAAGAATAACTTGAGGGACCTAATAGTCTGTGTAGATAGGCCAGGGAAATTTCTTGGGGTCACGGGGAAATTGGGTACTTCACAGTTTGTTCTCTTCTTAGCTTTGTGAGACCCCGGTCAGAAGGGTTAGTTAAGCAGGAGCTCAGTGTGGAGAAGTTTTTCTCGTTATACAAGATCATCCTGGAGGAAAGGATGAATTAGCCTCTTGGATCAGCTCTTCATAAAGCAGTGACAAAACTCTGATGACTGCATTCATTGGAAAATAAGGAGCAACCTCCTGTTGTCTAAACCACTGGCATGGAAGGAGGCTCGTCCTGCAGGCAGGGTGGGGGTGTCGGATCGCTGAAGTGTAATTTCAGAAGAAATTCGATGCGGAGAGTGAATGGTTCAGGATGTTGAGATGGGACCTTTCCCAGCTAAATCACCAGTGTGAATTTCAGCCCAACTCAGTAATTACTGGTAGTGGTTTGGTGATCCCCACGAAATATGCCTTAGTCCAGTTACTAGCTGAGAGATATTAAAATCATATAAAAGCTCATTGGGAACCATAGATGTCCAGTGTCTAGAGGGAAAAGAATTGTTTTGCATGACCAAAGAGTGCCAGCTGCAAAGGCATCAGGAAAAGGAGCTTGTCTATTTGGAAAATGGTTTGGTGGCAACATTGTCTGGGCCTTGTTGTCTCCTGTGGTGGCTTCAGTTGTTGGCCTAGTGGAAAGTGAATATGAAACTGTTCTGCTGTTGTTTGGGCATGGTCTTATGGTCATTTCAAGCTACTGTGAGAAACGTGCTGCTCTCTCAAGACTATTCTGTTTCTCGAACTCTAGAGATTGTGCAGCTGCCCCATGAGCTGAATCAGTTCATCTATCTGACTGAAAATTAACCCTATCGAAAAATGAATATATTTGTTATCAGTAGGATTGATGAGCTGATGCGACTTGCAGCCCTACTGCATGGCTGTGGGTGCCAAGTCGAGGTAGGTGGTGGAAGAGTCTGGGTGGGCAGATCTTAAGCTGTTGTTACTGTCTTGAATGGATTGGTACTTTCAGCTTACCTAAGTGATATCTACTGACAGCGTGTAGTTCATCCACCTGCCTGCTATCTCTTGACTTCAGAGTATTAGCATGCTGATAAAATCTCTGACATTGACATCCAGGGCCTTTCTCTCCAGAGGAGAGACAGATGTGTACTTCTTTTTGTCAGAAACTTGCTTTTTATTTGTTGGCAGAATCTTAACCTTAAAATAATTATTGAACTGGGGATTGTGGTTCAAAAGCCCAGATCTATTATATCTGCTGGATCTTTCATTTTGGCATTTGTCAAATTCAAAGGAGTAAAGGTACATTATTTACCTTTACAAAGCTGCACTGCTTTGTTCTGCAGGAGTAATACTGGTGCAAATACTTGCTTGTCTTTTCTTTTAACTGGTCTCAACGTCCAGCCTCTTGACTCAAATAAATCTCTATGAACTGTAATCCTTGAATTACACTTGTTTGTTCTGCAGTGTCTGTATCTTAATATCATTCACCTGCTGTGGGATAGGAGATCCAAATGAGGTCAGTGTTCCAAAACCCCACTGCTTTGTTTTTAAGCTTCTCCTCAGAACTGCTAAGGTCTTTAAATTGTCCTTTCCTTAGAGACCTCTCTATCCACAAGCAATTTCTTGATTTCCCATGAGAGAGTATCCCTTGACAAAGAATTTCCCATTATTCTCCTTAAAGAGTAATGAAACAAAGTACTTAACTTCTCTGCAGACTCCTCAATAGATTTAATTGTCTTTTGTCCTTCTTAGTTTAAGAAAAAATTCTTCACATCCTTATACTCATTTTCAGAAATTCCTCTTGAATAATCTTAATGTTTCTCCTTTTTTTTTTTTTTAATAATTTCCTTGACATAATTTGTTGTAAATGTCTACTTTCTACCTTTCTTTTTGGGTGCTTGAATTTGCTATTTTTCACTCTTGAGTTGTGCTGCTTTCTTTTCTTACATAACTTCTGATACAGTGGTCTTACTGGATCTCAGAAGCTAAGAAGCAACAGGTGATTATTAGTTGAGGAGGACATCCACCAGAGATAGCACAGGATGCTGCCCATGGTCTCTGGGATTCATAAGGTGGTAGTTCTCATAGAATTGGTAGAGATTCTGTTCTCCTGCGTGAAAAAAAGGAGATTTACTGTGGTGATAGAGAACATCTTTGGAGGCACACAGAAAACTGAGTTCATCAGCAATGGTGTTTTAAAGATATCTTTAGACTTTTCATACTATGTTGTCGTTACACAGTATTTATTTGCTTTGACGTGAAGGTTGCTAAATTCAGAGTGACTCTTTCAAGGCATTGCCTACTCATGAAAATGTATTGCTGTGATTGTGTTGTTTTACCTCTGTCCTGATAGTTGAATGCTAGCATAGCACTTTATATTGTTCTTTGTGTTTCTGTTTACTAAATGTCTTGACTCAAAAAACTTCAGATGGGGAAAAAAAAAGAAAACACCTCACTATAGGCAATGCTAAAACCTTGAGTGTTCCCGCTCCTCAAAAAAAGACATCTGCCCTTCTAAATGAGTTGGAAGATGATGACCGTGGTTTCCTTACCCATTCTTCAGGCCCAGAATTGAATTTTCAGGCAGTTGCCTCCTAGTTAGTGTGTGAGACCGTTCTTTTCAGATCTCTTCTGCAGAAGGGCAAACACTCGGGGGAATGATGACATGACAGCAATCCCAGGCTGTTGTAAAAGCACATAATCTCTCTTTCTCTCCCCTTTTTCTTTTCCTTGTCCCTCTCAACTGTGACATTTGTCCTGCCGGCTGAAATCAGAAACAGATCCTATTTGGGTTTCCTACTAGATTTGAACATGCACTGTTTTGGGATGGATATGTCTTCATTATTTTTACTCTTACCATGAATGAGTCTGTACTGCGTGTTTTCAATCACAATTGACCTTCAGTGAGATACAGATCTTGAGAGTGAGCTGACAAAGAGTAATTGGGAGAAGATACTGGGCTATCGAAAATGTGCTTTCTCTGTAGCCTGCAGCTTTTAAGACTCCCGTTACTAAAATTTTAACAGGATGGCTCTAACTACATGTTAAGCCTGATGGATGAAGAAGATATGCCCTCTGGCATAGTGAAGGAGCCATGTCTTTTTTTCTCCATCTTCTCAGGGGATAGAAGAGATTTGCTTATGATAGACAGGTACTGGACTATATTGAGTGACTTCTGTGTGGGGTGCTCCATGCAGTGATACATTTCCAGTATGCTCAGGGTTTTTTTCTGCTAATGACAATGTCATTGCTGTCTTTAGCAGACCAATAGGAACTGCTGCTCCCAAGTCACAGTGTCAGGGTTTGGAGCTGGGAGTGGCAAGATAGATATTACACACTGAACTGTTTTTACTAAAGAGTTTAGAAATATTTCATAATTATACCTCACACCCCTCCCTTTCTTTTAAGTTCTGTAATACAGCAAGTTGCTTTTCAGCAAGGAAAGAAACTGTGTATAATTGTCCTTCTTGTACAAGTGGATAACTGTGGGGAAAGTTAAATGATTTGCCCAGAACCACAGGGAAGTGAACTGCTATAGAAAAAAGGTATTTCTAGCTCACTGTCCTGTGGTCAAGCCTGTGCTGCTACTCCTCTTCACTGAGTTATGTCACTGACTGGTTTGTATAAGCTGGTTTTATTTGCTTTGAGATGGAGAGGGGTGAAGGTCTTTTTGCACTAAGTGGTATGGAAGCCCAGACTGGATAACCACTCTAAAACTAGAGTTCTAACCTGGTATTGGCTGGTGCGTTGACTCAGAAGAAGAAACCACAGTTGCGTTTAGCAGGAGCTGTTTTCCATGGAGAGACTTTCTAAACCAAAAACCTCCAAGTCGGTGGAACCCTGGTAATACACTGCTTAAAATGCACTTCTTGACAAAATAAATGCAGATTATCCTTATGTAGGGCCTCAGCTTGCAGCATAGTAACTTTCAGTCAGATACTGTTTGCATTAAGATGAATAAATAAAAATAATGGTATATTGCATTACTACAAAACACTTGAAAACATAAGATTGAACCTTCCTCACCTTGAATTTATCCTTCCATTATTGATTCCCTTGGCTTTTTTTTTTTTTTTTTTTAAATTACCAGCAGTAGCAGACAGTTGTTGTCTTTTGAAAGGAGTCCACTCTTAATCTGATAGTGCAACAGTACTGTAATCCCCTAGTGCTCCAGAATAGACTGATATATTTCAGGTTAATAGCAAGCCCTGTCCCCAGATGTAAAGTTAGGCAAGGCATCAGGCAACTGCCAGGCTCGCAGAGAACAGGCCACAGGGCACTTGTTTGGTGATGGCTCATTTTGAGGTTAGATTTAGATTGGGTTTTGTCTGTCCATACCCAGGTGTCGCTGGCACAGCAGGGCCTGTCTTGTGCAGACAGCCGGTGGCAGGGAAGCGGTGGCAGCTGGCAGAACAGAATTGCTGGCCCCCCCGTGTGCTTGTTTCTGATGGGAATAGGCCCCTAGTATGCTGTGGTGTTCCACTCCTGCTTGCCTTTTGTTTCCATAGATTAGAGCAAGAGACAAAAAGTGGAGATCTCTCTCAAAGGCTGTTTTCTCTTAGCACCAGAGCATTACTTGGAGTAATGTGATCTCCCTCTCTTTCTTTAGGCCTTATCTACGCTAGCGATTTGCCCCACTTACAGCCATTAGTTCCTGTTCAGCAGAGCCACAGCATAGGAAGACAGAAACATAATTTTCTTTGTGCAGATTTATACCAATTTCTGTTAACGATGCTGTACTGGTAGCGTAGGGAAGTGTATCTGCTTTCACCTTCTTCTGCTTTATCAGTGGCATCTTCTCCCATCTAGACTGGGCTTTTGTGCTTCAGTCAATTGTAAAATAGTTCACCAAGGCAGCGTGGCTTAGAGAAGGGGCTCCAGCCCTGGATCCAGGAGCCTGGATTCTGATTCCTGGTTTTGCCCTAGATTTGATGTGCGACAATGAGCAAATCGTGCTTTCTCCCAAGCATCTGTTTCCTCAGCTGTAAAATGGGAGAATGACATAAGCTGATTATATAGCCCTTTGAGGTGGGTAAGTGTGCTAGCTACTGTGGACAAAGGAAAAAACAGTATTAAATAAAAGTTGGATAACCTGGTGGTTTTTAAATGTTCTGGTTAAGATATTTTCTAATCCTGTTTATTTTTCTAAGAGAAGCATGGGGGTGTATTAGCACAGACCAGGGAGGAAGAGCTGCTTTGGAGTGTTGCATGCCACCACCTCAGCACACAAAATAAACTGTGCTGTACTTCATGGTGAAGCTTTTTTGGAGGGATGCAAGGAGGATGTTAGCCTGCACTGTGGATGTAGAGCTGGATTTGGCTGTGACCAGCCTTGCTGGTAGCTGGTATTTTTGTGACTGCCATCTTTTCACAGGTGTTTCAGCTTAAATGTGCCTTTCAGGAGTAATTTTATGGCTATTTTGGTTCTGAGGAAAAATGCAAACATGACTGAAGGAGTAGACTAGACACAGAGATGCTTCATTTTTGCAGACACTGTAGGAACAGCACTTTTGCCCTGAGAAGTATAAAGTGGCTAACTCGTATCTCTTGGGCACTAACCTGCAGAGGTCTACCTGACCTTACAGAATTTTTATTTGAAACTGCAAAGCTAAGCAGCTAGGCTAACTGCCCTCGGATAGCTACTCTGCCACTACCTGTTGCATCTTTGCTACTCAGCTGACAAGTAGCGTGTATTTTGCAAGATGGTATAGACTATGCAAGAGACAAGGAGCTTCTCTGTGATAAGGATGAATTTGCCAGCTTGGAACTGGGCTTCAGTGTTTGTTTTCAACCTCACTGTTAAACAACCGGATACTGAGCTTTTTCTTTAATGTTCATTTAATCATTCCTTAAGCATAATTCACATTGTCCTAATCCAAAGCTACTGCATTGCAAAGCATGAAAGCTGTGAATGGAACTTTTCATTAATTGTTCACTCACTTTTTCTGTATGACTTCTGTTTCCTTTGCAGAGTGTTTTTGTTTGCAGCTTGATCTCATACCCATTTCAGCCAGTATTAAAATTCACATTGACTTAACTGGGTGTTGCCAGTGTTAACTGTATTTTCCACAGAAATTCCTGCTGTTGCTAGCCTGTATTCAATGTTGTTCACTTAGTAAAGGAAATTGTGTCTGATAAATAAGAAAAGATGTGTGCTTTAGGGAACTTTGGCCACTAGTTTCCAACATTGCTTTCACTGCTTGATTGCATGGAGTTGGGTAGCAGTTGGGATTTTTAGGGGGAAACCTAGTATAAAACTAAGATTAACAGTTCTTTAGACTCAGAAACTTGCCTTTAAATTTTCCTGAGAAGTACCTAGAATGTATCGGGGATGGTGTTAAGAAAAACAGTATCATGCAACTCTGTGACAGTCCTTGCATTTCTCAGTGTGTTTAGGCTTCTTGTCTGTAAAATAAGCATAATTGTAATCCTTTGTCTCAGAAGAGCAATGAGTATTCACGCAGTAGGTTCTTGTTTTACCAACAGTTGCTTGCAAAGAGGAAAAGTATTGAGAAGTTGATTTTCTGCCGTGCAGAGTTCCTGGAAGAATGATGATGTACAACATTTTAATGTGCTTTCTCCCATCATTTTTCCCCTCCTCTTTCTAACTCTCCTCTTAAAGCTGTAAGGCTGCCGAATCTGGTCTCTTTTGGATTTGCGGGAAAATTAATTGTGTGACTTAAGAGCTCTGCCTACTCTTAATTGAAGGCATAGAGGACTGAAGCTTTGAAGAAAGCATAATTTTTCCCTAAATGTTTCCCAGTCATTTGAACTGAGTAGATGTTAATGAAAACCAGCATTAAAACAAACAAACAAACAAACAACCCCCCCATCCAAATTAAAAATCAGCTGAATAGAGCCCATTCCTGTCACATACTTAGTAGGCATTATCGAGTGCCCTTTTAAATAGGCAGTGCCTAGCCCCAGTGGTAGAGAAGTGTTTAAGCTATGAATTACATTGGGTAAAATTTCAGCATTCTTTTTCTAACTTTCAGATGCAAAAAGAAAACGCAGCACAGACAGCTATTCATCAGATTCGTGGTTAGACATGGATGAAGAATCTTGTGATGCCCATATCCGGGAGGAGAAGGATGACAGCTTGGATAAGAACTCTAAATCCTTGGTGGATGGCTCCTCTTCACCCAACAGCACACACTCAGAAGAGAAGGAGGGTGCAGGAAGAAAACAAAAAGCCACAGTAATGAGATACCTAAAAAGAACTTTGTCTAATGAGTCAGATGACAGCATAAAATCAACGACCCCCACGGACTATCCCAAAACACCAACGGGGTCTCCAGCTACAGAAGTTTCAACCAAATGGACTCACCTCACAGAATTTGAACTGAAGGGTTTAAAAGCCCTGGTGGAAAAGCTTGAATCTCTCCCAGAGAACAAGAAGTGTGTTCCAGAAGGCATCGAAGATCCGCAGGCTCTCCTAGAGGACATGAAGGTGGGTGTGATAGCTTGCTGATCCACGCAAACTATTTTCTGTGGGCATAGAAGACAGCAGGAGATCAGAAAGCAAGTTCTACAGCAGAGGGATGGCAGCTTGTGTAGTGACCAGCTCATATCAGCCTGCTATGCCACAGAGAGGGAAATTATGCCTTCAACAAAAGCCATCTCCACTCTGGGGAGATGGCTGTTTGCAGTCTGATTTAATTGATGCAGTCCTTTCTAACTCTCGTAGCCACGGCCAAAAGTTTAGATCCTCTCATAATTCAGCACTTGTTATGTCCCATGTGTAAATACTATACCTCAAAAAGTCTATTTATATTTATAGTCTTAATCTGCCCTTTTTGGTCTAGTGTCTTTCTGGAGTATATCTGATTAACTGACACAGGAAATGTAAATACTTGATTGTAATTCAGAAGATACATTGTCTAATGTTTTTGGTTGCTTTTTTTTTCTTTCACCTTTTTAATTTTCTTTTCCTCCATTGCCCTCTATAGGTTGATAATTATTCTCCACTGGTACAATACACTGTTTTTGGAGATGGTGTGAGGAGTGAATGCTCACTAGTGACAGAACTTCTCTTTAGGTTTTTAGCATACTGAAGGTGGTAGCCCATCTGACTTGGGGATAGATTCCTCCTGAAGACCAACATGACCTTGCTACTTCGAGTCCTAACCCTGCCTCTGATCCGTGGCATCCCTTTGGACTACTTGGTTAGCTTTTCTGTGTCTTGTTTTCACATTGTATAAAATAGGCATCTTAATTACTTTTTTTCAACAAAGCGGAGAGCAGCATACTCTTGTAAATTTGCTGGGACTTGGCCAATAAGGCTAAAATTGTCAGCCTGTCCTCCACAGGTCCAGTACCATGGCAATTTGGCCTGATTTGGAACTATGAGTAGTGATGCGTGGTCTTGTGTTTGGACAGCTCATTTCGCACTGTTTCTGTGTATAATGGGGTTCTTCAGCTACATACATTCTATACACAAGAGCTGTGTAAGCCACAGTCTGAGGGGAGAAATACGTGTTTATATGGTAAAAGGGGAACCTGTACTTCTTTAGTGCAAGTAGTGTAACAGCTGCTTAGAAATGGCTTCAAAGCTAGTTAAAGAATACTGAACATATGCAGTGTGCAGTGGAACCATATTCCACAATCTTGGAGCCTGGAATTGTGATACACGGTACTCATTTTGGTAAACCGCAAGAGCTCAGAGTCTCTTCTTGCAAAATCAGCCACTTCGTGTATGACAGTGGACGCACATGCCCAAAGTTGTGGCTGTAGATTCACTGGCTTGCTTTGTGATCAGTCATCTTCTAATCAGAAATCAAAATGAAGCTTTGAGACCAGGAGTTGAATTTGTGGTGAAGGAGAAAGAATGGTAGGGTAACGTTTCCAAGCGTGATGCACAGACCATGTTTCACTTAAAAATAAACTGCCCCTTCTTGCAATCCCAGAAAAGGGTACAACACGTAATAGATGGTGCAGATGTTCAGAATATGATCATGCATGCTCTTTTGATGACATACTCCAATGCACTGTGAGACATCTTAGTAGAACATGGCAAGATACCATATGTGAATCTGGTTTAAAGCACCGTGTAGGAGTATATGCTTTCTTACTCCTTTCCAGAGCAGTGGATTCACTAGCTGCAGAGATGGAGAACTGCAAATGGACATTTAAGAAAAAAGCCCAAGTCGTGCCCTTTTTGGTGATACTGTGCTTTAACTGGTATTAAGTGGGCATCTGCCAGTTTATTTTGTGCATCTTGCAGAGTTGCAATCTGATGTTCCATCTTCTTTGATAAGTGCCTGCTCCTAAACTTTCTCTCCTTGCCAGCACACACTGTAACCATCAGGATGTAGCCCAACATCTGGATATTTATGGTTCCCTGCTGGTTAAAAAGCCCATGACCACATCTAAACATCATGCATGCTGCAGAATTGTTTTCTCTGGAATCACCTCTGTATGTTTGGCAAGCCTGTGACTGATCAGTCAGAGCAAGACCTTTTAAAAGTACGTTAACTCAAACATTTCCTTGAAGTGTCTAAAGAACTGTTAAAGAACTTTCTTACCCATCTCTTTTACAACGTTGGCCCACATTTAAGGTGGCCCTCAATTTTCAGAGAATGGAAGTCAATACAGCATAGTAAATTAATTAAAGCCCATGTAGTCTGTTTCCTCCATAATTCTCCCTACAGCTGCATAATCCACTTGCTTGGTGCTCTGAAGGAATTGGGCCAGTTAGGGTGATCAGATCAGTGGTTGCTTGAGTACACTTCCTCTCAAGTCAGGAGTGGAGCCTAGGACTCCCCACACAGGCCTTCCCTTTGCTCATCAGCAGATTTTCTGAGGCAGCGAGTGACAAGGTGTGTCCTGTTCCCATCTAGAGTTGGGACCCTGGATGCAACAACCCGTTACTGCTTTCTGCTGCTGTGCTCGTTGACATGGTGGAGAACAGTGCAGTGGAGCCAAAGCATCCTATCTCCTTGTAACCCATGTGATACCAAAGCATGAAGTTTCATTCAGTTTATTGGCTTTAAAAAAAAAAATCAAAACCAATTGTATCAGTGTATGTTTACAGCTTCTACCTTCAAAGGATAGAGCATGCTGATGGAAAAGCTGCCAAGTGACTGATTTCAGCCCCTTGAGCATATATCTAGCATAATGGTCCTTGCAGGATTCCTGTATTACTTGCTGTGCAGAATGTGGCTATTCAGTATTTTGTTCCATCCTTGCTCTTCAGTGTGTCTCAGGTATGTCATACTGTTCAGACCCTTAGCTGAACGTGGTGATAAGAATGTTCCCTTGGGGTTCCCAGTGATACTCATCACTACTGTAGTCATGTGCTTCACAAGTGGTAATTGATGAGCTGTTGTTATCTGGTTCACAGGTAGGGAACTAGGGTGCAAAGAGATTAAGATAAAAGTGACCATCATTTTGGATACTGGCTTTATGTGCTGTGGATGTGATTTTCAGAAAAGGTAGCATTATTTAAGAATGATACGTGCAAAAGATAATTTTAATGGTATTGAAACTGTAATTGCTTAACATTTCTGCAGAGCAGAAGTTCTGATCTTTAACATCCAGATCCCAAGCCAGGCGTGAGGAAGACTAGGATCATAAAATTTATGACTGCCTCTGGAAACTTGATTTAAAAGGTTTGCCCTGTGTCACATAGAGACATAATGGCAGAGGAAGAAATACAGTCCATTTTTCCAGAATGGTATTTGTCTCCTTGACCACTAAATCATATTCCCTCTTACTTTGCTACTAGTTTTCCAACTTGTACAGAAAATAATGTGGGGATTTTGCTGATAGCATTAGCAGTAGAGTGAGCAGAAGCCTGGCACCTTTACCTCACCCTGATGAATATCCAGAGCACCAGTCATCTATGGGACTGAACGGAGACAGAAATCGTGCAGAAGAAGCTGTGCAGATCATACGTGCTGTGACTGTATTCAGCTATATTCACAAGGTTTATTTCATGGGCAACATGACTTTTGGGCATGTGATGTATTAATAATACATCCTATAAAAAGTACACTTTTCGTGCACCCATTTGAGAGTTATTTTTAACAAATGCATAGCAAGAACATGCTCTGACAGAAAGTCTGAAAGCTTTTGCTCTGCTTGGGAAGTCTTAAACAAGTTTCTTCCTGAAGAAAATAAATATGTGTTTATTGCAGCAGTTTTATTTCTTAATGAAATACACTCAGGAACTTTTCTGTATGACATTCAAGTCTGTCTTTGTGCTTCAGTAAGATAATTAATGTTTTCAGAACACAGGATATGGGTAGCTAAACTGGAGAAAGGAAACCATTTTATTCAGTGATGTGAAGTTTCACAGAAGAAATCAGGGTAACTCGCAAAGAATCCATGCTTTCCCATCTAAGCAAGAATACACTGAAGGATGGGCAACTGAGTACTGCTCTTAGTGGTAAATACAACTACAGCTATATACAGCTATTTAATGTCAAGCAGCTGAGACTCTTTGAAATAAAGTAATTTATTTTCTTTATGAGAAGGGAGACTGAAAACTAAACTAAGCCTGCGTAAATTCCTTACACATCATCTAAGCTCCTAACTAACTGCGACTATGTAGTGGGGACACAGCAATCCAGAAGTGCCAAGCTAATGCCTCTGCAGATTGAGAACCCATTTATCACTGTGATCGATGGAGTGCAGCAGCACAAGGGAGGCTTATTTGCAGAGTATAACACAGGCCTCACTTGGGGAGCGGGTCAGCTCTTCCCTCAGCTCAAACAAGGAATTAAATTATTGTCGGCTGCAGCTCTGCTGTGTGGGCACTGTATCGCATGAGACCTGTGTTCACCACCAAAGGAGCTTCTGAGAGGCCTCCAAACAGCAATTACTGACAGGAGCGTTCACTCCGTAGCAGATGGCATCTGAACAATTGGCCAAGGAGATGCAATACTCTTTGTATCCAAATGTCTGCGGATGGGCTCTGTGTGAGCTGTGTGTACAGCAAACGTGAGGGGAAATTGTTGTACAGATAAACATACACTCCCTGAGAGTGCTCCACTGACCCAGGTTGCAGAAGGACAGAAGACTTGGCAGTATAACTGTTGGCAGGGTGAGCAGCCAGAAGACAGTGCGGCTGTTGCCCTCACATCCTTGCTGTTGGTGTTCCTGTTGGAGGCACATGCAGCCTGCAGTATACATTCCATATATACATGCCCTGAAATGAAATATGAAACAGTGCAACAACTCTGGCTCCCAATTTAAAAATTAAGTAGCAGCTGAATTGTTAGAAAAGTACCTACGCTGATGAGGAAGAAAAGGAGGAAAAAAATCACTGAGAAGTAATTTTACTTAGATGGTGGCCTTGGGGATTGGAAGAATTTTGTTGTGTGGCTTCTCCACTTCATATTTAGCTACCAAATAGTATGGCAGTCTACTAAAGATGCAATTGGGGTGGACTTATGCAGGAAGAAGAGAACAGAGAGGTAACCATCTTACTCCTTGGTGTAGTTTGCACCCCACATCACAGGACAGGTAAAGCTGAGCAGACTTTTGATTGTGACAGTCTGCATCCCACATTAAACACTCTCTGCCAGTGATACTTGTTTGTGTGCAGCCTCTGATTTCAGCACACAACATTTCTGTTGTGTTACCAGCAGGATGGTAATTCCTTTGCTGCTGTTGGGGAAGAGGATTGTGAGATCTGCCTCCTAATAACGCCACAGACCTTCCCCACTTCAAAGCAAAAATGCTGCTCTTCTTCAGAAGGGACTGTGGAAGTCCATTAGGGCAGAAGAAACTCAGTTTGAAGAACAGAGTTTGTCAAATATCCGCAACTCCTTGGCAGCAGGAGAAGATTCTTGTGCAAGACAGATGATATCTACTGAAATATGTTCTTACTTTTTCTTGCCAAGAAATCTTACCCCCTTCTCATTCTGATGACAGGAAAAAACCTCCCTCTACTGAATGCATTTCAGGAGAGTCATTCCTTGCTGTGCTTTTGAAATTAATGGCTAAGCTGAATTCTTACATACTTAATCAGTTTCTTTCCTTCATACCTGCTTTTGTCACCACAGCCTTCAAGTGTAATGAATCGGGCAGCCTTGTGCTGCATGAGCATCACATTGTTTTGTCTGACTGGAGCCCCATGGCTTTTTTTTATCTTTTTTTTTTTTTAAGCAGGTGAACAAAAGCCTGCCTCCTCCAGCCTGTTGTGTGCTGACACTTGACACTACAGTCAGTGCAACTGTGGCTTGGTTATGATTCTGCTACTCAGACATCCATTGTTTTCAGCTGGCTGAGATGATAAACTGCCATAGTTTTACATTTCTTCTTGGCTAATATTTTCACATGATACATACGATAACAAACCTTCACTATCTTGCCAAGTTCTTGGAATATACTCTGCTTTCTATTGAACTCAAGAGTCTCTGACAGTCGTTAGTAGAAATGTTAAGGTTTTCTGTCTTACAAGCTTTCAAATCTAAGAGTAGCAAAGTAAAGAGGGATTAATTTGTCCTTTGTTTGTATGGCTCTCAAGTTGCTACCTTTTTCTGGAGAATTTTGGCTTTGCTATGAGAATACAAAAGATCTCTTCATTTTTAGGATTGAAAACTAACTTTCAGAATGTGGTCACAGTTCAGCTAATGCGGTGATCACTCTCTCAAAATGAAAAGGACATGAGAAAAGAGGTGCTCACTTAACTTCAGCCAAGAGTTAATTTGCCAATGACTAGTCCATGTGTAAAAGTTGTTAGCCATTTCACTTGAAGAGTGGTATGCTACAGACTCTGCCATCACGGTCAGGTTGGGGCACGCTGTGTTTTACTCCTCACTAGCCAAGCTGTGCCTATGCAAGCTCCTGAGTGCAGCCACAGTGCCAGGCTGATGAAACTGGGCTTGTGCTGGTCTTGCTTATTTTGGTCATTGGCGCTGCTTTTGAACTAACCAGTACCCAGAACAGCCTTACTAGCATGATCGTATCTGAAGAAGCAGCACTGTGCTGGTGCTGTAGTGTCTTCTAGTAAGGCATCTCTCATTTAAGCACAGACTGGTGAATTGGCCTGAATCTGGCAGGTTGCCTGAGCTCCAGGGAGAGAAAGCCAGCCCCAGGGACGCTCATCCAAACCCTAGTTTAGATGCTAGTCTGCCTGCTCAGGCTCTTGGGGCCTGCAAGATGCTATCGTACGCCAGGCTTTAGTTGCATGATTACCGAGGAATTCCAAGTGCTCTTCGTATTAAAACAATTACTGTATTTTAAGCTCTTTTTATACAGTGTGTGAAATTTCTAATTATTAAAGCTCTACACTGGGGACTGACAGAGCCTGGTGCCTATTGTTGTCTAATTAAGCTTTTTTCAAGAAGTCGATGTACTTGGGAGCAACACTGTTGAACTTCATTGTCTGGGGTTATCTCCTAAATTCTATTACAAAGTAATTTCCAACCTGCAGTTCTTGTTTGTTTTATTGAAGCATTTTTTTCCCTTCCACCTGTTAGTGCTTATTTGGGCTTCAGTTTTCAGCAGCACAGCAGAATCCTCCTTCCAACTTGTTTTTTGTTTTCATTTGTTGTCTTTTTCAGCTACCTGAACTCCAAATGAAAAGCTCTGTAGCTAGGTTAGTAAGTACGTAGAGAGTCATGGGAAGTGAGTGTAGACTATTCCCAACTGCACAATTGAGTACGCTTACATCTCTCTGTTGAGTTATATGGTCATGGGAGTGATTCACAGCGGTAAAAGCTGTGTAAGCCAGTGCAACCCACTCATGAAATTTCTAGGACAGTGCATCAAAGCAAGAGGATTTGGGGGGGGTGGAAGGGAGGGGAGAACAATCTTTCTTCCTTAATACTGTACTGTCCAGAGTCAGATCCTTTCCTAGTGAATACCCAGGAACCTGAATGCCTTACCCAATCACATAAAGTGAAGTAGATTACAACAGCTCTGGCCTGCCCATCAGTGTGGAAAGGTGGCCAGTGGAAATGATGATGCTCTTGAATTGCCACGTGCAAAAAGGTGAAAGGTTGCAGTGCACAGGCTTCTATATCTAGATTTACCTGAATGTTCAGGCATCTGAGGATTGCTCTAAACTACACAGCTGATGCCCTGTGACTGCAGAAATAATCGTGGCAGAGCAGATGTTTCTCAGGTCTTTTGTAGACTTGATGAGGAGAGGTGGTGTTGGTTGTGGTGACTGATGGGGTCATTTGGGATTTAGTGAGCTGGAGTTTAAAGGGGGAAGTGATATTGGTATTGGACTGATACCAGTGGAAAAACACCAGTCTTTTGGACACACCAGTTTTAAAGTCTGTAATATTTGAGGTGATTAATGGCTGATTTTGCTGTCTGTTTTGCAAGAAACTTCATATCTTGGATCTTAATGACAGGTGCGAGAGTTTTAGTGTGAATTGGAAGTTTGGAAGCAAAAGTAACTTGCAGAGATGTAACAAGTCAGCAAAGATCTTGTCACTCTTATCTTTCATCAGAGTGGAGTATTTTCTCCTGTAAGTCTCTGCACTCTTCAGTTTGAGAAATATTTCTCTGGCTAATAAAGGCCTTTTCATTTGCAACAGAACATACTGAAGGAACATGCTGATGATGACCAAAATCTTGCCATTTCGGGTGTCCCTGTGGTCAGCTGGCCCAAGAAGACTACAAAGGTAATGAGACACAATTACTTACTAATCATTGTTGTGCTAGGTCTTGGTGTTTATTTATCTATAATCTGACAAAGTGCTGTATATGGTACTTTGGCAGCTGCCAGCATTTTTAACATGAAATGTTATTTTTAATGGTTTTATGATTAGGTGTTGAAGCAGAACAGGAAAGTGCCTCAGCAGGGAGAAATCATTTCCATTTAAAAATAATTTGTTTGGGCCTTACTTACCAGTGTAAAACTTTGATATGTCTTGGTTGTTTACTAGTCGTGGTTAAATCTAAAAATGTTGATGCAACATTTTGTGTAAAATTAAATTATGTGTAAATCCTACAAACTGGTCACTTAGTAAGCACTCTGATCTGGATCAGAGGATGTTTTTTCTCTTATACTGTGACCTCCTGAATTCTCTGTACAAGTGTGCCACTGTAACTTTGGAGGGTTGTTTTCTGTCCCTGTATCTTAATTTTTCCTCCTGTATATGGGAGTAATTCACTTTGGAGGAGAATCATGAGGCTTGCTTCATTAATGCTTATAAAGAGTTCGAAATAATTAACTCAAGAGTAATGTCAAAAGGCTGGATGTTATTTATAACAGTGGTATGTTTACCACACTCCAGTTATTCAGTATGCTGTAAAAGCAGCTTTGCTTATTTAGAAGATGTCTCATCGATTCTATTTTTACTTTAATTTTTCACTGAATTAGTTTTATAATACATAATTTCTTCAGAAATGCTGAAAGGGTCAGTCAGCTTAAATCAGGCTTCTATCTGAAAGGCTGTTGTTATTATCATTGTAAATAACTTTCAAATAATTAACTGAGTGAATTATTTTCTCTGTTCTCACTTTTTGTGCTGGTGCACTTGCCATCATTTTGCATATAATCGCTTGTAGCCACGAGAATTTGCTGTTTTCAAATGGGAAGTAGGAGACCATAAACATCAAACTGCCAGAGGAGAGTGGGGCAGAATGAGCATATTGTGTTCCTTCTTGGTTTCTTTTTGGGTTTTAGCTGAGCATGTTTCAGATAAGTTACATCTTGTTAAATACGTATTTCCCTTTTAGCTTGTAATAAATCCATGGGAATATGCTTTGTGTTTAAAACATTTGTTTAAAAACAACAGTGGAAAACCTTGAGAGAAATAGGTGTCAGATTCTCCACTCCACTACTTTGGTAGCTGCTATTCGTTCATCAGTCAAATATACTCTAGGCATTGAATAAAGCAAAATCTCTGTGACCAGAGGAAAGCTGGTGTGTGAAATGTATAAAACAAAACTAAGAAACAACTGACTGTTGTGCTGCATCTTTTAAGCTTGTGGTAGAAGTGAGGATCTTAGTGTTTTGAGGCTTTTATAAACTTTGGCATTTGTTAATGTTCCTGTTCACTTTATTTTGGAATCCTTGATAAATGGTTCATTTCTTATATTTTATTTCTGTGTGTTGGCAACATAACTGTAACTGTAAAAGATTTGTATTTTTTGTGACTTAAATCTTATCCCTCTTTGCAAAATCCATCTTGCTGGCTGCAAGGGGTTTTGTTTTTTTTTTTTAACTTTCACGTGTTCATTTTCCTTTAGGCTTTCTGAAAGCAAAAACTTTTAGAAGGCATCATTCCCAGTGCTAAGGTACAATAACAAACAATTAAATACATTGGCTAATAGCAAATATGAGGAAAACTTTCACAGAAAGTCAGGCTTTAGATTGAAGTTTGGAAATAAAAATTGTAACAGAAGAAATCCTTTCACCATTCTCTTCATATTTACTTTGCTTAATCTGTGATCAGTTTGTATTATGTCTTATGTATTAGTTAAAAGGTACACGTGCAGCTATGGCTGAATGTTTCACAAAAGGAGTTTGTTGTGCTTCTAATTGGCAAATGTCCATATCATCTTACTTGTTACAGCTATTTCCCTTGTCTGGGAACAGAGGCCAAGCGAGCAGGCTAGGAAGACACGTCTTACTTAGAGTTTAGCCTTTGAGTCCCAAATTAAAATATGTTGTTGGAAAGACAATATAGGGGAGATTTGTGTAAAGGCAGTGTTAGTAGTTAAGCTTGGTTATTTCTCCTTTGTTCCCTGTACATCCTGATAATGAAATAGAAGATTTTAGAGACAAGAAAACCCTTAAGGAGGGGGAAACTCCCTTTAAAATTGGATTGTAGCTGGTGGAGCAAGTCTCTATGGCCAGGAGATTCCACAAATGTTGAGTAGAAGGCAGGGGAGTAAAACCTACCAGTAATTTTGCTTTCTGTACTATTGCTCTTGTAGTATATAGGAGAAATGCCAAATACTTAACAGTGCCTTTCCTGAGATACTTGTGTTCAAAGGGAGTGGCAGATACAGTACAGCATGGTGCCAGCTATCCTGGGGCTGGTAAGAAGACATTGTAGCTGGTATATCAGCTTCCAGGGAGAGGAGGATTGTCTGATTCCAAGTCCATAAAGAAAAAGAAGGGAACTGAAATCCAGAAAGAGAAGGCAAGAAATGGAAAACATGGCTCTTGCTTTCTCCCAAGAGAAGGCTCCAGAAGAGATTTAGAAAGACAAGAGCAGCAGATGGAGAAGGAAGAATAAAGCCAGCATTAAATGCCAAAACATTTCAAAGAAAATGGAAATGACTGTAAAGAAAGGAGGGGAAGAGACTAGTAATGGTGAGAGAGCAGGATGAGGAGAGAGGCAAGTACTGAAAAGGGATGGAGTGGGAAAAGCACAGAGCAGGGGGAGAGAACTCTTACTAAAGTAAAAGATCCCTGGAGTAGGGACAGGGAATGACTTAAACTATGTGAATAACCCGAGCTGTGGAAGGGCGGGCTTAATTACGTTGACTTGCTTTTGAAAGAACATGCCTTTAATAACCTGAATGATTTTCTCAGCAGCAAATAATATTTCCCTTTAAAATTGAGTCACAGTTTCTTTTATGTGTTGTTAGTGTGATGTGCCAACAGTGTGCACGGTTCTATACTGCAAAACGGTTGCTTGAAGACTGTGAAATTCTGGGGTTTAGGGAAGAAACATGTTTACTCACCTTAAATCACAATTCACAGTGGATAAGGTGTAATGGGCAAGACGTTTAACGAAGTTTGTGGAAGACCGGTCCGTATGTTGTGGCCCCATTGTGCTGCATCGCTCCTGTCTACCTTTTCTAAAGGCATTTGGGGCTGTCAGTTATACTGCAGTTCACTGTCAAAAAAACTTACGCACTAAGAAAAGAAACAGATGATCAAAAATGTTTTTCTGAGGAGATAAAATAAATGGGTGACATTTGATGATCTTGTGGTTAGTGTACAAAATGGGAGGCAACGGTCTGCATTCTGTTCCCAGCTCTGCTGCAGCCTCCTTGTGTTGCATGAGGTGAATGGCACATTACTGCTCCCTGAGCTTTTCTGTATGGAGATGGTGCTTCCCTTCCTGGGAGGTTGCAAGGCTAAATTAATGTTTATAAAAATCTATGACATCTTCAGCAGAAAGTTTCATAGTAAAATGTATGAACCAGTATTATTTTATGGTAATAGAGAAATGGTGTGTGATTCATAGGCACCTCTTCCAGATCACATTCACTCATTTTTATGGAGCTTTTTTGAGTCTTTTGTACTTTTTCTAATTTATTGATAATTACTTGGCACAATAATTACATTCTAGTAGGCACCTTGGTTTTTTTTTTTTGCAAATGCTCTTTCAGAAGAAGCAAGAACCTTCTCCTTCAGCTATAGAGTGAGAGAAAACAGTCCATTTTCAAAAGAAATCTCTGATAATGATTCATTTATCAAAATGTTTGACTTTGCCAGGGATCCTAGCATATGTACAACGATCCTAATTTAGACCTCTTCAAGGAATCAGGCATGTGGGACCGAGTGGATATTTGAAACCTACTTGTCCTGATGGCTGGCTGACAGTTTACGTACCTTCAGACTAAGCAGCACATTTTTCCCAGCTGGCTGCCAAGGATGGATGCAGCTGTGGATATGTAAACCCCACCCGCGTTCCTTTGCCAGGGCTTTGTGCAACAGTAAGTTGTCCTTGCTTGGTGTGGTGCTGAGTGTTATCTGTGGGTTTTTTTGCAATGGTAGTCTGCTGTCCAAAAGGAAGAATGCCATAGGGTATGCTGCCTTGAAATTTTGCGTTCTTAAGTGACTAAAGAGGAGTGAGAAATAATCCTAACAGGCTAAGTCCTTCCCCATCCCTGGGACATGAACTTCTGGGTGGTGTGAAAAGACAGCAGGGCCTAAACCTGATTTTCCACTGTGGTGACACATTGCTCATCACTGGTGCAGAAAGCTGACTATCGTCAAGCCAAATCTTGAAGCCCACTCTGAAGATTTGCTCAGCCCTACAATACCAGAGTTCCCGTTTTATCTGCACAGGGATTAGAGGTAGCATTTTATTTAAGGGACTCAGAGTATGGCCCAAGCAGAAACCATGCATTTTTCAAACCATTTCCTATTTCTGGAAGACAACAGTCAACTATAGTAGCATGTAATTACACTCTGTGGCAGTGCCTTCTGTTTTTATTGTGATAAAGATCTTTAGTTGTCTATGAAGAGCAGCTATAAAGAACTAAAATATGTTTGGACTCTCTTGTTCTGTGAAGAGTTAGAAATGCAGACTGTGAGCCAGATTCTCATCTCTCTTACCTGGCACAAACGTAAAGCCACTGCATTTGTAATGATAGCAAGTGTCCAAATATATATAGGTCTGGCTGTGAGCCGGAGATGAGGCTGTAATTTTCAGTAGCTAGTTAACAGTGCTGCAATATGTGGCTGTTTTTCTGATGCCCGTTGTTATGCTTTTTCCATGTAATTTTTACCTGTTGATTTTAAGAGAGGATACTTGAGAAGTATAATAAGGAAATGCTAACACTCTTATTTAAAGGAGTACTATTAATTAGTGAAGGCCACAAACTGAAATTTTAATTGGATTATTTAAAAAAAAAACAAACAACCTTCCCTGCAATTGGCAATGCAAATAATGTTCATAGCTATGTATCAGCACATGAGAACCAGGAAGAGAAAGTGATGATAAAAAAAAAAGGGGGGGGGGAGGCATCTCAGGCTGGTTTTCTTGCTGTTGGTTTTTGGGTTGGGGGGTGGTGATGGGTGGGCACAGGGTTGAAAGGGACCTTCTGTGGTTTTGACTCTACTTTCCTGTTACTATGGGCAGCATCTGATTCCAATCATTAGCAAGTTCTGTCTTACAGCAGTTTATTTTTTACCCCATTATATTTACTAAATATCTTTTTGCAAAATTCTACAGATACATCCATGTATCTGAAAAAGGAAGATTAACTTGAAAGAACTATCTGCAAGAGGGGAGCAAAAGGCTGATTGGTGTGATTGAGGAAAGGTTGAGCTAGTCATACTCCATCAGACCAGACAGTCCTTGTAGCCCGGTGTCCTGTTTCTGATGGAGGCCAGTCACAGCTATTAAAAGAGTTGTAAGAACAAAGCAGACATATAGCAATCTTTCCTTTGTTTATCTTCCCAGTTAAGCTAGAAGATTGTATCTTCATCTTTTGTGTTTAGTGTCCCTTGGTAGAATTTTTTTTCCTCTGTGAATTTACCTAATAATTTGTGGAACCTCTTGATCTTTTTCTTGTCTATAGCATTCTGTGGCAGTCTCCCCCACAGTTTAATAAAGCTCTGTGTAGAAAGTACTTTCTTATGTTGTTTCAGATCTGTCCCTTAATATCATAAATACACTTCATGCCCCCTGTATCATGCATTTTGAGAAATTTGAATGAGGTCTCTGTTCACCTTCTCTGTGCTGTCAATGATTTTTTTTCTGTCACTGTTACTGCTTCTCAATCTTTCCCACTCCCACCCCCCTACTCCCAAGCTGCAAAACACCAGTAAATTCAATCTTTTCTGGTACACAAGCCGTACCATGTGTTTGATCATTTTTCTCACTCTATTCTAGTTCCACTATAGGTAGTTTTGAGATGAGGGTGGATATGGGACTCCACAACCACATATAGTATTCAAGATGTGGTGTTTAAGAGCAGAGACTAGAAGAACATGTCTTGTTCAGCATGGCACAACAAAGTTGAAGGGGAAGATAATTGTTGTGTAAGTACTTCAGGGAGTATAAGCACCAGGGGAGGAGAAGAGTTATTTAAACTAATGGACGATGTTGGCATGAGAACAAGTGAGTATAAACATACCATAAATAGATTTAGGCTGGAAATAAGATTTGTGATCATTGTTCATAGTCTGAACTAAACAGCACACAAAAAAAACAGTAGACAGCTGTGGTGAAAAGGGTGTTAGATTCTTAGAAATAACTTGTATTTTAAATAATAGACGACAGTGGTATTAGTCACCATCTCTAGACCTGGAGCCCATAGAGGTCCTTGGGCACATTCATGTGTCTGCTGCCATTTTCCAGCAAGGAACCTTTTTCCCTTTTCATGGTATTTCACATTAAAAATGCTGGAAAGGGAAGAAGATCTACCAGGTTTTAATAACAGAGCTCCCTTATGTATGGCTCCAATTTTATGAACATATATGCAACATTATGCATTGGTATAATGCAAACTTAAGAAATAGTAAGTAAATGGGCTAAGAATCAGTGGACACAATAAATTTGATTGTATGCAGAAATTAGGGTGTAAAAGCATAAATTCAAGTGTTTTGATAAACTTCAACTTGAAACAAATGTGATTTTTCAGAAGCATTGAGCATTGTTTTACATCAGGTTTTCTTTAAATTCAGAGGGAGAGGTGCTAGGTGGACAAAGAACATTCCTGAAAACCTTTGAATAAATACTTCCAGTTTTTACTTGCTTGCTTACTAAGAATTCCTACCATAGCTATCGCTAGGCCAGCTCCACCCATAGAAGCAAGAGCAGTGAGATACTAGTTAGAGCAATTAGTGTTTTAACCAGAGTGGTGTTTGAAACAGATCTGAGCACGTATAAATGGCACAACATCAAAACAGCATCAGTTTCAGGAGCCTGCCCGGGGGCTACCACCAGGAGAGCAACATTCCTCGTAGTAGCAGTGGGAAAACTCTGCCAAATTCCCTCAGACAGACCAGTCCTTGGAGATCTATTCAGGGTACTTCCTGTGGGAATACGAACGTATTAGAAAGCAAATACTGACAATTAAAAACAAGCACTTAAGAATCGAAGTAAAGATTGAGTCATCCTAGTGTTGGAAAAAATCTGGGAAGGGGAAAAAAAAAAGGTAGAAAGACAGCAAAACAATTCTGTGTAAATTGTTGTACGATGTATTTTTTCTGGTTGAGATTCAAGTAAGTTTTACATCAGTCATTCCAAGTGGCGCAGGAGCAAAAAGGAGATTTAAACTGTCACATTTCATTCTTGCCAGGCACCAGCTTAAAGGTGTTTGAAGTGATCTCACACAGCACTGCCTGAACTCTGCTTGGTGTCAACAACAATTTTAAATGCCAACAGTCTGCAAGAAGATTTGCATATACAAATACGTGTGTACTGTGAATCCTTTTTGTTGATAAAAATCCTGATTATAAAGTTCATAATCTCCATATCGGACATTTCTTGGTAGTTATCAGATGCTAATAATTAATTTCTCTTCCAGAAAATAACTTAAATACAAAAGAAAATGAGGATTAAAATCAATTTAAATTTGTTTTTACTGATTTAAGTTGTGATTGGAATCAGTGATTTAAATAATTTTGAATAATTTCTCTTCTTTTACACTGTAGGATAGTAGATGCCATGTGGTAGGAGAGAGCTGAAATTTATTCAGAAAGATGTCCCAGTTCTGGCTCTTGACAAATCTATTAAGAAACAAACCCACATAGTTGAGGTTTGGGGGATTTTTTTTTTTTAGGGGACTTCCCACCGTAGCTGTACACATAGAAAACTAAGCCCTTTCCCTGCTAACTACACTTGGGAGCAGGAAAAGTCCTGATGCACCAGAACCGAAGACTTCTTCAGGTACTGTGCAAAGGAGTAAGAGCTGCTGAAGCTACTGGGAGTTTCTGTCAAGCATCTGCTTTCCTGGGGCAGCGCTGCTGAGGAAGGCAGCTCCTTGCCTGACTTGTTTATTTTTCTGAGCACTGCTTCAGTCTCTTACAAACATTAGTCCTCAAAACAAATTCATTTCTGTGGTAACTCCATGCAGGCCGGAGGAGTTTTCAGGGTTTGGTGTGTGTCTATCATACATAACATGCCCAAAGAGCTTCACTGTGTATTGCCTCAGTATTTTTCTAAAAGCTTTGCCTGGTGACTTGACAGATTATTTCTCACCTCAAGAGGCTGTACTTGAAATATTGTGTCCCTTCGGGGACTAATTATAAATAGCAGGACTTGAATGAGCACCTTCTTAATCTTCCATCTTTGACTTAATATTTTCCCTTCTTATCAACTCTCAGCCACTTGCTTTGAAATCTGACCAATGGCTTTATGTGATTAATACATCAAACAGGTAAATTAGAGCCATTTTGACTCTGAGTAGAAATTTGAACGGATTGGAAAAAATGAACAGACATCTCTATTTTCAAACCATTGTGCTCCAAGTATCATGAGAAGATTTATGTATTCTTCCCCATTGTCATTCTTCTACCATATACATGAATATTCAGTAACATGAATTTTTCCCAGCTATGTCTTGACTGCCATTTTTCAAGATAGCAGCTTTCTCTTTATTTCATGACAGTAAAAGTGCTGATGAAAACTACTTTAGTCTTAAGACCTTCTTCTTAGATCGTGTATGTGAAATGAGTTGACAGGTCTCAAATTTTATCACCAGGAGCTCGCCTACATTCATTGCTGAGTTGGCCAACAAAACCAAACAAAAAGCGAAGGTTTGAACCTGGTTTAAGTATTCCAGCATCTTTGTGTTCTGCCCCACCCCGACATTAAAACCATTCAAGCTTTGAGTTACGTATCTGAGATTTAATAGTTTTGTTTCTGGATCGAAGCACATTGGCAGAGCAATGGGGAAGGCGTTTGTCATTCCACAGTACGTGCTGCACAATTATGGACATTAATCCTGCATGCACTTTTCAGAACAAAATTGAATTGTATGTTCTGTCCCTGAGAAGATGGCTTCCTTTTAGTTCTATAGCACATTGAAATTAAAGTCTGCTGAGAATATAAATGAGATCGTGTTTCAACTTTATGACTTTCCTGCAGGCACTAGTAGACCAGATAGAAGAGGTACAGAAGTGCTCTCCTTTTTGAAAATTAGCAAATACAACAAAAGATATGGTTAAATTCTGATAAAAGTGAAGCAGCTTTGAGACTTAGTCTAGCATGGTTTGATTGTTTATGTCCTGGATGTTTCCCTACAAATCCAGGTCAGGTTTGTAGGTGACAGCAGGGCACCTGAGCTCTCATGAGGCAAACTGTACTTCAGCTTTTCCT
Organism: Harpia harpyja; assembly: GCF_026419915.1. Classification (NCBI taxonomy): domain Eukaryota; kingdom Metazoa; phylum Chordata; class Aves; order Accipitriformes; family Accipitridae; genus Harpia; species Harpia harpyja. Next base: position 33,777,291 of record NC_068948.1, read on the forward strand.
TTGCTTACCATTTGTTTGCCTCTAACTGTTTGCTTTTGGTCTCTAGATTTTAAAGCTGCTGCCTACATGTTGGAAACAACTGACTGTCTTACAGCATTCTGTGCTGTGTGTTAGAGTGCACTGAGCAATTTACAGGAAAGCAGGTTACATATTCTGGTTAATCCACTCTTTCAGCTACCAGCCACATCTATTTGCATGTTCCTCCACAGCGTGGCAGTCACTTCTTATCTTCTTAGGAGCCTATTTCACTAGTTTTTGCATTTACTGACAGACCATGGCTCTTGGAGACACAAACTGTGCTGTGGAAACACTCTGTGGCACAAGGACCTGTGGAAGAAGGAAGCATGGCAGGATTTCCCTCATTTCCCAGTGGATAGTCCCAATCATGCCATGGCTCTTCCTGTAGAGAAGAGCCTGTCTTGTGTGGTAGATGACTACTCTGCAGTCTTATTTATTATATTTTTAAGATGACAGGGGATTGGGGGGTGGGGGGTGTTCTGTTTTTAAGGCTTATGAGAGAGATGGAGTGAGTGAGTTACTCTGTGCACATTCTGTCTGGGCTCTTGCTGTTTTGGGTGCTGCTCCTCTACTGCACTGTAATAGTCCACGGTTGTCGTCCTTCAGGAGATAGTCGTATAACCCTTGCTGCCTTTGCTTCTCCTGTGTTAGATACTGGTTAGGGAAAGTATGTGCAGTAGGCATTACGTGGAGGAAGCAATCAATATATTTTTTCATCTTGAGTTACTTTATTTGATCTAAGGTTGATCCATCAGAGTGTTTATTAAAGAGATTGTGATGGATACTCAGTGCATCTGATGAGTACTCATGTCATAGTTCAGATAAAACAGGTAGTAGGAAGTAGTAGGATCACGATACTAGATGGATATTTAGGTTGTCAGAATGTCACTGCTAGTGTTGAGAATATGACTGAAATATTGGCTAGAACTCCTGAGAAGAGTGTCATGAAATTTGCCCAGGCCCAACAGTTAAGATTGTATTTCATGTGAATGGACACTTACACCAAAACAATGAACCTTAGAAAGCTATTGGGTAACTCTCTTATTCTGATGCAGGTCAATAATCACGGTTCATAAACATCTCGGTGGGTTTCCTTTTCAAAAACATATGTGCTGGCCTGCAGAAAGCAGCAGCAGCTCAAATCACAAGATCTTTTTTCAAGGACTTGAATATAAACCAGTTTGAGGTTGTTTTTCCAATTGATTCCATGTAAATATTTTTTCTAATACCAGCTAAATATAATACTCCATAAAGATGCATAAAAAGTTTCAAGGGAGGGTTAAATCAAAGGTGTGTTTGTGCCACATTAAAAACTTTATTTCACCTCATATTGAGAGTCATAGAATCATAAACTCTAGTGTCTTAATATGAAAACACAGATCCTGTTTAGCACTGGTAGCAGCAGCTGAAATCTGTTGGTACAAGAGATGCTTGGGAGCAAGTGAGTACAGCGCAGGGGTTGTAGTCTTCCTCCCCCCATCTTGGTTTTACTACTTAAGGATATTTGCATGAGAATAAAATCTGGTTCTTTGGCACTCATCTGCTCCTGCTGTTTATTCTTCGCTTGAGGTTATTGTCTCAGTTTGTGACAGCGTAATTGGTTTCTGTGGAGAAGATTATGATATTGATGAGACTTATATATGACTTCAGGTGAGGTGCAATCAAAGCAACAGTTCAGAATGGAAGGTACTGTCTGTTTCATGCAGTTTTCACTAAGGCTTATTCAGCAGTTTAATTAAGGATGTTATTTATTACTGAATTATATCACGCAAAGCTGAAGTATGGACACAGTTATGCCAATACAGGCATGACTAGGGTCAGTGCTGCTTATTTTGTTTTCTAAGCTGATGTAAACAGTACCAGGCTAGTCAAATATACTCTGTTCACACAAGGGTTGCTCACTATTTGTCGTGATTTAGTGTTCTCTAGTGTAGACAAGCTGAAAGAATTGAGCTGGAAAATGCTCTCTTAATAGTTCTTTCTGTGTATTAAATATTTCTTTGAATGGTTAGCTGCTCTTGTACAAGATGAGATTTTTTTGAGAGCAATTATAATGAGAAAAGTTTATTTTATTGTGCTGTTTTCTCCCCACTGATTCCCAATTTGCTATTTTATATCATATCCTATCCAATTTTTTTTAAACGCCATCTCGGCAATGTTTACCTAGCATTTGGAAATCATTCTGAGATCTTCTTGGCATGTGTATCTTCACTCCTAACACAGGCCTCGTAATTAGAGCTCATTTGTCAATTGTGTTGCTGTTGTAAGCAGCAGACTGGAACACGCTCTCCCATGGCAGGGCTGGATGCGGAGTGAAGGTTTGATGTGGGTTACACTTGGTGACCTGCTGTAGCCCAGATAGGCTAACGCAAATATCAAGAGTGCTAGTATGCGTTGCAGATGAGAGGAGTAGGATGATCTATGTCATGATTTAATTTGCTGTGAATGACATTTCACTGTGGTGTGACTGGTGGATTGTCCTTGGGGGATGTCACAAGTTATTTTTTTTCTCCTGTCTGGATTACAGAGCCAAAAGGCTGGGGGGGTGAACAAGCGTGAGCCAGGTTACACGGAGCCTCGCGTGGAATCAGTGCAGGCTAGTGGAGACTTGGTCTGCCCACAGGCAGGTGTGGGACCAGGCGTCTTCCTTCCGGATCTCATCTGTTCCCCTGCCTCTGCTGGAGGCCAACTGTATAATCGAACCACAAACACTGCTGTAATCATGTCAGTTATCCTTGCTTCGTAGTTTAAAGCTCTCTTTTGTAGGCCTGTCGTGAGACATGCATCCCCCCCCCCTTCCTCTCTCCTCCAGAAAACATTGGATTCTGATATTACCTTGTGTTCTGAAAGCCAAGGCCTTAGGCACATGCCTTTCGTGCCTCAGCTTTCATCTGCTCCTGCTCCCGGTTGTGTACGAACACAATGCGGGAAGAGAGAAACCTGAGGAGACAGGCTGAACATACCCGATCGCATTCTGGAGAGCCCCATCATGTGTTGCAAGTAAATGCTTCGCTCCTGGCATCACGGATGAGCAGGATTGGGAGAATACCATCACATACCCATAATTTGAGTTTGAGTTGGCGAGAGGACAGAAGTACAAACAAGAAATGGATATTTAAGGTATTCAAATTAAGGAAAGGGCATAATTACATGATTCACTTGGCTTTATCAGCAGTCGCTTGTAAATATGTGTTTAAAGTTTGACTGTATTTTGTTACTTGAGCGACCAGGCTTTGTGTAGATCATGGTGTCACAAGGGTTGTGAGCAGGCATAAGGCAGCATCACTGCTTGCTCCTGTGCCAGCTCCTGCCTCTTCTCCTGGGCTACCCAAAGTGTTTGTGTGGCCATGTGGCAATTCAGACCAGGGAACGGAGCTGAAACTAGTTTGGCAAAAATCCTGATGCAAGGACCATTAGATGTGCTTCTTTATGGCTTCTTAGTTGCTCAGCACATGCAAATATTTAATCTCATGTTTAATTCTGTGTTGTGGGCGTAGGAGCCAGAGGCAAAATCCTAACAACTTGAATGGAATCGGGATTTCCCCTGAAAGCTAGCCCATAAATCCAATGGGAAATTTAATTCTCAGCGCTCAAATTCAGGCCTGTGTGTCTTGACCCTCAGCTGCAAGCTGTCGAGGGCGGAGGCAGTGTCTGTGGCAGCATCTGTGTTCAGGTGCTGGCCCTACTGTGACCTTTGGACCCAGAACAGGTCCCTGGCTGACCGATGTGAAACATTTCATACTGCGGGAAGGATATTTTATTGTAAAACCCCAGTACTGGGTCAGGACATTCAGAGTAGGGCTGCACATGGTTCCTCAAAAGCAAGCAAAAAAATGGGGCGCCTGCACGGGGAGCAGCGTGAGCCCAGATGCGAACAGCTCTGCAAGCCGGGTCGCCTTGTATCCCATCTTATCCCAGCGCTGGTTCTGCCGCAGCAGGGGCATCGCTTGAAATCCCGAAGTTCGCTCGATGCCTTCCTCCTCTCGAGGGATGGAGGTTTCCTCCTCCCGTCCCGATCCTGGCAGCGGGAGGCGAGCCGGCAGGTAGCGAGGTAGAGAGAGGGGTGGGTGTGGGTGTCTGTCTGTCTGTCTGTGCGCGATCTCCTTTGTCTCCAGCAGGCCGTGCAGCGCCGTGCACCCTGCCGGCGGGCGGCCGCGCATCCCAGCGCCGCGCATCCCCTCCCCTCCCAGCCCCGCTCGGCACACCCAGGCAGGCCGAGCATCGGCCCGCCCCCGCCGGCCCCCTCGGCAGATCGCGGGGCTAATTACCAGCAGGGGGCTAATTGCCAGCAGGGCGTTAGAGCCTCCCCCCACCCCCCATGCTGCGCTATCCCGGCCCCGGCCGGGCTGGGCTGCGGCGGGGTGGCCGGCGCTGCCCCGGCCGAGCGGCCGCGCTGTCCCCGCTGTCCCCGCAGGCCGGCTTTGTGCAAGCGGGCCGCGATTGGCCGTGCCGGCAGGGCCAGCCCCTTCCTGGCTGCCTGGCATGAATATGCACGGCCCCCCTTCCTCCTCCTCCTCCTGCATGTGTGTGTGTGTGTGCGGGGAGCGGGGCTCCGCCAGCAGCGCCGCTCCAGCCATGTCAGCTCGGCTCCGCCTGGGCCCACCATGAGCAATGGCCATGTCTGCGAGCGCCGACGAGGAGGACTACGAGTCGGAGCCGGAGCCCGAGCCGGGGCCGGGGCCCGGGCCCGAGCTGGGGCCGGAGCAGGTCCGGGGCGGGCGGCGAAGTTTGCAGCAGGAAGGGAGGGGAGGAGGCCGGGCCGGGCAGCGCCGCGCCGAGCCGAGCCGCGCCGCGCCGGCAGCGGGGACGGGGAACAATGTGGGGTCGGGAGCGGCCCCGGCCCGGCCCGGGGCAGCGCCGCCCGTCGAGGGGCTGCGCCCGGCGGCGCCGCGGGCTGCGGGCGTGTCCGCGGCCGCCGGGGCTGCCCGCGGAGCGGGGGCGCGGGAGCCTCCCGCCGGGGGCCGGCCCGGGGCGCACGGCCTCGCCCGCCGTGGGCGCCCGGGGGGCACCGGGAGTTCGGCACCTCCGAGGGCCCCGCGCCGCTTCAGAGGCGAATGGGCTCGGAGTGCGTGATTGTTCCTCTCGGGGGGGTTTCCCTGTCGTTTTCCAGAATCGCGATTTTTTTTTTTTTTTTTTTTCCTTCTAATAAGATTCCTCAAATAGCTGAGAGGGCTGCAGGACTTCAGGAGGGGGTCTGATGCTGAGCCTGGCTACCTTGTCTTAGTTTGATGTATAGCCAAAACCTCCTTTCCATTCCCAGGGACGAGGGATGTGGAATAAAGAGAAGGATGTGTGCTGAAATGGAAAGAGAACTTTTATTAATGCTTCCAGGGTTTATTCTCTGAAGGGTGGGCTTTTGGTTTTTTTTTTCTTGTGGTGGAAGGAGAATAAACTTTTTAAATTTATGAAGTAATCTGTGAAAAATAATCCAGAACATATGTTCTAGATTGCGTATTTTACTCTCTAAGAACTGCCTAAGCAATTAAAAATGCACCAGGAATAGAATTAGACATGTGTATGCAATTTAAACATAAACTTGATAGTTTTGTTCTTAAGGTGTTTTCCTCTTTAAAATAGCCTAATAATTTGCTGTGAGAGACAAGTTTCTACATAGGCCGGGTGTAGGGTCTGTCCTCCAAACCCCATCTCGTTTCTAATAACTTTACTATGTTTTGCTTCATAACTGTACCAAGAAAGGAGGGCCGAAAAGGAGTTTGGACTGGTGGCGGTGGTGTGCCTTGGGTGTTCCCCAGGCATGGTGGATCTGGTGCAGAAACCTTAAGAGAGATGTTCATGTGCTGCACTGGCCTGGTGTAGTGTCAGTCCAAGAACCTGAGTCAGGTCTTAGATGAGTAACTTTTATTAAGCCTTTACTTAATTCTGGAGATTGTGTGAATGTGCAGGCCTGTGCTGCTGCTCAATTCACTGCTCAGCTCCCAGACCTGGTAGTTAAAACGTCCCAGCCCCCTTCCTTTTCTTAAACTTTGTCCCATGCCAGGCCTTTTCCACTTGTGTCTATGTCTTGGTGTGATTACCGTATGCTTTTTAAAAAGAGGTAATTGTTGGGAGAGCAGATTGGTCTCAGCTGCATTGTACCAGCTGTGAAATCACTGCTGGAGGTGCTAGTTCTTGCTGGATGAATTTGAAAAGTTGATTGGTTATGTTCTGAGATTCTTCAGCTCTTCTAAAAGCTGAGGCTTGATAGAGTTTTTATGTCTTAATAGTTTAAAACAAAATTTAGTGCAAGAAAGCGGAGATCCTTCCTGTGTGATTTCTTAAAAGGCTTGGTCTGATCCTAAATTACAGCGCTGTGACCTATGTAGCAAAGACCTGTGGAGTGTTTTTCTTTTTGTTCAAAACTGTTCCAGTGGTAAAACGCCTCGCGTGGATCCAACTGTATTTTCATACAAGCCTGCTTTAGCTTGTGCAGTTACTGTATATTTCTACACAGGACTTGTCAAATAGGTATCATGTAGCTTTTTCTGCTGCGATAGTCCCTAGTATGTAACAGGTGAAAGGCTTCAGCTCTACAGGTGTAGCTGAACAGCACAACTTCAGTGCTTGGGTAGGAGCTGCAGTTTTTGTTATTCCAACTTTCTTCTGACTTTCATTCCTCTTTCCCTAGTCTATATCTAAACTAAGGCGGCAGAAAGACTGTCAGGTTTCCCAGCAGGAGAGCAGATAGGATTTACTACTGCACTAGCAGTAGTTGCAGTCAGCACTGGGGGCTTGGAAGTGTGTGGGTGCTGGGGCATGTGTCCTGCCTGGTGCTGGCCGTGGGGAGGACAGCACCCTGCTGCAGCCCACCAGCCTTGCTGGGTTGCTCCGTGTAGGAAGAAATTCGATTTCTGACTGTGACATTTAACTTGAGCATGTGTAAGCAGACTGAGAAAAATGCTCCTGGGTGGGGGTAGGGGGATTTGTCCTGAAGTAGTGGTAAGAAGAAAAGCTACATTTGCGCAAGGTGCCCCAAGTCTGTATAACTTACTGGTGTCTTTCTTTTTAAGAGCTCCTACTTTGGATACAGCTTATCTACAAAAGCATATTTTTGCCAATGTATCTTATTCCACCCTCCAGGCCTAACTTCTACCTCCTCACCACTAGAGGAAAATAAGCGAGGGCACTTGCATTGGCACTGACGTGACAGTTTATCACGCTCTAAACAACATAGCTATGTTGGCAGAAAAGCTGCTGGAGTGTCACTAATGCCCAGATCAACCTGTGAGGTGTAAACTTTTCTATATTTACTTGTGGGAAATTGATCTGTTTATTCCATAGTGGAGCTCTGTGTGGTCACCTGGCAGTGGTCACTAGGAGCTACATTGCTTTTTGCAGGAGAGGACAAGAAAGTTCGTAGGTATGAATTGGAGGAGATGGTGGCAGTGGACATGTGGAGAGGATTAATCCTGTTTGGGGATGGCTGGGCTTGAAAAATTTCCACCACCTTCCCTTTCCCTCTGATGCTGCTTGCTTAATGGAGGACCTTGGACTTGTCTTGCAGGACACCTCCACCCTGGCAGGAGTGTATGCTGATGATGGGTGATGTGACTCTTGTAAACCGTCACTGCTAGAGGAAAACACCTCTCCTGGGGTTTGCATGTGTGGACTTTTGGGCAGATATGCTTTAGTCAGACATGTTAGATCTGTGGTGTTGGCTTGCACTCTTCAGTTAATACAGCTTTTAAGGATGGTTATTGGCATCAGTGTGATTTTTGCTGTCTTAAACTAGCTTATTCCTTGTCCACAATGAATTCCTGCAGTCACATCATGCTGTCCTTTCTTCCTTCCTTTTACGTTCTTCCTTTGACAAGGGTTCCTGTTAATTGCTGAAGATATGTAAGGGTTTAATGCTGAAGAACTGTTGACTTGGTTGTGATTTTCTAGTGCAAGACAGTGTGCGTGTAACAGGCTGTCAGCCTGCCAGGCAGTTTAATGCCAGTGCCTGTATTCTGCAGTTAATGTAGAGTTAATGACAGGGTCTGTTTTGGAGACCTCTGGTAAAATGACTTTGGTGGATCTTCAGTCCAGTGTATTGGTATGTGTGTTGCTGGTCTATACCACTGCTGGTAATTGTCAATTTGACTGGTTTTCTTAGCAGGAAGGCCAAAACTACATGCCTAGGAAGCTAGGAGAGGGACATGTCACTGGAGCACTAGGGGACAGTGCTGCTTGCTGGCCTTGGACAGCAAGCAGCGAGCCTTGTCCTCCAGAACTTCCACACTGCTTGAATTGAAAAATGGACCTCTGTGTCTGCCCACCTCTGGTGCTACAGGAAGAGGCAAGGAAATAATGGACCAGAAGCCTTTGCTGTGGGATTCTCCAGTGTCCAGTATCGGCACGTGACCCAGCATGTTTAGGGTGGTGTTTTAGCTGACAACAGTTAGGAACTGTGGCTTGATGTGTGTGGCTTTTTTTTTTTTCCCCTAGTGTTTGTTTATCAGATGTTATAAAGAAACGACTGGTAATGAAATTTGTCTGTTCTAATTCTGTTAAAACAATTGTATTGGGATGTGGTGCCATATAAAGGTCTAAGCGGAGGGCTGGCACCCGGGAAGTTCTGGGTCCTCGTCTTTCTTTTGGTGCCGATACGGTTGCGTGGAGTCAGTCAAACTACAGCAAATCAGAATAATATGAATCTGTCCACATGTTACAGCAGGAAATCACCCCTATCTTGCAAGTGGAAGGGATATATTTGTGTGGCACAGCATCTTGAAGCAATGAACACTACATGTGTAAGATGTCTTGTCTTGGAGAGATTTACGCAGTGGATACATAAGCTGTTCAGATTGTACTTGGTTAGGAAGTGAAGTGCTTCAGGGTCTCACTGAGCTGGCCATGTGATAAGCCCTTCAGAAGGGCACTGCGTGCGTCCCTGGATTTTTCTTGGAGATGTTGAGTCTGAATAATGGTACGGTGTCACTGGCAGCGGTTAGGCCAGTCACTGAAGCGGAGTAATGGAACAAGACCCGTGCCCGGGTAAAGGCCACTTGCAGAAGAGCTTGTTTCTAGGCTACAGGTTTCGTTGTCCTTGCTTTAAGGCCAGTACCTCCTTCCTCCTGGACTTAGTCACCCAGTCAGCTGATCTTCCTCTCCAGAGCAGAGGAGTTTGTATGTGAAGTTGTCTGTTGACAGCTTCGACAGAGCCCGGTTGGTGTTGGGATGGCAGTTGGGGAACATCAGCACCTACTTAATGATGCATTTAACAGCTAATAGCTCTTGAAGTGCTGTCTCCAAAAGCTTGATGCTCTTGGTATTTTTGTTTACCTGAGGTCTTTTGACTTATTCTTTACAACTGTGGAGGTTAGAAATCTGTTGCTGTAAACATCAAAGTTGTGTTTCTGTTGTAGTAAGAGTTGTGCTCAGGGCAGAGGCCCTTAGTGCCTCTGCTGCTTCTGACCCTGGTGATGGTGGGTGGCTTTTCCGTGACTGCCGAGCATGGAAATGACATACAGTGAAAGTGTGTTAAGGTACCTGTAAGCAGGCAGTGAAAACTTCGCAGCAGCCAAACGTTTGTCCATAGCCAAGATAAACTAATGTTCCAGCATTTTCTAGGGTTTTGTTTAGAGTTGGACATGTCATACCTGGGCTTAATCCCGGATCTACACAGCCCTGTTGAGAGACTTGAATTGCTGATGACCACCCCACCCAGTCCCCTAAGTGTTGTCCACGTGGGGTTTGTAGGAGCTCAGCACTTCTGAAAATCACTTTGCAAAGTTGTCCCCTTTTCTGTCTGAGGAGTGGGCGTGTTGAACCAATGTGGCTTGGGAGGGTGATCCCAAATTCATGATTTGTAAATGGCTTGGTAGTTCATAGTGTATTACATTTGATGGCCTAGGTTTACTCCTAGTACCCAGGTGCTGTAGAGGCCGTGCTGTGTCTGCTTCAGGGGCAGGAGTAGTTACTTTTGTGTGTTGCATAGCAGCAATCGGGGGCGGGGGGGGGGGGGGCAAAAAAACCCAAAACACCACAAAAGAAAAAAAACCTAGCAGGATGTCCTGTTAACATGTCTTGTTTTAGAGGACAGTGCCAGTCCACCAGCTTTCTAGGTTTCAGTGTAATAGAGGTAGGTATTTAGTATATTAATCCTAATACATTTCAGCAGCTGCTTGCACAGCCTTTGTTAGGAGCTTGGGAGAGTGGTTGTCATCACTTCACCATCCTTCTACCCCTCTTTTGAAGATTGTTCCTGTGGCCAGAGAATTACGGGCACAGTTTCTGTGGAGGTGCTGGAGAACATAGGGGATTGCTTGTGATAGTATTTCAGGCAGGCTCTGTCTCAACTCCCTGGTTGTTGTTGTAAGATTTAAGAAAAAAAATCTCTTCAAGTTTGGTATTATCTTTCTTTTCTTGACAGTTCTCAGAGGTGGCTGCTGGTGACTTACAGAGTCAGCAGGCACAGGCTGTGCTTGAGGGTCTCAGCTCATCTTCTTGGGGAAAGGATATGATAGGATATGCTACGCAGGTGGGAGACTACATTGGTCCAGAACCTAGTTTAGGGCTTAGTGTGTCACCCAGTCCTGAGCTTGAGGCTGTGGAGCTGCTGTTTGCTGGCCACCGTGTGTCGTGGTTTAACCCCAGCCAGCAACTAAACACCACGCAGCCGCTCACTCACTCCCCCCCACCCAGTGGGATGGGGGAGAAAATCGGGAAAAGAAGCAAAACCCGTGGGTTGAGATAAGAACGGTTTAATAGAACAGAAAAGAAGAAACTAATAATGATAATGATAACACTAATAAAATGACAACAGCAATAATGAAAGGATTGGAATGTACAAATGATGCGCAGTGCAATTGCTCACCACCCGCCGACCGACACCCAGCCAGTCCCCGAGCGGCGAATCCCTGCCCCCCACTTCCCCGTTCCTATACTGGATGGGACGTCACATGGTATGGAATACCCCGTTGGCCAGTTTGGGTCAGGTGCCCTGGCTGTGTCCTGTGCCAACTTCTTGTGCCCCTCCAGCTTTCTCACTGGCTGGGCATGAGAAGCTGAAAAATCCTTGACATTAGTCTAAACACTACTGAGCAACAACTGAAGACACCAGTGTTATCAACATTCTTCGCTCTGAACTCAAAACATAGCACTGTACCAGCTACTAGGAAGACAGTTAACTCTATCCCAGCTGAAACCAGGACACCGTGGTAAACCCAGGTTAAGGAATGCCATTCCCTACCACTTGCTTATTATTTGCAAGACAGCTCCACAGAGTTGTGCTAGGAAGGTGGCAAATTGCAGTACAGAGATGGGAACAGGAGCTGGGAAGGAAGGAAATCTTTACCTAGTTTTGCTAACAGGGCTTGTACATTGTAAAACTGCAGTCTGAGCTGGAAATCCTGCAGCATCTCTTCACTAACATTGACCTGGAATTTACCTGGCTGTCTGCCATGTGCTAAATAAACCCCAAGTCATGTCGGAGGCTCCTTCTACCCCCTTGAATCCCAGCCCCTTTCTGGGATAGCAACCCACAGGCCAGATTTTCTTCTGTGGAGGTTTTTAAGCGACCACTTTGGAGCCCCTTGAAACTAGATACTAGTGGGAATTCCTGTAAGGCCTCTCTAGCCTTGCTGGCTGCGACATCCTGGAGTGAAAATGTGGCTTGGATTGAGGATTGGTTGGTTGGTAAATTGGTACAAACCCAGCTAGTACAATTGCTTGAATTTCCTAATGAGCAGTGAAGAGGTCTGGGTAGGTAAAAAATGTTACATACAGTCAGATCAGAGGTCTGCGCCTCTACCGTCTGCCGTGTGGTGATGATTTGTAAGGAAATCTGAGTTATGTGGAAGGGTCTGGCTTGAGACTTGTTCTTGTACCTTCACCTTCCTGCCTTCCCCCCCCCCAGGATTCTCAAATTCTGTGTTCAAGCGATGCCTTTTTATTGCTTGCATCTTTGCAGTGTCCTGGCGCTTAAGATGCTGTTCTCAGAATTAGGACTTGGCTCGTATTACTGTGGCAGAATCAGGAGCTGTCTTTCAGCTGGAAAAGTACCGAGTTTGATTTTTCCTTGAAAGAGATTGCATTTTAAAAAGACAATTCTGATGGTGTCATAACTGTTGTTTGCCTTCTTAAAAAACTTAATCATGTTCAAACCTAGTGGGAAGGAGTCAGATGCTCACGCAGAATCTTCCACGTGCTGTCGGCAGAGGGGAACTGCCCAGGTTGTTGTACATATTTTGGTTTAACTTGTTCGCGCTGCTGTTTAGCCTTTGGTTTGTGTGTCTCGCTTTGCTTGCTAGTGGAAAGAGCCTCTAATAGAGAGAACGGAGGAGTGATTCATGCTGAGGAAGGAAATTATCTCTTATCTAGGTTGTCTCTAAGCCAGTCCTCCCAGAGCTGACTTTATCCTTGAGAGGCTGAAAAGTTGGTCTAAAAGGTAAATATTTATTCTTTAGAGTGTCTGAAATTGATCTGAAATCCCAGTGTCTGGTGTGCTTGCTGATGGGAAGGAAGCTATGCTTGTCTGTGTTCACACAGCACAGTGTCATTCAACCTGCAAGCAGAACAAAAACTGTTCTGGAGGAGCATAACTAAAAACTTGCTGAAATCTGTGTAACCTTGTCAACTAAGCAATGTTTTCTCCCACCTCAGTTACAATAGTAGGTCTGTGGAAGAGAAAGCTAAGAGGTCTAGCTCCTGGCTTCTCTGCTGTCCCAGCATCGAGGTTTGTGGGATGGAGACTGTTAAAATATCAGCATTCTTCTGCATCTTAGAGAAAGTCACTGGAGCTTTGCTAAGTCAGCTGGGAGGAAGATCAGATACTCAGCAAAGTGGCTTTTCTTAAGCGTTGTATAGTAGGACACTTAGGGAGGCTTTTGTAGTACTGCGTAGAACGTTTCCATACCCTTTTAAAAAACTGCAGTGGAAATTCTGCAATGCTTTCTCTAGCAAACCTGCCCCTGCCTTGGTGATTGCCCAGAATTCAGCAGGAACAGAAAGTGAAACTGGCTGGTCTGCTGGTCATATGCTGAGGTGTGCAGAAGGTGGAAAAATTGTATAAATGCTAAACCAGATGAACTTTGCAGTCCTATTATTATCATTTTTATGGAGAAAGCTGTCAGTGGTTAAGAGTGAGCCAAGCCAATTCTTGTGTAATTAGCCCCATACAATTAACATGGTATTTAGCGATGTTTGGCTTGAGCTGTAAGTTCTTGTGTATAACGGGGAGTTTCTGATGAGAACATGAAATTTAGATACCCAGAGTGAATATGTTGCAGTTAACCTAATCATTTAAAATCTTCTCACGCTCCTTTAGCTTCTGGCTTAAAGGTCATTGAAATCTAGACCTGAGGTGCCCTTTTTAGCCTTTGCATAGCATCAGTTAGTGTTCTATTTTTGACCACTTGCTAGTATTGGATATGAGGAGAGCTACTTTGGAAGTGTTTTGTAGTATTTGTGTTATATTTCCTATTTTATCACTTGGCATCACTTGGTTCATACTCTCCTGTTTTTTTTAGGGAGATTGCTGTGGCTTGAGCCATTGCTGCTGAGCGTTTCGCTGCTGTACCTAACCTCAAAATTACTTTTGCTGCCTCTTTGGATTCTTCCACTTCCAGCGGAGGAAAGTAGACCTTCTGGCTTAACCTGAGCACAATCCTAAGAGCTCCCTAGCCCAGACCTCAGCAATAGCGCAGATCATCTCTTGACCTAAGCCAAGCATGTCACTTGGGACTTGGTCCTGCATTGAGCTGTGTGTAAATTGATTCTCCCTGCCCTCCTGTTGAAGTAGGCTTGCTATAGGTTTGGGATCTCTCATTTATACCTTGGTTTCTTTGTCTTTTTACAACGCATCTTTTCTTGAAAAGGTAATGGAACCCCTTTAGCTACAAGAGTGATTGTATGCATCTGCTGAGTATTACCCATCTGTGTATAATTCTGATACATCTGTCAGTTTTACATCTAAGATGTATACAACTCCTGTCCAAGGAAGGTCTGTAGTTTAGACGGTAAGCGGGATGTGCGATTAACCTTGTGTGTCTGGCTCTTTCAGAACAGGGCAGTCGGACGGCCCAAAGGGAAACTGGGCACTGCTTCTGCGGTGAAGCTTGCAGCTAATCGGACAACTGCTGGAGCACGTCGGAGGAGGACGCGATGCCGCAAGTGCGAAGCGTGTCTGCGGACAGAGTGCGGCGAGTGTCACTTCTGCAAAGACATGAAGAAATTTGGGGGACCTGGCAGGATGAAACAGTCCTGCATTATGAGGCAGTGTATTGCAGTAAGTGTACCTGTTGCTACAGCTTGTTCAGAGATTTCTTTCCTATATCTGTGTCTCCTGGTGACAAGGTGTGGATCTGAGAGCTCTGCTCTGAGTAGGCTCTAAAGTGCATCAGACAAAACAGTGTAATCCCTGCCCTCCCAGTTCAGATCTCTTCTTCCCATTGCTTTTCATCCTCCCCAAATCTTAAACCAGAATGCTACTAAAACTTAATAGTACCGCTTTCATTCTCAGCAATATAGAATTGGAGATTATCAGTACACCAGAAATTGGCACTCAAATCACACTGACATTCTGGGATTTGGGGGAGAAGGGGAAGAGTGGGAAGTTCTGATTCAAAGGGAGAAGAGGCCTGTTTGGTTTGGATCTCTGAATTTCTTGAGAAAAACTGCCTTGCAACTATCTTTACTGTCTTAACTACTTAACCAAATTAAGATGTGGAGAAATCTTTGACTGGCATCCTCCAAGATTTTTGGTGTTGGTGACCACAGCCCCAGGCTACTTGAGATCTGAATTTCAATTTGTTTGCTGTTACCCAGGCATATAGCAGGAAGTCTGATCCAGATGAGCCAACGAGCCGTCAAGCTAGGGTTTTGTCTTCCTCAGGGACTGGAAATGGCTGTCAGGGGATGAGCATCAGAACAGGACAAGCAGGCAGTGAAAGACAGTTTCCTGGGCTCCTCTGGTACATTGCTTAGAAGCTTCTTGAGTCATAAGTGATAGCTTTGTATTTAACAAATACAGACAGATTAATCTTCCGCTAAGTTGTCCAAGGAGCTTTTGAATCCATTGCTTTCATACTGACTGTTGTGGAGCTTCTCCTCAGGTCTCATGTCTGCAGTGCCCCCATTCAAGGGTAAAAATTAGCTTTAGCTTTTATCTTAATTCTTTGGAACGTCTTGTTTATGCTGTTGTTAAGGGTTTGTTTATGCTGTTGTTAAGGGTTTGGTTTTCGGGGGGGGGGGTGGTGTTTTTTGGGTTTTTTTGTTTTTTTTTTTAAGGAAAGGAATCTTGTTTATTTGTAACTGAAATATCACCCCATCTATACTGATTTCTTTCTTAACTCTTGTTACAGTTCCTTTCACTTAGGGTTGTTTTTTTTCTTTAATTCTGATGAGGAAACTGAAGTGGAGGCATTAAGTGACTTGGTCTGATACTGATAAAACACTGATAAGCACTTAAGGTTTCCAGCAGTTGCTCCATGTCCTGTTCCAAGCCATGCACTGTTCTTGACATAGAGGATTGGATTCAGCTGTGCTGGATCTTTCAGTAAAGTACATAGAATATCTACCTTTCTGCAGAGTGCTTTTGCAGCTCAAGTGTCTTTTCTTTGAACACTTGATTTCCTGGAGTGTGGCTTGAATTGGAACAGCATGGATGAAGAATTTATTATTCTCCAGGGGGAATAAATAGTGAAATGGTGCTGCCTTTTTAGTGGAGGGATTAAATTAGGGCTGCAGTGTTCTTTCTTGTCCTGACTGGTGAAGGAAGCTTTCATACTAAGCTGTTTTACTCTGGATAACACAGGCTGAGCCTTTTGGAGATGAACTGGGTTCTCTTCTGGCTGAGTGTAGTCATCCTCTCATCCCCTGTCTTCTAATGAAGAAGTATTTTTCTTCTTGGGTGTCTGCAGTTTTGTTTCCAGAAGCTGTGGTTAGTGCACAGGACTTGGTAGCTGATGTGTTCTGATTCCTTGTCCCACCCTCGCATGCACTCAAGAAGACATCTCTGCCCTTCGTAGGTTCCCATTGGTGTAAATAGCAGGGGAAGTATTACAGACTTTCTTAAGAGCAGCCAAAGCATAGAAAATTAGCAAGTTGAACTCTTGTAAATTTGAAGGGTGCTTTACTTTTCTGTAAGCAGTCCTATTGTCTTTACTCTTGTTCATTATGCTCTCTAACAATTGCGGTAGTAATATATTGTGGTACCTATCCAACAGCTTCCAGCCAAAAAAAGCCCAAAACACCAAAGCAAGGCTCTGTGGAAGTAATGATCCCTACAGTTCTGAAATTGTGCTTTCCTCTGGTTAATAACATTGACAATATTAACTAGATGCAGACTTTCATTAAACTCAGAAGCCTTAAGAGGGCCTGTACTGCCGTGTGGAGAACAGGAAACTCCTCTGCATCACTAGTTCAATCAAGAAAGGAAACAGGAGTGCCTGGGACACTTTATGCTGCATTGAATAGGTCTGAAGGGAGTGTGGGGGTCTGTGCTGGGAGGACAAGTTGTGACAGCATGGCTGCTGTTCTAGCCTGTCAGTGGGACTGAGCTAGTTGGGGCACAGAGGAGATTCCGTAGATACCCTTGCTCCCAGCAAGAAAAATTGTACTGCTCCTGGGGTGTTTGTTCTTGTGTGTGGATATAAATACTTGTTGTGTGGGAGATCAGACAAAACAAGTGGACAGACCTCTTATAGCTCTGGACAACTTAGCTTTTCTCTGGTTTACCTGCTGGTGGAATGGGATCCTGGGGATTTCTATTTTGTGCTTGGAGGAAGGGTGGGAATTAAATAGCATTTGCAAAATGCTTTTAAAATGGAGTGTGGGTAAGTACTGGCATGAGAAAGCAGGAAAGTGTTGCTGTAGCTAATGTATCAGATGTTGGTGTGTGGGGCGGCACACTGTACTCTGTAATGGCTTACTATAGCTAGGTTTTTCCATATCTGAAACTTGCCGAAGGATGCACTGTTGCTTTGTAGATTTGGTTTGGTGTGCAAGTATCCACTTAGAGATTTTATTCACTGTATCTACAAGACATCCTTGCTGTGAAAAGCCACAACTCTGCCTCTGGCTGCTTAATAGTTAAGGACTTTCAACCTAATCGATTGCATTGCACATTATGGCCAGGTTCTTATGAGGATCTTCCTTTTCTTTCTTGTAATGAGGCTTATGCTTTATTGCTGCAAACCAGAAGTTTGTTCCTCATTAGCACAAAGGTGGCTTTTTAATTAGACTGGCATTCAGTGCTTTGACATGGGTGACAGATATGTGAGGTGCTGCAGTTCCCTTTCTGCCTGAGCAAAAGACAGAAAAAAAATCAGTGTGGTTCTCACTTGTGACACTTGCAAGAGAGGAATTCTCTTTTTAAGTGTCTGTGCAGTGCTTTTTGCAATGCTCAAGCTGGGAGCAGGGCCCTAGATAATAGACTGTCAGTCAGGAAGAGGTCTGTTCTTGGTTCTGTTGTGGGCTTGCTGTGAGACCTGGATTGGGTCCCACAACATCTGTCTGCCCTGCTTGTAAAATAGAGGAGCTGCCAAATTGCTAGTCAGATTGTGAAGCTTAATGGATGTGAATAGTGATGTTCTAGGTTGCTTCTTTTCCCTCCCTTTGTACACTAGTGAAGTGACTTGCATGCCAATGTCTGTGTCAGCTCACAGATTCAAGGGACCCACAAAAAAGCATTTTCATCCATCCCTGGGGTGCCCCATGAATCCATGTTGCTACAGGGAGGGCACTTTCACTCCATGAAACGTCCTGTGATGCTTGATCCAAGTACCCAGCCCCGATTGTTACCAGTTTTTCTTGCTTTCGTTGCTCTGCTGGGCTGCAGCCTTCAGCAGTTTTTCACAATTAATCCTTATTTATCTCCTCTTTGAAATGAGGATACTGTAAATGCACATTGAGTTCTTCTGTTTCCATTATGTCTTCCATGTCCTGATCAAGACTTCTTTCTGATCTGTGTAAACAGCCGGTGTTGCCTCATACTGCTGTGTGTCTGGTGTGTGGAGAAGCTGGGAAAGAGGACACTGTGGAAGAGGAGGAGAGCAAGTTTAATCTCATGCTAATGGAATGCTCCATTTGTAATGAAATCATACACCCAGGATGCCTTAAGGTGAGTACAATGATGTGATACATGTTGGAAACAAAAACTGGATTAGTTACCACCTTAATGTAAAAGTAGTGCACAGAAATTGGAAAGCTTTCACATTTTCATCTTTGGAAACTTAAGTGAGCAAAGAGTTGGTGTGAGAAGCAGGGTGATAGCCATGGCACACGCAGCACTGACTGGCAGGCGGGGATGCTTTGACGTAACAGCATGCCCTGTAAGCAGAGACTCTTGCTTTGGACAGCCTCTGAAATGTGTGTGCATGCAAATGTCTTGTGGGATTTTTTTTTTGTTTGGTTTGTTTTGTTTTTCTTTCTTTTTTTGCCTCTTGTTTAAGGAAGTGAGGAGTTTCAGTTGGGATGGGAAGCTCAAGAGGACAGGGAAATCTGCCTGTACTTTAGGATGAGTTAGTCACAATCCTTGTATCGGTAGCTCCTTCTGTGTCCCACAAAGTACAAATGAGTAGTTGGCAGTTTGTGTTTGTCCAGGCACAGATGTGCCTTTCAGTGGCAGCTGGCTTTAAAGGTGTTACGAGCAAATGTTGCAGTAGGAAGACTGCAGCTCTAGAGAACAAACTGAGCAAGTTTCAGGCTGCAGGAGCGCTCACCCTTGGCTGACTTGAGTCCTGTGAGCAGCTGTATTCTTTGCTGGTAACAAAAGTGTCATTTTGGGCATATCTTTGTGTATTAGCATTTAGAAGCCTCCTTTCTCCAGAGCTGGTTTGTTTCAGCTGATCAGCCATTTCCTGTTGCTGATTTGTTTATGGTTAAAGTGAATTGCCAAAGCAAATGTATTCTGACATACCATGCCCCAGAAGGCAGCTTTTGGCCCTTCTGGGATCTCTGGGAGGAGAGGTTTGTTCCTCATGCAGGCCCAGGCTGATGCTCTCCTGGCCTGTTATTTTTCTTGCCCTGTACATAGTATTGCACCAAGCTATGTGCGTGTCGTTTATTAGAGCAGAAAGTAGGTAGCTGGCAAACCAGAACTGTAGCTGTCTCCCTGATTCATGAAATTGGTGCTCACAGCTCCTGCCACAGATGGGCTCTGAAAGGGAGCTTTGCTTGCTTGGCTCTGCTTAAAACAAGGCTTCAGGGGCTGACGAACCAAGGGAAGGAGCTGCTCGTTTTCAGAGGTACCTCGGTTTTGGCTTGTAGCTGTTGGTTTGCTATTCCAGTCCTTCCTGAAAGTGCCCTGCGCTCTCCCATCTCTCAGTTTGCAGTGTCAGTGACACTTCATGGCTAAGTTCAGAGAACATGATTGTTGTCTAGTGGCAGTTCAAGCATGGTTTCCTCTCCCTGTACCACATTTGGGACTAGTTGCACAGGATGTGGGTCAGATCTGTGAAATCAAGCAAGTGCTCTTTGTTCTTTTATGCATGTGTGGTGTTATAAGTGCTGTTTTGGTAAGAGGAACAATATTGCTTTGGGTGTTTCTGAAAATTAAGCAGTAGGAGATTTACAGTGTGCCCTGTGTGTCTTGTATTTTTATTTCTCAATGCTTCTGTTGAGCTGAAATGGTGGGGTAACTGGTACTGTTTATTTAATGAGACAAAAGGGCACTGGTAGGATTTCAGAATCGTCTTGGAAGGTGAGATGAGACTATGCACAGTGGAACAGGAAAAGGAAAATGGAGCCTCTTCCTTGGATCCCTCCTTGCTCTTTATTCCCAGGTTCCGTGATCTTCTGCGAGACAAAAATATGTTGCCATGTTTACATCTTGCTCAAGCCCTTGACATGGGCTTAAGCCCAGACGATGGAGCCCATAAGTAGCCCTTGTGGGAAGTGCCTTTGAATGCAGACACAGCCCCAGGGCAGCTGCTTCAGCTGTCCACCAAGAGAAAGTCCCTTCCTGTCCTACTTGGTAAACAGGCAGTAGTACATGTGAACTGTTGGTCATCTCCAATTAAATGTTTGGCAAATGTACTTTTTGGGGAGACTGATATAAACTGAATCAGTGAAGGGAGTGTCCTTTCCTGACTTACTCCCATGTGGAGTGAATTCTCTCCAAGACACATCTCTAAAGCTTATGGAGTAGTTTGGCACGTGCAGTGGCTAATTTGTACTCCAGGGTAGGTTGTTCCTGGTTTGAAGTCTATCCTCTTCCAGCTTCCTGATTTGGCTGTACATGTTTGTGGTGGGTTTTCTCCATGAAAAAGGTGTCAGAGGATGACCTCTGTGAGGAGATTAAGGGTGGCTCAGGTGCGTCTGTGCTCTGACACACTCGGAGCCTTGAGGGGCTTCTGTGGGTGCCTCTTGCTGGGGGAGCCCTGGGTACCAGAGCACGTTAGGTGCTTGCATTGGAACCACGCTAAGGACAGCCAGGATGTTCCATATACTGAGAAGTGTCATGGGAGGTTTCTGATATGCTTCTTTCCTTGAAAATACAGTACCAATACAAATGCTTGTTTTGCTGAAGAGTTTCTTACGAAAATGATCTTGGCAAGCGTTTTGCAAGCGCAGCATCATTTCCAGAGGGAGCTAGTGAGATTTTTGGAGGAATATTGCCTTTCGTTGTTACAGAGCGTTTGAGTTGAACGAATATTGATGATTTCTTTCTTGCTACATCTCAAATTGCTAGTAATGCTGGTTAGTACATGTGAGTGCAGTATCTGATGCTGTTTCTTTAAAGAGAAGGGGTTTCTTTTCCCCAGTTGGAGCCTGTTCTTTTTCATCTTAGGTGGATATAGTGATACTGATGGAAAAGGTGAATATTCAGGTGCCTTGTCAGAGGAGCAGAAATACAAAGACCTTTTCCAGCACAGCTGTACTGCTGCCCATGGTTTCAGCCCAGGTGTGTCTCGCTGCCTATGTTGTTTCAGTCTTGGCACTGCCAGAATTCATGGCTCTCAGTGATGTCAGATCAGCATCCTGGGGTCTCCATATTCCCTAACAAGAAGACTTCACAGTAGCCTAGTCTTATGTTTAGACTCTCTGAATTGCTGACCTTGTGCTGCAGGTACGTTTCTGAAGATGCCTCACACTGTGGCTCAGACAACCACCTGCTGTTTGTAGCAAACACTCAGAACTGGCTCCCACCCAGCCTGAAAGGCTTGGGACAGATTCAGTGGCAGGTCTGTGTGTGTCTAATTAGTTTTCTTACAGTTCCTCACATCTGTTCAGTTCCTTGAACTTCACAGAAGGGACAGAGCTGCAATGCTTTCCCTTCAGTAGCATTTGTTCTATATTCAGTGCGGGAAATAACTTGTTCCCAACTTGGGCTTGGGCCAGGAATTGTTCCCCTGAGGCAGAGATGTATACAACAGCTCCTGGAGTACCTTACACCTACCATGGGAAAGAAGGTTCAAAGGCACACAGTTGTGATAAAACCAGTATTTAAATTCTGCCCACTTCATTTACTCATTTATTAACTCCAGAAGACTTGGTGAGAGAGACTGACATGTCATCAGTCTCGCTAGATGGTGAAACTAGAATGGCTGCTGTCTGGCTCAGGGACTTGAGGAAGCAATTCCCCTAAAACCAAGGGCTTGCTCATGCTCAGCTAGTGCATTTTCATGGAGCTGGGAGGAGAGGAGGAAATGTTTCAGAAACATGAAAAATCTGCAGATCTCTGCCCCTGCCTGTTTCAGCAGCAGTCTCCTGCTACTGTGCTACTGATGCCAGTGCCCAGCTATTTGTCTTGACAGAAGCATGTTTTTGTTGTCTGCAATAGTAATAAATTAATCTTTCTCCCCCGCCCCAGGCTTTTTTTTCTGAATATATAACTAAACCCTTAAATGTGAACGTGCCATCAGTAAGCGTGTGTGTGTGTGGAGAGTGTTTTTTAGCTTAGCTCTACTTTTCATCCTCAGTTTCATTCACAGAAATGTCTTTTCAGAAACACCTATCTCCTGTTTGGAAAGTAATGCGGGCTTCTGTATGGAAATTCAGAAACCAGCAGCTTTTCAACTGCGTAGGACAGGGCTGTGCTTTTATTGTAGTGTAACAACACCGAGTGTGCATCTTCTCTTTCAAAAAGCAAAATGTCACAGTCTCTCAGAGGTAGTGAAGCAGTAAGCATTTCTCTTCCTCACGCTAGCTGGGTAACTGTGGGTGTGAGAAACCTTAAAAATGCCTTCATGTGTCCAGTCTTCTGAATAACAGTGCCTGTTCTCTAGCTGACTTGGCAACCATCATTTTTATTGGCACATGGGCTTGAGGGCTGGAGACATGGGACTGCTAGTTCTGATCCATAAAGAAAAATATTTTAAGGAACACTTGATTACAGTGGAGGGTGCTATGCTTCTAAAAATGCAGAACAGTATTAATGTATGTGAGAATGTGCATATGGGAAAAATCCCTTCCTATTAAAAGATTGGACTGTGCCTTACTCCAGGAGGGGACTGGACAGGACTGAGCTTTGCAAATAAATGGTGTGGGAGGACATTTGGAGATGGCATGATTCCAGTCCATGGTTTTGGTTTGGGTTGTTGGGGTGGTTTTTATTGTTTTGGTTTTTTGCAAGAGCAGAATGTGCCCTGTATTAATTGGGATTGTCATTGACCTTCATAAAAAGGCCAGACCTGAACCCTTTGTCAAATACCAATTTGGCCAGCATGCTTTCCTCCCCTGCTGACATCATCATAAGGGTAATTGTGCAGGACCGAGGACTTGCTCAGCACCAGCAGGATGGTGCAGCACCTGTGGTGATCTGTGTTCCTTTTCTGCAGCCATTGGGAGGGCAGCAGCCAATCAGAGAAAATTGAGCTGTACAAAATGCCTTTAAATGATCTACCTGTAGACTTTTGCAGCTTTTTGCAGCACGATTGTGAATTAAGTTGTACTTCTCTTTCACCAGGTGAAGGAGTCAGATGGTGTGGTTAACGATGAGCTGCCGAACTGCTGGGAGTGTCCAAAGTGCAACCATGCAGGGAAAACTGGAAAAGTGAGTTTAATGGGAATAAGTGGTGCTGGAATGAGATACAAAATCTCAGGCATTCCCTCTGGCTTGTAGATATAATTTTGCCCAGTACTAGCTTTTGATTTTGTGCTTAATTCAGTTGAGTTGAAGGAAATAAGCTGATGGCATTCTATTCTTTAATAATTTTTGTATTTTTGTTCCACGTACCAACACTTCACCTAGAACCTGGGGAATATTTAGGTTAGTTCTGTGCACTGCTGCATGTTAATTTCTAAGATGAAAATACTTTAAAAAAACAAAATCCAGAGGCAGTTATGCAAAACCTGAAGTGTCTGTTGGAATTAGTGAAACATTAATTCTTTGCAAACTAAGACAGACACTTGCAAGTGTGTAGTTACAAGAAGGTTCAAACTACTTTAACTCCTTGCTAAAAATTTTGTCTGTTACAAAGTGATCAACCCAGCAATGTTGGAGTGTTGGAGGCAACTTAGATGAAGAGCTGAGAAAGGCGTAAGATATAAAGTTTGTTTGTGTTTTGTGTCTTTGGCGTACAAGCAAAAGCGCGGACCAGGATTCAAATACGCATCAAATCTCCCAGGCTCCTTGCTGAAGGAACAGAAAATTAACAGAGACAATAAGGAAGTAACAGATGCTGCAAAACGGAAAGGGGATTGTGAAGAAACTCCCAGGCGGAAATCGGAGGAACATTCCAAAAAGACTCAAGTTGACTCAATACTGAGGAGAAAGTCAGACGAAGTGCATCTGTGGAGGAAAAGGAAATTTGAGAAACCCCAGGAACCCACTATGAGAAAGCGGGTATGACAAAACACTCTTTTCATGTGCTTACACAGATGCGTGTGGGCTGGTTGGGGCTGATGTCTCTTGCCTTCTGGCTTATAGCTCATCTTGAAATCCCAGATTGTTACAAAAGAAACTGCAATGTTTTACCTTCCTTTCTGAAAACTGCTAGTCTAACAGGACAGTAGTTTGAGCAGTGACACTTGGGTTGATGTTCAGAGGCCAAAAACGCTGGGCTATGGCTGTTGTTTTATTCAAAATACTGGAAAACCCACTTTAACTGAAAAGTCTTTACAAGATGCTAGGAGTAGGAACAAGATGAAAATCAATTTTTAATGGAAACTTTTCCATCTCTACCCACTTGGTGGCGCATGGCAGCTTGTTTTGTGGCTGATTCAGCAATGTACAATACTCATAACCCATCAGAGGACCTTTAGAAACGACACTTTCTGTAGCCTGCAGAGAGGAGGAGCTGCTCACAACAGCAATGTAGACAGCTTTTCCCTGAATTTGACAGTCGGAGCCCTTGGGCCAGGCAGGGACATTCTGAATTGTCATGTGGATTGCAAAATATGGCACTTGGGATATACAGAAAAGCTTGTTTGCAGGGGTAGAAATGAGGACCTAGATTTAATGTGTCTCATGAGTAAATGGCTGATGGCTTTAAAACTGGAATCAGTGGCTGGTTTTGTATTGCATGTGTAGTTCACGAGGAGTGGCAGTCAGTCCGCCCTGCAAGGCTTGACAGTGGGAATGCTACAGTACAGTAAATGTAGTGATTGGTGTTGCTTTGATGGAGTGAGAGCGCAAAATTCACAATACCAGTTTATGCATATCTGCTTTCTGGCCGTGCTTTCCTTTTCCCATCCCTTCGGACTCACTGCAGTATTTATGGATGGCTTGAATTGCTCCATGAAAGCCCCCCAGTGTGTGAGGAGGGCACTGTGGATCACCAAACCTTCATCAGACAGCACAACAAATGTCGTGTTTTGGGGTTTTTACTTTTCTTTCTTCCAACAGCTAAAACTTGGAAAAGAAGACAAACTCTTCAGGAAGAAGGTACTTTGCCTTTTTAATAGATGTGTTCTGAATCCCTTTTAATCCCTTCTCATGTGAGCTGAATGGTGAGCCAGTTTCTCTCTCAGTCATGTCCTTGTGTCACTGCAGGCTTTTTTATCACTCCATTTACATCTTGAAATTACAGAGATCTCTCTCATGGAAACCTTTACACTCCGAGATAGTTTAGCTGCAGTGTCTGATTTTGTTTCTGTTCTGGTGTCCCATATTAAAATACAGCAGCAAGCTGTGTTTTGATGACCCGAGGAATAAAATTCTGTTTCTGTACTGATGTTTTGCTCTTGCTGCATGGTTGAATCTTGCCCCAGCCACACAGCCCCTCAGCAGTCTCTACCACAGCACATCCCTGGAGTCTGCTGCTGACACCCCAGGGAGCCAGGGATGACCTGGCACACAAGTATTGATTACCTCTCTCAGTCTGCCACGATAACAGACGTCCAATAACTTCAAACTAAGTGCTTGTCAGTACCCAGTGTGAAGGATGCTGCAAGCTGCCAGTAGTCTGATGTTGTAATTTTTTTATTCTAACCTGTCATTAACTTACTGTGACCTCTCCCTTTATAATATATTAATTTAAAGACAGGGTGATCAGTTTTCTCTGCTGTGCGCTGCAGTCTGAAGCATAGGAACACATCCACTGCCTTGATCCAATTAGTTTATTGTGAAAGCATAGACCTTCTGATATAACAAGTGTGTTCACAGCAGTTCACCATTTCTTGCCAGTCCAGATCTCTTCTTATTAAGAGCTATTTTATTTTAACAGTTGGTGTCTTCTTTCTTGCTTGTAGTGATCAGATTGGACTTGAAGTCTTCCCTGGTCTTAGTTTGTGCATCTCTTACACTTCTGTCTGGTGTGCATCAAAGAGAGATTTGATTAATGCAAGCAAGTGAAGTGCAGTTTGCTGTTATGAACAGTGACCGGGGCAGGGAAGAAGGTGCCAGCTAACCCCTGTCAGCCTGCATTGCGTTGGAGATTGTGTCAGCATGAGGTCTCGTCAGGCTAGCAGTGTGTCAGACCTGTCAGTCAGATTCCCTGTTGCACATGCACCGGCGTTGGGGGAAGCGTGAGAAGACGAGCAGAGTTTAGTTGGATGTAAAGGAGCAGCTGAAGTGTAATTAAATGAGGCTGTGAGTATCCAGCAATAAGGGCCACAACAGCACAGCCACAGAGCAAGTCAGTGATGGCGATTCAGGAGGTTTCAAAAATTGACCTTTTGACTGTTGGGCATGAATGCATGTCAGCCAGTGTTTAAAGTGGGTGCCCAGTGAATGTGTCCCAAGCCTGGTTTCTTCTGGTCTGCTGGGGAAAAAGCTGTCTATAGTATGCTGCTTATCTTCTGTATATAAACTATCTGCTGTGTAATGAGTAAGGCCCTTAAATCTGCAGGATTATGCATGGTGAATAAATGCATTTATCACTCGCTGGGAGTCCAGAGAAGCCAATAGCTGGACTCCTCATCCATGATGGCACTTGAACTTGATACCTTTGGCCGGTGAATGTACCCTTGTGCTCAGATGGGTGGGGCCCAGAGCTGGCAGGCAGCCCGACCCCCCCCCCCCGGCAGGGCTGCCTGTGTGGAGCATCAGCATGTGAAGTATTGCTGAGTATGTTCTTGCTCAAATAGTCAGCCCTTGTCTCTTCCTTTTCAGCGGCGATCGTGGAAGGCTCCAGATGACCGAACTGCCATGATCAAACCCCTGCGGCGCCTCAAGCAGGAGCCAGAGGATGACCTGCCAGAAGCACCTCCCAGGTCCAAGGATAGTGACCAGTCACGGTCCAGCTCGCCCACTGCAGGTCCCAGCACGGAGGGTGCCGAGCCCAGGGACAAGAAGAAATTCAAGATGAGGAGGAAAAGGCGGCTTCCCAATAAGGAACTGAGCAAGGAGCTCAGCAAGGAGCTTAACCAGGAGATCCAAAAAACCGAGAACAGCCTTGCCAATGAGAATCATCAACCCATCAAATCTGAACCTGAGAGCGAGAATGAGGAACCTAAGCGTGCTTTGAACAACAGTGAGAGACTCCATAGGTTCAGCAAAGGGTTAAACGGGACTCCCCGGGAGCTGAGGCACCAGCTCATCCCCAGCCTGCGAAGCGCACCTCGGGGAATAACCCGGCCACCGCCTTCGCTCTCTCCTCCCAAATGCATTCAGATGGAACGGCATGTTATCCGGCCGCCTCCCATCAGCCCCCCTCCAGACTCACTCCCCTTGGATGATGGGGCAGCCCACGTGATGCAGAGGGAAGTCTGGATGGCTGTCTTTAGCTACCTCAGTCATAGAGACTTGTGCATCTGTATGAGAGTTTGCAAGACCTGGAACAGATGGTAAGGAGGGCGGGAAACCCAGCTAGGTCTAACATGTAGCGGGATGGACTTGAAAGGGAAGCGGGTGATAGAGGCAGCAGGTTGTCACTGAAGCTCTGCTGAGCCCAAGGAGAAGGGGTGACCAGCAGCGTCTGGAGAAGTAGCATGTCTTCTGGTGCTTTCTCAGAAAGAGCAGTTCCCAGGCTTTCTGGTGGGAAGAGTGTGTGTGTGTGAGAGTGTGTGTGTCAGCCTCGGCATCAGCCTGCTGAGACTGTAGCACCCCAGAGCAGCCTGTTCTGTAGTTAGACACCACAATGTTCTTGCCTGCTGGAATGGGCAGTCTAGGTCATGCTAAGTCTTGGTGTCATTCTGCTGTGAGGAGCTGCTGACTGCTAATGCAGTTGTTGTTCAGTTCAGCTATTAAATACCTATTGAGATACAGCAAAGGCCTCCCAATGCCCTCGGTGTTCTCGGAAGGTCTGTGCTGATCGTTCCCCTGTAGAGGGTACATGGAGAACGATCCTGTTCGCTGCGTTCCATACCAGCAGAGCTGATGGAGGAATCCTTTGTTAAGTGTATTTACTCACAGTGTGTCTGTTCGGTGCTTGGGGTACCACAGTGTGAACATTGACACAGTTGGTGACTGTACGGCAGCAGGAAGCATTAGTGGACAGATTTATATGTTTCACTGAACTTGCAGTGAAGTCTCTTGTTGGCTGTCATCTCGGATTCAACTGTAATGTGCACACACACGGACAAATTGTAACAGAGACTCCTTTCTAGCACAGTCTAGTAACTGGATAAATGACAGAAAGGTTGGGAGGTTGATAATTCAGTGCAAGAAGATGTGTGTGGAGTGTCTCCTCCATGGGCTTCTTGGTGTCACAGAAAGCTGGTAAATGCATTTTCCACTTAAGTGCAGTATTTCTGCTGGAAAAAATGAGAAAATGCAGGATCTTGCACTCATTAGGACTTCCTGCTTGTTGCCCTTAGAGAACCATAAAGAGAGTGTAAAAACTCATAAGCCACATAGATAGGAATAACACAAACAGAGAGAACAGGAAGCGGGGGGGATCTGTTTTACAAAATTCACTGGTTTTAAGCAAGGAAAGCATGGGGGAAATCAGGACAGTAATATTTAAAAAACCAGTCTTCATATTCAAAAGGCAAGGAAGAAGGTGTGGCTTCTCTTCAGGCTAGAAAATGGATTTTAGTAAGTGCTCTGATGACTTAAAATGAGATCCAAAGTTGTTGATGCTTGTAATTGTGTGGAAATAATTCCATGCTTTATTGCATGATATATTTGAGGGAGAAACCTCAAACCTATGTGACGTTGTGTGGTGTTGTGCTGATCTTAGCATCGCTCAGCCTTATTTTTGCTATTTTCAGTTAAATGCTGTAGTTCTTCCTACTGTTTAATGACAGCTTTTAAAGTCTTGCAGAAATCAAAACAAGTGCCAAATTAAGTGCTGTTGGCTTTTTTCTTTTTGGGTAGGTGCTGTGACAAAAGATTATGGACCAAAATAGATTTAAACCATTGTAAATCCATCACTCCGCTTATGCTTAGTGGCATTATTAGGAGACAGCCTGTAACCCTTGATCTTAGCTGGACAAATATATCTAAAAAGCAGCTGAGCTGGCTTATCAACAGACTGCCTGGTAAGTGATGTTTTTTGACCACCTCACTGAATTCAGCAAACCAGTTTGTATCTAAACTGCAATCTCTGAGGAACATCTGCAGGGATCCAGGTATCCTAGGAGAGGAGTAGATATGTAGGAATGAAGCATCAGCGAATTAAAATGGGTCCAAAATTAGTTACGTTGTGACTACTTGATGTGTTAGGTAAACTAGTTTGAGGCAGGTCTTCGTCAACAGGTAAAGTTGCTGTGGAAAGTGCCTGTGTTGACATGATTAGTGGAGGGGGTGGAGGGGGTCTGATGTCATCCACGGTAATGAAGTTCCAGATGGTGGGGGAGATGGAGAGCTGGGCAGGAGGTGGCTTACGGGGGTCCCTGCTTGCCCTGGCGTGCTGGGATTGTTCGTCAGAGCGGCACTGGGCTTTGCCCAGCCTGCGCCTGGTAGCAGAGATCACCACGGATGTCTCTCTGGGTAGGCCACGTGCTCCAACTTCTTCTGTATCTGCAGGTCTTCGAGACCTGCTGTTATCAGGGTGCTCATGGATAGCAGTGTCGGCACTTTGTAGTTCCAGTTGTCCTTTACTCCGAACTCTGGACGTGCAGTGGGCAGAAGGCCTGAAAGACGCACAAATGAGAGACCTCTTGTCACCGCCCACAGATAACCGGCCAGGTAACAGGCGAGAGGAGCATGCGGGAGACCTGTCCCAGCCGTTCTGTGGCATGTTCTGCTGCTAGTCCCCCTTGGAGGAAACGGGCAGAAACCCCTGCAGCTAGCATCGGCGGGGTTCTGGGCTTTGCTGACGTGCGAGGTGTTCAAAGTAGTGACTTGCAACACCTCCTCGCTGGAAGCCACTGGGTAACGAGTGATGTTCTCTGGCTGCTGAACAGTCATCTGAGCCACTGTGCTGGTTTTCTGTCTGACTTTCTTCTCTTCAGGCTGCAACGGGTGTACTTTAGAGAGTATGGAAACACTTTCTTCCAGTTCAGGGAAGGAGCAGTTCTGTGGGTCATGCCACATTCGCCCGGATATCAGCTCAGGTGAAATTTTGAGCAAATCAGATCTGCTTTCTGGCATGCACTGCACAGCCTACTGCTTATTCCCGACTTGTAATTCTGCTGGGCCCCTGCAGTTACTTTCATCCCTTTTGTTTTGAAATCAGGAGGTGGCTTTGTCCATGTGCCTGTTCCAAAAATAGACAAGTGTTCCTGCTGATGTCCCCTCCAAAGCTCCAGACAGGCAAAAGCGTCTGAAGTTGACGTAGGGCAGCAGTGTTGTGTGTCACAGTGCATTTCATATAGATCTGCAGATGTTTGTAACACAGGGTGAGACTTGTGGGAGTGACCTGCTGCCTCCGCTTTCCAGGTCAGATCGACAACCGGAGTAAACTACGGAACATAGTTGAGCTGCGTTTGGCTGGCCTGGATATTACAGATGCTTCTTTGCGGCTGATCATAAGGCACATGCCTCTGCTCTCCAAACTCAATCTCAGTTACTGTAATCATGTGACAGATCAGTCTATTAACCTGCTGACCGCAGTTGGAACCACCACGCGGGATTCATTAACAGAAATTAATTTATCAGGTAAGCAACAGAAGCGCAGGGGTGGGGGGAGGACAGGAATTGCCCATTGGTGTTAGGTTTGTGTGAAACACATCACTGAGAGGGGTTTTACCCAGCTCTTCCCCTGCCCCTGGTGTAACTCCCCCCCCACCCAAGGATTCCATTTAAGCAGCTGGATGTGCTGCCCGTGTAAATAACCCTGCAGCTGCCCAGCCTTTCCCCAGGCCCTCCACCAGCTGCCAGGCCAGCCGCCTCCCGCTTAGGAGCCATGTGTTTTACCTCGCTCATCCTCCACAGGGGATTTTCTCTGCGCATCTGGCCTCCTTTGCTTTATCTTGTTGGTTACACAACAGAGTGACGGGGATCAGGGAGCGGCGATGGGGCTGGCAGGGTGATTTCACTGTCGGCACAGCACGGGAGGAGCAGGAAGGACCTACCGCAGTCTGGATAAACTGTCCTCTTGCTGGAGAACAAACCTGGGAAGTGCTGTTAAATTTCTCCCCCTTTGGTGGTTTGGTTTTTTTTGTTGTTTTTTTTTTTTTTCCCCACAGACTGCAATAAGGTTACTGACCAGTGCCTGTCTTACTTCAAACGTTGTGGAAACATCTGCCAGATCGATCTGAGGTACTGCAAGCAAGTGACAAAAGAAGGCTGCGAGCAGTTCATAGCAGAAATGTCAGTAAGTGTTCAGTTTGGGCAAGTGGAAGAAAAACTTCTGCAAAAACTGAGTTAGTTAAAGGACATGTGTAAATACTCGGGGGGGGGGGACTAAGAACACGTAGGGATTTTATTTTCAATTGGGAACTTGGAATATTGGAAAATACCACGATTGGATTTTACAACTCTTGTCGAGAACAACATGAAACTACCCATGTTAAGAATTTCAACTTGTGCCACTAATTCAGTCTACCTGGGATGGATGTCCTGCACTGGCTCTTATGCAAATTCATAAGGCGACTGTTATTGATGATAATTGTTCACACCTGGAAGACGACTGATTTCCAAGAAATACTGTTATTGAAAGTACCACAGCATGTGCTTGGTAGTGTAAATTTGATTTCTGCTTTTCATTTCTTAAAACAACAAAAAAAAAAAAGTTGGTGTCATTGAAGTGGACCACGCACTGCATTTCTGCCTTCTTAACACGTTTTGTTTTGTTACATCTTACATTATGCAGAACTATTTTTGTACAAAAATTGTTTAAAAATTATTTATGCAATGTTTGAATGCATTACCAGTGTTTCAGTTTTGATTGCCAATTTTTATCTTTACTTATGGTAGGCGAGAACTTAACCTATACTTCGTAGACAGTATCTATCTACAAATGTGCCCAGGTCAGGAAAAGTAGGTTAATACTTTCAACTTCAAGCATGTTTTAATGGAAGTTTATATCCTGCTTTGTATACTTCAGAAGTGACATAAGCATGTTGTGGAAATAAGGTGTAAATTATAGTTGAAGTAAAACACTTTTATCTGTATAGAAATCACCTTTTTCTCAAAATTTTAAAAAATTCCAATTTCAGCTTTTGCACATAGGAGGGTTTCACTCTGTAGCATGAGCTCTTGTACTCAATATAAAATTAATTTATACAGTGAGTCCAGCCGTAGAATAAATGGTCAAACGTAGTCTCTCTTTCTTTGAAGTGTGAGTTGAGTTCTCATTTAAGGTTTATAACATGGTTATTTCCTGATTGTAAAATTCTGCATTCATAAGTGCCATTGTTGTATGGTGTTGTTTTCGTAGACCTTCCTGATGCAGTTTTACCTTTGTTGAATTTGTATAAACAATTGTACAAAACCAGGTGCTGGCTCTCTGGCTTTCTGTTCCAGTGTGGGGTTGTTGAGGGGGGGGAAGCTGTGTTTGGGCTTTAGGGGTGTGTGGCGTGACTGCAGCGAGCCCCAGGGGGTTACAGCTGGGTTCTGCGCGTGGAGCAGGTCCTGGGTTCTAGCCTTGGTGCAAGCCAGGATTAACAGCAGCTGCCCCTCTTGCTGTCATACTACATGTAGTACTTTCACAGCACTTGGTCTTTGTCCTGTGCCTCTAGTTGGTGTGTTCCAGTACATCTATACTGAGGAGGGAATAAAAGACCCATCTATACCTTCCTTCATCTGGAATTGGCCCAGATTAGTCTAGAGGAACACTTACACATCTCCAGAAGAATGTTAAAGCTTGAGCTGAGTAACCAGCAGTGCTCCCACAGCTGGTGAAGAAAAGAGGCAGAGGCTGAGAAAGCCCATCACAAATCTTTATTAAGCTTGTGTGGCTAATGATCAGCATGGAAATAACATAGAGGGCAGGTTTTTCTTCATTAGCTTACCCACTGAACAGAAACTTGAGGAATTAAGTACCATTAAAAAGTGACTTCTAAAAAATAAAGCCATTGAGAGGTTTGCTCCCTTCTGAAAAATAACCAGCAGTGTCTCCAAGCTGTGCATTTTATTTTGAGGAGGAGCTACTTTCTCTTTTTCAAGCCAGCTTAATTTTTCACATAAAAGACAAGAGCAGGCATGACAGTGCAGCAGAGGTAAGAGTTCTCAGGTACTACAGCCTTGGCAGAAGATGCCCCTGTCTCTGTTACTTTGCTAGCATGTGGGAAATTAAAAGGAGAAACTGCAGCTTCATTGATCAACCCTCCTTAAAGGCTACCTGTCCTGGCCAGACTAGGTCCTTCCTCACCCCTCTCTTTTTTTTTACAGTGAACTCAATCAGACACTGTCATGGCCACAGGCAGCCTGTCCCCAGAACATGAGTGGTTCTTGCTGCTCTCTACCTTCCCCAGGTCGTCTGTCACAGATATCCTGCAAGGACCATGGAAATTCTTGCTCCAAGAGGGCCCTTACCCCAGCCAGACACTGGAGCAAGGGGTGACAGCAACAGGGGTCATTCAGCAGCCAAGGGGAAGCATAGTTAATAGTGGCTTAGCCTTGGTCAGAAGCCTGTGAACATGAGGTTTTAAGCAAAGACCATGTTTCCCTCCCCCTTTAAGGTTAGTAACACCATACATTCCACATGTTAGCAGCAAATAGTTTCATGACCCTGATGAGTATTCACAGTAACATCATGTTGTCGGCACATGGCATACAATCATCACACGTAAGATTAATAGTCACAAGAGGCATGAGTGGATTAAGGACCACAACAATATGGTTTACTATACTCCTCTTTTAAAAAAATATTTTATTCCTAAACTAAAAAACACTTGGTAGTTGGACAGCATGTGGCAGAGACCTGCTAAGCAACAGAGCTTTCTGTACATTTACAAGGAATAGCCAAGACATGACACGTGTCATGACAGACATTCGGAACGGAGCAATCAGCGTAAAATAGACTGCTTAAGGGCTTCTGTGCAGGTATAGTTAATGGCAGTGCTTTCTACAGTCCTATTTTATACTGTTAACACTGTTGCAGGGACAGTGTCAGAACAGTTACATTCTATAATTACGTAAAAGCTGAATATTCAACTGATATATTCATTGCTTCTAATGCACTAGACAACATAACACGCTAATGCAGTCGAGCAGAGGTGTTTTCCAAACCCTTGCTGAGTCCTGAATGCGACCATTAGAGGTGATATTCTTCAGAAGAGAGCAAGAACCGCTGTAAACAGTTTGACTTGAAGAGTTTGTGGATTTACAAGATAAGCCAGTCAGGCAGCGCTAGTACTGTACGCACAGGCATCATATCATACTGCCCAACCATGGGATTCAGGATGCCGTAGAACAGTGTTTCACAAACTCCTGGATGCTGATGTTCAAAATGCTGTGTTTATTGAGAACTAAAAAGCTGACATCGCCCCAAGATTCAGCACTGCTGCCCACAGAAATCCGGGAAGGGTGACTATAAAATCCGGTTTTGGTCTTGGTTTAAGATTTGAACACATGCACGGCCCGTACGACGTACTGTCGGCAGATGGGGCACTCGCTCATCCTCTTGCCGCACTTGGTGCAAGTGACCATGTGGCCGCACTCCAGCAGGACGCAGTCGATGATGGCATCCATGCAGATCCGACACAGGTTATCGTCATTGTCATTCAGCTGCATCTTCTCACCCTCTGAAACGCAACAGAGCAGGAGGTCATGCACTCAGGCCTTGGAAAACCAGTTAAGTTCTAGCCCAGGCAACCAGTAAAATACACAGACAGCTAATTTAGCATCAAGTAGTGCTGCTCCCTGTTCACAATAGTTTTTCTAACCCACAGCTAAAAATTAATCTATATTCCTTCAAAAAAGCAAAGAAACAAGAACTAGAAAGCCCATAAGTGAACATCCAATATTTGGCTTCATTCTTTAAACTCAGAGACCATTTTCAATTCAGAATATAATGACTGTGAAATAACGTGCTGGATTAAAATTCAGAGCATGTTGGTTTTCCATCTCTGAGCTTACTTTGTTTGGCAGAACACTTTCCTCAGAAGATTAAACACAATAATAAGAAAGCAGACTAAGAAGCGGAAGCCTTAAGTAGGCTGTAAAGGTGGCAGAACTGAATAAAACCTGTCAAGTTTCATTGCAAATAGACAACATCCCCTTATCAATAACCAAGTGTTCCGTCAGACCACATTGAAAAAAACCCCGTAAGTTTAAAGCTTGATTTGAGACAGGTTTTCAATTCTAGTTTATGACCAAACTGAAGGTCTCACTTAAACCATGTTTTGACATTCACTAACAGTCCCCCACCTTCACAACCCTTCCCCCCCCCCCAATTAGCTGATTATTTCACACCTGATTGATTACCACAGTCCCTGCAGTCTATGTGCTGGCACAACCTGGCTGTGCAGTGGCCCAGGGCCATTCAGTTTTCCAGTCATCACAGTCCCCTGTTCTTTACAGCCTGACTGCTGGATGCAGGAATGACGAGCCAGGCAGGCATTTTTCAAGCTGGTAATGACATCAAAAAGTTGCTCCTTAAATTATACTTTGTGAACAGGAATCGGTCTGTCGATGTACTACAGTCACGCAAGTGACAGACCCCAACTGTTGAGTGTAAGAGAAGAGTACTCGTCACTGAGCTGCAGCCACAGAACCACCTTATCACGAAAACATGGACTGAGACCAAACCACTTGAACTTGGACTTTTGCCACTGTAGCTTTTAATTCTGTGCCACAGTAAAAGACCTGACTTGCTTTGGTCGGTTGAAAGCTACTGAGCAGGTCTCGCTAATGCCTTGTGAAACCTAATAAAGGACATGGAGGTGCCAAGTTTCATGTTCTCTGAGGAACCAGTTCTCAGTTATGCAATTTTACCTTCACCCTGAAAGCTGAGCTCTCTGAGCTTTGGAAAAAAGTCTCAAAAAACCAGCCCAATCCTGGAAAGCTTCACTGACTCACTAGAACCATGTTCAGCTACTCTAGGTGCAACTTGAATTGTTAAAATCCACTTTCCAGTTGTTCCAGCTGAGCAGACCAAGTTACATACCAAGTCCTCCTGTTGGCAGAACCAGCTACTGGAAACCAGAAAATAAGTAGTCTTAAGAAAGTGAGAATTAAATATAAACCTACGTGTCTTGTGGTTTTCCTCACTCTCTCTGTATAGTCTGCTCACTTTTTCCACAAGTTCCCATTTTTCACAGCATCCTGAGTAGTTGACAAAATTACATGCAAGTATTTCCTTCAGCTGCCGAACACTCAACCCTTCAATGTCTTCCAGACTTGAAATATCGGACAAAGATGCCCTCACTCGCTTTCTGGACAATCCAGGGGTCTGAAACACATAAATTGTATGGTTTTTAACTGTCCTGGCAAGTTCAGAGCACCAGATCTGGTGCTACATTAAGCTGCAGCAGCTTGGCTAAAGTTTTATTCTTTTTAAAGCAAGTATGTGCAGATATACATTGCTAGACACAGCTAACTGCAAGAACTGGACCATGATACTAAATGTTGACAGAGATCTAAACACTTTATCGTGTCACGTGCCAAAAATTTATTCTTTGGATAGTTCATCTCTCACCTGCTCTTCTGCACTTTCTTCTTCTTCATTATTTATAGAGGATGTTTCCATTTGTCCCTGTGTACAAAATGAAACTAATCAGGGCAAAACCACATTATCCCTTATAAAACATTTCCCTTTGTACTGAACTGATCACAGATGACAATGACACTTTGAAGTTTCAATTGCTATTAATCATTACCAATTTAAGTCACCTCTATCATCTAAACTAGTAATCTTATCTAGAAATCTTCTATTTTCAGGTGAGAGATACAAAAGGCCTTTTTCCTGCCACCCTGAACTGTACCAACTGGCATTTTATTTTAAAGCAATGCATACCTATTAAAAAAACAAAACAAAACAACACTGTGCTATACCATACCATAAAACACATGTTAATTATTGTACCCGTAAAGGTGTTCCATTTCCTGTGCTTCCCCTTCTGTTTGCGAGTTCCCCTTGAGATGACACCGATACAGACATAGAAAATGGATGAGTAAAAAAGCCCGAAGTCTGTGACCGTGAGGAATGCAAGCTACTAGCGTCCATATCCTCCTCTGAACCTAATCCATGATGGCACAGCACGAGATCCACCAAGTCTTCTTTCTCTCTGCAAGTATCCGTTGGTATGTTTCTGAGAATCAGATACTGACGCAGATCCTTTACTTTCAATCTCATTAACTGAGGGCGCTGAAAGGCTGTTTCTTGCAGCAAGTGACAAGTGGAACATCTTCTGAGATTCTCTTGTAAGACTGAACAAACTGAGCAAAAATCCTTCTTGCAGTCACAACACACATGCTAAGGGGAAAGAGAAAATAACCATTCAGCTCGATGTCACAGAAACAAATCTAGACTCTGATCTTTCCTTTTCCAGGCTATGTAATTTACTATTAGTCTTTCCATCATCAATTTTGACATACATCATTTTTAGGATTTAAGTCTAGAAAACTGCCCTGTCAAATAGTTTTGCAGGTGTTCCACGGCAGTCCATCGCTTTTGTAGCACTACTGTATGCTGATTTGAGGTTTCAGTGAAAAAACATTATGAATAAACAAATAAATAAAGTATTCAAATTGTAGTTTAGACAATAAACAAAATTGAAAGCCAGTCAATTTTATGGTATGTTAAAATACTTCTGAATATACTAAGTGTCACTGCTCTTTTCACTTGTGTAAAAAGCAGTATAATCCCCAAGCTTTAAAGAATATACTTCTTCCTCCATTGATTCAAAGAATTCAAAGTAGGCCTTAAATGTGATGAATCACATGGTAGGTAAATGGTCCCAAATGCCCAGATGTCATTTCTGAAGAGAGCTTGGTTCAAAAGACTCACTACAACATACAAAAGCTAGAACAGGCAAGACTTTCAGCAGCGATTTTAAGTGGTCATCTCATCCACTGTGAACAAATCCAAACTCTTCCAAGTTCTTCAGGGTTTTAGTAAATTAATATTAGCTTCAGAAAACATCCCTACACAACACTTAATTCAACAAAGTGTTTGCCATGCGAACAACAGGATGCATAGGAAGGGGGAAACTGAACACACAAACTGAGGGAAGAGGCTTTGTGTTTATCTAAAAGAGCTGCAGAGAACCGAGTGGACAAAACGATGATGCTGGACAGTCATAACAGACATAGTATTAACAACCTCAATTTTATTTATCTGCATTAACCCACCAACCTGCCTCCAAATGAAGCAAGATGCTGTTGGAGTGCAATAGCATTTAACAGAACTAAACCTGGTTAGGAAACAAACAGAATTCCACAAGTATTTCACAGAAAGAAGCTGTGATACTATATTGCGAGTTTTTAGCTTTTCCATCACCCCGTTTGTTCATTCCAGTATTCAACCACTATGTTTGGTATCATCTTCAAAACCAGATTTGTTTTAATGTTTAAGATTCTGAAGCTAAAACGTGTATCTTACAAATTAAAATCCACTCATTTTTGGTCAGACCAGATCCAATGTGTCACTGATTAATTAACATCAGACCCCTTCACTTCTAATCCTGTCTGACATCAGTTTCCTGTGATCTAGAACAAGGCACTTACTCCCTCCCTGGCTATCTGCCTCAGGTTTCCTTATCTAAGGAAAAATACAAATTCATGTCCCAGTGTGCCTACAGTTTAGTTCATATGAGTAAAAATACTATGTAATAGGAAATATACTCACTTTTTTCCTAAAAACTGAAAAGGAAAGTCCACAGGCTTTGCAAACTATGTTAGTGCCTGCCGCAGCTGGAGATGGGTACGCTGAGAAGTCTGTATTTGGTGCGAATCTGAATGGGCCAGCACCTCCCCCAAAGCCAGCCTGCTGGCCACGGACAGCTCCAGTACCCATGACTTCATTCAGCAACCCACAGCAGGAAGCCCACATGGAAGTAGCTCCCGCCTGAAAACATTCACAAAGCAAGAAAGAAAATTAATACCTGAAAGCCCACATCAGATGTCACTTGCTACTGAAGAGCTACTTCAATCCATCTGTCATCATCCCAAAAGCACGTGGTGTGAATTCCCAGAGCACCAGGAATTCAGCACACTAATGTCTGTAACAGCCCAATAATCCCCACTTCCCAGCTGCAAACCAAAGTAGGTAAGATCTGCTTCCGAGAAGCTCACGCAGGCACAAGGAGCTCGCTTTCACAACTCCTTTTCTAGCAGAGTTCCACAAAAAAGGGTAAGGAATTTGAGGAGGTAATGCAATAGCAGAGCAAAGAAGGAAGAGACTAACAGCCAGTCGTTGGTGAGGGGCAAAACCCAAAATGATGACAAGCAGCAACACAACAATTTATCATAATTAGCATGGAGCTGTCCCCTGCAGGAACTTCTCCAGAACTAATCCAGCTCTTACATGACTCACAATAAAACTCTCTCTAAAAAAAAACATTTCTGGATTTTCAAACTTGAAAGTAACAAACCAATCTTCATTAGAAACTACCTATGGTCTAGTTTCTTTGAGAGGGAAATGTTTTTCAAGACCTCCCTAAACCGGCTGTTTTGTTGACTTACAAAATGTTTAGGAAAAATTAAAATAACTCTAAATGAACTTATCCTATATTGATTTGATTTCAGTTTTGAGTCACACAATTTAATCTTAAAGCACTATAAAAAATTCCAAATAGATAAATAAATTGCTACTTTTTATCCCTGAAAGCTTTTAGCACTAGATTCTCTATGAAAAGTGCATATTCTACTTAAAGTTGGAATTTGGACTGCAAGTTGTTCAGGTCACATGTTTAATCACCATCATGTGGCTCACTGAAACCTACCCCCCCCCCCCCAAAAAAAAAAAAGCTAACAGAATTGCATCAGGTTCTTTCTGACAGGAAGCTGAGTGGTACAACTTCCTTGAAACATAATTTTTTTTCATTCTTTTTTTCTTAACTATGTTGGTTAGAACTGTTCTGTTTTTCATTCCAGGGAAGCATTTTTTTTTTTTTTTTGCAAAGCATGAAGACATAAAATAATTGCTTTTGAGACTTGTAGTTCTTGCTGTAAAATCTAAACCAACCAGCACATGCACTTCAGCTCAGTAATGATGGTGCTTTAATTTCTGTAGTAACTAGACTAATTTCTATATTACATTGCACATTTCCCCTGAACCGAACACAGTCCTGTTACATTTGTGGTAACAACACAATACTTGGGGATACGCCAGAATGTCTCCTTTCAAACCACTGAGCACAAGAGGTAAGAAAAGAGTCCTCGCTGTGGTTTAGAGAGCAGCTGTGAGAAACAATGCCATGGGACCAAACGCGTTCTACACCACCACCTTCATGTAAGTGCCTTAAGTATGGAACATCAAAAGCATCTCTCCAACCCACACAAACATGCACTTTTACTGCTGTGAGCCGACATTAAAAGTGTTGCAATACAGTGAAATATCAAACACAGTGATTTTGGTTCTAAGCTGTACAACACCTAACACTGTGTGCAGTAATAACATCAAATGTATGTGCAACAACTTAAATTCACTAGTCTAATTTTACAGGCATTTCAAGAGCAAAATTCATCCCAGGCATAACAAGAAACCTCCATGCAGTGGGCACCCCACGCATAGGAGAAAATCTTCCTAAGCTTCCTGCAAACGGAGTTGAAGGGAGATGAACTCCAGTGGCCCTTCCCTGACCTCCAGCCAAGACACAGGCTGTCCCAGCACGTAGCTGCACTCGCAGGTACACTGTGGGCTTGGAGCCTGCCTGATGTGTCACCAGACTTCCGTGACAATCATTAAACTATCATCAAACTGAGACTTGTTCTCTACTTTTCAATAACAAAGATTGGAAACAGATCAGTATTAATTTTTCCTATACAAAACAAATGATGCATAATTATCCTAGTTTATTAGGCACGAGTAACTAACTTTTCAGAAATACATCCCGAAAACCAATCACTTAATCCAAGCGAGCTCCAAGTTTTAAAACTTGGGACTTTTGAAAAGTATTTTTTCTCGTCTTAAGGGAAAGTTGTCAGTTGCAGAAACATTAATTCTTCACTAATTCTTAAAAACTGATGAGCTAGCTTTATATTTAAAAGATTTTAAAATAGCCACATACAAATTAACAGAAAAAATAAAACAATGAACCAAAAGGGTCTGTCAGAATTCAACTTGCTTCATTATATGACTATGTTTTTTTCAGGGGGTCACAGCAGCAGCAGGACACGCAATGACTAGAAGGACATAATATAGTTGCTACCACAACCCTTGCCTGCTAGTTTAACACCTGCTTCTTAGACTTATTTTATTCAAGAGCCTGTAACAACTGCTCAGACAACACTGTCAACACTAAATAAGTATATACTTAGGAAATTTTTGTTACCCATTTTGGATACATGAACATTGTTAGTGTCAAACAGAAAGCCTCTTTACACTTCCTGCCAAGCATTCAGTCATTTTAAGGTGAAAGGTAAGCCAATGTGGGCATCATTAATTTTCTCCTTAACCTAAGTCAGCTGTGGATTCTTTCTGTGCACTAGTGTCGTTAACCAATAATTGAATTACAGTGTCTAGACTCTTCATATTACTCTGTAAAAGAAATGAGACCATGCTGAAAGCCACCAACACAAGACACAAATGAGACACACTAAACCAAAAACTCCCTCTTTCGAGAATTACTTAGAACATTGCCAACTTCTGCACCAAAAGCCTTTCCAACGACATCAGTCACCACTTCCGTATTCTCTTCTCACAAGCTGCCATCAGCTATCTTCTCTCTATATACCTTATGTGGATCCCACGGGGCAAAATACTGCGATTGAACTTCTCTGCTCGTGGGTTTTTTTGGCTTTAAGGGCGTTCGTGGGTTTTTTTGGCTTTAAGGGCGTTTAGTAACCTGATGAGACTATCACCTCAGAAAGACACCCACCCCAAGAAACTGGGAGGCTGTATGCTGCTCCTTACATATCTGTCCAAGCAGGATGTGCTATTAAAGCTGGCAGCCCAAAACCAGAGCAGCAGAAGCGTATTTTATTCTTTTTTAGCTGAAATTTCGTCTTTACACCCACCCCGAGAACAAGCAAAGCTTTCTCAGAGATCAAGCACCCCTCGGAACCCGCCGAACCGGGAGATCTCCAGTCACCACAACCCTCAGCCCTGACCTGAAACCACAACGATAACCCCGGAGGCGAAGAAGCGCCTTTGGGGAGCGAACCCCGCGACCGGCCGGAGCGGGCCCCCCCCGCCGGCCCCCCACACCCCGGCCCGGCGGGGTCCGGCTCCCAACCGCCGGTACAACCCCCCAGGCACCGCCCCGAGCCCGGTTCCGTCCCGTTGGAAGCCTTGTCAGTCCTTCAGCCCCCGCCCCGGCCGGTGTGTGGAGACGGGGGCGGGGGCTCGCCTCAGGCGGCGGCACCAGGCCCTGCCCGGCTGCTGAGTCAGTGGAGGCTCCTCGGCAAGGCGGTTCCCGGTCCGGGTGTCCCTCGGTAACGGGGCAGGCCCGCGGAGGGACAGCGGCCGCGGCCGGGCCGGGCGGTCTGAGGCGAGGCGGGAGGGGCGTCCCGTCCCGTCCCACCGGGGGTCCCTCACGTGCCGGTTCGCCCCCCTTCTCTCTCTCTCCCTCCCTCCCCGCAGCGAGGGGAAAGACGCTCTCCCGGCCGGACGACCCCCCCCGCCCCGTTCACCTTCATGGCCGCTTCACCACCGCCACTCTCGCTCCAGCGCCGTCTGCCGCGGCGAGCCCCCGGCACAAACCACCCCCCCGCCCCGCTCCGCTACCGGAGCGGGCCCCCGCCCTGCGCGGCGCTCCAGCGGGCCGCCTCACGGAGGGCGGGTCTTCCCGATGCGCCACACGCCATTGGTTCTCCCGCCGCCGACAGCGAGCGGGCGGAGCCAATGGGAGGAGAGGACGCGGCAGTGTGTTGGCGGGGGCCGGCGCGGAGGTTCAGCGGGCGCGGAGGGGGGGCGGGTCTCGCGAAAATACCCCTCAAACACGGAAAGAAGGGGCTACTGACAGCTGTAAGTGCGTAAATAGTGATGTCACTGAAATAAGAGAGGACTTTTACCTCACGGTTTTGGGTGGTTTGGGGTTTTCCTGTGTATTTAAGCAGAAGTACATGCCAGGGTAACGAAGGCGGCTGTCATCCTCCCAGCGCGCTTCCTGTGGCCGTGGGGAGTAAGGGGGTCAGACAGCAGCCCTGTGCCCCCGCGGGTCTGGGGGCGGATCTGACAGCTGCCAAAATACAGGTGTTTTGGCACCTCTGCGTACAAGCAGTGGTTTGTCACAAAGGTAATTAAAAGCCTCGGTGCTGTAGGCAAAAGGCCAAAGTGGTGATTATTCTACCAAGCCCTTTGGTGATAAGCTTTAAACAATGGAAGGTTTATTATTTAAAAATCCAGTTTCAGCTAGCTTTTAGATCCCATTATTATTTTCTCTACGCTATGAATGGGATACATAAAAAAAAAATAATCATAGGTTGTAAGAACTGAAAGCTTTTAACCAGAAGATTAAATTAAAGAAACCCCAACAATACAAACCCGACCAAGTCTTCAGGAAAGCTTTACGTAAGAGCCCACAGGGCCAAGAACAAAGGAGGCCTTTGCCAAAAAGAGGGACAGACAAAAGTGGCTGAAAATAAATTTTGACCACAAATCAAATCTACCCGTACAAAAGGTTGCATGCAATCTTTACTAATTTCTGCAGAAAGGATCTATTTTTAGAGCAAGCCAGATACAAGAACTGAGTCCAAAAAAATCAGTATGTAATTGCCACGAAAATGGCACAGTCTTGGCAGTGTTAGCATCAAGAGCAGATACTTCATGCCATCCAACTTCTGCCCTGACACCATATCTTAATTCAAAATCAGGTCATCTCTTTTTGGAAATGCTTATGTTCCTCGACAAGCTTTTGATATGCTATGAACTTTTACACATGATTTAATAAAAAATGGCGCTTTTTCCCCCAATAATAGCTTGCAATTTTAGTCAAAGCAACTGAAAAGATAGTAGAAAAGCCTTGTGAATACAATGTTGGAACAAGCAATGGCACATTTCCCACATTTTTCATGCAAGAGATTGCTTTAAGACACCTTAAGAAATATCAGTACAGTCTGGTTTTTAAAAACTTCTATGTCACCTAAACTCTGTCAGTTCAGAGAGTCACCCTTGAAGTACCAAATTATACACATATTCTTGTTAATAATCTTACATTAAAACAGAAAAACTTCTCATGCAGTCGCTGTAAGCAGGGTAAAAGCTCTGTCCCACAGATGAGCCAAACCAAGCAAAGTCTAAAATTTTTCCTTTAGCTCTGTTAAGGGCTTGCCAACAAGAAATCCTCCCAAACACAGATGTTTTAGGGAGTAACGTGGGCCTGACAGACCCGAGATCTGGTGACTGTGCTGGCAGCTGCAGTTGCCACTCCCGCCTTAATTTGGGCAGATCTTGATGAATCATCTTCATAACATGTGATCTGAGATCACTTTTAACGCAGTAGCGTGTCTAAATTGTAACCACATAGACTGTTTTTAAACAAGGATCTTTAACTCCGCCAGCTACTCTGTGGCTGAAAAGAAGCATTTGCAGAGGTTCTATTAATAAAAGACTTGCCCTCACTGAGCCTTCTG
Organism: Harpia harpyja; assembly: GCF_026419915.1. Classification (NCBI taxonomy): domain Eukaryota; kingdom Metazoa; phylum Chordata; class Aves; order Accipitriformes; family Accipitridae; genus Harpia; species Harpia harpyja. The sequence goes on from NC_068948.1 coordinate 33,821,566, forward strand.
GATCGTGCCAAAGAAGCATTAAAAGATTTAAATCTATTAATGCTAGATGTCCCATTTACTTCTGCCATGAAATAAGAAGTGATGATGAGTCGCTGCAGCTCGGTAATCCCCCAAGGTTTTACACATCACGAGAGAGCGAGGTAGAGAAGTGATTCTTACCAGGAATATTGATTTGTTTTTCATGTAACAATTTGCAAAATTTTGTAGTAAAGTTTAAAAAAAAAAAAGTTTCATCACTGGGCTTTATTTGGGAATTTCAGATTGGATATCAATACCTATAGGAAGAATCGTTACAGTATTCACTTTTTATACCAGAGAGGCACGGTACTTTGGAAGTAGCTTTGTGAAGGTTTTCAGATTACAGAGACTCAGTTCGACAGATTCAGCATTGTGCTAAATATCCCCAAACCCAGACGGTAGCTGTTTCATACTTCATAAGCTCAGGCACGTCACTTGGGCTTGAGCCTAGTTTTGGTAAGATAAAAGATGACTTTCTCAATTGCATCACCTAATCTTGAATTTAATATGACCAAAATAATCTCTTGCTGCTTATTTAGAGAGCTGGGGTTTAGGCATGCGAGTTTATTTAAATATGCTTAAAGATGATAGTCTAAATGTTCTCTGTACCACACCCTGAAGGATTGTCAGCAGAGTTCGCACGTTGGCTTCAGAGAATTACACGGAAATGTCAGAACCAGATGTCTGTCATTTCCTTTTTCCTCCAAGTTCTGCACATGCTGGCTGCAGCCTGGCCTTTATCTCATCTCCCGCCCCTCCCCACCAAGCTACTCCACCATTTCGGTGTTTCTGCCCAAGCCGTCATACTTTATTTTCAGGAAATGTCAGCAAGTTGACCTTTGTAACATAATAGCTGTGTTTTTTTCCCGGGGTTTATATTCAGATATAGTTTGATGAGTATTAGTTCATTGAGGGCTAGGAAGCTATCATTAATTACGCCAGCGACAACTAACTACAACATAAGTTTCTTAAATGTAAATGTATTCTAGAAAATTACTCCACGCTTGGTTCGCCTCCTCCTCCTCTCACCACCCCCAGGCATGAGAATCAGGAGGAACTCAACTGAAATTCCCAGGGACATGCAGATCTATAATAAGACTGAGTTTTGTTTTGCTCTCGCTTACAAAAATGAGAACTATTACAATAACGGGAGTATTTTCTTTGGGAACACGATGCCTTAACGAAGTACTTTAACAAATCGTTGAGAAAACAAAAACTTATGTGTGGAAGTATCTTTATCGCATCACAATTAATTTGCAAGAAACCCAATCGAACAGGAGCGAATTCACTCCCCGGTGTTCTCCGGCCGCCCCAAGCAAACGCTCGCATCAGAGCCCGGATCAAGTCTCCCCGTTTTGCCCGGCGAATCCCCTCCTGGACTCTTCCGTGACCGGCCCCACCGAGCCGCCGGCCGCGGTCTCTGTGGTGCGAGCGGCGCGGAGGCCGGTGTCAGTGGAGGAGCCGTGACCAGCCGCTGGCCCTCGGGTGTTAACGGGCTGCGGCTCAGCCCACGCAAGGCGCTGGCCGTAGCTCGCCACAGTCCACAGCCTGGCTGGACGGCTGCGGCGCGGTGCGGTGCAGCGCAACACGCCCGACCCCCCTGCGCGGCCGCGCGAGCCGTTCGCCTGCTTACCTCCAGGCGGCGTCGCGCGGATCCTTCTCTCCCCGGAACGTTTCTCCTGGGCTCGGGCCGACAACCGGCCCCGCTGTGGCGCCGCACAGCCCCTCCTCTGATTGGCCGCGGCGCTGCTTACGTCATGGCGACGGCGGCGGCGATTGGCCGGCGGGCGAGCCCGGTTTCCCGGGCGACGGGGCGGGCGGCCGGTGGCGGCCGGTTGCCGCCATGGCGAGCGTGCACGAGAGCCTCTACTTCAACCCGATGATGACGAACGGCGTGGTGCATGCCAACGTCTTCGGCATCAAGGACTGGGTCACCCCCTACAAGATGGCGCTGCTGGTGCTCCTGAGCGAGCTGGGCCGCGCCGGCGCGCAGCTCGGCCTGCTGGAGCGGCGGCGGCTCAACCGGCTGCTGCTGCCGCTGCTGCAGGTCGGGGACGGGCCCCGAGGGGGAGGGAAGGCGACCCCAAGGGGCCGCTTGTGTTGTGGCCTGTCGCGACGTATCGCTCTCCTCCCCAGGGCCCTGACATGCCGCTGTCGCGACTGCTCAAGGCCATCGAGGAGTCCTGCTCGCACCTGGCCAGCTCCGTGCACATCAGGTGGGCGCCGGGGCCGCGGCCCGCCCTCGGGAAATCCTTAAACCGTGTCCCTGCCATCGGGGGAGGGGAGGGGAGGGGAGGCGAGGCGGGGGGAGAGCGGCTGAGGGCCGGGCCCTGGCCCCGGCCTCCGCTGTGGAGGGAGGCACGAAGTCGCAGCGAGCCAGGCTTCCCTGCAGCTGGAGGCAGAAGAAAGGCTTGCGTCGTTCAGTGAATCCCTTCTCTCGTGTGGTTTCTGTATCCTGTACTGCAAACGTGAAAACTCCACTGCCACAGCCAGTATTTCTGTGAAAGATGGGCGAGCTGTTACATGTGTGCTCTGCGCTTCCCATATCTACTCTGATCTCTGTGAAGAAGTGCTCTGAAATGTGTAAATGTATAGTTAAAATGTCACACGTTTGGGAGCAAAAATGTACTTTTACAGTTTTCTTAGTTTTCGTCAATATATTCTGAAAGGCACACAAGCCAAGCGTCGGACTTTTAAAGTTTCTGTGATACGGAAGATCTAACTAACTCACTAAAGCTAACTCGCTAAACAGCAACAGTTTAAAAAATCAGTCTGTTTTGGGTTCCTAACTGTTTCATCGAAAGAATAACAATCTTTTCTAATTGTTCTCTTTATTAAAAGAACTGTTTAAAAAAGAAAAAAACCCCAAACCTGATTATTATTTTGCTTATTATTAATATTCAATATATTTCGATTTGGCTCATGTGTATAAAAATCTGGGTGTCATGAATTAGCTACCACTTGGTTCTGTTTCTCTTTACTCATCTATACCTGAAATAGAAGAATATTTTATTGGATGCATATTATTAATATCCTAAAAAAAATGTGGTTTTCTTTCCCTGTTTAGGTTAAAACTTATGGCAGAAGGAGAATTGAAAGATATGGAACAATTTTTTGATGACCTTTCAGATTCATTTACAGGGACAGAGCCGGAAGTTCATAAAACAAGTGTAGTAGGTAACTAATTGTTATCCATACACTATATTTGATGTGGTATCTATCATTGATGTAATTCATTCAGGATACAGCTTTTTTTTTCTTTTTGGGGAGGTGTAGAGATTGCATAATACGATTTTTCTCTTGCTCAGATGTTTCATATTAACCAATAACTTCGTGTATTGTGCAGTTCTTGCTGATCTTAACGATTTTTCTGTGATCAGATAGTCTGTGAGATTTGCCACTAATTAATACCAGATTTACACCCTGCAAAATTGACTTTTATCAATTGGTAGGCTGAGATGAGACACTTAAGCAAAATTTAATGTGATTTGAGCTTCTGCTTATTACGATTTTTAGTCTCCTCTCTGAAACAGCACCCTTACAGACAGTTGTCATAACAGATGTTTTCCTTTGCAGGTCTGTTTCTGCGCCATATGATCTTGGCATACAATAAGCTTTCTTTTAGTCAGGTCTATAAACTTTACACTGCACTTCAGCAGTACTTTCAAAATGATGAGAAAAAAAATGGAATTGATGAGAGTGATATGGAACTGACAAATACAGAGGAACTGGAGGGGAAAATGGAGAAAGAAGAACTTGATGTACCTTTAAGGTGATATATTAATATTAAAGTCTTTCCCACTTCTTAAGAGAATTAGTCTTATTTCAGATTACTTCTATACACATCAGAGTAAACTTAAGCTTTGTCCGGCTCAAGATGCTACTCCTGCTAAACCTCCCAGACTCCACAAATGCTCATCTAGGCCCCATGCATGTCCTACCACTAACGTCTTCAGCTGCGATGTTGAGATGTAGTGTACTGTAATCTTGTATTTTTTTTAAAGCCTCATACACTGGCAGAGCTGGGTGGCCTCTCCATTTCCTTGGTGCCACCATGTGGTAGCACTTGTAAATGGCAACAGTTCTGCTCCGCGTCTTGTAGATGGCCAGCACCCCATCCTTTTAGGGAATCGCAGGCTAAAGGCCAGATGCTGCCCACAGTTTCCCTTCAGTACAGCCCGCTGCTGAATGTCTTCTCTGGTTGTGCTAGTCTGTGATGTGCTAAAGCTGTTGGAGAGGTCACTCTTGCTTCCAACAAGGAAAAAGTTGAGCTTAATGTTTTTGGTTTCTCTTTTCACCCTTCTCCAAATAAAAGAACTCACATCTATTTACATCAAAAATGAAAAGCAAATACTGACACTTTTCACCCGGTAGAGAGGTGCTCCACTGTAAGAATAATCCTAGAAGCATTTTGTGTATCCGTATATTTAAAATGTACTTTCTAAACTGTCTTTATATAAACTTGTGCTTGTGCATGCTCTGCTACAGCATGAGTCAGTTAACAGCTTTTGGAATCTGGCTGTATGCTGTGGTTGCTGTCTTTCCATGGAATAAACTTCTATCTGCTCTTGCAGAGCAGCTGTTTTCTGGAGTGATGTATGTGGCCAAAGTGCCAGTTCATTTCATTGTGACTATCTTCAGAAGAAAGGAAAAACAGAACAAAGCCATTTGAATATGTCAACCTCAACTCTTCTATCTGCTGTTTTTCTTAGGGTTTTCACGTGTATTTAGGGTAACATTCATATTGACTACCATCTCTGCAGGTTGAAGGTTACAACTAAAGTGTGTGAAATCATTTGAATTACTAACTTTGATGTAGCAGATTTCATTATTTATTAAGTTGTCTCCTTTTAGTTTCCTTTCATGCTTTAAGCTATAATATCTCATAAAACTTTATAAAGCAAAAGCGTGCAGTGTCTGATAAAATGTATTTCCTTGTATTCTATTTCATTGCCCTTGTTTCTAACCAGAGTGCTTCTTATCAGGGAAGAAGAGATATCTTGCAGTGGGCCTCTTTCCCAGAAACAAGCGGAGTATTTTCTTTCTCAGCAGGTATGTTATTTCTGAATAAAGTTGACTAAATGATCCATAACATGAATTTCACCTTCAATTTTATCCACAGTGTCAGACACAATGTTTTCTTAGATCTGTTAAAGATTTGTTGATATCTTGCATGTAGTTGCTCAGTATGAGCACTTGGGGCTAAAAGTGTTTTATCTAGACATGTACGTCATACGATGGTATTTGATTCTGGGAAGGTCACATCCATTCTGACTACTCGCCTCAGATTTGATGTCTGTGAAATGTGCAGTTTTGTTGATTATTCCAGCTGGCAAATACAAAATGGAGCAGAAGTACAGATGGGCACAAATGTCAGTGAATGCACTGCATGCTTATAATAGCTTGCTAAAAAAACAAAATACGTATAATATGTAATGTTTCATATACATTTTAAAAGTTCAAAGCAACTTCTCAGTCCCATTAGGCTCTATACTGTTAGGAGTTGTTGAATCTGGTAGCCTGATCATGGCAAGGCTCCTGCAGCTCCATGACTCCCAGTGCAACCAGTGTTGAAGCTGAGCATGCTGTCTGTTATCCCGTTCCCCTCTCTGGCTGATGAGGATGAAGGTCCATTAGTGTGAAATATATACAGGTGTACACTCTTGCGTGCACGTGCTCTCTCTCTTGATTCCACCAGTAACTGAGCTTATACACTCAGTATATCAAGTAACTGGTCCCTGGATTGTCTCGTCTCCAGTTGCCTCCACAGAAAGACACAACATGCATACAGATGGATCTCTCAGTTGACCCAAAGGCCCCACAGTCTCTCCATCGGTTGGCTTGGGACCTCCTGGTTTGCCTGGACTTCCTCCAGTTGTTTCGTTCAGAGAAACATATCTGGCCCAGTCTTACGGCTGTTTCAATACTTGGCTCTCAAGCTGCTTATCCTACTTTCTGCCTAGTCCAGCTCACCAGCGGTCACCCACTGACATGCACACTCTCACTTGCTTCAGTTGCTGGCACCACAGACACATGGACCTCTGCGCCCTGTGGTCCCCACTCCAGTTGCTGGCACCACAGGCAGACAGACCCCTGTGATCTAGCTCCAGTTGCTGGTGCTTCAACCTCCATAAACACACGCATGTGGAATAGGGGACCCCTTATCCAGGAGTAGAGTTAGAAATGGGGTTGAATGAGAAGACGAGACAGACTGCAGTGTTCTGGTCAGGGTATGGATTTAAACTGCAGTGGTGTTCTGTTATATTGTGTTTTTTAGCTGGTGTGATTTATGTAAAGTATTTGTTACTGGTATGTATACTTTTTTTTTCCCTCCTAATTAGAATATTATGTGGGAATGGGGATGTTTAGGAGGGGTCTGAAATTTGAAGTCTTTTTATTATTCAGTATTCAGTAATGCTTATTCTAGTAACTAGATTATTGTAATTTTTTATTAATTGATCTACTTGCCGAAGCAAACTATGGATTTACTTTTATTTAGTTTCCTGGTTTTTTTGTGAGAAGATAAATGCAATTCCAGTGAGTGATCTGTTGTATTAGTTCTTCAAAGAGAAACTTAGACAGAATTCTTTAAGTACCTTTGAATAAGCTTTTCTTTTACTTGGTCTCTCTGATCTCTGGAAGGTGAATGCTATAATGTAGTACAGAATAAAACTGCCACTGATGTTTCAGTGTCATAGTAGACAGAGCTGTTACAAAATCTTCTTTAATGTTCTCTCCAAGCAGATAACAAACTGACAAGCATGTATTAAAGTATATTTGTAACCCTCCAGTTTGAGTTACTTATCTTACTTTTAGTTTTCAATTTTTATTCCAGGCTTCTTTATTAAAGAACAATGAAACAAAGGCTCTTACTCCAGCATCTTTACAAAAGGAATTGAACAACTTGTTAAAATTTAATCCAGACTTTGCTGAAGCAGTAAGTATCTTTTTCTTCATCCAAAATGGTTGTAAAGGGATTTCTTAACTCTAGGATGGGATTATTTGGGAGTAATTTATTCTATATTGAAATACAAGCAGATGATAAAAATGTGAGTAAGTTGCATGTAAATGTTTAGTAGTTCAGACTGAAACTCCTGAAGGTACAGAAACCTTAATTAAGCTAAGTACTTAACCACATGTCTAGCTTTATGCACGGATATAATCCTCTTAATTTTGGTGGGACTATGCGAGTGCCTTCTTGTTCAACTAAATCTAAAACTTATTTCTTTTTACACATGCTTTCCTAAGAAATTTCAGGCCTTGTACTCCCATAGTTTAAAAATCAGTATTAAGTGCAATATCTGTTGATTTGCTTACTGGTGTTCAGTTTACTTCTGGTGCTTAATAGCAATTTATACTGAAAGCAACAGACAACTCACATTGAGAGTTGGTTCCAGACCTATGCTGTGACCATTTGCCTTGTTCCTCAACAACTTATTCTTGAGCAAGTGCCATGAGTTCCCAGTCAGCTCTTTCCTGCCTTACTTTTTAACTCTTCCTCCCAGTAGCCCTGGGCTGAGGCAGACAGGATTTTCCTTGCTCTCGTTTGGAGACAAGGGCTGCCATAGCAGGGGCTGGACTTCACAACTGCAGAAGTCCTCTCCAGTGTTCTGTCTGTCTGACATAAAGTGTTGTCCTGCCCAGGTCTCCATGCCAAGAAGAAAATGCATAGTTTTAGCATTTACTTTCTATCTGCATGGCATTTGGAAGCAGTGCTCATGCTTCTGAGTATCTTCCTGAGTGCAGACACAGTGGGAGTCATGCCTCCATTCCCACTCTCGCTTAGCACATAAATACAGGGATTCTACCTGTGTAGAGGTCTCAGATGGGGTGGGATAATTCTGACGGCCAGACCTTGGCCTATGGGACACCATGTGGAAGATCCTGTTAGGGGAAAAAAGCAATTTTATCCAAGATTTACAGGAATTCTGCACGGGTAGTGTCAGTATCGCTGCAACTTCTGATCAAGCGCTTTCCTGGCCATGCAGTATTTCGTGGTTGCACTTGTTAGGCAACCTTTCCCAGCAAGAATACATATAGTAATTACAAACAAAACCTTTGTTTTAATTGTTCTGTATAGTTAAAGCTGATTTTGCTTCAATTTTTAGCATTATTTAAGCTACTTAAATAGTCTCAGAGTGCAAGATGTCTTCAGTTCAACACACAGCCTTCTTCATTATTTTGACCGTTTAATTCTCACTGGAGCAGAAAGCAAAAGCAATGGGGATGAAGGTTATGGTCGGAGTCTGAGATACGCTGCTCTGAATCTGGCTGCACTGCACTGTCGGTTTGGCCATTAGTAAGTTAATATATTGTACTGCACAACTAAAATTCATCTTGTTGCATCTCCTAAGTGCTGTAGATAGACCTTTTGTTCATTCTGAAAATCTGTTCAGGAGAAGAAGGGACTTTTTGTAATTTGATAAGAGCTATAGTTGCATTGGGATTTTCTTGGAATCTTGATTTGTTTTGGTTTGTTTTTATTTTGACATTTATTTGGTTTCCATATAACTGAGCCATCTACAGCTGGGTAAGAGTTGACATTTGTCTGTGTCCGGTTCTCAATTGCTATGTTTCCATGACCTCAGAAAGGTCAGTGGACATGAATGCCTGTTTTCAGCTATATTCTCAGGAAAGTGTGGTTGGTTTTCTGTTAACATTCAAATCAACATAGAGCTGATGATCTGGAAAAAGAATAATTAAAAAAAAAAAAAAGCCATCTCAGCTTTTTTGGTTTTAAAATGCCATAGGGGTCGGTGTTATTTTATTGATAAAGCTGACTTACCCATCTCCATATATGGTTTGCATTTATTGACTGCTGCCTGGATGCATCATGTAAAAGGACTGGAGATGGGAAGGACATCTGCAAAGTTGAGAGCAACAACATTTTCTGCACAGGCAGATACTTAACGTTGCCCCTGTTCAAACAATAACTTGGCACATTGGCATGTACAGGGTTTGAAAGCCCGCTTAGGGGTTACAGTTGCATTTTTGTAGTGGCTTGCAGATGCCGTCTTGCTTATTATCCTCAAGAATAGAATATATTGCTGAAGTGCTAGGAGGAAAATACAGGCTTTCTCAGCAGTCTATTAAATCAGTTATCTTCTGAGTGCGATATGCATAATTTAGATTAATATACCTCTGTATTATAATGCTATATTTTAAGCACTGTGGGAGTACTAATATGTTCTCCCTTTTTGTTTGCTGATAGCCAACAGGCTGAACTTGCACTTCAGGAAGCCATCCGAATTGCACAGGAGTCTAACGACCACGTTTGCTTGCAGCACTGCCTGGTAAGGTAGCTGTGTTGAAATGAGGGTTAAGTCACCTTTGTCTCTGTTATCTGAGCCTTTGCTCAGTGAACTGTTGCAGAACTGCTCTTACAGTAGTATCTCATCAAATGCATCAGTAATTTAAATATGACTGTCCAACAGTGGGGTGCTTCTGGCAGGTGGGTCACCCAGAGCAACAAACTGGAGGGAGATCATGGGATGGTTTTGTTGCAACTCAGGATTACTTTCTTAAACAGGAGTTGTGATCCCAGAGTACTAAGATCTCAGTACTAACCTTGAAGTTTAGTCTTAGATGTTTTAAAGAGACAAAGTATTTCATAAACTTCCTCTTTACTGTCTGTTGGATTCTCAGAGTAATCAGCCTTCCTTTAAACAAACAGAAAGGAGGAGGGAAGGACTTGGATTCCTCTGTATTTTGTTCTGTAATTAACATTATTGGTATAATGAATTGGCATCAGTGGTATCAAACTCCCGAGATACTGTTTTCCACGGCTAACTGTATAATGGGGTTTCTGTGCATTACTGTGATTCTCCAGCATTGACTGCTGTCAAGCCAGTGTCCCAGCCTAGCTGCACTTTTGATATATTTTGCTGTGCAGCATTTAATAGGAGTTGCCTTAGTATCATACTAATTCTGAAGAGTGGTTTGTATTTCCAGTGAATTTTTGTGCATTCTGTGCAAAAAGTAAGAGAAGTTGAAAGTGCTGCAGCCATTAGCTATTTGCAATGAGATTTTAACTTTTTTCCCTTACTAGAGCTGGTTGTACATCTTGGAGCAGAAGATATTCGATAGCTGTGTTCTGCTGGAGCACTCTGTAAACAAATCTTTACATTTTGGTTTGCCAGTAAGTCCATTTCATTTATCCTTAACTTTATTCTAGGACAATCACGTGTGGCAAGGGGAGCGTGCATGATAGGGTTTTGGGTCTTGTGGCTGCATTGTTCAAAATATGTAACTGAATTTAAACAAATCTATTTTTAAACACTCCAAAATCTAGCTGTTTCTGTTATTTTTACTCTTCATATTAACAAACCAGAGTTCAGTTGCTTTAATGCCAGTGCATTATTGCAAGGCTCACTGTTTTTCCTTCTAACTTCTTTGTTTTTCAGGCAGAAAAACTCTCTGTGGCTACTAGCATGGCCCCATGCACCGTTTCAGCCTTAGGCCCGTAGCGCAATCTGCTGGTGCTGGAGGGAGGTTCTTATGCCTCCGCCTTTCCCAAAACTCAGTGCTGATGCCTCTGGCAGGGCTTTGAACACGTTTACTTGTATGGCTCTGTCCCAGCTGTGAAACCTTGCAAGGCAGCCCTCCCCTTAGATGGTTTTGTGCCCTCAATCTGTTGGCCGTTAATGTTTACTTCTGTCTTCCCCAAGATCTGCAATCTGTTTAAGAGAATTGTTCTAAGAGGAACTAAACTGCTGATGTTGGGAGGTGAGAGCAGACATGGCCACTTGGTGGGGAAGGGGAGGGAAGGCTCTGTGTTTTCACAGCTGTTTCATCATTGGAGAAATTCAGGTACAAGTCCTGTCATCCTCTTTAAGACTTCTGTGTGGGGGAGTGGAAATTACCTTTCACATCTAACAAAATGGCATTCACATATGTGTGGGTGTGCATAAGTGGGTATTTAAAGAAATGCCTGGAGCGGTGTTCCTTTGTCTGTGCTGAATAACATCACCTCTTTTTTCTTTGGGAGTTTTTTCTTAGTTTAGAACTCTTGCTCTGGTGTAATTTGCAAACTGTCCTGTAGGCTATTGTCTTTCAGTGCTGCTGTTTTGGTTTTTTTTTCTTCTTCCCAGTACCTTGCTTCCCTGGGAATACAGTCCTTGGTTCAGCAAAGAGCTTTTGCAGGAAAGGCTGCCAACAAACTAATGGATGCCTTAAAAGATTCTGATCTGTTGCACTGGAAACACAGCTTGTCAGAGCTTATTGATATTAGTATAGCACAGAAGACTGCCATTTGGAGATTATACGGCCGCAGGTATTTTGTTTCTTTGGAACTCTTGGGTTAGCTCACTGTACTTGTTAGCACATAATGCATTTTGAGTTATTTATATAGGTGTAACAAGTGACTGTGTCTCTCCAGTGCACTAAAATAAAGCAATCAGGCTGTGATTCAGTACAGACTGAATGCAATTATTTCCATTCTCTTGTGTTCCTTTAAAACTCATACTGGAGAAGAGATTGAGTTCCCATTTAGTAGTGGCAAGTGGATCATAAGTTGTTCCTGTGCCCCCATTTTCAGCATCTCAGCGCTTAGACTGTGCGCAGCTTTTGGTATGTAGTACTTGGTGTGCCTGCATTGTCCAGAGTTCCTGGATGGCAGTTGTTTTACAAGTTTTCATTCTCCCCTAGGCCTCTGGCTTACCAGAAAACATAGGCTGTTGTCATAACAAGACCATAGATTAAAAATGATTGTTATTTGTTGCTTGAAAGCTAAAAGATGTTTCTCTTGCACAAGCACCATGGCACTTCAACAAGCCCAAACACTGCTGAGCATGAACAGTCTGGAGGCTGTGAACGTGGGTGTTCAGCAGAATAACACAGAGTCCTTCGCTGTGGTATTGTGTCACCTGGCTGAGCTACATGCAGAGCAGGTGAGTTTTATGGCTAGTTGCACAAAATGTCATTTAGGTGAGAGGATGTGTGGGTGTTATTGACAGAGAAGGCGCGACTTGACTCGTGTTTTGTTCTGCCTTTAATGTCTGTATTGGGGGCGAATAAAATGTAGCGGTTTTGTTTGGCAAGTTCTTTCTGTGAAGGTTGTGTTGAAATCAAGGGGAGTGGTGCTTGTCCCAGGGTATGTTAATCAGAGTGCTGTTTCTGTGTTACAGGGATACTTTGCAGCTGCTTCTGAAATATTGAAACACCTAAAGGAAAGATTCCCTCCCAACAGTCAGCATGCACAGGTAGAATATTTATAATTTAGCCTGTAAATTCTGTACTATTATACAACAGGATCTGAATTCCATTGCATCTGAATTCTTTCCTCCATATGCCTCGGGCTATACATTTGCTAATTTCACTTGGCTCATGACCTCACGGGAAGCTGTGCAGCACAAACTTTTCTACAAAAGCATGAAAAAGATGCCTCTGTTGTTTTAAGACTGGCGAGACATTTATCTCACCATAGGCTCCTAAGAAAAAGCTGTTTTAAGTAGAAATGTCATTGACAGAGGAATATACAGCTCCCTCATAAGCACATATAGGAATTAAATGCTCTGCATTGATTTGGAGCTTCAAAGTTCTGTTTGTTTAGTGCTACTTATTTTGACATATTACAATCCCAAAATAACTGAGAGAATAGGCTGGTTTATGTGTGACTCTGGGAAACACATTAACACTTGAGTCTATAAGATAGTATTTACCTTGACGTGTTCAAGATTCCATTAAATATAGTTTCGTCCTTCTCTTTTCGTTACAGAACAGGTCTACTGTTTCAAAGCATTAGTAATGATTTAAAAGAGCTTTTTTACTTAAAATGCAGTCAAATAGGTGAGCTTTGGTATTGAAACATGAATCCAGACCTGAGCATTTCCGCTGAGGACAGTAATTTAGTAAATCCAGTAACTGGATAATTGGACAGTGGAGTTAGTTGTGTCTAGACGTAAATATCCGTAGGGGAAAATAAAAAGTAACTTTTAACTTGGGATTAGAAAATGAGCAGGCACAACTTCTAAAACTTGTTCCTGGATGTTCTTTGTTTAGCTTTGGATGCTGTTTGATCAGAAAATACAGTTTGAGAGAGCCATGAATGATGGCAGATACCATATAGCAGATTCTCTTGTAGCAGGAATTACAGCACTTAATAGCATTGAAGGCGTATACAGGTAAGAAATCATGAATCTGCATAGACTTGCAGGTGTGCCCCATGAAGATAATGAAAAATTTAGCAGAATGATTGCTGGCAGTCACATGTGCTTACATGTTCTTCCCTTTCCAGAACTAATTATGGTCATGTTGTCTAACCTGTAGTGCTTATTCCATTAGAGTATGTCCTGCAATAGTAATGTCTAGTTGTTTCTCTGGACATTTTAAGAACTGGAATAGCACTGCTGAAGTTGGTGTTATTCTAGAGCTGTAGATCTGTTGTGAGAACACAAAATACTTCTTCAAAATCTGCCGTGGTGACTGTACTCAAACCTAAGCACAAAGCAGAATTTTATGTCAAATAGCTAGGGATCTCGGGCCTAGTCTCAACTCTGCTACGGTAAGAGAGCTTGAGTGTCTTCATCTGTGTCCTGGTTTCTACATCTACAAAATGGAACAATATGATTTTCACTCGCCTTAATGGGTTCTTGTTTCTAAATGAGAATGACGTGTTAGAAATGGGTAGGGTTAAAATTTGTTATTTGGTGAGTATGAAAAACAGCTTACTGTTAAAAGCAATTTGTTGTTGATTTTCAATGAGGCAAAACACCTAAAAACATAGCCAATGCCAGTAAGCCGGAAGATCAGTATTCAAGCTGTGGGACCTGATGCTTGTCCTTCTGGAATTGGACTGTTTGTGATTTCCCTGATCTTTAAATAGTCTACTCGGTGTCTGGGTTCAGGGCATTTGTACACATCCCCTACTGCTGGGTATTTGTTTCTTATTTCCCTGTTCTTGCTTTTTCCCTGTTGCTCCATATCCTTGTTAGCTCAAGCCAATTTTAGCTACTTTACCTCATACCTGTTTTTCTTACAAATAATTACTTGTGCTTTCCAGCGTGCATGCCCTCCTACTTCTGCTGCCTGTTTGGCCTTGGGTTTTGGTAATCCCTGTTTTCTGTCTAAAGCTGTTTTAGGAGTTTGATCCTTTCTGCTGTGAGTTGTCCAGTTAGATTCAGAGATACCTGTTTTTCCCCTGCCAGTGTGTATAGCATGCATACACTTTGCCAGAATGCCATTCTGTGGTTACAAGAAACAGAGGTCACAAAATAGAGACCTATTTTACTGTGTTCCGAAGAGCAGAATTATATCTAAAATATAAAAATACGATCAGTGATGTTTTCTTTCTACCACGGCAGAAAAGCCATTGTATTGAAAGCCCAAAATCAAATGTCAGAGGCGCACAAACTTTTGCAGAAGTTGTTGATCCACTGTCAGAAAATCAAGAACACGGAGATGGTGATTAGGTAAGAATGTTTCATTTTCAGAGTATTAAAGCCACTATGCAGTGATCAAAATCAGCCATTTCAATTTGTCTGTGTTCAGACTTCACTAGTCTTCAGATTACCTACTATGATTTGGAGATTACAAAATAATTTCATTTATTAATCACGGTCTGGAGGAATCCTCAAAATATTGTGGAATTGAAACCTAGTCATCTTTAATATGTAAATTAAAAGGTAGTAAACTTATTTTAAAGTTCCATGAAGACTTACGGAAGAGGGAAACACTGCATCCAAAATAAACAGGAAATAGAAATGTATGTGTGTAGTTGTACCTTTGTGCTAACCTTCAGAGTAGTTACAGTGTTATTTAATCTTTTGTATGTTGGCGACATCTCCTCTTAAGAGTGTAATTGAAGCTTATTGTATATGCAGTAATGTAATTCACAATAAAATCAATACCATTATGGATGGAATAATTGTTGGGGAAATAAGCGGACATTTTTGATCAAAAGAAAATGTTTGTAATTCTTTCCCCTGTTTTGGTTAGCGTACTGCTGTCAATAGCAGAGCTCTACTGGAGATCTTCATGTCATACCATAGCGTTGCCTGTCCTGCTGCAGGCTCTTGCCCTCTCTCGAGAATATAGTCTACAGTACTTGGCTTCTGAAACTGTGCTGAACTTGGCTTTCTCCCAGGTATGTCTGATTTGTGTTTTCGCAGGGCTATAGGGCAACGTTTATTCTGGGGAGATCTGGATACCATTTTTATTCCTGTGAGATTTAAGAACACAACCTTGTTGGAATTAAATTATTGATTCTGAAGAAGTCTATTCTAAATGTTGATAATAAATAATAAAAGTTGAGTTTCATGTGTATCACTAAGATATGTAGTTATTGCATATAATTAAGCAGGCAAGCATAAATTGGGCCTGCCTTAATTGCTTCCGTTGTTATTTTTTTCTGCTAGTATTTTGGCTTTCTCGTGGCACGGTTTGGCATGTGTTTGAGTTAAAAATAATGCTTGTAATGGAGTTCAGTTATATTGTTTATTCTGAGCTGGCAGAGACGTGGTTGTCAGCACTGACTGCAGTGGAGAAGCCGTGCCTAATCATTTCAGATGGTAGCTCATTTCTACTAATAAGTTTTGATTTAAAAGAAGATTGTGGGGGGAAAAAAATTTACATCCTCATCTGTAGTGCATTGCATTATTAGAAACAGATGTGGCTTATGTTGGTCTTCTCTGAAGAAGCTGCTCTCACCAGTGGATTCCAGTATTAGACCAGTAAGTATTTCTCTTTCAGCTGATCCTTGGCATTCCTGAACAAGCCCTGAATATTCTGCACACGGCAATAGAACCTGTCTTGGCCCATGGAGCTGTCCTGGACAAAGGCTGTGCCATGTTCTTGGTGGCCAAGTGTCAGGTGGCTTCTGCAGCTTCCTACACTCCACAAAAGAAGATTGAAGGTAGTGTGAAGAGTAATTCTCACTGAAACTGCACTCAGAAGCTGAGAAGTGCAAACCAGTGTGTATATTGGAGTCCTGCTATGTGATCACTGTTAAAAAAAGTTGAAGTGATACAATAGTGTGTTACCTAGTTATCAGACAGCAAAATTAATTTGGAATTAGTTAGTTATTCAACGGATGCAGTTTATAATGGAATCCTGTTTATCTGCATACTTTCACACCCGTATTTTGCAGCAAAGGTTGATAACAGAAACTAGCTGAAAGACCATGTTGCTAAGACACGAATTGTTTTGAAAAGCTGAGGAATTTATAATTGGGCTCCTTAGAATTGAGCTATATTGCTTGGATTTGTTACTGTGATATTATCTTAAATATGACTGTCCCCCTTTTTTCGGCAGCTTTGGAATCTGCTATCTTGAATCTGAATGAAGCCAAGACTTACTTTGCCAAAGTGGACAGCAAAGAGCAGCTCAGAGATGTTCTCTACTTCCAAGCCCGGCTGTTCCACGCCCTAGGCAAGACCCACGAAAGGAACAAATGTGCCATGTTGTTCCGTCAGTTGCACCAGGAACTGCCAGCACATGGTGTCCCCTTAATCAATGCCTTCAAGTGATGCATTTAAAGATGAGATGTGTTTTCCTGGTTTTTTACAAATGTCTTTTTATTATATTCAGTCATCCGTGTTTCAAAATAACTGCCAATAAATCATGGTCTTCTATTGAACAACCTTGCATTTTGTTTGTAATGACTTGAGGGAAGACATAGGTTTCCACCCATTTCACTTTTATTCTGTACTTGAAATTAAGAATAAGAATCGAATGGGGAAAAAAAGACTCTCTTGACTGCATTATAAACACGCAGAGGGAAGTAGCATAGTCATGATGAAATAATATCTGTTCTTAGTAGTGACATTTTCAGGATCAATGCTGGCTTTATGAACACGGGTACAAAATATAGTGGGAAATGTAGGCGAAGCTCCTTTGTGCTCATTTTTAGTGGTATAGAATGGGGAGTCTTATTTAAAACATGTCCTTGTATTTAACCTGTCTACAGTCACTGTTTACTCTGTAGAAACAGATGGTGCTGGCAGAAGGGGAAAAAACAGGATTCAGTTGGAGAGGTCTAACGGTGCAAAGTCCCGGCATTGTTGTTACACGTGCCCTTGTGCAAGGAGTGGCTGAGAAAAGTAAAGAGTGCTAAACAAAAGCCCCAGCTCAGCTGAAATGTTTTTATTGTATGTGTTCTCTCATAGGTGCTGTGTATAATTTACCTGCTCTGGTTTTATGGGTGGATAAATGAACATCACAACTAACTCAATATCCAATATGCTGCCGTTGACTTCTAGTAATTAGATCGTCATTTTGGAAGAAAATTTCATTTCAGGTGTAGTTTGGGATTTCAAGGCAGACAGGGTTGCAGTTTGTGAGTGTAAACCTTTTGTGGGTGAACCTTGGGGCTGGGGGTGCCAGTCCCTTTCACCTTGTGACGATATAAAAGCTGAACATCATTAGTGTAAACTCTTGGAGATAGATACCCTGCCAGGAAGCACTAGATTAAACTGTGGCATTGTTAGCAAAGAGAAAGCAAGACCAGACCTAAACCTGGCTCTGCTGGAGCCCTGCCAGGTAACGCCGGAAGAGAGAAAGTCTAAGATGTGGTTGAAAGGAGGGTAGTCCAGTGCTAGTTTATGCATCTCGTTAATTAGTGTTGCAACATGGCAGATAATCAGTGCCTTGATTTTAAAACAGCGACTGTATTTCTAACAGTGAAGAGTAACCCAGCTTTGCGAGAACGCTGGTTTTGGTGGCTTGCTCCCTCTCAGCTAGGTTTTAATCAGCGCTGAGGAGTTCAATCCAGAAAACATTCGGAGCACCTGCTATTTTACAGTAAGTGCATAAACCTGATTTTTAGAGTGGCTTTCAAGATCCTGGTCAAAATAGCTGTGTTTAGCCATAAAGCTCGCATGGAAGCATGACTCTACTCCGGGGAGCTCTACAATGTCGAAGCGTTGCCCGCAAACAGGTCTCAAGGCACAACGAGGAAGAGGGTTTGCGCCAGCCATGGTGTTTGCATCTGCTCAAGGTTGAAGGTGTTGCTTCGTGCAAGGAGCTGATCAGAAAACTGCAGGTGAGCTCAGCACAAGAACGGTGCTTGATGGGAATATTCTCGGTAAGAAAACCCAAATAATTATCAAGGACAAAGTAAGGGAGATATTTACAAAAGGCTGGTGCCAGCTGGGGAGTTAAAGGCCATGCCAGTGCGGCAGTGTTGCCTCCCTCCCGGTGCTGCAGAGCTGCAACCTGAGCGGGAGCTGTGCTTGGTGGCCGCTGTGACGTTTCCAAACAAGGGCTTTCTAAAACCCCCTTTAGGTGATGATTTCAGAATCCTTGAGCAACCGCTTAGCTGACGCAGGTAACCCAGTTTTGCACCCGCTCGACCTCACGCTGGAAATTTCTGCGTTCGCACAAGGGCAGAGGGGAGGAAGCCCCGGCCGAGCACCGGGACGGAGGATGCTGTGGGTTACGTCCCTGCGGGCCGCGGGGGGCCGGCAGCGGGGCTCGGCTGCGCCCGGGGCCGCGTCCCGGCGCGGCGGGCGGAGGAGCGGGACCGCTCGGGGCAGCCCGGCTGCATCCCGCGGCTGCGCTGAGAGGTAAGGCGAGGCCCCGCGGCCGGAGGGGGAAAGAAAATACCGACCCCCCCCCCAAACCAAACCAAAAACCAAACCAAACCCCACCACCCCAAAGAACGGCTTACGGGGGGGTGGGCGGGCAGGATGCGGCTGCCCGGGGGGGAAACCTCCCCTTCCCCGGGGCGGAGCGGGGCCTCCCTCCTTCCCTCCCTCCTTCCCTCCCTCCTTCCCTCGCTGCCGCCGCCGGAGCGGAACCGAAAGCGAAGGCGGCGCCGGGCGGCGGCCGCGCTCCGGCCCCGCGGGCGGCGGCGGCTCCGGGGGCTGCGGGGGCCGCTCCCTTCTCCCGGCGGAGCGGCGCGTCCCGCCAGGTCGGTGGTTGCGGGTGCGGGAGGGCCGGGGCGGGGGATGCGCCCGCGGCTGCGGAGACAAAGCCGCGCCCGGAGGGACCGGGACCGGGAGCGGGCGGCCGGGGTCGGGGCCGGGGCCGGAGATGCCCTCCGAGCAGAAACGGCATCTCCTTCAAAGAGGGCTTTCCCGCGGGGCTGGGAGCCGGCCTGCTCAGGGATTTTGGCGCTGAGGGATCGGTGCTGTCATTTCCCCCCCCATCCCGCTTCGGGGAGCTGCGCTGTGGCCGCCCGGGCCCCGCCGGCATCCCGCTCCCGCTCGCCTTCGGCCGCCCGCCAGCCCCGACATGTGCCGGTGGTAGAAGGATGGGCTGGCAGCATCCCAGGCTCGGGGATGTGACAGGGTGGTGGCCGTCCCCGCGACACCAGGGGTGGCACAGACCCTATGGGGCTTCTGCCCGGGGAGGCGAGGGCTCGGAGCAGGGGGACCGGGGAGAGTTAGGCCATGGGGTTGGGAAAAGGAGGGGATTTTTAAGGTCAAGGAGCAAGTGAGAGGCCAGGAGTGGATGGAGGGGATGGAGCTGGTAGAGCGACTGTACAGGGCACAGGTCTCGTTAGGAGAAGCCACGGGTTGGGTTGCTGCGGGTGATCGAGCGTGGTTAGGAGGTGGGACGCAGCCCTGTGGCCACGTGCACAGCTCGGAGCACGAAGGTAACAGTAAAGCCCAAAAGCAGCGGCGGGATGACAGCAGGAAGCTGGTGCGATGGAGCTGTGGGCTGACCGCACGGCTCTGCGACGCTACCATCCCTGGGGACAGGACCAGGTTGTCCTCAGGGCCAAGGGGACCGCGCTGGGGAGGGGATGCGTGGTGCCTGTGGGTGCTGGAGCTGCCTTCACAGCCCCCAACCGGAGAGGCAGCCCCTATCCCACGACAAGGAGCCCCGTCCCTTTCCTGGCCCCTCTCCGTGAGCACTTCGTTTTGGGAAAAACAGCCAACAAAACCCGAGAGCCCACCCCTGAGAGCGCCGCAAGGGGTGTCTGATCGCCCGCCCAGCACTGAAGGCGGCTGTTATCAGATTGGGGAGGTAGTTTGGAGGAGGCTTTGCTTTCAACTCAGCCTTAATGTCTTTTAAGTGGTGTTCACAAAGTGCAGCGCCGCTCTAGTTTCCTCTCTCGTGGGCAGTGCGGGCTGGAGCTATTGTTTCCAGGAGAGCCGGGAGCCGCTCAGCAGCACTGGACAAGGTGATGGTGGTGCCCTGAGCTCATCCCGGCCCATACTCAATGCCATGTCTAGTGCTTACGCTCTTGTTTTGGGATGCTCATTTTATATTGCTTAAGCAATATTAGGCGGTATCGTCAAGATTATAAAAAATCTTGGTTAAAGGCGTTTTTTGACTCCTATTGAAACCTGCCACTGGGTTTTGTACCGTTACAATGCTACCAGCCCAGCTTTGCATTTGTTCCTCGATTCTTTCCACCCTGTGTTGGATGGGCCAGGCAGCACAGAAGGCTCTTCTCTTCATCCCAGGGACGATGAAAATCTTCTCTGCTCGGGCACAGGGATACGGCGTAGATGGGGGCTGGGTGCCTGTTTCCAGTATCTCGTTATTTTGGGTGTCCTCTGACTTCTAGAGAAGCTGCTGAGAGATTTTTTTCCATTAAAAGTCAGGCAGGGATGCATATGGTCTTTGTATACTACAGTGACTAATATATTTCTGGCAAGGTCTGCGCTCACCCGTAGGAAGGGAAACTGTGATCGATGCCCCTGTTGCTGCAGATGACACCACTCTTGGCACTGCCGCTTCCACCGCTGACAGTGACCAGGGAAAGCAAAATAGCCACTGGACTCTGCCCAGCGAGAGCCGATAACTGCCCTGCGTGCTGGCCCCGGTTAAATTTTAACTGCAGACCTTTGGCCGTAGCAGGGGGAGAATCCTCTGCGAGTAAAATCAGCCTTGGTTTAGGTGGTTTGTGTTCAATTTTGTTATAAACAGCTTGCTTTGCAGTGCGTGAGCTGACCCCCACAGAAGAATGGATGGAGCTGCCACCAAGTCTTACTCCCTTGGGAGGGTCTGACCCTGACATTGTGTCTGGCCTTGCCAGAGGAAAGCGCGTAGGGGAGGGAAAGGCGAGTGTGTGGCAGCCGGTGGGAACTGGGGGCACCGTCCCATTGCCCACCCTGCGCCTGGGTAGAGAAGCAACTCCAGGGAGGGAAGGACAGACCAAAGCGTCCATGCGCTCCGATATAAATCTGTGCAGCCAGTGCTGGCTGGAAGGTGTCATCCTCTGCGCCCCCCGAAATCGGTCACCATATTCCCATCTGGAGGTGGCTGCATCCCAGCAGGGACCACATGCTCACAGCAGAGCTGGGGCAGCAGGAGGGGGCTGTAAAAATCACTTCACCCTTGTGGGGGCCAATTTCACTCCCATTTGTTTCCGGTAAATCCATGTGGATGCTGAGTGAGAGGGAGAGCCGCTGCCAGGGTTTCACAGACCTCTTTTCATTTTAATATCCCTCTCCTTGCTGAATTAGATGCGAGACTGATTGCTTCGATAATCCTGCCGCAGCCGCTATGGGTTATATATGGATTGCAGCCAAAATCCGTGCCGATAAATCATTCCTATATACCAGGCTGTTATATTTCCTGAGGATTTTGTGGGCATGTGCTGCTTGCTTTTACATAAGGATCTGCTGGAGTTCATACCAGAATGTGCCACTTTTCCCCAGGCAAGGACCCGGGCGGGTTGGTGAAGCCTGAGCCCCCAGGATGTATTTCCCCTCTTCAGGTTTATTCCCTCCATTCCAGCTATTTTGGTTTTCCCTCTGGCTGGGAATACGGCTGTTTTCCTCCTCCTTCTCCTCAGCCTCCCCGTGTGCTTATTAAGGAGAACCGGCTGCGTTATCATTAGTGGTTATCCCACGTCCCAAGTGGCTGTGTTCAACAGTGGGATCCCACTTTTGAGTTTCTCTCAGGGAAGGTATCATCTCACAGGGCAATTTTTGCAAAGCCCCGTGCAAAGTACACATGCAAAGGGAAAAAACCCTCTGATTTTCCATCCTAGCCAATGTTACGATGGTACTTGGATGACTTTTAGCATGTTTACAGAGCCTGGGCAAGCCTGCTTGAATTAATCAGCCTTGATATGTTTATCCTGGTCAAGCCAATTAACTCCTGCCAGCCAGGGCACGTTTGGCTTTCAAGTGTGGCGGAGACTTCATAACTCAATTTTGCTCTAGCCCGGCAAAGTTTAGCATGAACCCTTGCAAATTCAGATGCAGGCAATGGTCTGGGGGCAGGACGGGATGCCCGGCCGTGCTGTGCCACTGCCAGGGACCGGTGCTGCAGCCAGCGATGCTCCTGGGGTGGCTTCATCCCGGGGCTTCCCCGATGAGCTGCCTTTTTTGGTGAGGCCGCAGCACACGGTGAGGGTAGAGGGCACGGCGTTTGGGATCAGCTTCGGGGGACTGCTATTTATATGTGCCTGCTGGCAGGGTGCCCAAAGCAAGCCAGGCAAATGGCAACTGGCCTCAAGATGCATCCCTGCGGGTTCAGGATGAATGGGGGGGGTCTGCCTGTTTTATTTTAATCCGTTTTGGGAGTGCATTAAAACGTGCTGCTGTGGCCACCAGCAGCGCTGGGCGGGGGGCGGAATTTTGCAGCCACGATGCCCAAGACGCAGAGCCCCGGCTTGCCTTGGCTGGCGGCTCCCGGCTCTCTTGCCCAGCAAAGCCCCAGCCGGGAACGGATTCAGCCCCGTGAAACGCGGCGTTTCTGAAATAGTTTGTCCTTGTTGCTGTTCGTCGGCTTATTTATAGCCTTCCCATCCCCTGCGTTTTTCTGCGCCTCGAAGCAGCGAGCGGCGCCGGGTTGGCTTTAGCTCCGGGCCGATCCTGCTCGGGCAAAAAAAGCTCCAGTTTATAGATTGGTGTTGAAAACAGCAATTAGGCCATTGTGAAGCCTGAAGGAAGGGGGAGACGATTTGATTTCTGTACTTGACCCGTAATTTCTGCTGGGCTGATTCAGAGCGGTAGTGCTGCGGGTACATCACGGAAACTTCAGTGGAGATGAGCAGAGCTAATTTTAACCGGCCGCCTCGCCGAGGTGTGGGAACCAGGCAGAAAACCGCCTCAAACCTTGTTCCTGCTTCTGGGCTGTTTGTTTCAGGATATTTTTTTTCACTTGCTTCTGCAGCAGCTCGTTAACCTAGAAATTAAGAACAGCACCAGCATCGCAGCAGGGAAGAGTGATGGTTTACAACCAAACTACCATTGAGCTGCCCTGGCTGCTGTGGGGCACCTGGCATATGTGAATTAACACAGTTTTCTCCCCTTTTTAAATTATTATTTAATTGTTTGATTTGATTTGATTTTTTTTTAAATTCTTTGTTGCTAACAGGCTTGTTTTCTCATTTATCTCAAGGTTCAAGAACCTGATTTTTGCACAGGAGGCCGTAGGGAACCTGGGGCAAGGAAGAGAAATCGCTGGCAGTGACGGGCTGCGGGAGGAGGCAGTGAGCCGGGGGGGGCTGATCCTGCACCCCGCGCTTGGTAAGCGGGTCCCTGTGCCCCTGAACTGCTTCATTCGGGGGATGTTTGGCAGAGATGTGCCTGCTCCAACTGTGGGACCAAGCAGTAAAGCAGGAAACCAGGCGGTATGTACGCCAGTATAGTGCAGGGCCGGATCCTGCCCCTGTAAAATACCCCTTTTGGGGTATTTCCGTAGCGGAGGTGATGGGGTTGTTATTCCCTGGAGGTGTTTAAATCAAGGGGGTGGAAGGAGCTGGGGTCTGCCCTGTGGCAGGGTGGGTGCACGTCCTGGTGCCATCCTGCGCCGCTGCACCTTGGCTTTACCATCCCCTGTGGGATGAATAAATTAATGTGTAGAGTAATGACCGGTGGGAGGAAATCCCGCTTTCCAGGGGAGCCCGGCTGAGCCGCCCTGTGTTTGCAGGCGTGCCTCCCCATCGCAGCGTGGCCGGCATGAGGCTGTCGGTCGCACCATGCCATCATGCATCCCCGGCAGCTTGCCCACTCCACGGCCCCTCTGCTGTGACGGAGGCTGCGGCCACCGAGCACCCGGGGAGCTGCGGGACCCCCTGCCGCTGAACCCCCACCGCCCCGGCATGGCCTCGCTCATCGTGGTGACCGAGTACGACGCAACGGGGAGCGCGAGTGAGGAGGAGGAGGAGATGAACGCAGCCGGCAGCGAGGGTTTTGGGGACGGACGGGAGCCGAGGGCGAAGCTGCACCTCTCCGGCCGAAAGCTCTCCCTGCAGGAGCGGTCGCAGCCTGCCTGCTCGCCTGGGACCGGTGATGGCACCAACGAACGCTTCATCTACCCATCCCTCCCTTACTCTCCGGTGACGTCCCCCCACTCCTCCCCGCGGCTGCCGCGGCGGCCGACGGTGGAGTCGAACCGCGTGTCCATCACGGGACTCCAGGTGAGGGGGAATCGTTGCTGCTCCCACGGTTCTCCTGCCCCCGTCCGCCTGGTTTCCGTCCCCGTGGCATTGCTTTTTGCTTGGTTTTTTGGGATAAAACCCTGCGGCATGTCCGCAGATGCACAGTGGGACATCCTGGGACGTCCTGGGCCATGGGGACAGCCCTCGGGGAGGTGGGTCTCGACGGCTCACGGCCTTTCGTGCCTTTTGCAGATGCTGCCAGCTCTGGCGGCTGCTTTTCGAGGGAGCTGGCGGTGTACCATGGTTTTCTTTTTCTCTCCCTTAAAAATAAAAAAAAGAGAGAGACCTGCTGAGATCTAAAGAGAAAATGGCCCTGCTTGCCCCCAGCCTGCCAGCGCTGACAGAAACCAGGCAGCAAGCAGCTGCTTTGCCCATAAGAAATAAAAATACTCTGCACCAGGTCACCGGCATTAAACCCCCCGGGGCTCTCCCGGCTGCTGATCCCCACCACCGCCTGCCTGTCCTGCACTCTCGTTCCACGTGAGCGGACGATATTGCCCGCCCGGCCATTAACGTTCGCAATTAGCCATCTATAAACACACTGACGCGTGGCCAGGCAGCTGGCGTTTACGGCTCATGAATCAAAGCTGTCCAGCCCCAAGCGGGTGCCCAGGCAGAGCAGAACAGGGCGTGAGTTTGCAGAGAAAAGTTTTGCTGAAGATTTAAAAAGAGGAGAGCAAAGGTGAACGGTTTTGTGGTTCGTGTCCGACCCCACCCCCTCTCTCCCTGCAGGACTGTGTGCAGCTCAACCAGTACAAGCTGAAGGACGAGATCGGGAAGGTGAGTAATGGCCGGGTTTGGGGTGGGATGGGGGAATTCGGGGTAGGAGGGTGTTGGACTTGCTCTTGCTTTCCATCCGGTGAGACGGCAAGTTCAGCCGCTCACCACCGCAGCTCAGCCGGCTCCTCGCTGCAACACCAGTCTCTTCTGGGTGGTACCAATTGAATTGTATATTTTTAAAAATTTATTATTAATATTCCCCATTCCCCCTCCCTCCCATGAAAAGGGGCATTTGAAGCTTTTCTTTGCTGGTGGTGGGATGCCAGACCATACACCCTGCTACTCCTAGTGTTGCCCACCAGCTCTGTGGGGTTCCCATGGGGCTGGGTTTGTGGAGGAGCCCGGAGCCCGGTTTGGTGCTGGGGTGGTTTTTTTTTTTTTGGACTGTTCTTAACTGGTTCCCCATGGCTGTGCCCCTCTCTAGGGCTCCTACGGGGTGGTGAAGCTGGCCTACAATGAGGATGATAACACCTACTATGTGAGTAGCGCACAGCCTTGGAGCCCGCAGTGAGGCGGGTGGGATGGGGATGGATCCCCTCCACTGACTCCCTGCCCGGCTCCCTGCCGGCCCCATCCTGCCGGTCCTGTTTTATCCTTGGTTTGCCCTAAATCCCACATATTTTTCCCCTCTTGCAGGCAATGAAGGTTCTCTCCAAAAAGAAGCTGATGAGACAGGCGGGCTTCCCCCGTAAGTGGCACAAAAGTGTTAGGGTGGGGGATGCTTTGGGGACCCCGGGAGCTCATTCCTGACCGGACATCCCATCTTTACCTTTTCCACAGGCCGCCCGCCGCCCCGGGGGGCCAAAGCTGCCTCTGAGGGCTGCGTGCAGCCCAAAGGGCCCATCGAACAGGTCTACCAGGAGATCGCCATCCTGAAAAAGCTGGACCACCCGAATGTGGTGAAGCTGGTGGAGGTGAGCGCCGGTCAGCCCCTTCCCAAAACCCACCCGGAGTGTGAAGGAGCCTGGATGCTGCACGGGTTGGCTTGGGTGGAGGGGAATGACCACAGAGGGACTGCGATGGCCATGGCAGGTCCTGCCTTTGGGAGACTCATGTTTTTTCCTGGTTTAAAATATTTTTTTATTCCCACCTCCCAAAAGAGGATTTTTTTTCTTCCCTGCCCAGAAAGGAAAATGCAGCAAAATGTTGCTTCCTTGGAGGAAACAAGTGCTCAAATGGGTTTTGGGGAGGAACTGGTGTTTCTGCGGGTTCTGCAGTGCAGCCGCCCTGCCCTCTGCCCACTGACTGTATGAAACGGTCCAAAAATCAAGAATTAAGGATATATAGGCTGGAGTATATTTGACTCATGAGTCAGATGATGCTTCCTGTGTAGTTTAAATATTTACTTCCTTGAAGTACAGCTATATCTCTGGCCTCTTTTTTTTTTCCCCACCCCTTGTGGGTAGAAGCTTGGAGATTAGCAGACCGTGCTAATGGTGCAGATGGTGCAGAATTGAGATGGCTGCTAAATAAAAAAATCACAGCGTTTAATTTGCAAGGTTTTTTGGTGCTGTTTAATTGCCTTTCTGCTTCTTTCGGCAGGTCCTGGATGACCCCAGCGAGGACCACCTGTACATGGGTAACTGCCCACTGCCCTGCGGTGCTCGCAGGGTGCCAGCGGGATGAGGGTTTGCTGGGCCAAAGGGTTCCCCCTATGTTTTGGGGTGGCTGCGTGCAGGGTTGGGTCTCTCCTCCAGAGCAGGTATGGCCTGGATGTGCTGGAGGATCAAATCCCCTCAGAGTAAACGGGATCCAGTCTGGGTTCAGAAAGGATAGGAGTGCTTTATAGCACTTTATAGGCTTTAATTTGACATCAGAGCAAGCTTTGCCATGAGAGGCACCAGCATTTATGTTCTCAGCTTTGAAGCCAGGCTGCTAGAAAGTAGCTTTATTTCTTTGGCTTCGAGAACAGGGCACATGTTAATTATCCACGGTACAAATGAGCCACTTCCCAACCTGTCTTGCAGACTGCAGTGGTTTGCTTGATGTAAGTACACACACTTTTGGAGGAGGCATTTTTTTTCCATCATTTATGTTCAGCCCACACTAGCGGAGGAGCGTGCGATGCCTTTGTGGCCAAGCGCAGAGGTTTGCTCGAGGTGTGGGCCTGGCCTTGGTCTTGCAGGCAAACTGAGGGTTTCAGGGTGCCGTGCAGGGGGTGTTTCGTGATGCTGAAGCTGCAGCACAGAGGAGGTAGTTGGCAGCATCCCCTTAATTGGAGACAGAAGCAGGCAAAACGGCATGTGCCTTGCATAGTATAGCATCTCCTTTTTTTAAAAAAACTATATTGTTTTCATCATTTTTGTCATAAAATTTTGTGCTGGGACTGTCCTTGCAGGAGCTCTAACTTGTAAGTGATCAGTAACCACTTTTTCTTTTGTGTTTCAGTGTTTGAACTGGTGAAGCAAGGGTGAGTACTGAATTCCAGATTTAAACCTACTAAAGCATGAACGTGAGATGGGTTTGTGGGTGACAGCTCAACCACCTGAGGCGGGCACGGGATGCAGAGGCAATGGGGAGGTTCATGGTGTTTCCCCTATGGGTTTGGGTCTCCCTTGTGGTCTTCCCACCCCAGTTACAGCTGTGTACACCCTCTATGTGCCTGCGTTCAGGGCTGCATGCTGTTGCCAGGTGGCGGCAAAGCCTCCAGGACCTGTTTCGGCACATCCAGATGGGGAACGAGCTCCATTCTCTGTTGCCTTTGCAGCCCTGTGATGGAAATCCCAACCCTGAAACCTCTCAGCGAGGACCTGGCTCGGTTCTACTTCCAGGATCTGATCAAGGGTATTGAATACTGTAAGTATCTGTGCAAAAACGATGGGATTTCTCATTTTTATTTTTTTCTAAACACCTGGGGCTGGACTTTCTGCTGGTGTACAGTGCTGTTTCTGGTGGCTCATGCTACTGCACAGGGGTTTTTGAAGCTAGGGCTAGTCATGATGTTAGCAGAAAGGCTTACACCTGTGCCGGGGCTTCATGGCTCTTTTGCTGCAGTCCAGTGCTGCTGCTGCATTGCTTGTTTTTCCTTTGGCTGCAGTGCACTATCAAAAGATAATCCACCGGGATATTAAACCTTCCAACCTCCTTGTGGGGGAAGACGGGCACGTCAAGATCGCCGACTTCGGAGTCAGCAACGAGTTCAAGGGAGCCGATGCCCTCTTAACCAACACGGTGGGTACCCCCGCCTTCATGGCCCCGGAGACGCTCTCGGAAACCAGGAAAATCTTCTCTGGAAAGGTATTTAATAGCAATTTGAGGGTTTTTGGACTAATCTTCCTTGCACAGGCTGTCTGTTGCAGATCTAACTGTGCTTTCTTTCCTCTGCAGGCTTTGGATGTCTGGGCCATGGGGATCACACTGTACTGCTTCGTGTTTGGGCAGGTAATGACATGGATTTTTCAGCACGGTTGGTGGTCCGGGGGGGTTTGGCATATGCCTCCCACGTGCCAGGTACACGGTGGGTTTTTGCTTCCCACACCCCTGTTTGAGCAATGGGGTATTGCCAAGGGGAGACGGGGTTCTGTGGGTGGAAATGGGAAACTGCCTGTCCATGGGATGGGTGCAGCCAAAAGGGCCGTCTTTCTCTTTTTCTCCAGGGAAGAAATTCTGTGCCTGGCCAGATTTTTTAGGAAAGGAGCTGTTGTAGTAATTTGGTCATTTTTAGTCAAATGTTATTTTCGTTGCATTTAAAAGAAGTCATTGATATAATAGGAAATCTTCTGGTATTTCCCTATAACTGGCTCTCTGCTCTTCTTCAAACCCTACGAGATCCTGATGCTCGACTGGCCACCCCACTGCTGCTTCTTAACAGAGGTTGTTGCTTTTCTCATTGCTCTTTTTCTTGGCGGTAGTGCCCTTTTATGGATGAAAGGATCCTGAGTTTACACAACAAAATCAAGACCCAAACGTTGGAGTTCCCAGACCAGTAAGTACTCAAAAAAAAAAAAAACCAAACCCCTCAGCCTTTATTTTGAAGCTCATTTGAGCCGTTTCTCAGGCACTGCCTGGGTGGGGCTGGCCCTGTTCTGCTGCGGTTTTGCAAAACTCAGGCTCTGAGCCCTTCAGTTGGCCCTCGGCCCTGGAAAACTTCCTTTGCATTAAATGGGAAGGCAATGTCTCTTGGTTTGCAGTTGCCGAAGAAGGAGCGATTGAAGCTGCAGAGGTGTTTAGGAGAATGGATTAACCTCTGCAGTTGCTGCCTGTTGGGTTTCAGTCTGGGTGGAGTTGGTGTCGGGCTCTCCCAGCCCCGTACATGTGGGATCATGCTTTGCATTGCCCAAAAAGGGGATATTTTGCTTCCCTGGGGGGTTTGGGGAGGAAGGACTGCGTGGCACCTGGGTGCACGAGTACCCGGAGCTGTATCCCTGCCAGGGCTGGCATCCAGCCCCAAGTTGCCTGGGAAGGACCCGCAGTAGCTGGCACCAGGGTGAAAAAGGGAGGCAGCATCCAGCCCCTTCCCCGCCTCATCTCTCCCCTCTCCTTTCCCCAGGCCAGAAGTTACAGACTTCTTGAAGGATTTGATTACACGGATGTTGGATAAAAATCCCGAATCTAGGATTTCGGTCCCAGAAATCAAGGTACTGACCCAACCCCCTGGTGTTGGCTGTGGCTTCACTTCTCTTGGGTTCTCCTTGCTTGGCTTTTTTTGGGAGTCAGTTTGATCGCGCCAGGCTAGGTCCTCCCCCTGTGCCCAGGGCCCCTGGGCAGGTAAGTCCCAGCTCCTTCCCCTGCTCCGGGACCTGCTCAGCTTTGGGACTTTGGTGCTACAGAAGTCACAGGCAAAAGGAAATCCCCTGAGTACAGTATTTCCTCTGCTACCAGGAAAGTACTGTGCAACAGCCTTTCGCAGGAGATTTCTGGTCCTCTGCCCCTGCGGGAGCCTGGAAGGGCCGAGAAGCTGAGAAAATGGAGACTAAGGTAGGGGGAAAGGATTGCGGGGGAATTGCTGAACCATTTTGTGCTCCTGCAGCTGCCCAAGACGCCAGGTGTGTGGGCAAGGAGAAGGAGGGGGTTCTGCCTTCTGTCCTGGATTTTCAGGTCCAAGACTAGGGCTTGGTGGGTCTCCCCATCACTACTGCTCATACGTACGGTCTGGAATAAATGGCTCCTGCCTCTTGGTGCTGTCTCATCCGTAAGATGAGAGTGAAAATAGGTCTTCTCCTCTAAAACCCACTGAGATGCCCAGTGCTGTAGGTCACCGAGGTTATTGCTCGGTTGTGTAGATGGGGCCAGTGCTGGCTCTGGACGAGGCATTTTCTGCTCCAGGCTGAGCCATTCCCAGCAGCGCCGGGCTGAGCTGGCTCACCAGTGAAATGGCATGTCTCTCCCCTGCTCCCTGGGGAGCTCCCCTGTTTCAGGAGCTCGTAGGGGCCATAGTTTGGGTGAGGAGATGCGTTTGCCAGGCTTGTGTTGTTTGCGTTACGAAAAAGAGGAAATCATTCCTGACAGGCTGTGTTATTAATTGAAGTTGCACCCTTGGGTCACCAAGAACGGAGTGGAGCTGCTGCCCACAGAGGATGAGAACTGCACCCTCGTCGAGGTGACGGAGGAGGAGGTGGAGAATTCAGTCAAGCACATCCCCAGCCTGGCCACTGTGGTGAGTACGAGGGAGGTGATGGTCTGTCGGCACACACCAGGGTCCGTGCTGCCTCCTGGGTAGGTCCAGAGCAGCCGGAGGTTGCTGCTGAAGGGCAGAAGCGTTGGGCAGGATTAGAGCAAAAAATTTCCCTCTCTCGGAAACAAGCGCTGCAAGATGGGGTCTCAGCATCTCGCTGGAGGTGGCTGTACCCCACAGCACGGGGCAATATTTCAGAGCAGTCCCAAAGGGACCCATCAGTGGGTTGCCACTCTCCACGCTTGAGCTATCTCCACCTAAATATTGCTGCATTTGCTCAGGGTAAAAGAGCATCTGGGCCAGGACCTGCCCGCGGCTGGGAGGGGTTGTTTCGGCCAGGCACGAGGAGCTCCTGCCCTGCTCTGCCCAGCCGGCCGTAGGGGCTGCGGGAGCTTCCTGGGATGGAGATTTTATCTGGGCCACGGCGTGCACCAGCCCCCGCCTGGAGCTATTCTTGGTGAATTCATCTCATCTCTTTTCAAGCTCATATTTTTATTCTCTGCAACCCGCTGTGGTGGTGAGAACCACAGTGTAAGCCTGCCCTGTGTGGAAAGTGAAATCCTTTTGGGGTTTGAACCTAATGATTTCTTTAGGTGCCCACTAGCCCTTACACTAGGAGAAACAGCAAGCAACCATTTGCAGTTCCCTGGTGTGGCATTATCTGCCTGTAGACACCCAGGCTGTGATTTTTGGAAGTACAGGTCTCCCTTTGAAGCTCTTTTTCCATCTCATGGCTGTGCCCACATCTGGCTCCATTTCTGGAGCTCTCTACCTGTTGTGGTTTAACCCCAGCCAGCAACCAAGCACCACGCAGCTGCTCAGTCGCTCCCCCCCACCCAGTGGGATGGGGGGGGAGAATCAGGGGGAAAAAAAGGTAAAACTCATGGGTTGAGATAAGAACAGTTTAATAGAACAGAAAAATAATGATAGTAATAACAATAATAAAATGACAATAATAATAATAATAGGATTGGAATATACAGGTGATGCACAATGCAATTGCTCACCACTCACCAACTGATGCCCAACTAGTTCCTGAGCAGCAATCCCCCCCCAGGCCAACTCCCCCCAGTTTATATACTGGACATGACATCACATGGTATGGAATACCCCTTTGGCCAGCTTGAGCCAGCTGTCCTGGCTGTGTCCCCTCCCAACTTCTTGTGCCCCTCCAGCCTTCTTGCTGGCTGGGCATGAGAAGGTGAAGAATCCTTGACTGGGTATAAACACTACTTAGCAACAACTGAAATCATCTGTGTGTTATCCACATTCTTATACTGAACCCAAAACATAACACTATACCAGCTGCTAGGAAGACAATTAATTCTATCCCAGCTGAAACCAGGACACTCCCGCTTTGGTACCCTGCAGAAGTCTCTTCAACCGCAGATACGTTAATATGCAAATGTGCCTTGCGCTGCTCAAGCTGAAAAAGCAGATCTTGCTCTAAAGACATCACCATTGATGAAAGGGGTTTCCCCTTTCTCCTGTTCGGAGGTGACTTGCAGGGGTGCAGCAGAGGATGCCTCAGTGCTCCCAGCCCTGTTGATAATCCAGGTGTGTTTAGCACAGCTCAGGGCAAATGAGCTTTTACTGTGACTCTTGCCTCTTAAATAATGCACCGCCTCCAGGCAGATCTTGTATTTTCCCATTTGCATTTGTTCTTCAAAATTATCCTCCGGTGCCTGATCTTTGTGCATCCAACTGCAGGCGTTAGCGCTCGAGTACGAGATTCACGTGGCTTCAACTCTCACATAAAATGCCTTCCCCCGCGGGAGCCTGCTGGCATGCGCGTTTCATATGTGTAAGGGCTCTTGGTGCACCGTGGTGAGCAGATAAATCAGGCACAGAGGGACGAGAAGCAATATCAAATGAAGCCAGGGGTTCCCAGAGCAGGATGCACATGCTGAGGCAGGGTCCAGTGCTGCTGATGTTGTTCTCTGCTCCCACCAGCAAAATGATTTGGGGGATGCCCGGGAAGAACTCCGACGCTTGCTCTGTTCCTGGCAGTCTCTGACTGCAGCTGACGCTGGGTAACTCTGCATTTTGCAGCCAAAGCTAGACAAACAGCCAATTTTTCAGCTTGGTTTTGGTAAACGTTAAGGCAAAATTGTGCCGGTTCCTTCCTTCCCCTCTCCCTTTCCAATGAATTATTCTGCCAGGTAATTGTGGGGAACTGGGAATTTGCAGGTTCTGGATGCAGTAATCAGTAAAACCTACTTCTGGGGAGGAGAAAATCTTCCCAGACTTGGCTTTGCTCTCCTTTCCAGCTTCTCACACCTAGTGTCGCTCTCATTGGCATGTTCAGTTGTTGCACCGTGGGTTTCAGATGAGGATACAGCCTCTGTATTAAGCAGCTGGAGACTTGTAAACACACTTCCTTCTGGTTTTTCTGTTTTTGTTTTTTTTTTTTTTAAAAAGGAGAAGTTTGACTTGTTTTCACTAGTTTTCTTAATTACTTGGGCATGAGGGCTGGATGTTCCTGTTGCTCTTGAGTGAAAGGGAAGCATCCCTGACAAACTCCAATCTGGTCTTGCAGATTTTGGTGAAAACGATGATCCGGAAGCGATCCTTTGGGAACCCATTCGAGGGGAGCAGGAGGGAGGAGCGGTCGTTGTCTGCCCCCGGGAACCTGCTGCCGTAAGTGTCATCACCTTGCCTCGGTCCAAAAAAGATATTTGCAGCTTGTCTTAATGCTCTGGAAATCACTGCAAAGCACAGGAGAATTCCAGGAGTTGGGCTTTGAATCTTTTGTGGGGGGGCCATGTTCACACACCGTCTGTCTGACCCGTAACTGCTTTGTGGGATGATTTTTGTGGCATATCCTGCCCCTCTGCATCTTTTTAGGGCCCCTCCAGCCTGTGACAGGGGAGCTGGGGGGAGATGACACGTGCTCAGGGTCCCAAAAGGTCCCGTGGTGGGGAAGGGGCAGATGCTGGTGTCTCATTGCTTGCTTTGCCTTTTTCTGAGTCGCTCAGCAACTGCTTTATTTCCTTTTAAAGCAGGAAACAAGGCAGTGAAGATAATCTGAAGTGTAACGACTTGCCCAACGTGGGAGAGGAGGAACTTCTTCCGTGAACATCGACTTTATGGTTCTGTTGAGCAACTTGGTCCAGGGCACCTTGTTAAAGTGTGCAGCTGAGGATGAGCGACATTAACAGAGCCTACACCAAACACAGCATGACGTGGCGCTATTTCAGTATAATGCTGGATGTAGAGCTTACATAGCAGCATGTTATAAGACATCTGACTACTTGTCATAAACATTGAACATCTCCAATCGCTTGGACTGCTGACTTCTTGTGGGAAAGGCGCTGGCTGATAGCAGAAAGGTGAGCTATCGTGTTGAGCAGCAACAGTGCTTTGCAAAAAAAAAAAAAAAAAACCTGAAAATGCATTTGGAACTGCTTTTACCTGGTTTTAATGCCAAGTAATTTCCGGGGACTAATGCCAGCATCCCAGGGGTGTTGTATACCCATCGCATAGTCGGTGGGCACACGCAGAAGGGTGAAGCTTTTGCCAAGGGGCATACACAGCAGTAAAACTACACGTGTGCACTTTGAGAGTTCACAACCTACCGGAAATGTTGTTGCATCTATTTCTCGTCATTCTGGTTTGTTTTTAATTGACACCTTTTTAACTGCATGGGAACAAAGCAAAACCCCACCTTTTCAGCTTTTTAAAGAATGCCTACCTTTGTGAGCCAAGTTGTATTAAACAGCATCTTTGGGATATTCAGAAAGTGAGGTTAATTACCTTCTAAGGTAATTAACGCCTTTTCTAAGGTCTTGGTGTGACTAGGGCTTGGTAGGTTGCGTATTCAGTGGATGAAGGGAAAAGGTATTTAAGGGCTTAAGTTCAGTCTGAACTATTTTTGCTGCAGATATATGAGTGAAAGGTGGTGTTTAGCTGAATGTTTGTTTTGAACAGCAGAGGAAGCACTAATAACAGTTTGTTTCTAAATCTTTTACTTGATTGAGGTAGATATATTATTAAATATAAAATTCAGGGTAAAATCCTTCACTTCCATGTACATTACATGGTTTACTACAATTAAAAATAATACAACTTATGCTATTTTTTAAGTATAGACTTAGGGCTTGCTTAGAATTTAAGATCTTAATGAAATACTTAGATTAGCTAGTAATTTTCAAAGAAACTTTTGTTTTCCAAACTCTTAATCTGGATTTTGGGGCCAATGCTATGTATTTTTTGCAAGTTCGCTACCAGTAATTTATGAATGCCTGTGGATCAGAGGCTTGTTAGTAAATTAAGTGTATACCTAATTCATGGGTTGTTTTTTATGAAGAGCTCTTTCACCTTCAGTCAGATTACTCTGATTATTTTGTGGTGCTTGTAAAAAAATAATAATCTACCGTGTGGTGGGAGAGATTCTGATGTCCAGACTCACTTTCCCAAGTTCTCTGTGCTCAAAGCTGGAGAACAGCAGAGTGTGGGTGAGCTGGAGAAGAGTCAGGGTTTGCTTCAGGAAAGGGGTCACGGTAAGTACAGTTGTTTTAAGGATGGAGCGTGGGACAGGGAGGGGGGAAAGGTCTGATTTCTTCTCTTTTTAGTCTGATGTGGTTGTGTGACCTTGAATGAGGCATTTAAAAGGACGGTGTACCTGAAAGAGGGGGAGGATTCAAATGTCCCAAGCATGTAAGGGACTGCTAAGGCATAATTCTTTGCCCTGAGGAAGAAGGCACTAGAAGAGACCCAAGTATTTTGATTAATGGTAAGATCTCTGCATGCTAACCCTGGCCATGTGTGCCCTGCCTTTAGGAAGTGACTGTCCCCTTGTCTTCCTTCATCTTGGGCATCGCAAGTAGCAGTGTGCTGAGGTCCTTGGCCTCGCTGTAGTCAGACCTGGCTGGGTAATTCCTCATTGGGACAGGTAGTTGTTAAAGCCAGGACAGCGTTAGCAAGTGCGCAGGTGCCTACACAAACTGTTCCTTACATCTTTTTATCACTTAAAGCAATGCTCCCCCTAAATAGCAATTTATTACCGAAACATTGTGCTGCTGGCCTCTCTCTAAAGCCAGTGACGATGGTTCGTGGTTTAGGAGCAGTACTATGGAGTTTGGAGCCATAAGACATGCACTGTTTTCCTCCCATTTTAGTCCGAGGCTATGCCAAAGCCCTGCAGCTTCAGCTATGGGAAAACCAAACAGGTAACTTGGGTGCCAGCACTACTACAGCCACCTGCTCGCCCTTTCCTAAACAGGACTTTTCACTGTGGAAATGAGTGCGAGTGGGCAGCTTGGTTCTCTAACCCTGTAAATGGACTTGTTCTGCCAAAAAAAAAAAATTTAAAAAAATAGGGGATCTGATTATTTGTAGCTGGTGCATAGTAATGTGTGTGGTGTGTTTTTGTTCAAGGTGAGTTGTAGAGATGCTCTGTGCTGTGTATCTCTGGTTTGTGATTTGTCAGGTGCCTAGCGAGACAGTTTACATTTACCAAACAAACAGGCTTGGCAGGTGCAACACAGCTTCTAAACAGAATAAGCTGTACCAGTTCCTCGATGCCCAGCCCCATAGTCACTGGGCCTCAATTATTACCATAGATCAGTGTCTTACGGCTAGCACGGGCTTGGTTTGTAAGGATCCTAAAGCTCAGCGCTTCCCTAAGGCGTGCTCCAAAATGACTGTCTCAGTGCCAGCTCCAGTAGGGCTGCAGCCAAATGCACATTTCTGAAAGAAACTCAAAGTAGATTTTTCTTGTTGATTAGTTCTGTTGAAAGCATAAAGCGTGGCTGTGAGGAAGATCTATCTAAATGCATGACCTGTTAGAGAAGCTGTACTGTATCTATAAATCTGCTCAGTTCCCTAGCTGCTGTTCCATAGTAGTGAAGCTAGCTTTTTTTTTCCTTATAGTGAAGTAAATATTTTGCTTGTGCCTTGGAACTGGGCTGTAGCTTGATTTCCCCAACTCCCTTCCTTTCAAGCAAGCCCAGTGCTGACTATAGGCTTAATGCTGGGTACTAAGCCTTTTTGGCTCTGAAAGCACACAGGAAAGTGCTAAGGGGAAACCAGGCCTCTTGTCTGAGTAGTTTTTCTTGGTGGTCCCCTCTTACCTGTCAGGCAATTGATCTGTTTCTTTTCTAAGGTCCTGAACTATTGCTGATTTTTATACTGTTTGTTTAATGACCAAGGCTTGTGGTTCATTCCTACCCCTTTATTATGCATTTAACTTTATCAGGTGTATCAAGTTTAAATACTGTGTATTTACCACTTTTAAATTATATTACCTAAGAAGAAAGAAAAAAAAAAAAACCAACAATTAAGTGTTTTTCCACACAGCTGTTCAAGCTTCTCTGTACAAGTTGAAATAAATGACATGCAACCAAACCCAGAGTTAGTTGATCAAGTGGAACCATTATCCTGTTTGACTGGTCTTTATCAAGCTATGAGAGTTTGCTTGTTGGAGGAGGAGCCTGAAAGCACCTTCTTGTGTTAGTGAAGTCTGGTGCTCCACCATTACTGGGGATCCTGGGCTAGACGAGACCACAGTGGCTGTAGCCACTGCATAATCCAAATTGAGCCATTCACATGCACAGACTGGAGCGCTGACTCTTGGAAAGGCACCATCTGAGTTGGGACACTCAGCTTAGTGCTCAGCAGCAGCAGGCAAATAAAGAATAAAACAAAACAGTAATGCTGTAGCAAACCCACTGCACTGCTGGAAAAAGGCAGCAAAGGCCCAGCCAGGATGCTGGAGGTATGGAATATATCCCAGGGCTCTATAATACTAGAAAAGGTTCAGAGAAAGGAAAGAGCTGTACCTTGCGTGCCAGCGTGATCACTAGAGGTGCTCAAGGCCATGTGAAGATAAAAGCCAACAAGTTTGCTTAAATCAAATTGTGTAAATCCATTAAATGCAGCAGCCCAGGCACAGGGTCTGGGTGTGATGGTGAAAAGCATGGGAGGTATGGCATGGAATAAGAGATCTGTTCTTCTGAGCAGTAGGTACTAGCATTTGGCTTAGGCCATGCTAGGCTAACACACCCTGGCCTCTAACTTTCAAGTCTTTTCCCCTGGATAGGGTTTTAATGCAACAGACCCAGACAAGGTGTTAGGAGAACCAAGGTGGAAGAGAAGCTGTAGTTGCAGCAGTACTCTTGCCGAGAGAATCAGGAGGCAAAGCTGACAGCAGCACTGGCTTCGATAGCTCCCCAGTAACTGTTGGTATCTGTGTAAAATGAAGACAGTTCACCAACCCTAACCTTCACCAGCCCTGGAGAAAAAAGAAACAAGCAAAACCTAGCTCGCAGGACTCCAAGAGGGCTGAGAGAGAAATATTTTATTAAAAAGAAAGTAAATTTTAAGGTAGTACCATAAGAATTAGACAAAACAGAAAAAAAAAATTCTGTAACCAGTAAGCCATTTACCATAGTACAATGGAACCAGACACTGCTTTGTCTTGGTCTGTGGCCACTGGAGCTTGGAGACACAATTAAATAGTAGGCATAGGCTCAGCTAAGCATCACAATCCTTCAGGGCCAGGAAAAGTGATTTAACAACAGCAAGGAGCTGCTCTCCCAAGGTTAGGCAATGCCTGGCAAGGGACCATGTTCACTGTAAGGAAGAATCTGTACCTATTACCCTTTGCTCTCTGCTACCGGTGAGCTCAGGGAAAGGAGGACTGTCAAAATGACAATGTCAGAGCAGTCCCTGTCCCAAGCTTAGCCCGTGCAGCGGCCTGGCATAAAAGCACAATTCTCCCTGTATGCTTAGTGCAATTAAGCTGGAAAGACAGCAGACAAAGAGCAGATCCTGTTCTCCTCTCTGAGCATTAGCTCCAGCCAGCAAAAGTAGTGAAGAGTAGTGAAGAAGGTCCCTTTCTCAGGTTTGTTCCCCTCTTCCTTCCAGTGAAGAGGGGTTGGGTCTCATGGCAGGGTCAGAGTAACATTCACAGCAGCAGTTTACAGCAGCAGTTGCTGCTGTAGCAGCAGGAGGTCAGGAGTTTGTTCCATCTGTCTCACTGACTCCCTGCAAGGATGAGAGATTACAGTTCTCTGCCAGAAAACTCTTCTTTCTCCCCCTTCTTCTCACGTAAAACCCTCTGCACAGGCAAGCTACTGTCCACTACCCAGACTTTACTTTTCCAGTGCCACAAGGTCTTTTGATTCAGAAATCCACCCTCTGCAGCAACACTTTCCACCAAGCACAGGGCTGCAGGGCCGAGGTCTACCCTCAGCACCAGTCAAGCAACCCCACTACCCCACTAAATCCTTCTACTGGCCAAATGGATCATTTGGATCCTGGAGGGAGCCATAGCTGTGGCTGTCAGCATACCAGTCTCAGAAAACACCAATCCATTGAATAAGTTCAATCACAGTAACAGGAACCCCCAAAAGCCAAGAAGGAAGGATTTGATGGGGACAGAGCTGTTGTCTGCAGCTCTCAGAAGGCAACTGCCAAGGACTGCAACCCAAAAAAGTGGCGCAGTGGGCGCATGACAAGTTCTTGAACATACATTTCCCTCTCCAAGAGTGGTTGCCCAGGAAACATGACAATATTTGTTTCTAGTGCTCCTCCCTGCAACAGCTTTGAGGTAAAAATTAGCTTCTCTGACGAAGACAAAGTTTCCTCAGAGCTGTGGTTCAAAGTCCCTGTTTGATGTGGACTTTCTACATCCTGTTTCGGAATCTCTCCAGAGCCAGAGGAAGAAGCAACTTTGCCTTCACTCTGCCTTCATTGATGCTTACCAGTTCATAATCCTCCACATATTTGTATTTCTTCTCCCGATAGTAGTATTTCTTCTTCATGCAATACAGAACAACAATGTCACACAGCACTGTTGCCTAGTGGAGATTCAAAGAGTTTGAGACAATGATCCTCAGAACTGAGGCACTAATCCAGAATTGAGTCCAAGTGCAGACAGTGTCACTTACCACGCCAAACAGCGCTAAGCCAGAGCCAATGTTAATCATGGTAGGAATTACATCAAATTTTCCTGCCTAGAAGACAGTTACAAGGGTGAATATGTTTTTCAGCATCTCTGAAAGCCCTCACCACAAGACCTCCAGGAATTAAGTCACCCTACCTTTCCAAACACTATGATATCAAAGCGGATGCCATAAGCTTTGACAAGTGTCCGTGATTCAGTGTCATTACTATCCTTGTAGTATTTCGCAAACCTGGAGAAAAGATAGGTCAGAGCTTAGCTGGAAATTTTGAGGTTGCTTATGTGATCATGCAACATCCAGGTGTGTCCCCCATCCCAAGAGGATGGGCTGAACATCAGTACTTCCAGAGACAAGCCCCAAATGATGGAGGGAGATTTCATGCAGGCAATCACATATAGGAGAAAAGCCCTGAACAGGCGAATTTACGACAGCAGTTAGCACAAGCCAAATCAGGAAACTTGCAAAGCATAGGAAGGGGAGAAAATTAACCTTAGTAGTGGAGCAGAAGGACAGACGGGGAGAAATTCAGCTACACATGAGAATCGGCCCCCTCAGACAGAGGCAAGCAGGAGGCTGCAAGAGTGCAGGCAGCCACGAGAGGGCAGGGGCGGGAGCAGGCAGCG
The DNA here is from genome assembly GCF_026419915.1 of Harpia harpyja. Lineage (NCBI taxonomy): Eukaryota > Metazoa > Chordata > Aves > Accipitriformes > Accipitridae > Harpia > Harpia harpyja. The sequence goes on from NC_068948.1 coordinate 33,861,796, forward strand.
GGGGAGGCAGCACAGCTCAGCCTGGCAGGCAAAGGCTGTTCCTTGTCCCGCACAATGTGACTCACGGGCAAAGGATAGGGAAAAGGGATGAGAACAAATAAAGAGATCAGACTTACTCCGCCACATGGTTGACTAAGCCAGGAGGAAGCAGGGAAGAGGGTGGAAAAGAAGAGGAAGGATTGGTAAGGGGCTGCACCACGGTCTGGAATTAGCAAGAGCACTTCAGAACCCGCACAAGCCGGGCTGCAATATCCTCCAGCTGGTCTCGCCTGACACCCCAATACCTGGCAGGCCTGGCACCTCCCAAACACACACTTGTGCTGTCTGCATGACAGCAGCTTCTCAGTGAATTCATTCAAGTTCCACCAAAAGAGATCCCCTGTGCTAAGTGAGAGTTTGTGTTTCTAGAAACAAGCATAGCCCTGAGTGATGTTTCCTCGTGAGCAGGACTTTTGCAAGGATCTTGGCAAGGCGGCCAATCCATATTATTATAGCTCTGAGTCTGGATACAGTCAGCTACCCGGCTCTGCGCTGGTGGTTTTACTGGAGGTGCTGGACCTATCCGTACTGGCCAGAACGTATATGTGGTGGTGTGTGCCAGAAGGACACTCCTGGTGCAGATGTGGTCTTCAACTGACAGAGCCACTTTCTAGTTTTTCCCTCATGCATAGCAAAGAAGGTGCTTCAGTCTCCCACGCCCACACCCCAGCGCCCTCAAATACTGCCCTATCAGCACACCCTGAAACAGTCAGTTCTCACATTGCCATGCCACAGGAGGCTGGCCAAATGGCCACCCAGATGCTGATGCAAATATGACTCAGACACTCTGATGCAATCAGTGGAGCTTCACTGACCTTCCCCCTCTGCTGTGATTTGCACCCAGTGAGGATCCGACCTGCTCTGTTTTACAGCATCAGAGAAACTCTCCAAGTTTTACAGCACCATTGAAGTCCAAGGACTACCTGCAACTGCCAGAGGAGTGCAGGCAGCCCGTAACACTGTGCCAGTGGCAGACTGAGCCACAAGGACACCAGGTGCCCTCCATAGCCACATTACCTGAAGTTGTAGCCAGGCGAGACGGTGTGGGCAGAGTCCTTGTTGTCGAGGCGCCGGAAGGAGTACTTTGGCACACAATGGGAAGCAGCTCTGTCAAGGTTGCAGTCCCAGTTGATCTGCAGTGCCATGACTCCACCCTGCCAAGTGAAGGAGAGGAGAAGCTGAGCAGTCCCAAGTGCCTGGCCAGCCCAGCACTAGGCTCTCTGCTGAGCAAGGACCCTGATTTACTGGCCCTTGTCCCAGTCAAACACTCTTTCCCCCCTCTACAGAAGGGCCTTGTGCATAACCTCACCCAAACAAGCCAAGGCCAATTATTTGTTAAGTAGAATTGACTCCAGTCTGTCTGGCCAGAGCAGCTCTCCATTCTGCAGCTACTGTTGTGTCCTGTGGCTCCTGCCACAAGGCAGAGGGGGACAACCACCTCTTCTAAACAGCTGAGGCCTAAGAGAAGGGTCTGCAAATACCTCCACAGCCATTTCCTGGAAGTTCTGCCCTGCAGCTTCAACTATTTTCCCTAAACGAAAGATAGGGCAGAAGGGATCTGTCTGGGAGTCATAGATGCAGTTCTTGAGGTAGGTGGAGTTGATAGTGGGGAGGATGTTTCGCCTACAGGGGAACAGAGAGAGAAGATATGTTGCATCTTCTTCCACTCCTCCAGCTCCCCTTACTGTCCAAGAGACCAGGCAGCACAATGCCCCACACACTATTTACTTGCTGAAGTTGAACTTGGGGTACCAAATGTTGTTCTTCACCAGAATGGTGAAGTTCTCAGATTCTTGCAGGAACGCTGGCCTACAAAACAATAGGAAAAGTAAGTTTCACTTTTATTTTCACAAACAGGACTCTGCAGAGTCCTTGGTGATCACCTCTTCAGCTTTTCCCAATAGTACCTCATAAGGAGAAACATCAGCTGCCTACTGCTAACCTCCTCTCAGGAGGGCCACCACAGAGTAGGAAGACAGAGCACTCACTTGGGTATATGATAGTCATCCTCCACAGGGCACCACGCAAAGACTTCACAGGTCTTAACGCTGCTGTTGTACGGTACACACTCCCCAGTCTGGATGCCTGGAAAGACATGTGAATAGAGGTACTACCAAGCAAAAATACAGAGGCAGTATTTGCCCTGTGATATCTCCTCACTCTGTAAGGTGAAAGCAATCTGCTCAGAGGTGAAGTGCCAGTACCAAGGCCCCCATTATCTTCCATTGCAATTTGTAGTGCAATTTCAGAGAAAGAAGCATCAGGTCCTTTTTCTGAGTCAAATCCTCATCTACGTGAAATACTGCTTCATGGACTCAAGGTCCTGAAAAAGCCCTCACACTGTTTGCTAACTCACCAAAGCACACATCTATCCAGCATCCACCCAACACAGTCTAAGCCCATCTGCTCGCCCGGAGAAGAAAAATGCAAGCTTCCCTTTCAGTTCCCTTTGGTGTGAGAGAATGAGAACAAGGAGACTGAAGTGAAATGCTGCTTCCTTCACAGGAGGGGAGGCACAGCACAGAGGTATCACAACACAGACTGAAAGGAGCCCTTGCAGCAGGCTTCTTACCATTGCCGTGGGTGCTGATATATCCTGGAACACAGTCCTTCTTCACCTTGCACTCTGTTTTATCATCTGGAAGCTGGAGAGGAACAATAATTACACTAAACTCTACGAACTCTCTCCCCAGCACTCCAACGCACACAACGCAGGATTAAAGCAGATCCTGTACCTACCTCTGGGCAGTGGCCTTGGCGCTGGTTCAGCGTGAGTATCACATTGGTCATGACAAACACAGTGTTCTCCTCCTGAACGTGCAAAACAAGAAGGAAATTCAAGAGTGACAGTCTGCAAAGAATATCCAAGGCACTGCCCCAAATGTCTTTGTTGACAGAGCCCAAGCGGCACCGCAGAGGGGGCTTCCTTTGGACAGTGCTGGTGTAGCACTAAAGGAGCAGATTCCCACATGTACTACCTGATGCTGCTCCCTTTAGGCAGAAGGACTGTTGGACTAGCAACCCTTTCTGTCCTCCCACTTGGTCCAAATTTCCTCATTCACATTATGAAAACAGAGATTACACAGGTCCTCAGGGGACTCACAAGGCAGGAGCAGAAATAAGGCTCCAGCTGCAAGTCTGAGCACAACTCCCACTCTTCTTTTTGCAATATATCTACTAGAAATTTGACCAGTCCTGGTTTGTTTCTCCAGGGAGCACCACTTCCATTATTTGCAGATCTGTACGATTCGGGATTTGTTGTTTGCTTCTGCTCCACTGATACACAAATATGATCACTCTGCCAAAATCTGGCTAAATCTGTCACTTTTTTCTGCACCACATCTCACGCAGAGTGACCCACAACTAGCAGCTTGGCCATGCCTGCCAACCCTGAAGGCCGCCACATATTGCCCACACAGCGCAGATTCCCACAGACACAGTCAATCAGTAACTACAGCAATACCTCCTGTTCAGTTCCGGATCAAGTGACTTGTAGGGCTATTCCTGGGGTTTCTCCCAACAAGATAACTTCGAGTTGTTTGCTTAAGAAAGCAGTAAGAAAGAGGACATGCAGCTATGGTTGCAACATTTTCCTGAAGCCTGCAAAATTCTCCCTCCTATACAAGCACACACGCAGACACACTTTTCTTGAAACAAGCTTCCCCAGGGCTAGTGGTGCAGGTGCTCAGCATGATCTGCAACAAAGCAAAGCTGCTTCATTCTCTCCTATCAAGACCACGCTAGAGGCGAAGCTGCTCCAGACCTCAGTGGACTTTGGCAGAGCAGTAGCTGTTTGTTAGAAAACCCTTCTTCTGCATGTGAAAGTGATTGATACCTGAGGAGGAATAACATAGTCAGCTACATCCCAGATCCTGGCTCCCAAGGTGGATGTGTTTGTCAGCGTTACTCCTTTCACCTTTGTGGTCACAGAACTGACCACAGAGTCTGTTTCCTGGTAGCCCTTCTCCCACACAAAGACCCAGCTGCAAGAAAAGGATTGCAAGAAAGAAACAACAAAAAACAGGTAAACACCACAAACCAGCACAGGCAGTGGGAATTTCTCCTCTTTTCAGTTGTTACCTGAAAGGGGCGGTCCAGATAGTTTCATAGTGTTTCCCTACAAAAGGGTCACAAGATTAGCAATCTCCTTCTGATTTTTTTTTTCCCCAGAGTGGTTTGGCAGGGAGTAATTATTGGTTTTATGCACACCCCCGCCGGGTGAACGACGATCACCCTCCGGGACGGTCTCTGCTCCTGAAGGGTCCTGTCCTGTCTGCAGCTGCCTCTAAGCAGCCCTACAATCCCAGTTCAGGCCGCCCAGTTAAGCTGGCCCCCCACCTGCTTGTCACCTCTTGGTGTTGGCACCCACGACGGCTCCCGCGGGCGAGCTCCGGCCTGCACTCAGCCCCGCGGCGGACACTTCCCGCCACCCCAGCCCAGCCCGCGTCTCCCTGACAGAAAAGAGGGTCCCGGCAGGCGGGAGCTGCCTCCCCGCCTCGCCCTGAAGGAGGCGGCCGGCTCCCGCCCCTCAGCCCCACGCCCACGGGGGGGTTCCCAGCGTGGAGCTGCCCTTCCTCCCTCACGGCAGCCACCCCCCCCCACCCGCCTACAGCCGCGGTGGGGCTGCGGGCTTCCCCCGACCGCAGCCCGGCGGGGAGGGGACGCAGGTCGGCGTCCACCCACCACGCCCGCTCACCCGATCACATAGGCGAGGATGGCGAGCTGCACCCCGCGGTTGATGAGCCCCACTTTGCGGCTCCGGATCAGCACGATACGGGGGGTATCGTACTCGAAAAGAAAGCTGTGAAAAGCCCCGCACGACACCATGGCGGCGGCGGCGGCGGCTTCCTGGAACGGCGGGCGAGCGGGAACCTCCGCACGCCGGGCAGCGGCTGCCGCAGCCCCGCGGAACCACAGCGCCCCAAGGAGCCCGGAGAGCGCTCCCGCAGCCCCGGGGCTTGTACCGGCTCGGGCTCTTGATTACCGGCCCCCACCCACGCCGGCTGCCGGCCAGCCGCCGGCCCTGCCCGCCGCCGAAGAGGAGGCAGCGGCTGCTCGGAGGAGCCGCAACCTCTCCCCCGGCTCTCTTCGGCTGGGAGAAGGGGTTCACCGCCTCCCTGACCCCTCTGGGGCTGCCCGGGATAACGCGGGGCTCGGCAGCCAGGGCAAGGCTCTGGCCTGAGGCCTCCCCGCTGCTGTAGCTCTGCTGTGCTCGGTACGGGGTCGGGAAGTGCAGACGGGGGGTCATCCTGAGGAGGATGCTCTCACCCTAGCTGCTAAATCTGGGGGATTTTTTCCTATGGTACTCATTGTTAGCAAGTTCATGGGGAGTTTTTCACCTCCATGCTGGCCAGATGTGAGTCAGCCATTACCTGGAAGTCTGCTGCTGTCAGCTATATGCTGAGTCTTGGCTACTAAGTCTCATACAAAAGCTGGACCAATCACCTCAGGCAAGGGCCATCCTAACACCAAGACATAGCCTGCAGCCAGTTCAGGGCAAGGACAGAGCACCTGCCTGCAAAAGATAGCAGAAACATATCTAAGACTGTCACCTTCCCATCCCCAATGAGAAAATCCTTTATTTATCCTCTTGCAGAATGAATCTTTGCTATAAAAGCAGAGATCTGCACTACCTAATTCATGCACCTTCCACCTGATGCTGAGCTGCCCAACAGAGTGCTTATTTCAGAAACATCACCATAACCCTCATAATAGCAGGTAAATAATGAGAAAGAGATGAAGCGCACTGACAAACTGGCAGTGGGAATTTCTGACAGTACGAAACTTTTATTAAAGAGACTTTGAGTCAGCTGTAGATTATTTCTCTATAATTCTATTTCTCTATATTTCTCTATACTCTATTTATTACAAAAACAGTCAAAACTGAAAGGACCAAAAAAAGGCGGGGAGAGGATAAGGAAGAACATATATACAAATATGAAAGGAGATTAAAATCACAGCCTTAAGTGAATATTCACTGCAATTCTTCCCAAAAGGAGAGTCGGTTCATGTGTCAGAACAGGAATGCATTAATGCCAACAGTAATGTTTTCCCACTCTAGATACATAAGATGCTGCAATATGAATGTTAATATGATTAATGCATATTACAACTGAAGATATAAATACAGCTGGCATAATCTGCCAGCAATATATCTTAAAATATATGTGGGAAATGGAAATGGCAAACCGATGGGTTAGCTCAGGAGGAACAAAGCTTAGTTGAAAGGAGTGCAGAATATACATGTTAAAATCCTTCTCACCTTGTTTCTACAAAAATAGAACATGTCCAAGTATAACTAAAAGAAAGAACCGAAAAGGTGCTGGAGCACAGATTAATCTACCCTGAATTTCCTGCTCCTCAGCTGTACTCTGGCCTTATGCATCATAGCACAAAGCAACTCGCACTGTGCCAAGTTCAGTAAGAGGAGGTATAAGAGGCAAGGCCTGTTCGAAGCTAAGCGCAAACAGGAAGCCAAAGTCCAACATTACAATTTCAATGAGTATGAATGAAATGCCCAAAAATATTACACAAAGACAGTAAAAGTACTTTTCATTGTAATTCCTGAGTTCAAGCTAAGAGGAGTAGTACAAAGAGAACAGCTGGGCTTTTCAGGAAATGCTTTGTCTGTATCACTGAAATAATCTAAAATGAGCCTGTTTAATCTGGATGGACTGTGAGGCCTTCAACGGTGAGTTATGAAACTACATGCTCAGTGGCCTCTTCCTAGAGCCTCTGATGCAGGACTGCAGAAAGGTGGTGAGGCTGGGGGAGAAAAATGCTCAGGACCACGGTTTCAAGTGATATTTCTTTTGGACTTCCTTCCTTCAGGGGTTATGCTTTGAGATGACTCTTGGCTCCATCTTATTTTCAGGGTGCTGGTCATCTCCTGACTCAGCTGGGATTCTGGTATGCATCAGTGCAAAGGCAGGAGGCCTGGAACTTCCCACTAAAATGTAGCCCTAAGAAGTCACCCCAGAGCCTACATTTCCAAATCATGTGGGGCAACTCACAGAAAGAAGCAAAGGCAGAAGCAAGCGCTTTAGTTCAAGGTATTTGTTCCTCTGTGCTAAGCAGCAGGCAATTGTGCCTCTCCAAAGACACTATACAAGAACTGAGCTGTACTACAGATGATTTTGGGAGGTCACACGCTTTCTTCTGTTTTTTTTAAAAGGTCTGTGAAAGAAAACAAAGATTAAATGTCCAAGGTGAGTCACAGTGTGAGCTCAAATTGTGCTACATCCTCCTTCCATCTTAAAATCAGTATAGCTGTTGACAGCTTTGGGTTAAGTATTTCTCATCTTCCACCTGCAGCAGCTTGGGATGACGGCTCTGTCTTCCAGATCAAAAGAGCCACAGCGCCAGTGAATGCATTGCTTGTAAGAAGGGGACACAGCTGGTCGTTGATATTGCCATCCGTCGAGTCCAGAAAGGGGTCTTTGTAGAGAAGGGCTTTCTTCAGGGTGTGACTGGACAGCACCAGCTGCTGAAACCAATGGGAGGTTGTGAGGCACTACCCTTTTTTCCTTCGGCAGCAGAGCTGCTCATGGTACTTCTGTGTTGGCTGGCATTTGCCACAGAAGCACCACTTTTGGCAGTCTGGGGAAGAGGCCCCTTGTCTAAGAGATTGTCCCAGCTCACATTGTTCATTATTATGGTTCTTGTTGGACTCACTGGTGCGCATTGGCTAGGATTCTTCATTATCATGGTTCTCAGACTCACTGGTGCAGCAGCTGCCAGCATCACAGAATTTCACAGGGTGGCTCTGCAACAACAATTCCCAACATAAATTAAAGAAAACAGCATTTGCTGCTTCATCCAACTGCAGAGAGAATTCACAACAGTGATCCTCACCATTGGGTTTTTCATTTGACACAGCACAATAGGGATAATGATGATAGATCAGCAGATCTGGAGGAGGATTGTCTTTCTGTGTTGCCAACGCCCACCCTAGCAAAATCGAATCGACACCTCGCAAGTTGCTTCAACACCAACGCGCTCCCGCTGGCACATACACACCACAGGAAAGCAGCAATTTTTAGCTGACTCTAGAAAATACATCCTCTGGTCACAGGACCTATTAACTTGAAGCAGACAATAGGAATCTAGTTTTAGCCCCTCAGAATCTAATCTGGAAAGATGGGGAGGCAGGGGTGGCAGAAACCCAAATCAGTTTGGAATGACACTCCTCAGTTCTGTCTTCTGAAGAGAGGATCCCAAAGGTTAAGTGTCTGTCTGTACCTCAAAAATGCTGCCTTGAGCATGCTGCGAGCTTGTTTTCAGAGGCTTCTTTATCCACGATAACCACTGATGATGTGGCTCATCAACACAGGACACGTACATCACCTGCGCAGCACAAGAAATGAGCATTTTCAGTTGGAGTAGTTCTGGGAGAACTGGGAACAAACACAGCATAGATCTGACCTCAGGGCTTGGGTTCTGCAGTCTGTGTTCCAATAACAATCCCCTGCAACTGCGTGTTGCAAGGGCCCATATTTCCAGTGTCCAGGACAGCAAAAACATGGGGACCTGCAGGGGCAGAGGGAAGGGGAAGAGATGGTATGGAACTAACTGTAGGAATGTGGTTGTGCGGGGCCTTTAGGTACTCTCCTCTTCACTCTTCTTTAAAAATACGTGTCTAAAATGCTGGGGGATTAGTAGAGGCAGCCTAGAGAAATAACCATTAATGTCTTGAAAAAGAGGAAGAGGCTTTGAGCAATGCCCTTTTCATGGACAACCCTTTCGTGACATCCTTCTGCTGTTTTGAAGGATCACTGTTCCCTGCAGGTTTTTGTGAAAGAGCTGGTGTGACTCTGCCATGCCAAGATTGTGTGTAGAGCCCACTGCACTCATGCAGTGCATGCTGTGCACAGCTCCATGGAAGCTTCCTGGATCAGCTGCATTTTTGTATCCATAGAGCAGCAATTTACATTCTTTACCTGTCTTGGATTCAGCACAGTCTCATACTTCTTCCTGTTGTAAATTTTGTAGAACGGTGATTTGCCGCAGCTGGAGTCATTACCTACACAAATAGCAATTTCAATGGCACTCACAACTTGCACACGAAAAAAAAGCAAGTAGTGATTCCACTTTCTTAATGAGACTGTGTCTCCAGAACTGTTTTTATTAACACAAAAAACAAGTCTCTCACCAAACCAAAACAGGAGATCATGGACCCAATGTTTTAAATGAGTTCAATGCCATTAAATTTTCTACCCTTAAAGAAAGCAGAAAAGAGTAACTGGGAGGCAAGATCTGTTACCATTCATTCAACTTAATGGCTTTTCTCTTTTTGTCTCTTCACTGTGTATCTTTGTCTCCTCACAATTCAATCAATCACAACATTTCATAGACCATGTCAGACACTTTGCAGGGGAGAATAAACAACTTGAGAGGGAAACAGTGGTGACAGATGGGGTTAATGACAATAACATCATGTCAGGATGATACCTGTTACTGTCTCAGTCTTAAACAACAATCCTGCCTCTCTCCCAGCCCTGCCATTTCATCCTCAGTTTTGCTCTCCCATGCTACTCAGTTCAGTTTAGATCTACTCATCTGACATTTCCATCCCAGAATGATGGACAGGAGAAAGGAGAGGGGTATATGGCAGAACTGGCGCTAAGGAAATAGCAAGCTTTCTTCTCCCTCCACAAGGAAGGAGAATTGCATTTACTGTGTCAAAGACAAGGACATCAAACTGTATTCCATAGACTTTGAAAAGGGTTCTCTGCTCCTTCCCATGTGGTAGCATGTAGTACCTTGCATATCTGCAAAACAGTAAACTAAGATCTGTGCAGCTTCCCCGGGGCATATAATGCCATGAGACTGCAGAACACAAAAAGAGGCGTAGCTTCTTCTCCCTTTTTCCTCCAGCCCTTTCAGCCTTCTGAAATGAAGGTGCTGAGGCCAGCTTGATGAACAGTATTTTGCCCAGCATCTGACCTGGCAGTCTAAACTAAATTAATACATATATAGAGATTTAGGCAAATTAAAAATCCAACTAATGTCCAACGAGTGTTTTGCTGTCTCAATTCGAATTGGAACCTGAAGCTGCAGAAAGAAGTTCAATCACAGGTAAAGCAGATAGAAAACCCAGCAAGGATATGTGAGGAGCTGGCAATGACAAGAGTGCTCATGCTCTGAATGCTTTAATATCATGTTATCCAAGACCAGCTCTGAACTCCTGAGCACACTTCAGCATGCTAGATATCAGCCATTTTCCATTCTTCGATCAGTAAAGAGTGGCAAGAATAATGTGAACCTTTACTAATTTCCAGTTTCTTATTCTATCAAGAACATGACCCTCCTGATGCACAGCTCACATCAGCTTAGGGATCAATAAGCAGTCACAGAGCATGGTACAAAGAGATCTTTTTAAATCTGACAATGAAAAGCTGGCAGTACAGACAAACCCATTACATTAAACTGAAAGACATACTAAAACACACAATGGTACTAATATCCAACCTCTGATAACACCACCCATATGTCTTCTGCCTCAGACACACTGTTAGGACTTACAGTGCTGTATTGTTCTTGGCTGGTTTACTTGAGTGATCTCTAAGTCCTGTTCTCCTTCATTTAGATACATAATTTGAACAGGAATTTGCTTAGCTAAAGGGAAAGAAGTTCAGTTCCAGGGGTGGCAGATACTCACAGATCAGTCTGTCATTGCTAATCAAAATTTGTTTTATAGTTGATTGCTTGTTCAATTACCAAAAAAATAAACTGTTTAAGAGGATATGTCTAGTGTAAATGCCATCAGCTCAGCCCTCTGCTTTCTAGCATCTCCAGGTACTCATTCAGATGATAGGGACATCTAAAGAAAAATACATTTTCCTCCTTCCCTTTTTCTTTGGGCTCAGCCCCTGCTGCTCTTTGCCATCTTGATGCTAACAAACCAGCCCAGAGCAAGCTTTTACTTGATTCTACTCTCTCCTGCACATCCTACTGCAAGCTAAGTTTGGCAGACTTTCAGAGTGCCTTTAATCAGAGTTCCCTAGATCATGCAATCATTTGCTTCCCATTCACCGCGATATGATTTGTATTCTCTGAAGGCAGTGAGTCACTCAGAAAAACACATTGTAATGTGTTCTGCTTTCTCCTTGCTTGCACAGACATGAAATACCCTTTTTCCTGTGCTGAACGGTTCCACAGTCTGTGGCCAAGACATATTTTACTGGCCAGCTTTTAGCCTCTGAAGCCTGCAGGTCAGTTAGGTTTTATTTGAAAGTGTTCCTTAACTCTTTACAGGATTAGAAGTTTTCTCTAGCCCTCAGGGTAGAGGTTATTTCACATCTGCTCTTGATGGCATAGAAGCCTTCGCCTCTGTAACAGCTTTGTGCTTAGACCTGACCTATTAAGAGCTTTCTTGATCACTGGCTGAAGCTTTGCTCCCTTGCACCTCAAGTAGTTCTTTTATTTTGGAAGGCTAAAGCCTGTTTCCATTTAAGTCTATCACAAAATTGCTTTGGAACTGGGATGAAATCAATACGGCTCCATGCAGACAGAGGTTATAAGCTGCTCAAAGCAGCTTTCCTGACTTCTAGGACAGCTAGACTGCAGGGGAAGCAGCATTCTATGTGCCCTGTTTCTTATGCTCTTTTCCAGAATTTTCTCCTGCTATTGATCTTTGTTAGCTTTAGGACACTGGGCTGGATGGACCTTTGATATACTTTACATTCTTATGACATGTCACTGATGTCAAAAAAGTTTTCTTGAAATATATTACTTGTAGGATCATCTCTAGCTCTCCCCCCCTTACTCACTTGGGTAGTTCTACTGAAATCAGCAGCTCTGTTTATACAAGTTGGCATACACTAGCTCAACAGTGTGGCAGGGTTTGTGCATGTTCTTCGCCAAAACATCCATGCTTGTTTTAAATAGTATTATGCTCAATCTAGTCACTGCTCTTCAACTTTCACTGTCTTTGCTTTTTAAATTGCTGCACTGAACTACTCTGCTCCTCTTTTTAAATTCTGGAGACATTACAGAATGACATTTCTCTGCCATTAAACCCCTTGATTTACAGATACAGAGTCAGGCCACCAGGATGTGGTCTGACATCATGCACACTCTCCCAGCAGCCTATGTTCTCAGACCAAACTCACTTCCTGCAGCAGAGATTTCAGCCAAATTGCAGCAAAATAATCTTGCTACAGACTGGTATTTTGATGCTTAAAAGATAACAAACTTTGGGCAAACCCGTTCTTGGCATTTTGACCCCAGCTGTTAATCTGACACTAAACATCCTCAAAACTACTCCACTGTCTTCTTCCAAAAGCCTTCTCGGAAACTGCTTTGCCTACAAAAATGTATTCAACGGAAAGGTTGCTGGCCTCAGCCTCACAGCGCTGTCTTGCTTTTTCCTTGTGATCTCCCTCACCTCCTGACTGTGGTTGCCAGGTCAGAGGGAACACTTATTTGTTCTTCATTTGCACAGCTCCAGCACAATGCAGCTTTGGAATATGCTGGCAGCTCCTAGACAGTTCTGGCACTCATGTTAGCATCACAAATGTATGAAAACCTCTAATGTAACAATAATCATGCTGTGAGTCAAAAAAAGAGTGTTGTTACACAAGAGTTTTGACCTAGATTTGAGGCACAACTTTAGTTTTAAACATGCTGATAAGTATTTGATAAATGCTTTGTGTAACTATTTAGAACTGGAGTCACATCAAGATTTTTTTGTCAAAGCTTCTCATAAATCTGCTATATGCACACAGAACCAAAGGCTCTAATTTGTTGTTGAATAAATCTTGATTCAGTGAACTGTGGGGCTACCCAGATGGAAGAAAAACACTTTTTTATTTTATTTGTGTTAATTGCCTTGGGAAACTCACAAGTTTAGGTAGTTTCAAGCCTCAATTGCCATATGGTGGAATCTGCCCAAACTATTCTCTGTGTTAGCTCCCAGAATACTTGTCGGAAATTTCTAGGCCTTTCAACACAGAAATAAAATCTCCTGCAATACAAGCATGCTCATTTGGAAGATGACCGTGATGATACATCCATACAACTGCAGTAACTGCAGGTTAAGAACATGACTACAAGAGTGAAGAAGGAGAATCAAACGTCTTGTCATTGCAAGTCATCATTCCCCACACCTCATCACATCTTTGCTTCAACTCAAAAAACATGCTACTTGCTTCATATAACATTTTTTTAACTGAAGTGGAATCCAGGCTTTATTTTTTGTCATCAGGGCAGCAGAAACCATACTTTGGACTGCAGACATAAAATCAGCTGTCCAAGTTACAGTCCCAGTTAATCTCAGTGGCAATGATTCCTCCCTAGAAACAGACACAGTAAGCTTAGGGACTAGTGCTGTGTTGCTGCCTGTGCTAAACTGCAGTTAAAATCAGTGGAGACTTGAGGGATGCCATTGGCAGGGACGTATCTCTATAGACACGCTAACTCATAAGCAACATTTGCCAATCAAGCAGTCTTCTATGGAAGTGACTTAGTTACATGAGCTAAAAGCTACCAGTCATTCCTGTCTTCTGTCTATTTTTCTTCATCTTAGTAGCACAAGTGTGGATGTAGCCAATCAACTGTGACTGTCATTTCATTGCTTCAAACTACATATAGGCTCAAACCAAAAGCCTGAGTGCCAGCCTAAGATTTGTAGGCACCCAGCCTAAATGTTTCATCTCAAATGCACTATGCCAGGCTGAGACTCAATAAATGTGCTCAGTTGATGACTCTGGGCACGACACTTTGTCTCTTCTTCTGTTCTACCCATCTGATAATATTGACTTTCTAGAGGTATGGCTGAATACTGTGTTAAGGGCATTTGGCTCAATACCCTAAACAACAGAGGGAAAATGTAGTGGCAAAAATAAGTGCTTTTTGACTCTGAATGTAAGCTTCCATTTGTGCCAGTCTGACTTTTGGATGATTCCCCAAGCAACGTGATTTAGGATCTGCTTGAGTAGAATAAAAAGATGACCACGAGTGACAGGCTTGTATACGACCTACTTAAATGCACTGTGCTTTGTAAAAGGGGTTCTGCATGCTACAATACTAACAAAATAATATCAGCTCTGTCAACATGGGTCCCATCCTGTGAGATGTTAAGCACATTTAATTCTTGAAAGTTGGGGTTACTTTGCTTCTCACGCAATCAGTTTCTAAACCTAGAACAATTCCATGATATGCCAGACAGCAAAACATGCAGGAAGAGAATCAAGCAAATGATTTAACACTGAGCATGAAAAAAACAGTGATATCACAGACCTTTATTGCCACTTCAGAAAAATTCTCTTTTGCTTCCTGAAGGATATCTCCTGGATGGAAAATTGGACAAAGCGGGGAAGTTATATTGTTGTATGTATAGGAAGTATTTAAATTTGGTGAAATATTTAGTCTGTGAAGAACACACACAATTGTTTAAATTTAAAAACAAGCTGTAGCAGATACAGGTAAGGGACTTCACACTTAGTAGAACCTGCGTTAAAATGTGCACGGTTTGTAAGTATACAAGCTTTTGGTTGTGTAGCTACCAGATCTATATATCCCTAACTGGGCTCTGGGAATCAAGATGAATTCTTTACTCTTTGGATATTATCACCAGCAAAATTTTACCTGTGTGAATGAAACACTTTCACCTCATAATTTGAATCACATGTCTGTTGTGCTGTATTTTAGTGATTTTACCCTAACATAAATCAGTTTATCTAAATGAACAATTCTGTTGTCCAGTGCATGAGAGAAATAGAGTTATGCTGGAAGGCTCTGTTCCCAAGCTCTCCTTATTTCTCTTGGTTCCTGAAGGGTTAATAGGGCTAAAGAATTATAGAAACCTGGTATTTGTCACTCAGGCAGATACAGCCCTAAATGCATAGCCTTTCTGAGTAAAGAAGCTGCCAATTTATACAATCTTTTTTTCAGAGCACAACTACTCACTCTTCAGAAAGCATTGAGGAATGTTTGCACTTACATGGTGTAATTAAATTTTGGGAAGTGAATGTTGTTCTTTATTAGCACAGTGAAGTCTTCAGAACTCCTCAGAACAGCAGGCCTAAAAAGAAACATCAAATTAACTAACTTCTTTTACTTAAATACATCAGTTAATGTTATGCTACTTTACTATTACCTGGAAAGCTGTCAGTAGGAGGAATATGTTGCTAAGAATAACAGATTGAAATGCAGGGAGTTAGGTGGCTCAGGGGATCAAGAAAGATATAAGTGGTTTTCTTAGTTTTAGGTATAAATTGTTCTCTATTGCACTTGTTTGTGTGGGCCAAGCCTAACTAGAGTCTTTACATTCAGCTGAGTTAGGATCTCAGGAGACTTCTCATATAAATCCTGCTATAGAATAGCAGTGAGAAATTACACCATTTGACAGCTGATGATTTCTGCACAATGAAGTGGCAGTTTCATTGCTGGTCCCCACAGACAGGTGGCCATTTACACCAGAGCTGCACAGCTAGTAAGAGTATAAGAATGAGCCATGCACTCAAATCCTAGAGAATGTCTCTGGAAGTCAGGTGTCAATCACATCACCAAAGGTTGTCCTGCCTTCCTAGCAGATACCGGCTTGAGGACCTCCCCTGCAGTGTTCTGTGTTACAGTGGTTTGTGTCACTAAATATGTAGGTGGAATGCAAACACAATGGAAAGCAGCTGCCAGTCTGACCCTTCCTCAAAAGAGTGATTTCTCTGAAGCTACTTTGGCAGGAAAGAAGGAATTTTCCCACAAGTTGCCAGCTGGGTAACCTTGGCCTAGACTGTGTAAGCCAGCCTCTGCTACACTCCAGGACTTGCCAGGGCTATAGGAAAGTAAAAGGTACAATTTTTA
Source organism: Harpia harpyja (assembly GCF_026419915.1). NCBI lineage: Eukaryota > Metazoa > Chordata > Aves > Accipitriformes > Accipitridae > Harpia > Harpia harpyja. Next base: position 33,877,639 of record NC_068948.1, read on the forward strand.
GCATTGTTTGCCTAGCATAGGGACTATGCTGAACTGGAATATTGGCATTGTTCCATTTTAAGAATGAGTCAGGAATATTTTAATTTCTATCAAGACAGCCATTCCAAGGGGGACACCCAGTCTTCAAAGTAATCATCCACATAAAGGACAGTGCTTCTAAGCAGGGAATATTTTCCCTATCATTGTATTTTGAGCAATGCCTCTGCATCAGAGATCTGTGATGAAAAGAAGCATATTAGCTGGATGACATGCAGCTTCCGTGGGGGACTTCTCATGAGTGTCTTCTAAACCAAGTCAATGAATGAGATGTGATTGCAAACCAGATTAACACTTGTGGATGCTACCTGGACACAAAAGTCACTGATAAGTTTCAGTGTATAACAGTCAAGACATTAATAATGTTGATTTTTAAAAAACTAAAAATGAATGAACCTGTAATGTGAAACTGCCCATAATTCATCCATTGGGAAGCGTCTGGAATCTGATCCAAAGGTCTTCTGAAAAAGGTGTTGCAAACACCTGTCCTTCAGCCAGCTAATGTGACAACTGTGCCCGGCCTCAGGCAGAAATGAACTATCAAAAATAAAGGAATCTTCTTGCCAACATGCAATGGCTTTGTTCAGCTCCTGCCATAACTAACAGGAAGGAAAAGGAGGCCTCCTGTATAGTTCATGAAACTTACCTTTCAAAGGAATTTGAACAATAAAGACAATCATGGGTGTAACCAAAGCCCTACATTGCTGCTGCTACCTCAGTATCTCAACCAGATAGCAACGCTTCCTGGGCTCTGACCTTGGTCTTATGTATCATTCTGGTAGAAAATAAACACTCAGCTTTGTTTTTTAGCGATTCCTCATTTTTTCCTTGCCAATGGAACTTGTGAAGGAACTTTATACATCAGAGGTTTGGATCAAGCCTCTCATCCATTATTTTTGGTCCCTGGTATTGACTACTGGCACTTCAGAGAAAGGTTAGGAAACAAGACAGAATGTGTCAATGGTGCGATGTAATTAAAAGCAAAATTCCCTCTGTAACATATGCAGCAGTGAGCCTACGCAGTGTGACATTTAAAAATGACTGCCAGTCACTGAAACTTTATTAAAAACCCCTAAGATTTCATTAACTCAGGAAGCTCATGCATATCTTTCCCGGATGCTGTATGAACAATTACAGCCTTCCTGTTGTTGGACAAACCCTTTTTCAGATCACAACTCTGTCCACGGGAGAAGGGAATGGAAATTCCTTCAAAGAGCTGAAAAAAACCTCAGCAGAAGGAGCTGTAGGAGGCATTGTGGGCTCTGAAGGGGACCTGGCAGTGGAAAAACTGCTCAGTCTCTGCAGAAAACCCTGAATTAGGGAAAAGGTGGGATATATACATAGAATCACACTTGTATCTTTTAAAAGCAATGAGTTAATAAAAGTGATAATTGACCTAGTTTCTTACAGATATATTTCAAAGCTGGTTGAGAGGAGCTAAAACTGATTATAATTTGCTCTCAGAGTATAATTTCCATCATTTCAGTTGAAATCAAATATTCTATAAAATTTTTTCATGCTTTGGCTGATACAGAATAGAAATAGAACATTTTCATCTCGGAACACCGTACAGTCATGTGGTTACAAAAAAAGATGGCTATGAGGCCCCTCCATCCTACTCTCTAGGTCACAGCAGCATTGTTCCGTGGAGTCTTCTTCCTAGAGTTTTCTTTGGCTCACTGTTACAGATTGCCAGCACTGAGGTCTTCATTGTCTACCCAGAGAGGATGGAGAGACTGTTCTTCAGCCTGAGGTGGATCCCCAAACACTAGCCTGCAAGACAATGTACAGACAATCAATCTACCCCTACTGTTCTTGGAGGTGGAAGCAACCTCACTGTGATAAATGAACCCACAAAGTACTTCTACACCATAGAGACCCAAGTTAGGAAACTTTTTATTTCTGTCACCGATTAAACCTATCTTAACGTTGATGCCTTTTCCTTGACATTTGAATTAATGAGCCAAATGCCTCTAGTGAATTCAAGATGAGCCTGTGACATCTGAAACTGTTTCTATGGCAGCTGCATGATGATACAAACTGGAGGCTATGACTTCACTGCAGATCATACAGCAGGACAGATTGTTAGAAGTAAGTTATTTAGATATTATAATGAGTGTTAACAGTATGGCTATGAAGGAAATAGTTGTTTTATATACATGAGATCTAAGTGTCTAAGCAAAGGGTTTATCCTAAAATTTCATGACTTTGTCAAAGTAAATCCTTCTTTGACATAAAAAAAATGCAGGTATCTCTTTCACTTACTCAGGGGGTTTTGCCATGGATTCCACAGCGCACCGTGCCCTGACCTCACAGGTTTTAACAGTTGCATTATAATTCACACATCTTCCTGTTTGAATTCCTGTAGAGAAACAAGCTCTTACTCAGCAAAGACAAGAGTGTTTTGCTAATTAGAGACAGTGTCAACATGTCAGTGGATTCCTCTTCAAATGTAAGATAGGGAGCTTGACATTTCAGATTGTTGCAGCTTTCTATAGGAGGAAGCTGTAGGAAGAACTATCCAAACCATGGTCCTGACACACCTCATCAATCCTTACTTAGCCGTTTGCTTGGGTCAACAGTGCTTGTCATTGTTTGGGCTAAGGGTGAAGTAATTTCCTTCACAGTTTTATGTGAAGTTACATATCTGAGTCTTGGGATAAATCAAGAAACAACTCTTTCAGTCAGAAGTTTAATTCTACAACATAAGCAAATTAAACAAGGATATAAAGGTGGGCAGAAAACCTTAATTCTTTCTGCACTCCTGGAAATTCAGCATTTTCTGTGAGCATTTACTCTTTACCAGGGAAAGTGATAATCCAGCCAGCAGCCCAAATTCAGGGAGTCTCAGCACTACAAAGAACTCACATAGCTGATGAAAACAGTATGATGCCTTCTGGACAACTGGTCCCAAATAAAGGACACAAGTTCCCTGACTTATTCTGAGAACTACCTAACCATCATAGGGGTGTTACAGACCCTTCAAACAGATCCTGCAGTCACTCCACTTGCTAAGCAGCCATGGACTTCGATGGGAGTGACTATGATATCGGCCCTCATTCACACCAGTCTGTACTCTTCACATCTCTCCTTCCTCTGCTCCCTCTCACTGTTTCTCCTTTTAGTAAGGGATAAGAACTCAGTTTTGTGGTTTTGAAAATATGTTCTTCGATATCTCTTAGGATTCTGTACTGTTTTACTGCAATTCTCCAAGTTGGATCTTGCACATGCTGCACTGGTCAATAATGCAACAGAAGATAGTACTCACAAAAAAAAAATTTCAATCTGAAAATGCTGTTTACGTACCATCACTGTGGATATCTACACTCCCTTTTTCACAGGACTTGTTCTGCAGAGCAGATAGCTTTGGCAAAGTGATACTGGAAAAAAAATTACATTAAAAGAGTAATATAAATATCTCCCTCTGCACACCTATGTAAAAAGTCTTACTCAGCTTCAATGTAAAAATATCGAATAATAAGAGAAAATAACAATGCAGAGGAGGTATAACCCTTACTAAGTATTTGGCTCATAGGAGATAAAGGCTCAGCTACCTGCAAAACTAGAAAAAAGCCCCTTCCTTGCTTACAATAACATTTTTGTTTATTATTTATGTCTTTTCCCATTTTTCACACTCTCTCCTATACTATTAAGCACAATAAATTTAATACTGGACTATTTAATTCTTTGTTTACTAACAGTCCCATGTACTTTTGCCAGTGAAAGTCAACATGTATTTGGGAACTACTCTGCAAGGTCCCACTTCTAGGCCAAGCAAATGAAAAGGAGAGCTGCAGCTGATGACCAGGTTTGACCTACAGAAAGGAAGGAAGGGGGCATGTAGGAATGAGCACCAGTAATAGTGAGAGCACCATATTAGCAGAGAAGCTGATAGCAATTCTGTAGCTCCATCATTCCTTCAGGTTTTCCTCCAGAGCAGCAGCAATGCCAGAGAAGGCGGACAGCAATCACTGGCCTGAATGTCATCACCTCCTGAAAGTGATGCAGATAGATTTGGCTGCAAGGTCATTGGTGTGAGGCAAAGTCACACCTGCCAGCTGATTCCCTGAGAAAGAAAAGGAGCAATTAAACTAGATCTTGCATGTTATCTGCTGAGATACAGACATAAAGAGCAACAGTATTTGCTTGTACTGGACTGCTTCAAGGACAGTCCACTCTTTCACATCAACATGCATTCGATACATCCCAAGTATAAATCACAAAACATATTTACCTCAGGGCACCTCTGCTCAAGCTGATTCTCTGTCTCAGTGGTGTTGGTCATCACGAAAAAAGAGTCTACTGCCTACATGGAGGAAAGAATATGAATCTGACTGAAATTTCAAATATTTGATTCAGACCTCAGTCATTCCAGAACATCACCTGGAAGGACAACAAGGCTACTCATGCTCTACCTCCCCCTGATAGACATTCAGATTCTATCCGGCTCAAACAGGACAAGCCAGGGACATCATCAGGGCAGGAATGAGCAGCCAGAGGCAAGAAGGCACTGATTTTTTTTTTTAAAACTGGCATTACAACCTAGAAAGTTACACTAACATTAATTGGTAACAACACTACTGTGTTTAGTACAGCTATACTGGAGTGAATCTGTTCTTAGGTTTGCTATTACCAAAATACTAAACTGATTATGTAAAAATTGTGTAACAAATAGGACCACAGAAATCTCATAAAAGAGGATAATTTTTTTTCCTTATATTAAGGGAGGAAGGGAAGATGTGGCTTTAAACATTGCTGTCTCCAATGTAAAGTAATCACATTGAGTGGTAGGACAGAGACATGTCAGGAAAGCAACCAGATATATCAATGGAAGACGACTTGCGTGCATCAGTATAGTGTATTCTGCTGTATCCCAGATCCTGTTGTTTGTGTAAGCCACTTCCTTCACAGCAGTGCAAACTGAGCTGTTAACTTCATCCGTCTCCAGATAGAGTCTGTAAGCGATCAGTATACAACTGGCCAGATAAAACAGAAAGGACAAATAAGCCCATAAGAATAAAATTGGTCAGCTTCTTTGTATCATTCTTGGACAAAATGCACCACAAAATAGAAGTAAGATGGACATTTGGAAGTAATTGAGAGCCATTTTGTGTGAGACACATGCATCGGTTGGACCAAAGTCTGCCGTGGTTTCACTTTTGCAACTTTTGGCTTTGTCAGAAATGAATTGATACACGCAAGAAGAGAATTTCTATTTCCCATCCTAAATTATATAGACAACATGAGGTGACATTCTGGCCCTTCAGATGCCATTTGTGAAACACCAATTAACTGCAACAGGGCTTGATGTCATCCAAAAACTTCCACCCATGCCGTGTTGCTGTGTACCTAGACTTTGACTTTTTCTGTCACAAACAGTAGTGTCCTCTCTACATTTTTTTAAGAAAGCTTAAAATACTTAGTCCTGAGCTTTCCAGAGTGACTATTTTTGTGCCTCATGCTGAGTGCTTCAAAAACCTTTGCTTAATGTTTCCACTTTCTCATGACTTGAACGTGTTAATAAAAGGAGGAACACCACCTCTGTTTTTAAGCTGACAGGAAAGTCATCTAGCTCATCTAACTCAAAAAAGCACTGTCAACTTTGAAAAGCTATGGTATGTTCAGAAGATACTTTCCACACTACATAAAAGTGATATAAAAGGTTTGCTTTGAAAAACAAGCCACAAGAGCTAGCACCACTTCCATTTAACAACAGACTGTCTAGAGGGGGGTAAAATAGTATGTGAAGAACAGAAATACAAAGCAACTGACCAATGTTCCTTTATTTATACCATCTATTATAATAGCATTTCAGCCTTTTCCTTCTGGAGAACAGTACTTTGGGATAACCATGTTATTGAAAACTGGCAGTGGGAACTCAGCTCTGAGCAGCAGTAGGTGGGTATAGTACCTTAGTAAGGCAACTTGAATTTCCTGCAGACTTGGTTTTTTATGAGATTG